>NC_143386.1:69369437-71769437 GCF_980474605.1 Leiobunum rupestre | reverse complement strand
TTTGAATTTATTTGTAGTGGTCTTGTCAACCGCGTTTGATAATTTTTTCCCATCAACATAACACGTGTGACAGAAAATTGGTTTTGATTAACAATTTAAGTGTAATGAAACGAGTTTTTTGCAAGAGTGAAAACATCAATAGGGGGTGAAGTGGTTGAGATGAGAAACCAAAATGCTCCCCAAGATCTTACCATAGGGAATATGGCCATATAAGTACTCTTAGGTCAAGGTTTTCATTCCTGGTTACAACTACAGTATTCCCCCTTTACATGGCTTTAATCGAAAATAATTAAACTTGTTTCTGTCAAAATTGTACATTTTGAAAGTAAAATACTCTGATGAACAAGATTTAAGCAATTCACAGAATGTCTTAAAGACTTAAACAATAGATATAAAAGCGATTGTTTATGGACACCATTGAATTTTCACACATCTTTAAAATACTTAACAGTAACAAAACCCTTTTTTTATTATTATTGTGACGTTTGCTTTGTGTTGATATTTCTTATCACAGCTGTGATAACTATGATGATAATCAATAATCCTGGACAATTTTATTTTTTTAGGTAAAATAACATACAAGTGTTAATATAATGGGTGTAACTGGTTTGTGGCAGCTTGTATCACCTGTTGGTCGGCCAATACCACTTGAAACTTTGGAAAACCAAATACTGGCAATTGATATCCTTTGAATAGTCTATTTAAAGAAGAGTTTCTTCAAAACCTACATAATTAATGAGTATAGCATGCATGAGTACACTAATGGAGAAAAATGTTCTCACCAACTCGACCCAGCAAAAGATAATCATTATTCTTGTACAGCTCCTTCTAATTTACACATAGCACAGTTAAATAAAAATCAAAAGAAATTTATAAAAAAAATGCTTCTGTAAAATTTTTAATTTAAAAACTGTCGTATTTAAAGGTTTGTTCACATAATGCAATTTTTGTATCACAACTCATAGGACAAATTTTGTCACATAACTTTAGTTGTACAATTCACTTTGCAACTTCAAATAATATTACAGTACCGCCTAGAACAACGTTCACTAAGCGAACGCTCGCTTATGGGGAGGAAACATGAGCTAGGGCTGCTGCCAGACCCCCGCTTCGCTTTAAGCGAGCGCTCGCTTAGTGAACGTTGTTCTAGGCGGTACTGTACAACATAAATATAAGAAATGTGCCGCCATCTGTTAAAAGATAAGTCTTGAGTCATGTTACCATTTCCAATGTCTAATAGTTGGATTTCTAGTTGGTATTTGAAAAGTGTGACTGAAAATTGAGTAGATCGTCCTTGTAATAGCAGATTCAAACAATCTTACTCTTGTAATTTACCAGCCCTATTTCCAGGTATCACCCAAGGAAACTCTTACATTTTTAAGGTTTTATCAATTTTAAATAAATACCTTAACATAATTTTTAAATATTAGTATTTGGCTTAATCAAGCTGTGAAAGGATTTAGAGATGCCCAAGGTCAAGCTCAGGCCAATGCTCATCTTTTGGGATTATTTCATCGAATTTGTAAACTTTTGTTTTACAAAATAAAACCAATTTTTGTTTTTGATGGAAGTGTACCTCATCTTAAGAAACAAACAATTTTAAGTATATTTAATTAATATGAAGAACAAAGTTATAAACTGGTTAGTGGTCTTGCTTTTGGGGATTTACCAAGGTAATGAACTAAAAGAAAAATCATTTGTTGTGTTTGGAAGCTTAAGCACATTCTGAGTTGGAATTCACAATTGATGCAGTATTAAGTTTGGTTTCTTCCAAGACTTCACCATTTACTAGCAGGAAAATAAATACTAGATGGTATGTTTCATCTAGGCACACCTGACTGATTGAAACTCACTTATGTTTTTGTGTGTTAGTTAATTTGTGAATAGATAAGTTTAAACTACTGAACAGATATCTTTAAATTTATACTTTTAAACGTAATCTACCCTGATCTTGATATTCATAGTTAGTGTTTAAATTGAATCAATTTTGAAGATTTCACCAAGCAATAACTGCTGTGAACTTTGCAGGCAATTTCAAAATGAAGCAAGCCTTGCCAATTAGCCACTGCCTTCAAGAATGTATTTATTTATACTTTAAAGTATTTGAACTGGCTTTTCAAACTCCCAACAGCTCAAATGGACAATTACTGTATTCTCAGCTAGCACTGTAAATGTTTCTCAATTTCAAGTAAAAATTTAAAAGACAGTACCACGAGGCGCCACTGATGTAGATCACATACATCCATATAAAACATGTCCTGGAAGAACTAACACTTAATATTACTTTATGGCAGATTCTAAACAAGAGGGAGCTTTATTACTTCCCAGGCTATTATTACATGGGGTTTAAATTGAAGGACTTCATTTTTTCCCCATAAACAATTGCATTCTTTTCTGCTATCCAATAATACTCTAAGCCCTCTTCCAGTTTATGACTTTCTGAAACACTATTGTTTTTAACAATCAGTTTAGATCATTTTGTAAAATAGCCACTTTTTGAATCCCTTTTATTACTGACAATTTGAACTACTATTTTAGGAGTTACGAAAACGAAATCGACAAGCAATGATAGATACAGTTGAGAAAACTGCTCAGAAAATTTTAACAAACATGTTAGCTAAGGAAGTGGTCCAAGCAAGTTCATCTACTAGAAAGTCTAATACATCCAGTCCTGTTAAACCATCACGTAGGAATGCATCAAATAAAGTTCAGTCAACAGATGACATTTTTTGGCTTCCACCTTTGCCAGAGTCATCCAGCTTTAACGATGATAAAAAGTAATTTTAAAGAGTATCCCTGTGAATGTTAAGTACTGTTTTTTTGCCACCAGATGGGTTAGCGTAACACTCTAATAAATTGTCACTGAAAAGAGGCGTGTAAGCAGGGGTGCCCACAGAAAGTTTTCAAAGGGAGGAGCAATCTTCATACCTATTCCAAAGGGGGAAGGAACTTCATACCTTTATTAGTGCATTTATAGCTCTTAAAAGGGGCGCCTTTGCACCATTCCCCCGCCCTGCGGGCGCACATGCGTGTAAAACCTGCATGTTTCTTTTAATTCATACCTTGGCTGCAAAATATGCCAATTAAAGTAATAACAGTTCTTACATGTTTAGAAGTTTTGAAACTGTAATAAATAATAGAAACCCTTACCAAAAATTAAGTGGTCTAGGAACTTGGTTTTAAGTTTTTATTTGGGACAAATACCAACTAAAACCATGCATAAAAAAAACTTATTACCAACTAAAACCATACTGCCAACTTAATATCCACTTATTACCCCTTTAACTAGTTTATTGAAAAATGCGGACAACTTAAAACCAACCTAATACCAACTAAAATGTGTATACCAACTAAATACAAACTAAAAGCCAACTTATTTTTGGTATAGGAAACCACCTATTAGGCACTAAAAGTATCAATAATGATGGTTAAAGTGTGACTTAAATGTCTATGTAATTAGTTTTTACGAAAGAATTAGGGGTCTAAATTGCAAATATGCTCTGAACAAATTTTAAATCCAATTTAACAAAATAAAACCAAAACAAAAGTCAAAATTATAGTTTTCAGTTGGGTCAAGCTTAAGATTTATTAAAATAATAAACTAAAACAAATTTGAGGATACATATAATCATTTTATCTCCAAAAAATAATTATTCTACTGAACATCAGGTTGTTTTATATTATTTTTTTATTTATTTTTAGTAATGTGATAAGCAGTTCAAGTGATGATGACATGGATATAAATCCAAGTTTTTATGATTCTGTTATGGAAAGGGAATTTCAAAATATCAATGAAATTGATGTTGAATCAGATAGTTTCAATGCTTTACCTCCAGATATCAGGCATGAAATTCTTTGTGAAATGAAAGAAAGGAAAAGAAGACAGCTTTACCAGCAGAATGATATGCCCGAGGTAGTTAAAAATACTTCAATACGAGTGTCGAGCACTTCCCTTACCAAAAAATAAGTTGGCTAAAAACCACTTAGGACAACTTGTATTTCAACTTGGTTTTCAGTTTGTATTTGGGACAAATGCCTACTTAAAAATAACTTAAATCCTCTTTATTAATCAACTTATTTCCAACTAAACCAGAATCAACATTTACATTTAACTACTCAAAAGCAACTTAAATCCTACTAGGGAAACATATAAAAACCAACTTAAAAATATTATGTAATTTCCTGACTACTAAAAACCAACTAATTATAAACTTAGCAAAAGCAGTATTTTCCTACCAACTGAATAACAACTTATTACCCCTTTAATAGTAACTTGAAATATGCTGACAACTTGAGCCTACTTAATACCAACTCAATATCAACTAATAATGTGTATACAAACTAAATACAAACTGAAATCCAACTTATTTTTTGGTAAGGGATTCTATCTTGTTAATTGCTTGAGCTAGCTAGATGACAAATTGTGCTTATTCTCATGTTCAAAAATGCAAGTTTATTTTTAAACATGTTCAAAAATACAAGTTTATTTTTAAACATGTTCAAAAATACAAGTTTATTTTTAAACATGTTCAAAAATACAAGTTTATTTTTAAACATGTTCAAAAATACAAGTTTATTTTTAAACATGTTCAAAAATACAAGTTTATTTTTAAACATGTTCAAAAATACAAGTTTATTTTTAAACATGTTCAAAAATACAAGTTTATTTTTAAACATGTTCAAAAATACAAGTTTATTTTTAAACATGTTCAAAAATACAAAAGTTTATTTTTAAACATGTTCAAAAATACAAAAGTTTATTTTTAAATTAATTTTTTAATTAATATAGTTGGTTTATGGTTAAATTAATAAATTTATGAATGAAACTAGTTGATTAATTTAATGCTAAATTAATTCAAACACATTTTACCACCAATAACGTTAGATTTGTTTCATTTAAATTATAATTTAGTTCATTATTTTTACTTTGATGTTCGAACTAGTGTGATTTAAATAACCACTTTAAAATATTCCAAATTTAAATAGCTTTATTTAAAATATTTTATTAAATTCAGCTTTATTTAAAAAACTATTGAATTTGCATAACTTTTTAATTATGTTTTAAGTATTAAAATACACATTTTTTAAATTATGATTTTACTACCTTCATTTTTCAAGATCAATTCCAATAATTATTGTTTAAAGGGTCACACCTGCTTTTGAATTTGACCTGTTTCATGCGCTAGTTTCCAGAATAGGAAACTACCACGAGATAAATTTTGCCAGAATTTTTTAAATTTATAATTTAAAACATTGCATTAATTTAAATGAAATAGCAACTAAACTGTTTGATTTAATTTAAAACTGTCATTAATTAATTTGTGATATAAATCATTTAATTTTTTAATTTCGGTATAATTCTGTTGAGTTTTTATCTTAATGTATAAAATAGCTAAAATCTCTTATTTTAAAATGATAAATATATTAAAATAATTAAATGAATTCCCTTACCAAAAAATAAGTGGTCTAGGAAATACTTTAAGTTGGTATTTGTTAAAAATAAGTAGGTTTTAAGTTGGTATTTAGTTGGTTTTAAGTTGGTATTTGTCTCAATTTCAAGTTTTAATTTGTTTTTAAGTTGTTATTTAAACCAACTAATTGGTAATTGTTACAAATACCAACTTAAAGTATTTCCTAGACCACTTATTTTTTGGTAAGGGAATATATTAAAGGAAAAGTCCAGGTTGGGTAAAACTTGGGTCTATTTGAAAGATCATGTTTAAATATACTAAAAAATATCAGTCGCAAAATTGTTTATTTTTTATGATGAGAAATTAATTTTTAAACGAGCGAAATTTACCACCAAGCGAGCTGCCATTTTCTTTCGCCTTCCCTCCGCAGACCGCCCGCGGAGCAAGCGCGCGGGGAACAGCGCTGTTAAAGCCTGTTATAGCGCGAACAGCGCGTGATTAAAGTCCTAAAACGTCACCCCGAAACAAAAAATGTCAGATCGCTTGGCGGTAAATTCCGCTCGTTTAAAAATTAATTTCTCGTCATCAAAAAAGATACAATTTTACGACTGATATTTTTGAGTTTATTTAAACATGATCTTTCAAATAGACCCAAGTTTTACCAAACCTGGACTTTTCCTTTAAGTTTAATTTAAATTTTAGTTACACTACTGATACAATTTAATTTTTTTTTCTTCAAAGTAATAATAAAATTAGTTTAATTTGATTGATATTTGTAATTAGTTAAACGTTTTTGACCACACTAATGTTAGTTATGAGTGCAATGGTAGTCATAAGAAACAAAAATCTTGCTGCACTCACTGGGAACCTTATGTATGTACCCGTATTTAGGGATAAATGGTTTCATTTCTGATTCATATTTTCTTTCAATTGAGCTATAATTTGTGAATATGTATCCGTATATTCTATATTTTAAAAATTAACCCTATTAATTTTTTTTAGGAAAGTGACAGCTTCTCTAAATATCAAATTAACCGTTTATTGAAACGAAGACATTTGACAAAGAAACTTGAGGATGTGGCAAAGGAACTAAATGCTCATGCTTCTGGCAAGCTTATGTCCCGCCTTGAAGGAGAAGAGGAAGTAGAAATGCTGAAAGTTGCTTCAGAAGATTATGTTCACACAATTCTTATTCCCAAGAAAAAATCTAAAGTAATAATAATAAGCATTTAATTGTTTTATTTTCAAAAGGGAAATATCAATTCACTTTTCACTGCTTTACAATCTTCAGTGTGAGAAATAATAAGGGTTTCTAAAATTCATAATCTGGTAAGTTAATTTTCCGAATGAGTGACCTTCGTTTTCTTTCTGCGCTGTAGCTTTTTAGCTACAGTAGCCAGCCATTGAATTTCAAAAAACCTGTTACATTTGATGTAGTATAAGCCCTGCCAATTTCTCGAGCTGCTTTCGTAGCATGGTGGCAATGGATCCTTACACATTCCAAATGTTTTATAATATATACTTTCCTGAAGCAAGTTATTTCAGGTTTTCTACTAGCAGTTTACTAAGAGTTATGTACTATTTTGTTGCTATTTTATTTCATTCTATGGTACTATAAATATTCAATTTAAAAACACATTAAATGCTGTACTGTGTATTGTCAATGTTAAAGATAGTACGAATTCCACTGGTACAAACTGTCTAGACTCTTCACAAGTTGTTTAATGTCATGGTGATGCTGAGAGTGGTAGCTTCCAGCCATCTTTCTAAAAACTTATGGTCTATTTCAATTAAAGGGCCACACCGGCGTTTGAATTTGACCTCCCTTACCAAAAAATAAGTGGTCTAGGAAATACTTTAAGTTGGTATTTGGATATGCTGACCACTTAATATCAACTTAAATGTGAATACCAACTAAAAACCAACTTATTTTTTGGTAAGGGTAGTTTCTAAAATTCGAGGCGAAGTAACGCCGTACCTGGGAATTCTTGACATCGGACTACGACACTGCAGTACAACCAGAGTAGCTTGCCTGACTCTTCCTAGGAGCACTGTCTCCGTTAAAATGGGTTTGCAGTGGTAGGTCCTCTCCTTCAACAAGTTAAAGAGGCCTGATCTCATTATAGCAAAATAACATGGCTCTCTCCTCTCTGGTAATGTTAATTGTTTATTTTACTGCAATTTATTATTGATACATCCGTTGATATTTAAAGACAAAGCTCATAAATATTGGAATTACGTTTACTCTCCCCAAATATAGACTTTATTTATTGCAATAAGGTTATTTTATTTCTATGCGAACGGATTCAGTTTCCCCTAGGCTCTGAAATCAGTTACAACATAGACTAAGAAAGGTATACACAAGTACATCCTGCGTAGTAGTTTTAAACCCAAAATAAACTCGCCACTAGATGCCACCGGGCGTCTGTAAGTTGGCTGCGAAGCAAAGACGAAAAACCAAGAACTGCCGCGCATGAGTAGAGTGGACAAACTACTTTAAAGATTTCTTTAGAAAGTATAATGGATTTAACATATGAAGCTGCTGCAAATGAAGAAATTTAAGACGATTTAAATGGTGAACTATAATTTAACTTAAACAGTATATAATTATATTATCAATAATAATATTAATGTTATAATTAACATTAATAATTTTTATTGGTTTGTTTGTCAGATCATTAAATAATCTGCCTCAAATTTTTAAAATGTGTCAATCAGTCATTCCGAGCCTAATTGTAAGGAATCTATAATAGACGACCAATAGACTTGGATACAAGACGGAGGAGGATTAATTATTATACTGCTCTGTAAGAAGAAATTCTTTTAACGCTGTCATGGGGTGAAGTGCACTACAGCGGCCTCATCGAATTTTATATTAATTTTGGTTGCACCTGATAGACCTTGTCACGTAGATGCCGAGGGTATTTTTTATTTTGGCCGCAAATGAGTATTTAATTGTTTAATTTAATTTTTTTAATTTTAAAAATTTCTCATTTTCATTGAATTTTATATTAATTTTGGTTGCGCCTGATAGACCTTGTCACGTAGATGCCGAGTGTATTTTTTATTTTGACCGCAAATGATTATTTAATTTTAAATTTCTAATTTTTGGGGATTTTCACGTGTTTCGTTGTACTTATTTCCGTCGTGTTTTCGCCGACACTAAAGTTTCGGTGTCCTAATGAGTTCCACATGATATTACCTTTTTTTATAACATCAATTACAGTTTTTGTTCATTTTCTAGGTGTTTTCTATTTTTGGGCCACTTTTTTTCTGGTTGAGATTAAAAGTATATACTTGATACGTAAGGCTTGGTACTGTCCTCTAGGTCGCGTTATAGATGGCCCATCGCTTTTTTTAGTATGGGGTTGGGGAGGCGCTGCGTGCCCCCAGCGCTTGAGCGAAGTGAGTGCGCCGTCAGTCGCCAATACGGGGAATCTCAGGCGCCAATACGGGGAATCTCAAAGTGCGTCAGGCGCCAATACGGGGAGTTTAGTAACGTCTTTTACGTGTTTTGGAAGTAATTATCTTCGTCGGAATGGGTCTGGGGCGTGTCAAAAAAGTGGTGTCGACGGATACACGACGAAAATATTTTTTAGAAAAACGTTGGTAAACTCCTAAAATGACGCCTTTTTTAAAAGTTAAGTTGATTTAAAAAGTTATCATTTGCGGCTTCAAAAAAATTGGTTTAGTAATCTACGCGTCAAGTGCTACATTCTCCCCCACAAAAAATACAAAAACACGGTAATTCCCTAAAATTACAAAATATTTAAAATTAAGTTAATTAAATTATCATTTGTGGCCCAAAAAAATTAGTTTCGTAATCTACGCGTCAAGTGCTACATTCTCCGCCACAAAAAATACAAAAACACTGTAATTACCTAAATTTAATAAATTTTTAAAATTAAATTAATTAATTTAATTATCATTTGCGGCCCAAAAAAATAGTTTCGTAATCTACGCGTCAAGTGCTACATTCTCCACCAAAAAAAAACGAAATTACATGAGGCCGCTGTAGTGCAATTTTGCCCTGTCATGGATAAAATTTACCCTTATGATGAAAGTGGAGCAATGCAAAGTGTACTTAAAGATGGAAGGTTAATGGGTCAATGATAATATTTCGTGAATGAAAGTTGTCTACTGGTGAAAAAAGCATCTACTATTCTGAAATTGCTTGTGACAACACTGTGCAATACTGAAGGGAATGGTGAAAGAAAAAACTGATGAACCATTTCAAAGAACAACAGTGAAAGAAAATTAGGCAAAACAACTGGTGAAAAAAGCATCTACTATTCTGAAATTGCTTGTGACAACACTGTGCAATACTGAAGGGAATGGTGAAAGAAAAAAACTGATGAACCATTTCAAAGAAAATTAATAGTTAAAGAGCAAGTGCTAAAAACACTCGTCTAAGGAAAGCCCTTGCTGTGCTGAAAATTTTTCTTTAGATCTTCAAGCTCTTGTAATAAACCAGCTTAACTATAAGTTAAGGGAAGATGCCTTATTTCGTTATTCAATAAAACACTTTATTTACTTCAACTTGACTCACGAGCAATCCTTAACACTCCTATGTACGCTTGGTCGGTGGTATCTCACTTTCTATCTCTCTGAGTGCCTCTGTCTTTGACCACTAGCTGACTGACGACTCTCTCTTGACTCTCTGTCTGAGAGGTGTGCTTGCGGAGTGGTTAGCACTTTCGCCTCGCAGCAAGAGGAGCCGGGTTCGATCCCAGCTTGTGGCACTGGGTGAAAACTCGGAACAACTCCTTCTGCGTTGAGTTTGCAAGTTCTCTCCCCACTGGTTTAAGGGGTTTTCCCCCGAGTTCTTCGGTTTCCCCTTCCATAAAAACTTGTTGAGGTTAACGGTAATAGTTAGTGTAGGGAGCTGTTGGCTCGATCTCGTGGCATGCAGGGCTTGCCACCACCCTCCTACGCATTGTAACCCGGCCACCTGAATTAAAAAGGCTTCAAAAGTCGCTTGATGACTTAGGCCTAAGGTGGTGCCTTGGGTATTAGCCTAGCTGATTATTATTTTATATTATGCTATAGGGTTCCTTATCTAATATAGCTGGCGCCCTCTCTTACACTCTTAAATTCGTTAATTTGTGATAATTTAAGAATAAGCTATTGCGTGATAATACAGCATTGAGTTAGTCAAAACCAAAATTTTTAAATAAGTTCCTAAGGTTTTAATAAATGAATTTATAAAGATTAAAAATGGTTTATAGGTAAGTCATTTAAAAAAAAACATGTATGGATCATCTTCAAATTGTTAAAAGTCGTTCGTATTTTCATAATTGCTTATTTCTTGCAAAATGTTGATATTTTCACTAATTTCCAGATGTTCGGAATCATTTAAATTTTCACTGATATCTTCAGAATTACTTGAATTTTCATTGATTTCTAGTTGTTCGGTATTCTCTCCAGCAACTTGTCCAAATCACTTAATTTTCGATTTGGCATTTCGTATTTGATTCAGGTTTCCAACTGAATTAGAAAATTAATTGATCCAAATTTGGATCACTCACTGTACCATTAGATTGTTGGTGTGTACAAAACTCATGCTCTAGCCCATCCTGATTAAAGTGACGGGTGTAGACAATTTTAGTTCCATTTTCCAGAAGAAATGGAACTATCTCCATTATGGTTTTCGCTGTGTAAAAATGAAAACAGTTAGTACGACACCTAATTATGCAAGTAAAGGAATGACAATGGCATTAATACCGCCGAAACTAGTCGACCTCCATTAAATGTTTTTAAATATGTAATAAAGGAAATATTTTAACTTACGCAATAATTCGTAAATGTTTTTATAACTCTTTTAACTATTAGCGTAAGGATAGAACGAATCAATATCAATTTTAAGTAAAGGAATATATACTTGTTTGAATTAAGCCAGTGTACGTTTCATTGGTTAGAAACCTTTTTCTTCTGAACTGAAGTTATCAGGCAAATCTTTCACGTGCTTCTCCCAGGTTTCAAGATAAGGTATAACAAGGAAACAAAAATAAATTTTGGTAATATGAATCGTGTACCCGTGTGTTTGCTCAGATTGTTTATTGTTAGTAGTTATTTTAGTTTCAAGAGTGTAATTTAATATTTTTAATATTTTTGGAAATACTACTGAAATTAAATACTATTATAAATAATTATAATTGAAAAATACAGCAATTCCAAAATTCTTAGTTATTTTTTTGTAACGAGATGGCGTTGGGAGCCCAAAAGGAATTAAAATGACAAGATAATTAATTCGAGGAATTTAAGTAATATAAATTATTTGATATAAAAAGCAGATAAAATATATGGGGAAGCGAGAGTTGAACTCACGCCCGGTAGATTGACAGAGCGCGTCTTTAACCATTACACCGGCCTCTTCGCTGAGTGAATTGGCCAAAAAGAAAAATATGTATAAATGTAAAAGCATCCAAGTCTTAGCGATGAATTGACCACGAAATAGCCAGAAATAACCGAATTACAATTACATACAGGTGAAATCGCTAATTATTTTATTGCACAAACTCAATTTGCAACTAGATTTTGTATTATTTATGAATTATCTTTAATTTTGACTAGAAACTAAATCCGTTTTGCCAGAATGCTCGTATTTTCTCGACGATGTTTGGCCATCTTTTTATATTTCATTTCTAGCCGGGAAGCCGAAAAACACATGAAACGAATATACTTCAACCTGTGTTGCCACGTCAATTTGCCGTTGTATAGGGCTCTTGATGATCTGCACAACGCAGACTAAGAGGAATTTCCCCCCACTCGGCTACGTTTTTTCGCATTCCCAATCATACCCGATCACACACACACACACATGGACGACACCAGCCTATAATGACTCGTATATTATATATAGTACACGATTCATAAAAACAGTTTTCAGCCACTGAAAATAAGTTGAACTATTAAATGTGGATAAGACAAATGACCAGATTGGCAAAAAAATTAAAAGTTTCACATATAAATAGAGGTTTAATTTGTTGAACCCATTTTGGTCATTACGTTAACATCCATCCTTTCTCTGCATAACATTACTATTACCTTAAATCGCTGATCATTAGGTGATCTGAACGGGTTCAAATTATAATTCCTGTTGTGGTAGCCTTCCAGACTGTTTCTTGTATTCATTATGTCAAACCAGGAGTTGAAGATGTTAATAAATTTAATGGTTTCTTGCAGTTTCTTCATTTTCTCTGTGTCATTTTTTACTCATTTTGCAAGGCATTTGCCATGGATTTTGATAGGATCTATGCTGCATACTTTACACGCATCTTACTGAATGGTGTGAGGCATACGTGCGCGTAGGTTACCTTTTGGAGTTTTCTTAGATTTCCCGGTCGGCCTTGCTCTTTTTTAAAAATATCCACAAAAGTCTGCCACAGAATATATTGGTCGTTAATATGTAGTTTATGCACTTTGCAATAATCCGTACTACCCAAAACACAGTTTCTTACAGTTTTAAGTAGATGTGGTACATCAAAAATAAAGAATAGGGCCCTTTCTTCCAGAGCGTATGGATTTTCACATTTGTAATTTAATTCTGTAGAAGCATTCATATTGAAGAACTCTCTATTGATAGCCGCTCCATCGCCTACAGTGCAAATGATCTAGAAGCCTATCATTTCAAGTCTTTTAACCGCCACCCAAACAATGTTATCAAGCATTTGTGACGTTAAACCATTGGTGGCAAAATGTACCACTGGGTACTTAATAATTGACGTAGCCCCGCTAATCATTAGCATTAAAGCATGCATTGCCATAGCTTTTTCTGTCATTAATTGTTAAGTTTTCCATTTCAGCAATGTTTTCATACGTATCATTAAGTTTTGTATATCCAACTATGTCTCCATTTCCTTGTTTGTATACCAGGTCTTGTTTTATTTTTACCTCATCCATCAACAAACAAAAAATTTTTTTGTGGGATTGAGGCAATGATTTAGGATTTATTTAAGTCGCAAGATGTTTGAATATTTTGTCCTGAAATCCTAAAGTTATTTTAAATTCTGCATTATGCCTAAGCAGTGTACTGGGGTTAACTCGGATGTGTTTAATTGTGTTTCTAAAAAAAGATCCTCAAATTTCTTATGAGGTTGACCTTTTTCTACGTGCTTTTCTACCTCTTTATTAAAGCTGTGTGATTGGACTCTTCTATAGACTTCCCATTCAACTCAATTCTAGATTTAATTTTTCCTTGTAGTGATAATAGTTGTTTCTCTAACTTAGTGTTTTCTTCCATGGTTATCTTTAAGTTTTCAAACAATAGGCGCTTAAATAAAACATACTTCGAGGAAATTTCCAAGAAGTAATATTTCAGAGAGCCAGGACCTGCACGGACTGTTTATATAGTGCTTATTGAAATAGTGGAAACTTTTCACCTGTAAACAGAACGTCGTGTTTTTGCTAAGCCTTATGTCAAAAAAGCTACTAGGTTTAAAGGGAACACTTTTTGCATAATGTATAGGTTCAAAGTTTCCATTATTTTAACAAGCATTATATAAACAATGACTTAGAGGTCCTGGTTCTCGGAAATATTACTTTTTGACAAGTTCCGTGAAGATGTTTTATTGAAGCGTCTATTCCTCTTTGTTCATATTTCCAATGCTCTGTTTTTTAAATGGAGGCACACTGTCACTTATTTCAACATGGCGCTGCTTGACTCTACATGTCTTGGGAAATGTATTAAAAGAGGATTACTATCTTGTAACTTTCCTAGTACGTCAATATGGTATGTTTGGTCAACCTTGACAGTTAGGATAGTACTTTTTGTTATGAGATTCTTATTGTACAATTTAATGAACCGAGTTTCTTCTGGTTGGAACATTAAGCACTAATCAACTAGCAGCTTAAAACTAAATAGCTGTAATGGTGCTTTTCTGCAATTTGCTGAATTTAAAGCATAACTGTGGTAATTTCTATTAACACCACTTTCTTCAATATTATTAAGGTTAAAGATCATACAATTTCTTGCCTTCAGTAATAGGGATGTTAAATCATTTAATGTGGTTTTCCTGTTGGTTCTTTAAAGGATTATCAAATGTTATGGTACCAAAGCGTTCCCTTCTTGAATAAAGGTCTAATCCGATATCCATGGGATCAGGGAAATCTTTGGTTGGTCCTTTTCTTCCATGAAAATGCTTTGAGCACACAAATGTGTTGTAAGTTATGTTACTTGCCCCAAGATCAGGACGATTTAGCCATTTAATCCAACCTAAACACTTCTCAGGATTTTTCTTTAATTTTGGGAAAGGAATAAAGTATACATCCGTCATGTGCTATCGCTTCTACATCGTAAATGCACACAAGGTTTTTTTTTGGGCACAATTGTAATAAAACCGTATATAAACTGAGCCTAAAAGTTGCACGACATTCCTAAAACATTTAGCAGACTAACTTGACGAAAGGGAAGTGAAAAATAATCTTGTTTAAATGCGCATGCGCCAAATCTAAGTTCCGTAAAAATCTGCGAGAGTCTGCCACCGTTTTGCCCCTAAATTATCTCTCACGCTCTCGTAATGCAGCGGGATGTCCTTGTGCATACCTTTCTTAGTCTATGGTTTCAACGCTCTCTTTGCCCCTCTCCTACACTCTTTTTTGCTTTGTGTCAAACTCTGAAATATAACAATCTGGCACACTTTTGCTTTGGATTTAAGCAATTAACTTTTATTTGAAATTAAAAGAAACCTTAGAACAAAAATTGTGCTATTTTCAAATAAAATACGTGGAATGTCTTCAATACTTGGAATGTCTTATAGTATTGGATCATAAGTATTTTCAATCATTGTATTTGATGACAAATATAAATATATTTTTAATTTTAAATATGAACTGGTAGATTGTAAGGGGGCCATCTGGAAAACATATTTCTACTAGCCTGCTACATAGTTTATACCCTACAGTGTTATTTCAGCTGTTATAAATTAAAATTAATTTCATTTATTTAGGAACAAGATAAAATTGCAGATCCTGAATGTGTAATAGCACCGCCATCAACAGAAAATATTTTAAAGGAAACTAATTCTGAAGAATATAATGAGATATACTTTTGGGAAGAATTTCTTGATGATCCTGATTATGGGCAGAGTGATGTTGATGTTTGCATGTCGCATGATATTACCGTACAAAATTCTACACATGCAAATAAAATAACCAAATTACCGTCTAAAATTGATAATACCAATGCTGAGAAAATAAATGAAATACCAAAAAATTATTTTACCCAAACAAGTGACTCAGTTGGTATTTGTGTGGTTGATAATAAAGTTGAAACGGTAGAAACTAAAAGTAAAAATTTTAAATTCGAAGATGACATTGAAGAAATTGACTCTCCACCCATAAGTTCTGGCCCAACTGTGAAATCTAATTCTTCTGATGAGACTGAATTTTTCATTGAAGAGTCGTCCAATAGTGATATTGAGTGCCTTAGCTCTCCTACCAAAATGAGTTGTGTTATAAGTGAAACTAATAAAAATAAAGTTGATCAATATTTGGGTGAACAAAATGACAGTGACAATAACACTCAAGTCATCAATGAAATAGGTGTCATAGAAGATTTTGGTTTAAACAAAGAATGTTATATTCCTATACATTTAGATAAGGCAATCTTTAAAACTACCAATGCTACTGCAGATGAACTTTTCCCAATAGAAGTATTTCAAGCAAGTAAACCATCTAATGCTACCGAAAAAGATGACCTGATTCCCATTGAAATATTTCAAAGAAGTAAACTTTCCAGTGCTATCAGAAAAGATGAACTATTTGAAACCAGTAAAGAAAAGCCAGGAAATATTCAGCCAGAGAAAACTGAAGAAATTGTGGATTCAAAATATTGTAATAGTTCTTTTAATGAAGAATATCCAAAAAGACTACCTCAACCAAAGAACCAAATTACTGAAGATATTTTAGGAAAACTAGCATTACAGAAGAAAAACCAAAAAGCCCCAGTTGCTCATGAGATTTCTTCAGAAAAAGGTCATGATAGTCCAGTGCGAACGCTTCTTAGTTTGGTGAGTTTAAAAATTACAGAAACATGTGAAATTTTGGTTTTCTTGTTTTCATGGTTTATTTTTGGATTAAAATTGATAACACATTAAAAAAAATTCATTTCAGAGTGAAGAGAAACTAGATGATTTAAGTGACGCATTGGATTTAGAAAGATTAGAGTATATCCGTGAACGAAACAAAAAAGAAAGACAGGCGCAAACAGTATCTGATCAAGTTTGTCAAGAAAGTCAGGTTAGTGAAAAAAATAAAATATAAATTTGCGTTGTTTCCTTCCTATCTGAACCAATAACCAGTGCCCTGTCAAAACAATAACACTGGATCCCATGAGAAACGTTTTTATCAAACATGACTATTTTTCAACGAGAAACCAGACAAAAGGATACGTCAGTTTACCAGACCAATCCCTCAGAAATTTTTACCCATAGCCCAGGACCACTTACTTAATCACCACTAAGTTAATCCTTTTTTTAGTAAACTTTAAACTATAATTTAATTTAATTCATCATTAACCAACTAGTTCGATGCACATAGTTTCAAACTTAGCTAAGTTTTAAAACGAGTAGAAAAATATAAAAAAGGATATTTTCAACCTTATCATTTTCATTATTAGGATTTGCTGAAACTATTTGGTATTCCGTATGTGGTCAGCCCCACTGAAGCAGAAGCTCAATGTGCTAAACTTGAACTTCTTGGGTTGACTCATGGAACCATCACTGATGACAGTGATATTTGGTTATTTGGTGGTTCTAAAGTTTATAAAAATTTCTTTACTCAAGGAAAGTACTTGGAGTGTTATACTAATAAGGACATTGAAAATCAGTTTGGTAAGTCATTTAACTTATGATTTTAGTTTTTAAATTAAACTTAATTATTTAACTTTCCTTTTTGATCAAACGCCTTAAAGAAGTTTGTTAGAGAGCTAGATAGTTTCTTATCATGAACGTAACTCACTTAACATTATAGCTTTCTTAATTTAGGGATACTAAGGAAACCATACAAATTTATTTAGATTTAACAGGAATCCATACCTCTACTTGGAATGCTTATTCTGCTGTATCGCGTATGGTTTAAGATCACACTGTTGGCTTTGGCCGTGCCTACAAGAGAAAAAAATCCACTCTGCGCAAGCTCCCCTCTCACGTAGTTGTTTGTTAAGTTAACATAATGATGTAAAAAAACCTGTCAGCCACATCAAAACGAAAATCTGCCGTGATAAGCATTCCAAGTATAGGTATGGATTCCTGGACGTAACGATTGAATCACTAGCTTTATGAGTCAAAACTCTAGAATGTCTATTTTTGAACAGAAATATTAGGTTTTCAAATTAGTTAAAACAACACATTTGTTTAAAATTTTAAAGTTGGTTGCTATTTTAATTGCAAAAATTCTGTTTAGAGTTTACTAATCAAAGCTCCAAAATAATCAACAGCTGATAAAATTATGTCGACAATTAACTGGAACTCTGGGTACTCAAATAAAATTAATTATAAAAATAAAACCTCATTGTTAGTGAAAACACCTTGGTTCAAAAATTGGTTTTAAAAGTAAAAAGATGATAAGAATTCTTAAGGGTCACAAAGACTATAGCCTATTCCTTATTTTGTTGATCTTTGTAACATTTGGCACCATTTATAGGATTAAACCGCGCCCTTTTGGTATGCTTTGCTCTTCTTACTGGAAGTGATTATACTCAAGGAATAGAAGGTGTTGGACCCGTAAGAGCTATGGAAATTATTTCTGAGTTCAAAAAGGATGGTTTTGAAACTCTGATAACTTTTAAGTAAGACTTTTTTTATTTAAAAGAACGAAATGATACTACCATACCAATGTTTGGGTACATCCTAAATTATTGAGGTTAAAGTGGGCATTTTGATAGTGGATCAACAAAGGTGTTGTTTGAAAGTCAGTCTGCTCTAGATTTTTTTTAAAATGTCAACCCCCACCAGATTATTTTAATGGTCTGTATTTGGGTAGTTATAAAATTGAGTACTACCGAAAAGTCAGAAAGTCATTTTAGGTAGTGGTAAAATTAGTTTTTACAACTAAATTGTTGCAAAATGTCATGATTACCAATCTTAAATTCTAACTGGCTAATTTTGGGTAGTTCTAAAAAATCCTTAACATAAAATAGGCAGTCCATAGCCCAAGACTGATTTAGTCTAAATGTAATTTTTGTGATTAAAATACGTTATTAATGGTAATGTGAAAATCTAAACATTAGTTTTAAGTAGAAAGGCAGAATTAATGGACCTAAGTCACATTTGAAAAACAATTCCCAAGTTTAAAAAAAAATATTTTGAGGCATCAGCCAAAAGACCATTTTAACATAAAAGTTCTTTTAACACTTTATATAAAAGATACTAGTACTGTATTAAAGTTTGTGATGCATTAACAGTTCTACATACTATTGGTTTACAGTGTAATCTGTCCCCCAACGTAATTGATAATTAAAAGTCTAGGTCCCCCTTTTTTAATTATGACTAGGACCCTTTTGTAAATAAATTTTTCTTAAAAGGTGATCCAATAAAAAAGCATTTTATTATTATTATTTAATTATGACTAAGTTAGCCGATCTGTTGATAGTAATTATAAAACCTGTACATTGATACTAGTACTTTGATGTATAATTTAGGAAATGGTGGGATGAGAGTAAAAAAACACCGAAAGCTCCTGGAAACAACGTGAGATCTAAACTTCTGAAATTGGAGTTGCCTGACAATTTTCCTCAATTTCAAGTTTACCAAGCATATTTGAAACCTCAAGTGGATGAATCAAATGAGAAGTTCATTTGGGGTCTTCCAAATTTGGATGAACTTAGAGAATATCCTTTTATTTTTATATTTTGGAACCAAATACTTGGAAATTATAGGAAAACTAACGAGGAGACGACCCGAGGTGGTTCTCACCGATTTGGTTCAAAGTGGGAGGATTGTTAGACCTAGATGTAACATGAAATCCGTTAAAGGGAAAAGTTACGCTGGGCTTCCGTTTTGCCATGGCAACCAAAAATGTTTTTGACAACATAAAATGAGAAAAAGTATGTAAAATAACATGCGAAAATTACAAATTCTAAGGATCCCCCCTTTGCAAAACTCCAATAATTCAAAAAAAAAATATTTTTAAAAAAATTGTAAATTTTACATTTTTGGATTACTTTGGACAAATAGGGGGGAATAAAAACCATTTAGGGTGAGCTCGAGCTAATTTGAATAAATAGGTCGAAATTTTAGGTATAATACAAAATACTTGTAAAACTTATGCCGTGATAACTGCCATATATTTTCGCCGATAAATCTTAAAATTGCTACATTATCTGAACGATGTATACAGATTTTTAGATTTCGATAGAAAAACGACGCCATTTTATAAAATGGCGGATACAAATATAAATCATGGTGCAATAAGTTAGGTAATTTGTATCCGATTAACCTAAGATTTTCTACGTTACATTATCTACCCGAATGAATTCGTACTATAGATTTTTTATAGAAATCCGACACCATTTTGGAAAATGGCGGATATCAATAAAACTCATCGTGCCATAAGTTCCGTAAATATTCGTCGATTAATCAGAAATTTTCTACGTTTCATTATTTGCCCGAGTTAATTAGACCTATGGGTTTTCCAATAATAATCCGACGCCATTTTGAAATATGGTGGATATAAATATACCTTATGATGCGATAACTGCCGAAATTATTTGTCGATTTACGTGAAATTTTCTACATTACATTATCTGACCGAATAAATAAGCCCCTTACATTGTGATAGAAATATGACGCCATTTTACAAAATGGCAGATATTGAATCGTACAGCAACCTGCTTGATATACCTTGTTTGGTTCAGTTTTAAACTATTATCATCACTCTGGGTGGCGAAATCCACGCCTAGAAGCGTTTTAATTGGACCCATACATTTAACTTCATACACCTTGGCGATTTTGTCTTTTATAACTTCCAGGATTTCGGTATTCTTTGCTATAATCGGTATATCGTCAACATAAACGAGGATTATCGCTCGTCCTGGAATGCAATACACGCAATTGGTACCAAGTACCTTCTCGAATCCAAGTTGCTTAAAAGTACGATCCAATTCAATAAACCACTGCCTTCCGCTTTGAGGCAGGCCATACAGAGCTTTCTTGATCTTCAAGCAATAAATAGTCGGATCATGAGTTACGAAACCAGGAATTTGTCTCATGTAAATATCGCGGTCCAATTCGCCATAGAGATAAGCATTCTTAACATCTAGCAATGAGTGCACCCAACCAAGTTGCACGACAAACAAGGCTACAAAAAATCGAATCAAACTAAAGTTGACTACGGGTGAGAAAGAATCATCGTAGTCCAGACCTTCCACTTGATTATAACCTTGCGCTACCAGACGAGATCGGTAACGGATAATGGTCCCTTCACTATTCTTCTTCACCGCAAATATCCAACGGCATCCGACAATCTTCTTGTTCTGGGGTAGTGATACAGTCTCCATAACTTGTCGACTATTGAGAGTTTGATACTCATCCGCCATGGCCTCTTCCCATTTCACCTTCTCCGGTGAGGACATAGCTTCATCATAAGTTTGTGGGATAATCACATCGGCAAATAGTGCTGCTGGTGAATCCATTATTTCCGGTAATGAAGCTAAATTTGATGTACTGGATGATGGAGATTCGTAGTTCTTCTTCGAGAAGTCAAACAATGTGATGTCATGTGTTAGTCCCTTGCTCTGTAAGTACGCCATCACCTCATTTTTGGAACGAAGCCGTTTGCCTTCTGGATTCCTGTAATAAATATCAATCGCACCCACAGTAGCGCCCTTTTGTCGTGTGACGACCTCATAGCTCCAATCTGCAGGCAGTGTCTTATTTTTTGGCAATTGTTCTTTGATTTCTTTGATGGTCGCCTCTGGGACTAATGGTTCATCACCTGTTTGTTCTTCTGGGTTGGTAGAAGTCGTTTGTTCCTCATCAGTACGAACTATTTCTGGATCGGTGATACAGGGCCACTGGAAAATTTCCTCTCCTCTCTTTATGTTACATTTCTCTACACCCAATATATTTTCGTCAAATGAGACATGTTTATTCTCTAGTACGTGATTGTCATTAGGAAACCATATTCTATATCCTTTAGTATGTAGTGCATATCCCACCAATACACCTTGTTTCGCTCTCTGTTGCAATTTGCTTTTACGCTTTTGTTTGGGGATGTGCATGAACGTCAGACAACCAATCCTTTTAAGGTGTCGGGCACTAGGTTTGTTACCACACCAGAGTTCTAATGGGGTGGAATTACCGAGTTTAGAATGCTTCAGATGGTTTTTAATGTAAGCTGATGTTGTGACTAGCTCAGCCCATAACTTAGTAGGTAACTTAGAATCCTCCAGGATAGCCCTGACCATATCCATCAACGTACGATTTATTCGTTCCGCAAGACCATTCATGGCGGGTGAATATACATTAGTTTTTTCATGCCTAATACCCTCTCTACGGCAATACTTCTCTAGGTACTCGGCGCAAAACTCCAAACCATTATCTGTACGGAGGGCTTTTATTGTGGTCCCTGTTTGTTTTTCCACCTCGGCTTTATAATTCTCGAAACAAGCAAAAACGTCACTTTTCTTGGCCAATATGTATATAGATAATAGCGAGCTCCTCCTAGGGATGTAACGGGAGACGGACCCCAGACATCAGCATGAACTAATTCCAATAACGTCTGACTTCGTATATTATCCAAACTTTTATGCGGTGTTTTAGTACTTTTGGCAATCTTACAGGGAATACAGGTCTGGAGTTCTCCCTTAATAGGATCAAGTCCTTGTAGCATGCTGTTGTTTGCCATATATTTTAGATCATACTCATTCACGTGTCCTAAACGGGCGTGCCAGAGCTCAATAGGCCGAAGAGTGTCTCTAACGTTATATGATGAGTTATAAGCCTCTGTTTCTTCATCTGGTGGGCCTTCGACCAACACTTTTGTGTCAATGACATAAAAATTATCTTTCAACTTGGCCTCAAATGCCACATGACCTTGGGGAAAATAACCCACTAACTTTGATTGTTCAAATATACCCTTCCAACCGGCGTTATCCATACATCGTCCGGACAATAAGTTTTTTCTCATAGAGGGTGTATGTATTACATTTCTCAAATGCATATAATTAATCTTATCTTCATAATGGACCTCTAACCATACAGATCCTCGCCCTTCGGCTTTAGTTTTCCCCTCTCCTACAGAGACCTCAGTTACATCACAAGATTCATAGGTATAGAACCAGTGTTTGTTATTGCAGAAATGGTGTGTAGCACCCGTATCAACTATCCATTCTTGTGTTGCGTCAGCAGTACAAAACGCTGTAGCAAATAAACCAGCTCTATTCGTATGATCTTTCTTTTTCTCCTTTCCCTTTAAGTAACTCTTCCCTTTGCCTTGACCTTTACAATCGGCAAAACAGTGGCCATACTTATCACAATTGTAACATTTCCCTTTAAACAACCTTCGATTGTCATTCCTCTTAGGTTCTTTACTTTTCGTGCTTTTCGTATTTACGAATAACGCATCAGAACCATCTACCAAGCTCTGTTCCTTGGCCACCTGGCGCCCATATTCTGCAAGCAACATTTTCTTTATTACCTCGGGTTTAAAATTGGAATTGGGAAATTGATATATTTGTAATGCCAAGGAATTATAATCATCTGGTAGTGACCCTATCAGCTGATACGATAGTTCATCGTCGTCTACAATCTTCCCTGCATTGGCCAGCTGAGTCTTTATATTATAAAGCCTGCCAATAAATTCTGCCATACTTTCCCCGGGTTGATATGCTGTTGAATAAAATTCTTTTCTCAATACAGCTATTCTAGCTCGTGTCTTAGGTTCAAATACGTTTGCTAACGCCGACCATATTTCAACAGAAGTGTCAGTCCCTTCAACAAGACTTCTTAAATTCTCATTGATACTCAATGCAATAACAGCATAGGCCTTGGCATCCCTTGCACTGAACTTATCTCTTTCAACCTGAGTACTAGATGCAACCGGGGCCCTTTCTGTACCATTTATTATTCCCCAATATCCATGGTGTTTTAACAGTTGTTCCATCTCATATTTCCAAGCCTTATAATTTAAAGAATCGAGCTTACGAACTTGTCCGGGAAAGATCATACCACCTTCCGCCATATTGGTTTTCAAGCAGACGGCTCTTGTGCCGATTTTTTCGTATTTCTTGTATTTTCGTAGGTCTTGCCTTCTTTCCAAAAACTCGCAATATTATTAAATCATTCCACAACCACGCTCTGCTACCATGTTCTGTGGTAATATGGAATGACAACAAACCAAATAAAGTAAACTGAATTAATTTATTAGTAATTAATGAGTGAACATGTTACACCTATGGTGGCTGGCTTTAGACTGACTGAAAAACTGAATGTATGCAGGTTTGCCAGACCTGATAAAAACCATGACAAAAATGCACATAGTTTCCACTACCAAGTATTACACACAACATGCACTACATATTGGCTATGGCAAAGTTAGCCAACAACATTACGGAACTTATCGCACGATGAGTTTTATTGATATCCGCCATTTTCCAAAATGGTGTCGGATTTCTATAAAAATCTATAGTAAGAATTCATTCGGGTAGATAATGTAATGTAGAAAATCTTAGGTTAATCGGATACAAATTACCTAACTTATTGCACCATGATTTATATTTGTATCCGCCATTTTATAAAATGGCGTCGTTTTTCTATCGAAATCTAAAAATCTGTATACATCGTTCAGATAATGTAATGTAGCAATTTTAAGATTTATCGGCGAGAATATATGGCAGTTATCACGGCATAAGTTTTACAAGTATTTTGTATTATACCTAAAATTTCGACCTATTTATTCAAATTAGCTCGAGCTCACCCTAAATGGTTTTTATTCCACCCTATTTGTCCAAAGTAATCCAAAAATGTAAAATTTACAATTTTTTTAAAAATATTTTTTTTTGAATTATTGGAGTTTTACAAAGGGGGGACCCTTAGAATTTGTAATTTTCGCATGTTATTTTACATACTTTTTCTCATTTTATGTTGTCAAAAACATTTTTGGTTGCCATGGCAAAACGGAAGCCCAGCGTAACTTTTCCCTTTAACGGGTTTCATGTTACATCTAGGTCTAACAATCCCCCAACTTTGAACCAAATCGGTGAGAACCTACTCGGGTCGTCTCCTTGTAAGTTGCATTTTGGTATAAGTTAACAGGCTAGTTCAATGACAAATTAATCTTCTTTAACTTGTATTTTCACATTGGCAAAAGAAAAATTTGGATGGACAAAAACTAAGGTTGATGAAATGCTTCTACCTATTATAAAGAAAGTGAATGAGAGAGAAGTATGTATAAATTAGCCGGCTAATAGATTATGGTAGAACCCAGCACGTATTTATTTCTATTTAAAGAGACAATTTCTTGTATTGTTCCTAATCATTTTAGCGTTGCTTCCAATCAGGAAAAGTTTCTACCCCTATAGAAATAAAACTAGCCTGGCATCTCATTTGTTCGCTAAAACTTATATTTTTCCGATGCAAATGAAACGCACTTCAATTGACTCTGGGTTATTGTTATTCTCCCTAAGTATAAAGAAATATATTCTTGGTAGAACTTTTAATTCCATCGGCTAGTTTTTCCTATTTTTGTGGCATATTTGCAATTTATTTCTTTAGTACTGTACTGTCATTCTTGTATTTTGGTCTTAATAATTTTATGATATAAATACCATTTTTTTAGAGCCAAACAAGGATAGACAGTTTTTTCAATATTACTTTGAAAAAGGATAAAAACCTTTTCCCAAGCAAACGAATTCAAAAAGCTCTGACTAAGATAAAGCCTGGATCCCAAACTACAAATCAGGCTAATCACAGAACAAAAAAACCATTGACAGGAAAATCTAACATAAAGCGAAGGAAAGCTGATTCCAGAAATCAGCCCAGTACGTCACGCTCTGTGAAAACCATAAATATTGAAGTAAATTTATCTGAAAATAGTTCAGATTCAAGTGATGATTTCACCCCAAAGAACTATAGTGTAAAACCAAAAAATAAGGAAGATATAACAAAAAGAAAATGAAGTTTTTCTTATCACAAATTTGAAACTGTTTTTGGTGTTTTAATTATAAGACTTATACATTTTTTATAACCAGTATGTTATTTATTTGAAAATTAAATTCATTTATACAATTGGAAATTTTTTTACATACTAAAAAATATAGGCCCTATTGAAGCTAACAACACTATATTCGTGCAGCCAGGTTGGTTGAAATACAACGATTTATTGAAGTGTACATTTGTCTAATCATTAAGTTTATAGAACATTACGTATATTCACTGCCACTGCTTTAATTTTGATAATCCACCCTTTATAGGCTAATATTATGTAACAAATAAGCCTTTTCAGTTAATGACATGCAGGTCATTCAGATGGATATACCATGTCAACCTTACTTCCTTAGATTTTACCATTTTGTCTAATCAGTTATTTTATGCGAAAAAGCCAATTGCTTAATTTTTAGATATTAGAAGAAAGAAAACATTAAAAATGCACTTGCCTGTAAACTAGTCAAGGTGATATCTTTTTAAATAAATAAATAATAATAAGCTAGGCTAACACCCAAGGCACCACCTCACCACCTTAGGCCCAAGTCATTTAGCGACTTATAATGCCTTTAAACAGGTGGCCGGGTTACAATGCATAGGAGGGTGGTGGCAAGCCCTTCATGCCACGCGAGCCAACAGCTCCCTACACTAACTATTACCAAATTGTCAAATATCATAGCTGGTTTTAAAGTATATTGTGTGTACTTTTCAAAACATAGCCCTTGCTTGACCCTCTGAATGTAGTTTAAAATATTTTAACTTTGGTGTGTAACAGGGATTTTTCATTTAAATTTCATATTTTTCAAAAACATAGCAATCAAAAAATTAATTATAAACCCCTTGTCATTTCATGAAAATCATCTCGACCCCTGTAACAAGGGGGATCAGACATAGCTTTTTAATAATGCTTTGATTTTGAAGAGACTAGCTGTCTTGGGTTTCCTAGAAATTTTTTTTCTTAAGCCTTTAAGTAAATTTAAAACACTTGACTTTTTGATACATTTTAATTTCCCTGATTTGTTTTACTAGGAGATACTAAAATCTTCATAGTATTATTAGTATTCACCAAAACACTTTCTGCCGTTTTAAAAATATTGCCGGTTTTTAGTGGTAAATGGTTTAAAAAATTTTTTTTCAAGAAATGAATATGCTTAGGGATTTCGTAAAACATATCTGGGGAAATCCAAAAATATTAAATTTAAATTTTAAGTGCTGTTACATGCCAAGATCAAATGTTTTAAACTGGAATTAGAGGTTTAAGACCCAAATTGAGTTTTGGAAGCAGATGGAATGTTTTAAAAGTAATTTAGTAATTCTATCATAGAAGTATTACTTAAAAATTTCAACGTTTAAAATCTCTGAAACCGTGCATTAGACAAAAAATAAACCCAGAAATGACGTATTTGCTTAAAATAACGTGTTGGATGAAATTTCAATAAAATCTAAGGACATGTTGTGAGTGTTGGTCATGGATCGATCGAATGACCCCATGAATCTGTTTCTGGGGTCCTGGGTGAAAAAGATTTAACCTTCAAAAGAGTTTGTAACACATAATATAATGAATTTCTGGTGAGACAGTAGGTCAGTTGTCAAAAGATTTAACGAGCATCTTGATTTCAAATTAATTAAATTATTCAACATAAAAAAATCTGTATTTAATAATTTAACTGGCCAAAAAACAGTCAACGTCCAAACTATTTCAAGATTTGTTTTTATTGTAAAATTTCATGTGGAACCAATTTTAGAGGATTGACATTGAGAAAAGAACAAACCCAAAGATAAATGTTTGATGCATACAACTACCAAATGAATATAGCTTGTGATCTATATAGAGAGTCCGAAAACTTACCTGATTTTAGTGTGTACTGTATGCATTACTTAGATTCTTTGCATCCCCAGAATTAGATATGTGTTCTGATAATGGATACTACAAAAATTTAACTAGTAGTAGTAGAATACTTAAGTTTATTTTAGGATACTTCCAATGTTTTGTGTAAATTAGCAACAATACTATATTAGAAAATTCAACTAAAGAATATGTTAAAGAATTTTAATAGTAAAATTCAAACTAACAGATTTTATTCTGTTAAATGTTTTAGATGGAGGGCCCTGGTTAAAATATTCTCAGTGAAAGGGTAATGAAAGACGAAACTACAAATCTTTCGGATGCAACTACAACTCATTTCGAAATTTTTGAGAGGCATAATTGAAAGAAAAGTATTTACACAGATAAATACATATGCTTTGAAATAGTGAAAAGAATCCATATTGTCAGTTTAGCAAAGCCTTTAGTCGGGGCTTGTCTAATTTAACAGACAGTATAAAGATTTTGAAGCTATGCTATTTACACAAGTAGAGATTTGGTTTTTCAATTTCCCATAAAATATTCCACCGCACATACGTTTTAATCAACTGTATTCAGTTTCTTCGAGCACTTTTTTAGCAAATGCACTAAAGTTTCAAAAAAAAAAGTTTTTCATCCTAAAATTTTTGAATTCCTAAAAATTGTTATGCCACGTAGTGGTATTGATTTGGATTGTCCTTATCACGTTCCAGGTAATCCCTGTCAATTAAACTTTCAATGCGCTTTTTCAAATCAGCAGGCTGAAAATAGAGAAGATTAAATATTAACTTAATAATTAGTACAAAAATTTCCCAGTTGAAATATTTTTGCAAGTATACTAATTTTCTATTTATAATAGTGCGGGTTTGTTTCATAATAAAAATAAATGAATGAGAAGGGTGTTGCGAGCAATAATTATTCTTAAAAGAAAAGCCATGAAATTAATTAAGTGGATCTCCTCAATCATAAGTGTTTTCCAAAAAAAATTAAAAAAATTAGTACTTTCACTTTATTACTAAAATGGATTAAAAGGAGACAGGGTGAAATTAACTCTACAACTCATTGGGGTTATCACAGAAACCCTCTATATAGAGTGCTAAAAGGGTGCAAAATTAATTTACAACCCACCAGAATCAAAAAAATTTAACAAAAAAGTACCTTCACTGGGAATTTGAGTTGATCATAGAGTTCCGTAATGAGAAGGTTGTGAGTAAGAGTTTTCCTCATTTTCATTATACGAACTATCGCAGCATCAATTTGATACTGACGGTCCTGGAATACTCTTTCTTGAGTACTGCTCTGTTCTTCTTGCTGTAATAAAAAATACTATGGTACTAACTGATAAGAATCTACACAAAAAAAATATTCTTACTGTTTCTTTCATTTGAATTTGATTAATTTTTATCCTAAAAAGCTTATTCTTAAATTCAGAATTATAACTAAATTTGTCACCGTCTTCAACATCGCGACCTTTGGGAGTTTTATGTAAAACTCTTGCTTTTCCACAAGCCAATGACTGTAATGTTCTTCTTAGCTCTCCATCCTCTGAAAATTAACATAGAAAAATATATTGGTCAAATTTAATGAAAGTTTGAGTATATCTAGCTGATAATTTTATCTAATATATATTTTACATTATTATTTATAATCAACTACGTCATTAGTTTACTGGGCTTTTATGAGAAAATTTAATTCTTAACCTTGGTTTTCAAGGCAAAAAAATTTAAAAGCTAATTATACGGATTTAATTTCAATCCATTTAAATTGAACATGTCAGGGGAAAAATAAACGGTACTAAACGTACCAATTGCTGTTGCTTGTTTAATTTCTTCAAATAGACAGTTCTCTGCATCGTTAAATAATAAAAGAACTAAAACTTGGAAAAGTGACACCTGAAGTTCTTTGAGGCCCTAAAAAAAATGAAATAATGTTATCCACTTGACATGATTTCTTAAATAATTATCTAAATAAAGGAATATGCAGGATGTTTGTTTTGACTAGTAGATCTAAAATTAGACAGTTATAGACAAGGTTTTTACAATTTTCATTTAATTGAAAGTACCATTAAATAAATAAGTCCACCTATATTGATATTGAATAACTCATAGATGAACTTACATTTAAATTTTGCAGATTTAAATAAATTTTATTGTAAGATAGCCAAGGGTTGTAATATTTTTACACCCGCAGTTTTATTACGAGCCAGTCACAGCAATATATTAGATCAAATGGTCATCAAGCTAGTCTATATCTGGTAGAAGTAATTTACTCTACCTTATTTGTTGCTTCAAGAGGCCCCTACCCTGTTCCTAACCATTTTTTATCTGATATCCATCCCTGGTTTACCACGTAAGAAAGCTATTAAGGATACAATAAATAATCACAAAAGTAATTTTACTTACGCCTGGAAAGTCGGCTTTCAGAACACAATGTCCAAGATTTGGTTGCCATTGTAATTTTCTTCCACTATGTTTTCCCAAATAAAATTTTTTAAATATTTCTTGGTACTGAACCATCTCACTAGGTAGGTGAACTTCCATGGGCTGATAAGTGGGCCAATATCCCATTGTTAGTATATTTACACTCATATCAATGCTGCCAGGTACTTGAACATTTTGAAGATGCTGTAAAAAAGACAAAAATATTTGTATAATTAATTATACTTAAACCTTTGTTGGTCTTGTTTAAAGCTTATTTTCCTTTAAACCACATTTCAAATTTTCATTATGCTAATTTTTACATGATACTGATAACTGAAATTAATCAAAAGGGTAAATTATGCAATCTAAAAATTGTATTTACTTTTATTAAAAAAGCTGTTACTTCATGGCTTAAAAAAATTAAGTAGCAGTTTTTTTATACCAACTTTAGTTATAATTGCGCAAATCAGTGGGTTTTTAAGCTTTTAATTGAAAAACTTGTGATAATTATATTAATTTTAAAATTTATAGAACATATATATATAACATAAAATGGACAAACCTGTTTAAAGGCTAACATAAGCTCTTTGGATAGTTCCATGTCTTTGAACATTCCTTCAAGTTTAGACGTAAAAGCTGCCCCACACTCTTGTTTTAGTTTTGAAAGCATTGATTTCTCTGCATCCACAGAAGCACTTTTACCAACTAACAGTCTTTTTGCCAAATCTTTTTTATAGAAAGCTTCAAACACATCTTTGCCTTAAAAAATATATTTAACACAAATTTAAAATTTCCTTGTTGGAATACCAATAACAAAAAGTATGTTATCCTATAGATAATACAATAAATGAGGTCACATTAAATGTTTTTTCACACTTCTAGTTATAGTTAATGAAGATAGAGTACACACTAAAGTCGAATGAGACTGGAATTCAAGTCCATGTGCGAAACTCGTGTGCCAATAAATTATTTATGGTCGTGATACATAGAAAAACATTTTATACTTTGAAATTTTTTCATTTATAGAGACACCTATTAATTTGAATTGATTATTTTAAATTTTATTACAAACCAGTTTTATTATTAATATTTAAGTGGTCAACCACATTTTTGGTTTCTTTAAAAAGTGTGGTAACTTCCAATATTTCATTTTCCGTTATTTTTCAAAAATGAACTTGACCCCAAAAATGTAAGATCAAAATTGTCTAATTTTATTGAGCTATTAGTAAGTTTTTAAATTTCATCAAATTTGTTTAGGGTTTAGCTTTATTATCCCTTTTCATAATGGACTAATCTACTTAATCGCTAATTTTATCATCCTTTAACTTAACATTGCGTATATACTAATCTCCACCACTCTCCCCCTATTCGGCTTTCCATTGCTATGCAATTTGTATTGAAATTTTTAATATTTAAGCTTACTTTCTCTATTTGGTGTTATAGTCGCAAGCTAGATTTCCCGCACGGTACTGACGAGTCCCAAATAGGACAAAACCGGTCTACCATTGGAATTTCTGGCTATTTTATTTAATTTAAATTAATTTTTCACTCTAAAACCTATCGGTACGAGCTATTAGTAAGTTTTTAAATTTCTTCAAATTTGTTTAGGGTTTAGCTTTATTATCCCTTTTCACAATGGACTAATCTACTTATTCGCTTATTTTATCATCCTTTACAATGCAGTCCATAGGTAGTTCCTTTTAACTTAACATTGATTTTATTGAGACATTGCTCATTTTAAATCTATTTGTGTTTTCAGATTAAATTTAAAAAAAAATAATTTTCCTTAACACTTAATAGGATTTAAAAAAACGTGTGTTATTGGTATGGGGTTATATAAATTATTATATTTCTCAAGAACTAAAAATATTTTACTGGGATTTTAGCATTATCTACTGAAAAACATCCAGGAAATTTGAAATAATTAAAATAAGACAAAAAGAACCAAGGTTAAGAACAAAGATCAAAAACCTACATTAAAGAGGTTAAGGATCTAATGTAATTTTTTTCAACTTTTATTTATGGAACGCGCTGGAAAATGTCTTTCAATCTAGGTTGGTTTCATTAAAATCGTATAATTTTCATTAAGATATTTACTTGCCTATTTCAGGGGGCAAGGTCATTTTTTGCCATTTTACAATGTCTAACATCTCAAAAACTAATTTTAAAAGAAATCTCTTGTGGAATGACCAACACACATTAACAGAGAGCTCATCTCGTTTCTTCTTTTAATTTTTTAAACCTGTGAGGCAGCTTGCTCATTTGTGAAATTAATACTCAGCTCAAAGAAAAAATAAATTTTGCTTGTCTCATCAAACAGGTCAACAAAGGTAGAATACTGAGTTAATCTTTAAAAACTGAAAACCTTAACTAATTCCATCACATTACCTATATAATCAACAAAATAAATACTGGGGCGTAGATTTACTAGCCCAGAATACACGCTTTTAACGTCAACTCTCATTCACTCGTCAGTTTGTCAAGATTTTAAGATTGAAATAGACAGCTCAGCTCTACTCTCGCTCAATCTAACACTAAGTGGAGCGCTAGCTCATCTTTAAAGTCCCCCAAAATAGACACTCCTCTCTGCTCATTTAATCAATCTAAAATTTGTTCTTGATCACTCTTGCTCATTAATAACTAAATATAGAGACAGCTCCACTCTTAATTATTTTAAAGTAACCATTCATTTTGATTTAAATAGCTCCAAACCTCTCTAAAATGAGCAGAGTGGGCCCATAACTGTCATAAAATGAATTATGTTAATCATAACAATAATATTAATGTTAATAGTAAAATTGTTTTCAATTATGCGATATAAGATTAAATTTCTGCATGGACTGCAGAAATGACAAACAATATTTAAAAAACAACAATCCCCTGATAACTAAAATTATTTTCCTCTGAATGGATATAACTCTGGAGATATATTGGTGCCTTAATACTATCGGTGACCTTAAGCCTTGAGAACTATGAATTTTTGAAGGCTTAACAATAATTTTGAAGCCCTACAACAGACCTGTTTTAGCTTATTCGTTAGAAATCTAACTCTTAAAATAATTACATTATGAACTAATTTTACCTGGTATTCATTTATCACCAAGAAAGTCTACAACCATTTTTGGAAAAAATTGATTTTACAGGGATCAGTACCAAATTAAATAGCCACCTTTCAACGAAAGTTTTAAAATAGGTTTACTTTCTTCATAACAAGTAAGAGTATGCAGATAGTTTACCAGCGTGTTCAATAAACTAGATTCAATAGTTTAAAAATACTTTATCTTAGTAACTTTCACTAAAAAAATCTAAACTTCTTTGATCTACTAGAAAAAAATTCACAGTTAAATTTCAAAAGAAATTGGTAAATGTTATTCATCCAAGTTAATTAGGGGTTTCAAAATAAGTTAACTATTAAAACAAAGGAAAATTTAAAATATGATAAATTACCATGAATAAACCTAAATAGAACCATTATTTTATCTAAAAGTCGTTCAAGTTCCTCCTCAGTAGCTTCCTTATTTCCAGCTCTCAGCTTTGAATCAACAAATTTTGCTGAAAAAGACAAAAACAAGATTAATTTACTTATGTAAGTCTACAAATAACAGCATTCATCAAAACTAAATTTTACTTTTTATGGCCTAGAAGTACTTTTCTAGCAAGAAATGTTATATATGTAATGTAATGGGAGAAACTCAGTAATTCTCAAAAATGTATTTATAAAAATTTAGAGAGAATGATTATGTTGGATCAATTTTTAGTGTTGCTATCTATCCTCCCTCATGCTTGACAAAAACTCCTTCCCCCACAAATAAACCAAATCAGCCCAGTATCTCATTGGTTCCCAAAAGCTTACAATTGCGATTGAAGCGTAGGTTGGTGATGTTTTAAATACACTCTTCTCCTGCCAGGGGAAAATATTACCATGATGACCGCCAATCATCTCTATTAAACAAATACATTCTTACATCTAGCTGTGTTAGAAATTATACCATTTAAAGGGTGCAACTCTGTGGCTACAATATATTTTTAGACAAGGAAATTAAAAATATTCTTTGCAAATTTAATGAAAGTGGGTGTAGCCCAATATTCATTAATAATAATAATATGTAATAATATAAGTTTTAGCCTGAAATGGCTCATTCATTTACTGCACTAACAACCAAATTGTTAATGAATTATAATAAATAATGGTTCATAAAATATTTTCGAAAACTACTTTTGCTTTTTTTAGAATCAAATTTAGAACTCAGATTAACAAAATAAATAAAAAAATAGCCAGATATTGATAAAAAATAAATAAGGTAAATAATGTTGCACTGGATGTCAAGTTATTTAGTTTTCTAAGGCATAAAGAACAAAAACAAAGAATTACCTATTAGCTCAGCTGGTTTATTAGGCCTTTGATTTATAAAATATTCTGATGCTTCTTTCAAGGTGTTGATAAACTTTTTATTTCTTTGAAAACAAAGAAAAACGACTTTATCCATCTGATCTTTAAAATCTAAAAGTTCTTGCACCATTGTTTTGTCTTTTTCGGGATTTGTTACAATAACACGGCCACGTTTCTAAATTAAAAACCCAAAAAATTAAGAAAATTAAATTTATTATAAGCTTATTAGAGTTATGGCTAAGTATTGATAAAGGAAGTTATGTGAAGTAGTTTTAAAAGGGATGTAATGGGGGCTAAAGTACATTAGTACGATATTCTTACCTTAATATACTGATTGAAATGTATGCAGAGTTCAATTAATCCATCTTTAACTCTGGAGAATAAACTATACAGAAGAGTTAAATCTTGTATTCTATTTTCATCCAGCAACTGATCTAGGCCTTTCTGCAATATACTTTTCAGATGTTCTCCTAGAAGTTGCTTCTCTACACAATGAATTAAAGGTTTCCTACAAAAATATATATATATTTTTAATATTTACACAAAAGGACTTGCACACAATTTTATTTAATAATTTAGCCAACTTTCCCTTTGGAAAATGTTCATTAAAAACACATTGGAATTTTTAAACATTTGATCAAGTTAAGCCAAAAACAGAATATTTAATGAAATGAGAAACTGACATAATAAGTACCTCAATAGAAAGAAGATGCAATAAACTGCAGCATTATAAAACATATTGCCAGACTCAAAAAAGGGATAAAGTGCTCTAAATTTCAACAGCTTTTATTGTAAAGGTCTATTACTCTCCTAAGCTGAAATTGGCCCAATGCTCTATTCAGTGTCATAGCCCAACTGTGTATGGGGGAGGGTCCCGGTTAATCCACATGGGCATAGTTTTGACTGTACTAAATTTATCACCAATCTAGAATTTTACATAAGCCCACTTGACAAATTGTTAGAGAATTGGCATACATGGTATGAGAATATACAAGTGTCGATATTTCAAATGAACGCACTGTATCTTAACTTGTCAATGCAATGATAACAACCACACATTAAAATTTTTTATCTAGGGTTATGAAATTTCACTAGCACAAGCGTGATTTATTGATGACAAAAACAAATAAATTTACTTAGTAGAATGATCTAGGTAGTGAAGAAGTCGTTCCCATTCTTCGGTGAGCCTCTTTTCAGTGTGTGTTAAATAAGCAGAAACCTCTTGCTCTTGCATCAACCTTTGTCCTTCTGCCTGGTAAAGTTGTTCAGTTGCCTGTAAGAACCTAACCTCGAAGGCTTCCTGATAAATTTGCAAATCCGAAAGCAATCGAAGTAAGTTCTTCAGAAGCCCACGATCCACAGCTTCTCCATTTCTCTCTTTCTCAATCAACAATAAAAGACCCTCCACTGTTCTAGTCTGAACAAGACTATTACTAATAATATGTATGCGAAACATATCCAAACCCATATCCCTAAAAGTTATGTAAAAATTAGATAATGCGAAATAAAAATCATTGTTAGAGAAGTATTATTATAACATTACCAGATAGATGATATACTTGGATTTTGAAGGACGTACGTTCGGTCTAGAAAAAGGAATATGCTTCTCACCATAATCTAATAAAATGAATATTAAAAAAAATTAAATGATAATACTGGTACAAAAAACTATTACTTAAACCAAAAGATTAAGAAAAATGACATTAATAGAAAATTATATAATCATATTAACCTAAAAATTAAATAGCAAGTCTTTTTAATTGTTAATTAGAATAATGGATATTTTACAACTTTATAATTATTTTGATTTATGGTGCATGAATGATTTTGATCTACTGAACAAGCATGATTTTGATTTATAGTATATGCTTGATTTGATTTCAAAGCCATTTTAAATGACAAAGTCACAAAAGGCCAACACAGGAAATTATAAACTAAGCAGATGATTTCCTATTATAAAAACACAAGTGTCTGCATAGAGGGAAAATATGCAGCCCAGATTAACGCAAAGCAAAAAGGAAATTTCGTTGCCTAGTTTAACTGAGCTGTTTGTAGAAAGCTTCAAGCAAATTCATCAGAACTCAAAGCTACAGTTGCTCATTTTCAGTAAGAAAAAATAAATTCTCGACAATATTATTATCATTTGTAAGAACAAGAAAAACATCAATCTTACCATTTGTCTACAATGGAACTGCCAACATTCATTCATGAGCTTTAAGAAATATACGCCGTCCATTGATTCTGTGTTTATTGGTTAAGGATATTTTTTGGAACTAATTAATAACTATGAAAACTAATATATTTATTTCATTAGAAAGATGAACAATATAAAAGATATTATCAAATAAAAATTTGAAGGTAGTAAAAACCACAAGATTTTTTTATCTACTAAAAAAATATCTGCTAAAACTTCTGTATGTATATATCCTTTAAAGAGGTGTTCATATTTTTATACTGCTAATATTAAACTTTGGTAGGCTCCCGCTGATTTTTCATATACATTTTGGGAGAAGAAATAACATTTGTTGTTATAATGACTTCCTAAAAAACACTGCTGATAAATAAAATGCTAGGCAATGTAATTTTTACATTATTAGTCAAATACTGGCGATATAATTTGAGCTATGATGTGCTGTATGGGAAAATAATGCCTTTAGAAAAGTGCCTCGAGCCTGTAAAGTAAGATAAGAGATAAATTAATACATCTGCTATTATGTATTATTAGAAAGGTGAGAATCTCAGTAAACACATGATACCAGGAAATATTATCAACAACGCACGATTGAGAAAAGATATGTTGCCTTTCCTCTCAAGTATTATAGATGTTCTTACTTGCAGGGAACTCAGCAAAAATTTTAATTCCTTATAGGGACAATAGGATTATTCTTGTCAATATATAGGATTATACGGGACACAAAATTTTAATATATAGGACTAGCATTTTTCAAATACAAATTTTACGGGAAAATTTCAGCTTAATATATGCAATAACCCTTCAAATATTTAAGAAATGAACATTTTATTTTTAAGTTAAATTATTTAACAGTAAATTTTTGTTCATTTGTTATTTCTCACTTGAGGCACAAACATACAATTCTTAATCGCAGTCGCTAACTGAAAGGTCATAGCAATAGTTTTCAGTTGCAAAATTTGCAGCTCGGTATTTTGAAAACATACTACAGGGCCTGTCAATCATTTGATTTTTAAAACAAAATTGTATTTTTATTGATTTGAAGGTTTAATGCCTGTTTTTCTTGGGACATTGTTTAATAATTTTATAGTACTGGGAATGTAAAATAAGTTAAAATTAATCTTCATTAAATTTAATTACTAATTACTAACTAAATAACTTAATTTTCTCAGAATTGATACTGCTCATGAGTCAACTTTGTACCTTTTTATAAATACATTCAATTATAATGGGCGATTTAAATCCATGATATATTTTAAAAATCACTAAATTTAAATCGCAATTTAACCCTGATATACAAACTCAAATTTCTAGGACATTTCAAGAAATTACCGAGTATCACAGTATTTCTCTTTAAATATAGTGAATTGTAGTAATTATAGGACCACAGGGTTTTTTAACTCGGGCATAGTTTCAAAAAATAGTTATCAGAAGCATATGGCTTGCAAAAACTAAGTTTAACAGGAGGATTTCATAGTTGTTAACAAAATAATATATCAAAAGGATATTTGAGGAACTGCTCCACATTTGATTTAACATGTTTTTCACAAAGTATTCCCAGGTTTTCATACAATTGTGAAGCCATTTTGTGAAAACAAAGATTTTCTACAGCTTGATAAAGCTCTTCCTGAGATGCTTTAATAGGACGAGATGTTTGGATGGCAATCACTGCTTCTTTTAATTTATCCCACGTATGTTGCTGGTAATTATCTGGTAGCTTTGGTTTATCTATTAAGAAAAATACATATAACTCAGAAAACATCTTGTGACATACCAAGAAGGTAAACTTAATAATAATATTTAAATAGCACTATTATTGAAAATCATACTTTTCATAAATTTGTATTTAAAAATATATTTAGAAGTTGTCGGAAACAGTTTTTCTTATAGAGTCTATTAAAACTAAGCATGAGTTTATTCATATACAACCATGAAACATCTGACACTTGTCTCTTTTTTAAATGAGATTTTGGAATTTAAAAAAATTCTCAGGTTAATTGTAGAGCAGCCTTTAGGGCAATTTTTATTTATAAATTGAATTCCTGCCTTTAGAGCCGCCACATCATAGTAAGGGGTTCAAGGGTGTATATGAATAAATTCAAGGGGTCGGACATTTGGAAAAATCCCATACTTTTTATGACAAATCCACAATGCCATTCAAAAATTATGTGTGACCGCTCGGATTAATTCATGCTTAAAGTAATTATCCTTAAGTTGTGTGATTAATAACTTAGTATAGATATAGGTCAGCTTAACTTAAAAACTTTATTATTTATAAAAACGCTATAGCTAGACTTCCAATGAAAAATTGCTAGTATAAAATTTAATTACTTTTAAACCTAAGTTGTGTTACTTTAAACGTTTTTCAACTCTTCACAACAAAATTTATCTAATGATTCTTTCCACAAGACAATTACGGAGTATTTTAAGGAAACAAGTGTCAAAGCTTTTTAAAAAGTAAATAGAAGTCAGAGGTTCTGTCTCCTAACCTTGTCAGACAAACAAACCAATAAAACGATCAATAGGTTCGAAATACTCTATTATTGAAAATAATCAATATGCCAATATAAACTAAAATTATAGTTAACCAAAGTTATTGTATCGGTTCTAATTTTAAACGACATTTTGAATTTCCCAAGCTGGGAGGATCTGTTTTACATTATCCTTTTCCTTTCCTCTCATGAGAAACTTGCTATCTTCTATGGTTGTTTTCCTTCGTACACAGCAGCGACCGTTTCTAATTAACTAATTTAATGTAATTCTTTATGCTTATGATTGACTCGTTTAATATGTGCCTTCAAACTTTCAAAGCAGGTACAAGATTTAAGAATCCAACCATGTTGAGTGTTATTAAAAAGAATTTATCATTTATTAAATCAATTTTACTTTGTTATTTCTCACTATTTATGTAGTTGCTTAAGTTGATTTCCATTAGTTTAGATCATTTGACTAGACTCAATGATTTCAGAGACAACCCAGGTCTTAAATAAATTTATTTTTACTACTAAGGAGCCAAATTCTCATCTAATTAATGGTATGGTACAGTGCGAAGTTTTACATTTCTCTAGCCTGATTCAAATTAATTTTTTAAAGCTAACTTAAAACCATCTTCAGATGTAATATTAATAATTAAAAACCCAAAAAATTTGCAGTAGCAACTAAGCACGACAAATGAATTGAGGTTAAAATTGATAAATCTATTGACCATAAGGAAAGTTTTCGTCACTTGATGGAATAACAAATACACGTAATGTAGTGGAAACCAAAACAGATGTTCAGTTTTAAGGGAAAATTAATTTTTGATTGCTCTTACCAAAATTCTTAATGATAAGTTTCTTTGCAGAGCTTGGTTTGCTATTTGATAGTGGTGAAGTGTTTTTGCTAACCCCATTAGGGCCCGATATCACATTAGGTGAAAATGGGGTTTTCTTTTGCTGATGTGTGCTGTCTGTCATCTTGACAATCTCAGTTTGGTCACACTTTGCTTTTTTAGAGTGTTGATGGTTACTTGTTTCTGCTAATGTCCTTCGTTTGCTTCCTACAGTAGGAGATCCTAGGCCTAAAGCGTTCGATTCACTGTTATTTTCTTCTTCGGTTTGTTCGTCACAAAACACAATACCGATTACGTTTGACATACGGGCACATAATCGCGGCTTTCTGAGCCGCTACAAAAAAGTTCTTAATAATTATTAAGATTTAGGTGAAACCGTATTCATGCCACAAAAGAATGAATAATCGGTTGAGTTATAAGCCTAAGTTCTTACTTCAATACAATGAAGAGATGAGAGCAAATAGCGAAAAACAAAACTATCGAGCTGACTCCAAGCGGAATGGTTTTGAAACAAGAGCCAAATTGAACAAAAACCACAAACGATGTACGAAAATAATAATATTTATTGGAAATGTAACTCTAGATAATCTAGTCATTTCTATTCGAAATTCATTTTATCAAATGAGAATACAAAAAAAACAAGTATAAAGTTATAAACAGCACATACAGTTTTTAACGTTATTTGTATCAGGCTAAAAATATTTCATTTTGCAGCCCTGTCTGATTTTTCTTAGTCTGCTACTTCTTCTGTTATCTTCATAGTTGAAACGTTACCGTTTTGCGGCGGTACCAGGAGTGAATGTCGGACTGAAGTGTAAAACTTCCTATAAAAGGTAGATATTGAATTGCAGGTTTTCATTAGGTAATTTTTTTTATTATAGTCACTTGTTAAAATCTAGTGGTTTTAGGGTAATGCTTATCCCGATAGTCGAAAAATAGATAGAACTAAGTGCCACACTATTTACGTGCACATTTTCAAAACTCCCGGCTTAACTTCGCTAACGGTAGGATAATCCATTTCAAAGGTATTTTCGATTAAATTAAGAAGTGGTTATAATTGAAAAACATCAAGTAAGAGTCCTCAACTTTTCGAAAATGGTGCCTTTCAATCACGGAGGGAATTTTAGCAGAAGGGGGGTGGTGGTAGGAGGGGGTTTTAGCAGAAGAGGGGGTCGGTTGAACTGTGAAAAGCTGATTACCGATTACCTATTACGCACTTCATTATCTGTTACTAAGCGGAAAAATTCAAAAAAACTTGCAGGGCTTTAAGCTTGGTATGAATTGATTACCGATGCGATCGCATACATTTGTATCATAGCAATATAAATTTGAAAAACAAATAATAAATTAAGATCTAAGAAAAAACTTTAGCCGCTAGTGGCGTGACCGAGCCAGCGACCCTCTAAGTAGACGACGCCTCTTTTTATTTTAAAAACAGGCGTTGTTAAGCAGGGCCGTGTTAGCAGATTTCCGGTCCCTAGGCAAAATCGTCAAACAATTTCCGAATTTTCCCCTTCCGACGGCAGCAGGCGCTAAAGCGTCTAACCAATGGAAAATGTACACAATAAAATGCACGACTTTTGACGGGTTGCGTTCTCCTTGTGTTGGGTGCTGTGTTTGTTGCTCCTTGTTTTCAGTAATATTTTTACTTTTTTGTAACGCAAATATTTTTAATTTGGAATGCTGGGAGGAAATATGAAGTATGTAAATATTTCTCTTTCCCCAGATTTACATATTTCTCAGTTAACATTCTAATTTTATAAGTTTTTAACGGACAATAACCCGCCAAAAATATATTACAGAACTACCAATAACTTAACTTAACAAAAAGGTCTTTACGCAATTTAAGGGTTTTTTTAATTCACTTAAAAGAGCGAGTTCAAGATCGTCCAAGTCTCCGCAGACGCGTTATTTAGTTACCTCCGTGACCGATTGGTGGCGTTGCTCCGTCAGCCAAGCCCACCCGGCGATCTTTTCCAAAGTGTTCTATGTTTGGCTAAATCCAATATTAGGTGTTTTTTTTTTCGCCTGTTCTGGGTTTTTTGAGAAGGTTCAAAAGTGTAGCCCTATGACGTCATTTTACTCCAATTCTATCTGGCCCACGAGGGGTCGGAGTGTGCAATAACTGGTGGCTTTACCGGGGAGTCGGGGTCCGGCTCTTGTAACCCAGCACGGGCGGTGGCGCACTGGGAGATGTTAGCTCCGTCCAAATGGTCCTCTCTCCACCTCCGACTTCGGTCCGGTGTGGGCTGGTAACTGGGCTTCGGCCCAGGCTAACGGAGAGGGGCCGGGCAAACTGGCCGTCTCGGCGGATTGAGTTGCCTGCTGTGGGGCTGCGGGCCTCCGTATGAGGGCGCGGCGTATCCATCTCCCGGCCTTTTGAGGTTCCACCGGGATGTCCGGTGCCAGCTGTGCCGGGTTATGCAGGATGCTGTGTGCCTGCCGTTCCCCTTAAGGCGCTCTCTCCAAAGGGCTTGGCTCTCTACCTTTCTAGGCCAGTACCCCCGCCAGGAATTTTTAACACACAGGCCCGGTCTGATTTAAAGACCCCCCCCCTATCTATATATTTTAATTTTGAAATGTCCGATTTTAAAGAATTTTCTTGACTATAGTTAAAATTTTAAAATTATGACACTAATATGTTAATTTAAACGTTTTCTTAGGAAAGATAAAATTTTCTGCCCTCGCAATTTAATCAAAGAATGATACTCTTCGATTAGAGCTTTTACCAAATTCGTCAACCACTAAATTAGGATTTTCTTTTAAACAATTCGACAAATCCCGATTAATGGACAACGTAGCCAGATTTGAAAGTCTAAATTATCCCATAGTTGTTCGAAGACGTGTTTCTATTCTTTTCAGGGAACTGAAACTTCTTTCTGAGATGGTGTTTGCGACAGGAATGCATTGAACAACCTTGTAGTACTTAACAAGGTCAGGGAAGCCATCTTCTATGGGCATTAAATAGTGGAAGCAGTCGCTTACGCTGTTAATTTTTTTGGGGATAATTAGATTTCTCGCAATTTTAATTTGACTTTTTAAGGAATCAAGGTCGAGGTTCAGAGTTTCTACAATCTTCTAAGGTCTTGACAGTAGCTTGGCAAATGGCAACGGCTTCCGTAAAAATAACTTTGGAACTTTGTAAATATTCCGACAGGGAATTTGTTACGCCTAATACTTCGTCTAATGCAACGACTAATATTAAGTTAAAGTTATGTAATTGGGATATATACCCACGACACTCCGCAGCCTCGTCGGGTTTTGCGTTTTCAATCAGATTCTCTAAAGTGAAAACTACGGAATCGAGTCTATTTCTAAAATAGTGAATCCCTTTTTTTTTTGCTCCACCATCGAGTGTCGCAGCTTTGTGGCATTTTCAGTATGTCGTACTCTAGATCTTTTTGGGAGTTTTCAAAATATTCACTTCTAATGACCGAGTTGCTTTGAAAGTTGTAAATGGCTTGAACCAAACCAAGTAGTTCCCTAACTGTCGATATTTTGGAGCAATAGTCAACCAAAACTAAATTTAAGCGGTGGGCGTAGCAATGAACAATGGCCACCTACTGCTTCTTCTAATTTCACCCTTACTCCTTTTACATGTCCACTCATTACACTAGCCCCATCATAAGTCTGTGCAACACAATTCTCCAGTTTGAAACCACCCACTTTTAAAAGATTTATAATTGCCAAGCTGATACTCTCAGAATCAACTGACCTACTCCCGAATTGTCTCGAGTTTCGTCAGCTATTACAGAGTAGAATCCACCGGATTCGTTGACCTCTTGAACAATAATGTTCCTCACTAAACTTGCACAAATGCCAATTATTTATTTTTGTAGCTGTGCATATATTTGGCATTATTCGGCATATTATCGCACTTGGCTTTTAAATCAGGACATTTTCTTTTTAAAAGATCTAATATTGCAATAAAGTTTCCCCTTTTCCCAATATTGTCGGCGGATGTGTAAGTGTTCCACTGAAGTGCTAAATCTTGTTGGGCACATAATATAATAACTTCCACGTGTGTAGATAGGACCTCTCTATTTCTAATAATGTCTAGTCTATGGTGGTCGTCAACCTGGCAAACTATTGATCCACGGGATTTGGATTCCATGTAGTCTAAGTAGATTTTGTAGGCTGCATGTAGTTGGTGAGAAGATTTGTTGGAAGTGAAGAGTTCTTCGAATTGTCTCCCCATGTTTTTCCAATCCGAAAATCCCTTTAGAAATGCAGTGTTTCTACTGCCTAAAAAATGACGGCAACAAAAACAATACACTGCATCCTTTGCAACTGAATATTCAATCATTTGATATTTGTCATAGCAAGAAGAATTGAAACCTCGATTTTTACCGCCAATTAATCTTTTAGGAAAAGGATTTAGTTTAGGCTGAACTGGAAGGCAATCTTTATCTAGACTAATATCCAAGTTATTCAACGCGTGTAAGCCCATTTCTTTTGAATTGGACACGTTGTTAGATGTATTTTGTGCATGGTTAGAGTTGGGGGTTGCAATTACTTCTGCAATTTCTCCTTCATGAGTTAGTTCTATTTCCATATCAGTACTGACGTTTGGAAGAACTTCTGCAGCATTACTAAAACAGTGACTGTTATCAGTCCCCAAGGATTCTCAACCCTTTCCCAATTCTTTGACTAGGTTTTTCTCAGAACTATAGTTATGGCTTTGCGCCGATGATTTCAAAAAACGTGCCATTGCACCTTTCTGACTACTAACGAAACTATCTTCCCTTTTCCGTTTTTCTCGTTTTTGGGACCCAGATAAAAATTTTCTGGTACTCATATTTCAAAATGCTACTATTATATACTAATAGCGAAATAACCTTAAAAAGGTTTAAGAAAATAAAGCTTAGTTAAAGCTATGTAGTCTTAAATCAGATTTTTTAATAATACCAGCTATATCATAGCCCTGAAAAAAGCTGTTTGAATATTTTTCTAGAATAGCTAATTAGCCTTGAAAAAGGCTTTTTGAATAATTTAGCTAGAATAGCTAATTAGCCTTGAAAAAGGCTTTTTGAATAATTTAGCTAGAATAGCTAATTAGCCTTGAAAAAGGCTGTTTAAAAATTATCTTAAAACAGCTAAATAGCCTTTAAAAAGGCTGTTTGGGAAAGTTAGTTTCGGAAGAGACTTTGAAAAAATTTGACTGGGAGAGAATCGAAATTGAGAACTACCTGTTTGTTCAGGAGCAGAAAACGAAATGAAGAAAGTTCAAGAAACGCGCGTTATCTGGGACAAGTCCAACCACTGAAGGTCTAGGTCCTTTCTCTACGATCAGTCGTCACTGATATCACGTGATTTCGCAAAAGGGACAAAGTGTAAAAAAGAAAAAACCCTAATCCCCAGGACGCTCTCTATTCAAAGTAGTGACTGGTACGATGCTTTACGCTTCGACTTCAGCTCCGCGGGGATTTCCGTTCGTTTAAGCGTTGCAACGGTTTAAGTCGTATTAAAGAAATCCAGTTTCTCACTTTATGGCCCCTTTTGTAGATTTCCTAGAAACTAAGCTTATGTTTATTGTGTTGGTTGGAGCTAAGTTATCACTGAGGCGAACAGGTGGTTTTTTTTTGCTGCTTTCCTTGCACGACGGACTTCCCCATCCCGGGCCAGTCTTTTGTCATTACTCTATATCAATGTTAACAGAGTACACTACCAAAAGCAGAAACCACAGAGTTCGCTGCCTTTGGTTGTGTACTCAACTCATATTGATTTCGAGTATAGGTGGTTCAAAAGAGAACGTTTTGTTAGGGCCATTTAGGACTCTTGGAAATTGGAATTCAATGACAGTTCTTTTTTTAGGGGGCTAGATGACCAATTTTTAAAAATAAATAAAATTTAAAAATCACATTTGGAGGCCCCAGAGGCAATTTATTAAACTTTTAGAGGCCCCTAAAATAGGCCTAAACTTTTTTAACATAGGCACGTGCCTACTTGTGCCTACTGCTGGCGGGGGCACTGGTGTCGGCTGGCGTTGCCAGAGCATTCGCTCTCATTCCCACTGCTGTGTGCGTTGGTCGGCCCATTGCTGCACCTTCTGCTGGGTTGAGCGGCTTGCGTCGAGGGTGCGGCCATCAGTAGTAGGGTTCTGCTACGCATGCTGGTTTTGTCACCTGTCCGGGCGTGTGGACGCTGGCGTAGGGCATTTTATGATGGACCTCCGGTGGTGTGGTTTCAATCTTACCGGTACACCGGGCTATAAATCTGATAAATGTCCAATTCTGTCTTCCGTCGAAATGGTCCTATCTCCACCTCCGACTTCGGTCCGGTGTGGGCTGGTAACTGGGCTTCGGCCCAGGCTAACGGAGAGGGTCCAGGCAACCTGGCCTCCTCGGCGGATTGGGTAGCCTGCTGTGGGGTTGCGAGTCTCCGTATGAGGGCACGGCGGTCCTGTTTCTCGGCCTTTTGGGCTCCCACCGGGATATCCGGTGCCAGCTCTGCCGGGTTACTTGGACTGCTGTGTGCTCGCCGTTCCCCTTTAGGAGCTCTTTCCAATGGGTTTGGCTCTATACCTTCGTAGGTAGGGTGTCGGCCGGAGTTGCCAGAGCATCCGCTCTCATGCCCACTAGCTGCTGTGTGCGAAGTGGTGCGCTGGTCGGCCCATTGCTGCACCTTCTGCTGGGTTGAGCGGCTTGCGTCAAGGGTGCGGCCATTAGTAGTGGGGTTCTGCTACCCATGCTGGTTTTGTCACCTGTCCGGGGTTGTGGACGCTGGCGTAGGGCATTATGATGATAGACTTCCGGTGGTGTGGTTTGAATCTTACCGGTACACCGGGCTATAAATCTGACGCATGTCCAATTCTATCTTGACGAAAAAAATGAGTTGGAGTAAGAAGGGAGTAGTTAAAGGTTACATATTTATTTTGTTTTTAAGATGGCCACCGGTGGTGAGATCATCAATATAGGACTCATTTTTCTTATTTATTTAATAATAATAATAATCAGCTAGGCTAATACTGAAGACACCACCTTAGGTCTAAGTCATCAAGCAACTTTTAAAGTCATTAAATAGCATTTAACAATTGGATATTCGTTATTAAAAGCTTGCCACATGTGAAGATGTTCAAAACCCGTTATGTTTTCGTGAAATTAAATTTAAGCAGACGAATTTACTATATAAGCTAGATTACTCCCTTCACACCTCCTTTCGAGGAGGAGTAAAAAGTGTAACGTTTGAGCTCTGGAACAAGCGAACAAAATTCGGGACAGGGTAAATCTTACCCCGAGAACAGGCGAATAAAACGTTTTAAGCTAAAAAGTTTACACTTTTTGTCCTGGGACATAAAATGTAAATCTTAAAATATTGTGGCAACCCTGTTAGCGATCTGCCCAAGTTTTTTTTTTTTTTAGTTATTGCCGTTGGCTGCCGCTACGCTATAAGTCTTTTCCTGGGTGGATATCGTTCATTGGTTTATGCACACTCCGATTAAAGCAATTTTCCAGAACTAGCGTTCCGTTAAGTAGAAATATAGAATCCTTGAGTAGACAACGGAATGTCTTAGAGGCAATAGGTTTCGCTCGTAGTTCAAATTTTGGTCATAAGTAGCGCCGCCTACCGACCGAGTTTTAAATTGAAATTCAAATTTATCTGCTATTTCTTAACATATTTAGTTGACAGATATCAAGGCAGATGGCGCTATATTTCCTAAGCTCGAGTTCTATATGTTTTCACAAGATGGTCGGAATAATATTTTGGAAATAACCTAATAACTTTGAATCAGAATATAATCGGAGATCGCTCAACAAGCCTAATAGGAAAACCTTACAGCCGTGCTTAAAATTGGTGATAACATTTTATTTCTAATAATAGATCGATTACGAACGGGTGGTAAAAAACAAGTGGAAGAGTCAAGACTTTAGAGTGGTTTAAGGTGTGGTTCTTTTAAGATTGTAGTCACAGACTATGTTTGATTATACCTGCTTAAACGTTTCAATCAAGTGTTGGGTAAAATATTCCATTCTCGGTATTTAAAATAAAATACTAAAAACTAGCTGGAAGAGGTATATTAAATAAAATGCTAAATACTCTATTGAAAAAGTATTTGAAGTAAAATACTTTATTTTAGTATTTTAAAATACAAAATACTCTATTTAGGAACATTTGCTTTAAGTAACAATAATTGCTCGAAATGATTATCTGTCAGTATATTTGTTCTTGGAGTATGAACGAGTGAAGCTTTGGAAAACAGGCATATTTCAGAAACACCATTTTGACTTCCGGAAATCTATGCAATTCTTGTAAATCGGAAGAACAGGGTTCTTCTAGATCTCTAAGGCCTTCAGTATCATTTTGCTTTAACGTTCATTGTAATTTTATTGAAGCTAACTACTAAAAATGGTCCATTTAAAATTATTGGAAAATTATCATTCTCTGACGTATTTCGTGATGAATCAGTAGGCAACTCACCGGAATTACGCGTTGATTATCGTGATGCGTACTTAAAACATTTGAAATCCACAATAAAAATATGGGAGAGAGTCGCAAGAATACCATCATATGTCAGGGTTGGCAAAAAAAAACTGATTTTTTTTAATTAAAAAATCCAGTATGGAATAAACCGATTAAAACCACTAATAGAAAATGTTCAAATTGCTTATATCTAGCCCTCATTTCTTCGAAAATGCCCAAAATTGACCGATTTCAAAATTTCGTTTTTGCGCGTGACAGTACCTTAACATTGTTAGGTATAGCAGGCTTATTTAACTGCTTTTATACCCTAACACGGCGGCGTATTTTCACGTGCAAAATGAATTTTAAGATCCCCAATTGCTTATATCTAGTCCTCATTACTTCGTGAGACAACAAAATATGAAGGTCAAGTTTTATTTTCGTTTTGGAATAAAAAATTCAGAATATTATATAAAAATCTCGGCGAACGTAACTTCTGATGAATGTATAAAATATTCACGCGCTCACTACAAAATCATTTTGTTCAGACGCGAACGGGCTATTCTTTCGTTTACAACTTTAAACAGCCTTTGAAATTGGTAAATGTAATTCCTCTAAGGCCTCTAATTGCTTATAGTTCGTTTTACCCTGAACACCAAGTGTTTAAAAAGTGTTTCTATAAACTTTGTCGCTATTATCTTGAAATTATAAAACCAGACGATAATTGAAACCTATTCAAAGATGTATTGTCGTCGACATGCGTGGTTCATAGTGCGTGGGACAAAGTGGGAGTGTCTGATTACAAAATATTAAAACGGAAAGACCCGTTCTAGAATGGTCAAATGGAAATAATAAAATGAAAATTATAAGTATAAAATGTTTTTATCTGCGTCACCAGCGCAATTTAATGCCTTACTTGTACGCCACTTTTGCACGAAGGGTCTCGTGAATGCAGCGCGTGCTCTGCCTTGAAGAGCTACAGCCAAGTGACTTAGACAAAACATTGTCACATGACCTCGCGTATTTTATAGAAACACGTACCTATTGGCTTTATGTTAAGAATATTCGTAAACATATTATCCAAAAAAATTAAATGCGGATAAATTTCTGGAAAATTGCTAAGTGTTATTTTTGGATTCGAATAAATGAGGCGAAAATTACGCGAAATTTAGATTTGTGAACAATATTAGGCTTATCATGGAATGAAAACCTTTTTTTTTTCTTTTTTCGGATTTTTTTTTGAGCGGCAAATGCTCCACGGAAAATTTTCCGACTTCCAACTCTACATATAGTTTTAGCTATTTGGCCAATAAACGTTTCTGAAAAACAGGGATCACCAAGTAGAGTGGTTAGCCCTTTCGCCTCGCAGCAAGAGGAGCCGGGTTCGATCCTTGTTTGTGGCACTGGGTGAATATTGGAGACAACTCCTTTTGGGTAGAGGTTACAAGTTATCTCGCCACTGTTTAAAGAGGTTTTCCCCCGAGTTCTTCGGTTTGTGTTGAGGTTAACAGTAATAGTGGACTCACGTGGCATGAAGGGCTTTCCACCACCCTTCTACGCATTGTAACCCGGCCATCTGTTTTAAAAGGCATTAAAAGTCGCCAGATGGCGTGGGCCTTTGGTGGTGTCTTGTGTATTGGCCTAGCTGATTATTCTTATTAATATCCTGTTTCACCGACTGCTAACTTTGATTGCGCTATGTTAAAAAAGTTCGCCGTGCGTATGTACCACCAAAAAATTGATTTCGAAAGGCAGTAGGTGAAAAAATTACTTCCGCCGCCAATGATTTCGAAAGGCAGTAGTTGAAAATTACTTCCGCCGCCATTGATTTTGAAAGGAAGTAGGTGAAAATTACTTCCGCCGCCATTGATTTCGAAAGACAGGTGAAAATTACTTCCTCCGCCCTTGATTTCGAATAGTTAGAATGTCGTCTAATCTGTGGTCATCCTGTATGTCTAGGACAGTGGGACGTTATGAAGCGAGGAAGGACATTTTTGCCCGCTAATTTTTGACCTATGATTTATTAGTTAATAAAAAATTATTAATAAATATTTAATAATCTATTATTTTGAAATATATTTGTTTATCTTTATAACGGTTAACCTTTAACGAACGAAAGTAGTGATATGAAAGTATCTTACTTTGTATCACGGTCGATTCTCGATTAACTATCTAGAATAAGATTCTACCCAAGCGAAACATTCTTCGATAAGAGTACAATAGCAAGAGCTCTTGCTATTCCTTTAGAATAGCGATCTCTTGGTGATTGTGTAAGACTAATCTTTGAAGTATCATAAGGCTTATTATTTTCGGGTTTTGGTAAGTGCTTTTTTTAAATCGCTCGTTTGAAAATAATGCCCTTAGAAATTTCTCGCAGAAAGTTGTCATATGTCCCAATTGTTAAGTTAAAAGGAACCAGCTATGGACTGCATTGTAAAGGATGATAAAATTAGCGAATAAGTAGATTAGTCCATTAAGAAAAGGGATAATAAAGCTAAACCCTAAACAAATTTGAAGAAATTTAAAAACTTACTAATAGCTCGTACCGATAGGTCTTCGAGCAAACAAAAAGACGCGAAACTCGGACAAAATAGATCTATTAGTAAGTTTTTAAATTTCTTCAAATTTGTTTAGGGTTTAGCTTTAATATCCCATTTCGTAATGGACTAATCTACTTATTCGCTAATTTTATCATCCTTTTTATGTCCCAATTGTTACATATCTAGTGGTGTGCAAAATTTTAAGAAACAAATCGGTTAACCCATGCTCATATCAATGGTGGAAATTGTAAGAAATCAGCCGTAAAATAATTTAAATTTTAGATAAGTTTTAATTTCGCAGAATGTTGAATGTGGTGAGGGAACAAGGTTTATTTTTTAAAGCGTTTGTTTCATTAAATGTGATTTGGGTCCCCTGAAATTTGGGCATGAAGCATGGTAAAAACGCAATTGTAGCTGTGTTTTTGACTACAAGTTGTTTGTTAAAAAAATAAATAATAATAATATTTTTTGCAGGTCTTGAAGATGTTTTAATGCAGCTGAAACAAATGCTCTCAAATGCACAGATTTTTTCTTGAAAATATACAATTTCATACCATTAAATATTAAAATGTTTTCATCAAACTCAAAATCACTGGGCTTCATTCTGATCACTTTGTATTTATATTTTGGCTGTACAACCTGCGCAAAAGTGATCCCAAAGCCGCCAAATATCGTCATATTCGTAGCCGATGACCTGGGCATAGGTGATGTGGGCTGCTTCGGAAATGACACCATCAATACACCCAACATTGACGCCATTGCCCGAAACGGCGTCAAACTGAGTCATCACTTGGCCGCAGCCGCCGTGTGCACGCCGAGCAGGGCCGCTCTTCTGACCGGCAGATACCCCATCAAGCAAGGAATGGAGGCGTCTGGCAAAAACAAAGTCCTCGTCTTCTTGGCCAGCACCGGAGGCCTTCCGCCCAGAGAGGTCACCTTCGCCAAAGCTCTGAAATCGTCCAAGTTAGGATATTCAACGGCCCTCATTGGTAAATGGCATCTTGGCATGAACTGCGCAAAATACGGCGACCATTGTCACTATCCCTTACAGCACGGGTTTGATTACTATTACGGTATACCCTTAACGAACCTTAAGGACTTCGGGGTGGACGGTAATAGCGTGGTTACTACGTACTATCCTCCGATTATTAAAATTATCATGTCGGTAATTGTGATCGGTATTTCCTTATCGGGTTTGATGATAAAAATGAAATATGTTAAATTAGGTTTTTTGTTTTTCACGTTATTGGCTATCGTACCGTATTTGGTTTACGTTTTCATTACCAATATAAACGTAATTAACGGGGTACTTATGAAAAATAGTGAGGTGGTAGAACAGCCTGTTGTGCTAGAGGGATTAACACAACGTCTTGTCCGCGAATCGAACAATTTTATCCACGAACAAACGCGGGAAGGCAAGCCATTCCTCCTGATGTTGTCTTTCATCCACGTGCACACTGCTCTCTTCTGTCACCCGTCGTTCGCCGGCAAGAGCAAACACGGCGCGTACGGCGACAATGTCGAAGAATTGGACTGGGCCGTTGGCGAAACTCTTCGTACTCTGAAAGAAAATAATTTAGAGGAGAATACTTTGGTGTATTTCACCTCGGACAACGGGGGACACAGTAACGAAAGAGGACTTAATGGACGCGTCGAGGGAGGTTATAATGGGAAATTTAAAGGAGGGAAAACTAGCGGCGGTATGGAAGGCGGAATTCGAGTTCCTACCGTTATATCCTGGCCCGGTAACATTCCCAAAGGAGGCGATGTCTCCGTTCCCACTAGTCATATGGACATTTACCCGACTCTTATGGACGCCGTTGGTCTATCTGCCAATACGAAAAATAGCATCGATGGTAAAAGTATTTTACCATTGTTAAGTGGCAAGGTCCAAACATCGCCGCACAAATTATTAGTCCATTATTGCGGTACAAATATTCACGCAGTTAGATACATCGACGATATAGGAACTGTTTGGAAAGCTCACTTCGCGTCGCCAAAGTATGTCCCGGGAACGTACCATTGCAACTACGTTTGCCAGTGTTACGGAGACCACGAACAACGGTTCAGTCCGCCTCTCCTGTACAACTTGAGTGAAGACCCCTACGAAGATAACCTTTTGAGCTACGAGGACGAAAAATATTCCAAGGTCGTGAATCGTATTTCCGAATTGTTGGAGGACCACCAACAGTCTATTCCCAACGTGCCGTCGCAGTTCGATTTTTGGACCGCATTGTGGCGACCATGGCTACAGCCTTGCTGCAATTTTCCCTATTGCAATTGCCGCGAGGAAGCTAAGAAATAATAATTGTGACTGATTATTTTTCTACCTATGTATGGCGATCTCAAAAGGTTGGTGGAGATTTACAAGACCGGAGAAAATAGAATCGCCGTGAATTCGAATTTTCGACCACCCTTTTAAGATCGGCCTGTTCAAATAAATTAAACATTCATTTTTATTTAATTGCTTAACAGCGTAATAAACCACAAATTGCGAAATTTAAAGTATACTGTAGTTTAAATCCATTCTAAGGATAAACTTTAAACTTGTAATTTTTATTTTAATATTATCTAAAAAGTGCTCTTAAATCGTGGTTAACGGCGGCGTTAATTTCCATTTCAACGAAACGGTTATATTTCCTTTCAGTTACTAGTTACCGTCGAGAATAAGATAAATATTATCAGTATGTTTTCAACCACTAATTAGTGATAACTCCCCTAATTGACATTATGACTGATAAAGCGGCAAAGATACCGATCGAGTTTCAAGCTATTCTTTTGACAGTCAACACCAAATCCAAATTTATTTTAAAGTAAAGCTTCTGCTTTTAATATACCAATTATCTCAGAAAACTTGAATAATTTTTTATAAACATTATTTGATGATACTTTCGAGTCCCTGAATCAAAAATATTGATGACAGATTCCTTGTTATTTATATAACATAACTTTCAAAGATTCGTATTACAGCAATAAAAGAACAATAATAACAAAACATTTATAAAAAATATTAACTTGTTTGGATCATTAATGTAGCTAGAATCACGGCTCACCTATCTTCTTGATTGGAAGTCAGATGCGTTATACTTTAGGCCACTTGAACGGCGTTATCGTTTTTTAAAACAATAGTAAAAAAATGGAAGCAAATGAATCTTCGGTACGCGAAACAAAGCTCGTCCGGGGCAGTACTCGAACCTGCAATTTTCTAATCCGAAGTCAAACGCCTTATCCCTTAGGCCACGCTGACGTGGTTATCGTGTTGTAAGACAATGCTTAAAAAATGAAAGGTAATAAAACCAAATTTATCTAGGCCCAGACTGTTTTACGTGATAATGTTGGAAAAAGAGTCACGGTTTATATTCAGAGAAGTACTTTTTTTCTGCAGAGGGAAAACTTCAGTCTTCAAGAACGCCTGGCTTTACAAAAGAAAGATTCTGAATTAGAAAATTGTTTCAGGTCTGCACTGTTCTTGTTAGGTTCGCTTTCCTTTGCTTCGTATTGTTCAATTATAGCGCCCATGAAACCAGAAAATACAAGTAAGGAAAAGTTTCAATCAAACCCTCACTCACCCCGACCGACAGACACAAACACCCACGTAACCCACCCCCTCACGAACAGCCAAATTTGCTATCAAGACACTGCAGTAAGAGCTACGCTACAATCATGACCTTTACTCGGTCATTTAGTGTCTCACTTCATATTTTTTATCAATAAAATATCAAATAAACACCAACAAAATAGGCCTGATATTAAAGTAACAACCGTCACCGCTGTTTAGTCAGAATTGATAAGTGAGAGGAGCGGATGAGCGCGAGAAAATAAATTATATGATTTTGTTCAAACAGGGTAGTTTTTGTACTTTAGTTAACTATCAAAATAGCAACGCAAATCTCGGGTGACGTCATCACGTTGTAAAACTTCAGAATTAACTTCGTAGTTATACCAAACTTTATTTATTTTCCTAGTATAGGTTATAACGACCGTTTTATTTTCATTAATTGGCCAGTTATTATTGAGAAACCAGGAGTTAATATTTTTAAGGTCATACTGGAGTTTCGCACAATCGGAAATAGTTTGTATATTTTTAATTAGTTGGTTATCGTCAGCCAGATTCAAGATTTAACTATGTTCAATTGAAGATGACAGGTCCGAGGTGTAGATGTTAAACAGCAAGGGTCCAAGGGACGACCCCTGGGGGACGCCACAAACAACTGGGTAGGAATTTTCCGAGATTTCACCGTTACATTTAATGAAATTAAGACGATTATTTAGGCCGGGAGTAGTGGCTCACTCCTGTAATCCCAAGCGTCTGGGAGGCAGAGTTTGTGGAAGGCCGTGTGAGGACGACCACCAATCCCCTAACGGGTGGTCGGGATACTTCCGCCACGGGTGTCCCCACCCCTGTCCCCACCGATCCCCCCGTTGGCGTGGCCGTTACACATATCTCACCCTGATTAATCAGTTATTGTGTGTGTCACTGTGTGCTGGTGTCTAAGGCCTAGGGTCGACAACGATGTCTGTGTATCTAAAAAAAAAGTCGATTATTTAGGTAGTCGCTGAACCAGTTCAGTAAATTTCCAGAAAGTCCGTAAGCCGACAGTTTTTGAATTAGTCCAGGGTGCGATACCCGGTCAAAACCTTTGGACAGATCTATATAAATCACGTCTACCTGACCATGATTAGTAACGATTAGTGATTTTGTTACGGAGCGCAGCTCACTATACCTCCTCCGATTTTTGTCCGAAGGTATTCTCTTAAATTTCTTATGAAGATACTTCTTCTTCTTTAGAGCCTTAATTGAATCGTGCGAAAACCAATCGGGAAAACGATCTTTATTTTTCTTGAAGGTCACGTTCCGTCCAGGAATTTGTTTTGGAACAAATTCTCCATTCCTCGAGTGATTACGTCAGTGATAATAATGAAAATTTTCAATGAGAAAATTGTAGAGCTTCACCGAAAACGTACAAATAGCATTGGCGCGAAAAATAGACGTCTTTTTCATTGACAAAATACGACTTGAAAAAGTGACAAGTTGGGAAAGCTAAAATAACTTTTTTTGAATTCCATTGGGAGAGTAGTGTAACTTTATGAAAGTCAGAAAATTGTTAATGTGGTGTTTAATGTAATAAACACCGCTGAAAAATCGAGGAGACAATGGCGAAGAAATTAAATTAAATTAATTAAATTATTATTGGCGATTTAAATTACGTAAGATCTGGCGACCTTGCTGGCCAATGTGCCGAACCGTTTCACCCTATTCATCGTTTTGAAATACAATATTTAACATTTCGGGGGTCATGAGGCGTGGCACTATTGTTGAAACCACAATCTGGCTCATTTAGCTATTGAATTTTCCTATAAGTTTTTTAATCTAATAGGCCTGTCTTTGCATCTAGTCGTATTCGAAACCTATTTTAACCCTTATAGGCGAGAAGATAAATAGACCACAGGTTTAAAGGTCAGTAAAAACCTTAAATTTATTTAGTATTTAAATAACTGTAATACATACTGTGTAACATTATTGTCGTAATCAATCTTAACAATAATGCCTCAATATTCCAGAGCTGATCGTACGGAACTAGTGGCTATTTACTACGCGGAAGATGGAAGAAATCTACGACGAGTGAGTGAGATCTTTGAGCAACGACATCCAGATAGAAGACCATCCATAACTACTGTAAGGAGAGCTGTAAATGACTTTCACCAGTATGGTAACGTACAACCTCGATTTCGTGGGCCTGGTCAGCGGGATTTGGACTTTGAAAACACCGTTTTAGCCTATTTTGCCGCATACCCACGTAGTAGTTGTGCCGCGGCGAGTAAGGATTTGGCTTGTAGTGAAACTCGCATTTGGGAAATTTTACATAGGCATATGGACCATCCTTACAGAGCAACGCTTCACCACGGTTTACGAGATGGAGACGCTCAACAACGGCTGGATTTTTGCAACTGGCTGGTAAATTCCATGCACGTCGACTCACCATTCCTCCGCAACATGCTTTTCTCGGATGAATCCACGTTTGCAATAGACGGCCCTTACGATCACAGAAATAATCATGTTTGGGAAGACACTGTTGAGGAAACAAATTGGTATAATTATGAAAAAACTAAGTTTAATATTTACAATTAAACAATTTCATCGGCCAGTTTTAGAGAGTTCGTTAAGTCTCCCTGTAACTGATCCAACGGCATTTCCATCTCGATCACGTCGTTGACCTTAACGAGGTTTGATTCCAGCCGTACTAATGGATCGTAAAGTTGAGAAAGTACGGCCGTGTCCGGTTTACGATCATCTTCTTCTTTGAGTTCCCTTTCAAAATCAACTATATATTTTTCCGCTTGCAGTTGATTCGCTTTGTGTCCCACCATTGCTCGTTCCAGTGACGTCATTTTTTAGCTTCTCCTCGTTCACTGAACTAACTATCTAAATGCTCTCAACACGTCTAATTTTCTTTAAAGGTATCTAAAGTCCTGTGTTCCCGGGTTTCGGCACCATTTATGTTGAGGAAACAAATTGGTATAATTATGAAAAAACTAAGTTTAATATTTACATGAAAAAACCAAAGTTACAAATGTATTTCGAGTTAGGTTAAAAAAATTACTGTGGGACCCGTCCGCTCTTTCCGTATGAGCTCACTATCCTTTCGACTACACACCAACAACTGAATTTTGTCCGTCTTTTTCTTTGGTCAAACAAGTTGGGGGGATGGAAATCCCAGAGTCTTCACACAGTTTAGAAATTTTCCATGTCCATCCCGCGTTTTTCCCCGAACCTTGTTTTCTCTTCTTAACCGTGCCCTGATTGACAGTCTTTTTAAAATCCCCCAAAATACGTTGGTTTCCCAACTTTTCGCAACACTCCCCCCAATGTACTGAAAGTTCATTAATGTTCTTCTTCGTTGATGACTTCCAGCGGGTACACCAACTGAATCGGTCTTTTGATTACATTTAGATTCGGTAATCTAAGGTTGCAAGACCGCACGACACCATCCCGGCCGTTAAACAATTCTTCAATAATTCCCGTTTTCCACAAAATACGCGGAACCTTGTCATTTATTTGGGCTATATCGCCGACCTTGAACTTTGGTCCTCCAGTGACTCCCTTTCTCTCATGCGCTGAACGTAGCTCCAATATGTAATCCTTGCGCCTTCGGTTCCAAAATCTATCCAGTAATATTTGATGGTGCTTGTACCTTTTCGTCAACTCGTCTCTGTCACTTCTGTGTTTTTTTAGCTCGTGGAAGATTGTCGATGGCAGGGTCGTAAGCCTGCTTCCAGTCAAAAAGTGTCCAGGAGTCAGCGGTGACGGTTCATTGGTTTCACCGTAGACATATGTCAAAGGCCTGGTGTTGATTGTAGCCTCGACTTCTGTGATAAGCGTATCCATTTGTTCCTTGGTCAACGAAGCCTTGCCTAAGGTCTTCTTTAAAGCCATTTTGGTCGTACGGACCATTTTCTCCCAAAATCCGCCCCACCAGGCAGCTCTCTCCGCTATATATTTCCAGGTTATTCTACAGTTATCGAGATAATTCTTCACTTCTGGGCTCCTAATGGCTGCGTAGGTTTCAGCCAAATCTTGATCTACCCTTTTAAATGTGCGGGCGTTGTCGCAGTAGATTATCCGAGGTATCCCTCGTCTGGCCACGAATTTCTTGAAAGCGAGTAAGAAAGTCTCCGCTGACAAGTCTGTAACCAGTTCTAGATGAAGAGCGCGCGTGACCGCGCACGTGAAGAGTGCGACATAAACCTTATTTACGTTTTTTCCATCCTGGACGTAAAGTGGTCCCATAAAGTCTATTCCCGTTGTCTGGAATGGTGGAGTTTGCTGGATGCGGTCAGCAGGCAATGGAGCAGTGATGGCTTTTCCTGGTTGACTTCGGAACCTTTTGCAAATTATGCAATCCTTTAATCTGGATTTTACGTTCTGTCGCGCGTTGAGAATCCAATAGCGTTCTCTTAAGGCGCGTTTAAAAGCGAGCGAGAATCTGAAGATGATTGCTGAAACTGAATATTTTTGGCCGGCGTCGGCTCTCGCGCGACAGTTTATAAATGAGCGAGAGCCGAATTCCTACATGCGGAGACAGACCGATGTAGCTGAAAGCCGAAACTTGCCGCTTCTAAGTTCGATTGATATTCTCGCTCGTATCTGGCAGGATTGCGCGCTCCCCATAAGTCACGTGTTTACATTCAGCCAATAAATGTATTATTAAATTGTGACGCAATATATTTAGTCTGCTAAATTTGTAATAGTGTTTAAAACATGTCTCTCAAACAATTAAAACAGCAACAAAAAGCCCTTAAAGAAAACGAAAGAAAAAGGGATTATGAAATTAAAGAGAATTTAATAAACATTATTCGTGATTTTCCACAAATATGTGGTAAAAATGACCCAAATCATAGAGACCGGGAAGCAACAGATGCCGCCTGGGAAAAGGTGGCTTCTATGGCTTCACTTCCAAGTAAGTTTAATCATATGTTTATTTAGAATGATTTCAGTACATTTAAATTAATATCGTAATAAATAGAACCACAATCCAAAAAGATGTGGAAGTATTTGAGGGACCAGTTTGCCACAAATTTCCATGCTGTGAGCCAAAAAAAATCTAGCCAAGAGTATGTGGCCGAAGAAGACGTACTTTTACTAAAATGGCCCTTTTTCAAACATTTAATGTTTCTAAAAGACGTTATTGCAAGAAGGGAGTCATTTCGAAAATGAAGAGGATGATCTATATGGAAGTGGACCTATTGAAGTAATACCATCAACTTCAAAATCTACTTCCTGCATACCACCTGAAAACACAAATTCATGTCCTTCAATTATCTCAAAAAAAACGTCAATTTCAAAAAAACAAAAAGTTCAAAAGGAAAAGGAGTCGATTGATGAAGAGCTGGAGAATGTTGATGAGTAATTTACCTTTGAATCAATTAAAGACCGGAAAGCTAATTTAAGGCTAGTCGAATAACCGAATTAATTTGGTCGAATATCGAGACGAAATTCACTTCACGCCTCTTTTGGTATTTTAGCGAATATCGAATAACAATTATATTATTCGGTAGAGATATGCAAATACCATGTTTTTGGGGATCAAATCAAATGCCAAATAAACAAATATCATCAAATATTTGAAAAGTCAAATAATTTGGTCAAATATTATTTGATTAAAAATATTTTATCAAATACAAATAGTATTAAAATATCAAATATAAATAGCGTAAACTAATTTGACTATTTGGTTCTCGAATATGGCAAAAGAGCGCCAGCTTTAAAATTTTTAGTGGTAAAACCCAGACAACTTCTAGGGGTTAATTGATTATTTGACCAATTAATCAAATATTTGACGACACCACATTATATAGATTTTGGAACTATTTGACCATATACCAAATTATTTGGTATTATCAAATACTTTTTATAACTATTTTCAAAAATCAAATTATTTGTTCAAGGAATCAAATATTTGACAAATAGAGTTTAAGCACTATTTGATTTGGCAAAACGGTTATTTGATTTGATCCAAATAATTTATTAGTACAAAATATTTTGCACACCCTCTATTATTGTAAATATTTGGCGAGAATTCTGGAAATATTTGGCGATAATTCAGGAAATATTTGGCGAGTATTCAGGAAATATTTGGCGAGTATTCAGGAAATATTTGGTGTGTATTTGGCAAATATTCAGTAAATAGTCGGTTATTCCTGCCTGTGCCACCCCATAGCTTTCTATGGGGTCAGGGAGGGTTAACTAATATTTGAGGCTATTATTCGATAAGCAAATATTTGATATAAGCTCAACTATGCGGTATTGGGTTCAAAAACTATTCGTCTAGGTATTTGATTAAAAGTTTTTTGGGTATTTGATACTCGTCTCAATAGGCGAAAAGTGCTATTCGCCCACCCTAAAATTTATAAACTGATCTAATAAATTTCTAAAGGACTCTGGGATTAGTGGCTACGGCTTTGATGAAATCGTCTAAAGAAGCAAAAGAAGATGGTAAAGAAGAAAAGTTTTCCAAATATTTAGCTGAACTTTTGAGAGAGGTGGCTCCAAAAAGAAAGAGAACTTGTGAAATGGAACTTTTACAAGTTGTAAACCGCTATATTGACGATTCAGAAATTTTTGAATGATTTCATTACGTTTCTTAATTATTTTACCTTTTACGTTTGTACCTTGAAATAAAAATGTTTAACGCCATATTGTTGGTTTTAAATCGTCATTTTTTCAATATTGAATGAATAATAGTCAATTAGGAAAAAATTAAAAATTTAAATTAATTTGAATTTAAAAAAAAGCAAGTCTGTTAACGTTCAACACCTGGCATTTCCCACTGCCATGGAACTTCTCCTTCATCACTCCAAAAGTAATCAGCAAATTTGTTTCTAATACATTTGGCTTCTTCTGTAAAATTTCTTGACGCTGATAAATTTAAGGGACGAAAAGCATTTTCATCTTCATGGCATGCTCCATAGTAATAATTTCCCAAGCTGTCTGTAAAATCTGCGTAACCTGGAGGGCAATAAATCTTCTTCCGTTGCTTTTTCTCTTTAGATAATAAGAAGTTGTGTAAAACAACTGCTGTTTTTATAATTCTGTCAATATTTTCAGGAGCCAAAGGAATTGGCTTTTGAAATATCCTCCATCTAGCTCCGAGAATACCGAAGGCATTCTCACTGCACCGTCTATTAAACAAAATAGTATATTAGCGTAGCAACAGTTCATACCTTCTAGTATGCAAGTAAGGGCTCCCAGTCAGAACTGTGTGATGGGAAAAATCCCCTTAACCCCCATTGAAAAGGGCCAATGAGGGGGCTGAAAGGGGCCCATAGAGAAAGCATGAGGAGAGGAGGGGGGGCATATCGAAGACAGTGAAAAAGTTGTGAAACTCAAGGGGGAGGGTGCAACTCAAGATAACTAGTGGAACATTTTCTGGGCTTGAGGGGGAGGGTGCACATTGCAGGGTCAGCTAGACACAGGTCCAGATTCACTGTGCACAGCCCTGCCCCATTAAATGTTATTTCAGGGTATATATTCAATACTGCTCCCCCCAACCACTGCCTATGGTGTAGCTAGAAACTTTTCAATGAGGTTGGAACCCAGAAACCCTTTTGACTACACGACTGAAAACCCTTGGCAAATTGTAAGGAAAAGGCCTACTACACATCAGTCCCCCCCCCTCCGCGTACACATTAATTAAACCAATTTTTTAAACAATATATAAATAGTACCTTGCTCTACTTAGACGGTAATTAAAAACTCTGGTTTTTTAATTTAAATCTTTCGAGGAGTATGGACGCATAAAATCTGGGCGGAGCTGAAAAGCCTCATCTCCAAGTAAAACATGAGGCATAGTTTTCCTAGTTCTTGGTAGATTACACGGTGGTGGCAAGCCTAGTTTTTCATTTACCAACGCCTGGCCAATGGGTGAAGCTTTAAAAATCCCGCCATCGGAATTGGATCCATATCCTCCAATATCAACTGCCAAGAATTTGTACTCAGCATCTACGACAGCCATTAAAACTACCGAGTTTGTGCCCTATTATGATTTAGATAAAAACATTTAAGTCTGAATTTCGATACTTTGTCCATAAGTACTCACTTTATAATTGTAATACATGGAACCACTCTTCGCTGGTTGCTGGATGACTACGTGTTTTCCATCAACTGCACCACAACAGTTTCGATACAGCCATTGACGGCCAAATTCATAAGCTGCAGTTTTCCACATATTTTTTGATGGTGCCTTATGTACAAATAAATTACTAAGGAGCGATTGAAATAATTAGAAAATTTTTACCTTTAAATAGAGTGGCTGAAGGCGTTTCCACAAAGCATCGCAAGTTTCTTTCAGGACAACATGAACTGTTGATTTGTGAACCCTGAACCCGAAAGCCGTACTTGTTACAGAGTCACCACTGGCCATAAATCTGCGAAAAAAATCAGGATGAAGAAAATATAAAACTTACAGAAGAAATTTACCTCAATGTTATTGCTAAGCGATGAGCTGGAGAAAGGGGTTCTCTTGATGGAGGATATTTTTTCAAGTCATCATAAATTAAACTAACTAATTCATCAAAATTTTCCGGTGACATCCTAGTAAAACTGCTGAAATAATCATGATCAATTTCTCTCATCTTGGATAACTTAAGGCAAAATAAACATTTAGTACACAATTTTTAAAATAAAATCCAAGGCTTATGAACAGGAAGCTTACCAAGGTATGAAAGTAGCCTTCACTTTCACGGTTTTCCCAGATTGGATGCGTTCCCCATCTTCGTTGGGCTCTTCCCTTTTTCTTCTCTAAAATTTTCTTTTTCTTTTTGAGTAGCAATTTTTTTTTACGCAATAATAAAATGGTAATTGTATTCAGTAGCATTGTACGTTTCCCTTTCGTCGGCGCCATTTTACAAGTGAAATTATGATCACGTGACAGAAATTTTAGAGATCGGCTTAGCCACCGCCTACGCGTTTGTAAACACGAACGTACCGAGTAGATGCTGACGTCGGAAGCTTTTTCCTATCGTGAAGATCAGCTTTCGGCTTCATACCCGAGCCGTCGTGCGATTTCTCGCTCGCTTATAAACGCGCCTTAAGTTCGGTTAGAGTTCCATTAACCCCGGCGTCCAGGATTTTATCGTGGTAATGGTCCACGATGAGGTTAGTCAGATGGTGCTTGGCCGGTAGGATCCGAGTAAGAAAAACTTGCTTGTTGTAGGCGCCCGCCTACTCTTATCAGCCCGTAGCTATCAAGAACCGGATCGAGGTTGTGTAGCTTGGATTCCTTACTAATTGCTTCTTTTTTCTGTAGCTTGGCTAGTTCCTCCGGAAACTGTTCAGTTTGAACCAGGTGAATCAGAAGTATTTCCGCCTTGTTCAAATCTTCCGTTGTCAGAATGATTCCTTTTTGGACTTCGCTGCCCCTTTTATTGACGGCTAACCTTGATATCCAAGCCATTATTCTCAGTAACCTTTTAAAGTTTCCATATCTGGCCCAATCCAAAATTCCGGCCGTATGTTTCGTTCCGCGACTTGACTGCGGGTCATTGACTTGTTTCTTCTCCGGCCTTAGCTCTGGGTCGCCTGCTACGGATTTTTGGTATGTTACCTTCGGTTTAGCCCACTCCTGTTCTGGTTGACGTAGCCAGTGTGGTTCCTCCCGCCACATCCTCAATTTTAAGAGGTCTTGAATCGTTTTTCCCCTTGTAGCGAAATCTGCGGGGTTTCCATCTCCAGACACGTGACTCCAACTTCTTGGTTCTGTTAATGAGTGTATCTCCGCGACTCGATTGCTCACGAAAGGTTTGAAGTTCTTAGCCGATTGTTGAATCCATCCAAGGGCAATCGCCGAATCCGAGAAGAGGCGCACTGAATAGTTTTCTCCTGCTAAAACCTTCTTCCAAATGTGGTTAGCCAATCTGGCACCAATCAACGCTCCCATGAGCTCTAATCGAGGTAAACTGAGCCTTTTCACTGGTGCGACTCTCGACTTCGAAGTGACAATCGTGGTTCCAATGTTTCCACTCTTGCAGGTGTAACGCAGCTACACCACGGTGGCGAATGCCTTTTCGCTGGCGTCTGTAAAGAAGACCAATTCTGCGGCGACCATCGTGTCATCTACACCCATCTCGTGCAGATAATACCTCGGCATTTTGATTTCGGTTGCATTTTTAATATCATCTCGCCATTTTCTGTATTTTGAAGCTAATTCTTCCGGCAGATGATCATCCCAGTTAAGTCCCTTTTCCCAGAGCTCTTGCATGAGAAGTTTTCCTCGAACGGTGAATGGCGTGAGAAAACCCGGGGGGTCGAAAATCTTCGCTACCGTGTGTAGTACGATCCTTTTTGTGATTGGTTTATCCGTCGGTTCGTCTATTATTGACTCCGTGTCAATAAAAAGAAAATCGTTTTCAGTGCCCCAGGCTAGTCCTAATACCTTTACCGTGGTTTTGTTTTCTCCAAGATTGAAATTATCTTCTGCCCAAACCTTCCTTAATTCCTTGGAATTAGTTCTAAACTTTCGTAGGTTCATGTTGGCTTTAGAAAATATTTCCCTCGAATCTTGCGATAGTTTCGTAGCTTCGTTAACGTCCTTCTCGTTTCTTAACACGTCATCCACGTATTTTCTATCCAATATCATTTTACAGGCTTCCGGATATTGTTCCGCGAGCGACTCCACGTGGTATTTGACAGTTACGTTCAACAAAAATGGGCTTGGTCCCAGTCCGAAGGTCACCCGCGTTATTCGAAAATGTTCAAGTTTTCCGTTAATCGTAGTCGCGTTAAATAAAAACCTAACCGCGTCGCGATCCTTTGGGTCAAGCGCCATTTGTAAAAAAGCTTTTTCTTTGTAAACATCTGAATTTTATAATCAAATCCAGTATCTCCGGGTTCAAATTCGGTCCCGTTTTCGAACAGTCGTTAAGTGATTGCATTCCATATTCGTGGGAGGATGCATCGTAGACCACTCTGGTCTTCGTGGTTTCAACATTTTTCCGTATAACTTCCCGATGCGGGAGATGGTAAATAGGATTTCCCTTTTCTAGTTCTTCATTAGGAATCTTTTCCACAATCCCTAAATCAATTTGCTCTTGAATGACCGTTTTATAGTTCTCGTAAAAATCACGGTTTTTATTTAGGCGAAGAAATTATTGTTCCGTACGTTTTGTGGCAGCCTTCAAACTGTTTCCCAGCTTTTCTGTATTTGCCTTCCAGGGAAGAGCCACCTGATACCTCCCTTTAACAAACTTAACTGACCTATTAAACTCTTCGAGGGTTTCAGAGTCCCCCGAGTCTACCTTTGTTTCTTGTTCCTTAATCCCAAGTGATTCTAACTCGAAGTATGATCTGATATCCTTATCTAGACTATCTTCGGTGGATTCGGCTAATATTGCCATCGAAACTATAGGTTTGTTTTTAGTCTGTTTGTCTACTAACGCCCTCCCCTGGACTGTCCATCCAAATAAGGTTTTAACCGCCGCTAGGGTTGGCCCTAGCTGTTCAACCTTCCTCATACTAACTACATCCCAATAGTAGTCGCTGCCTATTAAAATTCCCATCTGATCGTTACCCGACCCAATGATAGAGCTAGTTCCAATCCGCGTTTTTTCAGTTCAAATTCCGCCCCTTTCTATGGTACGGAAATGGTTGTCCCACATATTTCTGGCGTTACCAACGCTTCGATTATGGCGAATTTCTTAGGATCTCTCAAATTCTTAACGGTTAGCCTAACCTTATCCACTCCGATGACCTTCCCAGGTTCATTATATTTGAAAAGTGTAAGTTGATCCTTTCCCACTACAGTTAATTTTAATCGTTTCGCTATATCATCTCTTATGTAGGATCTATGACTAGCATTATCCAATAGGCACCTTACCCTGACAGTTACCGCGCTGTCTTCCGTTCTTGACACGTGAATGTCAGCTGTTTGTAGGAATATAACTCGTTGCTGGTCCCTCGCTCCCCCCGTGGCTACCGTGCATGCGACTGTGCCTCCATTGTTTGACTCGTTCTGCGTTTTATCGTCCTTCCCTTCCCACTGTGGGGCATCCGATTCTTTTCCCCGTGAGTCGTTTCCAGAAGCGGGTTTCTCGCAAACGGCGATATGATGTGGGGCTCCGCAATCTTTGCAAACTTTAACCCCATCCTTATTTTTACATTCCCTAGCTAGGTGATACTGTCCTAAGCAAATAAAACAGCGACCTTTTTTTCTTAGGAGTACGCTCCTATCCTTTACCTCGCCGACCCTTTTACAATTCTCGGAATTATGATTTGACCTCCCGCAAAATACGCAGAATTTCCGCCCCTCCACTATCGCTAACGCCACTGAAGAAGGAATGTAGGGCTGGTGATCGCTACCCCAAGTCTGCTCTCTTTCCCTGTGCCTTTCCCTAGGCTTCCCGTCTTCCTTGTCGTCCAGACAAAGAGCGTGAACCGTTTCTCTACTTATTATTTCCTCCCCGAGCGCGTCAACCAAATCTCTAATTTTCCAGGGTTCTATTCCATCCCTTTTTCTACGACTAACGTCTAGGGCTATCTCTTTCGGTGTTTGCCGCGTAACTATACTAACTAATAAATCTCCGTAGCTATCCGCTACCACCCCCAATGATTCTAATCCCCTCATCTGAATTTCAATCGTGTCATACAGACATCTAAGCCCAACTATATCTGAGGCTCTCCTTACTGGTATAATGCTGATTAACCAAAAGCTCTTTTCTTCTGAATCTGTCTTTCAGCATTTTGACGGCGTGATCGTAATTGTTGTCTGTACGCGCTAAGTTCGATATACACGCGAGCGCTTGACCCTCCATCAGCGAATATAAATAATTAAACTTATCTGACGGTGGCATATCCTTGCGATGTATGCTGTTTTCGTAGTTGCACCAAAAATCTTGCCATTTTTCGATTGATCCGTCGAATATTTTCAGGCCGAGTTCCGGTAATTTCATCGTGATTACTCTCGGCGTGATGTCTCGTTCCGATCTTGTACGCCGTTCCGTCGCGTTGTTTTTCTTCTTCAAATAATTGGTTACGCTCACCTTCGCCTTGACAATTTCCTCGGCCAGTTTTAGAGAGTTCGTTAAGTCTCCCTGTAACTGATCCAACGGCATTTCCATCTCGATCACGTCGTTGACCTTAACGAGGTTTGATTCCAGCCGTACTAATGGATCGTAAAGTTGAGAAAGTACGGCCGTGTCCGGTTTACGATCATCTTCTTCTTTGAGTTCCCTTTCAATATCAACTATATATTTTTCCGCTTGCAGTTGATTCGCTTTGCGTTCCACCATTGCTCGTTCCAGTGACGTCATTTTTTAGCTTCTCCTCGTTCACTCAACTAACTATCTAAATGCTCTCAACACGTCTAATTTTCTTTAAAGGTATCTAAAGTCCTGTGTTCCCGGGTTTCGGCACCATTTATGTTGAGGAAACAAATTGGTATAATTATGAAAAAACTAAGTTTAATATTTACATGAAAAAACCAAAGTTACAAATGTATTACGAGTTAGGTTAAAAAAATTACTGTGGGACCCGTCCGCTCTTTCCGTATGAGCTCACTATCCTTTCGACTACACACCAACAACTGAATTTTGTCCGTCTTTTTCTTTGGTCAAACAAGTTGGGGGGGATGGAAATCCCAGAGTCTTCACACACTTTAAAAATTTTCCATGTCCATCCCGGGTTTTTCCCCAAACCTTGTTTTCTCTTCTTAACCGTGCCCTGATTGACAGTCTTTTTAAAATCCCCCAAAATACGTTGGTTTCCCAACTTTTCGCAACAGACACAAATTAACACTGGGGATATGAACACCGTCCCAATTTCAATTTGGGCGCTTGAATGTTTGGATTGGTCTTGTTGGAAACCGATTAATTGGTCCAGTATTCTAAATGGCCAGAGTAATTTACATTTCTTGAGAAATGAGTTAGAACAACAACTGGACGAACTGCCGTTGCCGCAACGAGCAAGACTGTGGTTTCTGCAAGACGAATTTCCACGACGATGGATAGGGAGAAACGGTCCCGTACACTGGCCAGCAACGTCGCCCTATCTGACTCCGTTGGATTTCTTTCTTTGGGGCTTCGTCAAGGACAAGGTGTACTCCACTCCGGTTGAGACCCTTGAAGAGCTGCGTCAACGAATTTTAAGCGCTTGCCGGGAAGTAACCCCGGAAAAGATTCAATCCGCCTTCGAAAATATGATTGTTCGCGCCCAAGCCCGCATCGCAGCCGAAGGTGGTATTTTCGAAACGTACTTATAAATTTTGTTTGTAAGTAGATAAATAAAATGTCTCTTTGTTTTTTCAAAAAATTCGCATTTTTCATCCTACGAAATTAAATCGTTTAATAAATTCTTCGCCATTGTCTCCTCGATTTTTCAGCGGTGTTTATTGCATTAAAAACCAGATTAACACATTTCTGACTTTCATAAAGTTACACTACTCTCCCAATGCAATTCAAAAAAGTTATTTTAGCTTGCCCAACTTGTCACTTTTTCGAGTCGTATTTTGTCAATGAAAAAAACGTCTATTTTTTTCGCGTCAACGCTATTTGTACGTTTTCGGTGACGCTCTACAATTTTCTCATTGAGCATTTTCGTATAGCACCTAGCGGTTAAAATTTAAATTTTCAAAAAACGTTAAAATATCTTTCGATTTAGATGCAATTTTGGTAGAAAGTGTCACCCGGCACGTAGAATGTACAGTACAAATTTAAACTTTCTAGAAAACATAGTTTTTAAAAAAAAATTACTTTTTCGAGCAAAAAAAAACATCCTGTTAAGACAAGTTTAATCAAATCAGATGTTAAATTATTACACAGAATAATTAAAAAAAAGTCGACTATACGGAGATTTTAAATTTTGTAACTTTTAACTGTAGCGTCCGTAAATCGGAAGCTATTCTATCTTTGTCCTAATACCCCATTGTCAATGGAAAGAATGATGTCCAATTTTGACAAATATGGTTCGGATAACGATATATTTAGCCAGAAAACTTTGCCAAATCAATCGGTAAAATTTAAACTACTGTAATTGACAAAATAAAACATGTTGTGGGTTCTAGTTGCTTTGGGGTTACAATGGAAATTTATGTTTTTTAACAGCTCGGAGGAATCTATATATTTGTTAATGACGCGGTGAAGAAATGTTGTCATTTTTTATTAAATATGATAAGATATTATCTAAGTTTAATTTTTAATTTTTACGTAGTTTAAATACTGAAAACTAACGCTTAAACCCTAAAGAGATAAGAATCCACGCAAAAAAACAAATTATTTAAGTTAATAAGTTTGATAGACTACTACTACAATACAAAAGGGAACCATATAAAATGGTTGGGATGACTAACGCTTTATATGAAGTTAAAAGACACAAGGGAGAACTATGTTGTCGCGAAATTCTATAGGCAGCGCCCAGCATTTTATTGGCTTTGATTTTAGACTGTTGTATGTGATTAGTAAAATGTAATTTGCTATCAAAATTCATTCCGAGATCTTTAACGTTATGGGATATAATTAAGGTAAAACCATATAGTGTATAGGGATAAAATACTGAGTTCGATTTCCGTGTGTATGATACCACAATGGTTTTATCCTCGTTTTCACAACACCAATTATTTAAGTTTAGAATGTCATTTTGTAGCGCAACACAATCAGAGGAATATTTAATTTCTAAAGCCAATTTGTGATCGTCTGCCAGTTGATAGATCTTTGAATCTTGTATAAAGGATGGGATGTCGAATATATATATGTTGAACAAGAGTGGACCCAAGGAAGAGCCTTGAGGCACTCCGCATTTAACTGTATAGGTAACACTCGTGGTCTCTCCGTTTAACTTGATATGTTTAACCCTGTTACTTAAGTAATCATAAAACCAGTCAAGTAGCAAACCCGAAAGACCATAATGAGGTAATTTTTGTATCAAACGAGGGTGAGAAACCCTATCGAATGATTTTGAAAGGTCAACATAAACTGTGTCCACTTGACCACGATTGTTAACTATAGGGTCAATAAAGTTAACGAAGGAAACAAGGTTGGTATCAACTGCGCGACCTTTCACGAAGCCGTGCTGTGTTTCTGGGATTGGCTTTTTGAACCAATTATAAGAATATTTTTGAATTACGAAGTCAAAGACCATGCCAGAACCATTTAGGACGGATATGGGTCTATAATTAGCAAGATCGCCTCTAAACCCTTTTTTAAATATTGGCGAGATGACCGCCGATTTACAAGCGTTAGGAAATACTCCTTATGATAATGACAAGTTACAAATGTAGGTGAGTGGTTTCCTGAGCAGTTCTTTACAACCTTTAAGTATCAAATTAGGAATACCGTCAGTTCCAGAGGCAGTAGTAGGTTTTAGTTTCCTTATAGCTTGATCAATGTCACCTTCTGTTATAAATAATTTAGAAAAATTGTCAGCTTCGCCAAGATCTCCTTTTAAGTCAACATTCGGATCGGAAGTGCCATTAGCGACATTGGCAAAGTAAGTGGAGAACACCGTAGCTAATTCGTAATTAAGTGTGATGAATTTGTTATTTTCTACAATCGTGATTGGGCTAGGTTTATCAATTTTATTTTTGTTCATGAATGACCAAACCTTTTTGTTGTTGGTACGAATTGACGAGGCTATGGATTGTGTATAATCAGATTTTTCACGTTTAAGAAGATTCTTAGCCAATGCGCGCTGGAAATTATAGTTGTCATAATTAGTGTCAGAAGGAAGTCTTTTATACTTCCTATGAAGGTTCTTTTTACGATTCCTCGCTTTAATGAGCTCGGACGAGAACCAGTCCGGAAAGGTACGTTTTCTTTTCTTATACGCGGTTTTATTAATAACCGACGACCTCTTTGGTATAACTTGGTCCATAGAATCTATAATATTTTTCGTGTAAAATTCGACTGGAGTGTGAGGGTTTATAACAACATTGTAGCAGTTAGTCAGACACAAGTATATATATATATTAATATACTAATAATGATATAAATAAGTAATTTAAGTATAATAATAATGATATAAATAAGTAATTTAAGTATAATAATAATGATATAAATAAGTATAATAATAATGATATAAATAAGTATAATAATAATGATATAAATAAGTATAATAATAATGATATAAATAAGTATAATAATAATGATATAAACAAGTATAATAATAATTATATAAATAAATTAATTTAGGTAGATCTGTGCCTTTTTCAGTTATTTAAACTATTTGCTTTTTTAATATTATGTTTCAAAGTTTTGATAAACTTTCGTGGTGGGGCTAATGAATTTCTTCATGTTCTCAAGGACGGCTAGATACTTAGGCTTATCGTTTGGGTTGCCACAATGGGAAACCAAGATTAAGGCCGGCACCATTTTCCATTCACATTGGATAAGTAGTTTGTGCTCTAGAGCGGTCTGCAAGAAAAAGAAGAAGATCATGAAGACTAAAGTGATTTTTGATATTTTGGCTATCTTTGACTACTTCCCATTTTGGCATAACGATTCCAGAGTTATAATTTTAATAAATAAATGTGGCCTTTCCAATTTCACCTAAATCATCTCGCTAATATGAGTGATTAAGGAATTACAATGGGGTGAAATCGTCCCTTAGTTGCTTCCGGTTAATACTATCTCAGTCACGGAAAGCTAGCCACCTTCCTGGACCTTGCTATGAGGAATATCGTCTTAACTATTTGCTTAAAAAATTCTTCGTAAGATGGATTTTGGAAACTTTTCACGCGAACTTTTATACATTTAAGAAATTTTTAAAACCTTTTCATCAATTTTTAACTGATTCCTTAACTATTTCTTGATTCCGTGGCTATCGCAACACGTACCTGTTCATAAACCTTTAATGGTAAAAAGTATTTCAGAATATGCTTGATGTAGTCTTCTCTTTTTTCAATAGAAACTTTCGCGAAAAATATTAAGTAAAGGTAATTTTTCTGAAGTTGCCTTTGTAGGTATTCTATTAATCGCTTCATCAAAGATTGATGAAGTGTTAAATCAATTTAAAAATCCAAAAAATCTTCTGTTTCAAACGACACAACGTACTTCAAATTCTGTTTCAAACTTAAGTGAAAAATAGCTTCAACTTGATATAGAAGAACTACGTAAAATCTAGAGTAGGAATGAAAATCCCAAACTTTATTAAATTAAACTTTTCCCATTTCAATAGATCAAATGTTTAATGTTTTTACAAATTTGGAAACCGTTAGTCTAGATGAAAGTTTAGACCCTTCGGCGTCAGGGAAAACTGAATTTGCCGCGAGCCGTAATGAAGATGAAGACGACCCGTATGATTTTTTTTTAAAGAAAAGATGATCAACTTCTAGATTCTTAAAAAATTAATTTTATCCATGTAAACAACTAATGGCGTTAACTATAAAGTTCGTCACACTTATGTTTGGAATTCGCAGTCAATCCTAAGAAAATTGCACTGTGGGAACCTTCTTAAAGTTTTGTTCATTGTCAGGTTCACCACAGTTTCTTATAATATAATAAATTTATTCTTTGAATATAAAATGTTTATATTTATTCTGAGAAATTATCATGATATGAAAGGCGTGAAGGAAATTATTCAAAAGCGTGTGTTACAATCACGTCGGATGGCGTCAGTTGAAAGAAACTGATATTATGTTATTTAGGAGATGGAAGTTATTATTCGAGGCCAAAATTATTCGTAGCAATTAAGGCACAAAATCGTTTCAACTTAGTCATATTAAGTTTAAAAAACTAAATATTGTTATCTTTAAAGGAATTTCTAACTAATAAATGAAACTGAAGGAAAATGAATATCTCAAAACATAAAACATTCAAGAAGGTTTTAAAATGACATAAATTACCTTTAATTGACACATTCAATGTCTGGTTTATTCAAAAGATATCTTCAAAAATTTCCTGAGTTCACAATTATGTAATGATAGATATGTGATATTAAATAATTGAGCATATCAGAAACATTGACGACTCTCCAGACCTAGAGATTTTCTCGAAATGTTTTCTCAAAACGAGTCAACAATTAATCTCCTTCTTTGGGTCTACTAAACTATCGAAGCCCTACGAACAAGTACTGCCAAAGCAGCAACATGATTTGTAACTGCTACGAAGAGGATAATTATAAAATTTTAATTTTATACCCCACCAGCGAATCAACACTCTCATATCAAATGTGCTTTGTTATTTATGTAAAAGAAATCCCTAAATTTGAATATTACACGACCAAAATCACCTTTTTTATAAACATACTCCAGAATGGGGAGAACATATTTTTTAATAGCAAGGGTTTTTATCTGGAAGGAGCAATGTGAGAGGTGTCGGCGCACAAAACCTAGGCCATGTGCGGCTTTGGAAGTGACGGTCGAGATATGGGGATTCCAATCAAGGGTACAGGATAGCGTTACCTCGAGGTATTTTTGGGAGGTGACGGACTTAAGTTCGACATCCCCCAAGGTGTAGTGGGGAGAGTGAGCTGGCTGCCCTGAGCGGTGAAGGGAGAGGACTGAACATTTGGAGGCATTTAGAGGTAGCCTATTAGAGTCACTCCAAGACAGATTACGATTGAGATCCTCTTGCAAGGTAAAAACATCGGAGGGGGCGAAAATGGTTCTTGAGAGCGCAACATCGTGGGCGAAGATATGCAGTCGGTAGATAACATGGTCCCCAATGTCGTTTATGAAAATGACGAATAAAAGGGGGCCAAGGACTGAGGTCGCAGGAAGCCAGTTGGACGCAGCCCCTGGAATTACAACACGGAAACGTCGGTTTTGAAGGTAGGCAGCCAGCCTAAGCAAGGTCTGGCCCCTAATGCCATAGGAGTGGAGCTTGGCTTTTAAGAGTTCGTGAGAGACAGAGTCAATTGCTTTACGGAAATCGAGGAAGATAATGTCAACACGGCCAGTGCGTTCCAGCCCGTCGAACCAATCTTCAACGCGGCAAAGTAGTTGGGTTTCCGTACTAAAGCCGCTGCGAAAACCATGTTGGTAAGGCTGCAGAACATCATGGGCTTGAAGGTTATATCCGAAGCCACTATATGTTCATCAGCCTTGAGCACCAGGGAAAGTAGTGCAATCGGGTGATATTCAGACGGATTTGATTTGTCACCGCCCTTTGAAACGGGAGTCACATTAGCTGTACTCCAATCAGCCGGAATACTCCCAGAATCGTACGAGAGTTGGAAAAGCTGCGTTAGGGGAGCAGCCAGGGCCACGGCACAGTTCTTCAAGACAGCAGCGGGAATTCCGTCAGGGCCCGCAGCCTTAAAAGACCTGCCTCTCTACAGCAGACGTTGTACGCCTTGCTCCGTGAAGATAATCGGAGGCATTACAGGACATCACGGCGGCAGAAGGGAGACCTTTCAAATGTGTGAACAGGGAAAGTGCGTTGAAAGGTTTCGGCCAGCAGGTTCGCTTTAGACTCTGCGCAGGTGATAGCACCCTCCGGGCCATTAAGATCAGGGATACCTGAGTGCTTGGCTTTTTGGGAAACAAGCTGCTAAAAATTGTCGCCTGTTGTTAGTGAGATCTGATGCCACTCGGTCCATGTGATGGGTACGTGCAGCACGAAGAGCGAATTTGAAAATGGAGCAGTGATGGGATAATTTCTGCTGGTTACAAGCGGAAGGGTATTTTTGAGCCCTATTATAGCGACGCTTTGTAATGCGAATGAGTCGGTGGAGAGACTGACCTACCCACGGCAGGTTATGCCGTGAGGATAGTTTCTTCAAAGGGACGTGAGGGAGTACAGCAGAGTGAAGGGCCGCCTTGATAGTGGCCGAAGCGTTATGAACCGAGGTGGCTTGAGCTAAAGTCACTTGTGATAAGGTGGCCGAAATGGCAGGGTAGTCGGCCTTGTTGAAGTTGGGAACGCTACGTGGTGGCTTGCGGGGAGGTGGGCTCAATTTCCGGACATTAAACGAAAGGAAGTCGTGATCTGCGATACCGGGGAGATGGTCGACCTGGTCGATGAGATCGGGATCCGATACCAGTACCAGGTCTAGAAGGTTACCCCCCGAATCATTGTCTCTGGTGGGCTCCTTAACACTCTGCGAAAGATAAGCTGCGAGGGTGGTGTGAATGAAGCTAGTAGCTTCAGAGGAAGAGCTCCAGAGGGTGCTCAAGTTGATTGATGGGAAGTTAATAATCGCCGATAACAAGGAGGTCTGAGGAGATGGTAGCCAACCGAGTTAACAGGTCGTTGAGGCGCTTTGTGTATGTAGGTTTAGCAGATGGTGGATGATAAACGCAGCAAATGCAGAGACACGACGGGCCAATGTTAATTCTCGCGGCCACAGCTTCTACTGTAGTCTTGAGATCAAGGGGATAGGATTTGTAGGCTGTGCCGATGGCTAAGCAGACACCACCACCATGTCTGTTCCTGTCCTTCCGGTAAACCGTAAAGGAAGGACCAAACATTTCAAGGGATGAGACGAAGTCATCCGCTTTGGTCTCAGTAGCTGCAACGACGAAGGGTTGGTGGGCGTCAATATAGGCTCTTGGACCGTAGAACTTTTTACATATGGAATTTAAGTTAGTATAGTGGATTGATTGGTTCCTCATGTCGCGTCAACAACTGGGCGTTGGCGCCTCAGGAGGATTGTCGGCGTGCTGTAGGGTTATAGAAGGACGAAATGGGCCTATCGTGATGCCCTTGGCCCAATTTTCTGGTCTGTAGGCTAGTTTCACTTCCTGGGCAGGAAGGGTTATATTGAAGGATGCGTGACTAGGCCGCCCAGAGCCCGGCACCAACTTAACGGCGAGTTGGTGAAGATCGAGTTGATGCAGGTGTGCGTGAGACACAAGGAGACTCCTTTCTACTTTGGAGACAAGGTGGGCGTGAGAGGGGTCGGATTTTTGTCACCCGAGAGCTGGCTCCCGCTTAGTCGGTGAACGTTCACTCCGGGAGATGACTATACCCTCGAGCCAGTTAAGAGGATCAAGTGCAGCTTGGACGTCCAGTGCTATGACGTCAAAAAAGCCCGTTATGAAGCCTTGCTTGCGAAGAGCTAAGAGCCGCAGTCCATAGGGCGTGATACCGAGACCTGTGATGTAGGTCTCGATATCCTTTTAGATGAGGCTTTCGTGAAGCCGAGAAATGTAGATGGCCTTCAAAGCAAGCGCAGCCTGGAGGCAAGTGGTAGAAGACGAAGACTGTCAAATAATAAATGAGAAGACCATGTAATACCGTAAAGCGGAAATGAGTCTTCACATGAAAAGGGGAACGTTATTTTAAGCAACTGACTTTCGAAATAGATCTAATGAAGAAATTTTGATTTGGCTGTTGATCCATTTGGTTTAACTTATTTTAAATTTAACCCTAATCGAAACGGGAAGTTAGGAATAATTTCAACCAACCAAAAACCGGCATTGTGTATTATAATTTTTTTTTAAATTTTGAAACAAAAATTCTTGTGTTAAGGCTGTTCTAACTCTTTTGACGAAAAAATCTACAGATATTTTAAATTTGGTTGTTTAGCAGATTAATATAAACCTAGTAAAACTTGGGTTGCAATTTATCAAAATTTATTTGAATTATTTAGAATCTTCAGTATTAATTAAAGTTAAATACACAAGCAATTAAAATGAAGTTAAAGAGAAATAAAATCCACCACATTTATTTATTTAGAATATAAAATTTGTTTTTGATAAATTATATTTTAAAAATAGTAGCTTTCTCAGTGACGTAGCTATATGGGTTCGGGGTCCTCCCGCGAAACTGTTTTTGGGTTCCTTATAATCATTAAGGCCGAGTCGCGATTTTCGCCATCTAGAGTTAGGGCTAACATGTATCGCCTTCTACAATTAGATGTTAAATATAGCAAACGCTTAAAAATGGCTTTAAGCCCAGTGTAACGATTAAGATAAATCACGGCAATCAGCGTCTGGAGCATTAAAAACAAAGGTTCTGGCAGAACGTGGATATCTGGAGTTCAGACTCCCAAGTCCGACAAGAATCACGATCTAGATGACTTAATGTAAAATAATTTAAAAAAATTATTGCTACTATTCTCTCGTAGGGAACTCATGTAAGCGCGATATTTGTTTATTCAATAAAGTAGGGTAAAAATGAAATCTTCTGTTTTAAAATTCCCACGGTTTCATCGTTTCAAGATGGAGGGGGGGATTATATACTTTCAAGTTTTGGGGAGACATTGCCCATAACAAATAACATAGGGACTCATAGTTTTTGATACAGGATTAATTAATTTTGTGTTAGTAATAATAAATTTGGAATAGTTAGAAAATGAAATGAATCTTTCTAGCCTTGTGTTTAGAATATTTGTTTTTGATAATTGCTTATGACTTCTAGGCCTTGGCTAATAGGTTTTTGTTTTCAGATATTCTTAACGATTTTGAAAACCTAATATGTGATACTATTAAAAAAATTAGTGATGTTTTAAGTAGCCCTTCGAATGAAGAAACTTGTGAAGTCATAAATTTAATTACTTCTATTGGATTTACTAAAGAATATAATAATTTAAAAGATATATTGCGAGACACTATTGTGGAAGTTCTACGGGTTTAAATTTCGCCGTTCATTCCAAATTATAACCTTGAAAAACCAAGCTTAAATAAGCATGTAAATATCAACAGACTGATTAATTACCTTTCCAATTAGTGGAACTGGATGTGGATTTAAAATAGTTGGTCCAGATTGTCCTATGAAATGTAGTTAGCAAACATATTTGGCACTCTCCTTGTAGTCGAATTTATTTATCAATATAGGCCAAGTCCCAACCGCTGTTCAATGACCACGTTTCAAATTTTATAAATAGTTTTTTAGTGTATGGAAACTTATAGTATTTAATTCCCTCAACTTCGCGCCTGGAATCATTCTTGCAGTGGCCATAAAAACACTTTTTTACCGTCATTATACGTAAAAAAATTAAATTTTTCGTAAATAAACAGAGAGCTAGGAGGCAGCCATATTGTCCTATATTTTTGTTTCCTTAAAAATTCGCGAGGTGGCGATCCAGTCGTTTAGCGTGACCGTTCTTGGGAAATTTCCCTGCCGGGATTTTGGCTTACCTGATGAGTCCCAATGTTATTTGTCGATGCATTGCCTTCCCTTCCGCTCCTCATTTCAGGGGCGTAGGGACGTTTTAGAAGTTGGAGGGGGCAAAGAGCTCCGAAACGGGGGTCTATTAGCTTAGCCCCCGGTGTAGAGTGAGTAATCGGTCGCGAATGTCAACAGTTATCATACGAAATGTATTTTAGTCTTTAGAGTCGTTTATGAATTTAAGATACACAAATCCACAATAATAAAATGAGAATGGTTTTGAATTTTTAAAGGAGTGTAGCTTCACCGAATGCATGTGTTACTGTTTGACTCCTATGTAACTTGGCGGGAAAAGACCAAGTTGAGTTTCTATAAGCTTTATATGCTTTTAAATTGAGAATTTGAGCTTTTGAAGATTTTTACTGACCAAAAAGTTGAAGGGGCAACCTAGGAATATGAATGACCCGTGGCAACAACATTAGTTGCCCCTCCCAGCAAAATTTTAGGGAGGGGCATTGCCCCCCCCCGGTTCCTACGCCCCTGCCTCATTTCATTGAATAATATAAAGACGGGATTTCTATGACTCGTTTTGATTTCAGTTGAGTATATCGTTCTAAATAAGCATTGTCATTTGTGAAATGTAAGCAAATGCATAAGTTGAAATTTTAGATTTTCTAGACAAAAACTACCCAGGCCAGCAATTATATTATGCAAACGAATTAGCCTTACCTTAAAAACTTTAAATTCAGAAACACAACTTAGTTATTAATTTACCAGGTTTAACTTCAAACTTCAGTATGTTACTTTCATTGGATATTTATGCGATGATTATTGTCGTTGTATCTTATAAAGATTTGGGCGCGCCTGTTGAAACATAAGGAAATATTTAAAGCAAGTAAAACATTAACTTGAGCTGACAAGAGAAAAACTAGACGAGGCCTCGTGCGGTTGGACTGTACACAGTCCCATAGGCAATTTGGGGGCCCCTCAATGGAATCCCCCCCCCCCCGCATTGCGGAGTCTGCCGGGGCGTTATTTACGCCACTGGTTTTTCTGCTCTTTCTCCTATAAGTCGGTTGCGAACGGGATCAAAAATTATCCTTGCCCATTGCCCCACTAAATAATTGCTCGGAAGGCACACTAGTAGCAGTAGACGACAAATATTTTTGTGGCCTTTGCTACATTTGTGAAATTGTGTCGAGTTTTCCGACTGAAGAAAATAAAACTTAAACTATCGCGGATTTCCGGATTATGCCCGTTTTTAACGCAAACATTTGGAGGACGAGCCCATTTTCAATTGAGGATACGTAAGGGTGTGTCAGTTGACAGTTACGTAGAATCCCACATAGAGTTATCTGAGATAGGATAAAGATGAGTTTATATGAAAAACTAATAGTAAATTAGGAAGTTTCATTACTAAATTTCAACATGCGCGATAGGTTAATAAAGTTATAGAACCGTTTAAAAAACGTTTAAAACAATGAAAAACTCGGTTCCGGTTCGGGTTTCGGTTATCATTTTTTAACAATTTTCCGTTCCGGTTCCGGATACGGTTATCAAATTTTTATATTATCGGTTCCGGTTCCTAGAATTTACTCGGTTCTTCTCGGTTCTTGTTCCGGTTCCGGTTATCCGTTTCCTCCCTACTATTGAAACAATAATTATTTATAAGTTTACAAATACTAAAATCTATACCATGTTATTATGGATTCAGTTTTAATATATCGAAAAATAAAACTCACCACGGAGATTCAAAAACCCTACCCCACTATTCGATTACCCACTAATATGAACATCGCCTTCAAAGTTAAGTTTGAAAAGTGGGATACTATTTATGCAGCATTACGTTAAAGAATGTCATTTAAGCCTGATATATTTTATCACATGCCCTATGGTCTAGAACCAGCTATCGAGTAGTTCATTGAAGTAGGTTAATTTCTTTTTCGTACTAGCGCGTCCTATTAATAAAGGTCATAGCGGGGAAAAGCAACGAATACGTGCATTCTGGTTTGTTAACCCCAAATTCTACTTAGAACAAAATTAGATTTAAATTGAAAATGAGCGCTTTTCGTAGCGTGTTAACAAACAGTCTTATATTCGAAGCCTGAGGCCGTCGATTAATACCAAAGAATAAGTAAAAAAGTTGAATTTTTATTCCACTATTAAACTTTCTAATTTGTTTATAGTATACTTTAATTAAAGTCAATTTATACATACAGTTTATTCGTATTTAAGAATCTATTATTAATTATAAAAATTATAAATTTCCTGCAGTACGTTTTAATAGAGGTAGAAAGCACGGAATTTGGAAAATCCCGTTTTCGCTCTCCATGGGGAGCCTTTGCGGGGACACGTTTGTGCAACCTTGACACGGGCTTAGCCCTACCAAAAACTACTTTTAAGAATTTTAATACTAGCTTCGATCTCTGAAAAATCTATTGGGCTCTGACGTTCGGGTCTGCTTGTGCAGAAAGACCGAAAATGAATACAAGTACCTGTTTAAAACAGCCCGGGCTCTATTTCTAGTGCAATTTAGTCGAAAGGTCTAAATGAATAATGTAGCTGCAAAACCCTTTCTAGAGTATTCCGTGAAGGAATGAATCATAAAGAGACGTTTACATTTCGCCCCGTTCAATAAACAGCCCCACATTTCCAACTAAAAAAACCGATGCATATGAAACCCGTATCCGTGCGTTTTCAAGCTTATAGAAAAGTCGGATCTTCCGAGAAAACACGTGTTAACTCTAACACAAGCGTTTACATGCAATGTAGTACGAATTTCAAAATTCGTTTTACACCACACACGAATTTACTACCTCCATGAAAACGTAGTCATTGATATTGTAAACAAACTAAAATTTTCGCCTTTGATAATTTTTATTAATTCAACCGCTGAGGTGAGCTCTTATATTAAAAACACTGACAAAAATAACGTTTTGAATAACTAGTCTCAAATTTCGTTTTTGATCAAATGGAATCGAGAGAGCCGCGCTACGGAGGTCGACCAATGTTGATTTTTTACAATTCTTTGACATGGCGATGTTTGCAATATTCCCTTTCAGATAATCCAATAAAACTGTATTTTTTTTAACTTTTTTTTATGAAGAAATAATCAACTCTCTGGGGAAAACTTCGTGGGCCGGGAGTAGTGGCTCACTCCTGTAATCCCAGGCGTCCGGGAGGCAGAGTTTGTGGATGGCCGTGTGAGGACGACCACTAATCCCCCAACGGGTGGTTGTCATACTTCCGCCACGGGTGTCCCAACCCTATCCCCAAGTATCCCCCCGTTGGCCAGTGGCCGTAACACATATCTCGCCCTTGATTAATCAAATGGACGAGCGGACTGAATTGTCCCACCCGTTACAATCGCTCATAACGAGCTTCTAAAAAAAAAGAAAAAAAAACTTCGTGGACACTGCGCTATCACTTCGGTATCCCATGTTATTTTTGACCGTCTCTTCAGTAGATGAGATGTTCGATTGATACTGTGCAAATATTCTATCTGGCTGAGCACCAATAAACCATCAAAATTTTATTGATAGTATTAAAGCTTGCTCGGGAAAAGTTGAATTGGGTGTGCAAGTGCTGATTTGCGGTGTAGTAAAACACGTGTATGGAAAATATTACGTGCACATAAGTACCATCCTTACAGAGTTACGCTCAACCAAGGTTTAGTACGGCTGGACTTCTGCAACTGGCTGCTGAATTCTGTGGATAACGGCCCTCAATTTATCCGCAACATTTTGTTCTCTGATGAAGCTTCATTTTCGAGTGATGGGCCTTACAATCACCAGTATCATCACTTTTGGCAAGACGAAAATTGACACTGGGGGTTTGAACACCGTCAACAATTTCAGTTTCGATGCTTGAACGTTTGGTTTGGTTTAGTAGGAAACCGTCTTATTTCTGCCACAAAATCTAAATGGGCAGAATTATTTACATTTCCTACAAAACGAACTAGCAGAGCAGCTCGACGAACTAACACTAGCCCAACGAGCCAGGTTGTGGTTTCAACAAGACGGAGCCCCGCCTCATTACCACAGAGACGTGAGCATGTTTCTCGACAGCGAATTTCAGTAACGGTGGATAGGGAGAAACGGACCGATTCTTTGGCCACCAAGGTAACCAGACCTTACGCCGTTGGATTTCTTTTTTTGGGGCTACATTAAGGATAAGGTCTACGCCATTGCCGTTGAAACGCAAGAAGAACTTCATCAACGAATTATAAGCGCCTGCTTGGAAATCACAGTAGCGGCGCGAGTCCTAGGTGAACGGTCGCAAGAAAATTAGCTCCGTGTGGTCTCTCATCTAAAAATTAAATTTAAACTTTAAACGGGAAAACTAAAAAATGGGTGATAAGTGCGCTGAATGCCGCCAATCATTAACGAATCCTAAGGAGATTGTACACTGTAAAGGAGAATGCTCGTCATACTTCCATGCGAGATGCACTGCGTTGAACTCGGAAGAAAATTTAAGGAAACTGGGTGCTAAGAAAAACACTTGGAGATGTAAAAACTGTAAGAAACAAACCACGGAAGAAGGACACCAGTTAGACAGCACAGCAACCGAAGAAGAGCCAACATTAAGCCTAATTGCAAAGCAGATAAGTACCATTTTGGTTAAAGTAAACAAGCTTGATGATATTGAAAGGCGTTTTCTCGACTTTGAGAAATCTGTGCAATTTTGTAGTGACAAAATTGACGAATTTACGATGAGCTTAAAAAACATACCAATACAATATGTGAACTAAAAAAAGATAATATCGAGCTAAAAATGAAAAATTCTTCTTTGGAAAAAAGAATAGACGAACTTGAAGTGTCCTTTCAATATTTACAACAACAAAATTTGGCTAATGATATTGAAATAATGGGAATCAAGGAAACCCCTAACGAAAACCTCAACGACATAATAAATTCCGTTGCTTCGAAGCTATCCGTAACAATGCATTATAATGACATTCTACTGGATTTCCGATGGGAAAATTTACATACGGAAAAAAGAAGGTGATAAAGCTATCAGAATAAAATCAATAGCATGTCTTGGCGAACTGAAAATCTAAATATTTTTTTATATAGTTGTTATTATTGTTTACACTAACTATATTTATTTATGAATATAACTCTAAAAAATGAATCCACTAATGTTTCTATTGATAATTTTTCAAACATTTGTAATCTTAACTCGTATGTTAGAATGATGCATTTAAATATATGTAGTATAAGACGTAATTTTGATGAGTTTACTATTCTATTAAACGGTCTAAAAACTGATTTTGATATTCTAATACTATCCGAATGTTGGCTGATGAATTTTGATATATCATTTATTGCCCTTACAGGATATCAAGTAATAAGTACCTCTAAATTTAATAATAAAAATGATGGTCTAGTCATTTTAATTAATCAAAATATTCAATATAAGTTTATTGAATGCACTATATCTGACTCAAACTGTTTGAAGGTCGACCTCCAACTAAACCAACAACAATTTCGCCTACTAGCTATATATTTTTAAGACGCCTTTGAAAACGAACTTAAAACTTATAAAAGCATTTCCGATGTTATAATAGCTGGTGATATAAACATTGATATCCTTAAAGTGGACGTAAACCCTTTAGTATCTGAATACGTTAATATTTTGAACTCTAAAATATATATCTCACTGATAAACAAGCCCACGAAATATGCTAGTCAATCTTGTATAGACCATTTTTTTTGTAAAAACAATTGCAAGCTATGACATATTTGAAAACTCGTATATTCTAAACACCTTTTTAACTGATCATTTCCCAATCATCCTAGAGATAAAACAAGTTGGCAAGCCAAAATATACCTCTCCTCGGAAGAATTGTCCCTAGTGGTATTAATTTATCGAGATAACCCTTAAAGATATATGTCCGCAATTTAGAGTTATTTGTTAAAAATGCTATCCCAGTTCTATCCCGCTCGGTATAAAATTTTAATAGTTAATTTTATAAAATAAAAAGTGGTCTTGCCCAGCTTGTTAAAATGTTGCTCTTCCATCACAAGACACATCTTTATTAGTATATTTTGCGCACGAGCGATTTGCGCGCGCGCTAAAAAAACTATATTCCTCGCGACTGTAGCGCGCGCTAGTAGGTTTGTGAAAGTAAGAGACTGTGACGTAAAAGCAACATTTAAACAAGAAGGCCACGTTAGTTTATAAAAATAACTATTATAATTAAAATAATTGAGACGAAACGACCAATTTTAATTTATTCAGAATATCATAAGTTAAGTAGTTACAGCAATGAGTTAGACGTACTATAACAATGCACAATTGAATTAAACCCATTTTACAGTACAAGTTTATCAGTTGAATATAATACAAAGCAAATTTTAATGAAAGAAATATCTACAGAGGGTATTATAACGACCGTTCGCTTTTTGGTTTATAATTTTAACGGAATCGGGCCGATTTTAATTAAACGATAGTTTATCGAAATTTTGTTAAAAGAATATTCCCTAAGGCCGCGCGATAAATTTAAGAGAATAATTTCCCGTCGCCGTTATATCGAAAATTTATTTGATTCGGGATTGCCAGAACTGTAATGTTGTGGGCGAGTGATTAGAAAATAAAATGGCAACCTGAATTATGTAAAATTATAAATGTTTATTTTTATTCAGAACAGTCTCTGGAACGTTCTAGATTTAACTTTCATCAAGTAATTATACAGAACTGGTACTCAAGTGTCTAAGACTAGATTAGATTTGTCTTAGTTCATCGTGATTGAAACATAAACCAAAACACACTTACTAAAAGTAATTATCATAAATTATACTGAGTAATTTTAAACTCTGTCTTAATTAACAGCTGACATATGTTCGCTACTAATTACTTCCAATCTACTTAATACGTCTCACAGGTTGAGTTGATAATTTCAAGGGTTTAATTAGGTTATTCCAATTCAAAAAATAATAACAATCAATTTTATCTTACATCTGACTTGAGTTAGTTCACAATTACTTTAACACTTTCAGTCTTAAGCACGCACTGTTCATACACTTAAGTCCATTCACTCACGTTCCAAACGCGAAACACAATTTAACTCTTTTCTTGACCGAAGACCGAACATACTAATTACAACCGCAAAGTTCGTCATAACTTTTGACCGACACCAGGACCCCGTCCTGTATTACTTCGTCTGAAAGCCAAGAACTAAGAAAGAATAGATCTTCTATATTGACGGCAACGGCCTTATATACTTTTATTTTGTGTTTGTTTTTTACCCGTCGAGATTTGACTTAAGTTCGAAAAATTGAAGAGATTATATTTTTTACCCGGTTTGATTGATAGTTCTCCACACGGTGGCGCTATATTATTACTTGGATTTAATTTCCGTGGGAGTTTTGAATAATTATCCTTTTTCTAAGCGTTATTAAAAGGTAACAATGAACTACTTTTTGTGTTTTAACGAAATTTTGTTAAGAATTTAACAAAACAAAATACCGTACCAAAGAATAAACAAACAAAGTTCAATAAACAATATATACAGATATTGTATTAATCCGTTTAGTAAAAAAAACCCGCCTAATTATAATGGTTTTAATATTTTCCCTAAGGAAGTCAATGGCTCGGCGATGAACTATCCGCATTGTTACAATGCGACCCGAGTTCAATTCCTGATCACGATCAAATTTTTACTTTGTCCCCTCGGAGAGGTAAAAACACCATCCTAACCAAACCCATCCGCAAAATAATCCGTTAACGTTCACCGTCACACGGTGGTTTTGCCAACACTACGAAAAACTGCGAACGCAGAGATTTCGAGACATTGCGTACATTGATTAACCTTTGCACGGAAAATGCGAACGCGTTCGCAGGGCAGACACACAGACAGACAGACAGACACGGTGATCGTATAACCCCTCGTAGGGGACTTTGTCCCCTCGGAGAGGTAAAAATCATTAAATCAATATACTAGAACAGACAACACACCTGATGGGGACAAAATTGACTTTAAAAAAGTAAATTTACTACTATCCTTTGAGGCGTGGGAAAAATTTCACCTAGAAAATGACGTAAATAGAGCAACAAAAATTATTTATGGAAAATCTTAATTTTTACATAAATCTATCGAAAAAACCATACTCACCTTCTAAAAAACATAAGGAAAAGCCAATAAAACCATGGATTACATCAGGTCTAATAAAAAGTATAAAAACGAGAGATAAAATTAAACTACAGCTAAAAAAAGAACCATTCAATACCGAGTTAAAAAATAAATATATTAGATTTCTAAATAAACTTACTAGTTTAATTTAACTCTCAAAAATGAAATATTACTCTGGAAAAGTGCAAGATGCAAAAAATGATAACTCTAAACTTTGGTCAATAATTAATGAGGTTATTAAACCCAACTCTAAGGATATAGCGAAAAAAAAAACGTAAATGTTAACGGGACTTTATACAATACTGAAAAAAAACCCGCTTAAAATAGCGAACGCATTTAATGACTATTTCTCTAAAGTAGGCCAAGACCTAGCTGACACAATTATTCGATCAAGAGACATAGGTCATCTAGAACAATTTTATGTAAACCCTAATGTTAACCGGAACAGAGGCAGTTCATTTTTTCTTAAACCAGTCATGGAAAATGACGTTTGCAATTGTATAACTTCCCTAAAAGATTCCAACACCCTCGGAATCGATAGTTTAACTTCGGCTATTATTAAAAAGATAAAAAATAATGTATTAAAACCTATAACACATATTACTAATATAAGCTTAATAACGAGTACCTTCCCTTCTTTATGTAAAACGGCCCTTATCACACCTATTTTTAAAACCGGCGATACAACAATTGTATCTAATTATAGACCAATATCTGTACTAAACTGCCTATCGAAAATTATTGAAAAATGTGTCAAGTCACAATTAGATAACTATTTATCGAAATTTGGTTTGCTTTCAAAAAATCAGTTTGGATTTCGGAAAGGGCTAAGTACTAACGATGCATTGTATACCTTTGATAGTTTTATTTTAAACGCAATAGACTCAAACCATAAGGTTCTTGCTATTTTTTTGGACCTAGCCAAGGCCTTTGACACGGTGTGTCACCGGCGACTATTTGAGAAACTAAATTGTATCGGTGTCAATGGCCATGCACTACAGTGGTTTAAAAGTTATCTCCAGAATAGGAATGCAAAAGTAAAAATAAATAATAATTTAAGTAATAGCGAAGTCTACCATTTCGGGGTCTCTCAAGGGACAGTACTAGGGCCAATTCTTTTTACCATTTACATTAATGACCTACTTGAAAGGAGAATTTCAGATCTTACTGTCGCGTTTGCCGATGACACCGTGCAACTATTCGTTGGAGACTCCTGGGTAGAGGTTTTTAAAAAAGCTAATTTAGGACTTATGGATACTAAAAACTGGCTTGATGTAAATTTATTGAGTCTAAATGCAACAAAATCCAACTATATAACTTTCTCACTAACAAAAGCCGGTGAAACTTCTCTTGATGAATTGAAACTCCATGAAAATATAAATTGTGTCTCACTTCTAAATAATGATGCATGTACATGTCCAAAAATTACAAAAGCAAATTCAGTAAAATATTTGGGTATAATTGTCGATAGGCATTTAAAATGGTCGGACCACATAAAATATGTATCGAAAAGATTACGTTCTGCATTATTTGGTTAAAAATATATTGTTAAATTACTTTAAAAATAATATAGTCGGAAAACAATGTAATCAAGAAAATACTAACACAATGAAAACCAGATTTAAAACTGAGGAGAAAAAACCTTACCTTTTTATAAAAAAAAACAATATCTAAGAGAAATGCAGATTACCTCGGCCCTAAATTATATAATAACTTAGATTTACATATAAAAAAAAGCTGAAACATTCCAAGATTTTCATCGGGAAATTAATGCAATTTTTAAAAACATAGAATATATTAATGGCTTAGAGACACTAAATTAAGTTAAATTAAATTAGATGGCCGAATACCTCACCGATTTATATTGTGCAACAAACCTAAGATGACTTAATATTACGCGATACACCCCTCCTAGTTACAAGCATTGCTTAGTTAGGAGGGATCACACTTTGCAAATATGTATATGTATATAAATTGTAAATTCCAAAAATGTGTGTTACAAATAAAATAAAAAAAAAAAAATAAAAAAATGATTCAACATGCTTTTGACAACTTGATTGTTCGCGCTCAAGCTTGTATCGCAGCTGATGGTGGAATATTTAATAATCAAATAATAATAATCAGCTAGGCTAATACCCAAGGCCTTGCATAACCAATCTTTGGCCCACTCTGTGATTCCGTGTCAGGTACGTCATCACTGTTAGACGCCCAATCCCCTTTAATTTGTTTGGCTCCATCATTTAAACGCATTTCCTAATCATTGTAACCGGGCCCTCTGTTACTTTATCACGCACAAGCAACATTGCTTATGTGGTCGAAGGTGGTGCTTTGGGTAATAGCTCTATTGTTAAAAATAAATTAATAAACAACGTCTTTGGGATTAAAATTAACGCCAGTTGCACTGCATTAAACAAATTTGAATAGTTGAATTATATTAGCCCATAAATTGGATAATCATGGCCCAGATTGATGGACAAAACTGTATAACTTTGAGCAAAATCATGTGCGAAGGGTGGACACAGATTTTCGACCTATTATGCACAGTTATTAACATGAGCTAATTTGCACAGCAATTTAAATGTTCAACTTTGCACATTATACAGACCAACTTTGGTCAAAAAGGTGCCCGCTTTAAACATTAAACCGGCCAACTTGAACGGAAAAGTGATCTACTATGAACAAAACCTGAGCAAATTTAAAAATAGCCTGAACAATTTTAACCAAAAACCTGATCAACTAAGAACAGACACTTAAACAAAAGTGAAGTTAAACTGGCCAATTATGAAAAGAAAACCTACTAACTTAAATTAAAAGAGTGAACATATCCTAACGTTGAACAAAAACCCGACCTAGATTATACAATATTAAGATTGAGTAGAAAATAAGCCAGCTCTATATTTGAAACGCCAAAATTAGCTTTAGAAAACAAATGATATCTATTAGCAAAGTTCGTCCAAATATTACAATACTTTCGAATTGGTGTGAACTATACAGAAAATTTTTTATGTTCGGCGTTTGGAATTGGCGATCATATAGAACTATAATACGATGCTCAATTGAGACATAAGCCCAGTGCTCGTGGTAAGTATTATTGTCACTTGTGCTTTGTGATTTGTAGGGCTCGGGGATTGATTAACTTTATTCATAAATAAGGAAGAGCGCCTTTTATCAAAAATAAATTATTTGAATAAAAATAACTTCCATATTTTCCGATTAATTTTATCCGAATAAATAAAACATTATGTATTTTTAAACATGGTGCCCTCTTATAGGTTTTTTATCAGTTCATACTTTCAATTGCTTAGGCTCTGTGCAATCTTTAATCATATACAAAAATTTCGTCTACATACTTTTTTCCGCAAACGAAATATAATAGTTCTACAATTTATCGAAAAAATCATCATTCAGTGATTTTCCTTTTTGATTATTTTTTTTACTAAAATTGAATTATAAAAATATATGTTTAAATATTAACGGAAAAAATACCCACTGAAGTTCAGCATTTTTTATTAAACGTTTAAAACCCGAAACTCGCGCAATCGAATTGACTTATCATAAGCGCCTCGCTATTTCACAAATATGTTTCGTATAACTTTCGTGATTAATCATGATCGAAGCGGCTGAGAATGACGCGTCTACCGTAGCCATAGAAGGTAGGTCTCGCAAATTAAGAAGCCTGGTTTGGAGTAACTTCATCGTGCTGGAAGATACAAGCTGTCAAATATTGTGAAGTAAGTTAGTATTATTGCTCAGAAACTCATCGCCGAATTAAGGTTTTATTTTATTTTAGGGTATATAAAACCCCGGCGGACAGTAAGATCATAGGAACGAGTCATCAACGCTATCCCCTTGAACGAAAACATCCAGAAATCTTCTGCGCGATTAAGGAGCCGTTCACGGTAACTTTTATATTTTATTTGAAGTATTTTTATTTATAGTAAGGGGCGTTGGAGCGGGGTTAGCTGCAAGTTGTTAATATCACAGACATCATCTTTACTATCTATTTCAGGCTAGCAAAGCCGAGACGGATTACGCTATGGCATGCCTTAAAAAATGGGCGGTTGCGACGGATCAACCCTTTGCTTCAATTGAAAACGCTTCGTTTAAGCAAATGCTATTAGCAATGAGTCCGAAAAACATGACTATTATAAACCGTGTACCGCAAAGTGCTCGAGTAATCAAAGACGAATTATTGGATTCTTATGAAAAAGAATTTCAAAGGATCGTTAAAACTAGGAGCAACAAACACAACACCCCACACAAGGAGAACGCAACCCGTCAAAAGTCGTGCATTTTCTTTTGTACATTTTTCATTGGCTAGACACTTTAGCGCCTGCTGCCGTCGGAAGGGGAAAATTCGGAAATTGTCTTCCCCCAGCCCGTAAAACGTTCAGCGTAAAGGCTCGTGACGCTCGTCCAATTAAATTCGTACACAACCCTTCGTTAGCGTGTTTAAAGGCTAGCTGCGTTCTCCTTGTGTTTGTTGCTCCTAGGTTAAAATATGCTAGGTATGTTTGCCATTCAAAGATCTAGCACCCTGTAGAGGCAGGCCCGTAATTACGATAGGGCAGTGGCGTAACCAGAAATTCGTCAAGGGGGGTTCAAGTATGTGAATATTAAGAGGGGGTCGCGAAGGGGTGCAAATTTAGGTCAATCAAAGGTAGGCCCAAGGGGGAAGGGGTCTGGACCCGGCAAAGACTATATATACGCTACGCTTACTAGACAGCCGTTTCCATAGAAAAATACTAGGGAGAATGTTTATGTCAAGACGTTTTTTAGCGTTTCTTTCGATCTACCCGTCAGTACGCTCCGCCGTTTAAAATAAATCGAAAATTCCGAGTGTTCCATTCGCTCGGTAGCAGCAAGAGGAGCCGCGTTCGATCCCAGCTAGTGGCATTGGGTCCAATTCCAGAAACTCTCCTTTTGCTTAGAATTCTATCCCGATATCTTCGGTTTCCCGTTCCCATAAAAACATTCTCAGGTTAACGGTAATAGTGTAGGGAGCTGATGGTTATCTCGCGTGGCATGAAGGGCTTGCCACCACCCTCCTACGCGTTGTAACCCAGTCACTGTTTAAAAAGCAGTGGCTGCTTTCAGCAGCACTCATCGGACTCTCCGATTACTAATCAGTGACATCGGCTTCCTAATGTATGCTTTTTCGCGTTTCCGGTTATGACGTCACGATAGTCATCGGTTACTCACGGAAGTCATCGGCTGGAAGAATCGGTTTTTCCGATGACTGACGTCATTACTGACGTAAAACTACAATAAAAGCTACGCCATTAAAAAAAACACCGATGACTGAATAAAAGCGTTCAGCAAATTACGACGTCATTTTGACGAAAAAGCTCATCGGTGGAAATTATCAAATCCATCGGGTTTTTTCCGTTGACTGCTACTGAACGTACCCCTTATAAGTCGCAAGCTTTAGTGGTGTATGGGGTATTAGCCTATGTCTGATTATGGTTATTGTTAAGTTCCACGAGATATCGAGCTGAAACCTTCGAAATATTCTGACAAAATACAGATATATCAATAGAACGAACTTGTAGCGCCACCTGTAGACGAAGTAGCTACCAGGTGGCGCTATCGTCTTCAAAGTTATATTTTTGAAATCATCTCACGGAAACAAAGCCAAATATCTATAAATATTGTAGGTAATTACGCTGTGGATTTTTAGCCACAAATTTGGTCTCCCAGTACACTGTGCAACGTCACGGTGCCATGTCCTTATACTGACACTGTTTATTGATAAGCTAGCTTTTTTTTTGTAAGTCGAATTTACGGCACATTTTAAAATCGCTTCCCTTTTACCATAGATGAATAAATAGAAGTTTATCGTATATATATTTTGGGTTTCATTCCACTTTATTTACTTTCGGAAAAAGAAATATCTGAAATTTACTCTTAACCATCGAAGAAGTTTGATAAAAAACATCTGCTGTTTTCCGAAAATATACAATTTCAGTTGATTTAAAAAGCTTTTTTCTTTGATTAAAAATTATTCCCTAGTCCAATTGATAAAACCTTAGAATCATTTTTATGAAAAATGTATTTTTGAAAAGGTTTGGCGATTTCGTACTTCTAACGATTAAAATGTCGGATGTATTTTTACATACTAAAACTTTATCAGATAAAATATTTCAAGATTTTATTGATAAATTTTATGTAAAATTTTAGATTAATCGTATAATCAGGAATTTTCCGAAAAAAACGATCATAAATCCCCGAGCCCTAGTGATTTGATATTATTTCAACACTTTTGTTATTGAGTGTTCAATAAGATAATGTTTAAAAATAACAAAACGACTTCCAAAAATAGTAAAGCTTCTTCGGCCAAAACGACAAATTTATACTCAAATTAATTTTATGATATGCGCAGTTTTATTCAAAAGCGTGCAATCTTTGGCCAGTAGTGAGCAAACTTGAAATGCACATTTAAAGTAATGGCGTCACTCTTTTACACCACAAAAAGGTTCAACAGAAAAAACCCACGGGGCAAAGTCTCGCCCTTGAGTCCTCTACCTGTATTAAGGGGGCCCCGATAGTCTAGTGCCTAGAGGCCCCCAAGGGTCTTAATCCGGCACTGATGCCACGCTGGCCAACAGCTCCCTACACTAACTATTACCGTTAACCTTAACAAGTTTTTATGGAAGGGGAAACCGAAGAGGCTCGGGGGAAAACCCCTTAAACCAGTGGGGAGAGAACTTGCAAACTCTAGGCAGAAGGAGTTGTTCCGAGTTTTCGCTCAGTGCCACAAGCAGGGATCGAACCCGGCTCCTCTTGCTGTGAGGTGAAAGTGCTAACCACTCCACCACCCCACTTTTTAGAACCATTCTTATAATTTTCGTCGAATTTTGTTAAATAAATTGATTTTTCTGATTCTTTTTGGAAATTATTTATTGTACGTATTTGGAAAAACGATATCTTCTTTATTTATTGTCTATTCCCAACCTTTAATTTTTTTTGAACCAACGATAATCTTATGATTTTGATGACGCTCTACAAGTTTCCCATTGACAAATTAATTCCAGCACCTAGCGGTGAAAAATTAAGTTTTGGAAAACGTGAAAATAATTTCCGAAATCGATAACATTTTGTTGAGAGAAAACCACGCAAACGGAAAACCACGCAAACGGAAAACCACGCAAACGGAAAACCACGCAAACGGAAAACCGCGCAAACGGAAAACCACGCAAACGGAAAACCGCGCAAATCAGGAAACCGCGCAAACGGAAAACCACGCAAATAGAAAATATCTGCGCAAGTGGAAAACTGCGCTAATAAAAATGCGCAAAAGGAAAACTGCAAAAATGTGAAACTGCACAAGTGAAACTCGAGCAAATCTAAAGCCGCGCAATTGCATATGCGCAAATGAGAACTGCGCAATTGGACCATTACAATTAAATTTAACAAGGACGTCAGAGGAATGCGCGCCAAGGCAATATTAGTAACATGTGGGAAACGGCTTGTGGAGATCGAGCTTGAAGTGGTGGATTGCTTGGATTCCATTTTCACCAAAATTTACGAACAACGCCTTTTATATATAACCATAAACCGCTTTAAAATAAATCCATGTAATCCCTTTAGAATTTTTCCTTTTGTCCTAAGATTTCGCGAAATCACCTCCGATTTATTATATAAAATAGATACCACGTTAAAACTAACGATGGAAGTTAAATATACATAATGGATACTACGTGGCTTAAAGATGAAGATCGTTTTAAGAATTATTTTAAAATGTAGCGTGCTTTCGAGCCGTGGTTCCTCACATTATTCTTCATGCATATTTCACTTTCATCATACAATTTATTACACAATTTATTTATAACAATGATTTAATTCAAAATTAATTAATTCATTCATTCATTCAAAAATTTATTACACTGGTAACAATAATGTTTTTGAAAATTTACGTTCAAATAAGCTTCAGGGGCCCTATAGAGTAGTATCAGTGCTACATCACGCAACGTCACCCATGCTTTTTCCTATAGAGAAAAAACGCGCCTAACATGGCGGCCATGGCCAAAGCTACGAGGTGATACTACTCTATTCTGAGATCGTCGATAGGAAACTTATCTACTGAAAATCGAAGGTACGGTAAAAAGTCGTGCGTAGAGCGTAAATTTGCAATTTTAAAGTGATCGGTACGAAAATCGCTGGTAATCGTAAAGACTAGGATAGAGCATTACTGATTGGAAATATTATCACTTTCAAAATATGGTTGTCAACGTGCTGAAGTTGAAAATTTTAGCTTTAACCGCTGAAGCCGATGAAAATGAAATATTACGACGCGTATTGCGTAGGCAAAGAGTAATTCGAGATGGGGTGCAAGCGCTCGAACTGTGCGACTATAGATTTAAAAGACTTTTTAGAATTAAAAATATTTAGATCATTCCCTTTGCGATCGTTAGGCTGGATGTCTCACGGGAAACAATGCATTATCTTTTCCTGTAGGTGCCAAGGTAAATATTGATTTGTACGAATTGAAATTAAGTATGCGCAATGCGTAAATATTTTAAATATTAGATACAAGTGGTCTTGCAATTTTTCGCAGTTGGGTCATACCAACTTGCAGTCGTCCAAGATCAGTTTTTGGGTAAGTAAGGCAATTGTGGATTTGGTTATGCCCAAACACAAAAGATTTCCGCAAAATGAAGAAGAAATGGCAATAAAGATTGGGTAATATATTGTCAAACACTTTGGTATATACTCTTACAATTAAAGCAAATGGCGGCTCGACGTGGAGTTGCTCTTTTTTCGAAAGATATCGTATGAAAGGGGCATTTCCATAATACAATGATAGAGCCGCCATTTGCTTTAAAATAAACTAAATCATTTTTAATTTAATTTTTAGATTCCGTCAAGTCGCCAATTTTCCAGGAATTATAGGAGTCGTAGATGGTTCACACATTGCCATTGTGGCCCCTTTTACAAAAGATGAAATTTATGATACTATTACTTCCTTGGCGCGCACTCCGCTCAGATTTTTTTTTTCAAAAATGCCGGTTCTGGATTGAGTGACGTCCTTGTTTAATTTAATCACCTTCTTGATTTAAAAAAACACTAAACCCATTTAAACTTTTCAAACCAGCATCAACCTGCATACATGTATTTTCCCCGAGCAACCGTTAATATTATCAATATCATTTGGACGGTTTACTGGCACTCAGCCAGATATCATATTTGTACACTATCAATCGAACATATCATCTACTGGAAAATATCGCGTTAAAAATAACAAAGAATACTGAAGTGATAACGCAGTGTTCACGAAGTTTTCTCAACAGAGTTGATTATTACTTCATTCCTTCAGAAAAAAAAGTTCAAAAGATACAATTGTCTTGAATAACCCGAAAGGGAATATTTAAAGTGGGAAGATTGCAAACATCGCCGTGTTGAAGAATTGTATTTAAAAAATCAACATTCGTCGACCTCTGTAGCGCGGCTCTCTCAATTCTATTTGGTCAAAAACGAAATTTGAGGCTAGACAAGTAAAACGTTATTTTATTCAATGTCCAATCAACTTCAATGTTACGCAATCACCGTGTCTGTCGGTGGGTGTGTGTCTGTAGGTGTGGTGGGTATTCGTGTGTGTGTCTGTGTGTCTGTGGGTCTGTCTGTCTGTCTGGGTGGCGAACGCGTTCGCATTTTCGGAGCAAAGTGTAATCGCTGCGTACGCAATTTTTTAGAATTAGGGAAAATGTTTATCCAAAAGCACCCTCTCTTTGTCATTGGGTGTTTTATAATTTTCTTTTGCGAATTGTGATTGCACATGAACAATCTTCGACGTTTGGGACGGACCGAGTGCTGAGGGTTACGGTAAACGTCTCAACGTCCAAATGGCAGGGTTTCCACCAAATGTTCACGGTATACGTCATAGTATCATTTTGCGAGCCCTCCTGCATAGCCGATACATGTTATGGTCCATTTAAAATTATAAGCTCAGCTTAAGCGGAAGAGGATATTAATAGTTTTTAAAGTTTTACATTTTTTTACGTATGAAATTTTAAAGGTAAAATCTTGTTTTAGCGAAGTCAGCAGAGATAAGAGGGTTAAAGGGTAGAACCCGTGGGTGGTCCACTTCGTTAATTCGTTTTTTGTCTATCGGTACCTTTGAACCCTTAAGGGTCATTAATGAATAAAATTTCTAGTGGTATACAACGCGCTTTCTTCGTTTTGCTTACTTTACTCGTAACTTCGTAATTTATTTTAGTTAATACACTCAAGGGTAGATTCTTCGGAGGAGAGGTATATTTTGGCAAGCTTGCCAACTTGTTAACATTAGAGCTCTGCACCGCGGTTGAGTGAATAAAAATTATAAAAGCTAAAATTTTAATTTGTTTACAAAATCAATGAAATTTATTATTTTTTATAATTAAAAATCTTTCTATAAAATACGGGGAGGTGATGTGACAATGTTTCGTCTACGTCACTTAGCTGTAGCTCTTAAAGGTAGAGAGCACGCGCTACAGTCGCGAGACCCTTCGGAATCCGAAACCCACGTGCAAATCTCGCGTGCAAGTAAAACACTTAAATAACTGAAGCCCATGACGCAGATAAAAACATTTTATGCTTCTAAAATGTATGGTTTTATTTTATAGATTCTTCCTAATACGAATAGATTGTATAAATAAATTGACTTTAATTAAAGTATAATATAAACAGATCAGAGAGGTTAATAGTGGAATAAAAATTGAACTTTTTTGACTTATTCATTGGTACCAATCGACCGTGTCAGGCTTCGTATATTATCCTGATAGTTATCACGCTACGAATAGAACTCGTTTTCGATTAAAATCTAATTTTGTTCTAAGTAGAATTTGAGGGTAACAAACCAGAAACAACGTATTCGCTGCTTTTCCCCGCTATGACCTTTATATTAGTAGGACGCGCTAGCGCGAATAAGTAAATAACCTACTTCATTGAACTACTCAATAGCTGGATGTAGACCATAGGGCACGATAAAATATATAAGGCTTTATTGACCTTCTTAACGAGGTTATGGGGTTGCCGTAATGCTCCATAGTAGCCTTCTTTTCAAACTTTATTATAAGGACAATCTTTATATTCGTTGGAAAGTGAGAACAGTGGGTAGTCTTTAATTACTTTATCCACTAACCTTCTTTTCCCTTTTCTTACTTTTCCCAGAATCCGGCTACTGACTAATCCGGGGTTAAATTTCTTGGTTCTATAACTACTCAAATGTAAGCGAAAAGTAGGTTATGAAAAACGCCAAGGATCAACCTTCAATATTTAGGATTTCAGGTTACCTAAAGATGTGTATTTAACGTTAATATCCAATATACGTCTACATACTGTACCCAGGCAGAAAAACGAGGTATCCCACATGTATTTATTGATAGCAGGCACAATTTCGCTTGCCATCCATCGACAACGTACAAAATGTTTGTTTTAGCGTATCACTCTCTTGCGGTAATGCTATTGGTTGGGGCTGGATTTCTGAATCTTGGTGGTGAGTTTAATTTTAAATTTACTAAAACTTAATCCATAATTACATGGTATAAATTTTAATATTTTTAAACTTATAAATAATTATCGTACCAATAGTATTGATAAATTTGATTTAAATTTTAATAAACTTTAATAACAAACATAATGCATAATGCCGTATTTTAAACGTTTGATGAAATATTTATATCTTAAATCGGTGTACACATATTTACTTTTTTGACACTTTGGAAATTTTTGCCAAGTCTTTCCATATAAAAGCAGCAACTGGCCTAAGAAGTGTTTTTTAATTCGGAATCTTCCTTCTAATGAATAAAATAATGAATTTTTACATGAAGACCGTTTACGGGCGAAAATGAAAACCAAGGTTTTGTCCAATAAGGATTTATTCTTTTAAAATTCGCGAGTTAGGCACCGGGGTTGCACCAGTTTTAAACGAAGGACGTTTAACTTTGGATGGATTAATAGTAGAATTTCAAATGTTGGAATTTAGCTGGAATTTGTATCTGTAAGTTTCGAAATAATTCAAATAAATTTTGATAAATTGCACCCCAAGTGCTACTAGGTTCATATATTTTTTAAATATGAAAATTTAACTAATTGAATTTTAAATATTTTTATTACCACTCACTTATAGATCTGCAAAACAATTAATTTAAAATATCTGTAGATTATTTCTAATGAGCAATTTCCACAGGTTTGAATAGAAACTCGTTTAACCATACGACAAATCTCACCACTCTGCAACGATTTACTGTAGGAAGTCAAACCAACCACCCAAATTAAAGTGCCAAAACCCTTTCTTAAGGCAATTTATAAAATTTTGGCTAAAACAAAATTTTCACTTGAAATATACTTCTATTTAAAAGTATTCAAAAATCTTATCTATAATACTTTTCAGATAATAAAGTATATTTCAAAATATTTATTATTTAGTCTTAAAATATTAAGTCTTAATCGTTTGATTGCAAGCACAAAAGTGCATTTTTATTTTTGATCAAAGAAGGCGCCAATTTAGTGGTGTTTCAGGTACAATCTTCAATCTTAGATTGCGGGAAACGATTGCTTGTATGATAATTTTCCATAGCAGCTTTGATGTTGGAAATGGTCTGGCCAGTAATATTGTTAAAGACGAACGTAGATATTAGGGAAAAACATTTTCAATGCCATTTCCTGCACAAAAATTACTTAATTTTTTAATACAATAATTTTTGATTTTATAAGCATCCGGAAATGGAAGAGGGTGCCCAGGAAATAGAAGGTGCTTTCAATTTTCGAAAGAAGCAGTTAATCAGTTACCTGCGGAAGACAGAAGCCGACTTACAGGAGGAACAAAGGTCGATCAGTCCAGCGATATTACCTTGCAGTAAGAGTCAGCTCTTCGTTTCAAGTTCATACTTTAAATGCATTTGTACACTCTGTTTGAAAAGTCTTCGACAGCTGAAATTTTTGCCCTCTTTTTAATTCTGCTAGAAAACTATAATAGATAGCTCGATGAAACCAATTGCAACTTTTATTTATTTTCCAATATCTTTCGTTATTTATCGGTTTCGTCCGCCACAAATTAATAGTTTGGCGGGAACCGTCAAAACTCATTTTTGACAACTTTTTAAATATTGGTTCTACGGCACTGACTCGCGCGTTTTTGAATTCACAATGGTCGGTTCATATTTAGAAAGTGGAAAGATTATCCCTCTACAACCAACGGTTGAGAAGTTATCGCGTTTCCAAATTGTCGTCGAAGTTGCGTTATTTATAATCGCTTGATGCATTTTAGGTGTTTCCTTGTTTCGACGAAAGTTTGGAAACGCGATAACTTCTCAACCGTTGGTTGTAGAGGTATAATTTTTCCACTTTCTAAATATGAACCGACCATTGTGAATTCAAAAACGCGCGAAACAGTGCCGTAGAACCAATATTTAAAAGGTTGTCAAAAATGAGTTTTGACGGTTCCCGCCAAACTATTAATTTGTGGCGGACGAAACCGATAAATAACGAAAGATATTGGAAAATAAATAAAAGTTGCAATTGGTTTCATCGAGCTATCTATTATAGTTTTCTAGCAGAATTAAAAAGAGGGCAAAACTTTTAACTGTCGAAGACTTTTCAAACAGAGTGTACTCTCCTATATTTATATCATTTTATCATTTGATATCGGTAAGGTCCTGCCAATATAGGTCGACCCAATTTTGTTGTTCTCTTTTCATATTTAAATTTTAAAACGTCATTTTAGCATGAACATTATCCCTTTGAAATTTTCTGGAAAAACGTGGTGCGGTATATCTCTGGCTTAATCCTACATTGAAAATTATTGCTACGTTTAAACGATGTCTCAATTTACTCGAATAGTCCATTTTTTTATAAAAATTATATGACGTCGAATTATCAATTTAAAAAATACCTAAATGGGTCGATGTTTTTTGATTTGCAATAGCAGACATGTCATTTTCAAAAGACGATTTTTACGGGGGGAGAATCAACTTGTCATTTGATAAGTCAGTGTAAAATAGGTCAATTTCCAACCAAACGGTTAAATTTGTAGTATGGCCTACAATCTCTTTATAGAATCCTTTTTCAACCACCTTCGTTAAAAACATTTTTTCAACTGTATTTTTTTAATTATAACATTTATCTAATTTCTATTAGATAAATAACCTTTAAACACTTAATAAGCGTTTGAAGAAAATGGCCTGATCGTGTTTTTATGTTGCAGATGCGATAAAGAAGAGAGCAGCAAAGTGATCAACGATTTTGAGGGTGATATCACAAATATATTGTCGAGTTTGTTAGGCGAGTCCTCCTTTTTGTCAAACCTTCTAAACAGCGAAAGCCAATGCATAGTTATACCCATAAGTATTTTGAACACCTATGAAGTTACTACAAATGAAACAGTCATTTCATAAAACTTTTATATTACTTTTTTTCTGTGGCATTTAAAAAATAATTAAAAAAATTTCAAAGCAGTTTTATATCAAAAGCAACGAACCATATTGTAAATTGAAACAAATTGAATTGTTTAATTTTTAAGAAATTGGAAATAAATTTATTTTCCGCTTTATCCTAATGTTTACGTACGATGATGAATAACTAAAAATAAATTATAAACATAGTTTATAACAAACTGTCTTAATTGTGTAGTTAATAATCTTAATAAAATGATCGTACGGTCTCCCTTCCGACTTCTGCTTACGTTTATAAAAAAAAATTGTGATTTTGGTCGTGTAATATTCAAAATTTGGTTTTATCTTTTATATAAATAACTAAGTTCAATTGATATGATAGTGTTGATTCGCTGGTAAGGTATGAAGTTTAAAATTTATAATTCTCCTCTTCGTAGAAGTTACAACGTATTGATAGATGTCACGATAGAAATGTTGTTGCTTGGGCAGTACTTGTTCATAAGGTATGTAGGGAATAGAGCGCTTGACTGAAATAGCATTTGTTAAAATAGCGTTTTCAAAAGCGCGTTTTTCAAAACAGCATTCTGTTACAACGGCGCTTTGTTAAAACAGCGGTTGTTGAAATAGCGTTTCTCAATACCGCGGTTTGTCGAAAGAGCGTTTGGTTTAGTCAGCGTTTTTTGGTTAAGCGTTTGTCAGTAGAGCGGTTTGTCAAAACAGCTTTTTCCATAAACAGCGTTTCTGAATATAGCGTTTCTCAAATTAGCGATTTTCAAACAGCGGTTTCGGTCAAGACAGCGGCTTCTTAAAATTTATAATAATTGACGATGGAAAATGTATAACATACATATGAACTTCAGGGGTTAGGTTAGGTTAGGTTAAGTTAGGTAAGTTTGCAATACTAACTATCGGCAGAAACCATTAGGTAATGAAATTTGCCGAAATTCCAGAAAAATATGTATTACAATAGGCCTATATTATTAGTGCTATAGAAAGCGGCGCCGTTTTGGGAAACGCTGTTTCGACAAAATACGGTTTTGAGAACCGCCGCTATGACAAAGCGCCATTTGAACAATTTGTTGTTTTGGGAAACGCTGTATAAAGAAACGCTGTTATGACAAAGCGCCGTTTGAACAATTTGATGTTTTGGGAAACGCTGTTATGACAAAGCGCTATTTTGACAAAACGCTGATTTTGAAAAACGCTGTTTTGGAAAATTCTGATTAAACAAAAGCTGTTTAGGAAAGCACTGTAGTCACTACAAATCGTTCATAAGGCTTTGATAGTTTTCTAGATCAAAAGGATGATATTAATTGTTAACAGTACAATTTTGTTAGGATTGACTATGAATTTCAAACATAAGTGTGACTAATTTTTACTTAACGCAATTAGTAATTTAAATGGATACAATTAATTTTTTAAGAATCTAGAAGTTGATCATCTTTTCTTTAAGGAAAAAAAATTATACGGGTCATCTTCACCTTCATTAAGGCTTGCGATATACACAAATAAGAGATAAGGATTACCCCCTTGAGGACCAGATAATCCCTCTGACATCTCGTCATCCAGGTGGCAATCCCCAGATTGTCTCTGCTTCCCCATTTTCCCACCTGCTTTACTCTCTCAGATTTTTGGAGGATGGATGTTACCCTTCTGCTTTCCTCATCCCCCAGAATTAGTTTTACCCTCGCAGCTTTTTGGAATGGATTTTACCACTTCACTCTCCCCATTCTCCAGAATTTGTTTTCATATTTTTGGAGGATGGATTTCCCACTCTTTCCCCCTCCCCAAACTCCATAATTTATCGCTAAAGTTTCCGAACCCCTTAATTTCAAATCTCTAGAAAATGAGCAATAAGAACAAATTATTTACATTTAATTTGTTTATTTTTCAACTTTTTTACATGATTACGTAAAATTGTTTCTACGACTAGTTACAAACATTTAACCCGTAATTTATCAATATAATAGTTAGTAGTTCGATCTGCGTAAAGGATATAAACAATTTAATTTAAAGGGTTGAAACTACTTTATGAAAGAGCAACTTGAATAAATATTTCAAAAATTTCTACATCACGTATTTGTAGCGTCTAACAGAAGTTTCATCTGACAAATGAGGGACAGCCACAAACGTAGCATTCAGGTTCAGGTGAGATGTGTTTGTGGATGACGGTAGTTTGCCTTGGCGTAGGTGGAATGTCCCATTGGCGTGAGAGGTACTTTTTTGGAGGCAAATTATCCATCGACGGACAGTTTGGATAGCATCTAACCTGTTCCCGTACTGATACGTCTCCTTGTTCCCAATTTCCTAAGACGCCGTGGCACTTGTAACATCGTACATTTTCTCCATGTTGTATTGTAAAATCCAGATGCAGCTAGTTGTTCTTTGGTGACGTGTGGGTTTTTCCAGGGACGAAACGTTTCAAGTCGATACGCTTCGATATCTATAGCTGCTGTAGACATACATTTTCTAGAGCTTCAAAGGATACATTCTCTACCCCAACATGCTAGGCCTAATTTTCTTAGTATTGTTTGAAATGGTAAGGCCTAAATTTATACGCTGACATTTCTCAATATAAACGCTTTTTCAATATGCAAATTGTTTTATGTCTTAAAAATATACTACAAATAATACAAGAAATAAAAGCAACTTACTTTTATTGTAAGAAATCCTTAAGCCTTAGTAGAAGGAAAGTGAGGGTCTGGCGCCAGTCCCGGGGTCGGGGTCAGGTTCGGGGTCCGGGATTTAAGGGGTGAAATGAGGGTAAAATCATCGAAAAGTCAATGTATTTATGATATTTCTCGCGACGATTTGTTTTCTCATATATCAACATATTGTGTTCAGGCCAACTTGTTCATTTATCTCCGCTTATCTTGAAAGACACTTGAACGTATATCTTATCGCGTTTTATCGTACGGAATAAGTTGAAATGATGTAAAAAGTGATAACCTAGGCGGCGAGCGCGCGGATTACCCGGGGCGCGGTTAATTTGAATTTAAGAGTGTTTTGACGTCATGGAATATTCGTTGTTAAAGTAGAATGGAAATATTTTTTAACTTCATTTTAATATCATTGTAGTACGCTTGGCACTTGAACCTATCTCACGAGTATTTCTTAAAACGAATATCTCGATCGCGTTTTATCGTACGAAATAAGTTGAAATTATGTAAGTTGTATGATACTTAATAACCTAGGCGGGAAGATAGTGTTCGCGCGCGCGTGCGTGGATTTCCTGGGAGGCGCGGATTGCCCGGGGGCGCGGTTAATTTGAATTTAAAACATGGATTCCCTCTCCGAAATAATTCATGTACCCAAAATTGGACCGCAAGTTTTTTTCTTTTTAGGGGAAACTCTATGGGAGTTTAACATTACAATAAAGCTAATAAGTCCAGTTTGGGGTACTTTTAGTTCGAAATGGGGTACATAGGGCCAAAAATGGTGGCTTTGGTCGTTTTAAGGGTACTTTTGGTCTATTTTGGTCCATTTTTGGGTACATCAGAAAAGCAGTTGGAAAAACGAAAAGCCTTATTTTTTTTTCCACCCATCCCCAAACTCTAAAAATTTATTGCTATAACTTATTTATCGCTTCCGTAGGTATAAAATAAGATAAAAACCACTTATCTATTTTTTAATTTCGGTAAATTAAAAATACTTAATTAATGTACTAAGTTACGTTTAAAAGAACCATTTGTAACAATTCCAATATATAAATATAGGTAAAAGGATTGAAAAAATACTTAAAGTAAGTGGTTTTACTGATAAACTCTAAAGGAATTTAACTTTAAAGGGTATCTTAGATTATTGTTTTTAATTTTATTCAAGTTGAAAACGTATTAAGAGTCCTTCAAAGTACTATAAAAGGATTTTATTTACGAACTAAATTCATATTTTCTTCAAACTTTCAATTCGCTTTTAATACTATTTAAATACGGTAAAATAGAATTCTAATACACAAATATAGTCAGAAAGATACTATCAAACACTAAAATTAAAATTAAATGAAATTTGTGTGGATAAGATTTGTAAATATAATTTTGAAAATAATTAGTTTCACGCTTTATTTAAGTCGAGCAATTACATTTTTAAAAATGAATGAAGTTAAACAATATAAAAAATTTTAAATATTGTAAATATTTTTATACAATAAAGAAATTAAGAAATGTTTTAATTAAAATATCTTTTATTTTCTACAATAGTTATCTTTTATTACTATAAATATTCCAATATTAAATGGGAACCACGTATGCGTAACAATTTCAATATGTAAATATAGGTATAAAAATACGATAAAAACAATTACCTATATTTTAAATACGGTAAAATATAAATACATTTCCGATATGTAAATAGGTAGAATAACAATATGAAAAATTCCTTTTTCTACTTTTAATACGACAACACACAACTCTGATACGCAAATATATATAGAAAATATTAAAAAAAAAACAATTTTCCGATACACAAATATAGATAAAGAAATACTATAAAATGTAAAAAGGTAGAAAAATACTACACATTAACCATTATGAATTTCAGCTTACAACATCCTTCACGTATAGAGCATAACATATATGTTCAGAGTTAACTTGTTTCCTCGTTATCTTTATCTCATATGTTTTAAATAGCGTATGGAATAAGTTAAGAATGTACTGAAATGATGTATGTTAAAACCTCGTATAATAAAGAGTAAAACATAAATTCAGAGTCGGCTCGATTACTTAAGCGAATAACACAGAGACGTTTCCAGTGTAGTCACGTAGGAAGAAAAATACTACAACAATCTCTATACTCTACATTCAACACGTTAAAATATATTTCCGAAATGCCAATATAGGTAGTGTAATACTACAAAATCTCTATACTCTACCTTCAATACGTTAAATTACATTCCAATATGTAAATATAGGAGGAAAAATACTACAAAAGCCTCTTTTCTTGACGTTCAATATGTTAAAATAGATTTCTGAAATGCAAATATAGGTAGTAAAAATGATATGCCTCCGATCGAATCGTTCATTTTTTCCTATTTATTTAAATATAAGTATTTAAATTAGAATTGCTTCTAGTGTTCGGCAGTCGATTAATTTTTATCTATGAATAAAATAAGCTCGGCTATATTTAAATAATATTTATTTAAATAACCAATAGTTGAATAAAAAATGTTAAATGTTTAAATAATCGAAAGTGAATAAGCCTATTATTTAAATAAAACAAACAATTATTTAAATAAATACCACTTTTATTCAAATAAATGCTTGGTTGCGTAAAAAACATAATTAAATAAGTTAAAATGATATTCTTTTTACCAACGTTTTTTAAATAAATCGGTAAATTTGTGGATAATGAATAAACAATTCCTAACACTAATTGCTTCATTAAATTATGCATTTGTTCTTTAAACCATACCTGAATTTGAAATTATATAACATAAAAAAAATAGTTTAAAAATAAAACTATATCAAGGTATTACACTCAGGTAAAGAAAAAATTAGTTGCATTATGTTTTTATATTTCTTTCTTAATTACAGTGATGCTTAAAAGCAAACCTCAAATCTATAAAACAAAGAGTATTTTTAACAAGGGATAACTTTATTTAAATAGATGCTTTGGTGACATCTAACGGCGGCAATGGAAAATAATAAACAAAATACTAAAATTACCATGTGTTATTAAAATTTTAATTGCTATATTATATTTATGGTATGTACTTGAACCCATTATGGTATTTGAAATAGCTTAATATATGAAGAAAGTAAACGTATTTCTTAACGCATAGAAAGCGTTATTATTTTTATAATTTATTAATTAACTATTAATATGGTTACATTATTTACGATAAGTAAGTTGTATATAAAACAGTTGGAAGTTCAAAACGTATTAAGAGCCCTTCAGAGTACTATAAAAGGATTTCATTTACAAACTAAATTAATATTTTATTCAAACTTTCAATTCGTTATAATTTGAATTTAAATGAAAACATCATGGATTATAGGTGCGTAATCTACTATTAGACCGAACGGATTAAAAAATACTTAAAGTAAGTGGTTTTACTGATAAACTCTAAAGGAATTTTGGAATTTTCTAGAATAGCAAAGTAAAACTAAAACGTAAACCAAGTTTAAAACGAAACTAATAACTGGGAGAAAGGTTGAAGTAAGTAATTTTTTTGAATTTTCGTTTTTTAAATTTTGAGTTCCCTATAATATTATAAACTAAATTAAATATAATTTTACAAAATTTGTGATAAAAGATCTGCTCCTTCGTGTTTTACATATATTTAAAAACTCGAGATTTTAATGAATTGTTTTCAAAGCATGAAAAATATAGCAGATCCTTTGATTTTAATAGTAGTTAGTAGTTACTTAAAAAAAGTCGCTAGCTGACTTGGAGCTGGTGTAGTTAAATTTTAAAAATGTGTATTTTAAATTTTGTTTGTAAAAGTTTTTTTTGAAAAAGTTTAGCATTATAGTTTAAATTTATTAAATAAAATAAAATATAAATTATACATTTGGTTTAGTATTTTACTATTGCAAGTAAAAGTAACAGTAATTTCAATTACTTTTTTAGTTTTTTAGTGACAAATATGTAAACTATTTAGTTATTTCAAAAACAAATACGTCGAATTATTTGGTATTCGAAATACTATTGGTTAGTTTTTATATCTTTAATTTTATTTTTCAGAACAATTTCTCTTTGTCTAGCCTCTTCTAACTTTAATTTAGATGGCCTTAAAGCCAAGAATTTAACAAATTTTGTAACCAAGTAGATGGACCTTTAAACAATTTTTCAGTCATGTAGTCAAGGAAATGTTCAAATATACGTGTATTTGGTCATTTTGATGGTCAAATAGCCCACTATGGAACTGCCAGATGATAGTCAGACGTTGAGACGCGGGTGGCGCCCGTGCCCCAGCGTCCGCGCCCTCGCCCTGATGGTGCCCCGAGCCCCCGTCGACGTCTGAAATGTGAAATGGGGCACTGACGGGGCTGGCGCGGACGCCGGGGTCTAATAGTAGATTACGCACCTATAATCCATGATGTTTTCATTTAAATTCAAATTATAACGAATTGAAAGTTTGAATAAAATATTAATTTAGTTTGTAAATGAAATCCTTTTATAGTACTCTGAAGGGCTCTTAATACGTTTTGAACTTCCAACTGTTTTATATACAACTTACTTATCGTAAATAATGTAACCATATTAATAGTTAATTAATAAATTATAAAAATAATAACGCTTTCTATGCGTTAAGAAATACGTTTACTTTCTTCATATATTAAGCTATTTCAAATACCATAATGGGTTCAAGTACATACCATAAATATAATATAGCAATTAAAATTTTAATAACACATGGTAATTTTAGTATTTTGTTTATTATTTTCCATTGCCGCCGTTAGATGTCACCAAAGCATCTATTTAAATAAAGTTATCCCTTGTTAAAAATACTCTTTGTTTTATAGATTTGAGGTTTGCTTTTAAGCATCACTGTAATTAAGAAAGAAATATAAAAACATAATGCAACTAATTTTTTCTTTACCTGAGTGTAATACCTTGATATAGTTTTATTTTTAAACTATTTTTTTTATGTTATATAATTTCAAATTCAGGTATGGTTTAAAGAACAAATGCATAATTTAATGAAGCAATTAGTGTTAGGAATTGTTTATTCATTATCCACAAATTTACCGATTTATTTAAAAAACGTTGGTAAAAAGAATATCATTTTAACTTATTTAATTATGTTTTTTACGCAACCAAGCATTTATTTGAATAAAAGTGGTATTTATTTAAATAATTGTTTGTTTTATTTAAATAATAGGCTTATTCACTTTCGATTATTTAAACATTTAACATTTTTTATTCAACTATTGGTTATTTAAATAAATATTATTTAAATATAGCCGAGCTTATTTTATTCATAGATAAAAATTAATCGACTGCCGAACACTAGAAGCAATTCTAATTTAAATACTTATATTTAAATAAATAGGAAAAAATGAACGATTCGATCGGAGGCATATCATTTTTACTACCTATATTTGCATTTCAGAAATCTATTTTAACATATTGAACGTCAAGAAAAGAGGCTTTTGTAGTATTTTTCCTCCTATATTTACATATTGGAATGTAATTTAACGTATTGAAGGTAGAGTATAGAGATTTTGTAGTATTACACTACCTATATTGGCATTTCGGAAATATATTTTAACGTGTTGAATGTAGAGTATAGAGATTGTTGTAGTATTTTTCTTCCTACGTGACTACACTGGAAACGTCTCTGTGTTATTCGCTTAAGTAATCGAGCCGACTCTGAATTTATGTTTTACTCTTTATTATACGAGGTTTTAACATACATCATTTCAGTACATTCTTAACTTATTCCATACGCTATTTAAAACATATGAGATAAAGATAACGAGGAAACAAGTTAACTCTGAACATATATGTTATGCTCTATACGTGAAGGATGTTGTAAGCTGAAATTCATAATGGTTAATGTGTAGTATTTTTCTACCTTTTTACATTTTATAGTATTTCTTTATCTATATTTGTGTATCGGAAAATTGTTTTTTTTTTAAATATTTTCTGTATATATTTGCGTATCAGAGTTGTGTGTTGTCGTATTAAAAGTAGAAAAAGGAATTTTTCATATTGTTATTCTACCTATTTACATATCGGAAATGTATTTATATTTTACCGTATTTAAAATATAGGTAATTGTTTTTATCGTATTTTTATACCTATATTTACATATTGAAATTGTTACGCATACGTGGTTCCCATTTAATATTGGAATATTTATAGTAATAAAAGATAACTATTGTAGAAAATAAAAGATATTTTAATTAAAACATTTCTTAATTTCTTTATTGTATAAAAATATTTACAATATTTAAAATTTTTTATATTGTTTAACTTCATTCATTTTTAAAAATGTAATTGCTCGACTTAAATAAAGCGTGAAACTAATTATTTTCAAAATTATATTTACAAATCTTATCCACACAAATTTCATTTAATTTTAATTTTAGTGTTTGATAGTATCTTTCTGACTATATTTGTGTATTAGAATTCTATTTTACCGTATTTAAATAGTATTAAAAGCGAATTGAAAGTTTGAAGAAAATATGAATTTAGTTCGTAAATAAAATCCTTTTATAGTACTTTGAAGGACTCTTAATACGTTTTCAACTTGAATAAAATTAAAAACAATAATCTAAGATACCCTTTAAAGTTAAATTCCTTTAGAGTTTATCAGTAAAACCACTTACTTTAAGTACTTTTTCAATCCTTTTACCTATATTTATATATTGGAATTGTTACAAATGGTTCTTTTAAACGTAACTTAGTACATTAATTAAGTATTTTTAATTTACCGAAATTAAAAAATAGATAAGTGGTTTTTATCTTATTTTATACCTACGGAAGCGATAAATAAGTTATAGCAATAAATTTTTAGAGTTTGGGGATGGGTGGAAAAAAAAATAAGGCTTTTCGTTTTTCCAACTGCTTTTCTGATGTACCCAAAAATGGACCAAAATAGACCAAAAGTACCCTAAAAACGACCAAAGTCACCATTTTTGGCCCTATGTACCCCATTTCGAACTAAAAGTACCCCAAACTGGACTTATTAGCTTTATTGTAATGTTAAACTCCCATAGAGTTTCCCCTAAAAAGAAAAAAACTTGCGGTCCAATTTTGGGTACATGAATTATTTCGGAGAGGGAATCCATGTTTTAAATTCAAATTAACCGCGCCCCCGGGCAATCCGCGCCTCCCAGGAAATCCACGCACGCGCGCGCGAACACTATCTTCCCGCCTAGGTTATTAAGTATCATACAACTTACATAATTTCAACTTATTTCGTACGATAAAACGCGATCGAGATATTCGTTTTAAGAAATACTCGTGAGATAGGTTCAAGTGCCAAGCGTACTACAATGATATTAAAATGAAGTTAAAAAATATTTCCATTCTACTTTAACAACGAATATTCCATGACGTCAAAACACTCTTAAATTCAAATTAACCGCGCCCCGGGTAATCCGCGCGCTCGCCGCCTAGGTTATCACTTTTTACATCATTTCAACTTATTCCGTACGATAAAACGCGATAAGATATACGTTCAAGTGTCTTTCAAGATAAGCGGAGATAAATGAACAAGTTGGCCTGGACATAATATGTTGATATATGAGAAAACAAATCGTCGCGAGAAATATCATAAATACATTGACTTTTCGATGATTTTACCCTCATTTCACCCCTTAAATCCCGGACCCCGATCCCGAACCTGACCCCGACCCCGGGACGGGCGCCAGACCCTCACTTTCCTTCTACTAGCCTTTGTCTCAGTCGAGCTGTTAAAGACGGAACTACCCGACAGGGCCGACAGCAGGTCTTTACTCTACATTATTCCAGAGAGAAATGACGCGTGGGAGCAGGGTTACCAGATAAAAATTTCATGACCCGCCCAAAAAATATATACAAACCGCCCACTTTCCCGCCCAAAATAAATAATTTTTCTAAAACAAGCCCAATTTTCGTCAAAAAAAAATAAGGAAAAAATACTATTTTTAAAAGCAATTTTATTGAGGTTAAAGATTTACTCATCGTAAATGGCGCTACAACAACTCAGCGGGAGGTACAAACTGAGATGATTTTAAGTTTAAACGTAACAAACCAAATTTTATGTACAGTATGCTTCGAAGCATATCTGGCCGCATTTTATTTCTTAAATAAGTTTTAGTTAAACTAACATGGGAAAAAACTCGCTCCACATGAGCATTAGATAGTGGTAGACATAAGAGCTTAATTGCTCCGTTAGCGATATCTTTCAACAAAAAATCTCCCGACGCATCTTGGAAAGCGAGAACTTCTTTCCAAAATTCGTTGGCTTTGGTCTTGTTTTTCCAAAAAAGAGCGTTTATAGTTCTTATTTGAACTTCCAGATCGCTGGGTGAACAATCGAAATATTGCGTGGGCAAATTTCCCACGCACCTTGGTCCTAAGATAGTTTGTGGCGAGATGCACTCTAATTTTCGAATAATACGATCTTTACTTGGTAGGCGCGATTGCATTTCGATACAAATTTCCTTTGAGTAATTGAAACACCTTTGTAAAATTTCTTCTGTTTTGGTTTTTGAGAGTACTATTTTCTAATTGTTTTTTGAACACGAATCCAACGTCTACATTTTCTATTCCTAAAAATATGGTTTGTAAATTGGAGATATCTAAATTTCCCAAGGTGTCGTTTTCCTTGTTCACATTAAAAATTACTGGTTGCAAAATCCTACTCATAAACTGTTCGAAACACAATTGTAATTGATCAAATATGGTAACATAATCTCCGTTTTCCAATTGAAACAATTTCGTTAATCGGTTTAGTTCTTTTAGAATTGGATTTGAAAATTCTAAATACAGCTTAATGGTGGGGTCTTGGTACATTTCATGGAGCATCCTCACTTCCATGCATTTTTCTTTATCAACGACAATAGAAAAATGGAGTTTAAGGGAATCATATTGACTTAAAATTTTATTTACGCAATCGAACATGACTAACCATCTAGTTGCGGATAATGAAACTAATTTTAGAGGATCCTTGTCCTCATTAATTACACTGTAAATTTCTTTATAACTTTCCTGGCGGGAGTAGCTGTGGGCAACCAGTTATATGTATTCCGAATAAAGAAATCTAAAGAAGCAGGCATCGCGTTGAAAGATATTTAGCCACCAAATCTAGCGAAAGGCAAACGCATTTAACTAATACCAATAACCGAGTTGTTTTTACCGCACATGGTATTGGCACCATCGGTACCTATACCAACTAACTTCTTCATGTCCAAATTTACTGTCTTCAAAAACTGTATAATGCTTTCAGATAACCCGACAGCGGTACCATCCGGCACAGTTAATAATCCAAGATAGGTAGTGACGAAATCAGAACTATGTTTACTAAAATATTTTATGAACGCGCATAGTAACTTAGTTGTGCTAATATCCGTTGACTCGTCTAGTAAAAGGGAATATGGTCCGTTTGCTATGTCTCCTAATAACGACATTATGAAATACGGGCCTAGTATATTCTTAATTAATGCCCCGCATTTTGTTCTATGCATTTTAAAACGGGATTCGCCGAACTCATCCGTTAATATCTCACCAAGTTCATCTTCCGCTAAAATTGACGCTTAAGCTGCAACGTACGTAGCAATTCTGAACTCAAGCCTTTTTTTGCTAATTGAAATCTCCTTCATTGGCCGAGTCGTTGTTAACATCGCGTTAATCTTCGGGTTTCCGGCAAGATCCCTACCTCCAGAAGGATTGTTACTTCTATGTTTTCTTGTCTGGCTGTGCTCAATAATGTCTCGGTATTGTGCTCGAATGGTGCAATGGCACCATAAACATCTTGCGTCTTCATCGCCTTTCTTCCCCGCGATGAAATCTAGGAATAAAAATAAAGATTAATGTAAGCTTACTGGTATTCCATGGAATTAATTCGATTACGTTGAAATATATAATTACCTTTCAAAACGGGGTCGTTCTCCCATTCCTTTTTATATTTCTTTTTGTACTTAGCCCACTTTCCCATAGTTTAGGTGAAATTGAACTCGTTATAAAGCAAAACGACTCGACAAAAATTAAATTAGATTATGAACCTAAGAATTATGCGCACTAAAATTTCGAAATGCGTTTTTATACTTTATATAGCGTTTTGTTTATTTTTTAAATAAGATAAATGTCTTTTAAAAAATATGGAACCATGACACGCTTTAAATATTATACGCTTTTTATTTTTTTTCTCGGAAAAATAAGTTTAATACATGTGGGATTTTTTAAATTGAAAACCGCCCAAAAACCCACTTTCCGTCCAACCGATTTTTTTCCCAAAATGACCATCGAAAACCGCCCAAATTGGAGGGAAACCGCCCAACTGGCAACCCTGCGTGGGAGAAAGAATCAGCTAGTTTCAAGACATTCGAGATTAATATCTCTTGAGATTAAAAACAAAACTGCAACTAATTCGTTGACGTCATTTCTTAAGTACCGTATGGAAAAAACCCATTGACGACACATCATGGCTCCCCTAACGAGAATTTTCCGAACTAAGAATTATCACGTGTAGAATATATTTAACTAGACTTAAACAGCAACTGAAGGTTGTTTCCTATTGGTCAACGTTGACGTCATTTGTCAAGTTTGAAAAAACATTGACGTCATATCATGGCTATCCTCTTGCGAAATTTTTTGGAACATGAAATACCCTCTAATTCTGTTGGCTGTCTTTCTGAGATAGCATTTCTACGCACTTAAGATTAATCCGTCTTGTGATGAAAACTGCAAGTAAAGATTGATTCCCCTTGGTCGGTCCTACACTGACGTCATTTCACAAGTTGAATAGTGAAAAAACCCATTGTTTAACGTCATTTCTCTAGAAAACAAAGCAATTAATCGAAATTTACATTTAAAAACCCATTGACGTCTTATCATGGCTACCCTATATCGTGATTTTTTGGTACTAAGAAATCTTAGTTATTTTTTGTGTCAAATATATTTCACTAGTCTTAAACAGCAACTGGAGAAGGTTTCCAATTGGTCGACGTTGACGTCATTTCACAAATTTAAAAAACATTATTGACGTCATATCTTGGCTACAGTGTACCTCTACCGAGATTTTTTTAAACTAAGAAATACCCTCAAATTCTATTGGCTGTCTCTGAGATAACAGTTCTACGCACTTAATATTAAACCGTCTCGTGATCAAAACTGAGAGTAAAGGTTGATTCCCATTGGTTAGCGACTACGCTGACGTCATTTCACAAGTTGAATAGTTAAAAAAAAACCATTGTTTAACGTCAATTCTCTAGAAAACAAAGCAATTAATAGAAATTTACATTAAATTAGTATACCAATTAAAAATTTTTGTTTTATCCAAAAGCTAATGTTAGGGTGCAAAAAATACACAAATATAAAATAACAATTTTGAGGTTGAAACATTTTCAAAATACAGAAAAATTTACTGTTAGAAATAAATTGTAATACATATTATCACTATGGCGGTAATGTTTAATGATTGTTTAAGGTAAGAGTGAAACGGAATAATTTAGTAAATAAGCCTAAATTTTAGAGTGCCTTACCACCAAAAGATCTAATTGCACTTGTGAATTCTTGATAAATAAACAAGTTCTTGGGAATAAGGGATGATTTTTTTATCAAAAACAAACCAAGGTTTAAGCTTATTGTAATTGGAACCATAACAAAAACCACGTTGTAACGTGATTATGGTTACCCCTATCGAGAATTTTTGGTGTTATGAAATTCTATGTGTTTGGTCTTAGCAAATGGAAATTTTTTAAGTACCGTGAAACGTTAACTTATCCAGATAAAAAAAGGTAGATAATGAGATTTTTTTACTAGTAGATAAAGTTCATTGATTTTAAAATCCTAATAATAAAACGTCATACCTGTAAATCTTACATATATTTTTTTCTAATAATAAAAATAGTTAAGAAACATGCTATTTATTTTACATATATTAGACTATTTTATTGTTAAACGCTATTTATTTTTTTGTTAAACACTAGTATCAATTCCATGACAAACTCTTTTAGTTCCTTTTGAATTACAAAATAGTGTATTGATAATGTTTAAATTTATTTCAAGTGAAAGGGTAGTTAAATTTACCACGCATTTCCTTAACACGTAAGTTGGTGCAAAGACGATTGATAGTTTCACTTATTTTACCTCTATTTTCAATAATGAGCTATTGCAATTTAATATAATTTATATTAAATTCTTTATTTTTAATAGAAAAATTGTTAATTCTAGTCAGGTTGTGGTAGATCATATAAATTTTTCTTCTTAAAAAGCACGCGAGACTCCTCTGCGACGTGAACAATGTGACAAAGTGAGCTCTGTTATTGCAATTGTTTTTCCCATAAAGCAATTCATTGACACTTAATCAACTTTCCGTGGAAGAGAGTTGTCTTAGCGTAGGGATTTTTTTATTCGGAAGTCCGTCGGAGAATTGTTATTTTATCATTTGAGGTCCAGCTCTCGAGATAAAAAGCATTAAATTATTATAATAATAATGCAAGGATAAATCGTTCGTAGCATCCGGATTTGTCTCTTGTATTAACTATGTTGACAAGGAATTCAAAAACTCAACGAAATAATATCTCAATTTGATATACATTTAATTAAGATTTACATTTTTGAACTTCTATTATAAACAATCTTATTTTTATTTATTATCATACTAAAGTATGAAAAGTTTTTAACTAAATCTACGCGAATTGTTTTTTTTTCAATTACAAAAATTATCCGTAGTACAAAATTTGTCCGTGAATAATACGGATGTCGAAACTGGTAATTTATAAAAAAAAAATAATTGTATATTTATGGCAAATGGTGTATGGTAATTTAAAATACTGTGAATAGTAGGCTTATCTTGGCCTTTAAAAATCGGTATCTCGCTTTACTTTAAATTGCTAAATGATTTTAGCGTATACATGGTGTATAAGACCTCCAACTTTTTCCTTCCGCCCCCCCCCCCTTAGCGTGACAGGGTTAGGGCCTCAACGTGTCCGTCGATAGTCTCGACATAATACATTCTTGGTCAAAATACCACATAACCTATATATTTTAAATTATTATTATAAAACGGTGCTTTACTGTCATTATCGACGTACCATGGTAGCGCACATTGGAAGCGACCACGAATCGTAGTAAAACAACTCGTCAAATATTAAAGGGAATATAACCTCAGGTATTTGGTGTGGAACACCAACGTTTGCAGCTCTGGCCGCTCTTGCCTTTGGCTTTAAAAATGTTTGGCGCCACTGTACAGATAAATTTGAAAAATGGAAGGGGTCTTCCATAAAGATTGCTTTACAGGTTATATTCCCTTTAAGTAGGCATAATGACAAACTATTCCCGGCGGTCAGTTATAAATACTACCAGAAATTTTATATTATAGTATATACACTTGGAATATCTAAGGTCTCATGGCTACCTAATTAATAGTAGAAGGTAGTGACGTCACGCGTATTTCCCTATCAACATAAGTAACATAACAACGATAAGTATGACAATGAACGAGAATTACAACGAAACTGATTTTCACAGTTATTGCGTAACGCAAGATGTTTTATCAGCACAGAGCCCCCAAGTGTCTAAAATATGCTTGACTTCCGCCTGTGCCGAAATATCTAGTTTCTGATAGATAGGCGGAATATTAGGCATAAATGATAAAAATTAATTAGAATAGTACTAGAAACGGTATATTTAGTCTATGGTCTGGCGCGATGTTATCTCTTCGATTTATTCTCCCGTAGACATACGTTCTAAAACGCCTCACTCGGCAGCACTGAAAGGAGGAAATTTCAAATTTTAATGACGAATTTTCAACCCCCTCTCCCACTCCCTCTTTTACTTCACGACAATCTCCCGTTAAACATTATACCGTACTGACACACTTTTGGGTCTATGTCGCTTTTGGTGCCACTGATTTGACAAACCATAAAAACGTAAGCTTATTTCAACAGTACTGTTGTTATACACAACGGGCGTCTTGTATATGTTTCGTGAAATAAATAACTTTGATTAGCGTATGTGGGAGCAATGGCGTAGCCATGGGGGGGGGGGGGGGCACCCCACGAAACGTATGGTTGTAGGTTTTTACACACAATCCTAAGGATTTGTGTGTATTAATCTCACGTACAGTGTAGCCGTTGCCGCCGATGCCGCCGATGGCGCCGTGTCACGCATACCTCTTCAACGGTTAGGGCTAGACGTGTCAATGATATCTCGTTCGGATGTACAGACATTACCATTGATAGCCTTTCATAAAGTTTTCAAATCGGAGCCCAAGAAGTTGGGAATTTGCCCAATTTACTATTTTCGGTGGTTTCGCTTTATGTGGCAGATATTTTCTTTAAAATTAAGTCCGATAACGTTAAAAAAAATATTATTGGATAGGTTAGGATTCAGCGGACCTACAACTTCGGTTATATCAGTAAATATTAAATTTAAGTATAGTGTTCAGGGTAATTTACGGGACCCCAATTTTGGTGGTTTAATATTTTCGCCTAAAAATCTACATATTTAAGTCCAATTTTCATGAGAGTTATATTTTTGAATAGCTGTGGTTTACACTTAATCTAGAATTGCAAATACGTTCCTTAAATTTAATTCTAAGTAAGGTTTTTTGGGCAGCGTATACGGACCCCCGCAATTTCCAACATTGTAAATCCGCGTTTTTATAGAGGTCTACGCGCCCGTTTCCCTCTGGCGTTTTTCAAGGCCGTTCAGAGTGGGCCGCGCTTTCAACGTATGAGCAGAAGTAACAATTAAGTATGACACTGATCGTCCTAGTCTTCGGCGTATGACCAGAAGTAACAAATAAGTGTGATAAAAAGTAACTAATAAATGTGATCAGAAGTAACTAATAAGTTACTAGAAAAAATAAGTGTGATCAGAAGTAACTAATAAGTTACTAGAAGAAATAAGTGTGACACTCAACGGCTGACTAGTAGTAACAAATAAGTGTGATCAGAAGTAAAAAATAAAAGTGACACTGATCGAAGAAATTTTTGATGCTTTCAAAGTATGACTAGAAGTAACAAATAAGTGTAAATATGTTTATATGTGTGACCGTGGATATATTTTGGTTGTGATACCGGCGTTGCAGGTTGCTGTGAATAGCTCAAACAAACTTAACACATTAGAAGGATTGTGTGTATTCCGACCGTCGTACGTCTTGTTATTTGTTTATTTTATTTCATTGTGTGCCCTCCCCGAAACCAACTCCAGGCTACGCCACTGTTTGGGAGACCGGGGAAAAAATTCATTTGGTATGTTATGCTTATGGTCAAGGCACTATGTCGATTTTTCTATTCAACGTAAGCTTAATGTAAGTGTTTTGTCTTAACGACTGGAGTAAAAATACTCTTTTTTTTTCACCAATACATAATAGGTAAACCTTTTTGTCAAAATGAAAATGGCCCTTAAAAGGGCCGTTTTTTTTTGGACTCCACGTCCACACCTTTGGACTCCCAGTCCACGCCTCACCTACACTGGTAGGTCAACCATGACTTCCTTTTCCACCAATTCGACCCACTCCTTGTACGTAAGGAGGTAAGAAACATTCGAAAGCGTTATCCGACTGCGTCTGTACCTCATAATAGACCCGGCCACTGAAAACATCCTCTCAACGTCTGAACTAGCAGCTGGAATTCCGAGTACCTGTCTCGCTAATTCGGCTAGGATTGGGTACTTTTTTCGGGACGTCCGCCAGTAAAAAAGAACGTCGCACTCTTCTGGTTGGCAAGGTTCTTCTAAATAGCGAGAAACCTCGCTCCTGAAAGCTGGTGACTCCTGAACGGCCGTTGATGGCTCCGAAGACAGATTGGAACGCACTCTGGGCCAAAGACCCCTTGAAGGATGCGGATCTTCCGCAGTCTGGTTTTCTGGATTAATCTCTGCCCGAGAAAAGCGACCTGCCCGTTCTGCCAAAAGTTTGATGGCGGCTGTTTCTCCAAGAGAACGGAAATTTTCGCCCTCCTCTTCCGTTGCTATAAAATTACACCATTCTTTTAGTTACAATAAATGAAAATGAAGTTACTTTTCAATTATTTTACCAGGAAATAATTGAGATTTTCCTCGAGGATCAAGGAGCGCGGCTACGACGTAATCCGGGTCCACGATTTCTTGCCAAAATCGCGTTTTCATCCGGCAGAGCAACTCTTCTTTGAGATCTTGGAATAGAGGTGTTCTCTGCGCTTCCTGAATTTGGTCGTAAACTTCCAAAAGGGTCCCGATGACTAAATGAGCCACGGGTTCTTTTTTCTGGAATGTTTCAGTGGCGATCTTTATTGGCTTTAGAAGCCGCAGCATCTCTCTCATCTGATAGAGATGGTTATCCGTCGGAAGAGCTTCCGGTTTATCGGGAAACGCATTTGCTTCCAGGAGAGTTGCCCTCAGCGCTGGTAACATTCCGTCCTGGAGAAATCAGCAAAAATAAATTTGTTATAATCATCCCTCGCCCTTTTTTGGCGTTAAAGATGTCGCTTACTTGAACCAGACGTTCCATCGCTGAGTAGATGGAATTCCATCTCGTGGCGCCGACGGTCTTTACGTCCAGGCCCTCGGGTGATTTGGTCCTAAAGACTTCGCTCCATTTAGGTGACCGATGCAAGAAAGTCACCCACTCACTGATGCGCTTCACCATGCACTCGGCTCGCACGATTGTCTTGATGGAGTTATTGACAACCAACTGAAGCGAATGGCAAACGCAACGCTTTCTCGTCCAGGTCTTGTTTATGGCCTCTAGATTTTTATCAGTCTCCGTCACGAGAGCCTCTGATTCGTTTCTCTCCGGTTGGGGGAACATAAAGAACATAGTATCCCATGCTATAAACGATTGGAAAAAGATTATGAAATATAATCAATTTGCGTGTAGCGCCACCTCGGACACGAAATTTACCTTCATCCAAGGAGATATCGGCACTGTCGTCCCCCAATTCCAGGTCGGAGTCAAGTGAGGAGAGCGACGATGTCGTCAAAGCATCCGACGATGACGAAGAATCCATCGAAGAGGGACTCGAACACCGGCTCCCCTCTAACTCCCACCCATCTGGTGCGATGATGTCTACCAAGGCAGGAAAGGCAACTTTCCCTGGACAAGCCTGCCAACTTTGTGAAAAAGTATAAAATTAGTTTTCATTTGAATTATTTTTATTAATCGTGTCAGTTTAACATATTATTTACCTGTTTTTTCGTTTAAAGTGGTACTTAGATTTGCCAGAGGAGAAGAGAAGGGAGCGGATGAATGAAATGTCCAAACACCGGGCGCGTCTCTCTCTCGTGACTCCGACAACTCCACCGCGGTATTGGGACCTCAACACCTTGGGTGATCCCAGCCCTCCCGCCGTAACCGTTAAATTGGTGTCGAAAAGGAGACGGCCCCTAAAAATGCGAAAGCTGGACCGCAGCCCAAGTTCTTCGCCAACGAAGCGCTTAAAGCTTGATAATTAATCAAGTAAAAAAACGGCCCTTTTTAGGGCCACTCTCATTTTGAAACAAAGGTTTCACTTATAATGTATTGGGCAGTAAAGGAGTTGGTTTACTAAAATAGTAGAAATAAGCTTACATATACGTTGGAGAGGTACACCAGTATTATTCTTGATGAAGCGTCGGTAATAAGGTAACAAGATCATTGGTGGCGTGAGAAAACATTAATAATAAAACAAGCCACTTACATATTCTGATTAAGCTTACACATAGGTTGAAGAGTTACGCAAATTGATATGGAAAGTATGAGCAGACACAACTTAATTAGTGTGTAGTCAGCAGTAGCGTCGCCAGGGTGTTTTAGGCAGCGCTTGAGCCACGTGAAACATTTCTGAAGTGCCCGCTAAAATTTCTTAATAGCGCCTCTTAAAATTCCAGGAAAGCTCCTTTAGTAAAATTTTGTCGAATATTTTAGTACTTGTTAAAACTGTTAGTAGATTTTGAATAGTGAAAGATAATAGTTGATTTTATAAAATAAAAAGTGGTCTTGCCCAGCTTGTTAAAATGTTGCTCTTATGTCACAAGACACAGCTTTATTAGTATATTTTGCAAACGAGCGATTTGCACGTGCACGCTAGAAAAAACCTATATTCATCTGGCGACTGTAGCGCGCGCTAGTAGGCTTGTTAAAGCTAGGAGCAACAAACACAACACCCCACACAAGGAGAACGCAACCCGTCAAAAGTCGTGGATTTTCTTGTGTACGTTTTTCATTGGCTAGACGCTTTAGCGCCTGCTGCCGTCGGAAGGGGAAAATTCGGAAATTGTCTTCCCCCGCCCGTAAAACGTTCATCGTAAAGGCTCGTGACGCTCCTCCAATGAAATTCGTACACAACCCTTCGTTAGCGTGTTTAAAGGCTAGCTGCGTTCTCCTTGTGTTTGTTGCTCCTAGGTGAAGGTAAGAGGCTGTAACGTAAGAGCAACATTTAAACCAGAAGGCCAAGTTAGATTATAAAAAGAACTATTGATCTCATTCTTTCGATTAGACAAATAAAACGTTCCTATATTAATAAATTAATAAGAAAATGTTTTCTTTTATACCTTTAATTCGCAGTTCTTTTTCAAAGCCGATAAAAATATTATCCTTTTTGGATATTGGGAACCCCAGTTGGGTTATCGGCTTAAGCGCCCCCAAATTAAAAATCGTGCTATTAATCAAAATATAAGTGTTAAAAGCGTATACACCATGTATACGCTAAAATCATTTAGCAATTTAAAGTAAAGCGAGATACCGATGTTTAGAGGCCAAGATTTTCTTCTGCCAGTCATCCTTTAAATTTCCTTTCCTTCAACATGGACTAATTAATTAATTAGTCCATGCCTTCAATAACTGTGAAAATCAGTTTCGTTGTAATTCTCGTTCATTGTCATGCTTATCGTTGTTATGTTACTTATGTTGATAGGGAAATACACGTGACGTCACTACCTTCTACTATTAATTAGGTAGCCACGAGACCTTAGATATTCCAAGTGTATATACTATAATATAAAATTTATGGTAGTATTTATAACTGACCGCCGGGAATAGTTTGTCATTATGCCTACTTAATATTTGACGAGTTGTTTTACTACGATTCGTGGTCGCTTCCAATGTGCGCTACCATGGTACGTCGATAATGACAGTAAAGCACCGTTTTATAATAATAATTTAAAAAATATAGGTTATGTGGTATTTTGACTCGTAATATGTGACCAAGAATGTATTATGTCGAGACTATCGACGGACACGTTGAGGCCCTAACCCTGTCACGCTAAGGGGGGGGGGGAGGAAAAAGTAGGCGGTCTTATTTTTTTTGCGTCCTCGCAGCAGCGTTAATCGCATCCGTAAACGTAATTTTTAAGAACCAATGAGCTTGCAGTATTATTTGATTTTATTAAAGCGGAGGAGCATACCGGGGGGGGGGGGGGCACAACGGGTGGAATTTGAGAAACGCTAATAATAATCTCGACATATTAATTATCCTTGAGTATAAATAAATACATTCTTGATGTAACATAATGGCAAATGTTTTGAAAGGTATGACGTGTTGAGCAAGCTAAGAGTTACCGTCTTCTTTAAGAGTATTTTTAATCCAGTCGTTAATGTGAAACCATAGTGTGAAACGTTGTTTCACCTGTTTGGTAGAATTTTGATTTCCTATACTGGAAAAATCTATTTTGGTGTCAAAAGACTTCGCCGATGAACCAACACACTTACATTAAGCTTACGTTGATTACCTATGTCGACATGGATGGAAACCATAGTGTGAAACGTACTTATTTCTCCTGTTCTTTGATAACCTAGCAATATAGTGGCGTCAAAAGACTTCACCTGAATTAATGGCTTTAAAGTCGCTTGATGACTTAGGCCTAAGGTGGTGCCTTGGGTATTAGCCTAGCTGATTATTATTATTATTATGTCGTTAAGGCAAAACACTTACATTAAGCTTACATTGAATAGAAAAATCGACATAGTGCCAAGACCATAAGCATAAAGTATCAAATTAATTTTTTCCCCGGTCTAACACACAGTGGCGTAGCCAGGATTTGGTTTCGGGTATAGGGAAAGGTCTTACGTGTTGAGCAAGCTCAAAGTTACCGTCTTCTTAATACTGTCTTCAATATTTTTCCTCCGTCACAGTTATGAAAAACGAAATAGGAACATATCGGTTAACCTCAAATATCTTATGTAGCGAAATTTAATATACACGCGTCATAATAATACGCGAATGCTTGATTTTCCGTCCCGCTTAAAGGTAGAAAATAAATTGAAATTCGAAATTCCCGCCTTTCTAAGCGTGCCGAAATAACAATCGAGAATTTTCAGAGCGTCCCTCTTTCACGCGAGGGACTTCTTTAAGATCGTGGAAAGAGGGGAATCTCCGCTGTCGGGCGTGAGCCTTCAACGGCGAGAGGCAGAGGGAACGCGGAACAGAAACTCCCGAGATTCAGCAAGTCCCTCTTTCACGGGAGGGAGATCGCCACGAGCGTCGAAAGAGGGGGAAAATCGCTCTTTAGAGGGAGCGTTATTCGCGAGAGGGAGAGGGAACCAAAATAGTCAGTTTTTGGAATCGCAATCTCCCTCAAGAGGGAGAGTACGGCAGTCGCGAGCGCTCACCGTTTTCCCCATCTTATTTTCTACCCTCTCTCTTAAAGAGAGAGGGTAGAAAATAAGACTATACTACAAGTAGATAACGATTATGGAAATAAATGTTGTTATTACCTACAAATAATTATTTTATCACGCTATTGAGAAAGAATTGGAAATAAAAATCATCAAGTTACCTTTGTTTCTTAATATCTGGTGTATATAGGTTATGCTTACGCTTGTAACGACTTAGGCCTGATACGTAACAGAAGTCGCTACTATATTCATTGCTCAGGAAAACTTTTCCACCACTTCTATTAGCCATTGCTAATTCTAGAATAATATTACCAAGAAATTACTTTAAAAAGTATGAAAATAAATCCATTTTTCCTATTTAATTAAGAATAAGTATTAAAAATAGAATTGCTACATTAAATTATGCATTTGAACTTTAAACAATACCGGCATTTGAAATGATTAAATTATACATTTGTTCTTTAAACAATTTTGGCATTTGAAATTATATAACATAAAAAACAACAGTTTAAAAATAAAAATATATTAAGATATTCAAATCAGTTAAAAAATTAAATTATGAGTAAAATAATAAAATTGAATTAGTTTAATAACCATGTCAGGTATTTGGAAGTAGGCGCGTTTAGTTGGAAATCAGGTCCTGAACAGTAAGTTAAAATTTCAAAGCTCTAGAGCTAACCGTTCTCGAGTTTTTAGGAACATGACATACAAATAAATAAATATATAAATAAATAAAAGGAGAAATTTTAGGACTTATAGTAATAGATATTAATTAATTATTAATAAGGTGACTTTATTTACTTAAAAAGAAAAAGTTAACATTATTTACATAGAGTAATTTGCTAAAAAAAGATGTGAGTACCTTTAAAGCACACAAATACATAAATGTAACATTTAAATGCATACTCTTTTCTGTATTTATATTATGGTCCTTAATGGGTCAGAAAGTGCAATAACTGTTGGCTTTACCGGGGAGTCGGGGTCCGGCTCTTGTAACCCATAAGGGCGGTGGCGCCCTGGGATATGTTAGCTCTGATCAAATGGTCATATCTCCACCTCCGACTTCGGTCAGGTAGGGGCTGGATACTGGGTTTCGGCCCAGGCTAACGGAGAGGGTCCGTGCAAACTGGCCGCGTCGGCGGATTGGGTAGCCTGCTGTGGGGCTGCGGGCCTCCGAATGAGGGAACGGCGGTCCTGTTTCCCAGTCTTTTGGACTCCCACTGGGATCTCCGGTGCTAGCTGTGCCGGGTTACTTGGACTGCTGTGTGCTTGCCGTTCCCCTTTAGGAGCTCTTTCCAAAGGGTTTGACTCTCTGCCTCTGTAGGTAGGGTGTCGGCTGGAGTTGCTACACCATCTTTCGTACTTCTGCTGGGTTGAGTGGCTTGCTTCGAAGGTGCGACCATCAGTAGTGGGGTACTGCAACCCATGCTGGATTTGTCACCTGTCCGGGCTTGGGGACGCTGGCGTAGGGCACTATGATGATAAGCCTCCGGTGGTATGATCTCTTTTACAAGGTACACCGGGCTATAAATTCTGACACACTGTATTTATATTATCAATAAACACCAAAATACAAAACCTGGGCCATTTACGCCCTGTCTATTTACCTCCGATTTTCGGTGGTAAATAGCCTGTATCTATTTATCACCGAAAATCGGGGGTAAATATCGCAACCGCGCGGCCATTGCTATTTGCCACCGAAAGTCTGGGGTAAATAGTCTCGATCGCGCGGCCACAACTATTTGCCAATGACAATATCAATAATTGCTTGATACTTTTTTGGTAAGAACCGTGTTTTGCTGATGCATTCCTAAAGATGTCTGCTTCCATCTTTGCAAGAATGTCTCGTTTTAATCGCAAACCACATGGGAGCATACACATTTAAGTTCAAAGTGACAATTCCTTTTAAGTTAGCAGATGGTTTAGTGGTGCATATATATAATCTTAGGATCTGTTGGCAGTTGTGACCCATCTGGCATGACTGATTGGACCAGGATCTCGCTTGGAGAGTTCCACTGGGCAATCACCTGAGTTGATTGCTTGGCATATGTCGTAAAGATATTGTTAGTCTTTACAGAGTTTTCTGGAGTCCAGAACAGATAAGTTCACATTAATTGTTTTAAATTTTTTGACTGGCAGGTCCTTACAATTTGCTAACTGCTTTCCTATGTGGCCTGAATATGATGTTGGACCACTTGTACTGCCATCAATTTGTTGCATGAGATGTCTGAGAGGTAATTCGATGAAATGAAGCATGCAGATGTTCCATTGTAGTGGTTGGTTCAATTTCAGCTCCAGTAAGTAAATAACCCCACCTTTATGACCATGGCTGAACCATCGCAACCAATAGCTTACAGATTGTCTGTTTTTATGTTTTTCTGTTTCAGGTAGTCCAAGATGGAGCCAACGATGTCAGCCGCGGAGCCAGATGAACGTGATACATGGCCTATATACTGGCATCGGGGTTCTTCGACAAGAGATACATGCTCTTCGGTAAGTGTCCTTCTGTAATATTTAGACCCCTCCTTTACTTGAAATAATGTCTTGTCTTTTCGGCCATCGAGATAAAAACCCTCCAGGCTTTTTATGCTTTCTTCGGCTTTTGCTTTCAATTCACACCGTGTCTTTGACTACTCTCTTGCCACTTTAAATTTGTCAATAACGCGTGATTGATTTTCAGGAGTGATTATTTCATAATCCAGCAATACTGCTGATGATATAGCAGCAGTTTCTCGAATCAACGTGCCGAAACGATCACTGGCCGCAGCAGTGTTTGTCAACTTAAAGCGCATCTGTGTTTGTGTTGAGGAACGCGAAATTTTAACGACTGTTTGAGGAGGCGGAGCACCTCTCAAAATACCCGAAACCTCTCATTATGTCTCTCGCTAGCCTTAATATAGTTTTAAGTGACTATAGATTGCACATGTACCAAAATCTACACGCGGAAAGTCCATCCGAACTTTCTTATACAAAATCTCAATTTTAGTAAATTTTCGAGACTTTGAGGCTCGTTCTGCAAATTTTATCCGATCGAGCCCAGCTTTTTAGTACGAGTTACTGCCATGGTCCCACAACTTTTCTGCATAGTGCGTCATTCAAATTCAAATTTTCGATTTTTTCGATACACCCTATTCAAGAGCATGTATTGCAAACGCTTCGGCGCAGATAGAAGAGGCTTTTTCCAAATACTCTAAAGGTTTACGGTCAGTTTCAACCTTAATGCTATCTTGGCCACATATTGGTAAAATCTTTGGCAAGCAAATACAATCAAGAGACATTCTTTCTCGATTTTCGCGTACTTGCCTTCCGTAGGGGTCAAAGATCTGGAGGCGAACACAACAGGTTGACCGTTTTGGAGTAATGGCGCACCAAGTCCAACTTCACTAGAATCACATTGTAGAGTTATGGGTTCGTGGACATCAAAGTAGCGAAGTACTGGCGTAGTAGATGCTAGGTGCTTAATCGATTCTACGGCCTCGGTATGCAATTGTGTCCAAATCCATGGGACATCGTGTTTAATTAGACTTCGAAGAGGTTCACTGTATTCTGAGAGTTTCGGAAGAAATTTTGAGAGGTAGGTAACAAATCCTATGAAACATTGGAGTGACTAGACATTATGAGGTAACGGCATTTCGTAAATGGCGCGCACCTTTTCAGGATCAGGGCGAACACCTTCTGAGGTTAAAAAATGTCCAATGTATGGTACCTTTGTTAGTCATAGTTTCATCTTATGTTTGTTAATTTTAGATTACGTTCTCTCGCTCGGTTTAAGAAAGCGATTAAATTCTTGTCGTGATCGAGGATAGTTTCGTCTAAGGTAAGACCACATCCGACAATTAGATTATCATCCGCCATGGCTTCAACGCCGTGGAGACCGTCGATGACTTAATGTAGTCTTCTCTGGAACTCTTCTGGGGCTACAGAAATACCAAATGGCATACGGAGCCACATGTAGCGTCCAAATGGTGTCCAAAATGTCGTACATTTATGGCTTTCCTCGTCTAAACGGACTTGCCAGAAACCATCTTTAGCGTCGAGAACTGTAAGAACCTTAGCTTGAGCCAAATTTGGTAAAAGTTTATCGATTGTGGTTAGTTGATATTTGGGGTGTTTGAGAGCCACATTTAGATCTTTAGGATCTAGGCAGATACGCATTTTGTTTGATTTTTTAACCACCAATAGGCTTGAAATCCAATCGGTAGGTTCCGTAACCTTTTGTATAACACCTCGGTTCACAAGGTCGTCCAACCGGAGGGCTATTGGAAGATTCTTAGGCGTATGGTGCACCGGAGGAACGGATTTGTCTATTTCGAGATAGCAAAATCCTGGTATACATCCCAGACCTTCGAAAACGTCTGCGTATTCAGAGAAAATATATTTTTCTGTCAGAGGACTTGGAATATTTGCAGGCGTATGCCAAAGAGTTTTCGTAGAGACTTCGTGGATGCGTTCAACAGGCTGAACGTCAAACTTGATGAGTCCTAGAGCTTCACACGTAGCACCGGAGAGTAGAGGCGTTTTGAGAGTGTCTACCACTTGAAATTCAATGTCATAGCACTTGTCTTTATATTTGTAACGTATATTCGCCGCACCTTTGACTTCCATAGGCGTATCGTTATAACAGTTTAGCTTTGATTCGCTTTTTATTAAGGTTACGCTGTTGTAAGGTAGTGATTTTACTAAAGAATTACTCATAACGTTACAAGTTGACCCACAAACCAGTTGAACTCTAACATCACGGGTATCGTTGGTTTGATCATCTTCCACGATAAGATGCGCGAAGTATTTTTTTCCATGTTTGGTTACTGTTGTGGTGACATAATCGAGATTGCATATAGATTCTTCTGAAACCGAGGTGTTGTCAGTTTCGTCCGAAAAATTATCCGACTTGTCTGTAGTGTTGCTTAACGCGTTGACTTGCTTCTTATAATTTGACTTAGATCTTTTCTGCGAAGATGAGTTAGCAGCTTTGGTCACGTTGTCACAGCATCGGGAGAAATGATGTTTTTCTTTACATTTATTGCATGTGTGACCATACGCTGGACAAGCGTTTCTGTCTTTCTCGTGTATTTTGTCACAGTAGTAACAATTTTTATTTAGGATCGGAGTTGTATTACGGAATTTTCTTTCCGACGACTTTGCATTTTTCTTGCTTTTATGTGACTTATTCACAAAGTTAACAACTAGGTTGCGACTCTTCCACATCTCCTAAACGTTTGAGTTGTTGATCTGTTAGCTCATTGGTTCGACAAATATCAATGGCCTTCAGCAGAGTCAGAGTTGGTTCTCGTAACATTTTCGCTCTAGATTTGGAGTCAGCAATTCCAAGAACTATACGATCACGAATAAGATCATCAATGATAATTCCATAATCGCAAGTGTTTGCGAGTTGTCGCAGTTTATGGACATATTGATCTACAGTCTCCGTTGTTGACTGATTAGCAGAATTAAAGAGAAACCGTTCATAAATAACATTCCGACGAGGTTTAAAATGATTCTCGAGGGCATCAATTATAGAGTCAAGATCTGCTAACTGTGCTTGAGTTAAATTCAACTCTTGATAGACTTGAAAACAAGTTACTCCAATTGCCGATAGAAATGTGGCAATTCGTAAATCTTCCGCTAACTTGTCGATACCTGTTGCCTTTTCATAGTTAGTCCATTGGGCTTGGAAGAATTTCCAATTTCCATATACATCCCCGTCCAAAGAAACTGAGGGAGGAAACTGAATAGCAGCCGACGGAGCAGTAGTAGCCGGCGGGAAAGAGACGACCTTGAGAAAGCCGTTACACGTACGCACAGGAGAGCGAGTAGCCGAGGCTTAGCGAGCGGAGACAAAGTCAGAGTTCAAAGGAGATGGATAGAGATAAGTTGAACACGAGGGTTTACGAAAGTTAAAGAATGTCAAAGTAAACAGGTCAAATTCTAAATTCCCGCCGCTGATTTACCTGAGATTCGTGCTTGTCTTTCCGCCAAATTTACTAGAGAGTTTACCTTCCTGAACCTGCTACTGAGCATAGTGTTTCATTAAGCTTATTTTAATAATTATGAAATACTTTGGGTAAACAAAGGACATAACTTTATTGTCTGGTTGCTCACTCGCGTCTGCCAGACTGTGCAGTTTTACAAGTACAGGTAAAATAATGTTTATCGGGGAGGTGCTGCCACCTATATTATATACATACAAAACACATAGTAGACCCAAAAATATAATGACTCTGATTTAAGTACTAAATAGGGTAGCTGTCCTACGAAAAAAGATAAATATAGTTAGAAATAAACTTAATTAAATTGCTAGTTCATTAATATAATTAAAAATTTAATAACACACAAAATAGTATTTTAATTTCATCGACATATTGAAATTCTTTATTTGTATTGCATCATATATTTCCGCACCCAAAGAGATCATTACATTTTAAATTGTTCTTGAAGCAGCTACAAGCTCTTTGTCTGGCACTATTTGAACTAACTCATTTCTTACTGCTAAAATGGGTTGTGCCGCAGGCCAAAAATTGCGTATATATCATTTTAATCTCCAGCCTAAACACAATGGTTTGAACTGCTATCTCTAACATTTGTGAAACCTTATTAACTAGGCTCCATGAAGTGAATCTGCACCAAAATTGCATTAGCTTTAGTGGAATAGAAATACGCGTGCGCTATTGAAGTCCGTAAGTTATTCTGACAATATTCTACAACTTTGCGGTATATTTTTGAAATTCAAAGATACATGTATCTTAGTTATAGAACGAGGTTTTAGGGATAGTAATTCCAAGATACTTCTAGGAGGCGACTGCCCTCAGTTCCGAGCCCGCCAGGTTGTAGGACGGCGTCGGGGGAGGCTGGCTAACACAGAACATTTGGAAGCATTCATTATAAGCTTCCACAGGTCACTCCACGCGCTGATCCGGTCGAGATCCTCCTACAAGATGATAGAGTTCCGTGTAGAGAAGATGGTTCTGGACAGGGCCACGTCGTCGGTCAAAATATATAAGGTAGAGATGATGCCGTCACCAATGTCGTTGATGTATATTACGAATATTAAATTGCCAAGCACCGAAACCTGGGGGACCCCTGAGAGAGCAGGCCACCAGTCTGAAGTAGCACCGGGGATGAGTACACGAAAGCGTTGGCGATCAAGGTAGGCGGAGAGCCAGGCCAGAGTGCGACCTCTGATCCCGTAAGAGTGAAGTTTGGATTTTAGCAGCTCGTGAGTAAAGCCTTCTTGAAGTCCAGGAAGATTATGTCAACCCGGCTGGCCTTGTATAGACCATCCGACCAGTCCTCAACGCAACAGAGGAGTACTGAACCCATTCCTGAAGCCGTGCTGATAGGGCTGTAGTAGGTTTTGAGTAGCAAGGTGGGTTGTGATGCTCGAGGATTCAATGTGCTCGTCCAGTTTAAGAACTTGGGAGAGCAGGGCGATGGACTTATATTCCACTGTATTGGTTGGGTTGCCCCTCTTTGGAACTGGATTGACGTTGGCAGTGCTCCAATCTGCGGGGATTTCGCCGATATCATATGACAACTGGAAGATATATGTGAGAGGCGCAGCTAGGGCATCCGCACAATTCTTGAGCAGAGAAGCCTGGTTTCCATCTGGGCCAGGAGCTTTGTTGGCTTTAACGTGTTGCAGTAGTTTACCAACACCCCCGATAGTGAAGACGATGTCGGGCATCGAAGGGGCCCTGAAGGGCAAGAGCGGCACTTCTTCCAATCGAAGATCGGGAAAGCTTCGTTGGAAGCTGTCCGCCAGAAGATTGGCTTTTGCCGTCGGGCATGTGAAGACTACGCCGCCGCTGCGCGCTGTAAAGGTCTAAGAGCCAGAACAGGAGCCAACTTGAGCGAAAGCCGAATTAATCGGAGCCAGAGCCGTGCGGAGCACTATAGAGGTTTTGGTGTCGTTGTTATTGAAGTAGATGTTGTTGGCTCAACGTTATTATCGCCATCTAGCCGTTCTCGTCTTTTATAATGCTTTATAGCTAGAGCATAGGTTCACCCCCTTTACTCGAAAAAGGGATCGAAGGATTGAATTCGCTTAGCAAGCGATGTCAAAATTGTCAGCATTTACAATGCCCTTGAGAACCGCGAAGTCTGAATCAAAAGTTGACCGTCGATATCAATGCGGGAGTAACGAAGGGGAAGGCAAAAAAATGTTTGAACCTTTTTTCGATATTAAGGAAGGAAATTTTCTAAAACTAGGCCTTTCATCACGTGATTTATTAGAATATTGCATATAGTAGCTACTTTGCAGATTTATGTTGATCATAAAATAAATTAATATTAATAAATCTCGTGTCAAATACCGCGCCAAATGACATTTTTACTTTTTCAATTGGATACCAGTTTCTACAAAGAAAACTGTTGTAACACAAAACAACGGAAGCGGCTGGATATTAGAAATAACCCACTTCGGATATAAAAAGGATAAAAAGCATCACTGGTCACGAGGAAGCATTTAACCAAGGTAGTCAAACCATTATTAGCTTAGCGCTCGAGGTCTTTCAGTGCTCCCTTGGTTTTTTTCATCTTCAACTTAGTAGGGTTCAACCTTTGGAAAAAACAGCCGTCTCATCGTAAAATTTTAAAGTACTAGCGCCACATTGCTATTTAAGCTTGTAAAGGGACACTTTTGCTATATTAAGCTCTTTCTCTGGCCATCCAAGTCCAATTGTTAAATCGCTACTGTTATTGTGGGTGCTAGGGATTCAAAGGTCCAAAAAAGGAATATATAATATAAAGATAGGTGGCTCAGTCGTGTTTTCCAACAACATTCGAGCAACATAACGAAAGATATTTTTGGTTAGTTTTTTCGTAAAATATTTATCTAAATTTGATATGGAAAATGCGTGGCGAATCCTGTTCCGGAAGATCCTTTTCCAAAATCGCTACCCACATGTACATTAACAATTACTTACAATTAGTGGAACGAAGGGGCAATGGCGGCGTTCATGTTTTGTCACTAAACTATTCTTAACCGCTTGAACGTCATCATGGTTTTATGATCTCTCAGAAGATTTTAACTATAATTGTTATATTGGGCTCTCGAAGAGCTTGTCTACGGAAATGTTTAGAAGTACAATGTTGGGTAAAAGTCCTAGACAAAGATCGCAGGTGAGTGTTAAATTCATCATCCTGTTTGGTCCGTCGTTAAGAGCTTGAAAGGTGAGGTCATTGCTGTCCGTAGCTGAAGCGGATATTCCTCCCTTAGGGGTAAACGAATCAAATACGCGCGGGACTTAATCTGCAGCGCAATGGCTTGGAGATAATAATTAGTTTTTAGGTGTATACATGAAATACCATAATTTTTAAATAAAATAAAATTTGGCGGTCCATATTATCACCTGATAATAAAAAACAAAATAGAAAAAATTTGTGTATCCAAATATTATTGTTAAAAAGTCCAAAAATGATATTTTATCTAGATAGTACACTGTAAACATGTACTCAAAACTGTTATAAAAAGAAACGTCTTTGAACTTTTACGTTTTAAGAGCTAGTTTATTTTATAATTTTTCCATTGAATGAACTTCGTCCAAGATGGAATATCACGTACGCGTTTTAGATAATTCGCTGGTTTTAATTCTGCTTTGTGTAACTAATTTTATTAATTGTATAGATATGAATTGTGATTTCGTCATTGGTGAGTGTTCATTTTATTTATTGGAAGCTAATGGTTTTACGAAGGGTAATAGTTTTACACCCCGCACTCAGCACTAAGTGCTATATTGCGCTTAGGCATGTAGTGTGATAATAAAAACAGTAGATTAACGAAATTCTTTGCTATTCATCATTAATTTTAAATATTGGAAAAGCTTGGCCTTTTCCTTTATATCAGTTTATTTTTTGTTAGAGTTGATCAAGGCCCTCATTTGGATAAAATTTAATTTATCAATGACGTTTATATGTTCCAAAATCGTTATTTCCGTTTCAGTGTCTATCTCAATAACTTTAAATTCAGTGCCATTTTTTAAATGAAAACCCTCGGAACTCTTCACAAAAGCAAACATGTATAGCTCAAGTATTATAAGAAATAATGGTAAAAAACTAAAATCGCAGTACTTCAGAAATATATGCCTTTATGGCGCTAATGAAGTAGGTGACACGATGTTAAATTGGATTTATGGGTTAAGTGTATTTCCATTTCACAATTTACCACGGTGATAAGATCTAAGGGGGGGGGGCGATATCGATTTAAAAGTATAATTACTTCTTCGACCGAAATAGTCCTATTCCTGTGCTGTAAATATCACCTTTTTTTGTTTTCTTTCATATCTCCGAAACCCTTCCCTGCCTAAACGCTGGCCGTCTAGCTGACGATCCCCTCTCTATAGAAAGTCGTTCTGGGACCTCTGGCCACTGTTGCTCTTTCGCTTTCTTCTTGCCATCTTTATTGGGCTTCACGACTCTCTCTCAGCCATTGTTATTTTTTTAAAGGACCATTTCCATCAATTTTACCCTAAACGTTGAGGTTTGCCTATCTAGTTGCCAATACTTTCTTTTTGTATGTTTTATTTTATTTGCGAGAATTCGTGGGAATTCCGCTACTCATTTACCAGGGCGATTGACCTAATTGGGATCACCCTGTCAATACTTTTGCGTTATCATGGTGAATTTTTATAATTTATGGTGGCCGCCGCCCTGGCGCCACTTTTGACATTTATACGGGAAAGCGATGCGCGGGTCAAAACTTTGATGACGCCGGACATCGTGGCTGATCCCACGGTCAGTGATTGATAGATACTCTTTCCCGGGATTTTTACAGAGATCACGATTGGCTCAAATTACAGACGAACTGGAAGGCCACGTGGCGATCTGGTTTAAAAACTCGGGACTTAGACGATTCTGAGATATAGAACTCTGGAAGACAACCGGAAAGCCGCCAAGCTAATAATTGTTACATAGTCCCAGTACGGGTCGCGTAGACCGCTCTTTATAAAAACTCGTAAACTTGAGTTCGCGATAAAGAGTCACAATGTAGAATGAATATGTGAGTGCGCGTTTTCGCTAACCCGACATCTTCCGTCGAGAAGCCTGCAGCATCCACCGCCTCTGGCCCGTATCGTAAAATTTTTTTATCTTCATTTATGAAATATATTTTGTATTATTTATATTTGGCCTCATGATAATTGGCGCCTTAATATGACGCCTTTGGCATCATTGGACGTAGTACTCCCTTTTTATGTGTTTTAGTTCGCCCCATTGCGCAATATTATTTTTAAATCTTCATTAAATGTTTTGGTTATACTTCGCAAACCTCAACCCTATTGTTATCTTTTAGTACAAGCATATCCCTAGACATTTATTTTACTTCAAATCCCCTCGACAACTTTATTTATCTCGCTCAACCCAGTATGAAAGCGACGTGGGAGCCCGGGCTATTGTCTTAGTTTGACCAATGTAGTGTTTATATACTTTTAATTAGGATTAGCCAACCTCTTAGTCTCTCCTCGTGGTAATGGAAACGTTCATGTCAAATATATTTTCGCTACATAATGTTAGGCTTCGTATTTTGATCTTGCATGCCATAAAGGCATTTGTGGCCCAAGTTTTAGTTTTAATAAAAATTGTGTTTACCATACCATTTTGTTTTACATTTCTTATTTCTCAACCGTTGGCGGCTTCTTTACGATTGCAAATTCTAATATTGACGAGCCGGTCGCCCTGGTTCCAGACGACAAGCTTATTAATGTTGGTAAAAGTTACAAAGTGCACTGTGAGGTGAAGAAATGTAAACCTTAAAGTTTAAAAACAAACAGCTACATATTTTTAATGCGGTTTTCGCCCATAGAAATAAAATATAAGTCATCTATATACTCATGCTATTTTTTTAAATCCTGGCGTTTCCTCATTAACAATACAATTATGCTCTAAGATAGTACGAAATAAAATATTTTAATATGGTCTTAAAATGTTACAAAATGACTAAGTTTGATTTCCTTGTTGTCGTGACGAAATGGCTTAGTCAAAGCCTATGTATGAATTTATTTGCACTTTGTGGGAGGGCCCTAACCCCGAAGAGACGCAACCCCAAAGCTAGCCCTATTTATTAAATTAATTTTCAGTTCACTTACTGACCCATCAACAGAAACCTTAAACTATGAAAATCAAAAATCTTCGTCAAAATATCGCCCAACTTGTTTCTAGCCTTAACCTTTATCATATATTGAGCCACAGTGTTTATCAAGCACTTACAGATATATTATTTTAATAGTTGGAGCGGGAACAGCTGGATCATTACTTGCCAATCGACTAACTGAGATTCCTACTGTGACTGTTTGCTTGATCGAAGCGGGAGCTGAGCCGCCCAAATACACAGAAATTCCTTTGAAAATCGCCCTGACGTACGCCGATCCGTTACTCAATTGGAACTACAAAATGAAACCCCAAACTGCGTCGTGCTTTGGTTCGATTAACAGGGTAAATAAAATAATAACAAGACGTGCGACGGTCAGAATACACACAATCCTTCTAATGTGTTAAGTTTGTTTGAGCTATTCACAGCAATCTGCAACGCCGGTAACCCAACCAATATATATTCACGGTCACAAATAATTGTATTTACCCTTATTTGTTACTTCTAGTCATAGTTTGAAAGCATACAAGATTCATTCGATCATTGTCACTCTTATGTTTTACTTCTGATCACACTTATTTGTTACTACTAGTCAGCCGTTGAGTGTCACACTTATTTGTTCTGGTTATACGACAAAGACTAGTTCGATAAGCTTCATACTTATTTGTTACGTTGAGTGTCACACTTATTACTTATGGTCATACGCCGAACACTAGGTCGATCTGTGTCATACGTCGAAAGCGCAGCGTAGACATCTATAAACACGCGGATTAACAATTTTGGAAATTGCGGGGGTCCGTATACGCTGCCCAAAAAACTCTAGGTTATATGTAAACCACAGCTATTAAAAAAATAACTTTCATGATAATCGGGCCTAAATTAAGGAACTGTATGTAGATTTAGGCGAAAATATAAAAACACGAAAATTGGGGTCCCGTAAATTACCCGGAAAACTATAATTAAATTTAATATATATCGATATAACCGAAGTTGTAGGTACGTTGTATCCTAACCTATCCAATAATACTTTTTTAACGTTATCGGACTTAATTTTAAATAAAATATCTGCCACATAAAGCGAAACCACCGAAAATAGTAAATTGGGCAAATGCTCAACTTCTAGGGCTTCAATTTAAAATTTCTTTTTAAAGGCTATCAATGGCGATGTATGTACACTCGAACGATATATCATTGATTCTTCTAGCCCTAACCGTTGAAGAGATTGCGCGACACGGCAGCATGGGCTACACTGTACGTGAGACTAATACACAAACAGTTTTTGTCGATATATTAGACTATATTCTACTGAATAATCCAAAATTGTGACAAGAGTAGGAGCCCTGCAACCCGTCGCCGCTGAACGGCTTTTCGTCTCGGCAACTGTTGTTGGTACCTCCATCGCTGTTGGTTCCGACGACAATGTATCGCACATTAGAGTAACGAAAAATCGCGCTGGTGCTGGCGAACTGCAGTTCCGACAAACATCAGTTTCTTACCGACTTCAACTTCGTTGAATATTTTGAAGCTGCTCTTCCCTTTAGGATTAACGTCAATATATTCTATCTCTTTCTGTCCAATTGGATAAACGCGAGAAATTAATGCTTTTTTCAATAACACATATTTCACCATGCTTGGAAGCACATGTTTGTTACCTCTAGTCGACCAGCAGCGACTGACGCCAAATTGGTTCGGTTGTTAAATATAAAATTATTTTGAAGAAAATTAATGCAATTAGTTTTATTTGTCATTATTTTTAATTTTAGAAAACGTTTTTTCTAATATCCAGATAATAGGTAAAAATATTAATTATTATTAATTAAAGAACTTTCGTGTAATCGGAAACGCAGTTCCATTAACGGCAATCAAATAAACGAAAGAGGGCGCATCGTACGCTGTTTCCGGTAGTAGCGAACGCAAAAGTTGTAATACCCAAAAACGTAAGCCAAAGTCAGCGTCAGCTTCTTATTGCGATGACGAGAAAAACTTATTCTGATAAAAACCGCCGTCAATTTGAAAAAGATATTTTGCCAGTGTGCGATTGAATTTAACTTTACACGTCTAAAAAAATTAAACAATATTTAAATTAAAAATCTAGTTTTAGCGCTCGTACAAATCGCTCGTAACAAAAAAAAGGGAAAAAGGCTATAGTATTTTTTCGTGTAAATGTCGGTTCCCTATCTACCGCTAACTAATTTTATCTTAAAAGGGGGGCAAAGGTGGCCTGTGTCTTCCAAAACGTACGAACATCCGAGGATTTTGTTTTAATTAAACATTATTCGTTCCTTCCGAAACATCACCTTCGCTTTCCCTTCAATTATTTTCTGGTGGCGAAAATGTATTCAAAGCTTATAGAAATATTAGAAATGATTCGAAACTTAGCGCAATTTCATCCAGTTTTTCCAAGCTTGGGCGAATTTATAAATATCGCTAGTTGCGTTTCTGCTCAAGTCTTTAAGGCCAAAAATGAAAATGGGCTAGAAACCAGAAAACCAAAGTGCTGCAAACAAAAAAAATGGTTTTCTATAAGTTGAAGAAATAGTCTCGGGAGCCAACTAGCAGGCTACCATTTCAAAAAAAAACTTCATACTAAGTTAACTTAAGCCACAGTCACACGAAAACTAAAAAACACTAACTAAGTAGGTAAATACCTAATTGAGTTTTCGTCTGATCAAAATGAGACGAGCGTATAACCTATTGAAAACTTCATTCGCCTAAGCTGATTTCGGAAGCAACACGAAGACTATTTGACGGGTAGTTATAAAGGATAAAGGATTTTGTAACTATTGTTGGGATAAACCAGGGTACATGAAGTGATGGGACAATACTACAACAATGCTAAAGGCCCATTGGACTGCAGTCCGTGCTTGACTACTTCGTAGTCGTGTATCCTAATTTAAAAAAATACAAGCACGCTAACTAGTGGCTTTGTATAAGGCCCGTCTGCCCGTGTGAACTTCTTCGAACAAACTAGCAACGAAACTGTTTTCAATAGTTAAGTTTTAAACTGAGTATTGAACCGATTTAATCCGTTGTGTTACCGTGGCTTTTATTATACTTCATTGATAGTTTGAATTTGAAAATTATATTCTTTTAGCAACCGCTTTACCCAAGAGGGAAGGCACTAGGTGGAACTAGTTCCATTAATGGCATGCTTTACGTAAGAGGGAATAAAGTGGATTACGACATCTGGGAGGAAATGGGAGCCACAAATTGGTCGTACAAACACGTTCTGCCATACTTCAAGAAATCGGAAGGAAATCGAATAACGTCCCCCATTGACTCAGGTAATCTTTTCTAAAATTGTCAATTTTTTAAGAGTAGACTTCTTAAAAAATGCCTGATCGTTACAATTATAGACATTGAAAGTAGTTAACTCTCTCATGGTGCCTTGATTATTTCGTCTTAAGCCTTATAAATTTTCACAAATTTATTTATCCAAGTGATCGTATCAGTTTTTTAAAGCTAACACTGGTATTAACGAGAACGTCTACGCTGCGTTGTACAACCTGGTTCATGTCGAGCGGTTTTAAATTGAGAGAGAGCGACGTTTCAGATTCTCCTGGACTCTAATCACTTTCTAGATAATTATATAGATTATTCTCGTTGAAACCTTTCTTTTTTAAGTAGCGATAAAAGTTATGTCTTTGATTTGAGGAGGTACGCTAATAAAATAAACTTCTACCAGTCAAATTAGAGATTTACAAATAAAAATAATGTTTCTACTGGTATTGTATTAAAATAGTTCCCTCTGTTGCTATGTCGAAGTTAGTTTTGTTTCCTAATTGTTGAGCTTAGGTCTGCCGACTCAAATTTTAACTCGCCGCTCATAAAATGATTAATAAATTTTCGTTGCAGAATATCACGGATACAATGGAGAGCAAACTGTTGAATATAGTTCTTTCAAGAGTCCTGTTGATGACGCCGTTTTGGATGCTGCTCGATATTTAGGAGTTCCAACGGGTGACATCAACGGACAATTTCAAAGAGGTTAATTCCCGGATTTCTAGTGACGTTAATTTTATTATGTTTCTTTATTAGAAATAAATTAAATAGAAACAGCAGTTCCGTTTAATAATTTTATGAAATTTCAAAAATAAGAAACTAACCTTTTTCAGAGGCTTGTTTTTACACAAGCACAATCGCATTTATCGTGCAGTTGTACAGTAGTGCCTGCTTCAATACAGTCAAGGCAGGGTACTGGCAATAATCTTTAGAACAGGGGCGTCGAAATGATTACCTCAATTTTCGAACTTGTGATCTCGAATATAAAGTATCTGCTTTCAACATGGTAATCTCGACATAGAGAATGGTGATCTCGACCTCCATTTCATTTGTATCGATACTTGATAACCTCTCCTTAAGAATATCTGCGTATCGTCATTACTTTAGTTGTTTGGAACTTAAAATTTAAAAAAAAACTGTAAAAAATGCGTAGGATGAAATGAAAGAAATGAAAAGTTGTATTGTGAGAAATTAATTAGCGTCAGTTACCACAAGCGTTTGTTAAGCCGGATGGCAGACATAGGAAATAATCTTAATACTCCTTTCAAGCAAAGATTTTCACATAAGAATAATGATAATAAGCTATGCCTTTTTTATCAGGTTTTTCACTAATACCTCTTACAATACGGAATGGATTTCGATGTGGAACTGAAAAAGCATTTTTAAGACCGGCTTATAGTAGAGAAAATCTTGTCGTTCTTGCTTCTACTTTGGTCCTAAAAGTGAGTAACTTCGAAATAAATTAATATTAAACAAACTATGAAATACCCCATTTGGAACACTTTATATATTTGCAGGAAGTCTGCTAAATTAATCTTAAATCTAAAATATGAAATTATTTGTTATTTAATTTCTAAATTAGATTCTAAAGCATAATAACTGTAACATAAGAATAATTTTTTTCATTTAATAAATTATCATTACCCAGATTCACATTAATAAGGCGAACACAGCGAAAGGAGTATTTGTTTTGCAAAATGGAAAGATTTATTTCATTCCGGCTAAGAAAGAAGTCATACTTTCAGCAGGAGCAATCAACAGTCCACAGCTACTACAACTCTCTGGCGTCGGACCAATAGAGCTTCTCAAAAAGTATCAGGTCGGAAACAAGAACTTTCTTTTGCTGGACTTATGTTTTAGAAAAATTATGGAGCATTAACTTTTATTTATAGCTTAATTTAAAAATAAATTAATATTTGCAAATTGAAAGATTAACTTTAAGGGTCAGGAAAATTAATTTTGATTTCAAACTTTACGTCCTTGCTAGGGAATATAGAAAAAAAACAGCTTAAATTCACTTATTATAGCCCTTGGAAAACTAATTTTGCGCAGCTTTTGGATATTCAAACCATTCATCAGGTATTGCGTATTGATTTTTTTGCAATATTGATTTTTCTTCTGTAGTTTAGATGCAATTTTAAGCTATATTGAATTTTTATAAGAATATCACTGAACTCTGTAATACGCGAATGATATACGTACTTACTCTTCAAAATTTTATTAGTAGCTCTATCCTTGCGCTGTAGCATTCAATAAGGTTAAACTACAGAAATTATTGCGCAATCATAACATTTATTGAAACAGTTAAATCGTCGACTAGATTCGGCGGAGTTAGTGCCATCATCCAAACTAAATTGAATTTCAGAGCGACTACATTTTTTTAACAACATTAGGGTAAGGGTTAATTTACTTTTAAAAACCTTTTTCCATTTGGTATTCAAATAGAAAGCTTTATCAAAATTCATAAGATTTTCTCTTTTTACATATTTCTATACTTTATGTCGTATTTCTACGCACATACGTATTCGGTTGGGTTTTAATTTTTCATTGTTCAAAATCTATGTTGTTTATTAAGTTGATGGTGGTAAGCTACCATTCAAGTCCAATTTAATTCCTTTTTTGTTCGGCTAGTCGTTATTTAAAATTGCGATTTGTTTATCCTATATAAGTATGATTACAATCTTTACATGGAATATCAGTCCAAGCGATCTTTACCGCTATCAAACATTTTTTATAAAAAGTAAAATTAATATTAGGTAATTCATAGTTATTTTTAATATGAAAATTATCAAGAAAGTAACTATATATTCTTAATGATCCGAGTATTAGCGTTTTCAAGACACCAATTGTTTGAGAAAAGGGTGACAAGATTTTTTGAGGAAATAAACTGACGCTAAAGTGTTTATAATATCCACTTGCGCAATATGCCTGTAGTTTTATCTTATTGATTGTATATACTAACTCTATGAATATATTTCAATTATATTAGATTCCAGTGTTTGCGGACATTCCTGTGGGTGAAAACTTGCAAGATCACACATTTAGCAGTGGATTATTTTATTCCACGAATGTAACAACGGGACCAAACCTCGGTAATCTATATACGTCTCTTACATCGTCAATGATCAATGGTAAGTTGCTTTTTTAAATTAGTAAAAGTGTGCTCAATAATATTTTAATTATTTACTAAATAGTCTAGCTAAGTACTAAACCCACGTTATCTTTATTTTCATTGCGTAGTTTCGGGTCCATTACCCGTTCTTGTTTAAGTGTCCGAAAAGCCTTAAAGAATTAGACAAACGTTGCCAATGAACCATTATGTTCCTGTTGTGATATTTCTGTTTTAGCAGGTAGACTGACGGGCGTTCTTTCGTCTAACTTGGTGAGCTCTGTTGGAATTATCAAAAGCAAATACGAAAGCAGGGAAGGTGATTACAACGACATCGCAATATACTTTACTCTAGTGTTAAGTCTATTTAAAGGCTTTAAACCAGAGGTAAACCTATTTTCAATAGTTTTGAAATAGCTCTTTTGGTAACCCTTAAGGGGGAAAGGTATCATGGTTTTTGACATCTTTATTCGCATTGGGTTTGCTCATTCAGTATTCAAAATAGATTTGACAATTGGAAATTTAATAGTTAATTAGTTGAATCGTATTATTTTAAACCAACCACACAAATCTTAATCAACCACGCAAATCTAGTCTCTGTGCAATATTTTCTATCTCATCGTTTAACTAATCAACTAAAAATCAAACAAACAATTCGTGCTAGAGAATTGTTTGAGCTTTATACTGTATAGAAAAATTGGTTTTTGGTGTAATGTCATTTGACCGGAACCAGATAACCTTTCCGTCCTGAGTATGTGAAGAGTGTTCCACTAATAATTTAGTTATTTTGGGATTATTTCAGTATTTTACTCGATACGGTCCTCTGGCTCTGAAAAATGTGTTTTCGGCGAACGTGGTTAGTTTGCACCCCAGGACCAAAGGCAAAGTGCAGATCCAATCAAAAGATCCAAAGGAACATCCTCTCATTGATTACCCGATGCTAACTGATGTCGATGAATTGAACGTTATGGTTGAGGGTAAGCTTGACAAACACACAACCGGTCACCCAGCAATCATGTCTTCTTCCATACCAGATGGTTAAAGCTAGGAGCAACAAACACAAGGAGAGCGCAGATAGCATTTAAACACGCTAACGAAGGGTTGTGTACGAATTTCATTGGACGAGCGTCACAAGCCTTTACGATGAACGTTTTACGGGTGGGGGGGTGACAATTTCTGAATTTTCCCCTTCCAACGGCAGCAGGCGCTAAAGCCAATGAAAAACGTACTCAAGAAAATCCACGACTTTTGACGGGTTGCGTTCTCCTTGTGTGGGGTGTTGTGTTTGTTACTCCTAGGTTAAAGTAACTTGGATTATTGGAATTAAAACTTAAATTAGTCGGGCCTTGAAGGAAGTGTATTGTAACTTCTAAAAGCACTCTCTGACACGCGCTACGGCTTGTTTTAAACCTATTATGGCTGGCTTAAGATAAATTTGTGGGGCAAATGGGAAATTAGGTAGGTTTGAAATCCCTTAATAATTTGAGTTTTACTTAAAATAAAAAGTTTTCGTAATCGCCTTTAGGGTTTTCAAAACTGATTATTGTTTGAACTGGATAAACTATCGCTTTACTTTAGTGGTCCCTATTTGGGTTTCGAAATTTCGCGCCTTTAAGTCGTCAGATTAGAATAGTTCATATTTTATTTAACGTCCGGAACCTTAAGTCTTTGAAACACATTGTCAATTTAGTTAACTGTCTTAAAGGAATGAAATTTGTGAAGAAAATGATTGATACTATGCCATTTCGACGAATCAAAGCGGAACCCATCGCTAATCCTCTACTGGGATGTAACGACTACGAAATGTACAGCTACGAGTACTTTGCTTGTGTCGCCAGGACGCTAACGGTTCCCGGATATCACGCCTGTTGTACTTGTCCAATGGGATCCCCTGAAGATCGAAATACCGTGGTTGATCCTTTACTGAGGTCAGAATATTTAGCATGCAGTAACACTATGATATTCCATGCTAAGTAGTAAATATCTTTGTTTTGGAATAAAAGCGCCTTAGATATACTAGCGTTGCTTAGCTTCTCTATTCTTGGGGAAAATAATTTTGGATAAAATTTGAAAATGGAAAACTATTTATACTCTTTTATAAATGAATGTTTTTTATTTCAAAACAATTCGTTGGTATATAAAAAATCGCCGACAAAAAGTTACATTGTTAAATTTGCACAATAAAACCAAAAATAGTATTTACAACGATCAAGCCGGCCTCTAACGATCTTCTAAATTGGTTAGGCTATTATCAACAGTGGTATTTACAATAACCTAAACAATTAAAATAATTTTACAATTAATGTGTAAATTTAACAAATTAATTTGGTATCTTCAATTTGAAAAGAAAATAGATAGAAAATTAATCTTTAGCAAACATTTCACTCAGACGTGTAATGTAAAATCTTTATTAAGATATTTACTTTCATTTGCTTACAGCTATTTTCTTCCACGACTGTTTCAAAAATAGACCATTTAAATTACTGCTTGTTAATTTAACAATTAAATTCCTTTTAACAGGGTGAAAGGGGTGAGTCGTCTCCGAATAGTGGACGCGTCTGTGATGCCAAAGCTGATATCTGGAAACCCGAATGCCCCTGTCCAGATGATCGCCGAGAAAGCGGCGGACATCATTAAACAAGAACTTAATTTGAAATGACCTGGTTTTATAAGTCTCTACTGCCAGTCTTAGGATATCCTTCATTTGTTTAGGCACTGCTGCTTATATTTCGTAAAATCAAGTCTGAAACTATAGATATTAAACGATGGATAAGGTTAAAAACCAAATTCTTAAAATGAAATGTGTATTTTATTATTAGCGCACTAACCGTTAACAGCCATAGTGTAACCTACAAGGAAAAAGGCATTGGAATCTTTTATCAATCGCCCTGTCTATTAAACAGGAACAAATAACTTCACATGCGCACTTAAACATCACCAAATTGAATGGCATCTCGACCCTCCTGTACAATACCTGAATAACCGTACCCTTAAACACACTGCGCGCACTAAGCCTTAATACCAGACGAGTATCTTTACCATAAAGAAAAATATTACATTGCTTTATCAATAATAAGTTAGAAAAAATCAATCATCCGGGACATAAACTTTATAAGCACACTAAAACAAAGTAAAATGGTTTTCTACCAAAGTAGCGCTTTCTGAAGCACCTAGTGCATTGGGAACAGTCAAAATCACCCTGTCATTCATCAGAAGATATTTAATCAAAACGGTTTCTCAATAGTAAATATACCAAAAGTGACACTTTAAATGCTATTTTAACCCTATGCAATAAATTTCTACGTTTCCCAATAAACACGTAGAGTGTAAAAAACAGAAAATTAACAACCTCATTAAAGCTATCTGCTCCCAAACTTTGGCTTCCTCCAGATAATTACTTCAAATATGCAGTAAATGCCTATGATAGTGTAATATCGTTAGATATACAATATAACATTTGGTGAATAGGAAACAGCCCAAATTTTAAGCCCTCGATGATCGATCGCAAAAATAATGAATCAAAAACTTGATGATCCATCAATCAGTAAGAAAAGTTCACTCTTCTAGGGCCCAAAAAAAATTCAAATATCTACCTTAGGAAGGTTTTGTAAAACATCATTTGTCTGAACAAAAATCAACCTGGTATATATAGCTATATAGCACAGTCAAAATAAAATAAATTTCCAGTGAACCCGAAAAAAATGGGTACAAGCAACTCTCAACGGTTTTGGGTTCTAAATGGTCACCTTATCATGTAAAAAAATTATACCCCTTTATGCGAAGAGGAACATGTCTAAAAATGGCTGCCATTTTGTCTATTTTTATTTTTTGGACGTTCTTGCGTGAACGATACTACATAGGCCTATAGTTCCTTTGGCCAAGTTGTTCAGACCATAATTTTCTATCGTGTCATATATCATTTGTAACCATAGCATGAGCGCCACCTGGTGGGCATAGATTGAACATGTGTAACAACCGAAATCTACCCTTTTTTTAGTTTTTTTTTTGACATTCTTGCGTGAACGATACTATATTGGCCAAAACCTCCTATAGCAAAGTTGTCCAGAAACACATTTGCTATCGTTTGATATATCATTTGTTAAAATAGCGTAAGCGCCTCCTATTGGGCAAAGACGGAAGTAAGGTCCATTTTCGTCTGGGATTTAATAGCAGAAATAATTAATATTATTTATTCATAATAACATTATTTTATTTATGCATTTTAGTGTTATTATATGCGCACTTGTAAAATTTTATGTAAGTTTAAGTAACTATTTTAAGATAAAACATAAATATTAAATATATATTTCTTATAATTCTTCACAATCGGAAATTCTTTTCCTCATTTTCTTTATAAGATTTGAGACAGCCGATTCCGTTGCATTCACCGCACATGGGCGAACAGTTTATGCCATATTTTCGACAAGAACAAGCTTTACCGCAGTTACTAACTTTACATCCACAAAATATAAGAAGTTAAACCTTTCTGGAGCTACTTCGGAACGAATAGGTTTCAAAACGTTATTATTTATTTTCCAACCCCATAATTCGGGTTCCAAACTTTCCCCTAGCCATTCTTGGGTTTGGTAGTATACCCTTTCGATATGATTTTTTGCAGCTTGCGACGTGGGAGGAAGCGAGGCTAATTCATTAGAACTTTTCAAAAGTTGCTTCGAAGCAAAGTTGTTGTACATAAGAAATCTATGTTCGTGAAGAGTTTTGGTTCTAACATTTGCACCGTAAAGTTTTAAAATAATTTCATCTCCAGCTTTCATAAGCTCTTGGCGATCTGAGTTTCTTATGTTGAAGAATTTGGCATTTTGAATTAAACTTGGATTATCCACGAAAAGTTAAAGGACTTTATTCTTAGTATCGCAACCCGAAAAGGCATGAATAAAAGGCAAAATTTCAGCTCTATCTTTTAGTTTCGTCTTCAAACTGTGGTTATCTGTAATTTTGTCAGGTTTGGAATTTTTTCCAGGTCTTATCATAAAAAATCCTTTTTTTACAATGATATATTAGCAAAACCATTATATCCGTGTCGTCAGCAACAATAAATACGTGGTTATTTCTTCGTTTCAGCTAGGAGCACTGACAACACAAGGAGAACGCAACCCGTCAAAAGTCATGGATTTTCTTGCGTACATTTTTCATTGGCTAGACGCTTTAGCGCCTGCTGCCGTCGGAAGGGGAAAATTCGGAAATTGTCTTCCCTCCCCCCGCCAGTAAAACGCTCAGCGTAAAGGCTAGCGACGCTCGTCCAATGAAATTCGTACACAACCCTTCGTTAGCGTGTTTAAAGGCTAGCTGCGTTCTCCTTGTGTTTGTTGCTCCTAGGTTTCAGTCCCAACGATTAAGCTGTTATTACTACAGTATCTGCGTCAGAGGGAGCGTGAGTGACATTAATTTTAGCCTTTACCAATTCCGTATAGTGAGTTCTTTTAAGAGTGACTTTTTGTTGTTCAATTTTGAGGGAAAATCACTTTGAGGTACTGAGCAAAACAGTTCTGGTTTAATAACTATATCTGGAATATTTATTGCTCTCTTTAGGTGCTATTTCGACTTGGTACTTCTGTGTTCTAAATCATAGCCGTCAAATACTATTGTAATATTCGAATTATTTGATCCGTGGTGATATTTTAAGTAGTGAATGTACTGTTCTACAATATTGGAGTAAGTTGAAGGTCGGTGCCAAACATTTTTGTATAGTAAATGCCCACCATCAATCACAAAGATGTTGTTAACATTCTGTAAGACCGAATTAGTTGGAGTTTCAAGTTTCTCTAGTTCCTTCAAAAGATTAGACTTGGTGGTTTTTCTCACGTACCCATCAACAAAAATTGAGGGAGGGAATGAAGCCAGTTCGTATTTGAAACATTCCTTTAAATCTTCTGTAGTTGTGTTAGTACAAATAATACGATTGAAAAGCTGTGAAGGGTTGCCTCCATCTTTTCCCAAAAGGAGGCGCTTACGCTATTTTAAAAAATGATATATCAAACGATAGCAAATGTGTTTCTGGACAACTTTGCTATACGATGTATTGGCCAATATAGTATCGTTCACGCAAGGATGTCAAAAAAAGGGTAGATTTCGGTTATGTTACACATGTTCAATCTATGCGCACCAGGTGGCGCTCATGCTATGTTAACAAATGAGATATGACACGATAGACTAATTATGGTCTGAACAACTTTGCCAGAGGAACTATATGCCTATGTAGTATCGTTCACGCAAGAACGTCAAAAAACTAAAAATAGACAAAATGGCGGCCATTTTTAGACATGTTCCCCTTCGCATAAAGTGGTATAATTTTTTTTACATGATAAGGAGACCATTTAGAACCCAAAACCGATGAAAGTTGCTTGTACCCATTTTTTTCCGGGTTCCAATACAACTTGACTGTGCTAATAGTATATTTTCGGACGTTGCGGTATTCTTCCTTCAACGGTTTTACACAAGTTAAACCACATAAAAGGACTAGTCGGACCGAAGAAGCTCGGAAAATCGAAGAGACGCTCTGCTAAGAATAAGATGGTCTGTATCCAAATAACCTCCTCTACTATGGTTCAAAGCTACGGTTTTCAGCCGGCTAAGATCTTAAAGGAGATGAACTAGAAGAAAGTTCGTGAGCTGCTGCCGCAATAAGTCTTCGTATCGACGAAATATAAATTAGTATTAACCATGCAACGACCATATAAGTTCATTTGTTTTCAATTAGCCTTAAGGTAATCTAAGACGTGGTGTACAAATGGTATTTTAACCCTAGGTTTTTAGTAGTATAGTACCATACATAAGTAACTAAGTGTTTGCGTGTAGTATTTTATATTGATCGCGTTTAGTAAATATAATGTTAGTAACTTACAATTGTTAGTATAATAGTGCTCGCGTGTATACATATAAACAGGTTGTTTCGGATATGCTTATCGTGAACTCGAGGGCGTGTTCTTTGGGTTCAGATGGGTCGAAAATGTTTGATGAACATGGGTCGTACAGTGTTTCGTTTCAGAGATATGGGACCCCAAAAATAACCGTTTCAAACAACTAAACTCACTCAAATGAACGAACCAAATTGTTTGCATTAAATAAGCATTTGCTTTTTATTGTGGAATGATCAAATTATTAACAAGTGCCAAAAGTTGATTAGTGAACTCTGAGACTTATGTTTTGCTAAATAATGATTTTTATAATGCCCACCTAATTTAAATGACTCGAAACCATTCAAAAACCAAGTTGTTAATTTTATTTTTTACCAAACATTGAAATGGTACTAATTAAATTTATTAGATTTAAAGATAGAATTTACGAAAATTACAGGATTTTTTCAAAATGACTAAGTGATTAGGTGTTAAATGAAGGATTTAAAATTTACCATAAGAAATAAATTTACTAAGTGCAAATGAAGTAAACCTAACTAAGAACAATGAAATAAACTGCGAGTTTCAGATAAGCATGTCATGAACTCGAGTGTATTCTTTGGGTCCAGATTTAGTTTTGTCAATGGATTTGACAGCTGGTTGCCACAAGGGGCTCGATTAAATAATTCTTCATTCTTTCCAATTGAATTTACATATGAAAAATATACTGAATAATAATTGCATAGAAGCTGAAATTTGACAACTCTCTAAACCCTCATCTCTACAGGGTGTTTTAAATTGATCACTCCAGGCATTTTGCTCTAAAACGTTATTACCTATCGAAAAGTAAAATTTTCCGAGTGTACACTATCTGGAAAAGTCGTTGTTATTTGTAAATTTCAGCAAAATCGTGAAATGTTTCACGGTTTTGGAATTTTTATTTTTTAACGCTAGGTGGTAGAAGACAACTGTCAATGAACAAGTTGTAGAGCCGACTCGAAAACCTTAAATTAAATTAGTTTGGTCGGTATGGTTGAAAGTTAGGGTTGTTGAGGACATTCCAGACATAATACGTTGACAAGTCCAAATTGGAGCTTGCCTTTCTTATACGTACTCAATGGTAGGTGAAGAAGTAAGCGATGACTTTGTCTTCAACATTCACGTTTCCATCATTTTCAAAGTCACGAACAGCACGGAGAATATTGCGGTGATCTGGTCGACTGTTAGGATAGAACATATGAAATAATTGACTTACTAGACGTGCGTTTTGATGACCATCACCGTGGTTTAACTTTACCATCTTAATTGTACCGCTTTCACGGCTCTAACGAGGCATACTTTCTTACTGAAGTAAGTTGAGATACAGATTTTAATATTGGTGACTCCGCACTTTAAAGAAAACCTTTTTTTCAACGAAGTGCAAATGCCAAAAAAGCTTTGGGAAATTTGAAAAAAAAAATTCAACAATTTCGGAAATTGTTTTTTTTTTTAAATTAATTACCAAAAAAAAATTAGTTTGAAAAACATTCATTTTTAGCCGTCATACAAACATTAAAATTTCCATATGTTTCTTTATATATTAGCTGTGAAAAGGTTCAGGTCACCTACTACCAACTTTGATGAGACATCATTAACTTATGGTATTAGCTAGTTCAATGATTGCGTTTTGTCGCTTAGCGCCACCTATTGCGTACAGGCTTTGGTTCTATTTGAAATCCTGTAGTTAAAAATGAGTACGAGACGTGTCCTTACAATGCAATAATTCAGTGTTGAGTCCGAGACGAGACTCGAAGTAAACCGAAAGTTTGGCAACAAATCTGATAACTTTTTAGAAATTCACATGATTTGGAGCCTGAGAAGAGACCATTTTCTTTTCTTTGTTTTAAGCAAGGGCGAGCCGAGTCCTCAATTATTTATTTCTGAAACTGAGCCCGAAACAAGCCCAAATTAATTTTAAGTAAAACGATGAGGTGAGGTAGAGTCCTACTCGAAGCGTACAGCTACGCTTCCATGATAATTGGTGCGTAGAGAGACGCAGATGATTACGCTAGTTTAAGAAGTTGCTAAAACTCTCAAATTACTTGAATTTTAAAATAATATTATTTAAGGTCAAAAATTGTAAATTTGAACGGAATACTTTGGGATATGTTTTGTATAACGTTTTCAAAATAAAGGAATGAATGGTACGGTACGTTTTCAGTATTTAAAACGCAAAATTTTCAAATAAAATAAAATATAAAATTTTACATTGTGTATCAAGAATGTATTTATTTATTTATACTCAGGGAGAATGAATATGTCGAGACTATCGACGGACACGTTGAGGCCCTAACCACGTCACGATAAGGGGGGGGGGGGGAGAAAAGGAGGATATCTTATTTTTTGCGTCCTCGCAGCAGCGTTAATCGCGTCGAAAAACGTTATTTTTAAGAACCAATGAGATTGCAGTATTATTTGATTTTATTAAAGTGGAGGAGAATACCGGGTGCCCCAACGGGTGGAATTGGAGAAACGCTAAAAATAATCTCGACATATTCATTCTCCCTGAGTATAAATAAATACATTCTTGGTGTATAACTAACTATTTTAGTAGCTTTTAATTAATATTTCAATTATTAAAAGGGTTTAATTAATATGAAATCTCCACAATTACAAGATTAAAAAAAAATTAAGTCTTATATTATTACTCCAAATGACATCCTCTAAACTCAAGATGAAACCCTACCAATGCTCAATACCGTTTTTTTCCAACAGATTTTACTTTTTTACTTCTAATACGATAATTTCGGTAGTTTGTACATTAATGAAATACAGATTTGTAACAATATTAAGAAATTTTTACTTCAATTCCGAGTGATTGACAAAAAGCTTAAAAGTACCCGTACCAGCCACCAAACGGTACTCTTTGATAAATCGCTAGTTCCCGTTGTCTCTACTTTCTATATTTACCCTGACATGTTTACTCCTGTTGTTAAATCACCCGCCGCAACAACGCCGCCAGAATAAGTCTAATTCGGTGAGGGGGAGGGGAGGTGGTGGAAATTACTTTAAAAGTTTGACAGCCAATTTTAGGCCAATTTGTATTACGTGTGGAAGGGTAGTGCGGATAATCGACAAAAACCCAATATCTGATCAACAAATGTTTTCGCCAATTTTATTTGTATTTTTGTGAGCTACATAAAGATGTGACGTCAAGAATGGTATCTTCGCCTTTACGCGTTTAACATCTACTCTGCTAGTCTGCTCGAAAGACAAATGGGTTGGTAGACACGCAAAAGCGGGTTAACCCAGTCGCCACCTTTAGTGGGGTGGGATGAAACGTGTTTCTGAATTCTGACGTCACAAGCTAGCGTGAGAGTGAGAGGGAAACATCCCCACGTGGTTGCATACGGCGCTAAGAGGAAAGGAGGTGGGCAAAAGATGTGAGTGTTCATAAATAAATAATCACACTTAAGATAAGTTTTAGCCTTGTCACGTTTACTCAAAAAGTAAACAAACAAAAATATAATTTACTTAACTTGTTAACAGCGAAAACTAAAATACTCCTAAAAGTTCGAGTGAACATGAGTAGTCGATTTTTACGAGAGCGTTTTCAAAGCGAGTGGGAGGCGTGTTCTCTCTAACCTCGCTTCACTTACGGCGCGGCGATCGAGCGGAGGGCTTCTTTTTACATCTCCGAGGGGACTATGTCCTCTAGGAGGGGTTATACAATCACCGTGTCTGTGGGTGGGTGAGTGGGTGTGTGTGTGTCCTGCGAACGCGTACGCATTTGTGTAGCAAAGTGTAATCATTGCGTACGCATTATCTCGAAATCCGCGTTCGCAATTGCTTGGAATTAGGGAACGAATTCGAAAGATTGGCAAAACTACCGTGTGACGGTGAGCGTTAACGGATTTATTTGCGGTTGGGTTTGGTTGTTTCTTTTCGTTAAAGCTCACCGTCGCGGCAGTTTTAACTCAGTTTGATTGGATATTTTTTGTAATGTTTATGTGTTGGGTGGGAATGTTGAGATTGTGTTATGACGGTTGTGTTCGTTGTGTTTGTGGTGTTTGTGTTTGGTATGTATGCGCGTTTTTTCTCCAACTTCTTCTTATTCTTGACTTTTGGGACGGATCCAGTGCTGAGTGATATGGCAACCTCTCAACGGCAGGGTTTCCACCAATTGTTCACGATATTCGCCTTAGTGTCAATTTGCGATCGTATCGAGCGGGATTTGAAGCCGAGACCTCCTGCTTGACAGGCGGACGTTCTACCTCAGAACCACCGACACTTGTTACGCTTCATTGAAAATTAGACCTTCAGCTTTATCGGAAGCGTATTTAATAGAGTACGAAATTTTGGTTTAATTGAAATAGAATTGAAATTGAAATTATTGCATCGAAGAAATCCTAATTTAGCGTTTTCTCTATTAATTAAAAACAAATGCGCCACCCAGGTTTCGAACCCAGGCCATTCGGCTTGGCAGTCAACCGCTCTATCACAGAACCACCGATAGCTGCTTAGCTTCACTGAAAATAAGACACTCATCGTAATAAAGTCTTGAATTTTTTTATGAATTAATTTATGAATTCCTAATCTAGTTTTTTTACGAATGAAATTATGATGATTTTATCTTGTTTGTCTAATCTTTGGTATTGTTGGTTTTTTCTGTCTTATATTTGTATCTACTATTTTTTATGTTTATTTCCTTTTACCCGCAAACTGATCCAGTCTTAGAGGAACCTTTAAGAGCGTAAGTCATGCCCAAAAGCTTATCCGGTTTCATTATAATAACGTGAAAAATCGTATTTGTGAATGGTAAGGTGTTGCGCTTCTTGATATTATATTTTCTATTGCTTGATTTCTAAGTATTTAAACTAATTTATTGCTTGACTGCGTTATAAAATATATATATTTTCATCGAGTTGTATACATCGTGCGCTTACACTTATGTTGGTCTGGTTTTTAACTGGATCTTCATTACTTCGTAATTTATTTCAAACGTTTTCTCGACTGATTAAGATGTTTAATTTGAAATAAAATGAGCGTTAAAGATGCGGCAAGTATTTCGTAAGCGCGAAAAATACAAATACCCTCTGTAGATATTTCATTCATTAAAATTGGCTTCGTATTATATTTAACTGTTAAATTTGTACCGTAAATAGGGTTAAATTCAATTGTGCATTGTTTTAGTACGTCTAACTCACTGTTGTAACTACTTAATTTATAATATTCCGAATAAATTATACTCGGTTGTTTCGTCTCAATTATTTTAATTATAATTAAAATTTTATACCGGGCGGGATTGAACCTGGATAACGTTTTTAGTAAATAACTACGGAGATCTATCTTTAAGGGTCATCTCGATAAATTAATACCGCTAGGGATAATTCTTCCGAGGAGAGGCATATTTTGGCTTGCCAACTTGTTTATATAACAAATATTTAAGATATATTGAACTTAAACATAAAATGACGGGTTAAAAAACTTTGAACAGCTCTCATTATGACATCATTTTTTCTTGAATTTTAGGATCATCACTGTGAGCATTAGAAAGACGCCAATCCACGTGAAGGAGGAAATGAGCGCCAGGTAAACGGTGCGATGCGCGATTCCCCATCCTCTGCAAAATATGGATCTCAGCGCTTCATTCGGTAGCGTCACCGGAAGAAAATACGCGAAAATGCGAAAAGCGTGATTTACACTTTCCAGCGGCCAAAGGAAACCTGTTGCAAATTAAAAAGACAAATGCAATTAAGCGTGCTTTAGGTCTACAATGAAAAAGATTGTGTACAAATTCATTATGTTTCGATCAGATAGGGCCTAAAACTTGACATAAGAAATATGTGAAATTCCCAACATTGTTTCTAAAAATCGTTTGAAAAATCGGGGGCTTTGTGCTTAAATCTATTGAGGAATCACCCGAAAGATTATGTCCAACCTGCAAACTGACATTGTACCGAAAAAAAATGATCCATCCACACTGAAACCTGCGAAGATAAGTAAAAAGTTGGCGCAACCGTAATTTTAGTCCCACATCGTATGTGTTAAGCTACTTCCAAAACATCATGCTTAAAATTTTATATCTCAAAGGGGTACCAAGAATCGTACTTTATACCATACTAATTGATTTAATGTTACTAATTATTGTACGTTACACAGTTTCATACTGAAGGATATTGATACTTATGATTGTACGTTAAAAACACCTTTCACGGTTTCATTAAGTGTCATACTGAAAGAAATTATTACTTATGATTGTACGTTAAACACACCACTCACAGCTCCATTTAGTGGCATAGTAATAGATATTGTTTCTTATGGTTGTACGTTACACAGCTTCATTTAGTCTTATACTTAAAGATATATTACTTAAGTCGCCAGATGATTTCGGCCCTTAAAACCTTGGCTGTATATCTAAAGTATAATAAAATATTCTGATTCTTATGATTGAACGTTACACAGCTTCATTTAGTGTTATACTTATGGATATTGTTACTTATGATTTTACGTTACACAGATTCATTTAGCTTCATTACTTATGAATATTTTTGTACGATTGTCCTTGCTTAGGCAGACAGATACTACATTATGGAAATAAACTTCCATACGGTTTCCCCTTAAGTAAGATTTATCTTACTTAAGGGGATACCGTATGGAAGTTTATTACAGTAAAATCCTGCTAGATGGCGATAGCGTTTCAGGCTAGAAAATAACTTTCCTACGCTTTACGCTCTACCGATTTTACTTTACCGATTGATTTTTTTCAATCCGAGGTTATTAATATCCTGATAATAACCTATAATCAACCTATAAACATCGGGAATAATGCAATTTTAAAACCCGATATAAATTAGTTTATAAAATAATGAATGACCAGTCCTAATTCGAAATGTACCCTGAATAGATTTTGATTTAGGACCTATTTATAAAAAATCCGCATCCAAATTGCCAATAATAATTAGCCGTAAGTGATCGAGTCGCAGAATATTTAAAAAATAATTTCAAAACATTGTTCGGCACAAACATTGGTTCAATATTATCTACAAAGGATGATAGCTATCGTACGTCGGGGAACTCTGCCCTGTATAGCGATTTCGTGCAAGCGCATTGAGATGAAAGGAGAATCTGCGGAGATTAGACGGAGTTCCAAATCAGAATTAAAGAGGGCTCTTGAGCCTTGAGCGTAAGACCTCTGCCTTGCAAGCAAAGAGGCTCGAGTTCGAATACTAGCGCTGCCGTAGTTGGCTTTTTATCGAATTTGTAAAACTTGAAAGGCATTTTGATGAAATATTTCTACTATTTCAACTAGCAATTGTACCACTTCTATGCATAAATACATTTGGAACTAAAACCGAACATAGCTATAACGTTCGTTCTGCTTTATATCTGGCACCTTTATATCCGCTGGTTCCGCCAGAAATTAGAAATATCCATTAAATAACGACTACTACAGTCGTAGATAGGATCTCCAAGTTTTGATATCTTTTTAAATCGAAAAAATCAATTTATTTGTTTAAAATTTAATTTTTATTGATTTTAATTATTTTTCAATTTATTGAGTTTTAACGGTTTAATGCCTGTATTTTTTGAAATTGCATTAATAAAATAAGTGCAGCGGAATTTAAGCTAAAATATAAATTAATATTAAAAATTATAAAATTATATTTAAATGAGTCTAGAAATCCTACATTCGCACATTTCCAAAAATACATTGGAGTATCATGAGCGGTTTAAAACAAAAAAATAATAATTTTATTTAAAAAGATATTTAAATCAAAACCCTTAAATCAGACAATCCTGTCAACTAGAAACAAGGAATGCAATTAAAATTAATTTGAAATCATTAAATGTAACTTTATCAAATAATAATAGTTTTATTTATCAATTTAAATTTTTATGATTTTTAATTATCTATGTTGATGGCGCAAAATAAAATAAGAGATTTAGTGATTGGATTGTCGTCATCGTTTTCTCGTCCTCCCCAGCAAATCCGAGTGAGTTTTGCATAGCTTTATTTAAGACTTTAGAGCGCTTTGATGGCGCACAAAAATTATCCCAAGTTTTATTACATAGATTATAGATAAATTAAATTTTATTTAAAAAAAGAGCTACGTCTTATTGGAAATGCATTTAGACTTTCATACATTGTGTTAATATCTAATTACATATAGTTAAGTTATCGTATATTTTAAAGGAAAACATTTATCACCCGAAATTTGAAGTAGAGAGTAAACGTATTGATTCTTACCTGAAATATACATAATTATGCAGAGATTCGCCATATAAACTGTAATAGCAACAACTCCGTTCGACGTCAAGGTGGATATAAAGAAACCTGTGAATTTGAAAACCAACGCCTTTCAGTTCAGAAGGCATTGACATACTCTAGTAACACTATCCCTGGCACTGACACTGCTCGGAATATATTTTAGGGATTGTGCAATATTGAAATTATATTTCTTCCAGCGAACTATGAATTATTTTTCCAGCTACCATGATGGCAAAGATGAAAGTTTCCCACTACACTTGTCAAAATATTTTGAACTAGCGATGTGCTTTATGAAATATAGCGATAAAATGTTTGGGCAAAGGAACTTACCGTACGTTACCCCTCCGATTCCTTGCAATACCAGCAAGAAATAAGCCAATAAGAGTGAACCGTGCAGTGGCAAGCCGAAGAGAAGGAGGGGCGTTGTGAGGGCCAACGGCACTTGTCCCAAAACTATGACGCTTTGAGAGAGAAAGTGGGAAACGAGTAATTGACCGGTGGTCACACCTGACACCCGTAGCCTGTCCTGCAAACCACTGTTGGCCTCCAAGATGAACGTCATTAAGTTGGCCAAAACGGCCATGTAATATATGAGAATGACGATACCACCGGGCAACAAGAAATCCCGGAATGGCTCGTCCTCGTAGCCAAACACAGCTTTGGACATCTGAATGTGAAAAAAAAAAACGTGTTACAACAAAAGACACTCCACTAAGAAGGGAATGCACTTTCAGAGTTAATATAAAAATTTAATAGCGGATTGTCTCAATTCTACTGTGGCTGGCAGGATAACTCTAAAAGCCAACAGAATGGCTGTAAACCCGAACCGTTTTCTTAACAAAACGCTCTTCTAGAGGCTAGAATAAGAGGAATATTTCATAAAGTCAAATACTCAATTGTATTATTACCTCTCCGAGGGTACTTTGTACCCTGGAGGGGTTATACAATCACCGTGTCTGTGGGTGGGTGTGTGTGTCCTGCGAACGCGTACGCATTTTCGGGGCAAAGTGTAATCACTGTGTACGCTTTGTGTTGAAATCACCGCGTTCGCAGTTTCTAGGGCTCTTTGCGTTCGCAGTTGCTAGGAATTAGGGGGCGAAGTCTAACGGATGGCAAAACCACCGTTTGACGGTGAGCGTTAACGGATTACAATGCGGCTGGGTTTGGTTTTGATGGTTTTACGCTCACCGTCGCGACAGTGTGGATGCAGTTTGATTGGATATTACGTTATTTTAATGTTTATGTGTAGGGTGGGAATGTTTAGTTTGTGTTATGACGGTTGTGGGTGTTGAGTGTGTTATGTTAGTGTTGGTTGTGATAGTGTTGGTTGTGTTGGTTGTGTGTACGTGCATTTTCTCTCCAACTTTTTCTTGTTGACTTTTGGGACGGACCAAATGCTGAGTGTTTAAGAACCTCTCAACTTCCAATGGCAGGGTTTCCACCAATTGTTCACGGTATACGTCTTAGTGTCTATATGCGATTTATTGGCGCCGGCCGGGAATCGAACCAGGGTCTGCTGCGTGGAGAGATTTACTCTAACACCTCAGCCACCGACGCTTGTTGGGCTTCGGTGTTTTTCAAAAACAGCTAAGCGATAGTCCTTTACGCTGTTATAAAGTTATTGACGTCAATTTGTTTCCTACAACATTTTACACTTTTGTAAATTTTTTTTCAACAACATTTTACGCTTTTGTGAATTATATTGAATTTAAAATTAATTAATTATTTATAATTTGCTTCGTATTATATTTCACCGATAAACTTGTTCTGTAAATAGGGTTAAATTCAATTGTGCATTGTTTTAGTACGTCTAACTCGCTGTTGTAACTACTTAATTTATATAATTCTGAATAAATTAAACTCGGTTGTTTCGTCTCAATTATTTAAATTAAAATTTTATACCAGGCGGGATTGAACCGGGATTACGTTTTTAGTAAATAACTCTGAATTGCGGAGATATATCTTTAAGGGTTATCTCGAGAGATTAATACCACTAGGGACAATTCTACCGAGGAGAGGTATATTTTGGCTTGCCAACTTGTTTGGATAAGGTGTAATTTAACTTTCATATTTTAACAAAATAAAGACGCGGTTGAATAGTCCCGTGTAAGTATTTATTTTTTATAATATACAACATTTTATAGAATAAATTGGATGTCTCCAATTTGCTTCTGACTAGGCGATTTTATCAAAAAAACCATTAAAGATAGAGTTTTTACTTATGGACTTCCTAAGTCCAAAATTTCAGAAAAAAAATGGGATTAATGATTATTGCGCATTTTTTGTTAATTTTTACTTACATTTTTACGTATTACAAAGAATTTTTTCGAGGTATCCCAACAACCTTACCAGACCAGGGCAAAAATAGGGGCTTAAAGTGGGGACAAAATATATTCTATTTTACAGAGAAAATTCCTTTTTTTAGAAAGTGCCTTTTCGACCCTTTCTGACGTTTTTCAATGCATATTTAGCCATTTTAATCGCATTTTTCTTATTATTCTGTACATTTTTTCAAACGCATTTCCGAGGTCTCCCAACATTCTAACGCCACCAGAGCGAATAATGGAATCTTTGGAAATATTGTTTTTTAGCTGAAATACATTATTTTAAAAGAGGAAATACGCTCTTTTGAGGATTTCCAACGCATTGATTGTAATAACCAGCACATTTTTTCGACGCATTGCATCCGTAAGATACCATATGGTCCAGTGATTAAATAGAACTGGAGTTATCTGTCGCTCGAGCAATTTATCGTGCTTTTTAAAGTATCACAAAAGTTAGTGTTAAAAGTAAGTAGTGTTTGGCATTTCAGTTTTACGTCTTTCTTCATCACCCCTTCTTTACGCTAAAGGTTTTTAAATTTAACCTCTTAAAAATGGCGAAATTAATGCTCGTAAGCCTAGTTTTGTTTTCGAGGTCTCCCTTACAAACAGAATTGAATCATCACTCATTCTTCTTGATTATATTGTCGATTAAATAGATAATCAATTTGTTGTCGGATCAATGGGAATATCGTTTCATGATCGTTCATATAATTTTTAAATGTGTCGGTCGTTTGGTAATTTGGTCGAATAGGCCTACAGCTAAGAATACGGCATTGTTGAACAACTTGCGATAGTGATTTATATTTAGGAAAACGTTGAAATAAATACTTTATCAAATTAAACAAAATAAACATGTTTTGTAAAACTAGCAGTAGGTCGAACTTAGACAAGTTTAACTTTATCTCACTAATTGAATAAGCAAAATTAACATTATTTCAACAAGCACAATATAAACAGTAACTCGGGGTTCCTGGCTCTGGGAAATATTACTTTTTGGCGATTTCCTTCAAGGTGTTTTGTTTAAACGCTTACTGTTATAACGGAAACGGAGGACATTGCCTATAAACATTACTCTTAAATTAAATTATAAAGATAATTGGAAATGGTGAAGCTTAAATAGATTTCTGCCGCTCTCTCACCAAGAACGATTTCAAACTGAATTTAAAACATTACATACGTCTATTGGAAGGCTCGTTGCTTTGACGTGTATTCCACGCTCACGTAGAAAGTCTGCCATAAACCTGTTGTACGAATTGAATATGGTACGCTTAATTAGGACTGCTTGAATACTCTCTGAAATAAATGACCAATAGATGAATAGACGCTTTCGTAGTGACTAATTTAGTTAATTTAAAAAATCTATCGTGAAAAGTACATTATTTAGGGCAGGATCAAGGTTTCGAATATATACGCTAGAAAATAAACAGAGAAAATTAAAATTGCATCGCAACTCACTTATTTTACAATGCTAACCTCGCGCATTTAAATATAATTATTCATCAAGAAGCAATAGCTTTAAAATATCGCGATCGTTTTAGGAGTTTCATTACTTCTCTTTGGTTATTCTAGATAGTGTAATACTTTTATAGAGGACACCATTCATCGTGTAATATGGCGTTTATTATGTAGATATAATAAAAGTAACAAAATTATTCGCATAATACTATAATGTTTTCCAGTGTAATTTTTGGTTTTTTATTTCAAAAAATCCGAATATTTTTAATGTCCATGTTGATGATGGATCAACGAATTTCAGATTTCTACCCCCAGGTTTAACACAAGCTAGGGACGATTGGCGCTAGAAACGTTAAAAACCAGTCGTGTCGCGTGATAGCAAATGGTTTATTCCTTGAGTTCATATACTCCCTTTAAAAACAATTTTTGAGGTCGCTACTGATTCTCGTGTATTTCCTAATATTTTCCTGTTTTGCCAAGTAGTCTCACTTTATACAAAGTATTATTCGGTATTACCAAATATTCTTGTAAAATATCAAGAGTTTTCTATTACCAAATATTATCGGATGTTACAAAATATTTTAACGTGTAATTAATTTTTTCGAATATAATCATGGAATACGCGTAAAATCATTCTAAAATGTGTAATTTGTGAAATCTTAAGTGATATATGACAGTATTGCCAAACACTAAGAATTCAATGACTTTCGAAATGATATTACCGCGAGCTACTATAATTCGAGTTGCTGAGTGGTATATAGGACGATTTTTTCACCCGAGGATGATAAACAATTAGAAATTTTAGATATTACTCCAAAAAATACAATACTTCAATAACTAAACGATCTTAAAGAAAATTTAGATTTTAGTTTCATTTAGTTAATTTCATTTTTTTTTCTATCAATTTGCGTTTAGAGGAGATGTTTTTCTTCGTACTTTCCTTCTTTTTGGTTATCTGGCAGCTCTGCGCGGAATACGAACAACCTTAAGTATTGTGACTAGCCTCTTAAAACGTCAGGCATTTGACGTGATTTTCTTTATCGATTGTCGTAACTACGCAGCGTGATATCGCAGGGCCCAAGGCCCAAAACAGGGCCTACCACCTGGCAACGATTTTCCGAACAGGATTTGTGCTTGAAATATTCGTCAAAATTACCCGACCTTCAGAGTTTTTAATAGACATACACGGCTTTAAGTTTTAACGTAGAATCTTTTAATACCACACGTATAGGTAACAGGTACTAACGCAGATGGTGCTATTTCTTCAGGACTCGAAACCTATACGATTTACGCAGTCCACTGCAATACTGCCAGAATTTATATTTTTTAATTAAAATTACTTTTTCATTTTAATTTCACAAAAATATTCTTAGCGTGTGGTGTTTAGTTTTAGCAGCCAATGTGTTCATTTCAACCATCAATATCCAATTATATTATTATATTTTCTACCAACTGGAGAAGTGGTTTTTAGCTGATCGAGTGTCCAAACTTTTCGATAAGTTGGGTTCTCGAGTACTCGATTAAGGATAAGGTTTTCTTATTCAAGAACACGTTAGATTAATCGATTAATTAAGAAGATTTATTAGAGTAATTACTATTAACTAATTACGTATAAGAGCGAGAAAAAATTTCACCTCATTAAATTAGAAATGTTCATTGATATACACCGTCACCCGTAAAAAGGTTAATATGTATGATAGTTTTCAGATCAAGTTAAAATTTTATCAGATATTTATTATACATTTATATTTAATTTATTTGAAATAGCTCACCCTTACAATATTTTTTTATTTTTATCACATAAATTATTTGTTACAAAATTAACTTAAAAATATCAGTAAGCTCTTCACCAAAGACACTGATACTATTTTACTATTAAGTTGTAACTCAGAACATCGCAATAGATATTATTGGTCTGATAATTCGGACTTTTGGTCTCTAGCTTAAACCTTTATCACAAGTTGCTCTATTGGCAATTTTTCAGGGTTTCAGTCTTTAAAAATAAAAACATTTCGCATCAGGCATTGGATTATTGATTAAAATTAAGGGTTTGTAAATTTCACGTGTTTTTTCTTTTTCACTATTTAAAGTTGTTAAGATCATATATTGATCAGTAGACAATGGCATTCAATGTATTAAACATAATCATTTATAATGAACTACATGCAAAATTATAAACCTAGTATGTAACCTCGAACTCTAGTAAAAGGAACTATTAACAAAACATCGCAGTAGTACAAAACAAGTATGACTTTCACCACATCACACAGCCGCTGAGAGCGAACGGACAGCCGTTAAATATGTCATGGTCAACGAATGAATTACCACCTAAGACGCGCTTAGCCTTGTGGAAATGCATATTACCTAGAAGCGTATTAAAAATGTCATTTCCTATTAGTTTATTTGGGTATTAGCCTAGCTGATTATTATTATTATTATTTGTTATTATTACCAAAAGTATATAGGGGGAGAAAGGCTGGCACTTGGGTCCAACAGCACGACGTCTTATTAGAGGGGTAACATTTTTGGGCTTCGGAAATGACTTCCCCTCGCCTCTCTACAGGGACACAAAGGTATCTGTTGTACTCCGCCACGATGAAAAATAGTTATCTATAAAATACGTGAAAATTAAACTTTTGGTTTCGATAATTTGGTTAATTTAGTTCCTAAATAAAGTAGATATATGATAGGAACTAAAATGCGACTTTTAAAACTAATAACACTTTTGAAAAGAAATAAACCGTAAGTAGAATAACGCTCACTTCAATCGTGGAGAGCGTGGCGCCATCTGAGAGCAGAGATCGGGACTAATTGGTAAATCTACGATGTTAAGGCCTAACAATTTGCAAGTTTTAAATAATAGCTATAGCTACGAGCTTTTTTTGTTTATTTCACAATTGATATAGTAATTATTAATTAAAATCAACCGTTATCGAAGGAAATAATGGTCAGCATTTGACAGAGAAACTATTTGAAATCGCGAGGCGGTGACATGGTTGCCAGGGAATAAAATTGAAAATTTTCATCTTAAGCGCGGACCGGAATACTACAAAATGCACTACTTCGCGCGTAATGTGCTATCCTTATTGGTTATAAATATCACGGGATCACTAGCTCTTTAGAAAGGGTGTCAAGCATGGTGGAAGGTAAAATCTGAAGGCAGTGATAGACTTTCTCCCCCTATGTACTTTTGTTATTACCTGTAGTAAAAAGAACATTTACTTTTAATATAACCTATATGTCAATAGAGAACCTAAACGGACTAAAGCCTGTAAAAGAAGTTCATTTCATTAACATTAAAAACAATTTATTTACTTCTGGTAAAAAAGGTCCATAATTTATTTTTAAATTTAAAGAATCTATGTGTATACCAATAGGGTACCTATACGGTTTAAAGCCTTTGTCAAAGTGTCAAAAATAATAAAATAAATTAACCGCTACTTAAACCAATAACCTGGAGGCATGCACGCTCGATGCCCTTTACCGTCGGAACCCGACAATCAGCACTTGAACAAATTTAAATTATGGCATGTGGCCTAAGGTGGTGCCTTGGGTATTAGCCTAGCTGATTATTATTATTATTTTTTATTATTAAAAGCTAGCTACGGAACTATCGATATCTCATTTCTTATCCTTCTTACGAACCGAATCTTTGGCGCAATCAACGAAGATAATTAATTAAAAAAAGTTAACCATGGCTCACGTGTGTTGTCGAAATGAGCTTTGATAGAGCTGCAATTAACAATTAGTTCGTTAGCAGCTAATCCCAGCTCCACTTTTTGGTTGAGGCACGTACTAAAATCCATCTCGATATGAAAGACGGCGTAGACATCCGCTCGTCGAACGGCGTCTAAGCCTTGGCTGATATTCGCATACCTAGACTTATTGACAAAATACCATAAATATCCAAAATATTATAAGTAAAATCATATGTAACATAATCACTCATAAGTATGCCATAAAAGCATTTTTGTTAATGAAACCTTGTTCACGGGATATGACGTAAATTACGTCACTTACAACTCCGTGACGAAATACGCGTCATCAACTTTACTGATGAGAAACGGAAGTTAGTGAGAATTCCTCGCGCGTTTCTGGCTTTGCCCATGTCAAGTTTAGCTCGTGCTTCGCGATCACATGATTTCATTTCCATGGTAACCTTTTCAATAGCGCAAGGATTATAAGCATTTTTGCATTTTTGGGTCCGCTCAATGTATGTTCCGCGTGAAACAAGGTCTCATTGAATTTTTTTCAATGGAAATATTATACAGAGGCATACTTATTAGTAATTATGTTACATATGGTAAAATTTTTACATTTTGCTACTCGGAAATCAATTAAACATTTAAACTATACAAAAGATAGTAAGGAGCTCGAGAAATACTGCTTTTTTTCTTATTAAATTTAACGGTCCTATTAATTCATAATTCAAGGACAGTTGGTAGCTTCTTTTCGTTAATAAAGCTAGAAATAGGAACACACAATTGATCAGTAATGTACTAAGAACCGGGGTAATTCCCCTCTTAGAAAAAGGCAACTAATATAACTTCCCCCTCCAACCTTAGGTCGATTAAAAACTTCTCTTAAACGAGTTAAATAAATCGGTTTATAATAAATATTACTTTTGTATTAGATGAGTTTTGAAACTTAGCTAAATTGACTGTATTTTAGAGAAAGTTATCACTTTCACTACGTCTAAGCTTTAAACATAGAAAATACCATAATGTATAATGCTAAGACGTAATGAGCCGAAGTAGTCTCGCTGTACAAGATTAAGCGAATAACATTAAAATATGTTCCTTTGGAATTTCTCTGTAAATTATTCAAGATAGTTAATTTTATAATAAGGTAAAGGCAATTCACGATCGCAAATAAACCTAAATTGTTCAATTCTAAGGTACAGTGTCAATGATTTTGAAATAAAATCATTTTGCAAGTTTAAGAATTCTGATAATTTACGTAACTCTCCCTCCCTTTATAGGTTTGTACAGAAAAATTAACCTACCACAAATAAAACTGCGCTATCTATAGAATCGATGAACGCTTCGCTCAAATCTGCCGGATCCTCCTCGTTGACTACACCGACCGGCACGTCGAAGATGTTGGTTCCCACAGATACAGAAATCAAATTAATGGTGGCCAGAGGAATGAACAGTTGGAACAACAGGAGAGGCAGATTTTTTTTCGAAAACAGGAGATTTCGCCACAACAAAACTTTAACTACGGCCGAAGCGTGCGACCACGATAAAGTCTTCTTCGGCACGCGACTTTGGTTGACTTTATTCCCAACGCCGATTGGTGACTTCTGATTACCATGCTCTTCACCAGGAACCTTCATAATTTTACTCATCAGTTCTAAAATTGTCTAAATAATTCCAACTTTCACTATTTAAACATTGTTAGTTCCTTTAGGATTACCAGGAAATAATAAAGAAAACAAGAACCACCTCTCAAAATACTAAGGCAACAACTTATGTGTCATGTTCGGTTGATAAATGGCTATACCAAAATATTTAAAAGAAGATATTTCCTACGAAAAGCCCTAAACTGTTAACGAATACTGATTTTACGAAACAAGTTATAAATAATCGCCTGAAATGTAAACCTTTTGGTCATGGTGATAGTAACATTTTTCTATAACCCTTTCCATAAAAATTATTATTCGACAATTCGACTATCCGTAAAAATAAAAACCTAAAATGTTATTTTAATGATTTAAAAATTTCTATAACATCGCGCATGTTATGTTCGTGAATTTGGTTTAACATGTGAAATTCTTTATTTTCTAGACGTTCTAAACCAAATTGTCCAAGTCATTTTCTTGATATCTCATAGGCAAGTTTAAAATAGTAACGTTAAAAGGAACCACCTATATGGACTGTAATGCAAAGGGTGATAAAATTAGCAAATTAGTAGATTAGTCCATGTAAATAGGGCTATTTAAAAAAGGTTTTCAGAGTCGATATAATTTTTGTGGTTTTCAACATTATTTCATTATGAAATATCTCCAAAACCATTTATAGGATTTCAAAATAATTCCGAAATTGTTTTCCTTTGCCTATAAGACCTTAAGAAGGTAGGGCGGAAAATTCTAAAAAGATTGGTTGATTTTTCATTGAATAAGAGAATGTTTAGTAAGAATGGCTATTTTTGTATTATGAAATTAAAGAAGAATAAATTACCTCGCGCTCGTTTATTTCTGCCGCGCCAACGTCTTCTTCTATCTGTATATACAGTTTTGGCAAAGATGGTCTACGTAACGTTTTTTTAGTACTTGTAGGTAAATTAACGGTTTCGTTTTGTCGGGAACAAATGACAAGAAAGCAGGCTTCCAGTGACATTTGATTGAGCCGTTCCAAAATTTTCGTCGGAGAATCTTCCATCATAATTTCTCCATTTCTCATTAAACCCACCTAGTTAATTTTAGATGAGAGAGTTTAAGCGTGTCAAAAGGCGTGTACATTAGAGACTGCCATTTCGTAGATTGTTTTCTTCTCACTATTTCAATTAAAACCAGGGCTGGTTAAAACCCTAAGAACTTAAAAACAAATCAACAATGATGAACCCGAATTCTTTTTTTCTTTTTACTTCCACTTTCAATTTTGCACTTTTCTTATTGCAAAACTCCTTGATGTCCTAAGCACTTCATTATTTTTCTTAATAATTCAGCCCTGATTCTAAAATTTCGCAAAACGGAAATGAGAGGAGCGAAAGTTTCGCCGCTCAAGAAAGAGTAAATAGAATAGAGTGGAAAGTTTACGCCTGAAAATAGAGCGAAAAGAGATAAACAAACATTTCGCCGTTCAATAAAGAGAGACAATTTCGCCGCTCAATAAAGAGCGAAAATTTCGCCGTTCAATAAAGAGCGAAAATTTCACCGCTCAATAAAGAGCGAAAATTTCACCGTTCAATAAAGAGCGAAAATTTCGCCGCTCAATAAAGAGCGAAAATTTCACCGTTCGATAAAGAGCGAAAATTTCGCCGTTCAATAAAGAGCGAAAATTTCGCCGTTCAATAAAGAGCGAAAATTTCACCGTTCAATAAAGAGCGAAAATTTCGCCGCTCAATAAAGAGCGAAAATTTCGCCGCTCAATAAAGAGCGAAAATTTCACCGTTCAATAAAGAGCGAAAATTTCGCCGTTCAATAAAGAGCGAAAATTTCGCCGTTCAATAAAGAGCGAAAATTTCACCGCTCAATAAAGAGCGAAAATTTCACCGTTCAATAAAGAGCGAAAATTTCGCCGCTCAATAAAGAGCGAAAATTTCACCGTTCAATAAAGAGCGAAAATTTCGCCGCTCAATAAAGAGCGAAAATTTCACCGTTCAATAAAGAGCGAAAATTTCGCCGTTCAATAAAGAGCGAAAATTTCGCCGTTCAATAAAGAGCGAAAATTTCGCCGCTCAATAAAGAGCGAAAATTTCGCCGCTCAATAAAGAGCGAAAATTTCGCCGTTCAATAAAGAGCGAAAATTTCACCGCTCAATAAAGAGCGAAAATTTCACCGTTCAATAAAGAGCGAAAATTTCGCCGTTCAATAAAGAGCGAAAATTTCGCCGCTCAATAAAGAGCGAAAATTTCGCCGCTCAATAAAGAGCGAAAATTTCACCGTTCAATAAAGAGCGAAAATTTCACCGTTCAATAAAGAGCGAAAATTTCGCCGTTCAATAAAGAGCGAAAATTTCGCCGTTCAATAAAGAGCGAAAATTTCACCGTTCAATAAAGAGCGAAAATTTCGCCGCTCAATAAAGAGCGAAAATTTCACCGTTCAATAAAGAGCGAAAATTTCGCCGCTCAATAAAGAGCGAAAATTTCACCGTTCAATAAAGAGCGAAAATTTCGCCGTTCAATAAAGAGCGAAAATTTCGCCGTTCAATAAAGAGCGAAAATTTCACCGCTCAATAAAGAGCGAAAATTTCGCCGCTCAATAAAGAGCGAAAATTTCGCCGCTCAATAAAGAGCGAAAATTTCGCCGTTCAATAAAGAGCGAAAATTTCACCGCTCAATAAAGAGCGAAAATTTCACCGTTCAATAAAGAGCGAAAATTTCGCCGCTCAATAAAGAGCGAAAATTTCGCCGCTCAATAAAGAGCGAAAATTTCGCCGCTCAATAAAGAGCGAAAATTTCACCGTTCAATAAAGAGCGAAAATTTCGCCGTTCAATAAAGAGCGAAAATTTCGCCGTTCAATAAAGAGCGAAAATTTCACCGCTCAATAAAGAGCGAAAATTTCACCGTTCAATAAAGAGCGAAAATTTCGCCGCTCAATAAAGAGCGAAAATTTCGCAGCTCAATAAAGAGCAAAAATTTCACCGTTCAATAAAGAGCGAAAATTTCGCCGCTCAATAAAGAGCGAAAATTTCAATAAACATCGAAAACAGATGTGCGATAGCTTTTCTTTTCTCACTTAAAGCATCATTTTGGTTTAGAATAAATGAAACTGCAGTTGGCGAAGTGTATCAAGCGAAAAGAGAGGATCAAATAATTTCCCCACTCAAAAAAAGAGTGAAAAGAGAGGAACGAAAATTTCCCCAATCAATAAAAAGCGAAAAGAGAGAACCGAAAATTTCCCCACTCAATAAGGAGCTAAAACACAGAACCGAAAATTTCCCCACTTAATAAAGAAAGAAAACAGAGAACCAAAAATTCCCCCACCCAATAAAGAGCGAAAAGAGAGGAACAAAAATTTCCCCACCTAATAAAGAAAGAAAGGAGGGGAGCGAATATTTCGAGCCCGAGTGGTTAGGTAGGTAAGCTGTTCTCTGATAAAAACGCCCGTGGCTGCTTCAGCATATCACTGAGGGTCTTTTCAAATACACTTTTTAGTTACCCTATTATTTAAAGCCTTAAAAATCATTTCTTGCCTTGTTGGCTATTCTAGCTTCCTCCGTGTAATGGGTGGTCAGTATGGTGGTTGTGCCTTGAGTGGCTGACAGCTCGTTCAAGTACTTCCAGATGTCCATCCGAAGAAGCGGATCGACGCCCACCGTCGGTTCGTCCAGAATCAACAGCGAAGGACTGTGCACGAGAGCGGATGCGAGGGACACTCGTCTCTGCTGACCTCCGCTTAAACCAATTTCATATTAAATGAGATCACGTGGGTACAGTCTACTAAATAAATCTACATTTTAAGCCAAGTTAAGGCTGATAGATATTTAATTGACAGACTGCCAAAATGAAGTCGGATCATACCTTTGCATTTTAAAAGGTCTAGAATGAAATAAGTTACCAAAGGGCGCAAACCTACACTAATTGTAAGCCGAAATTTTGTATTCTTCGTAACCTAAATTCCTATGCATTTGTTGTTTTTTTACGATGCCTAAGGTAGAGCTGCGGAGACCAAATTTACTGAATTGCGCATGCGTGAAGAAGATAATTTATGTTCCTAAAGCCATCTTTAGTTTAGTGCCAATTTTATTTCGGTCGGCGGCGGCGTTTCGTGAAAATAAGGGCTAGTTTTCACTAGTCCAAAAACGCCACGATGGTTAGCTTCGACGCAAAAAATTCCCGTTATGCCTAATACAATATTTTTTCGTCCGCCGTCGCCCTCATCCTGTTTCTGTCCTACTGAAAACCAGCCTTAACCGCGCCGATTTTTCAAAAATCCTCGACGGCGTTGATTTTTTACGGCGGGGGCGTCGAGAAGGGACAACAATTTCTCCACCCTTTTGAAATTTGGAAAAAAAAAATCCAAAATGATTTTGAAGAAAATATCTAAAGCGTTGTATAAGAAAAATTTAGCGGCGGGATCAAAATGTATCGGCGGCAGCCCTGGTGGTGCGCCGAAATGTAAATGAATCGCCGGTAGCCGTTCGGCGCCGGAGGAAATATCGACGACGCGTTGGATCGGCGGCGCTAGGGTCTAGGAGTAATATTGGCTGGTCTATAAATATTCCGAATATTTCCGCCTTTATTTTTAATTTTCAAAGAAGGTTTCCATTTTTTTCCAACTTCCGCCCTTATTTTTAATTTTCAAAGAAGGTTTTCATTTTTATCCAACTTCCGCCTTTATTTTTAATTTTCAAAGAAGGTTTTCATTTTTTCCAACTTCCGCCCTTATTTTTAATTTTCAAAGAAGGTTTTCATTTTTTCCAACTTCCGCCTTTATTTTTAATTTTCAAAGAAGGTTTTCATTTTTTTTCCAACTTCCGCCTTTATTTTTAATTTTCAAAGAAGGTTTACATTTTTTTCCAACTTCCGCCTTTATTTTTAATTTTCAAAGAAGGTTTTAATTTTTTTCCAACTTCCGCCTTTATTTTTAATTTTCAAAGAAGGTTTTCATTTTTTTCCCACTTCCGCCTTTATTTTTAATTTTCAAAGAAGGTTTTCATTTTTTTCCAACTTCCGCCTTTATTTTTAATTTTCAAAGAAGGTTTTCATTTTTTTTCCAACTTCCGCCTTTATTTTTAATTTTCAAAGAAGGTTTTCATTTTTTTCCAACTTCCGCCTTTATTTTTAATTTTCAAAGAAGGTTTTCATTTTTTTCCAACTTCCGCCTTTATTTTTAATTTTCAAAGAAGGTTTTCATTTTTTTTCCAACTTCCGCCTTTATTTTTAATTTTCAAAGAAGGTTTTCATTTTTTTCCAACTTCCGCCTTTATTTTTAATTTTCAAAGAAGGTTTACATTTTTTTCCAACTTCCGCCTTTATTTTTAATTTTCAAAGAAGGTTTTAATTTTTTTCCAACTTCCGCCTTTATTTTTAATTTTCAAAGAAGGTTTTCATTTTTTTCCCACTTCCGCCTTTATTTTTAATTTTCAAAGAAGGTTTTCATTTTTTTCCAACTTCCGCCTTTATTTTTAATTTTCAAAGAAGGTTTTCATTTTTTTTCCAACTTCCGCCTTTATTTTTAATTTTCAAAGAAGGTTTTCATTTTTTTCCAACTTCCGCCTTTATTTTTAATTTTCAAAGAAGGTTTTCATTTTTTTCCAACTTCCGCCTTTATTTTTAATTTTCAAAGAAGGTTTTCATTTTTTTTCCAACTTCCGCCTTTATTTTTAATTTTCAAAGAAGGTTTTCATTTTTTTCCAACTTCCGCCTTTATTTTTAATTTTCAAAGAAGGTTTTAATTTTTTTCCAACTTCCGCTTTTATTTTTAATTTTCAAAGAAGGTTTTCATTTTTTTCCAACTTCCGCCTTTATTTTTAATTTTCAAAGAAGGTTTTCATTTTTTTTCCAACTTCCGCCTTTATTTTTAATTTTCAAAGAAGGTTTTCATTTTTTTCCAACTTCCGCCTTTATTTTTAATTTTCAAAGAAGGTTTTCATTTTTTTCCAACTTCCGCTTTTATTTTTAATTTTCAAAGAAGGTTTTCATTTTTTTCCAACTTCCGCCTTTATTTTTAATTTTCAAAGAAGGTTTTCATTTTTTTCCAACTTCCGCCTTTATTTTTAATTTTCAAAGAAGGTTTTCATTTTTTTCCAACTTCCGCTTTTATTTTTAATTTTCAAAGAAGGTTTTCATTTTTTTCCAACTTCCGCTTTTATTTTTAATTTTCAAAGAAGGTTTTCATTTTTTTCCAACTTCCGCGTTTATTTTTAATTTTCAAAGAAGGTTTTCATTTTTTTTCCAACTTCCGCCTTTATTTTTAATTTTCAAAGAAGGTTTTCATTTTTTTCCAACTTCCGCCTTTATTTTTAATTTTCAAAGAAGGTTTTCATTTTTTTCCAACTTCCGCCTTTATTTTTAATTTTCAAAGAAGGTTTTCATTTTTTTCCAACTTCCGCCTTTATTTTTAATTTTCAAAGAAGGTTTTCATTTTTTTCCAACTTCCGCTTTTATTTTTAATTTTCAAAGAAGGTTTTCATTTTTTTCCAACTTCCGCCTTTATTTTTAATTTTCAAAGAAGGTTTTCATTTTTTTCCAACTTCCGCCTTTATTTTTAATTTTCAAAGAAGGTTTTCATTTTTTTCCAACTTCCGCTTTTATTTTTAATTTTCAAAGAAGGTTTTCATTTTTTTCCAACTTCCGCCTTTATTTTTAATTTTCAAAGAAGGTTTTCATTTTTTTTCCAACTTCCGCCTTTATTTTTAATTTTCAAAGAAGGTTTTCCTTTTTTTCCAACTTCCGCTTTTATTTTTAATTTTCAAAGAAGGTTTTCATTTTTTTCCAACTTCCGCCTTTATTTTTAATTTTCAAAGAAGGTTTTCATTTTTTTTCCAACTTCCGCCTTTATTTTTAATTTTCAAAGAAGGTTTTCATTTTTTTCCAACTTCCGCTTTTATTTTTAATTTTCAAAGAAGGTTTTCATTTTTTTCCAACTTCCGCCTTTATTTTTAATTTTCAAAGAAGGTTTTCATTTTTTTCCAACTTCCGCCTTTATTTTTAATTTTCAAAGAAGGTTTTCATTTTTTTCCAACTTCCGCTTTTATTTTTAATTTTCAAAGAAGGTTTCATTTTTTTCCAACTTCCGCCTTTATTTTTAATTTTCAAAGAAGGTTTTAATTTTTTTCCAACTTCCGCCTTTATTTTTAATTTTCAAAGAAGGTTTTAATTTTTTTCCAACTTCCGCCTTTATTTTTAATTTTCAAAGAAGGTTTTCATTTTTTTCCAACTTCCGCCTTTATTTTTAATTTTCAAAGAAGGTTTTAATTTTTTTCCAACTTCCGCCTTTATTTTTAATTTTCAAAGAAGGTTTTCATTTTTTTCCAACTTCCGCTTTTATTTTTAATTTTCAAAGAAGGTTTCATTTTTTTCCAACTTCCGCCTTTATTTTTAATTTTCAAAGAAGGTTTTAATTTTTTTCCAACTTCCGCCTTTATTTTTAATTTTCAAAGAAGGTTTTCATTTTTTTCCAACTTCCGCCTTTATTTTTAATTTTCAAAGAAGGTTTTAATTTTTTTCCAACTTCCGCCTTTATTTTTAATTTTCAAAGAAGGTTTTCATTTTTTTCCAACTTCCGCCTTTATTTTTAATTTTAAAAGAAGGTTTTCATTTTTTTCCAACTTCCGCCTTTATTTTTAATTTTCAAAGAAGGTTTTCATTTTTTTCCAACTTCCGCCTTTATTTTTAATTTTCAAAGAAGGTTTTCATTTTTTTCCAACTTCCGCTTTTATTTTTAATTTTCAAAGAAGGTTTTCATTTTTTTCCAACTTCCGCTTTTATTTTTAATTTTCAAAGAAGGTTTCATTTTTTTCCAACTTCCGCCTTTATTTTTAATTTTCAAAGAAGGTTTCATTTTTTTCCAACTTCCGCCTTTATTTTTAATTTTCAAAGAAGGTTTTCATTTTTTTCCAACTTCCGCCTTTATTTTTAATTTTCAAAGAAGGTTTTCATTTTTTTCCAACTTCCGCTTTTATTTTTAATTTTCAAAGAAGGTTTTCATTTTTTTCCAACTTCCGCTTTTATTTTTAATTTTCAAAGAAGGTTTCATTTTTTTCCAACTTCCGCCTTTATTTTTAATTTTCAAAGAAGGTTTCATTTTTTTCCAACTTCCGCCTTTATTTTTAATTTTCAAAGAAGGTTTTCATTTTTTTCCAACTTCCGCCTTTATTTTTAATTTTCAAAGAAGGTTTTAATTTTTTTCCAACTTCCGCCTTTATTTTTAATTTTCAAAGAAGGTTTTCATTTTTTTCCAACTTCCACTTTTATTTTTAATTTTCAAAGAAGGTTTTCATTTTTTTCCAACTTCCGCCTTTATTTTTAATTTTCAAAGAAGGTTTTCATTTTTTTCCAACTTCCGCTTTTATTTTTAATTTTCAAAGAAGGTTTTCATTTTTTTCCAACTTCCGCCTTTATTTTTAATTTTCAAAGAAGGTTTTCATTTTTTTCCAACTTCCGCCTTTATTTTTAATTTTCAAAGAAGGTTTTCATTTTTTTCCAACTTCCGCCTTTATTTTTAATTTTCAAAGAAGGTTTTCATTTTTTTCCAACTTCCGCCTTTATTTTTAATTTTCAAAGAAGGTTTTCATTTTTTTCCAACTTCCGCCTTTATTTTTAATTTTCAAAGAAGGTTTTCATTTTTTTCCAACTTCCGCCTTTATTTTTAATTTTCAAAGAAGGTTTTCATTTTTTTCCAACTTCCGCTTTTATTTTTAATTTTCAAAGAAGGTTTTCATTTTTTTCCAACTTCCGCCTTTATTTTTAATTTTCAAAGAAGGTTTTCATTTTTTTCCAACTTCCGCCTTTATTTTTAATTTTCAAAGAAGGTTTTCATTTTTTTCCAACTTCCGCCTTTATTTTTAATTTTCAAAGAAGGTTTTCATTTTTTTCCAACTTCCGCCTTTATTTTTAATTTTCAAAGAAGGTTTTCATTTTTTTCCAACTTCCGCCTTTATTTTTAATTTTCAAAGAAGGTTTTCATTTTTTTCCAACTTCCGCCTTTATTTTTAATTTTCAAAGAAGGTTTTAATTTTTTTTCAACTTCCGCCTTTATTTTTAATTTTCAAAGAAGGTTTTCATTTTTTTCCAACTTCCGCCTTTATTTTTAATTTTCAAAGAAGGTTTTCATTTTTTTCCAACTTCCGCCTTTATTTTTAATTTTCAAAGAAGGTTTTCATTTTTTTCCAACTTCCGCCTTTATTTTTAATTTTCAAAGAAGGTTTTCATTTTTTTCCAACTTCCACTTTTTTTTTTAATTTTCAAAGAAGGTTTTCATTTTTTTCCAACTTCCGCCTTTATTTTTAATTTTCAAAGAAGGTTTTCATTTTTTTTCCAACTTCCGCCTTTATTTTTAATTTTCAAAGAAGGTTTTCATTTTTTTCCAACTTCCGCCTTTATTTTTAATTTTCAAAGAAGGTTTTCATTTTTTTCCAACTTCCGCCTTTATTTTTAATTTTCAAAGAAGGTTTTCATTTTTTTTCCAACTTCCGCCTTTATTTTTAATTTTCAAAGAAGGTTTTCATTTTTTTCCAACTTCCGCCTTTATTTTTAATTTTCAAAGAAGGTTTTAATTTTTTTCCAACTTCCGCTTTTATTTTTAATTTTCAAAGAAGGTTTTCATTTTTTTCCAACTTCCGCCTTTATTTTTAATTTTCAAAGAAGGTTTTCATTTTTTTTCCAACTTCCGCCTTTATTTTTAATTTTCAAAGAAGGTTTTCATTTTTTTCCAACTTCCGCCTTTATTTTTAATTTTCAAAGAAGGTTTTCATTTTTTTCCAACTTCCGCTTTTATTTTTAATTTTCAAAGAAGGTTTTCATTTTTTTCCAACTTCCGCCTTTATTTTTAATTTTCAAAGAAGGTTTTCATTTTTTTCCAACTTCCGCCTTTATTTTTAATTTTCAAAGAAGGTTTTCATTTTTTTCCAACTTCCGCTTTTATTTTTAATTTTCAAAGAAGGTTTTCATTTTTTTCCAACTTCCGCTTTTATTTTTAATTTTCAAAGAAGGTTTTCATTTTTTTCCAACTTCCGCGTTTATTTTTAATTTTCAAAGAAGGTTTTCATTTTTTTTCCAACTTCCGCCTTTATTTTTAATTTTCAAAGAAGGTTTTCATTTTTTTCCAACTTCCGCCTTTATTTTTAATTTTCAAAGAAGGTTTTCATTTTTTTCCAACTTCCGCCTTTATTTTTAATTTTCAAAGAAGGTTTTCATTTTTTTCCAACTTCCGCCTTTATTTTTAATTTTCAAAGAAGGTTTTCATTTTTTTCCAACTTCCGCTTTTATTTTTAATTTTCAAAGAAGGTTTTCATTTTTTTCCAACTTCCGCCTTTATTTTTAATTTTCAAAGAAGGTTTTCATTTTTTTCCAACTTCCGCCTTTATTTTTAATTTTCAAAGAAGGTTTTCATTTTTTTCCAACTTCCGCTTTTATTTTTAATTTTCAAAGAAGGTTTTCATTTTTTTCCAACTTCCGCCTTTATTTTTAATTTTCAAAGAAGGTTTTCATTTTTTTTCCAACTTCCGCCTTTATTTTTAATTTTCAAAGAAGGTTTTCCTTTTTTTCCAACTTCCGCTTTTATTTTTAATTTTCAAAGAAGGTTTTCATTTTTTTCCAACTTCCGCCTTTATTTTTAATTTTCAAAGAAGGTTTTCATTTTTTTTCCAACTTCCGCCTTTATTTTTAATTTTCAAAGAAGGTTTTAATTTTTTTCCAACTTCCGCTTTTATTTTTAATTTTCAAAGAAGGTTTTCATTTTTTTCCAACTTCCGCCTTTATTTTTAATTTTCAAAGAAGGTTTTCATTTTTTTCCAACTTCCGCCTTTATTTTTAATTTTCAAAGAAGGTTTTCATTTTTTTCCAACTTCCGCTTTTATTTTTAATTTTCAAAGAAGGTTTCATTTTTTTCCAACTTCCGCCTTTATTTTTAATTTTCAAAGAAGGTTTTAATTTTTTTCCAACTTCCGCCTTTATTTTTAATTTTCAAAGAAGGTTTTAATTTTTTTCCAACTTCCGCCTTTATTTTTAATTTTCAAAGAAGGTTTTCATTTTTTTCCAACTTCCGCCTTTATTTTTAATTTTCAAAGAAGGTTTTAATTTTTTTCCAACTTCCGCCTTTATTTTTAATTTTCAAAGAAGGTTTTCATTTTTTTCCAACTTCCGCTTTTATTTTTAATTTTCAAAGAAGGTTTCATTTTTTTCCAACTTCCGCCTTTATTTTTAATTTTCAAAGAAGGTTTTAATTTTTTTCCAACTTCCGCCTTTATTTTTAATTTTCAAAGAAGGTTTTCATTTTTTTCCAACTTCCGCCTTTATTTTTAATTTTCAAAGAAGGTTTTAATTTTTTTCCAACTTCCGCCTTTATTTTTAATTTTCAAAGAAGGTTTTCATTTTTTTCCAACTTCCGCCTTTATTTTTAATTTTAAAAGAAGGTTTTCATTTTTTTCCAACTTCCGCCTTTATTTTTAATTTTCAAAGAAGGTTTTCATTTTTTTCCAACTTCCGCCTTTATTTTTAATTTTCAAAGAAGGTTTTCATTTTTTTCCAACTTCCGCTTTTATTTTTAATTTTCAAAGAAGGTTTTCATTTTTTTCCAACTTCCGCTTTTATTTTTAATTTTCAAAGAAGGTTTCATTTTTTTCCAACTTCCGCCTTTATTTTTAATTTTCAAAGAAGGTTTCATTTTTTTCCAACTTCCGCCTTTATTTTTAATTTTCAAAGAAGGTTTTCATTTTTTTCCAACTTCCGCCTTTATTTTTAATTTTCAAAGAAGGTTTTCATTTTTTTCCAACTTCCGCTTTTATTTTTAATTTTCAAAGAAGGTTTTCATTTTTTTCCAACTTCCGCTTTTATTTTTAATTTTCAAAGAAGGTTTCATTTTTTTCCAACTTCCGCCTTTATTTTTAATTTTCAAAGAAGGTTTCATTTTTTTCCAACTTCCGCCTTTATTTTTAATTTTCAAAGAAGGTTTTCATTTTTTTCCAACTTCCGCCTTTATTTTTAATTTTCAAAGAAGGTTTTAATTTTTTTCCAACTTCCGCCTTTATTTTTAATTTTCAAAGAAGGTTTTCATTTTTTTCCAACTTCCACTTTTATTTTTAATTTTCAAAGAAGGTTTTCATTTTTTTCCAACTTCCGCCTTTATTTTTAATTTTCAAAGAAGGTTTTCATTTTTTTCCAACTTCCGCTTTTATTTTTAATTTTCAAAGAAGGTTTTCATTTTTTTCCAACTTCCGCCTTTATTTTTAATTTTCAAAGAAGGTTTTCATTTTTTTCCAACTTCCGCCTTTATTTTTAATTTTCAAAGAAGGTTTTCATTTTTTTCCAACTTCCGCCTTTATTTTTAATTTTCAAAGAAGGTTTTCATTTTTTTCCAACTTCCGCCTTTATTTTTAATTTTCAAAGAAGGTTTTCATTTTTTTCCAACTTCCGCCTTTATTTTTAATTTTCAAAGAAGGTTTTCATTTTTTTCCAACTTCCGCCTTTATTTTTAATTTTCAAAGAAGGTTTTCATTTTTTTCCAACTTCCGCTTTTATTTTTAATTTTCAAAGAAGGTTTTCATTTTTTTCCAACTTCCGCCTTTATTTTTAATTTTCAAAGAAGGTTTTCATTTTTTTCCAACTTCCGCCTTTATTTTTAATTTTCAAAGAAGGTTTTCATTTTTTTCCAACTTCCGCCTTTATTTTTAATTTTCAAAGAAGGTTTTCATTTTTTTCCAACTTCCGCCTTTATTTTTAATTTTCAAAGAAGGTTTTCATTTTTTTCCAACTTCCGCCTTTATTTTTAATTTTCAAAGAAGGTTTTCATTTTTTTCCAACTTCCGCCTTTATTTTTAATTTTCAAAGAAGGTTTTAATTTTTTTTCAACTTCCGCCTTTATTTTTAATTTTCAAAGAAGGTTTTCATTTTTTTCCAACTTCCGCCTTTATTTTTAATTTTCAAAGAAGGTTTTCATTTTTTTCCAACTTCCGCCTTTATTTTTAATTTTCAAAGAAGGTTTTCATTTTTTTCCAACTTCCGCCTTTATTTTTAATTTTCAAAGAAGGTTTTCATTTTTTTCCAACTTCCACTTTTTTTTTTAATTTTCAAAGAAGGTTTTCATTTTTTTCCAACTTCCGCCTTTATTTTTAATTTTCAAAGAAGGTTTTCATTTTTTTCCAACTTCCGCCTTTATTTTTAATTTTCAAAGAAGGTTTTCATTTTTTTCCAACTTCCACTTTTTTTTTTAATTTTCAAAGAAGGTTTTCATTTTTTTTTACACTTCAACTGTCACCGCGGAAAACGGAATTTTTCGGATCACGTGCTGGTTTCTAACCAGAAGCTAATTCTAGCTTATTAGTGCCTAAATTCTTTCTTGAAAATAGAACGTATATCACTTTGAACAGTCACACAAATTGAAAATAAATTATTATCGATTCTTTTATAGCCCGGAATAAAAACAAAATCGTGTCCGCGGAGTGCTAAAAGCGAAAATTCAATGGATATTGGTTGTAAACAGGTTCGTAATCAATATTTCATATATTGCCAATTTTTCTTTTCAGGGGTGCGCTGACGGGGGAGGAGAGAAATCGTAGTTTTTACCCCAAATAATTAAAAACTGCTCAAGCTAAAATTATTTCAAAGGTATCATTTTGAAGATAGATACTTAAGGAATAATGTTAAATACTCCCGAGTAATAATTGGGGGGTTAAACGTTAAATTTTACCCCCTTTCTCCAAACATTTCGCACATCTTCGAATTGAATTAACACAGACCCCAAATGTAAACCCTGAATATATATTGTTTTTCTTCGATAATTTATCTTAAAAATGAGGAATCTGAAATCTTTCTGCGACAATTTCATTCAAAGATATGCCATTGGGGGCGCAAATCAAACTTTACGTCCCCCACTAGCAACTCTGAATAATTAACATTATTCCATAGGTATTTGAATTTAAAGTGATACCTTTGAAATAATTTTAGCATAGATACGACGATTTTTTAAGTATAAGGGATAAAACTTGAAATATCGGTCACGAACCGGTTAACAACCATTATGCGTGGAGGCCTTGCTTTTAACACTCCGCCGCGCGCCGGCATGAAAATACAAATGGCACCTGTCTAAAATATATGTAAAAGTATTTTCTTGAATAGAGGTCGGGGATGGTTAACTTTTAATCAATAGATAAAGCTCAAAATTATTCGTAAAACGTTTTGATCAAGTAATTTGTATTTCTGTATTATCCGATTAATTTTTTGATAAATTTGGAAAATTAATCGGAAAAACGACGTTTTTTTCGATAAACAGCTCAAATTTTGCGAATAATACATGTTTTTTGATCATTTTCCGAAATATTAACCGGTAAATTTCTTTGTTTACATTTTGTTCCTGAAAAAAAATCTATTTAAACATGGATAATGATTAACCGTTACCGACCTCTATTCTTGAATACAACTTAAGTTGGAGAAGAGGCTTAAGTTTCTAAACCAAAAGTAGAATTGGTCCAGATTTACCTTATAGAGGAGACTTTCTTGTGTTTCGGTGGCAGCTGAAGGAGTTCAGTGAGACTTGTCATCTTCGATTTAATCTCGGAATTGGTCATACCGTGTAATTTTCCATACAAGTATATCGTTTCTTGAATTGTGAATTGAGAGTACTGAGCAAGAGCCTGGGTGGTGATAATTTCATTTATTTATATTGATTGATTAATAAGTGTAAAAATTCTTTCATAATAAAGCAATTCCGTAACCACACTTTCCTAACTTTTTTCTAATGGGCTTCGATGTCGAAATATTGGAAATGCTGTAGCTCTCCGTCGCCCAAATACCTTTCAAACAAGCGAGCACTTAATAAATAAACTAACGGCCAACAAAATAAACTTGGTCATGGTTTCTAGAGATTTTTCCCACCTGCCTAATGGCTTGCCTAAGCATTTCCTCCCATAGAAACGCCGAATTAAATAATCCGCTCCAGATAGTTAGGGTGTTGCACAAGGGGAAGAATATTCGTGAACAAGCCCCCTACTGGCCTACTCTTTAAAAAAAAGATTCTTGAAATTTTCAAATCACTTTGAAAGTCCTAATATTCGTCAACATTAAAAATAAAAAATCGGAATAAAAACTCCTTGAAACTCAAAATAAGGTAAGTTTTTTTTACAGAACAACCTTCAGTTTCCAAATCTCGTGCAACAAATTCGCAAATATCCAGTCGCTCACGTGTACTAGGTGGAAATTGACGAATACCCAGGGTTAGCAAATCACGCAGATTTTAAAAGCCGGTAATATATATTCCATTTTCTCGTGCGCGTATTTTGACCACCACATATCTGAACTTGTTGATTTCTTGAGAAGTGACAGCTTGGACAGCTTGACCAACGGCTCAGACTGTTTTTGATTTGTAAAATATCCAGAATTGTCCAAGTGGTCACTCAAGCTGTCAGAGATGTCAATCAATTTGTCATAGATGTCAGTTAAGCTGTCACTCGTCAAAACATCGAGGACAGGATTAGACGGCTAGAAATTCACCCTGTTCCTGGTCTTTAAGAGAAGGGAAGACATTCCAAGGCCATAACTGTTCGCTTATTATTGTATCCTTAACAAACGTCATTCACCATTTTCCAATCGTGTTACTTTACTCTCACATTAAACCCTGGAGCTATATACCTGAGGCATGAATCCTATCAAAGCGGCCCGTTCTTGCGTCCGGAAATCATCAATGGACTTCCCGAAGAGTTCAACTTCGCCGATGTCGGGAGTTAGAAGCCCGTTTATGATCTTCAACAGCGTCGTCTTTCCACAACCACTCGGACCCAGAAGAGCGTAGCTGTGACACAAAATAATAGAAGCTATGTTCATTTCGGACTTCACGTACGACTTTTATCAAAACCTGGCTATTAACAAAATTATTTAAATTTAAGATATATTGAAAATATGAATCCTTTTTAATACACCGTATCGTGGTTCACATAAGCGACTTAAACATAAGGGGTTTTGGATCATCTTTCAAGTTTAAGTTTATTTAGCTTATCTTTGTTTTAAAATTCGTATTCTTTCAGGTTTGTTTGTTTGTTTTTTATGCATTTATATAATTTTGTTTTATTATTTTACTTTTAAGCAATCTGCTTGAGAGATAAAGTAAGAACATAAAACCAAAACATATTTTTTGTGAAATATCTACATAATCTACATTATAAAACTCTTAAGCCCCTTTCGTCGCATTTTTTTCTGACTTTCATTCGCGACTCTAACGTGGCAGGTACACGGACGTACACACCGATGGTATGCCTAGCGCTTCGCCTTAATACTAGGTCATTTAGTATATTTCAGAAATCGGGTCTAACGTGACATCGCCGAAGGTAATTTCTCTGTGTATAACCCGTGGTCGTTGCGCTTCGCCTTAATACTAGGTCATTCAGTATATTTTTGTCATTGAGTTCCTTTTTGGAATTTCGGATCGGATTTCGCACTGGCTCGAATTTAGCACTGTAAATCGGGACTCAAGGACGAGCGTATTTTTATTTGTTCGTCATGAGAGTAGATCAGCCATTGGATACAGGGGGTTTAAAGGAGTACAGAGGGGTTGGGGACGCCTGCGAGTTTTTGAGTAATTTTTGCGGGGAAAAGGGTACCACGGAAATTCTCGCATGGGAAAACGGGAGGGGAGTACCACGGTAATTATCGCATGGGACAAAGGGGGAGGGGGTCCCGCGGTTATTATCACATGGGAAAGGGTGGAGGGGGTACCACGGTAATTATAACATGGGGAAAAGGGTGGAGGGGATACCACGGTAGTTATAACATGGGAAAAGGGGGAGGGAGTACCACGGTAATTATCACATGGGAAAAGGGGGTAGGGGTACCAAGGTAGTTATCACATGGGAAAAGGGGGGAGGGGTACCACGGTAATTATCACATGGGAAAAAGGGGAGAAAGGGCCTTACTGGGGTGGTTCTACTATGGGGAAAAGAGTACCATGACAATTATCCCCTGGGGAAAAGGGGGAAGAAGCCTTACTGGGGGGGGAGGTTCGACTATGGGGTAAAGGGTACCACGGAAATTATCGCGTGGAAAAAAGGGTGGGGGTCATTACTGCGGTGGTTCGACTATGGGGTAAAGGGTGCCACGGTAATTATCGCATGAGAAAAAGGGGGAGGCGGCCTTACTGCGGTGGTTCGAATATGGGGAAAAGGGTGCCTCGAAACACACCACTAGCTGAGGGCCCGCCTGTAACAGTGCCCTACACTAACTATTAACTCAACAAGTTTTTTATGGAAGGGGAAACCGAAGAGCTTGGAGGAAAACCCCTTTAACCAGTGGGGAGAGAACTTGCAAACTCAACGCAGAAGGAGTGGTTACGAGTTTTCACATAGTTCTACAAGCTGGGATCGAACCTGGTTCATCTTGCTGCGAGGCGAAAGTACAGTAAGCGAATTTGAGTCACAGAAACGAACCCTACATGTACTGACAATTTTTGTCGCTGGTAATAAATTTCATCACTAATTTTATTATATTAAAAACTAACAAAATTTTTAGCTCAAGAATTAATCAGAAACGTCAGCTAATGTTAAAATGCCCCAGGGGCTCCAAAGTTCGGTGGCAAAATGTGTGTAAAGTCAGTAAAGTGCGAAATTTACGATTGGCTCTGCCAAGGCCGAGTGAGGGGTTGGGGGGAAGGAAAAGCATGCTCAAATTTATTTTTTTTTTGCCACAGAACTTTGGAGCCCCTTTAATGTAGCTTTTGCCCCAATTCCACAAGAATCAATAGGTTACGAGAACGGATTTACAATATATCGTAAATTTACGATATTGCAAATCGAAAGCGCGTTGCATTATCGTAAATGACGAGTCGAGTATTTTCGAATTTGTTTTTGCATACCCTCTGCCCACTTATTAATCAATGGGAAAGTGCCATTTTTAACACAAAAAATACCCATCTGTTGTGAAAGTAATCATTTCCAAGTATTTTCTGATTTTATGTTCAAGTTTTTACTCGCGTAGTTTGTTGGAAATAAGTATGTTAAAATAATACCGGTAAAGGAGAGGTCACCAAATTTTAGTGCGAGGGAGCTACAAGCCCTTGCTTATAGTTTGGAAGCTAGGCCTAATGGTCCAGATCGGGTCTTTGCTCATCCAAAAGTTTGATTAATACTTGCGGTCTGATAATTCCAAAGGGTTTGGTATGTAGCGATTAATCCTTCCTCTTACAATTACTGATTCAACGTTTATTCCTCGATTACTATCACCAGCTCTTCCCATCGGGATAAAATTGACAAACACGAGCATTGTTGTTGTTTTGAATACATCCGCGGTATAAGACTCCAGGGTTCGTACAAAATTTCCGTAATTAAATTCCCTGACATTTCCAGGTTTTCCCTGACTAAATTGCCAAATTTCCCTGACCATTTTTGTAGAATAAATTTATGTTTTGAGGTAAAATCTTGAAAAATGTTAATTATGTATTTTTAATACATTTTTAAAAAATTTATTTGCCGGATTTGTTTTTGGGGTCATTTTAAAATTCCCTTACTATTTCGGACCATTTTAAATTTCCCTGACTATTCCCTGACCATTGGGAATCATTTTCAAATTCCCTGACTTTTCCCTGACCTTTTGGAAATATTTTCAAATTCCCTGACTTTTCCAGGTTTCCCAGGTATTCCAGGTCGTGTACGAACCCTGATTTAGACACCTCATAAGTCTACGAGTCAATTGACTTTGCAGATCGTTTTAGCGAAACAAAGCGTAAGTTCGTTAGCCACGCCCACTTTATCGTAAAGTTACAATAATTGTAAATTTACGATAGTGAGAAATCGTCTATGCAACGGGCCCTGAAACTGTTACTAAAATTGGTAGTATCTAAACTTATACCAGTGTTGTACTATAAAGCGATTTATCGTCTATAGCCAGAATAGTCCGAAAATTACTTAAAAATGTAACATCAAGAGCTAACAGCTCCTAAATAGGTAATCAAGATCTACGTTGATAAATAGCTTTTTCAGTTAACGAAGAGCCACGTGGAGGCGAATTTATATATATTGATTTAATAAATGCATAATCTTCTGGATTTTCGTCTGCTAAATCACGATAAATCACAAAGCGTCTGCGCCTCAGCATTTTAGATATAAGTTAATATATTTCAAAAATGTTATACTAAAAAATTGTATTTTCTTAGTATTAATTGTAAAGCTACTCACGTAGACCCATTATCAATTAAGAGTTTGGTGCTATTCAGCGCTTTATCGCCAGCTTTTTTGCAGTATGAATAGGAAACGTCTCTGAAAAACACGGCTAAATGACCAGTTTTGCCACATACAGCTTTACTTGAATTCAAGAAAGGCACTAATTCATGTGTATCCATATCATTTGCGTTACTTAACAGCAATTACGTTGCTTTGTTACGAATGGAAAACTCCGATCACCGACTAAAAGACTGGCAATTGTTTACTCTGACGCGGTTATCATCGAGCCCCTCGTATCTTATCAACGAAAAACGCCTTGGATATTTTTTCCAATAGACTGTTTGTATCGGTGGACCCTAGTACTTTGATTTATAGATATTTACAATGTAAAAATTTCCAAATAGCACAGAGAATTATTAATCAAGAATGTATCTATAAATTAACAAGACGTACGACGGTCGGAATACACACAATCCTTCTAATGTGTTAAGTTTGTTTGAGCTATTCACAGCAACCTGCAACGCCGGTATCGCAACCAAAATATATCCACGGTCACACATATAAACATATTTACACTTATTTGTTACTTCTAGTCATACTAGGAAAGCATCGAAAATTTCTTCGATCAGTGTCACTTTTATTTTTTACTTCTGATCACACTTATTTGTTACTACTAGTCAGCCGATTACTTATTGATCATTTTCCCCAACCTTTTATTTTTCTAAATTACTCATTATTTAACTTCATCCGCACAAGAGGAATACTGGGCCTTGATTTAGGCCAAGAGAATCCACCCATGGCACTGTAGGTATTAGTGCACCATAGGCATTCTATAAAACCATAAAACTCTATAAAGCTTTTAGACATTTTTAGGAAATTTTTTATAAGAAAGCACTTGCATTTGATATTCTAAAGTTCCCATAAAACTTATCGTTTGTCCCTTATATATATGCCTACCAGGTTTAATTACGACGCCATCGTTGAACGGTTGCACTACAACCGTAATTTCATAAATAGGCATACTAAAATAATTTTAGCACTAAGATACTTGTGAGTTGTGACGTACCATAATCGCATACGTGCACCCAAACAAGTTGAAGCAGCGAATAAAACGAGGTTTTTGTGTAGTTATAAATTGTAATTATAAATAACAATAACATTTCCTGAAGTTTAATAAAAAAACACAAGGTATCGTACATTTTAAATTGGCCTGGCTCGCGCCCTTGCCTCCTCTAGAAGAAGGAATAGAAACGGCCGTCAACGCCTCACCGTTAAGCGCTGCAGCTGCCGCGGCCTTGAAATTTATCTCCGAATACGAGCAAAGAGTATGGAGGTAATAGAGTTAAAACGACCGGGAGAGGTCCGCAACGGAACGTTCGCCACCGAGGGGGATGACAATGGGGAAAAAGCACAGTAAACCGAGCTCCAATATAGCTACCGCAGCGCCATTTCGGTATTCTTTGTAATCAAAAAAGACGCAAAATTCAAAATAGAATTGCAGCAATTTTAGCGCGTGGTCTTGACGTACCTTTTTAATTTTGAAAATGGATTTAGATCATAAATATGCCAAAGTTAAATCTATTAAAAGTTCCAAAACGAAAAGCAGGAAAAGTAAAAGTAAGTAATAAATATTTGTAAATAATTGATGAAAAATGTAATTTCAACTCTTATTATTGTTCTTTTTAGAATTGCTCTCTGGTGTTTTTAACAGAGAAATCTTTGATAACAAAAGCAAAATTATTTTGAGCGAAGCATCAAAGTTAAAAAAGGTTTTTTCAGTGGGAAAATCAGTCCATGTGATTGATTGTTTCGAAGAAATTCGTTTTAAGAAAATTAATTATTTAACGCCACAGGCAGAAGAATACTTGGGAATATTTAGTGATGACTTTGGGTATTTTGATGTTCAAAATTTTGTTCTTAAAAAAGAACAATTAATGAACGATATTGATTTTTTTAACGAAGTGTCTCATTCATTTGTTCACATTACAAAAATTAAGGAACTAAGCTCTAGGGATTTAAAAATTGTTATATATACATTTTTAGTGAGATTGTTCAATGAACTTCATAGTTCCTTTTTAAATTCACTCTCTGATGAAAATCAAGAGACTCCCCATAATTCAAATGCTAAAGTCGAAGAATGTGAGGATAGTCAGTTCCATCAGGTTTGTGGCAATATAGTTAACAAAATAATTTCAATGTATAATTGTGATGAGTTCCAAAAAAATGCACTATCTCCAAAGCCTATAGTTCCTACATTACAGTATTCATGGACTGTAAAACAAGATCGGGGTGGCCTGCTGTACATTAATGAAAAAACATTTGAATTTTTTAAAACTGCCGCTAAAATTATTGACTCCTTTCTCAAAGTAAACAGCTACAGAATTTTACATGATAATGAAAATAGGAAATCTATGATCTTTGCGACCCTGGATAATTCAAAAGAGTTGAATAAAGTTTGGTGTGAGCTTTGGGGGAATAATTCAGAAATTGCAAAGAGAGCTCAGAAATTATCATACAGAACCTTACTCAACACTTATTTGAAGGCCACAGTTTCAAAATACAAAAATGAAGTGCAAATAGCGAAGAAAATAGTTTTAAATACTAACTCTTTGAGGAGTCAATTGAAAATTCAAAAAGTAGCCTGTGATGAAAAACAATTTATTGACATGAATTTGAAATAAATTTATAATCTTAAACGTTTTCTGGCTTCGTTTCTTCGCAAAAATCTCTTTCTTTTCAGTTGACAGTTTCCATTTTTTGGGCGTAGAGCGAGGGAACCAATTAACTTCAATCGTTTTTCACTTTGCCCATATTGTGCAATTGTTGGGTTTGAACCATGCCCAATTGCGGAGCGTTGCTTCCCAAAGTACCTCTCTAATGAGTCTTGATTAAAATGCGACGTTAATATGTATTTTGCACCCTTTCGAATGAGAAACTGAATAGCTTCAGTGAGTGACTTTACTGTGAAAAATAATTTGTTAATTGAAATATTTATTAACTACTAAACTAATTGCTAGAGAATTCCAATACCTGTCATTCTTAAACCAAAAAGAGTTTCTTTACTCAGTAGCATTCTGGATTTGTCTCCATCCAATCCATCTGGTATTTCGTGGTACTCAATCTCCGATACTTCTTTTTCCCAATCGGATAAGTAATTCAGAAATGTTTCATTTAACCACTAAAATAGTTTTGATTTTCATTAATGTAAATGTTTGGAGCTGCTCCAAATGAAAGACGTACCTTGAACCTCCAATCATCCAAGCTCCGAAATGGATTAAGAGCTGGTTTCCGGGAATGTTGTCCCTCATCAAGATTAGATACATTGAAGATATCAAAAAATTTATCAAAGAGCCTTAAAAATTTAACAGTTTCTGAGGCTTGATCTCCGAGAAGTTGTTCCATAGCATTAGCAAAAGTTGAAGATAGTATCTGCGTTGCTAGTTTAACTCTCATGGCACCAAACGCTGTAATTTTCACATGTTCAATATTTACACGAGGTGCTTTTCTGATGAGTGAACGTCTGTCAATAGTAAAAGTGTCGTATACATGCTTCCACAGCATTAACTTGTTATTTTTTTTAAGTAGTCTAAGGTACCGCTTCTTTTTGTTTTTTAATTGTTTTAGTTTGCCACTGTTCGATAAAATATTTCGAGTTGTTTTTATGAGGTGGCAAACATCAGAAACAAAAAAAATAGGCTCTGAATTGTTGAAGTAATTGACACACTTGTAACCAACTTTTTCTCCATATTTCACCCTGTCACTTTCTGTAAACAGTTTAATCATTTTTTGATTGATGCCCGCCTTATCGCAGACCACGGTGAGAATTTTGAAACCGGCAGAAGTGAGATTTTCAATAGCTTCACTCACTATCGAGTGAAGATCATCTGCAGATAGTTTAGCCACAGGAAAATATGCGAAAGGAAATTTAAAATTTGTTGTTAGCCCTCTAACCATTAATTGTAAAACACTGTTAGCTAAGACTGGTTTTTCGTAAAAAGAACCATTAAATTTTCTTTCTGCATCGTGAATAGTATTTCTAAAATCATTCAAATTTGTAAACCCTATAAGTTGTCCAGTTCCACTATTAAACACAAGGTCTTCTTTAGTATGTATTTCATCTAAAATTAATGAAAAGTACTGTTGGTGTTCCTCTAAATCTTCGATATTAATTTTGTCTCTCATTTCACTTAACATCTCTTCATGAAAACCACTTTTTCCAATTAATTGTTTTGAGTAGTTGTGAAGCGTCATTTGTGAAGGCAGAACTAAAGTTTGTTTTAATGCTTCGTATGAAGTTGGTGATTTAGCTCGCATATACAAGCACCATTGTATGATGGCAGGGTGCCATTTTTTCGGTCTTGAAATATTTGTCTGTAGTATTCTTATTTGTTCACGAAGCAAAACCTTCTGAAAAGCATTATTACAATCTAATGGATTTTTTGCTAGGAGCTCCTCCAAATCGTTTCCCTCTTCTTCACTGAGTAATACTCCATCTTTGTTTATAAGTTTTCTGACTTTTTCTTCTAGAGTTCTAACCCTTCGTTTTAATGCTAAATTCTTCAACCTTAAAGCAGCTATGCGTTTCTTCATTGGCCCTTTATTTGTCTGACACTTGAGCTTTTCATTTAATTTTTCATTTTTAATCCGCTTTTTCAATGATTTCTTCACCCGCCTGCACTCTTGACACAGTTTCGACTGTTGACTATTAAAAAAAGGTTGACATTTCTTGGACTTTAAAGCGTGGCTTAATTCACAATAAGAAGCTGCATTATGCGTTTTTGTTTTAAAGTGGTTTAACAAATCACCCGTTACTCCTTCACAAATGGACCACTTTTCTAAATCTTTCATAATATTCAATAATTCACTGATTTCCAATACACGTTTTCCGTAACTTAAATTTTCAGACTGAAAAACCGCATGTTCATTACTTAGTAATTGGTTGTAAACACTCAAATTTAATTCTAGCAAGTTAGATAGCTTAATTCCAATTCTAATCATTTCATTATTTGATTTGACAAATGTCAACCCACTTATTGCAGAGTTCGAATTGTCAACAATTAAATTCCAGGAATGGGATGTTAAATTATCCGATTGATATAAGAAATATCTTTGGGCAAAATTTTCAATTTCAGAAAAAGGTTGTTTCTCTGCTGTAGTAACACAGTTATTTACATCAGTAGGAAAATTGTCACCATTAGTTTCTAGACATTTCTCAAGATTTTTATCTCCAGCTGCACTACCATGCATAACTGCAAGCATCTGTAAATGATCCATAAATTTAATATACCATTTAAAGGATATTTAGAAACAGTGGTGTAGATAAGAACTCCGCAGACCTCGTATAGCGGGAGGGACCCAATGGTTTAGGGGTCCCCTAATTTCAGATCAAATTATATGCTAGATACTAGATAAAATCCTGAATATTGTTTGTGCTCGGAGGGGGGCTTGTGCTCGGAGGTCTGAGCTACACTACTGTTTACAAATTGTTCCTATGAAAACTATCAAATTACATTGCTCGTAGTTTCAGCGTGATCAACATTCCTGCCTTCTTCAAAATCTTCAAAATTGGTTAGCTGCGTTGTAGCATTAAAACTTCCTCCAACTATAAACAAAAAAACTATAGCGAAAGTTCATAACATATATATTTTTAAATTGCTCTACAAACCTTGAGGTCTACAGGCATATGAATGGTCTACATGATTAGGCTTCAGTTTCGATAGTATCTTTTCTGCTTGCTTGTCAGGAACAGGATTAGGAAATTCTTCGGTAGGCCCTGTACTCTCTACAAAATGTTTTGAACAAACATAGTGGTAGCGAGTTAAACTTTGTGGGGTAATATCATTTCTACCAATCGCTTCAAGCCAGGTGATACATTTGGCTAAATTTCTGGTTGGCTTAGGCACAGGTATAAAATAAATACCGGAATCTCGATTTCTTTTAGATGTCGAGTAGTTCTTGCACGATTTATAAAGGCAATATGCCATAATGATATTTTCATTAGAGTCCAAGGCTTAAAATCTCTTTATAGTAATTGATAATACTTTTTACAACTTTGACAAAAACAGCTACGAAGTTAAGCAAACCAAAATGCTAATAATAAATTATAATGGTAAATTAGGCACTAAAGTTAGCGTATTAGTATTACATACAATTATAGTCAAGCGATTTCCAAATTGCAGTCAATGGCGCGATTTGAAAATGTAATAATTCTTTTAGATGAATTGCGTTTCTTCCCGAAATGGCGCTGCGGCTGCGGTAGCTATTTTGAAGCTCGGTTTACTGTGCTTTTTCCCCATTGTCATCCCCCTCGGTGGCGAACGTTCCGTTGCGGACCTCTCCCGGTCGTTTTATCTCTATTACCTCCATACTCTTTGATACGAGTCTCGATTTTCCAGAAGTGAGTCAGTGACTCGGCCTGCAGCTGCAAGAGCTTTAGCATATAGGTGACGGTCGAAGTTCCGCTGTTAAAGCTCTGGCAAATTTATCTCCGCAGGTATCATAGACATAGGAACTATACTTATACCTAGACGGAGTATTGCAGAATCTCAAGGCACTAGCGTTTTGTGCCCGGTTTTCCGTCCCGCGCGCGTCTCATGTGTGATATGGACAAAATTCCGTGGCGCCACCAAATCGTTTGGTGGAGAACGGAGAAACTATAAAAAGCGGAAAATTCGAACGCAGGACGCAAAAACGTATTTTCTTAGAGACTTGTAAAAATTGTTTAATTTACGAAAATAAAGTTAGTTTTTGGTAAAATACAACGCGAAATAAAATATTTTACGTAAATTTAAACTTCAAACAATTGAAAATGGTACAAACTTGTGTAGTTCCCAATTGTAAAAGTCGGTCACCAAAGGAAAAAATACCATTTCACAAGTATTTCTTGTTTTTATCATAACAATTTCATATCTTTGTTTAAAACCTTGTATTGTCCATTTTTTATAATAAAGATTACCTCAATCTAACTTAAACTTGTGCTCAAAATGGCTTAAGGCAATAAATCGTTTGAACTTAATACCCGGAAAGTATCACTTTGTTTGTGGAAAACACTTTAAAGAATCGGATTATCGTGTTGGCAAAAACGCGAAAGATCTCACGCGGAAAATTCTTAAGGAAGACTCAATTCATTCGGTTTTTGCGAGGGAAAAAAGTGATCTAACATTTAATGAAACTGGGACAAAAGTATATAATTCAGTGTTTAATAATGTTAGTGAAATAGGTATATATACATAATACACGACTTTGTAGCGGAGCTATAGCAAGCATAAAGCAATGGAAACTTCAGATACCCTGCAGTTTGATTCCAGTATCCAGCTATCGGAAATATTAGATGTTGCAGCGTCTCCAAGTGTGTCAGAGCAGCCAGATCTAGATTTCTATGCTCTTGAATTAGACATACTATCCAACGATGATAAACACTCGGAAGTAAGTATAGTTGCCCTAATAATAAATATAAAATTCTTTCTGAAAAGAGTAAGCTTGGAAGATCTACACATACTGTGGTTAATATTTTTTACACTTTTTAGTCTATAGTGATTGGCGATGAACCTATCCAAGTTAATGGAACTGAAGATGAATGTATGCATGATGTACAAGAAAGTGTTTACTTTGAAAATGCACTGGAAAATGCAAAGAGCAATCACGATCATGTGGGTAGTTAGAAATTTTAAATACTTACCTAGTGAAGTTTATTTAGAATTTGTTTTGTCAATTTTGTAGACATATTTCAAGGAATCCCGTAGTGTTAATCCTCAATTGCTAAAGAAAGAAATTAAAACTGTTGAGGTAAAATAGAAGTATAGCACAATATTAAAATTAGATTTAATTAAATTTTTCCCAATAGAAATCATGCCAAACATCTACCCATTATGTTATGTTCCAAAAGGCTTTAACCCAAAGGAGAAATAGAGTTCAAGCTCTAAAAAAAAACTTAAAGTTACCAAGCAAGCCATGAAACGCAAAACTTTAAAACTTTCTTCCCTCAAGCACGTACTTCATCAAATGAAGAAACAAAATCTTCTCTTAGAAGAAAATGCACTGGATATTGAGGAAAGATTCGGACCAACTTCAATTGAATTGTTTACATTTTTGCGTCAAACAGGACCAAAAAATCAGAAAAAACAAAAATACCCTCAGCTAATTCGAAGCTTTGCTATGACGGTGCATTTCTATTCTCCAAAAGCCTACTATTTCTTGAGAAAACATCTTTGTTTACCTCATCCCAACACACTTCGTGAATGGACGAACAAAGTCAATGGTCAACCAGGCTTCACGGCTGAAAGTTTCACCTACATTAAAAATGAGGTTGATAAATTTGATTATCCGCTGCTAGTAGCACTGTCTTTGGATGAAATGTCCATTAAAAAACACACCGAATGGACTGGGAAGGAATTTTCTGGTTATGTGAATTTGGGGTTGGATCACGATACCCAAGATACTGATGAAATTGCGACATCTGCCCTCGTATTTATGGTTGTAGCCATAAATGGCCATTGGAAAGTCCCTGTCGGATATTTCTTCGTCCATGGCACTCCTAGCCATCTGTTAAAAAATTTGGTAAAAGAGTGTCTCTTTCAAATCTATAAAACAGGGGCCAAATGTATTGCTCTTACATGCGATGGACTTAGAAGTAACATTTCCATGGCTCAATCTCTTGGTGTTGTCATAACGGAAGATCTTATTCAATGCAGTTTTCCCAACCCTGGTAAAAACAAACTGAATTTGTTCTGTGATTGCCATAGATAAATGAAAGTATTAAAGTACCTTTGGACAAAAAAAAATAAATCAAAATAAACAATTCTACCTAATCAGCTTTCCATAAAGTGTTTCATGGACAGCAAGTAAATCTTTTACCATGGAACACTCTACCAAAATCATAAAACTTTCATATGTTTATGGTGAACATAATCTGTTCAAGACTACAATGTTATATCTTTTTTAGCGGATCCAGGTGAAGTTGTCCATTTTGCGAGCCATTTGGTCCTTGATGCTTGCCACATGTTAAAGCTATTGAGAAATCTATGGGAATTTTACGGTGTTTTGATTGACCAACGGACTGGTGAAGTAAGAGAAATTCACCTTAAAAAGTTATCAAGGAAATTGAACAACATTTAATGTAAATATTTAGAAATTCGAATGGGCATATATTGCCATCCTTCAGAGCTATCAAGAATATGAAGGATTAACGTTGGCTAACAAATTATCAAAATTTCATATTAAGTTTAAAACTCAAAAAATGAAAGTCAACTTGGCCGCACAAACAGTTAGCAGTTCTGTGGCAAAAAGCATAGAATTTTTGAAAGAGGCTGGTGATCCAGTGTTTCAAGGAAGCGGGCCAACATCTAAATTTATATCAAAAATTGATCGGTATCTACAAAAAAACAATTTTTAAGCAACTTTTCTAAACAATTTTGACACCATATCTGACCTCACTGTTCATTGCAGTTTGTTTGATGTATTAAACTCTCGAAATCCATGGGCTAAAGGTTACAAGGCACTAATTCGGCTTTCCAACCTTGAAATAACCAAACGTGACATAATGAAGACTAAAGAACTTCTATTCAATTTAACAGACTTGGAATGCAACTTGATTTTTAAAAGCCAAAGAAAGACAGCCATAATTGGTTTTGGTGTCACAATTCACAGTGTTTTGGACATTGGAGAGAAGTACATTGTTCCCCCTGATGGACCACTGAAGTATATATTTTTTAAATACACTTAAAATTTTTGGCAAATACCAAATTTTGTAAACCATTGTTTATTTTTTAAGGTACCTTTTAACTTACAAACTTTCGCAAGACCATTTAGAGTTATATTTTAACACAATTCGTCAGCGAGGAGGTTGGAACAACAATCCTACTTGTAGAAACTTCACTGCCGCATACAAAAACACGTTGGTCACTAAAATTGAAACATCAAAAAGTGGCAACGTAATTGCTTTGGATAACACTCACGTTCCAAATTTGTGCATGTTGCCAGTTCCAACCAACGAACTTAGAGTTATTGAAGAAGAATCTCTAGAGGAAGAAATGGATGACTTTATTATGTTTCTTACTGATGAAACATCAACACGCTTTAGACGAAAGGCATTCCTCACTATCAAGTCATAGCTATGCAAAGGAGGACCCAACCAAACTTCTACTCCTTTTAAAGGACAATGGTGGATTATGTCATCCGACAGCTAGTGTTCTCAAGATTTGTAGCTTGACTGAGAAGGCAGTGAGATACTTCGGATCAATCAAAACTGTGGCTAAAAACATTGACTTAAAAATAGAATGTTTGGTTCTGCGCCAGTTAGTAACAGACTCTTACTGAACATATGTTTGATGACGAACTTGGATCACAACACCACGTTAATGTTTTGATGAAAAAGATTATCAAAATATACGTTAACATAAGGCTGAGGAAAATAAGCAGAGACATAAACGATCAAATGAAGAAAGAAGCTAATACTTTTTCAAGGGCAATAAGAGTTCTTTAATCCTTTATCAATGTGTGTAGAATCCCTTCCACAATTATACCTCCCTTTTTTTTGCTTTTACATCTTTGATTGCAATGTCAATGGCCAAATACTCAGACACTGTTTATTTTTATTCCTATTATTTATGTAGTTTATTTTATTTATTTATATTAATATTGAAACTAATATATTAATTTACATTAACCGATAAATATCATTAATATTTACTCACATTTCATTATATAATTTGGAAATTTATTGGTACATTCCTCCATGCTTCCTTTGTTTACATTTGACAGCTGACTTACTTTTTTTAGTATAGTCAAGGCTATAGCCTAGGTATAGTTAGCCGCACGTAGACGCCGTAGGCGGCGCCACGTAATTTTGTCCATATCACGCATAACAAAGCGCCATTGCTCAAAACCGGCCTCAATTTCGTAGATCCAGCAGTTTGTCTAGGTATAAGTATAGTTCCTATGTCTATGGCAGGTATACGTTACGTAGCTCTACTGTAGCTGCAGTATCTCTTGCATGTAAAAGACCGCAACGGCATGTAAACAGTAAGCTGTATTGATTTCTGACACTTATATTAAAATGATACTCATCGTAAATAACCACTATTTTGGGGGGGGGATGCCCCCCCCCCTGATTTATCGTCGATTGGAACAAATTAAAAGTATAATATTAATCAATAATTTCCATTAAAATTAAATTGTTAGACTTTGGAATTTTTTAACCGAGCTGGATCTACGCGTAATTGTAGCAGACAACAAAAGAAATGACTGTGTTACGTCACAAACTTTATCCGGAAAAGAGTAGGCCTAATCTAATTGAAGTCGGAAAATGTGACCGACTTTCCGTTCCTCTCTATAATTTCAATGGTACTCTTGACTTTCGATCAGCGTTGCCAGATCGTTAAAATGAAATTTCCTTTTCACGGTGTTAAAACTTCCCTTTTCGGACCCAAAATTCCATAGGTTTCTAAAACCAGAGAAACATTCAAATTTATGTAACAAAATTGCTTAATTAACCCCAGGAAAATTTGTTTACATAGTTTTCAAAATAATTATTCCGCTAGGCCTCTTTTCCCTTTTTCGAATTTTCGAGCTCAAAATTTCCCTAGATGTGGGGAATTTCCCTCAATACGGCATCACAGCTTTCGATCGGGTATCCAAACACGAATTCAAATAAGGAAATTGTAATTACACTTCGATTATAAATAGCAAGAAATTTTTAATTCGGGTACTCGATTTATCTTTCTGCTTTCGAGTATTTTATTTTTGTATCGTAAAAAATAAAGGTTCGTTGGAAAGGCGCGACGTTTTCAGTCGAGATCGCGCGGTTTACTTCCTTCTTTCCCCACACATTGGCCTTGATGGATGAAACCAAGGTTACTAGAGACATATGCTAATATGGGATGAAACCACAACACGCAATTTCACCGTAGTTTGCCTATTGAGTTTGGGCCAGGCTGAGAAATAAGGATTTTTTTTAACTGGACCTGTGGCCAGTAGAGCCTAGGTAGTTTAATTAACAATAACAATGGTGGGAATAAATAAATTACTCAAACGTCGAGCAAAATTGTTTAAAGGAAACTATAAGCTTATGTTTTGAAAGCACATTTAATAGTTGTTTTTATAAATTAATGTGGACCTCTTGCTTAAATTAGGCCACCCAGTCTCTTGCTTTTAAAAGTCTAAGTGTGCTCACTTTAGACCTCAGGAATATAGGTTTTTCTTCAACGCGTGCAAATCGCGAAGAGCAAACTACTAAGGACGAGGGGTCGGACACTTGCCATTATTTTGTACGGGATTTCGGGATTTCGTAGAGATTTTGAAGATTTTATCATTACTTTTTGAAGTGATTTTGGGATTTACCATAGCGAGAGTTAAAAGATTTTGCGATTTTAGACAAAGTGTACGAAATAGCAACATATTATGTGTTTTATTTTTATTCATTTTATTTTATAGAAATATCTATTGAGATAAAAATTTATTTTTCAATAGGTGTTTCCATAAAAAAAACTAAATAAAATATTTTTCTCTACCTCAAGGGCTTAAGCTTTTGAATACTTTAATGGCACGCCCGTTTCGCACGTGGCCTTCAACATCAAAATCATTAACGACTCGAACGCGCGCTCTCTATCTTCAATAACTATAGCTAGTAACGTTGAAAAAAAAACATGTACACGTGACCTCCCGTATTTTATAGAAAACATTTGGATTACTAATGCCAAGATTTCTTAAATAGACTGGTTGACCGACATGGCCGTTTTAGCGTTGAGCATTTACGATACGGTTTTCAAACGCTAGTAGATGACGCTCGCGTCTGCAACCATGAAAATTTTTGGAAAACGCGCTCGAGCGATTTTATTAGGCCGGCTATTTTATTAGGCCTACAATTTTTACGGTAGTTAAGTTCTGTGTATATTTTTAAATCAACCTTTGGAAATTTGGAAGAGCTTTGCGATGTTACGAAATTTTCTGTTTTAAATGGGTTTTCCAAATCTTGTTATTGTTGTTTTGATTTACAGCATATAACTTCTTGTAAAGGTTCTTCATTAGAAAAAACTTCAGATGTGAGTCTAGCTGTGTTTCTAATATAAGATGATCTTAACTGCTTACTGTCAGATAATGTATTATAATTAACTGGATCAACTCGGATATACGTCAAGTTTGTTTTAAGTTTTGAGATTTCTGTTTTTGGAGAGTTTGTAATACTTTGTAAAGGCTGACTTCAAGGCTCTCTTTCTCTACATTCACTGGGAAGCGGTATTGAATTTTTTCTAAGAAGCCACCTATCTCTTGGAGTTATAACAGTTTCACTGTTAATTACATTAATGTTTTCCTTGATGATGTCCTCTTCATTGAAATGTTTTTCGCATATTAAATATCTAGGCTTTAAACCACTTTTCTCCTTAAATATATTTTGCCAATTAGCAAGCCTTTCCAAATCTTTTGAAGCTTCAAAAAAATGTGGAACATGATATTTACAGTTTTCTTGGTCGCCATATGTTCTATTCAAGCCCAGTTCACACTATACAATTAATTGGGCCACTTAAATTTATACAACTAATTGTAATAAAGAAAATTACATAGTGTGAACAGAAATAGTTGGTACCATTTTTACAATATTTCTTTTCACATTATGCAATTTTCTTGCTTGCAATTAATTGGATACAATTAAGTGGCCCAATTAATTGTATAGTGTGAACTGGGCTTAACTCTCGGATAGTTTGAAGTTGTACAATTTAACACCCAGCATTTAGGCATTTCGTATTTTAAAACTAAACATGTAAGATAAAAAATAACTAATTTTTTACTCGATGTTATCGTTTACGTTGATATTTATTTAATTGAACATTTTAATAGCATGAAAAACCATTGAAAACGAACGCGTTGTGCTAAAAGAAAACGTGTCTGCTTGACGACATTGAACCAAGGGGCGGATCCATGGGGGGGGGGGGAGGCATGAGGGCGATCGCCCCCCCTTAGAATACTTGAAAAACTTTCCTAACTGCCTAAAGCGTCAGCTAAACACGTTACTTGTTCAGTTGTTCTGCCTTTTCAATCTACTCTTTACGTGTTTTCAAATTTTAGAGAGAGACTAGAGTATACTAGACTTTCTAGTTGTAGAAAGTACTTCGTTTAAGCAAACGAAAATGAGAGCTCCACGTTACATTTTCACGCTCCATATTCGCTAGCGAAACGGGTATAGGCGGCGCCACAGTCGCTACCCCTGCAGCTTGGTTTGTCTGCGTACTTTGTTGATCAAAACAAACGATTAATATGACGGATTGTAGGCGCAGAGGTGGCATAAATTGCCTTTTTGTAGTAATACTGCCTTTAAAAATATTACAATTCGAGTAAATGGTGAGAAAAGAACGTTGGAGTTATCGTTTCACAATTTTCCGAAATGCAAAAATCTTTTTAATGTGTGGTTAACTAATATAAAATCAGGGAAGATGCCTAGTTAGTGGGCACAGATTTGCAGCGCCCATTTTAAAGATAGACTTTTTAGAAAGAAATGGTGAGACACAAATTTTACTTGTTATTACTGATTTTAAAGTTAATATTATTAAATATATATCATAATAACTGTCATTTAGATGAAGAGAATTCAAGAGACGCATAAAATGCAGTGCCATTCCAAGCAATAATTTACCATGTAGACTTATTACAAATCCAATGTAACTAAATAAAAAGAGAGGACCCTACGTTTTGTGAATCGTTTTAAAGGTGATCTGTTTTATTATATACTGCAAAATAAGGAAATGCTAATGAATTAAATTAATTTTAGGTCAAGCCGTTCGATTGTCATTATCGCTGGAAAATGTAACATTTGAGGCCCACAAAATTATGCGTTAAAATATTTTTCTATTTTGTATTGGACCCCAATTTTCCTATCTTTGCCACCCTGATGGTTCGGTATGAGTTTTCGAGTTGATTAATAACATTTCGAGCTATTGCCGCAGATCCCAATATGGTTAAAAATAATACTGTAAATTCAAATGGTTTTTATTTTTAATACTTATTTGCATATCTTAACATTTTATTCACTTAATAGCCCTTGAGAGAATAGACAAAATGAAAAGGCCTAGCTGAATTTTTCCATAGTAGCCTCTACAGGCGTTAACCAGTAGATTCCTTCCTTTCCAACTTAGTTATTTTTTGTCACTGCCTCTTCAATTGATATTATCTTCGCTACAAATGGACTCTCCACAAATATTTCATCCCGACTAAAAGCTAGAAATAAATTTTTGAGACTAACTAAGTGACCAATTAAGAGTACATAAACCTTTTTGAGCCAGCCAAATTTAACCCTCGCAACTCTAACCATTTTATTACCGTACAATACTGAAGGCACAGTTAGTTCTTTTCCTTCATTTTACCCCACTTCTAAAGTCAGAAAGTTGGGATAGCTCTCAGTATCTTTATATAGAAAATAGACCAGCAATTTACTGCATGTTTGCAAAAGCCTGAATTTCTAGAATAATAAGTAAAACAGGTTACATTAAAGAATTGGGTTTTAATAAAAAATATATTTACCCACAATTGCATGAACAATGGACACTTTCAATGCTGTGTTTTCCATCACCAACTTCAAATTTTAACTTTTGTTTTAAGCATCCGCACACCTTATTCTATGGATCAAGAGTAGACTACTCTCCAATATACTTAAAAATTTCAAGCATGGAGCGATTCACAAATATACCAAATAAAATTATTTAAAATACATTATACAAAATGCTGAAGCTAGTTCAAGCTACTAGTCTATGAAATTATAACAATCTGGGCTTGTTCTAATGTGAAGATAATAATAAATTTCCTACATACCTTTAAAACTTTCAAACTGATCCCGTGTATGAATTCTCCAAGGCCTACTCATAGTGTTATTAAACTCGAATATTTATACTTATATTTACGAATTCAATACCTATTGACAGTTCAAAATTAATAAATAAATGTCGTATATACACCTTTGTTAATACAAAACATTCGAACACGCTTTAAAAAATATGCTAAAATCGTTAGTAAAATGTTTTAATTGATGTTATAAAACGCGCATTTTCGCATAACGCCATTACCCGTATCACCCAAATATAGTTCTAGGCAGTGTGACTAGGTGGCGCAGCTGTAGTTTTCGGTGGCGAATAGGCTTCGAGCTTAGAAACGATAGCGCCATCTACTTTAATACCTGCCAACTAAAATTGTGAAGAAATAGCAGACGACTTTTGAATGTCCATGATCGCCCCTCCTTACTTGATGGCCTGGATCCGCTCCTGATTGAACCTTCAGTTTATTCAAAAGTCAAACTCGCGATGGCTCTGATCTCAATACCCGGGATATTGCAGGAAAGCTCGCTCTTTTTTACATGGGGTTTTTCAGACGGAGTCGGTCAACCAGTCTATTTAAGAAACCTTGCTAGTGCCCAAAAAATCTCAAATATTTTGATATAAACAAAATGCTCAGAGGGAACTCCTTCAAATTGAATTCAAATTCGCAGGTTTGTGTTTTAAAAGGAAATGATAGGAATACTTCATCAGTTGTTCAAATTTCTGGGGAATAATTAGACATTGTTAATATTGATAATGATGCTGGTCAAAGTGAAACTCCAAATTCTGAAAAATATTTAGTTAATTTAAAAAAAATTATCTTTGATGCTTTAAAAATTAGAGAAAAACATTTATTGCCACGTTCGGTTGCTAGTAGTTTCGCAAATGACATTGGAATCATAGTGGAAAACGTGAATGATATGTGCACAAATTCTGACCCAGACAATATTCCTGTCACTGAAACATTAATCGACATTACGAGGAGTGACTACAAATTAAATACGTTTTGCTCTAAAGAGCTAGATTTACTTGCTCCCACTGAGTATAATTTGGGTGAACAGGAAAGAAACGGGAAAATTTATAAAGATACATTTCAGTATATAAATATTTTTGAATTACTAAAGAAAATTATCTCTTTTGACGATGTTTGGGAGGAAATTATAAGATACAGAGAAAATTCCATAAATACAGATAATGAAAAACTAATAGACCGGGAAAATAAGCCCGAAAAAAGGCCGCGCTGCCAATAAATATACACAAGCTGGAAATAATTTTATTTGACGGTAGGCATCCCAAATAAGAGTTATATGAGTTTGCGACGGTTTCTGGCTTGTGCCAAATTTTTTAGAGCCAAAAACCACGAAATATTTGGACATTTTTCAGTTTTTCGCTTAAAACTCGAAAACGATGCCTAATACAGAAAATTTTATTCTTACTAAATCGAAAGAGCATACAATATCACGTCAAATACAGCCGTTTATCCACAATCGATCGTCAAAGAAAATTAGCTCACTCCTATCTAGAGATACCAATAAAAACGTGAAAGTATTCGTAGCTCTAACTTCCTGCTAAGACTGTTTTGGGAAGTCAAATTAATTCTTAAATACAAATCATACACCTTCGTCCATTTGTTTTAATTTAAGGGCAATTCAGTTAGTGTACTTACTTACCTAGGTAGTTAGATCTATGTTTAATTATTGTTAATTAGCATGCTAGTTCAAAATGATAATAAACGGGTTTAAAAGTGAAAAAAAAAACATCCTAACTGAAAGGTTTTATTAATGGGAAAAAACTTCAATTGAAATATAAAATTGAAAAGAGATAAATGTTTTACGAACATTCTTTTTGTTTGGAATTTACATTTATTTACAATTTAATTTTTTAATGTTTTTCTGCGTTTCGGGGAAGATCGTCCCTCGGAGGAAACGTCGGTGTCCAATTCTTGGGGAGGCTGAATAACGTGGAAACTGAATAACGTGCATCCTGAATAACGTGGAAAATGACAGCAACTTGAATAACGTGGAAACTGAATAGCGTGGAAACTGAATAGCGTGGAAACTGAATAGCGTGGAAACTGAATAACGTGGAAACTGAATAACGTGGAAACTGAATAGCGTGGAAACTGAATAACGTGGAAACTGAATAACGTGGAAACTGAATAACGTGGAAACTGAATAACGTGGAAACTGAATAACGTGGAAACTGAATAGCGTGGAAACTGAATAGCGTGGAAACTGAATAGCGTGGAAACTGAATAGCGTGGAAATGTTTCCCCTTGTCGTTGTTAGAAGTCGCCACTGACTGAATTTTAAAGGCGTCGTTTTCCATTTAAACAAGTTGGGCAAAATCGTACAAATAGTTTCACTTGCTGATTTATTTAGAGAAACATTTATTATTGCTCTTCTCTTTTCTCGAAATTGTTTTTATTTGATAAAAATAGGGCCTAATTATGCATTAAGCTAGAATGGGAATATAGCCCCAGGGCGGTAATCGCTCAATGGTGGCTGTTGTTTCAATATTGCACAGAAAAGAATTACGATTTTGTATAAAAGGGTGGCAAATTTTTGGGCGGCAAAAGTATAAAGACGGCCCTGACTATAGTTTTAAAACAATAATAAATAAATTATATTAAATAGTCAGATTTTCTATAACGAAATTTTCTTAAAAAAAGGTTAATTAACTAAGAAATATAAATTAAATATTATTCTTATATCAATTGTCTAAGAACGAGTGACACTATCTTTAGAAAAGTAAATTTTAGACTAGAAATGAAGTTTATGAGTGGAACAATTTTTACCAAAGAAAATTGCGTTATAGCCAAAAACGTTTCTTTATTCACTATATGAGGTAAAATTTATGAAGTCGCAGATTTTCTTAATGAAATTTGAAGAATTATAGTAAAGTTGCACTTGGAAAATCCACGACTTGAGTTTTGGTCTACAAGTGAGCGGAAGTGATCTGCGGATGACCGGAAGTGGAAGTTTGTCTTCCCCTTATAGATGATTAGGGAAAAAAGGAAAAGTTTTCTTCCGTTAACGATTTTAACAGGCTACTTTGCACATATTGAAACGTTGAATTTATTAGAACTAAATTGAAGTGGTCGTTTATACATAAGAGGTTTATTTAAGGTTTATATCTGGGACGAAAAGTTCGAGGTCGGAAGTTATAGCGTCGTGGCTGGACGGCAACGGCTGCAGATGGAAAGGGAACGATTTGCGGCGGTTGCGGCTCGACGGGAACGGTTGACGGAGGCGGCGGATCGACGGGAATGGCTGGCGGCGGCCGGACGGGAACGGTTGACGGAGGCGGCGGATTGACGGGAATGGCTGGCGGTGGCCGAACGGCGGCGGTTGGGGATCGACGGGAATGGCTGGCGGTTGGGGATCGACGGGAATGGCTGGCGGCGGCCAGACGGGAACGGTTGACGGAGGCGGCGGATCGACGGGAATGGCTGGCGGCGGCCGGACGGGAACGGTTGACGGAGGCGGCGGATTGACGGGAATGGCTGGCGGTGGCCGAACGGCGGCGGTTGGGGATCGACGGGAATGGCTGGCGGCGGCCAGACGGGAACGGTTGACGGAGGCGGCGGATCGACGGGAACGGTTGACGGAGGCGGCGGATTGACGGGAATGGCTGGCGGTGGCCAAACGGCGGCGGTTGGGGATCGACGGGAATGGCTGGCGGCGGCCAGACGGGAACGGCTAACGGCGGCTGCGGGTGGACGGAAATGGCTGGCTGCGGCTGGACAGGAATGGCTGCACGGGAACGGTTGGCTGCGGCTGCCACTGGACAGGAATGGCTGGCGGCGGCTGACTGCGGCTGCGGCTCGACGGGAATGGCTGGCGGCGCCTGGACGGGAAAGGCTGGTGGCGTCCGAACTCGTTGTAGAATCGGTTTATTAGACTCGGAGTCGGACTCGTTCTCCCTCCCAAATATATATTTTTTATAAATGTGATCAGGAATTTGAGGAATAACGTGGAAACTGAATAACGTGGAATGTTTCCCCTGTTCGTAATGGAACTGCTAACGGCGGCTGCGGGTGAACGGAAATGGCTGGCTACGGCTGCGGATGGACAGGAATGGCTGGACGGGAACGGTTGGCTGCGTCCGAACTCGTTATAGAATCGGTTTATTAGACTCGGAGTCGGACTCGTTCTCCCTCCCAAATATTTTTTATTATAAATGTGATCAGGAATTTGAGGAATAACGTGGAAACTGAACAGCGTGGAAACTGAATAGCGTGGAAATGTTTCCCATGGTCGTAAGGGAACGGCTAACGGCGGCTGCGGGTGGACGGAAATGGCTGGCTGCGGCTGGACAGGAATGGCTGCACGGGAACGGTTGGCTGCGGCTGCCACTGGACAGGAATGGCTGGCGGCGGCTGACTGCGGCTGCGGCTTGACGGGAATGGCTGGCGGTGCCTGGACGGGAAAGGCTGGCGGCGTCCGAACTCGTTGTAGAATCGGTTTATTAGACTCGGAGTCGGACTCGTTCTCCCTCCCAAATATATTTTTTTTATAAATGTGATCAGGAATTTGAGGAATAACGTGGAAACTGAATAACGTGGAATGTTTCCCCTGTTCGTAATGGAACTGCTAACGGCGGCTGCGGCTTGACGGGAATGGCTGGCGGTGCCTGGACGGGAAAGGCTGGCGGCGTCCGAACTCGTTGTAGAATCGGTTTATTAGACTCGGAGTCGGACTCGTTCTCCCTCCCAAATATATTTTTTTTATAAATGTGATCAGGAATTTGAGGAATAACGTGGAAACTGAATAACGTGGAATGTTTCCCCTGTTCGTAATGGAACTGCTAACGGCGGCTGCGGCTTGACGGGAATGGCTGGCGGCGCCTGGACGGGAAAGGCTGGCGGCGTCCGAACTCGTTGTAGAATCGGTTTATTAGACTCGGAGTCGGACTCGTTCTCCCTCCCAAATATATTTTTTTTATAAATGTGATCAGGAATTTGAGGAATAACGTGGAAACTGAATAACGTGGAATGTTTCCCCTGTTCGTAATGGAACTGCTAACGGCGGCTGCGGGTGGACGGAAATGGCTGGCGGCGGCTGGACAGGAAAGGCTGGTGGCGTCAGAACTCGTTGTAGAATCGGTTTATTAGACTCGGAGTCGGACTCGTTCTCCCTCCCAAATATATATATATTTTTTATAAATGTGATCAGGAATTTGAGGAATAACGTGGAAACTGAACAGCGTGGAAACTGAATAACGTGGTAACTGAATAACGTGGTAACTGAATAACGTGGTAACTGAATAACGTGGAAATGTTTCCCATGGTCGTAAGGGAACGGCTAATGGCTGGCTGCGGCTGCGACTGGAAAGGAATGGCTGGACGGCAACGGTTGGCTGCGGCTGCGACTGGACAGGAATGGCTGGCGGCGGCTGGCTGCGGCTGCGGCTCGACGGGAATGGCTGGCGGCGGCCGGACGGCAAAGGCTGGCGGTGTCAGAACTCGTTGTAGAAGCGGTTTATTAGACTCGGAGTCGGACTCGTTCTCCCTCCCAAATATATTTTTTTTATAAATGTGATCAGGAATTTGAGGAATAACGTGGAATGTTTCCCCTGTTCGTAATGGAACTGCTAACGGCGGCTGCGGGTGGACGGAAATGGCTGGCGGCGGCTGGACAGGAAAGGCTGGTGGCGTCAGAACTCGTTGTAGAATCGGTTTATTAGACTCGGAGTCAGACTCGTTCTCCCTCCCAAATATATATATTTTTTTTATAAATGTGATCAGGAATTTGAGGAATAACGTGGAAACTGAACAGCGTGGAAACTGAATAACTTGGTAACTGAATAACGTGGAAATGTTTCCCATGGTCGTAAGGGAACGGCTAATGGCTGGCTGCGGCTGCGACTGGAAAGGAATGGCTGGACGGCAACGGTTGGTTGCGGCTGCGACTGGACAGGAATGGCTGGCGGCGGCTGGCTGCGGCTGCGGCTCGACGGGAATGGCTGGCGGCGGCCGGACGGCAAAGGCTGGCGGTGTCAGAACTCGTTGTAGAAGCGGTTTATTAGACTTGGAGTCGGACTCGTTCTCCCTCCCAAATATTTTTTTTTATAAATCTGATCCGGAATTTGAGGAATGAGTTAAGGTTAATAGAAACCTTTTCTAAGTGGTTTTATTGCAGTGTACGTTTATACATAAGAGGTTTATTTAAGGTTTATAGGAAGTTATAGCGTCATGGCTGGCGGCGGCTGGATGGCATCAGCTGGTGTAGGCTGCTGCCGGACGGGGTTTGCTGGCGGTGGTTAAAATTAACCTTTAACCTAAGAATTAAATATAATTTATACAGATCATAGAATCAATTTAATACACAATCTAAATCATTAGATATGAAAAATTTTAAAAAGTGTTTATAGTGATATTTTATTAAATTCAATATTTATTCTTCTGCTACGCAGTTTTCGAAGAAATACTCTGACACTTCATTTGGGAATTATTCACAGTTTCCTTCACATGGTTTCAAACAAGTGAAACAAATCCAGTCCTAACAATTATCGCACTTTAATCCTTCATCGTTCTTTTTCCTCTTACTATAAAGTAAATCACATGTAGCGCATCTTTTACCACTCTTAAATTTAAGTTTTCTTCTTAAAAATTTTATCTCTCGTTTTCTCTAGCTTTATTTTTCGGTGGCAAAAAAAAAAGAAAAAGCACCATGCTTTTAATCCCCCCCTCCCCTCACACGGCCTTGGCAGAGGTGGGTGGAGTCGACCGTAAACATTTTCATCCATTAAACATCAATACCATATTTTTAGGATATACTTAAAAGGGCTTTCTCTACCCGCTGGTTAAACGTAGTTAGCGGTGATTCTTCAGCCCCTCTTAGTGCTTCCAACCGACTCCCAGATATCAGTTGCGATATCTGATCAGAGGATAAGAAAAAAATCAGATCGATATCTGATTATCTGATTTTAAAACAAGGTTAGGATGAAGTGCTTAAAAATAACTTCATCAAAATTATAATTTTTAATTTGGTTTCCATAGGATATAATGCTAAAAATATTAGTCAGATAACTGTTCGGATAACAGTTAACGGGGAAATTTAACCTGAATGAGCAGATCAGTTGACCGTTGGAAGCGCTAGCCCCTCTCATCCGAACCCCTTAAACACGTTTAAAAAATACGCAGTCTTATAATTTTGGATCTGATTGACTTTTAAATTAAACCATATTGACATGCGCCAAAGCTTATAGAGCCTACACGAATTTTCTTCGTAGTTTGGATTGGATTTGAGATAGGGGTCTCATTAAAATGCCCTACGCCAGCATCAACTAGCCCGGACAGGTAACAACCCTAGCATGGGTAGTAGTACCCTACTACTGATGGTCTCATTTTCGACGCAAGCCATTCAACGGACCAAAGTCGCAGCAATGGCTTGACCAGTTTACACTTCGCTTACAGCTGTGGGATAGAGAGTGGATGCTATAGCAACTCCAGCCGACACCCTACCTACATAGATAGAGAGCCATACCCTTCATCAAGGGCTCCTAAAGGGGAACGACTGGCACACAGCGGTACACATAACTTGGCACAGCTGGCACCAGAGTTCCGGGTGTGACCCAAAAGACCAGGAAACCGGGCAACAGCTCCTCATACGGAGACCCGCCACCCCTCAGCAGGTTACCCAAACTTCCGAGGCGGCCGGTTTGACCAGATCCTCTCCGCTAGCCTGAGCCGTAGCTCAGTTTCCAGCCCCTACCAATCTTAGTCGGAGGTAGAGATAGGATCATGATATCACGGCTTACTTATCTCAGTGCACCACCGCCCTTATGGTTTACAAGAGCCGGACCTCGCTTCACCCGTAAAGCCAGCTATTATTGCACACCGTGACCCGTTAAGGGCCATTGTTTGGGAGGGAGAACGAGTACGACTCAGAGTCTAATAAACCGCTTCTACAACGAGTTCTGACGCCGCCAGCCGTTCCCGTCCAGCCACCGCCAGCCATTCCCGTCAAGCCGCAGCCGCAGCCAGCCATTCCTGTCCAGTCGCAGTCGCAGCCGCAGCCAACCGTTCCCGTCCAGCCATTCCTGTCCATCCGCAGCCGTAGCCAGCCATTTCCGTTCACCGGCAGCCGCCGTTAGCAGTTCCATTACGAACAGGGGAAACATTCCACGTTATTCAGTTTCCACGTTATTCCTCAAATTCCTGATCACATTTATAAAAAAAATATATTTGGCAGGGAGAACGAGTCCGACTCCGAGTCTAATAAACCGATTCTACAACGAGTTCGGACGCAGCCAACCGTTCCCGTCCAGCCATTCCTGTCCATCCGCAGCCGTAGCCAGCCATTTCCGTCCACCCGCAGCCGCCGTTAGCAGTTCCATTACGAACAGGGGAAACATTCCACGTTATTCAGTTTCCACGTTATTCCTCAAATTACTGATCACATTTATAAAAAAAATATATTTGGGAGGGAGAACGAGTCCGACTCCGAGTCTAATAAACCGATTCTACAACGAGTTCGGACGCCGCCAGCCTTTCCTGTCCAGGCGCCGCCAGCCATTCCCGTCGAGCCGCAGCCGCAGTCAGCCGCCGCCAGCCATTCCTGTCCAGTGGCAGCCGCAGCCAACCGTTCCCGTGCAGCCATTCCTGTCCAGCCGCAGCCAGCCATTTCCGTCCACCCGCAGCCGCCGTTAGCCGTTCCCTTACGACCATGGGAAACATTTCCACGCTGTTCAGTTTCCACGATATTCAGTTTCCACGCTATTCAGTTTCCACGTTATTCCTCAAATTCCTGATCACATTTATAAAAAAAAATATTTGGGAGGGAGAACGAGTCCGACTCCTAGTCTAATAAACCGATTCTACAACGAGTTCGGACGCAGCCAACCGTTCCCGTCCAGCCATTCCTGTCCATCCGCAGCCGTAGCCAGCCATTTCCGTTCACCCGCAGCCGCCGTTAGCAGTTCCATTACGAACAGGGGAAACATTCCACGTTATTCCTCAAATTCCTGATCACATTTATAAAAAAAATATATTTGGGAGGGAGAACGAGTCCGACTCCGAGTCTAATAAACCGATTCTACAACGAGTTCGGACGCCGCCAGCCTTTCCCGTCCGGCCGCCGCCAGCCATTCCCGTCGATCCGCCGCCTCCGTCAACCGTTCCCGTCTGGCCGCCGCCAGCCATTCCCGTCGATCCCCAACCGCCGCCGTTCGGCCACCGCCAGCCATTCCTGTCAATCCGCCGCCTCCGTTAACCGTTCCCGTCGATCCGCCGCCTCCGTCAACCGTTCCCGTCCGGCCGCCGCCAGCCATTCCCGTCGATCCGCCGCCGCCGCCAGCCATTCCCGTCGATCCCCAACCGCCGCCGTTCGGCCACCGCCAGCCATTCCCGTCAATCCGCCGCCTCCGTCAACCGTTCCCGTCCGGCCGCCGCCAGCCATTCCCGTCGATCCGCCGCCTCCGTCAACCGTTCCCGTCGAGCCGCAACCGCCGCAAATCGTTCCCTTTCCATCTGCAGCCGTTGCCGTCCAGCCACGACGCTATAACTTCCGACCTCGAACTTTTCGTCCCAGATATAAACCTTAAATAAACCTCTTATGTATAAACGACCACTTCAATTTAGTTCTAATAAATTCAACGTTTCAATATGTGCAAAGTAGCCTGTTAAAATCGTTAACGGAAGAAAACTTTTCCTTTTTTCCCTAATCATCTATAAGGGGAAGACAAACTTCCACTTCCGGTCATCCGCAGATCACTTCCGCTCACTTGTAGACCAAAACTCAAGTCGTGGATTTTCCAAGTGCAACTTTACTATAATTCTTCAAATTTCATTAAGAAAATCTGCGACTTCATAAATTTTACCTCATATAGTGAATAAAGAAACGTTTTTGGCTATAACGCAATTTTCTTTGGTAAAAATTGTTCCACTCATAAACTTCATTTCTAGTCTAAAATTTACTTTTCTAAAGATAGTGTCACTCGTTCTTAGACAATTGATATAAGAATAATATTTAATTTATATTTCTTAGTTAATTAACCTTTTTTTAAGAAAATTTCGTTATAGAAAATCTGACTATTTAATATAATTTATTTATTATTGTTTTAAAACTATAGTCAGGGCCGTCTTTATACTTTTGCTGCCCAAAAATTTGCCACCCTTTTATACAAAATCGTAATTCTTTTCTGTGCAATATTGAAACAACAGCCACCATTGAGCGATAACCGCCCTGGGGCTATATTCCCATTCTAGCTTAATGCATAATTAGGCCCTATTTTTATCAAATAAAAACAATTTCGAGAAAAGAGAAGAAGCAATAATAAATGTTTCACTAAATAAATCAGCAAGTGAAACTATTTGTACGATTTCGCCCAACTTGTTTAAATGGAAAACGACGCCTTTAAAATTCAGTCAGTGGCGACTTCTAACAACGACAAGGGGAAACATTTCACGCTATTCAGTTTCCACGTTATTCAGGTTTTACTAACTTTTCCACGTAAATCAGGATGCGCGTTATTCAGTTTCCACGTTATTCAGTCGGTCCCAATTCTTCATCTTCTTCTGGCATTGGATCTAAATCGATTTCTTCCTCGACGATGTCAATCTCATCGTCGATTTGCGTTGAATCAAGGAGGATGTCCTCTTCTGTTAGAGAGTTAAGGCAGGAAAGCCCCTCGCAATTGCTGCATAAAGCCGAGCACTTTATTCCCGCTTTCCTGCAGGAACAAGAGGCTTGGCATCCCTTCTTGCACGTGCAGGATATTGTATTGAGCAGTTCCTGGGGCGCTGGGTATTCGCTAGCGAAACGGGTATAGGCGGCGCCACAGTCGCTACCCCTGCAGCTTTATTTTCCTGCGCATATGGTTGATCAAAACAAACATGGCGAAGGTGGAAGGAATTGTGCCGTACCTTTATGTCATAATACCGCGTTTACAAAATTAAATGAACACGTAAATTCTGAAAAACAAACGTCGGTATTATCGTTTCACAAATTTCCCAAATGTAAGAAACAATTGAAATTGTGGTTGACGAAAATAAAGTCTGGGAAAAGGCCTAGTGTAAGGTTTTTAAGGAATTCGTCATAGATTTTATGGACGGAAATATTCCTAACCCTTGCTCATAGATTTTAATTCACCAAGGCGGGGGGAAGATGGCGACAAAATGCGAGTCGTGGCCTTATCGTGGAGTGAATTAAATCTGAGAGAGGGGGGTTACATACAGGGAAAGGAAAAAAAATAAAAAAAGAGGGGGAGATTCGAATTCAGAATGGAAACCCTTTGTCGTTAATCAATCACAAAATCTTTATTTAACACTCAAATTTATAAATAACACTAAAATACAAAAACAATGAACAAAATTGCGGGGGGAACTGAGGGGATAATCTTACTTCGCTTCTAGTGATGGTTAGGCCATCTCTACTATGGTTCTTTTAGCTTTTTCCAATATAAGAGGGGAATTTAAACACTAAAAATACACTCTTTGACCTTAAATTTGTTAATGAAACTATCTCTTACTATTTTCTATGGGATCAGTTCCGGTATCCCTACTCTCAGGCATCTTGGTTTCAAAGGATGGAGGGGGCAGAAACAAATATACACTTACACTAAATAATAATAAACACTACAATTAAATACTACAATTAAAGATTCTACAATTAAACAATGACAATAATTAACTCAAAATAATAACAACGGCGAGGGCACAACCCGAACGGAAAAAGTAATCCGAACTGTATAAATACAAGAAGCAGAATGAACTCTCAACCTCGAGGGGACCTGTCTTAAATCCTTTTCTCGGACAATAGCGAGGGATTAAGCTTTCTTTTCTAAAACTTTTTCTCTACTTTTCACTGGCTACTTCGTATTTCGACCCTGGGTACTCTACAAGGGGGGGGGGGTTATGATGGAAATTCTACTCATCACTTGGTTTCGGTGTCCTCCGCTACGTTGTCGTCTCTCCGTTTACGGGTTTTCTCTTTCCTCGGTTTACGTAAGATGCCCGACACACGCACTTCACAGAACGGGACGTCTTTGGGGATTGCTTGTTTACGCGTTTCTTTATTCACACTTTTCTTTAATTCTCTTTATTTACTCGTCTACGGTTTGGCGGCCGGATTGCGGGTTTCTTCCTATATTATTTTACTTCACAAGCTGACGGGGGCGTAGGTACTTCGGGTTTCGGTCTGAAATGTCCGGCTAGGCTAGGGAATCGGTCTCGGTCATCTGGCTGTCTTCTCTCGGAATGGCTAGATATTGGGTGATCAACAGGTGATTCGAGGGTGTCGAGGGCATTACGCTTCTCAGACCCATTACTGCTTGGCTTATGTTCTTCCGATCGGAATGTCCTGGCTGTGGGTCATCTAGGCAATCATGGAGCGTTGTTCCGATCATGTGGTTTGCATTGAGGGTTAATTAATATTTAAGCGCGACTTCATCGCACATTATTTTATATTTATTTCGACATGGTTCTTCTCTTGCCCGAGAAGCAGAGTTCTGTCAAGTTCTGTCCAGGTCTGCCAAAGCAGAGTTCTATCCGTTCTGTACCATTCTCTCAAGCTCTCTCAACTTCTCTCTTTGGGGCCCTGTCTCTTGGTTTTGTTCGGATTATGGGGGGGCGGGGTTGAAACAAAAAGCAACTGGTGACCTCCCATTTTACCTAGGTCATTGGTGTATTTAAGACTCGTGTCTAGTCATGCGGTGGTGACGTTGTCCGATTTACGAAAGTTCGCTTGGGATTGCGGGGGGGAAATGCCAGAGAGTCTCGAGGTTCCCGATTTTCTGTCTCCAAGCGGAAACGTCCGGGCGCCCTCTTGACCCTATGGCGGCAACCTTGGAAAACGTCCGCTTTTCTTGGGATCTTGCTACCTGATAGTTAATATGAAGCTTGTGGACTTAAAATGACTTCATGGGATCGCTGTAAGCTGAGGGAGCTTTACTGGTTTAGTTCGGAAAGTTTTAGGGAAATCTGGGCTGGGAAAGTTTGCTTAATGTATTGCACCATGGTCTTGTGACCGAAATAAAAACACTTTAATTAGCGAGGGATTAATTTTAGCGTTGCCGAAGGCAGGGATTTAGTTTATAATTTATATTGAGAGAATGGTTTAATTAATTATCTTAATTTTATATTTTATCGTGGGGTTTGATCGAGTTCTATAAGGCTTATAAACACTAATTAATTTGTATGTATGGTTCAAAAGTTATTTAAGTTTTTAGTTTATCATTAAATTAAATTTATATTTAACACGGGGATTAGTTTCATTAAATAGAGCTCGGAATTCTAAGAAATTTGATGTATGGGGCTTTACGAATACTTAACAAAAACTGTAAATTTAGAGGGTCAAGAGTGCGGGGAAAACGTAATAACAAAAGTAAATAAAACACAGAAAAAGTAAAAAAAAATAAGTATACGGGGGAAAATGAACCTGAAGGGTTACATATCCCTCCCCTTCGTTAGTGTCCGTCTCGGACATCGCAAAAGTTCAATTATACAATAAGTAAGGTGTCGCTAGTATCTTAAAAACCTTTTAGGGGGACGACATTAAAAATATGTATATATACACGACACCAATTGTCAGATGAAAGAAGCACGACACTTGAATTGTTAGATGAAAAAAAAACACTGAGATATAAAAAAAAAACACTCGATTGTTGGATGACCGCAAAAAAAAACCAAACACTATAACTCAATAATATATATAAAGAAAATACTGCACAGAAAAAAAATAATCTGATGGTCGTTACCATAGTTTGTGGGTACCCGGCGTAAAATGTTAAATCAAATTAACATTATTTGGGGGTAATTCCACTACTTGTTTAGGGATGGTAGTGGTGGAGTCAAAATATCCATGTAATTGCGGGGGCGAAGGCGGACGATTGGGGCATTCGCGGGCAAAATGTCCCGTCTGAGAACAATGGAAACAACGGTTTTCGTAAGGAGGTTGCGGGGGCGGGGGTGCTATGGGGGTAGGAATGATTTCCTGTCTATAATTATTGGGCTGATAGGATCTTTGGGTCCGGCAAACGCTCGCGGTATGGCCAGACCTTTTACAAAGGTGGCAATAGCTAGACCAGGGGTGAGCGGGAGCTTGTACCGGAGGACTATTGTTCTTCTGGAAAACACCTATTACCGGCTTTAATTGAGTGACAACATGCAACAATTCGTCGACCGAGGAAAATTTCTTAAGATGGAGCAGGGCGGCAAACTCTGGTAACATGCCGGCTTTCATTTGGCGTAAGACGGTGGTTTCGCTAGGTCTACATAGCAGGCGGGCATAAAACACTTTTAATCGGCGAATATAGGCCTCGGGCTCCTCATTAAGTTCCTGTTTACATGTTTGAATTTGATCCCATATCCGGTCCTCATAATCAACCCCAAGATATGCTAATTTAAATTGGTTAACGAAGCTATCCCAATCTTGAATTGTTCCTGAATTATCGCGAAACCAATCACTAGCTTGGTCTTCGAGGGTCAATGGTATAAGGGGCAACATCTCGTTTAAATCAATTTCGGAGGCGCGGGCATATTCCTTTAATTGGAAAATGAAATTGAGGGGGTTCACTTTGTCATCGCCTCTAAATCGGGCTTTTATGGGGGGAATCTTAGGTCCACGGCGAAAAGACATATTCTGTGACCGGAAATGACCAGGGTTATGAGGGGTCTCTTGACTTGTCCCCGGATTTTGGGGCGGTACCTTAACGGGATTTTGATAGAGGCGCGAAAGAGAGGGATCGTTCTCGTTTACTGTAACAGAATTTTGGGGTGGCCCTTGAATTCCACTAATGGGGGTCGAGGTGTTTTGCGGCGCTAAATTTCTGGTTATCGCGCCTGATATAACTGCATCGACGGTCCGTATCCTTTCCGACAAGGCCCTCATTGCATCGGCTTGGCCTCTAGCGGAGTCTACCTGGTCTCTCATCAATTCACCCTGTACCTGGATAGCTCTTAATATTAAATCAGTCGCCGGAATATCGGCTGGGGGCGGGGGTGATCTATCGAGCATCGTGCGGGCTAGATTTTGTATTGCGGCCACTTGCTCACCAACTAGGTTACTTTGGACTTGGACCGCTTGGAGGAGCAAGGTAGTCGCTGAATTATCTGGTGGAGGGGAAGGTGGGGACCTATCAAGTAGGGCACGGGTCATCTCTTGCATCATCTGACCTTGTGCCTGAATCATCTGCATGATCAAATTGTTCTCCGGGTTAATCTGGGGCGTGGGAGGAGATCTATACATCAATTTTCTATTCAGGATTATTACCCCTCTTCCTGCATATATAAACGGTCTAATTATCCTAGCCTTATTTTGGTATACGAAGGTAAGGAAAAAAAACAAAAGCGCTCCTAGCATTAAAAGGTCTCTCGCGGGATATCCCATGACAATATCGATAAATCTGAGGGACTCCATATCGCGTTCTTTAAAGAGATTTTATCGAGGGGGGTTTTATACGCTTCTGGCAACACACTACGGATGCTAATACTTATAAATACACTCTTGGGGGAAAAACAGTGAAAAAAAAGATAACGTGATCAACCGACAGACAAATGTCCCTTTATTCTGAATCCTGCCGACTGCGCCATTATGTAAGGTTTTTAAGGAATTCGTCATAGATTTTATGGACGGAAATATTCCTAACCCTTGCTCATAGATTTTAATTCACCAAGGCGGGGGGAAGATGGCGACAAAATGCGAGTCGTGGCCTTATCGTGGAGTGAATTAAATCTGAGAGAGGGGGGTTACATACAGGGAAAGGAAAAAAAATAAAAAAAGAGGGGGAGATTCGAATTCAGAATGGAAACCCTTTGTCGTTAATCAATCACAAAATCTTTATTTAACACTCAAATTTATAAATAACACTAAAATACAAAAACAATGAACAAAATTGCGGGGGGAACTGAGGGGATAATCTTACTTCGCTTCTAGTGATGGTTAGGCCATCTCTACTATGGTTCTTTTAGCTTTTTCCAATATAAGAGGGGAATTTAAACACTAAAAATACACTCTTTGACCTTAAATTTGTTAATGAAACTATCTCTTACTATTTTCTATGGGATCAGTTCCGGTATCCCTACTCTCAGGCATCTTGGTTTCAAAGGATGGAGGGGGCAGAAACAAATATACACTTACACTAAATAATAATAAACACTACAATTAAATACTACAATTAAAGATTCTACAATTAAACAATGACAATAATTAACTCAAAATAATAACAACGGCGAGGGCACAACCCGAACGGAAAAAGTAATCCGAACTGTATAAATACAAGAAGCAGAATGAACTCTCAACCTCGAGGGGACCTGTCTTAAATCCTTTTCTCGGACAATAGCGAGGGATTAAGCTTTCTTTTCTAAAACTTTTTCTCTACTTTTCACTGGCTACTTCGTATTTCGACCCTGGGTACTCTACAAGGGGGGGGGGGGGGTTATGATGGAAATTCTACTCATCACTTGGTTTCGGTGTCCTCCGCTACGTTGTCGTCTCTCCGTTTACGGGTTTTCTCTTTCCTCGGTTTACGTAAGATGCCCGACACACGCACTTCACAGAACGGGACGTCTTTGGGGATTGCTTGTTTACGCGTTTCTTTATTCACACTTTTCTTTAATTCTCTTTATTTACTCGTCTACGGTTTGGCGGCCGGATTGCGGGTTTCTTCCTATATTATTTTACTTCACAAGCTGACGGGGGCGTAGGTACTTCGGGTTTCGGTCTGAAATGTCCGGCTAGGCTAGGGAATCGGTCTCGGTCATCTGGCTGTCTTCTCTCGGAATGGCTAGATATTGGGTGATCAACAGGTGATTCGAGGGTGTCGAGGGCATTACGCTTCTCAGACCCATTACTGCTTGGCTTATGTTCTTCCGATCGGAATGTCCTGGCTGTGGGTCATCTAGGCAATCATGGAGCGTTGTTCCGATCATGTGGTTTGCATTGAGGGTTAATTAATATTTAAGCGCGACTTCATCGCACATTATTTTATATTTATTTCGACATGGTTCTTCTCTTGCCCGAGAAGCAGAGTTCTGTCAAGTTCTGTCCAGGTCTGCCAAAGCAGAGTTCTATCCGTTCTGTACCATTCTCTCAAGCTCTCTCAACTTCTCTCTTTGGGGCCCTGTCTCTTGGTTTTGTTCGGATTATGGGGGGGCGGGGTTGAAACAAAAAGCAACTGGTGACCTCCCATTTTACCTAGGTCATTGGTGTATTTAAGACTCGTGTCTAGTCATGCGGTGGTGACGTTGTCCGATTTACGAAAGTTCGCTTGGGATTGCGGGGGGGAAATGCCAGAGAGTCTCGAGGTTCCCGATTTTCTGTCTCCAAGCGGAAACGTCCGGGCGCCCTCTTGACCCTATGGCGGCAACCTTGGAAAACGTCCGCTTTTCTTGGGATCTTGCTACCTGATAGTTAATATGAAGCTTGTGGACTTAAAATGACTTCATGGGATCGCTGTAAGCTGAGGGAGCTTTACTGGTTTAGTTCGGAAAGTTTTAGGGAAATCTGGGCTGGGAAAGTTTGCTTAATGTATTGCACCATGGTCTTGTGACCGAAATAAAAACACTTTAATTAGCGAGGGATTAATTTTAGCGTTGCCGAAGGCAGGGATTTAGTTTATAATTTATATTGAGAGAATGGTTTAATTAATTATCTTAATTTTATATTTTATCGTGGGGTTTGATCGAGTTCTATAAGGCTTATAAACACTAATTAATTTGTATGTATGGTTCAAAAGTTATTTAAGTTTTTAGTTTATCATTAAATTAAATTTATATTTAACACGGGGATTAGTTTCATTAAATAGAGCTCGGAATTCTAAGAAATTTGATGTATGGGGCTTTACGAATACTTAACAAAAACTGTAAATTTAGAGGGTCAAGAGTGCGGGGAAAACGTAATAACAAAAGTAAATAAAACACAGAAAAAGTAAAAAAAAATAAGTATACGGGGGAAAATGAACCTGAAGGGTTACACTAGCCAGTGGGCAAGAATTTGCAGCTCGCACTTTGAGGACTGTGACTTTTTAGAAAGAAATGGTGAGTTGATAAACATTTCTTATTAGTTAATATCTTTATTTTGAATGAAAATAATTATATTTAGATGGAAAAACTGTGAAGCGCCGACTAAAATGCAATGCTATTCCCAGTAAGAATTTGCCAAGTACCCCTATTATTGAATCAACTCTAATTCTAAACAAAAAGCTGAGAGCCCAACTTGTAATATAAAAAATTTAAACTATTCATTTAATTTCAGATCCTGTCATTGAAACTTCGATCTTGGATAATTTCAATTCAGATCCTATCCTTGAAACTTCTACCTTGACTAATTCGAGTGAACCAGTTTTGCCTGATACTCCTGAAAATGTTACTAGTAACTTAGCTATGCTCGCTCAAGTGGCAACTGAAGATCTGGAAAAATCCCAATTACCTAATGAAGCTTTGCCAGATGTAATAAAACATTCTATTGGAATTCAAGTTTATTTGGACAAACCTAAGAGTAAGAAACAAACATCAAGAACTGGGCTCTCTAGCGATGGGATGATGGCTAATGATTTGGTATCTCTTACTGGGATTGTAATTGAAATATTTGAGAGTATTTCTACTGAAGTTTTGGGGCTTGAGAACAACAGCGAACTTCCCGATTTCCTTATGCCTGTGAAAGATCGCGTATTATTAACGCTGATGAAGCTGAAGTCTAATTTGACGTATGATGCTTTAGCTGCACTATTTGTGATTTCTAACCGATCAGTTTCAGCATACTTCAAAAGAACATTATGTGCCCTCTCCGAAGTTTTAAAAAATTTCATCTTTTGGCCAGATTTGGATAATATTAGAAATAATATGCCTAAATGTTTTCAAGAATTTATGAATACTCGTTGCGTATTGGACTGTAGCGAGGTACCCATGATGAAACCAAATAGTTTTCATGACAGAGTTGCAACCTACAGCCACTACAAAGGGACTCACACCATAAAAATTCTCATTGGAATCTCACCATCTGGCATGATAACTCTTATCAGCGATCCTTGGGGAGGGAAAGTGAGTGACAAGGAAGCAACCATTGATAGCAATGTCATAAACCAATGTGAACAATTTGTAGATGCACTTATGGTTGATAAAGGTATGTATCGCAAATCTATGAAGAAATAGTACTATAATTTAAAATAATATAAATTTTACAAACTAGGGTTCCTCATTGAAGATGAATGTTCTGCTCATGGAATCGGTTTACACATACCACCTTTTTTAAGAAAAAAAACCTCAGTTTAGCAAAGAAGAAAGTGTTAAAAACCAGAAAATTGCTTCTGCTCGTGTTCATGTGGAGAGAACTATCCAACGAATCAAGTTATATAAAATTTTAAATGACAAATTTGATCTTGATTTGGTTCCATATTGTGATGAAATTTTAACAGTTATATGTGGCTTAGTAAATTTACTTAAACCAATTTTGGCAAATGACAAATTTAACCGTTAAAAGTATTATATTACTACTCAGTTTAAATGATTTTCTTGGATTTTAATAACTCAAATAATTTTTCAAATTAATTTAATGGAATAAAACTTTTAGACAAAAAATACACTATATATACATATCTTATTTGTACCTAAATTGCCTAGCACCAAAATATTTCTTCATTTTCATTAATACATTTAAAATATGAATTAACTTGACTAGTTATTCTTCAAATAGGTTTTTCAAAACATCACACTTGCTTTTCACTAACATTAGAAATTAATTTGACTATGTTTTGCTATTGAGAAAGACTAATTAGGGTTATTTAAAATCTCACTTACATTAGAACTCATATAAAATTATATGAATTAACTAGACTAGGTATTTTTCAAAATATCACACTTGTTTTTCACTAACATAATAAATTAATTTGACTATGTTTTGCTATTGAAAAAGACTATTTGGGGTTATTTAAAATCTCACTTACATTAGAACTTATAAAATCTCAAACTCAGTTTTAACCAGGAATGTATTTCAATTTTAAATATTTGGTTATTCAGAGTTTTCTTTTCACCAAAGTAGGTAAATAATATTTAAAATAAAAATCCTTTAATTTAACTAGGTTTTCCTTCAAAAATTCTTCATCTCTCTTAATTTCAATTAAAATATAACCCTTAGGCGAATATACCAAAAAAGAGCAAGTGTTGAGATTTAAAATGTATAGTCCTAATTGCATTTGAGCGTAATATCCTCTGCAGTCATTAGAAGGAAGATAAATTCCCTTTTCTCCAGATTTCAGAAAGTTCAGTTTGTTTTGCATAACAGCATCTTCAATTGTAAATTTTTTAGCAACAAAAGGACATTTAATTTCTAAAAGTTTAGTTTCGCCATTCTCTACATATAGTCCATCTGGGCTGAAAGCTAAATATGGATTTTTAATACTAACTATCAAACCACATTCAAGCACTTTAACTTTCTTGATCCATGAAAATTTAGCACGAGCAACTTTCTCCATCTTATTACCATAAACCACCGAAGGAACTGTTAGTTCTCTCTTAGATTCATGTGTTTCTAGAAGTTTAACCACAGTGTTTTGTTTATTTTTGGATGACAGAATTTTTTTAACTGTAGTGCCAGTTAGCCTCAACTTTCTCTCCTGTTTCCAGTTATTTGATTTTTGTTGTAAATTTGCTATTAATTTTGCTCTTTCTAAATTAACCTCCACAAAATTCTTAAAAAAATTGCCTTCTTCGCTAGTCATATTAGTCACAGACTGGTTCTCATCTTGTATTGTAAGAGATTCTTGCAAGAGGCGGTTTATAAAATCATCTTTTTCTAAATCGGAGGGATCATCAATTTGTCGGCGCTTAGAAGGGTTGTCTACCATTATATCATCGGTCCCTTCCAAATTCGTATTATTTTCAGGTTTATCATTCCAATTTACATGTTCTTTTAAGCTTGAAGGTAGATGTCTGGCGCACATTGGTTCATATGGAAGAGAAGAGAGTATTCGTTCCTCACATTTTTCTAAACTTTTGAGGCAAAAAATTGGTTTGTTGACTTTCCTAACGCAGTCTAAATCTCTAATTTTCTTTGCTTGATAATGATCTTGAACAGTTTTTTTCATTTTACCCCACTTCTGAGGCTTTGATGTGCATGAGAGCTTTTCAGAAATCTGTGTTAACTGACCATTAGAATTTATAAAGAATAAACCAGCTACTGCGTGTTTGCAAAATCCAGAGTTTCTAGTAAAATAAGAAAATATGATACAATTCTAAATTAAAAATTAACAAGATTAAAATTTACCCGCTTTTGCACGAACAATGAACACTTTCAATCACGTGTTTTCCATCACTGACTGTAAATTTAAACTTTAAGGAATGAGGTTCCCCTGATGGTGCACTAGTTTGTATCACAAATCCTTCTATTATTATTAGATCCAAACCTTTTTCATCAGTAAGATAGAAATTTAGAGATCCTTTTGAGCTTTCTTTAAACAACCTTTCGCCTTCCTCTAGAGCTCTTGGCTTATCTCCAATATATTTGAAAATTTCCAGCATTGAAAGATTTACTATTAAGAATAGTTTATTTTAATGATTAGAAAGTAATAATCAAATGTATACATACCTTTTATAGTAGTCATGTTGAATATTAAAACACCAGTAAAATCTAAAGATATGCCTACATTTACACGTACCCCCGAAATAAACAATCAACCATTTGTAGTTCCGTTAAGCGTGAATTGGTGGCGCCACTGTAGTATTCGCTAGCGAATTGGGTGGTTGCGATGGGGATCAGACCGTTTTTTGAGTTCTTCCATCCCCATTTTAGTGGATCCAGCTAATGCGGATTATTGGCGCGAATAGCTTTGGGAGAGCTTAATTTTAATTGGGTTTAAACCGGCGGACTGAAACACCGACGTAAACTTTAGCACTTAAATTTTAGGGACCTAGCACGTAAATATCTCGCTGATAAATAAATAAATGGACGGAACACTTATTTAAAACATAACAAAAAAACTGATTTAATGGTAACGCACATTGTTACAAAATATTGAGGCGCACATTGCCTTAACCCGCACAGTTGGGCTTTTTCCAGAAATCTAAACAGGAATGCCGAGGAAAACACGCTGGACCCCTTCTTTTTAGGGGTTCTCCCCACTTTCGACGCCGGCCTGTCCCGCCGCTGGGACGACGGAAAATTTCCACCACGTCGGAAGATTTCGGGGAAACCCGCTCGCCCAACAACTATCGAAGGAGCCCCGGTGCGCTCCTCGCCTTCCTTAGCGTCACTCTCTTTATTATTAAATCTAACGCCATAAGTACATAAAATAAGTAATGAAACAGCAAATAAACGCGAACATACAAGAATACAAAAAATAATACACTGAATTAAAATACACTAAAATAGAAAACAAAAATACCCTAACAGAAATTAATTAATATACAATATACAACTGATTAAATTTATATACAGATAATTTGATTTTTAACACCAGCTGACTGTTCCTCCAGATCTGAACCTGCAAGTAGACCCTGAGAGAGTGCTGGCGAGCGGCGGCTTCGCTGGGAGGCAAACATGCCAAATTGAAGTTATTATTTTTCGATAAAGCTCTCTGGAACAGTTGCAGGCGAATTTCATTCAAAGATTTGGAGCTACCACCCGCGTACAAACACACAATGAACTTTTCTCCGGTCTCAGCGATCTTATCAGGAGTGGCGTTGGGATCCGTGAAGTCTGAGGCAACATGTTGGAGGCTCGCGTTCTTTTGAAATGTTTTTATAAATTTGATTTTGCCCTGTCGAAAAAATGTAGAGGTGGTGTCACAGCCGCTGACGGCGTGAAGAAATAACACATGTTTTTTGGCTTCTTCAGAAAGCTTAGAACTGTTGGGGGTGTAAATGGATGTGTCTTGGTTTCCCTTTCCAGGTTTCATGAGGAAGATATTCGCGACGGGTTCTTCCTGCTCACTTCTATCAGCTATGTGGTCAGTCAGCAGGACCAACAAATCAGTGCCTCCCTGTCTCGATTTTTCTATGCCTGTTCCAACAATCAAGGGGTCTGCGTCTTCAAGGGCCTGTTTGACCTGATACCCTTCACCACATAATTTTTCTGTCAACATTGAGATTAGACGTTTCTTATTAAGTTCGTTTAATAAGAAACGTTCTTTTGGCATTGTTGTTGACATTGTCTCATCAAATAAAACAGAAGCGGATGACATAGCTCGGGCTCTTCGGGCACGTTCAGCAGATTTTATGCTTTTCTCAGCTCCCTCCTCAGGGTATCCATCAAATGCTATGGTGCAATTGGACCCAAAGTGTTTTTTGATGTAGTTCACGTACTTTTTAAGGATGGAGGAAAACACTTCACCAGTATTCCACACAACTCGGTGTTAGAGGAACCCACCGTCAAGAACGAAGCCTGCGTTGCTTGTGATTTCAACATTGACAAAAAGAGTTAATGGATATGGGGCTAAGCCAAAGGCGAAATATGACTCGAGCTGTTGTGGCGACTTCATATGGAAAGGAATTCGACGGAAAATTGTATCAGGACTGACAGGAACTGGTTCACCATTCACCTTGACTGTACACTTCACGGCTCGTAGGGGCACTTCTCGGTTCTTCCTCAGGAACTGTACTTCCTTAAAATTTTTCCCTTGAATATTTTCCATGCTTTTTTTCCCTTTTTCATAAGCCTCTTGGCAGTTGATGTCATCACCCCCCAACACTCCAGTACTAATGCACATGATGGACGTTCCTTCAGGGAATGGGTCATGAGAATCAAACCACCTACTGAATCTCTCCACATCCATGTTGTCCCTCTTCATACGAGAATTTGTGGTATCAACGTGTTGATCTGATGAGGTAAACGATACACCACAGAATTCCTCAATTTGGTGTGTAACGTCTACTACTGTTGGCATTCCAGCAATCCATCTAGCCAAAGTTCCATCTGTAATCCCCGCCCTCGTGACAAGCCCCCGCATGAGGATATAGCCCTCATGAGGACTTGTTCAATGGTCATGTCTGACCATATGCCTGACCAGTGTTTTTGGGTTTATCTGATGGTAAAAAAACCTTTGGTTACAAATTACTCGTATTCAGTAGGAGTTAGTTTTTTTTATCAAGTTTCTGCATATCCTGCAAGTATATTTGGCTAGCTTTGGCATAGTTAAAATGTCCACTTGCGTGAAAGTAGGGTATCATATTCTTTATGCTTGCTAGGTGCAACTCCCAATCCCCACTTCTCTCAGCTTCAATGAACTGTTTGAGTATTGAAACCATACGGAAATATTGCACCCATAGTTTAGCTGTAGGGCTTTTTTCCTCCAAGTTTCGTAACTGTGCTTGGAATTTTCGCATCAGTTCTTCCACGTTGGGGTCATTCATGTCAAATTCATCAGTCCCAAAGTTGTCGAGAAGAGAAGATAGGGCGGTGTGCTCCTCTTGTGATAGTTCCATTGGTGACAGAATAATTTTACCCAGAGCAAGCTGAGCCAAAATATGAGCTCTTACGGCTCTTGAATAGTAGTGCCCAGACATCATAGCTTTTGTCGATGCTAGTGCGAAACAAACATTGAATAAATCTTGCAAACCACTGCCATCCATTATGAATCCAATAGCACACATGAATGACATTAATAAATGGAAGCCACCAAGCCGCACGATAACACAGCTCAGCTCACTATCTAGTTTTTATTTTTTCAACTCCAATAGCTATAGCCTCAACGGTCACTGTGGCTAAACCTCCTTCACTAGGTTTATCGAAGTGCTCCAGGGAAATACTGCCGTACTCTTTCAAGGAGGTTGATTTCGGAAGTGACTTAACCTTGTAAATAGGGGTTCTTGGAATCAGTGAGTTTTTGGGAGTAAAACACTGAATACCCCCATGGCATGAAAAGTGTCATGGCCATCAATTGTATCCATGTTTATGTCTGCGTTGTCAAAAACGAATTGTGTGAATGAGTTCTTGGTTATGATTTCAAGAGGCTGCTGAAGAGTTGAAACTTCAAATTTCCTCACTTCTCCATATGAACTACTGAAACCCATGGCTGAAAACACGTCCACTAGGTGCCTCGATCCATACTTCCTGTACAACAAAGTTCCAACTCCTAGTAGGATTGGGGATGTGAATGATCTTGGTCGGGTCGATGATATCAGTGAATGGGCAATGGCTTGGACTTTTTTTTTTCATTCACACTACTTAAAAATATGTCAGGAGAGGGATACTTATCCAATGAATAGACTTTTGACCTGATGTCCTCACGTATGATCTCTGCGGCTTCTTTCACCACCCGCATACGTTCTTCGTTCACGTCAGTTTTCCTGGACTCATACCAATTATTGGTCAGGATATTGGGGCCGGTGTTTCGAAAGCATATTATTGATTGCTTGAATTGATTAGTTCTGGGTACCACAATTATATCATCTTTAAATCTTTCAGACAACTTTGCAAGTATATATTCCTTTCTGGGAACAATTCCTTCATAAGTTTGTAGAATATCTTCTAGTGTAAATTGACACAATTCCTCATTCTCTTCCATCCATTTGACGATGAAGCCAATACATTCCGTAATTTCAGCACTTTCAGGCCGGCCACGAGGTTTTGAATCTGTTGAAGAAGGTGCATGGAGAAAGAAACGCATGCGACAGGAACTGTGGTACCTTCCTTCTGCTGCTACTAAATCTGTTTCAGTTCCAAGCCTCCGTAAAACACCCTCACCCCATTCATCCTCTCTAGCGACAGCAGCTGTTCTTATACTTCCTATGGTCTCCAAATTCATTACCTCCTGCACACTATCTCGCCTGTGTTTAATTAACTTTTTTTGTTGGGCCTTAAAAGATTCAGAGGCATCCTTCTCACAATAAATACCTAGTTTCTTGAAGTTGAACGTGTTCACTTTACCTCTGGTCACACGTTCTGGATGTTTTTCTTCTCTTTCAGCCTTTTTCGACACTTTTCATGAACGATAACAGATGTTTGAACTCTAACCAAGTATGATAGCCATCCTTTCTCCTGTTGCTGGCATCAATAAATGTTTTCAGTGACCTTTCCTTTATTGTACCTTGATCTTCATCATTTTTAACAGCATCACCACATATGAAACAAGTCGTGCCCGCCATATCAAGGCAACTTGCCTACCAATCACTTATGGCACAACACATACACGTCGTTGTAGAACACCGAAAACGGCAAAAAATATTAACTTAATAACAACAACTTAGTTAACTAAATTAACAAATTAATTACCGTAAAAACTGAAGAACTTCAAATTAGAAGCCGGCAATAAACTGGGTAAAAGGTTTAGAAGGACTCAATGTGTGAGCTAGACAGGACCAGGGAAGATGGAGAGGGAACGAGGATGAAGGGATACGCCAGATGATGATGTTTTTATTGGTATCTGTACATAAAAGTAAGCTAATTTTAAAATTTAGGAGCTCTTTTTACGTAGAATTTGATGCTCTACAACCTTCATGCGTTACATTTTTCATTTCGAGTAGCCTTTATTGAGTTACAGGCGTTGGAACATGAGCATAATTCAATTTTCCTCCAAGTTGGTAAAGATAGCCGATCTTTGACGATCGATTGTAGCTAAACGGCTGTACCCAATTTAACTGTTAAGTAGATTATTCGACGTGCAATTGTATGCTCTGTCATTATAGTAAGAGAAACATTATCTGTAGGATGCATTGCTGTCGCATTATAAGCAAAAAACTAAAAAAGTCCAAAAATTACGTGGTTTTTTGGCTCTAAAAAATTTGGCACAAGCCAGAAACCGTCGCAAACTCATATAACTCTTATTTGGGATGCCTAACGTCAATTAAAATAATTTCCAGCTTGTGCATATTTATTGGGCAGCAAAATTCTAATTTGCCTACACTATAACTGATTTTAAAGACGGAGAAATTTATAGAAATCATCACTTGTTTGAAAATGACAATTCAATGATTCGAATTCATTTATATACCGATGAGGTTGAATAAGCAAACCCACTGGGATCTAAACGCGGTAAACACAAAATTAGCGTGTTTTACTTTTTAATTGATAATATAGCGCCAAGATTTAGAAGTAAATTAAGAAATATTTATTTATCAGTGATAGCTAGAGATAAATTGGTTAAACAATATGGATATGAGCCAATTATTCAACCTCTAATTGAAGATTTGATAACTCTACAAACTGAGGAGATATATATCAAGGAAAAAAATACGTTAATTAAGGGAGCTTTAGCTACAAGCTCAGGAGACAATCTATCTTCTCATCTCTTAGCTGGTTTCAATGGGGGGTTTTCTGGTTTAAGAATATGTCGCCAGTGCATGGCTTGTAAGAAATCAGTTAGTAATTTTTTTTTGGAAAATGACTATACTTTACGGACAGAGCCGGGTCATTTATACCATGTTGAAGCTATTAGAGAAAATCCGGATAACTGTGCAATATATGGCGTTCAAAACAAATCACCTTTTCTTGCTATTCCTGGATTCAGAGAGTTTCCCTCCCGATATTATGCACGATTTATATGAAGGAGTAGTACCTCTTGTTTTAAAAATAGTTTTAGCTGGCCTAGTCACTGACGACATTTTATCTTTCGATGACATAAATGACCTATTAATTAAATTTAACTATGGCTGCCGAGATATTACCAATAAACCAGGAATCTTTACACGCGGAATGATTTTACGAGAGGCACATTTCACTGGATCAGCGGCACAGAAATCTTGCCTATTATACCTTTTTCCATTTTTATTTGGAATGCATGTTCCAGAAAATAATAAGTATTGGAAACTGTATTTAAATTTAAGAGAAATAATTGATATTTTAGTAGCTCCAGTAATTGACAAATATTGGCTTGCTTATGCTAGTGACTTGATAGAGCAATTTTACCAGAAACTGAAACCAAGTTTACACCGAAAGTCCATTTTTTAATACACTTCCCCCGACTCACTTAAAAATATGGCCCACTTAGGAGACTCTCTTGCATTAGATTTGAAGCCAAACATCAAAACCTAAAGATAATGGCTAGCAGAAGTAGAAATTTCACAAACGTTTCAAAAACATTAGCAATGCGCCATCAGTATGCCCAATGCTATGATTTCAGTGGTTAAAATGGTCTAGAAAATGATGATTGAGAAAAATGTGTAAAAACCTTATTATTTTCTAATCTACAATACAATTTAAAAATCAAAATTAAAGAATGTTCCTTTCTAAATGTTAAGACTGATAGAGTAGTTATTTTTAAAGTTAATGAAATGAAATTAAAATCAATTACTTATAAACTAAGAACTTTCATAACTATAAATTTAAGACACGGTGATAATATACCAGTATTCCTAAAAATTGCGCACATTTTAAAAATTAATGATCTATGGATAATTTGTGGAAAAATCTTTACTGCCGTTGAATTTTCACAACATCTCAATGCGTTCGAAGTTAAAGATTCAATGCTTTGGAAAGTGATTAAGCCTGGCGATCAAATTGACTTCTCAGCAATGAACTCTTACTATATTAAATCTAAACAATACATCAGTCTAAGATACAATGTTTGTCCATAGCTAGTTTTCATAATACACTTTAAAGAAATGTAATTAATGCACTGAATTATTTTTCAATATAAACTTTTTCATTAATGTTATTTTCGAATGCAGACATTTCGAAGCTATTTGGTTACTTTTCACGACCGAACCAAAGAAATAACAATTGAAGCACCTTTTACAATTAAAAATCTATCAAACAAAATTAAAAAAACTTTTAAAACGGATTTCAAAGGAATTCAACGTCTATCAGAAAAATTGAAAACATTTGTAGATATAGAAAGTGACGATGAGGAGAGCCCTCCAGATGGATCCGAACTAAATGTTCTTGGGGCTATTGAAGCTCCACAAACCAATAATGCAAACGTTGTAAATTCAAATGGATCTGATGTATTAGCATTGCTTTCGACGTCAATGTAATATATATATATATATAAAATACTGGAGTTTTTCTCTCACTAATATTTTAAATATATCCTTCACCTATAGTGACAATTCCACTCTCCTTAATGATGGAGAAGAAATGTCTGCCAATGAAAATGAAGCGAGAATTCCTTTATCTTATAAACTTCCTAGTATGCCACATATGATCAAGGAACTTATAAAAGAAAGAAGCAGTTTGGTATTTGAGACACATTACACTTCAAAAATAATAGACGTTTTGTTCGAGGACGCCAGCAGGTATACGATGTGAGTAAAATATAGTACAATTTATCTGTCAAGAAACAATAAGTTTTACATTGCAATTTTTTTACATTTTTGGATGATATATACGAATTGTAACCGCTTTGGCTAAAGTATATAGATTCTTGGTTTCTATAGATTCAAAGCAGGTCCGGAATATGTAAGTCGTGATTGTATTTTTTTCAATGCCATTATTTACAATTATCCTAATAATTTGAATGCGTATAAAAAATTAAAACAAGGCTTCATGGCTTGGAAAACTAATATCTAAATTTAAACGAGAACGAAAACCATTGGACACGCCAGAAGTTCAAGAAAAACGAGCAACTCATACAAATAAATGGAAGAGGAAAGTCCAAAGACTTGATCCTGCGTTACGTTAAATTTATAATAAGACATTAAATTCAAATTCTGACACAAATTTTTTATAGGACGACTACTACGAAGATCAAATAATCATTGACGCCCATATAAGATGTAATTGTGGAACAATGTAAAAAAACAAAGCCCAATGAGACCATCTTAGATGATAAAATGCAGAGAACGTTGCATATCAGGCAACAAGAAATAATGACAAAATCAGTCCCTGAAATCTTGGAGAGTTTTCCTAATCTTAGAAATGGACAAGAGATTTGATTTTTTGATTTTAGCTCATAGGTTATTATCGTCTGATATAATAATATTTTGTGGTTCCTATTTAGCTTCTAAAAGAATTCACGAGGATTATTAAAAATGAAATCTACCCGGAGAAGAAACTAGCTTCATACCTTCAGCCGCTTGTAACTAATATTTTCCAAAAAGCCAAAAAAACAACTTTATTTAAAAAATTAAATACTCAGTTGGAAGCTAAAAAAGATTTTTCAACTGATGAAAAGTTCAAAGGTACTGGTGTTACAAAATTTAAATTTTTTGTTTTAATGTTTTTTTTTAGAAATGGAGGTCAGTGCTTTGATTACCCATCCTTTTCCAAGAAGATCCCAACGTATTGCTAAGATTTGATGTAAGCTCTTATAATTTTATTTTAACAGAACTATAAAATTACTTTTATAGGATCCAGCGGAGCACAAAAATGTGGTATTATATGCCGAGAATGAAGAATTTTTGGAAAGGCCAATTAAATTGGTAGTAGAAACAATAAGTATACATTCACCAACAATTATTAAGGGTTTTGTATACTTGTTTGTATCATACTATGTATTTGGAATTTCATATCCAAATGAATTAAAGAAAACTATGGTATTTATTTAAAAGGTTGTAATGGAAATAGAACTTGGTCTAAAAAAATATATGTTCCAATTAGAAACGTTTTAGACAAATTACTATAAAATCTACATCATATTAAATTGTACTTCAAATTATTAAAAAATCAACCAATAAATAAATTTCAGCACTTATAAAAGCGTTGAATTATTTTAAAATTAATTTCCAATTCGCGTTTTGCAAGATCCGAAAAAGGTATCAATAAATACCTAAAGGTATTAAAATACAGCACTGACAAAAGCATTTTAGATTCTCTTTCTGGTGGGGTTTGATTCTCAAACTGGTTTCAAAATATACCTTACACGAAAGGTATTTTTAATTCTGACAAAAGCGTTATTTTGGATCATAAAAACAGGTTTTTAAGATACTTATTTGGGTTTAGTTTAATTCTATAACAGGTATCAATAAATACTGTTTGGAGTTTTAATATCTACCTTACACGAAAGGTATTTTTTAATTCTGACAAAAGCGTTATTGGATCATAAAAACAGGTTTTTTAGATACTCATTCGGGTTTGTTTTGGTTCTAAAACTGGTACCAATAAATACCTTAGAGGTTTAAAAATTACCTTACATGATAGGTATTTTTCAGTACCATAATAAAAAGGAATTTTCGGATACCTTTTTGTGGTCGCCTGGAGATGCAGCGAAAAATACCTTTTTCGGTATGAAAAAGTCGGGTTTTTTTTGCAGTGTACATGTATTTACCTTTGCGATATAAAAAAATTACGGCTTAAACAATGACAAATCCTATTAAATTCCGAAAAAAAATAATCCAATTTTACTGACAATCGACATTTTTAAAAACTATATTAAAAAACCATAGTGTCAATTTCAGACACGAGATGGCGTTACTATTTCCGGATTTGGGGCAGAAAGTGGGGAGTGTAGGACTGCAAGATGGGAAGAGTTTGTAACAAACGTATTTTTGGCTGGCAATGTTGGTTCTATGTAACAGAACTATCCCTGTGAGTTATTGTTCATCCATGGATAGCGCTAATATTTGTTTTCGTGACAACTTCAGAATTATATTGACGTAAGTTATCAAACCCTAAACTTCAGAGTTTGTTTTCTTGTTGTTAGTTGTATTGTAAAGCAAAAAAAAAAACATTCTTCGCATCGCTACTACTGGACTAGTAACCGTAATGGGGAAATAGTTACCTATAAATAGTTTAATTTTACAGAGATAGGATGCTTCGCTACATTGGTCGTAAATAATGCTACTGCCCCGGGATTCGCGTCACTTTCACTATTGGAGTGAGCGAGGGTAAACATTTAAAATTGTCTAGGGGAATTGGTTGTATGCTTAAAATTAGAAATTTAGAAATTAGAAATTAGGTTTGAGGTTTGCCATTAAGTAATTTTAATAGTTAACAAAACAAAAAGAAATGTAAATGCCATTATTATTTCCCTGAAACTTCCTTTAACAAAAGTCTCAGACTCTGGATATTCTACGTACGTAGTGGGGCAGTGGTTGCGAAATTAAAACAACAAATTATAACATGATCAAATAATCATACAAGCAGATAAAGGAAAGTAAAATAAAAACAAATAAACCAAAAATAGAATAAAATAATTGTTTTACGGATTAGTCCCAAGCTTGAGTGCTTTGTCCATGAGTGCCAAAGACGCAGGTTACGAAAACGAATACGGCGCGCAAGATGCAAGCATCGAAAACCGCACACGTGGATCTCCACGTTTACGTTGAACCGAATATCTTCACGCGAACATTTAATATTCGCGTAGGGCCTATTTGAAAATTATAGCCCGCTTAAAACGAAATGGAAAACCGCACAAAGCGTAACTTTCACTTATATTTTCGGCGCGATGTATTGCTGTCGAACTCTCGTTTTCGACTCTCGTCCAGATCGGTCTAAGAAACGACCAAGTCCTGTTTTTAAACTAGCATAGGTCACGTGGGTTTTTCGTACGTCAGATTGCTCTGACCAATCTCGACCTGGGCTCTAGAAGTCCTGGTGAGGTCCCTCTCCAATTAGAGCTTCGGGGGGGGGGGGGGGCTCTGAGTTCTCATTTACGCCACTGGCGCAAGAAGAAGGCAATGAAATTTAATGTATTCAAACCTTTGGTCCCCCGGTTCGCTACCATGTTGTACTGAGCCATGAACACTAACGTGCCATTATTCTAATGAGCACAGCCTTGAAAAGATGTTTGTAAGTTACGCGATGGTTCTATTAAAGGAAATGGTTTTTAACGATATTTCGAATTTTAACTTGATTTTGCAAAAAACAACACGTTTTGACGTTTTATAAGCGGTGTTCAATATTATACATTTCCCATGATTTTGAGATTTATAGAATAATTGCTAAATTTAACCTAAGAATTGTTTTCATCCATATTAATACCTTTCGTAAGACATGACAATTGGAAGCGATAAAAAAAATTATCGATAGATAAACAGCCATAGATCTCCAATTTTTATTTTAAAACACAACATTTGAACCAAATAAATAATGTATTTCCAATACTGAAATATCTTTCTTGGATAACATTAATTTATTAATCAAAGCGTGGTAATATTAATTCATATATGAATAGTATTTACTTCTGGAAAACCGTTAGCTTAACCCACTTAAAGGCCTAGGTTGAAAAAAAGTCAAAACGTTCAAGAATAGAGGAATGACCACGAATTCTAAGAGCCCAAACAATATTCACATTCAATTTTTTGGCAGCATTATTTTCTATTTATTTATTATTATTGTATGTTTTACTAAATACTAATTATGGCTTTTTTTCCGGATTTATAATTTTACATTGTGACAGTAGAATTGGTTTTAGATCGCGTTTAAGTTTTATTTTGAGAACTTTTAATAGATTATACTATTGATTGTAGAACCACTTAGATCCTCTAAAACTAAAGATTACTTTATAAATGTTTTGTAAGGGTATGATCAATTATTTCTGAACATACTAAAGTTATTTAGTGTTAGAATTAAATTGTTAGCCAAATGACTATATAATAAACCGAATTGACGGGAATTTTATTGTCTAGTTACACCCATTATAGAAATATACGAAAAAAATTATTTGTTAAAGTGTATTTTAATTTTTGATCCAATCGCAAGCTGTACCATGAGCTGCAAACTGCTGCGAGCAACAAACTTTGCCTCTCTATGTTAAGCTCATACATAGTCATACATAAGTATGCCCATGAAGCTTTGTTACATACAAAATTTTCCATTAAACGGCAGTTTCAGTACCAACTAGCCATTTTTTGATTACCCAAAATCAAGGGCGTATTGACTGGGGGGGGGGGGGTGCCTAATAAATATCAGTGAAACTTCCGTCAGCACCCCCCCCCCCTGAAATAAAATCCTGGATACGCCCTTGCCCAAAATTGTATAGAAATGGTATATTACAAGACCAGATACTTACTACTTTAGGTAAGAGAGAACGGCGGATCTAGTGAGGGAAAAGGGAGGAAATTACGGATCCCACGATTTAGTGTGAAGCAAAGATGTTATGTTAAACGCTGAATACGAGTGATGTACACACTAGCATTGATTTGAAACCCCGCCTTTTGGAGGTAAATAACTTCTTTGCACCACAAAGGGTATTTACTCTTAAAACGGAGAAATCCTAGAATAAGGGAAGTAATTATTCTTTCTAGTTTCGTCACACTATTTCACGGTTAATAGCTTTGAATATTTACTCCGCGGTTGAGAAACCCCGTTATTCGGTGGTAAATAGTTTCAATCACGCGATCTACCTATTTACCAACGAAAGTTTTTAAAATATTATGAACTACACAAAGACAGTTTGCTTTAAACTATGTTTGCATTTATTTTTGTTAATTCAGCATCGTACGTAAACAACAAAAAACAAGAAAATAAAATTAGATCGTGTTTCATAAAAATAAACAATTAAATTGCTTTCAATTTACAATGCGGTTCCTTGGTTTGATATCAAACTGTTTTGAAAAATCTCTAATTATTTTTAAATGCAACAGAAAAAAGTAATATACAAAGTTTATGAAATGACGGTTTCATTTGTAGTTACTGTTTTGGAGTTTAAAGCATTTAAAGGCGAAACTGTGCATTGGTCTTCGCTGTTAAGTAAATTTGACAAATATGAGTAGTCGCTGAGCATACCACTTAAAAGATTAAAGATATCACCCCCAAAATCGAAGCTCTCGTTGCTGTTCTCAATTTTATTGCATCTGAAAAAGAAAAATACGATCAGGCCATTTCCTTCAAACGTTTATGAAGTGTTTAAGAAGCAAACATCTTATAGAAGTAAGATAAAAATTTGAATTAAAAAACAATTAAAAAACATTTTACGGTTGAAAAACTGTTTTTAACAAAAGGGAGTTGAAAAAGGTTGTAGGCCATACTACAATAAGAACCGTTTGGTCTGAAATTGACCTTTTTTACAACGACTTATCAAATAGCAAGTTGATTCCCGGTAAAAACATATAATTTTTAATTAAAAAGGACCTTATCGAGTAAATTGAGACATCGTTTACAACATTAAAACATACCAATAAATTCATTAACATTTCTCAACTTAGTAATTTATTAACATATTTCAACCTTAAAGTAAGCCTGCGATTTACCGTAAAGCTAAGACCACGTATTTTCAATAAACTTGTCGGTGCCAGACACTTTCGCGGGACGAATTCAGAAATGGTATTGCACGAGTACAGTTAAGCTTCTTTTAAATGGTAGTTCTCTATCAAGTTAAAACAACCGGTGAATGTGGTCTAGTCGAATATTGTAACTCGTTATTCAGACTTAGAAGTCTGAGCTTGAAAAATACTTTTAGGAAATTTTCAATGATAATGGTTAAGCTAAAATGACGCTATTAATTTTAAATATCAAAAGAGAACACTAAAATTGGTTCTTAACCCATAATTGGCAAGACCGTACCGATCTCAAATGAAAAAAGGATATAAATATAGAAAAGTACAAATGCATTTAAAGTATGAACTTGAAACGGAGAGCTGACTTACTTCACTGAAATATCGCTGGACTGATCGACAGTTGTTCCTCCTGTAAGTCGGCTTCTTTCTTCCGGGGTTAATTTATTAACTGCATCTTTCGAAAATAGAAAACACTTTTCATATCCTGGGCAGCTTCTTCCATTTCCGGATACTTTTAAAATCAAATATCATAGTTTTTAAAAATAAAGTAATTTTTGTGCCGGAACTGGCACCGAAAACGTTTTTTCACTAATATCCACGTTCAGCTTAATAAAGCGACTATCATCTTTAACAAGATTACCCTACAGGCCATTTCCAACATCAAAGGTGCTATGGACAATTATCATACAAGCAATCGTTTCGCGCTATCTAAGTCTGAAGGTTGTACCTGAAACACACCTTAATTGGGCGCCTTCGATGAACAAAAATTAAAATGCGCTTTTTTGCTTGCAAACAAATGATTATGACTTCGTCATTTTTTTATAATTTGCCTTAAGAAAGGGTTTTGGCGCTTTAATTTGGGTGGCTGGTTTGACTTCCTACAGCCATGATTTAATCATTTTAAATCTTCATATAGCCAAAGTAAAGATTTTGTTAAATAGGGTTTAATTATACCTTTTTCATACAAGGTTGCTTAAGTCATCAATAGAGTGTTCTTTTCGTCACTAGAGTGTGATTTATGACACATGGCTTTCTTAAAGAAAATTTGTTCATTCCGACATTTAGTAGTGGCAAAGTAACCGCACTCAATTGGATTTTTGCGTCCTCATGTAGGTATTCATTTACGCCCTTAAACGGTCTACATGTGCAAATTAATTATTTTATTCATAAGAAGGAATATTCCGAATTTAAAAAACACCTAATAGACCAGTTGCTGCTTTTCTTTGGAAAGGCTTGGAAATAATTGCAAAAGTGCCAAAAAAAGGATGTACCTGATTTGAAATATATAAATATTTAATAAAAATTGTAAAATACGACTTTATTCAACATTTGGTTATTAAAGTTTTTTTAGAAATGTAAATCAAATTGAACAATACTATTGATACGATAATTATTCATTAATTTAAAAATACTTAAATCTATAGCATGTTATTATTGATTTAGTTTTAATAAATCGAAACATAAAACTCATGATTTAATCGTCTTAAATTTACCAATACATACTATTGATACGGTAAATAGTAAAATTGAATCATAAAACTCACCACCAAGATTCAGAAATCCAGCCCCAACAAATAGCATTACCGCCTGAGAGTGATGCGCTAAGATAAACATTTTGTACGTTGTCGATGGATGGCAAGCGAATTTGTGCCTCCTGTCATTATATACATGATGGGATACCTCGTTTTTCTGCCTGGGTACAGTAAGTAGACGTATATATATATTGGATATTAACGTTAAATACACATCTCCGGGTTACCTTAAAACCTAAATATTGAAGGTTGATCCTTGTTGTTTTTCATAACCTACTTTTCGGTTACATTTGCGTAGTTGCAGAACCTAGAAAACTAACCCCGAATTAGTCGATAGCCAGCAGTAGCGCCGCCAGGATTTTTTCCCAAGTAGGCACCGATGAATTTAGAGGCCCCTTCTACGCAATAATTTCAATCGATAATTTCACGTTTTTTTCTTTTAACTAAACTCTCAGTTTTGAAAGAGCTCACCGTGTTTCTTATTGCAAAATTATGTGAAGCTAAAATTAAATTAATAACTGTTAAAGCTACAGCTAATTTGTTTTTAAAATGACTGCAAATAACTTTTTCCAGTGCCACCATATCCACTTACAAACACATATAAGCCTTCATCAGAAGGATTTGAACCGCAGAAGTGTGCCGATACATTCTCAAGTATAACTCTTTGATCTTCTTGCAAAGCTATAAGCTCACTGACTAGACTTTCGGGAGTTAATATCATATTTTCATTAAGAGCTGCTTTAATTTCTTCCATTGCATTTTCGGCTTCTATCACTTCTCTGCCTTCAATAGGGTTATCGGCAGCATCTTCCATAAATTTATTTTCATCAACATGTGGTGTATTTTTAGCTGACGCTTTTTCCAAAGATTTTTCAGCTTTTAGTAAAGCACTTAACTTTTCATGATACTTCATCATGTCTTTAAACTTTGGCAAATGAGCTTCAAAAGAGTCTTTAAAAGATGTATAATTACTTAATAAAGAAGTTTCTTCCCTCCAAGGTAAGAATAGCATTAACATACTATGGTAAAATTTCTCACCCTCTGTTTCAGATTTGTATGGATCATGGTGTGGGTGCTGAATTAAAAAAGGTTTGACCCTCATTTTAATAAAACCATTATTGTTTTTCAATTCTAGTACATCTGCCGGTCGGTGGGCTTTATTGGAACACGATAGTAGAAAGAACCTCGACCAGTCATACAATTATGTGTCTTCACGACTACAAAAGAATCAGATTTCCCATACAAATGCTGATGGGTTAAACGATCGGCTGCTTCGTAGCTTCCAATTTCTCTATGCGAAATAGGTTTAAACCTAACGGCCAAAGACGACCACGAAGATCTTTGTTGGATAATTCATTCCATAAATTTTCTGTATCTGATTTTTCTTTCTTAGTAATATAAGATTTGATATACATGTAACGTGAAATGGCCATCTTTTCATCAGCTACAAACTGAATGTCCATAATGCCTTTGAAAGCCAAAAGCAACACAGGATTGTAGTCATTAATTTGCATTTAAACCTTCGTAGTGAATAAAGCTTTTTTGAATATTTTCCAGAGACATTGTGTCTTACAGTAATCAACTTTATTCAGTTTAGCTACACTTGTAATTTATCTTGGAAATTTGAAACAGCAACGTGTAATAAAGGTATCTCCAAATTTATTTTTCCTCAAACAAGTCGGTACTTCGATACTAAATCGTACAAAGTTGGATTTTTATTCTTGTCGGGCAACGCACACGTGATATGTTTTTGTATTAAGATTAAAAAATCGTCATCTGACGACTTGCCAATTTCCGGTGCATCTACTATCCACAAAATAAAATGGATATGAGGTGCACCACGGTTCTGATATTCCACTCTCCAAACAAAAATGAGCCACTTCTCCCAAAATCGGATTTTTTTTTATCCATGATAAGATTTGGCCAGACAGCTTTAAATCGGTTTTGAAAATGTCTTTCAGAAATAGTATTGGTAACGGGAATACACAGAACAACTTTATAGTCTCTTACCCTTTTCAAATTTTTCGATTTTATTAAATTTCTGGCTATTTTAATTTGACCTTTAAATGAATCTAGGTCGAAATTAAAGCCGGGAGTAGTGGCGTACTCCTGTAATCCCAGGCGTCTGGGAGGCAGAGATTGTGGATGGCCGTGTGAGGACGACCACCAATCCCCCAATACTTCCGCCACGGGTGTCCCCACCCCTGTCCCCACGTATCCCCCGCTGGCGTGGCCGTTACACTTATCTCATCCTGATAAATCAGTTATTGTGCGCTATTGTATAAGGCCTTGGGTTGACACCGATTTGTTGTATCTCAAAAAAGAAGGTCGAAATTAAAGCGAGTGTATATTTGGCAGTGGGCTAGGACGTTATTTTCTACGAGAAAGTTTTCCGAGTCGGGGTCAGACTCAGTTATTCCCTTAATTAGGCTATTATTTTCTAAAAATCGGTTTTTCATTTCTGATATTGGCCGGATTCTGGAAAAAGTAAGAATATGGAAAAGAAGGTAAGTAGATAAAGTAATTAAACACTACCCACGGTTCTCACTTGCCCTTATAATAAAGTTTGAAAAGTAGGCTACTATGGAGCATTACGGCTACCCCATATCCTCATTTAGAAGGTCAATAAAGCCTTATATATTTTATCGTGCCCTATGGTCTACATCCAGCTATTGAGTTGTTCAATGAAGTAGGTTATTTACTTAATCGCGCTAGCGCGTCCTACTAATATGAAGGTCAAAGCCGGGAAAAGCAGCGAATACGTGCTTTCTGGTTTGTTCACCTCAAATTCTACTTAGAACAAAATTAGATTTGTATCGAAAACGAGTGCATTCCGCAGCGTGTTAACAAACAGGCTTATATTCGAACTCCGACGTCGTCGTTTGCAATCAATGAATAAGCAAAAAAGCGATCCATTTTTATTCTACCATTAACCTATCTAATATGATTTTATAATGAAGTCTTTAAATTAATTTCTACTGTTTATTCGTTAGGAAGAATCTAATATTAATTATAAAAAAAATTAATTGAGAATATAAACCAAATAAAATTTTTGTCTTTGATCATTTTTATTCATTGAATCCCTGAGCTGGGCTCAATTATTTCAAACATGGAAGTTGATGAGACATTTACCAAAATAACGTTTTGATTATCAAGTCTTAAATTTGTTTTTGACCCAATGGAAATGAGAGAGCCGCGTTGCAGAGGTCGACAAATGTTGATTTTAACCTACAATTCTTTGACAAGGTGATGTTTGCAGTCTTCCCACTTCCAACATTACCTTCCAGATAATTCAATACAACTGTATCAGTTTCACCTTTTTTCGAAAGGAATGAAGAAGTAAAAACTTGTAGAGGTTAACGGTAATAGTTAGTGTAGGGAGCTGTTGGCTCGCGTGGCATGTAGGGCTTGCCACCACCCTCCTACGCATTGTAACCCGGCCACCTGTTTAAAGGCATTATAAGTCGCTAGATGACTTGGGCCTAAGGTGGTGCCTTGGGTATTAGCCTAGCTGATTATTATTATTTTTTTTATCAACTATAGTATTCTTTGTTATTTTTAACAGCGAGATTTTCACGTAACCGTTTCTTCTGTTTATGAGATGTTCGATTGATTGTGTTTCGATTCCATTTTTACCAAAATGTGCGAACTACGCCATTATATATAACCAAAAAACCAATTTAAAATAAAAACATGTAATCACTTAAGAATGGTTGCTTTTTTCTTTATCTTTCGGTAATCAGCTCCGATTTCTTATGTAGCGAGCTTTCGAGCCGTTGCATGGTAAAGATTCGGTCGATGATATTATTTCAAAACCATGAGCGGGGAAAACACTTTGTTCAGTGTATCCACAAAAACTAATTTTCCCTTACTTTAAAAAAACATTGTATAATAGTTTAATACTCTACTCATAAACATTTCCCCCGCGGGGATAAAGAAAACTAAATTGACCATAAGCTGAGATTGGTTAATCTCAAATCTAGATCGATGCGTTTTTCTGCTTTTTGATAATAACATATTTCAGAATCTATAGGCTTAAGGCCTTTTTAATGTCACAGATCGTTATTTTTATTTTTTACAGAAATTATTTAATAAGATTATCTGTTTTATAGTTATTTGACATTTTAAACATGGAGTAATATATTTTATTGTAATTTTAGATTGATATTGTCGTGGACTCGATAGGCAATCCACAGCTGATACCTCGTTGCATTCCTCAATCTAGAAAATATCCTAATCCTTAAAAATCCTGGTTCGCCTACCATTTCGTCGAATTCAAAAACCTCGGCGTTTTCCCGCTGCAACTTATCTTGTATACATGACGGCGCTAGTTTTATTTGATATTTTGATGGTGAGATCTCTTAAATATTGTAACGGCAAACGCAGAAAACCTGGCTCGTGATTAGATCTTAATAGCGCCCATTGTGCATTTCTTCTTTTAAGTTGCTCTGCTTCAACTCGGGCTTGAACAATATTAACCCTGTCGGCCTTTACAATAATAAATCGCGCTCTCTCAACGCTCACGTCCTGCATTTCTATGAGTGGATGGTATTAATTAATTATTGCAGCAGCAATACGATAGAAATCGCCTATATTTAGCACGTGCGTCATCGGTATTGTACAGTTTAAACTTACTTTTGATATGACCATTACGGGCCTCACTTATCCATCTGGTAATTGTTATCAAGCGAGACGCGTTAGCTTCTTCAGTTTCCAGCTGTTTTTGGTGTGGACGGCATTTTGCTTGCGATTCCAAGGTCTTCAAGCAAGGGAATCACATCGCGATGGCCTCTTTCCACAATCAAAAGGTCTTCTTCTTCAAACCAATCGCGAATTGCGGATAGATCCTTTTCAAACTCCTTCCGGAAGATCTTCGCGTCATTGTTTTTCAATCAGAAAAGGACGGCCTTTGGATGTCCAAAATGTACCCATCAGGAGCTATATTAATACCGGCTTCAGCAAATGACGACCCTTATGATCGCAAGAAGATTGTCGTAGAACCCTAAAATTGCTGCTTTTTGGTATATCGCAATACGTTCCATCAATGTTAGCAATGGCTCTAGAAATATCAGGCTGCGAATTGTATATTTCATTTGTGAAAGGCGTTATATGTCTCTGAATATAATCATCTCTAGTGATAGCCCTAAAACCCAGATTATCTGGTACAAATCGTTGCATTAACGACTTTCGTACGTTAGCTATGGCCATACGGGTATTTTTCCTACTAGAATATCTTAATACAACTCTTAACAATTCGTCGGAGAGCCCTTGCCACATTTTGCATAGGAATGTCAAAAGTTGCCTTTTAGTAATTACACGTTGCTTTTGCCAATCTACTACGGCGCCGCAATACTGGAACAGATCGCGGAAATCGTTTTTGGATATAGAAAACACCGTCTTAAATTATTCGTCGGTAAAGGGGTTTTCGTCATCATAGTGCGGCGCTGCATCGTAGTTGGCTGCAGCTCACAATTTCGTTAAAAAAAGTTGTAATTGGTCTCGTTTAATTACGTACGGTTTGTTAATAAATAGCAAACCAGGGAGCAATAAAGGTAAAATGTTACCCTTCTCGTCAAGATGGATTGGGCAGCATCTAGTGTTTTCCGGAACGTAGATGTCTCTTGCAAGTTAAACGTGAATTCTGCTATCAATGCATAGCCTGGGAATATAATTGGGCGCATTGCATATCACGCGTGTTTGACGCGCGCTTTGAATTAAGACATTCATTTTTAAACAGGAAGGGTTTTCTTCAACTGCTCTTATTTCATCAATTATTGATCTATTACAATTGATGCAAAGACACGTATGCTCGGTGACTTCAACCTATGGCAGACCTGCCGCATGAAGCCTTTCAAACGCAATTTCACGTTTATGATTATTGCTTTCCCGATCAATCCTTGCCATTTGCTGCCTGGTCATCATTGATTGACACGTAAAGCACGTGCCTCTATTTCTATTCGGCATTTCTCTCTAGTTTTTCAAAAAGGTTGAGTAAAAAGGTAATTAAGTCCGTCAAGAATGTCCGCTATCAGTTTCAGATTCAGGTTATCAGGTCAGGTAATTAAGTCAGTAAATCAGGTCCGTTAATTAGTATCGTTATTCAGTTGCGTTATAAAATAAGGTGGATAAAGCAGTAACTTTATATTATTTTAATTGTATCAAACAAAAGATTGATAAACCCAATTTTTGCCTTCTCCCACCCGAAACAATTAAAAAAGTAATATAGCCAACTGAAGAAGCTAACACTTCTTGCTTGATTACAATTACCAGATGGATAATTTATTTCCGTAATGGTCATATCAAAAGTGAGTTTAAACTGTTTTCCGGTACAATACCGATGGCTAAATATAGGCGATTTCTATCGTATTGCTGCTGCGATAATTAATAATTACCACCCACTCAAAGAAATGCAGGACGCGAGCGTTGAGAGAGCACGATTTATCATTGAAAAGGCCGACAGGGTTAATATTGTTCAAGCCTGAGTTGAAGCAGAGCAACTTCAAAGAAGAAATGCACGATGGGCGCCATTATAATAATAATAATCAAAATAATAATCAGCTAGGCTAATACCCAAGGCACCACCCTAGGCCTAAGTCATCGAGCGACTTTTAAAGCCTTTAAGACCTAATCATGAGCGAGGATTTCCGCGTTTGCCATTGATACCCGGTCACCTGAATTAATGGCTTCAAAAGTCGCCTGATGTCTAAGGCCTAAGGTTGGGCCTTGGGTATTAGCCTAGCTGATTATTATTAAAAATAAGTTGCTAAATAAGTTGCTAAGTTACAATATTTCAGAGATCTCACCATCTTAGTTTATCAAATAAAACTAGCGCCATCATATATACAAGATAAGTTGCAGCGGGAAAATGCCGAGGTTTTTGAACTCGACGAAATGGTAGGCGAACCAGGATTTTTAAGGATTAGGATATTTTCTAGATTTAGGAATGCAATGAGGTATAAGCTGTGGATTGCCTATCGAGTCAACGACGATGGAGGGGACAAAGAAGTCACTGATGACGAGGGTCCAATTTTGGGATATTATGGTACTCGCAAGTCAGGCGCTAGAAAACTTGGAGCTTGAGCGCACGAGTCCAACGCCCTTTGGTATTTGGGTTACGTGCGGCATGAGAACAATGTCAAATACCCGTGGACCGATCTATTACGATCTACACCAGATGCTTGTAACAGAGCCCTTCTAAATAACAATGAACCACAAATACAAGACTAATTACTAACACGGTTGAGAAGAGAATATCAATCAGGCGACTAGCGATGGATTCCACGAACGGTCGGGCCAGTCGTCTCGACTGTAGAACCCTACCCGCATGAAACACGCGAATGGCAACTTAATACTTATACCTGATTTTTAGTATAGAAGAGGTGACGGGCAGCTAATGAATCTGGCTAGCAAGCAGAGTACAATAACATCAATATCGTTGTTTCTTTATGAGCGGAAGGAGTTGTTCCGAGTTTTCACCCAGTGCCACAAGCAGGGATCGAACCCGGCTCCTCTTGCTGCGAGGCGAAAGTGCTATCTACTCCGTCACCGCACTAACCTCAATGTGTGCTCCACGCGTATCTACTGGTACATTTTATTTTCTGGATATGGCATCAGTGGCGTAGGCAGGATTTTGTTTCAAAAAAAGGAAAGAAAAAGGCTTGTACCCAGCACGAGCACGTGTATATAAGTTGATATTTAGTATTCATCGTTTATATTCAGTGTTGAGTAAAATATATATGTCGTTTCAACGTGTTAAGTTAGTATATAAGACACTTATTCAGTCAAGTGTTTCACTACACGTGTTTCCTACGTATAGATTTGGTATATATATCACGAGATTGGCAGACAGGTAGTTTTTTCGTATATAAATAGTAGTTAAAAACTAGGTTGGAGTAGTGTTAAGCTTTACGTTGTGCTCACGTAAATATATGCCTAATTTACACGTGCTCCTGCTATACCGGATATATTTGCAAAATATATAAGTAGATTGGTAATTGAGGTTTCAAAAAGTTAACAAATAACCAGTGGCGTAGACAAGTAAATGGTTCCTTGGGCGTAACTTTGACTACGCAAAATGTTTCCCCTTCCTTACCCCCTCTTAACTTTTACATAGTCTGACACGACCTTGGACGCGTTTCTGGCTATGTTACTGCAAATATCATTTAAAAATAATTTTTAATGATAAAGTTTTTACCTTTAAAAGAAAGAATTTCGCATCTTCGTTAGTAGGTTTCGGCCGTTTCCAGTTATTAACAATACGTACATACTACGTGTTTCTAAAACGTGCAAAAACACATGAGCTGCCAATCAAACAATTCTGACAAAAAGTTAATTAGAAAAACAATAGAAAATTACTATGGTTATTTCGATCTTTGAGGGTCAGTTGCGGCCAAAATATTGATTTGACGACTTTGGGCCTGTGGACACTTTTGTTCAGCAGGATCAGGAGGACAACATATCAAAATTTCAAAAAAAATTGGCCGAAAGTCATTTTCCCACAGATGGTGTACGGGGTTCTTTTAAATCAACAACATTTTAGTTCAAATGAACAAGAGAGATAATTGGAAGCCTGAGGTCTATTAATTATTACTTTCGTAGTACAGAGAATTGTTGGAAATCTCACGCAAAGGTTACAGGTTCAAATACTCAATGTAAGTCAAGGTAGTGTTAAAAGGCGCGTAGTAGAATTTTAAACTATAATTGATTTCTTTATTCTTTATTATTCCTTACCTATAGTTATATCTTTTGAATTACGGTTCGGATTTGATAAACACAGGTAAGATACGGCTTTCTTTATTCAGATACAGATATAAATATTTATTACAAAGGATGTATATATTACGGGACCAATGTCTTAACTAAAGTCTGTTTGATTCTTATCATATTTTTTTTCAAAAGCTTTTGGGGCCTCTTATTTCTTGGTTTCCAATCGCACAAACCAAGAAGGGGTTTTGAAGTAATATATTTATCTGATTTAATTCTGAAAGTATGACCACTCTATAGGTTTGTTAAGAAATATTTCCAGTTCCAAATAGAATTAAACGGCTCGATGAACACACCGAAAAGTTTCGTGGTAGAGAAGTTTCATTTTTTCTCCACCAGTGCAAAAAAATACTGTAAATAATGAATCAACCTCCAGATGATAAGGATAATAATAATTTCAATTTTCGGATCAACCCATAAATCAAAAACTGTCGAAATATTTAATTTCCCCGGGAAGTGTTAAATGAGAGAGTAGCTTCGACGAGAAAATTAATGAGAGCAAGTAAAAAGAAACTATTTAAAGAATGACACTTGTGTATTCAAATATTTTCAATCTTTTCTTCTTAAAATACACAAAATACCGCTAAGAATTATTCAGCACGTTTATAAACTTTTTTCTTAAGAGTAAAAAGGCTCTTAAATGTTTTTCAGCAGCTATTAAATTTTGAATTATTAGTAGTCATTAAATGAAACGGTAAGACAATATGTGGTTCTTTATTGACCCTTTGATTTGGAAAATATATATTGTCCAAGCTACTTTGACCTTTAAAACACATTAAACATTTCCTGAGAGATCAGCGTAAAAGGAATTTTTTATAACTCTTCTTTTGACCTGAAGCTGAACTTGTTTGAAACAACAAAATAAGTTATCTAAATTGCGGAAAACGATGAAACTTAAACAAATGTTAAAAATATTTTTGAATGTTCTACTCTTTGTCTTACCAGCTAAATGAAGGCATTTATTATATCGCAATATTTTTAACATTTTACTGCCCATGGCGTTGCTCAACAGCTTAAGTCTCTTGGTAATATCATCAAAGGACGTATGTGGCCTTAGTTTCGGTGGCTATTTTTTATTAAGTATTACTGGGGAACTAGTAACGAAATTTTTGCACATTCACTGTTTTAAATTAACGAACAAGTATACTCAGCGAAACTGCAAATGATGTGTATTATATTCAAAACACTGACACATGTTTTTTACCTTTCCGTAGAAGCATTCCAAACAGTTAGCTTTGTATTGAGATATACGAGTGATTTTTTTTACAAAGTGTATTTATTCATTTACAGCATGATTGCCACCAGGGTTAAGCCTAGCATATATTTAAAAGCCCAATCAATGAAGAAAAAATTCCAATTTTTGTGGAAAAAGTGTTTTACAAAATAAAATCTCACGTTTGTTTTAAATATATTGAAGGTTGCGAATAAATTGCTTGCCTTCCCGGTTGATTTGAAAGACATTCTTTCCTAAGATAACGTCAACATAATCAAGCAATTCCGCTGTTATCTGAGTTGGGTTTGAAGTCACAGCACACTCCTTTAAAAGACATTTAATAATAAGACAGTTTTGTCTTGGTCCCAAACTGGCAACGAATTTAGATTATTGACGAATCCATGAATCCAGCGAAACAAACGATGACTTTCACGATTAACAATGTAAACATTCATTAGTGTATGGACGGTTTTTTTAATTGTCCAATGCTAGTGTGCTACGGCTCAGATATTGAATATTATTTTAACACTAACTTACACTTCTGGCGACGAAACCCATCAAGACTGTACCGTTATTCAGTCCTGTAATTGTATCCAAGACATAAAAGTGAAGACATATTTATATAAATATAATAAATTTAAATCAGTGTGGGTTCAAATATTTTTAAGCCCTCATATTTCAAGCGAATTGGATACGCTTGCATTTGACCAACTCAAATTTGAAAATGAACGTCTAAAGGGTGCATATCATACAGTGGCGAAGCCAAGGAGAAGAAGCCCCAAAACCTATGATTGTTGTTACCCAGGTAGCACCATCACGTACATATTACGTGTTTTATCAAGGTTTCTAAAACGTATACGGAACACGTTTGGTAAACGTTGATCATGTCACCAGTTAGCCACATAGTTTTTAAGTGATAAATTACGCGTAAATTTAGATTATAAAAAGCGCCTATTAAGTTCAAATCGCGATAATTTTGAAAACAATAACCGTGTTTTTTATTTAAGTTATACCGTATTAATCAGCGATTTTGCGTTTATTAAGGACTTTTTTGTGTATTTAGCGGTTAGTTTACGGGAATTCAGGTATTATTTCGCGTACATTAATTTCATATTTTTGTGTGTCAATCGGTTATTTTTCGTTACTCAAGCGATTATTTTAGGTGCATTAATTGGTTATTTTGCGTGCATTAATTAGTTAGTTTTTGTGCATTAGTTGCCTAATTTGGATGCATTCATTGGATTTTTTGGGTGCATTAATTCGTTATTTTGGGTGCATTTATTGGTTGTTTATTCTTTTAATTGTGCGATGAAAAGGTACACATAACACAATGAGATTTCGTCTAATACTAGATAGAATGAAGTTTTTTTGGATACAATACATTAATTGATTGTGTTTTATATTGATAAATAATTTGAATAATAATAATAATAATTGGAATGCACAAGACGTTAAGAGATAATTTAATATAAATATCATAAACATATGACTAAGAAACAACGTCTACGTCTTCAATGCAGTATATCTAAAAAAGATCTCCTTTCTCTATAATTATGCGCAATTATCTTACAAAATGTATGTGAAGGACGTAAACGAAATTGTATATTTAAATTAAAGATAAACATATAATTAATTTCATTAAATTAAAGCCCTCAGAAAAGAAGTTTTTCAAAAATTTAAAAATCGCTTTTGATATCTTGAAATGGAGACCTTTTTAGCGTTTGAAAGTCAAACAACCTTTCGGAAAACAGTACGCCACAAATAAAAAATCGCTTTATACCCGAAAAAAAAAGCTTAATACATGCAAAATAATAGATTAATATATTCGAAATATTCTCATCGTGCACGCATAACAAGTTCGTATTACTCGAAAAATAACCTCTTATTTTAGGCCAAATATCTGCTTAATACACGAAAACTAACTGCATTATTTACGCCAAATAACCTATTAGTACACGGAAAATATCGCTTAATACACGAAAAATAACCAATTAGTTCACGTAAAATAACGAATTAATGCACGACAGTAGCTTTTTAATGCACGGAAAATATCCCTAACTACATGAAAAATAACCAATTAATTCTCGCAAAATAACCAATTATTGCACGGAAAAGAAGCGTTTGACAAACGAAAAATAACAAATTAATATACTCGAAATAATCTCTTAATGCACGAAAAATAACTCCTTACTACACGCCAAATAGTAGCTTCATACCGTATGATTTAATTTAATTTAAACTTAATAAGCGCATTGTATAATCGGTAAGTACGCATAAATTAACACTTATAAATACCTAGTGAAACACGTGCTAACTGGTGACCTGGTCAACGTTTACCAAACGTGTTTTTGCACGTTTTAGAAACACGTAGTATGTACGTATTGTTAATAACTGGAAACGGCCGAAACCTACTAACGAATATGCGAAATGTTTCCTTTTAAAGGTAAAAACTTTATCATTGAAATTTATTTTTAAATGATATTTGCAGTAACATAGCCAGAAACGCGTCCAAGGTCGTGTCAGACTATGTAAAAGTTAAGAGGGGGTAAGGAAGGGGAAACATTTTGCGTAGTCAAAGTTACGCCCAAGGAACCATTTACTTGTCTACGCCACTGGTAATTTGTCAACTTTTTGAAACCTCAATTACCAATCTACTGATATATTTTGCAAATATATCCGGTATAGCAGGAACACGTGTAAATTAGGCATATATTTACGTGAGCACAACGTAAAGCTTAACACTACTCCAACCCAGTTTTTATCTACTATTTATATACGAAAAAACTACCTGTCTGCCAATCTCGTGATATATATACCAAATCTATACGAAGGAAACACGTGTAGTGAAATACCAAATCTATACGTAGGAAACACGTGTAGTGAAACCCATGACTGAATAAGTGTCTTATATACTAACTTAACACGTTGAAACGACATATATATTTTACTCAACACTGAATATAAACGATGAATACTAAATATCAACTTATATACACGTGCTCGTGCTGGGTACAAGCCTTTTTCTTTCCTTTTTTTTGAAACAAAATCCTGCCTACGCCACTGATGCCATATCCAGAAAATAAAATGTACCAGTAGATACGAGTGGAGCACACATTGAGGTTAGTGCGGTGACGGAGTAGATAGCACTTTCGCCTCGCAGCAAGAGGAGCCGGGTTCGATCCCTGCTTGTGGCACTGGGTGAAAACTCGGAACAACTCCTTCCGCGTTGAGTTTGCAAGCTCTCTCCCCCATGGGCTTAAGGGGTTTCCCCGAGCTCTTCGGTTTCCCCTTTCGTAAAAACTTGTTGAGGTTAACGGTAATAGTTAGTGTAGGAAGCTGTTGTTTAGCGTGGCATGAAGGGCTTGCCACCACTCTCCTACGCGTTGTAACCCAGCCACTTGAATTATTGGCTTTTAAAGAAGCTTGATGACTTAGGTCTAAGGTGGTGCCTTGGGTATTAGCCTAGCTGATTATTATTATTATCATATAAGTTAGCAATAAGCATAAATACAAGCTAGCGTCCGAGTGCAATTTCTGAAATTCAATCTGTGACCTGAGATCCAAACGGCCTATTTTACTTCAGGATGAGGTCCCAAGACAGGCTCTCATTTACAAATAATATTAAAGATAACCTTTCAAAGCTTGCAAAATAGAAGAGTACCAGAACTTTCAAATGTGCTCAGAAATAAAGCATTTAAAAAATCGAGCGCATGATATACGCTTACGTTGAAATCATTTTCTTTATTAACGTGTTGATAAAGTTTTTACCAGCGCCGGCCATGTTCTTTACCCATGATAGGCCGGTGTATTCATGGTGGTGACTTCAATATTTAAATAATTTTCAGTTAAAGGCATAAACCAAAGGAAAGGTAAAAAATAATGTTCACGTTATTTTCAGAAGCATTCCAAAACAATGATTATTTTACTGATATTTTAATTACGTAAAGTTGGTTAAATACAAGTATGTGCAAATGCTATTTTTAGCCTTAACAATAGTCGATATTAGATTAGCTTAACCCTAAAAAATTAATGAATACATCTAAGAACTTATTGAATTAATTATCGCAATTGTTTTATATGATTCAAAACCAGTCGCAAGATTCATAAGTGTCAAATAAAAATTATCTATATGGTCATTAATACGTTTTTTACAGTGATGGGTTTCATTTCACGCTTTCCGGGATTTAAACATTTTGCATTAGTTTTAAAAGTCGTGTTACTTAATTTTATTCACGATTTATGGTTTTTATTGCCATTGTATTTTATTTTGAATTGAATTTAGCCCCGTATTTAGTGTTATTTCGAAGTTATCTCTATATTGAGGTCTAAGCCTTGGTGGTACCGTGGTAGTTTAACCCAACGTTTAACTGGCTGAAACTAATTGTTTGTTATCACTAAAATTGCGTCATTATTAATTCTGCAATTAAACCTCGTCGATTTAAAATGCCACGTAAAAAAATCCAGCACAACTTCTATTACTTCCAAAAAACCAATCTACATCAACAAAACAAATTCAAATATCTTTCACCTAGCAGATTGATCAAGTCTTCCACAACGAAGACCATCAACATCAGTTGTAAGAAATTCATCCTCATAATTGACTTAGTGCCCCTTCTAGAGACATCTCGTTATCTCGGCTAGTTGTCAGTTATTATATATATTACATTTTATTTATTTAGGGTGGGAGCTCCTAATTCGGGACACTTTTTACAATAAGGAATTTTTGAACCGGGAGTGGTCAATAAGATCCAAAATGATCAGTTTGCGATAGGAGTGGTCAAGATTTTCAAAAATGGTCAATTTGGGGTAGGAGTGATATTTTAGGTATTCATCAACTGAAAGGGCATCCCGAATTGGGCTCAGCATACCGTTTTTCTACTTCCATTAGATTGATGAAAATTTGCAACCAAAATAGGCATCTTAAATTATATTTTAATAGTAAATTATCTAAATTTTCTTATCCGCATAGCCTACCAGTTAATTTGTAAACTGAATAAAATTTTAACTAAAGCTTATTCCCCAAAACCATCTGTAGTGCCATGCCATTTATTTTTGTGGATTTTCAATAAAGGGAAGTACACCTCCTTATTGTTCGTCTTCTAATAAATTCAATTTTCATGTGAGCCGTTTGAAATTTCGTTTACTTCTCAATGAAGAGTTTTTCATTTATTTATATAAGCGTTTTACAAAAAGTGTCCCGAATTAGGAACTCCCATCCTATTTACAATTTTTGTTGTATTTTCATTGGTTTTTAAATATTATTTACATTTATTATTCATAAATTCGAAATTGTTTTAAAAAAGGATAAAGTGAAGAAGCACAGAAAAAGGCAAAGAAGTTTAACCTAGTTGAACGAAATTGAAAAAGAAGCAATTGTTACTGGGTTTGAAGCTAGAATGGGTTGGTTCAACAGAGTTATAGGAATAGTGAAAGCCTGCGAAAACGTTAAAAAAGTGTGGAAGGAGATTCAAAAGCAAGTGTCAGCCATTGGTATGGGTACAAAAAGAGCTAGCCCACAAATTAGAACAAAATGTTCTGAGTACAAAAGCTCAAAATATCATAAGAATCAGAAAAGTGACGGGGGGTGGGCCACCACCAGCCAGAACAAGTTGTTACTTTATGAGTACGCCAAGTGCAGGGTTTTTACCCGAGTGTGGGTAGTAGTGGTACCTTTCATTTGGCTTCAAAGAGACGTGGTAAAATATTTCAAGAAAGTAGAGGGTATCAATATTTAATTGAAATATAATTAAGCTTCCTGTATTAATGACAACGCAATGGCCATAAAACAAAGATTGACGATGAAAGATATTATCAATGAAATGGGCATATTTAGAAACCCTCAATTTAGATATATTACTTACTAGCCTATTAAGCTCAGTTACATTTTTTAAATAGAAGCAAGGGCTCAAAACCTATTGATACTAGCAGTGCCGAATCATTAGACCACGTTGCCCTGTCTGTAGTAAATAATCAAGAACGATTCAATGGGATTTAGGAAATGATTCTAATCGAATTGGTAGCCCAAAATGCGCAATTTTCTCTCTCCTTTTCGAGTCATTTGGACAATACCAATAAAATTCTGGTGGCCATACACAACTCTCTGGTTCAGGCTGAAAAGGAAATTAAAAATTTTGTTTCAGTGATCTCGCCTTAATAAACGAATAATTAATAACCCTGAAACATAATTACATTTACCAGCAGTATGTCTACTTCTTTAAAATAAACTTAATGAATATTACTAATTGAAAGATGTTTTTTGTAGGTTGTTACTTATTCGCCACCGAAAACTACGGCTGCGCCACCTAGTCAAACTGCCCAGAACTACATTTCGGTAATACGGGTAATGGCGTTATAAGAAAAAGCGCGTTTTATAACATCAATTAAAACATTTTACTAATGATTTTAGCATATTTTTCAATGCGTGTTCGAATGTATCGTCTTAACAAAGGTGTATATACGGCATTTATTTGTTAATTTTGACCTGTCAAAAGGAATTACATTCGTAATAGGGAGTTAAATAACACTATGAGTAGGCCTTGGGATAATTCATACACTGGATCATTTTGAATTTTAAAGTTTTAACACTTTCAATTAATTGAATTTTGGGAATCTCATCGAACATGACGTTTCAAATAGGTATGTAGGAATTTTAATATTATTATCTTCTCATTAGAACAAGCCCAGATAGTTATAATTTCATAGAGTTAGACTAGGAGCTTCAGCATTTTCCAAATGTGATGTATAATGTATTTTAAATAATTTTATTTGGTATATTAGTGAATGTCTCCATGCTTGAAATTTTTAGTCTATTGGAGGGTAGCTTCGATCCATTGAAAGTGTCAATTGTTCCTGCAAAAGCGGGTAAATATTTTTTTTCATTAAAAATCAATTCTTAAATGTAACCTGTTGAAACTCAGGCTTTTGCAAACATGCAGTTGCCGGGCTATTTTATATAAATAGATATTCCAACTTTCTGACACAGTCTCTTGTACTTCAAAGCCTCAGAAGTGGGGCAAAATGAAGAAAATTATAGATATAAACTGTGTAAAAAAAGTCAGTAAACTGACTTTTTCAATGTGAAGAAAGACTGCTTTCTAGTCTTCCAGATGAACCACTGTGTGCTAGGCAACTTCCCGATAATTTAAAACAATTTGTTTGCTGGAACGAAAGAAAGTCCAAATTGGCCAGCAGCTTTATCAATCCGAGTAAAGAAGCTGAATCAAAAATCGGTGAAATTGATTCTTCTGATTTGTTGTCGCACAATTTTACTGTATTACTTATTTAGTGTTGTTTCCTTGACGTGGGGGGATGGGGGCTTGTGTGCTTCATATATGGTATGCAGTGGCGTAACTACGTGGGGCAAATGGGGCAATTTGACTCAAAGGGGCGCCACTTTCAGGGGCGCCATATCTTATGCACTTTTCTAAATATATTTTTGTTCTCTGAAAAAAATAGATAAAATTAAAATTCAGAGTCGTGCAAAATGAAGTCGAGTTATGAAAGGTTAGGTAAGTTTTTTGAACACGAAAAAAATTGCTAATAATACATTTTTCCTATAGGTCCTTTAGACGCAAATGGCGTTCCAACTCAATGTACACCTAGTCACGGCCGTCTCGAGATCTGCTTCGCGCTCATAAGCAGATCTCGAGACGGCCGTGACCTAGTACACTTTAAAAACACTGTCGAAGGACGGACGGTTCTCGTTTTGATAGCGTTGGGAATTTAATCAATACATAATATAAAATTTTCGGTAGAACAGAACCAACGACGTTAGAAGTAAGGGATGAAATTCCAGACTCCGGTATATTTGAAGCTCTTTTTTGTTACTGAATTAGTCTCAATTGTCGAAAGATATTTTTAATTATTATTGATTTTCGCCAAAATAGTATCTTACTCTTATAAAGTGTTTTATCAAGAATTCAGACGATAATTTCAGGTAGGACTACTAGGAAAGTCTAGGATATTAATTTTCACTTCAGTTACCGTTACTTTATATTAAAGTTCGTAACAAAACTAACAATCAACTTAAGTCAAATTGGATTATTGGAGAAATAGATTGAAAAGTAAGTTTATATTTGAGATTTCTTTACATGATTACCAAATACCAGCGGCGTGCAGAAGCGAATCAATGATGTAAACCTGCCGCTAGGTATGTGCACTGCGCTGCACACAACGTTAATTTAGTGGTGAATGACGCTGTGAATGACATAAAAGAGATTAAAAACTTTTTTGACCGTGTTCAAGAGCTGTATGTCTTTTTTTGCGCTATATCACGGTGGAGCCATCTAGAAAAGTACTCATCATCTTCCTCTCGGACACTAAAACGGTTGTGTCCAACCCGTTGGTTGTCAAGGAATGACGCACTACTGGCTTTGCGTACCCGATATTTTGATGTGATGAAGCTACTCACATTTTACTCATTGACATCCAAAAAAAAAGATGAGGTCAATGTGGCAATTGGACTAAAACGATATTTTGAAAAATTTTCGAGTGTAGTTTTAGTTGTTACATTATCAAAAACCTTGGGGCCTTTAAACATCGCATCAAAACTTCTGCAATCCAAGTCTAGTGACATTCAAAAAGCGGTTCAAATTCTCGCTGCAGTGAAGACCGAATTAGAAAACTTACGGGAAAACTGGGATATCACTGCCGGCGAAGCAAAACAGCTCGCCGTTACGTGGGGTATTTCTCCGGTATTTTCTGAAGAACGGGTTCGACGCGTTCGGCGCTTCCATGATGAACTATCAAATGACTCACGACTGGATTTGACCGAAAAACGATTTGAAGTGGAGGTTTAAAAATCCCGCTTTCCTTATTTGGATATTTTGGTAGTCTAGTCACTCCTGTCATTGCAGCCCGAAAAAAGCTTCAAGTGAAAGAATCTTTTTGGGATAAATATGGCGGAGCAAAATTGAACTGCGCTACACAAACAAAAACTGTACAAACACACGAATCTGAGAAGTTTTTCGAATATCAAATTGCATGTGTAACGATCTCTTCAAAAGTCAATGAAAAGAATAACGATAAGAAGAATTGAAAATTTATTTGCAGAATTCTAAATTTTGATAAACAACCTGTGATAAAGTCGACACAAGAAAGCACATCCGTGGCCAATTCAATTCGGTCAATCTGTTAGAATACTCCTCGTTTTCTCCAAAAAGTTGAAGAAAAGAAGTTTAGATGCTGTCGCTGGAACTCTTAATACTGATAAGCCACCTGTCATTTAAAAAATTCTTTCTGAGATTAATACTGCTTTGCCAATCAATTCTACTAGTCAAGATTTGTCTACTATACTCTATTCTCATCTAAGGACTATTCAAGTCAAACTACCACTTTAATTAAATGGAAAATTATTTCAACTCAAGCTTCGCCGGTTGTTAGAAAGAGACGCTATGGAGTATCCAAATGAAATATGTAAAGGACAATTATGTGTTACGAAAAAGAGTTGAAACTCAGGAAAAATTAATTTCTAGCCTAAGTGAAACTATAAAACAACAAACAGGATAAAATAAGAGAAAATAATATGTACAACCATATGTAACATAATCACTCATAAGTATGCCATAAAAGCATTTTCGTTAATGAAACCTTGTTCACGGGATATGACGTAAATTACGTCACTTACAACTCCGTGACGAAATATGCGTCATCAACTTTACTGATGGGAAACGGAAGTTAATGAGAATTCCTCGCGCATTTCTGGCTTTGCCATGTCAAGTTTAGCTCGTGCCTCGCGATCACATGATTTAATTTCCATGGTAACCTTTTCAATAGCGCAAGGATTATAAGCATTTTTGCATTTTTGGGTCCGCTCAATGTATGTTCCGCGTGAAACAAGGTCTCATTGAATTTTTTTCAATGGAAATATTATACAGAGGCATACTTATGAGTAATTATGTTACATATGGTACAACTAACGAAAATTATGGGGACCCGCATGGGTGGTAATGTTCGCGCAAATTTCCTAATTGAGAAAGTACTTGCTTATGGTAAAAAGTAATTACCATACCTACACTCATTATTAAAGACCTGTTGTTTAATCTTCAAGAAGTCAGCTCTACATGTAATTTCTCCGAGATTTGGGTATACAACACCTAACAGAAAGAACCACACAACCGGAGCAGAGGGCATTACTGATATATCCAAAGAAACGTCTAATTGCTGAATGTTCAAAATTGAAACACCCCAACGAAAAATTAGGGTTCCTTATTCACGACGGAACGTCTATCAAGCCAAAGTTACTTTACGATAGAAACATTGATAAATATTTTGGTGAGACAACCATATCGCAAAAAGATTGTATAAGAGACCAACTAGCAACACATTTGCTGTGTTTTGTATTTCAGGGCTAATCAATAAAGTTTAGACTTCCCGTCACGTACTTTTTTAGTAAATTAACAGCAGATAATCTCCATAAAATTACTTTGGACGTAATAAAAGCGGTTGAATAAAGTGGATTTATAGTTGTAAGGCTGGTTGCAGACAATGCCAAAGTTAATACTGGAGCCTTCAAGAAACTTAACAATGATAAAGTTACATCATGAAACAATTCAATCTATAGATCCTGATCGTAAACTGTTCGTAGCATTTGATCAAAGTCATTTGATAAAAAATGCACGAAATCAGTTTCTGGACCGAATAATGGTCTATATCGCCTTTCTAATAAATCCAAAGTATATTTCTTACCTTTATCACGCTCAAAATAAATGTATAGTCAAAGCACTAAGATTTCTAACCAGAAAAATGTTTTATCCCACAAGCTTCGAAAAAATTAATGCCCTAAGAGCAGTTCTTTCGTTTTCTGAACCACTGACAGCGACATTAAAAACCACACTTTCTTACTTGTAAGCACGAAGAAATGGAAAACGTGAAAGTAACGATTTACTTCATGGAAATGATTCGAAAATGGTTCAAATTTTCCCCCAAACAGCTAAGTATTTCAAAAATATGTCAATGACATTTCCCGCCTACTTTCAAAAACCATTAGCTTGTGAAAAATGTAAAAAAAAAGTTTCATCCTGATTTAAGAAAAATCCTTTTGGAAAAATTTTTAAGAGGCATTTCAGATAATCATGCAAAGGATACATCTGATCGCAAATAAAAGTACAAAACTTTATACGAATCCATTGTCAAGAAAAGTACTCAAAAATTTAAAAAAAGTCAGGTTACTTCGATAATTGAAAGTTGATTTCTATTTCATTTGTGATAATCTAAGTTGAAATCCTAATTTATGTACTCAAATCCAAGCAATTTAAATAATTGATTTAAAATAAAGTTATATTTTATATTATGTTAAAAGTCTTCTATCACGAAATGATGGTGATAGTATTTTACTTCAGGGAACAACATTAAAAATATAAGTTATTTTTTCCTTCTTGATAAGGAAAATTTTTTTGACGGCTTATATTTGTCACTTGGATAACATTAGAAGGTATTGCGAACAAAACTTGAAATTTAAAACTGGACGAAAAGCGCGATCTTACTCAAAAAAGTGGAAACTTCAAACGGGGGGGGGGGGGGGGGAGAAGGAACTCGTACCCCTGTACTCGTGATTTGTTTAAACGTATTGAAATGTATTAAAAGGAGCACAAAAACTTTAATTTTGATTTTATATCACGATATTTGGCAGCTTTCTGAAATTTGAAAATGGCCCATAAATACTTCTAATAAGGAGTTTTAAGAATAAAAAAATATGAGTTCCACACTTACTTGAGCGACCTGTTCAAAAGCTATACTACCTTTAATAGCAACTTCACATCTAAGGAACAATTTTAGTTTCATAAAAATATCTAAATAACTTTATGAAGCGGGTAAAGATTAGGTATAGTATTTGCCTAACGTTTTTCCTCATTATAGAAATCAATATTGTCTTTTACCTTACGTCCATATTCAATGCTTTAAAGCATACCATGGCAGTTTAGCTTTGATGCGACTATTACATTAACGCACGCAAATAATTTTACTTTAAACGAAACATTCGCTTATTTTCATGATATACTTGGATATTTTAATTTTAGCACTTTTAAATCAACCTGCATGCATATAAAACAATTTTTTCAATGGTGGCCCATAATATTTCCCAAAAGGAAGGGGCCCGAGGCGAGGTTAACTTATGTTAAGAGGGACCAAAATAAAATCCAAGCTAAGGGGCCCGGCTGTGTATAATCCTCTTTCTTTAAAATTTAATTGATAAATAGGTAATACTTGTTCATTTAATTTTAAAAAATTGTGGCCATTTTCACCCACTACCATCTGGTTTTTGAGAGACTACTTTTACATTGTTAAACTTCAGTCTTGAAAACTAAAGTTATGTTCACACGTAAGCGATTTATCTCTGGTTTACACAATTCCTTCGAAACGATTTAAAACGACATCAAGGCTAAGTGTGAACGCGGCTTAAAAAGGCTTAAAATTACCAAATATAGTGGAGAAAACTAAGAGAATTAATACATATAAATTTGCAACGACGGATACTTTATGGTACTACGATTATTTCTAAAAACATTATATAAACCTTTTAAAATGTTTTTATAATGTTTCTAGAATTAAACGTAGTACCATGAAGTATCTGTCGTTGCAAATTTATGTGTATAAATTACTAACCATGGCTAAAAAATAAACGTGTATGATTAAGAGATTTAACAATATTAAAACAAAATTCAAAATATTATTTATCATATTACAATCAATAAATAAATGTAATTTAAAAACACATCGGACATACGCTCTCAAAGTCGGTCGCTTTTTTTTGCTCCTGCTATTTCCCGCTTTCCGTTTGCTAGTATCTGTTTTACTCGATTCCCCAACCAGTTCTTGTGTCAGTTTTGGTTGCTCTTCACATTGGCAACTTAGATCTCGCTATCACCGAAAATGGTACCTCGATTGACTCCCTCGCGGGCGATGTCAATACACTGGAATCGTCACTCAAGGCCACTTTTGATGCCATGGAACAGTCTCTTCTGTCGAAAATAACTGATAAACTGCAAACCCCATTTGCCCCCACCTAATTCCGACTTTGTAACTTTGGAGGACCTGGTTGTGGAAAATAGAAGGCTCAACGCCATTCTCTTTGGTGTACCTGAGGATCTTTCGCCTGAAGACGAACTTGGAATACTTGTTGAGCTCTTTGCCTCGAGTAGGGTTCCCACTAACCTACCGTATTACCGACTTGGCGTTAGAACCCCAGCCACATGGCTGCAAAGTGAGCTTCTCTTGGGCTTATCAAAATTCTACGCTCTACTAACTCGCATTAGGGTCATTCCATACGAAATCGACCAACGTTTTCGCTCGATAGTGGGAGATTTCTACCAAACTTTTTTTCGTGGTTTATCTACCTAAAATATAAAGATTACTGGAGTTTGGCGGCATAATTTCAAAAATTTGAAAAGTTATTTTAATTTTGTTTTAATATTGCAACCGGAAATAACTATTTACATATGAAAAATAGCAATCCTAGCAGTATGTCGCCGCCACTTTGGACAATAAACTATATTTTGGTGTTATTGTGGAATCAGATGAAGAATGTAGGGAATAGCTTATCAGTTTCGTTCATCCCCACGGAATTTCAAGATCTTATAACTGGCCAAATAGAAAAGATGAACATTGGATTCCGGAAAGTGAAATACTCTGCGAGGTTACGCGTCCAACAACACATAGGGGGAGGCATTATTACTTTTCTGACGAATGTATAAAAAAGTCAAAGCACTGTTCCTAAATTAGGATTAAACGTATTACATAAAATACATTAACGTTTTTAATATTATTTTTTGCCAAATTTTTTACAATTCAAACGAAAAATATTTTGTAACCAACCCTTTTTGTAAATTAAATGTTTATTTCCATTTCAATAATGAACTCTTAATATTAAGTCTTATGAAAAAGTGAAAAAAATGGAAAATTTTAAAAATTCCGTTACGATAGAAATAATAATTTCTCTAAAATGAAATTTAAGGGAGGCCTTTCTATCTCTCAGTCGATGCTTAGCTTAAAATATGATTAAGTTTCGAGTTTACGCTTTTTATAAATAGAACGATAAGGTCTACCCCCTAAGGAGCTACTGTAAAAGAGTTCAATGCAAATGTTGAAAAATCGAAAATGTCAAAAAAATAGTTTTGATAGAAATAAATGTTTCTCCAAAACCAAATTTAATGGAAATTGTTCTATCTATAAGGAGATGTTAAGTTTTAAATTTCAAGGTGGACCTCCTGGTAAATATAACGTTGAGTGCAACCCCCCCATCGACAACTTGAGCAGATACAGCAAAAGAGATACCAAATTCGGAACTAGCAGACGTTTTTAGCTAGGATTGCTATTTTTCATGTGTATATAGTTATTTCCGGTTGCGATATTAAAACAAAATTAAAATAAGTCCGCAAAATTAAGCCTAAAAGTGGTAAATTTCAAAAATTCATAACTTTTCAAATTTTTTAAATTATGCCGCCAAACTCCAGTAATCTTTATATTTTAGGTAGATAAACCACGAAAAAAAAGTTGGTAGAAATCCGCCACTATCGAGCAACAACGTTGGTCGATTTCGTATGGAATGACCCATTATAGTTATTCCGCTCGTATTGATCCGACCCCGAAACAACTAGCTGACTATCGCCGTGCCTTAGACGAACTACATAGCCGTGTTGCCAGAGGTGAATCTGGCCTAGTTATTCTCCTTCCCGTGATTCTTTCTCTACGCAACCGAGTGACAGGAATTCAGTCAAGTCATTAGCCACCACCCACCAGCACCCCCCCCCCCCCATTCCTCGGCGCCCAACTACACGTACCTTCATTTCCTCCGCCAGGTTGTAGTCTCCCCTATCCGCCTAATGCGATCTATAACTCATCGACGCATAGACCTCCATGCTCCGATAGTACTCGGCTTCCTTCAAAAAACTCTTTTCAGCCGCACTCACGTTAAGTAATCCTGTGCGGCTTCCCTCGTCTGTGCTCCCTTCAACTTCAATCGGATCTTTCTCCCATCCAACTACTCGCCCTGTGGCGCTATCGGTTTTAAATCCTGGCACCTATCCGTTCATCCCTGCAACTAGTGGAATAACTGTCCGACCCTCACGTCGCTCGGCGCTCCGTAAGGAACCATGCTGGACGTCAGATACTGAGTCTCTCCTTTGGGCCAAGCGTACAGCGTTCCGGGCGTTTCGTGCTTCCCCTACTATAGCACTTCGCCATGAGTTTGCTACTCGCCGTAATGCTCTTACCAAGCATTTTCGTGCGTCAAAATTCAAATACGAAGCTCGTCTCTTTGATGAGATTCCCAGAAATCCAAAGGCCTTATATTCTCACGTCTCTCATTCCCTTTAACCAAAAAAACCTCTGTTTCTAGTCGAAACTCTCGAAGGCGATACACTCCGTGAGCCTGAGGCAATAGTTGAGGCGCTTAATGACTTCTTTAAATCCGTTTTTCAACTGAACCCCACTTGGAAGCCGTCTACCTCGGAGACTTTGCTTCAGGGATTGATCTAAATGAGGCTCTAAACAGCGTAGATTGTTCTCTATCTGTTCGCCGTTACCTTTACCGTTTACCTATTCACAAGTCTCCTGGCCCTGACAACCTTCATCCACGTCTATTACGCGAAGGCGCATGCATCATAGCTTCTCCCCTCATGGAAATATATCGCCACTCGCTCCAATCTGGTAGGCTACCCACCATTTGGAAACAGGCCAATGTTACCGCTCTCCTTAAATCCCCCACTTCCTCCTTTCTGGGTATACGTTTGCCGTGTATTCCTTGTAAACAATTAGAGACGCACGTTAGAGATTTTCTTGTTTCTTTTTTTATCTTCTCGTGGTTTTTTTTCTCCGGACCAGCATGGGTTTCTTCGGCGACGTTCGTGCTTTCAGCCACTTTAGATCTCGTCACTAAATCCTTAGAGCTTGGTGAATCTGTAGACCTGATATATATCGATCTGCGTGATGTCCCCCCTTTGCTAGTTAGCTGGATTGCTAATTTTCTTACCGAGAGGGTTCAACGCGTGACATTAGGTGATGTCGTTTCCTCCTGGTGCCCCGTTAATAGTGTGTTCCTCAGGGTTCGGTGTTAGGACCTACATTGTTCTTCATATAAATCAACATAAGTCTATAATAAATGTTCCACGTAAGTTAAACACTTAATACATATCAATAAGACACCATCGTTAAACGAGGCACCTAGCGGCGGTTGGTGAACTAGCGTGAATGTGCCGAAATGCATCATCTCCGGAAATTACGTGGTTATTTTAAATTTTGGGGACTCGAGAGAACACGCGCCAAGTTTAAAGACTCGGGATACGAATTCGAACCGGCTATCGCGATTTTTAAGCGTTTCACAAGTCTTGGCATGTTTCTGTAATTATTTAAGTTATACTTAGTATAAAAAATACTTTAAAATATACTCAAATTAATATTTAATCATTTACGGCATATTTAATATCGAAATCTAAATGTGAAAATCACCTAAATGCTGGTAATGAAGATTTGCATTCGACAATAACTCTTGTGTTTAAACAAATGTTGGATGCAAAGGTTTACGAAATATTTGTTCAAGAATTAATTCAGTTTTTTGTGGAGCAAGTAATAAGCCTTAAACGTTGATTCAAGCCACCAAAACCAAGTACTTATGTATAAAAAACCACAAAATTTAAATCAGATATAAATTTGCCATCAACATCTAGCAATGGGGAAAGTAGTTCATAGAAAACTCGAAAACCAAAACCATTAATTGCATTTGGCGTGTTAATCTCCCTAAAATTGGAATTTTTGAAAAAAAAAACATATCTATGAAAGTCAGTTTTTATAGAGACTTTAAAAGGGTTTGCAAAGAAATAATTTGGGAGGATGCAGAAAAGATTTTTTTAACTTTATAAGACGGATTGTCTATGAATTTTGCATCAACGAGTTAAGGAAGGACCACGATAAATTAGAATTTGGACAGTTTAACCAAAAAGACGATGGAAACATAAGCGAACTAGAGGAGTTGCAATTTTATGAAGATTTACTGAACAACCTCGTTATCAATATACTTCGGTCCTTGTGTGTATTTTTCAAGCGCGCCAATTTCGAGTTAGTTCGACTGGAACAATACTTATCGTTGAATGGAATAATGATGAGTGACGAGCCTATTTACGTCCTCTACAGACTTGCGGGAGGCTATATAGGTCAAATAAAAAATGTTAGTAAGCGGTTAAAAGAAAATTGTAATTACACCACTGCCCAAAAAATTAAACTAAGACACAATTACAATGTTGTTAAAATAGTGTGCCATTCTAAAGAGGAAAAATTGAAAAGGCTACCAATTTGTTTAAAAGTAAGGGATTATGGGAAAAAAGGAGGTCTAATGGTTCCAAAACCTGAATTTATCCCATTCATTCGTCTAGTCATTAATATAGTCAGGAAACATGCTTCAATTGAGGGTTTTAAATTGAACCAAGAGAATATGATCAAAGTATGTAAAACTCAAATAGAAAACAATTTAACTACACTTTGGATTCTGTTCTGTAAAGGTTTACCCGAAGGCTGCTCACCGTGCGACAATGGAATCAAAGATTTCTTTTATATTTTTTTACGCAAGTTATCAAATTCCAGCATTCAAGAATTAATAAGTTGTTATTTGGAAAGTGTCTCAAAGGAAGCTCTGAAGATTGGAAAAGGAGGAAAAACTTTTCGTGACAAGCTGTACACTGCTGTTTCTGAAAATAAGAGACTTAAAGGAGATGAGAAAGTGACGTCCGAGAAAAGTAACAGGAAAAAGGGCAGTTTTGAGAAAACAGTCCATAGAAAGCAAAAAAGTGCGGCTTCTCAAATTTCGGGTCAGGTGAGCGGTGCAGTTAAGAAACAGAAGAGGAAAAAAATCTCAAATGCTAGTCAAAGTGATGTTAATTATACAATATCCATCTCAAAATCTGGTCAAAATGTTGGCAAGTCCAATAAATCTACTTAAAGAAGAAGCGAAAGAGTAGTGCCGAAAAGGTTATTCAATATTAATGCATAAACTTCTTAAATGTCTACTATTTTTATTGCTTCCAATTTCTATAAAGTTGATAATCCATTTGAAATATTAAAAAATTTTTTAAACTAGAAATTCCGAAATGTGATAGCGGAAAATGTGATACTTTTCAAAATGTAAAAAATATTTATTTTCCTCAATTTATTATAAAATGTTACTTATTTTACAAATGAAATTAAAAAATATCGCTTTCACGTAAGTAAAGGTGAGTGTCCCTTATGTCCTTGTTACTTGCATTATGACCATGTATATTTCCTATGCATAGAACCGAGGTCAAACCAGATTGATAATTTAGACTAGATAATTTATTACCTGTAGTATACTTCATTTCAGAGAAAAAAGTCTCGACTGAACTTCCGTTAACACGAAGAGGGACTAAAAAGTAATCCGGGAATCAAAATAAAAAATCTTCAGACAAACCAATAATCCCAAAAACACATATTTTCAGAAGATCCCAAGTTTGCCAACTTAAGAACTTAGTTTGTTTTGGAGATGTAAGAACTAAATCCTTATCTTTTAGTTCTTCCTTAACCCATTGATAAAAAAATCAAATCCGCTTTTGATTGAATCTATGCATGAAGTGTCATTTAAACTAATAAATTTATGAGACAAAAGTCCTTGTTCAAAAATCTGGTTACATGCCCGCAAATAGTCATATGTCAGTTTTCCACTGGCTTGCGCTTCCTCACTTCCTCTTCGCCCAAGGGCAAAATCGTATAATTAAGATAAAACGGGCTCTTGCTGCATCATTTTGCTCGGTGTAACATTGAGACGACTCCAGGAGTCTCTAATGATATAACTCGTTGAAAGACCTGAAACAAACCGAGTTTCATTACGTTTTGATCTAGCTTCTTCTCTGCGCTTCAATGCCTGAATATTGACCAATCCAAAATCCACACCTTCCCTTGAAAACTGCTTCGGTCCTTTCAATTTAGAGGAAAATAACGCTTGCACCATACTTTTCAGTTCAGTTCCTGTGTTGGACACACAACCCAGTGAATATTTTGGTCAGAAACAAATGAATTTTCAAAACAAGGTTTAAAAAAAATATTTTCCTCATCTGTCTGAAAGGGTCCTTGATGTCCCAATGTTTGTTTTATTAGTGACAAATTCTGGCTCGCTCCAACGCAAACTAGGCATATAGTTCCAAAAGAATAATTATTCAAAGCTTCCAATGTTTTAAAAAGTGAATAAGCGACAAAGTGTTGAGGAAATGACGATGCTGATGTAAAATAGGGCCCTTTTAGATGGTAGTCTGATGTTAAGTCTCTCCAGATAAACTGGAGAATGTACTGTGTAGCAGCTGGTGTATAATGTTCTTTTTCAAAAATGTCGTTCAAATCATTGTAATCTTCTTTTGCCATAGCAAAGCCTTTGAATTCATTGGATTTGTAATTCCAGATTATTTTATCTATCACCTTGACTTCGTCAAAGATAAGGGCACCCTGGCCGAGTGGTTTCCTTTCCCCTTTTCGTTCCTTCTCTTCTTGAAATGAATGGATTTTTCTCCTCAATCATTAAGTAGTCTTGGTTAATTCCTGTAGCTTTGTTTCATTTTTGGGATTTTCTTTTTAAAGTCTTTTCACAGGGTAGGTCTAAAATGTGGAAATTCTTCAAGGCATTGTATGCAGCAGGGCTGCGACTATAGGGCCTGGTGCAGAGACATTTTGCGATTCCTGTTAATTTTAACACGATCGCAATTTAGCGAGCTGTTTATTTGGCGATCCTCGCAATCGAAATCGCGGTGCAGAGACGTTTTAGCGATTCCTGTTAATCGGCGACGCTGTTATTTTTCCAAATTTTTTTTAACAAAGTAACGGACCAATGGGAGAGCTCCATTTCTGACGCAAAAAGCTATAACGTGGTTACGTTTGGTTTGTATTTTGACGATGAAATCCTGGCTCTTCTAATTAATAATTTCCTAACTCTAATTATATTATTAGGTTTTATAATTTTTATAGTTAAATCCGTTATTTTATTAAAATAAATTTATATAATATAGCCACGAAGGGAAAGCAAAACAGTTTCTGAAGAATGAGAGGTTATCCAAAATCTTTTTTAGTTTCTTCTGATTATATCATTTTCTTACTCTTATTATTTATTAGATTGGTTGCATTTATTACACAGTTTAATGGTTTTGTTATTTTAAAGATATATTTTTATAATATGGTTGGTACATCAATAAAATAACGAATGAAAAAAGATTCATTACTATTATAAGCCAACATTTTCCGAAAATGATTCTCTGTTAGAAAATGAGCCGTATCATTTTTTTTAGGAAAATATTTATTTAAAAACTTAGCTGATAGCAATTAAAATAAAACTTGTTATAACATAAATCAATAAATAAAAAACAGCAATTTCACGAGGTTACAAAAAATGGTAATTGTCTAAAGCAATTTCTAGCGAAATATCCTATTCGCATCGAAAATAAATAAAAGGTGGCGCGTCGGTCGATCCAAGATGGCGCGATGTAAAGGAAACAAACCAGACGACATAATAGTGTGGATTGAAGATTTCGTACGTTTAGGTTTATTTCGTTCGTAACAATCTACTATTAAATCAAATTAAGGTCGTTTTAAGAGACCTTTTATCTTAAAAATTGTTACTTTGTATGGTTGTAATAACAACGGTACCATGGAAGGTATGTGGTTTCATCGTTTTCATTCTAAGTTACCAAAATTAGATAAGGCTTGGGAAAGACACATAGTAAAACGATAGTTGTTTGATATTCGCATTTTCGAAAGGAAAATTGCAAATTTAGCTATTCCTGAAGCCTATAAAGGTAAGACAATGTTACGCTGGAGTATTTATTAAAAATGTGGTAGTTTTTTTAATCTTGAAATTATCAACAGATCATCTCAAGCAGTATCCACATTGTTTAAGACCTTCGGAAATTCCTTCCAAGAATCTGCCTATTCGTATGCGTGACAGAAAATCAACCAAAGCATCATTAAACAGAACTAGTAGATACAATGAATGGTTAAATAGACTAACCTCTCTGTATAATGCCAGGAGAAAAAAAGAGTATTTATGATAAGGAGAGGATCATCTTGTAGAACCTCAAACTGGTGGAAAAAATCAAGCTGAATGCATTGAAAATGCTAATGTCATTCGTACTTTGGAAAAAGGAATTACAGTAAATACGCATGACGAACATAAATGTAAAGTAACTGCTAGCTGCGGCATATTGAAACCACAAAATGTTGTGTGTTTGACTGGAATTCAATCAATGGAACTTCTTAATGAAATAGTTAAAGAACTTCCAACTGAAGATTTGTCTACTGGGAGAGTGTTAAAATTAATTAGTCCACTTTTCATTAAGAAAGGCAGGGCAAAAAACTAAGACGAGGGCACAATTTTTCCATTAAGACGCTTTGTTTACATTAAAATTTGCTAGTGCTAGGGTTCATGTCGAGCGTATAATTCAAAGATTGAAAACGTGCAACATTTTTCATAAAAGCATACCCTGGGATTTATTACCATGTGCTGATAAAATGTTCACTGTTATGAGTGCTGTAGTAAATTTGTCAACATCTATTTTGGCAGATACTACATTTTATTTGACTTAATGTAGTTTTTAAAAAATATTTAAAATAAACATATTGCAATTGAAGCATAAGCTTATGAACAAACTCTTTGTCAATTTTCAATTCAATTATATGACAGTCATGCTTTTCTTTGAATAAATGACTAGATGCCCTACGGAGAGGCCTAAAATTGCAATGTTTAGTTTCAAAGTTACGTGATGTTGGATATTCGGAAAATGAAATACTAAAGCCTCTATTTTGTAACCTTCCAGTTTGTCAAATACTCCAGTGAAATTACATGATAACTTCTTAGTTTTAATCTCCTTGTTGAATACAATTCACTTTGTTTCGATAATGGTAATCTGATTTCAACTGTATTTTTATAAAACAAAAACACTCATAAAAATCATGTGGGCAATAGGTCAAGGCTTTCTTCATAAATTCATTAAAAAAAAATATTCACCTTCAGTATTGAGTATAAAGTCGTACCACTTTCTTCCTTGCTGATGATTTTTACAATAAAAAGTATTTATTAATATCATTAATTGATTGAACAATGATATTAATGAAGAAAACTCCACGTTTATATTTAACTGTCCTTATCTGACCGATTTGTTTCCTTGAGATCGTAGTTGGGCTTCATCGCCACTAGGTGGCGCTAGTGAAACTTTTCGTTGCGAATATTGATCACACGTAAAACAATGGTCCTAGTATTTGATAAAAGTTGTTGTTCTACCTAATTATTTGGCATTTACATAGCCTAATCCAGGTATAAATTGTAACAAATGATATAAGCGTGTAGAATTAACTGACGAACACTTTTAAGGTAATACATCAAATTATTGGCTCGGTAAGCTCTTGATGCATGCCAAATAAACTTGAATATTCCAATACATCTTTTATCGCAACTCCCTAGTCTACCTGAGGAAAGGTTTCTTCTCGGTAGATGAATTGGTATAAACGCTGGTTGATAGCTTAAGATCCTTGATACACTGAACCAATTCACCATGTCATTACCGACTCATTAGTTAAAACCCACTGCATACAGTACCAGCAAATAAGGATCTATAAATAAACCAAGGCTTTGAATACACCCAAAGTAGTAGTGTATAAGATTCCCTATTATAATTTATTCTTACCTGTAAAATTTGAAAGAGTGGCTGGCTTATTTTAGTGTTTCGTAAATCGTGATAGTGGTTATGCCTTGGCTCTGACAATAATTCGACAAAAACATTTTTCGGGAAGCGATAATGAGCTAGAAACTAAAATTTTAATAATTTAAAAGATTCTGACCTATCGTGTTGTAAAATTTATCTTATTAAAGTAGGTAAAAAGCGTTTACTTCTCAATTTATTTCCCGAGCTCTTTACGTAACACAATCTGCCATTATTTATGCGAGCTTTTCGGCGGCTAGCGACTGCCCAAGACCACTCGCAAAATAAACAGAGCGACTTCCTGTTATTTTTGCGAGCGAGATGTATCTGCACACCGATTCGGCGCGAAGTTCGATAGCACGCGCGTTTTCTGTTAATTTGGCGATGAATCGCAATTTGGCGATTCTTAAAAATGTCTCTGCTAGAGCTCTCCTCAATGTTATTGCGCTCCATAGGTTAGATTTTCTCCCTGTTTCACACTTTGCTTGATTAAATAAACAGGCTTCCTTGTCTTTAGCTTGCCTAGCTTGTGAATCTCTTTCCCACGCTCTCTTTAAAAGTTCTTTCTTTTTTCGAGAAAGTTTCTGATCATTTAATACAGAGTTGAGCTCAGTATCACAGCTTTCATTTATCACCGTCATTAATTCTTTCATTTCAGAAGCTTGAGTGTCTTCTAGATTAATTTCTTTGGATTTCAATTTATTTTCTAATTTTTTAACTTTTTCACGAAGAATACTTCTAGATTGCCTCAACCTTGAAAGTGTGATATTTTTGCTTGATGGAGAAAGATTTTTAATTCCAAAATTACTTGTAATTCTTGGCCGTTTATATTTTCTTGTCGGAGTTTCAAGAAACTTCCTTTTTCTAGCTTTCGCAATCAGATTTGTTACGTAACTGCACTGTTTAAGAAATCGGTTTGGAATTGTCTTTTCTGGAATATAATAAATCTCACATTTTTCAGATTAGTATCGTAAAAAGGGGCTATCTACACGAACTGATTGAGATATATAATCATTAGAAATCTTAGTTGAAGTTATACCGGAGCAAAAACCACAATCGCTTTTACAAGATATTCTTTTTAACACAGCGAGTAATAGACCCTCATTTAAACTATTGTTCTCTGATATTAAACAAAAATGTTCCGCACTTTTGAACAAAATGTGAAGGTGTGTTTGGCCAGTTTCATCAATTATCAAACAGACTGGTTCTAATCCTCCTCCAAGCATACCAGTGTATAGGAGCCTAGTTATGAGAAGATATTGATTTCCACTATAGACTTGTTTGACCTAAAAAAATAAAGTTTTCAGTTTTTTTCTAAAAACCAAAAATGAAATATAATATAAATTACCTCGTAATTCATATTTAATTCTTCATGAACATCAAGCAAATGTTTTTCTGCTAACCGTAGAAATCCCAATCTTGATTTTAAAACTGTTGGTAACGTTACTTCAATGTCATTGTCAAAGCTTGTCTGAATTTGTTGGTCACGGACTGCAAGCGGTATTGGCTTAATTGCCAACAACAGGTTTTGTTTGGGAGGTATATAGCATTGAGTAGCAATAGATTTAAAGGCTTTCATTTGTTTTTGAAGTTCGTGACAACATTCTAGTGATGAAGATGCTGTTATTGGTTCTTGTGGAAAATAACACTGAGTAGATGCCTCTTTAAGACGAGATTTTGCCTTTGCAGGCTTTGTTTTTAAATGTTGAGCTTCTCGCAAGAAAAAATTGCACTGTGTTTGGGCATTTCTTTTCTAAAGATAACCATCTTTCAAATACTAATCTTTTTTCTGAAATGTAAAAATATTTTCTTTCCATGATATAGTCCTTTATGGTTATTGCAAAAACTGCTCGGAAAATAACCTCAACTACTGTAGTTTGTTTCTATTTTTTAATTTGAAACTATTAATCTATTTAAATATATATTTAATTTCAAAATATTTTATGTTTAAGCCTTGGGGCCTGGGCAGCTAACCAGTCCAGTAACCACCTGTTGCAGAAGATAATGGCCAATAAACAACCGGAAGCGTGAACCTTGAGGCGTTAGGAGGTGGGAGGGAAATAAAAAAATTAAGTTTATTTTTTCGACACTAGATGTCAGCACCAGCTGTACCTTAGCTTAATTGATTTTTACACGCGGGGTATTCGAAGTGTTTAACTTATGTGGAACATTCATTATAGACTTATGATATCAATGATCTCCCATTAGCTATTCGGGAATCTTTTATTAGGCTGTTTGCTGGGCTAGAAATCAAAGTATCCCACGATTGTCTATTGTTGCAAAGTGACTTAAGTGCTTTGGACTCCTGGGCCTCAACAAATGAGATGAGTTTTAACCCTGATAAATCCACGGTCCTCCATTGTGGTCCTAACAATCCCCTTTTCCAGTACCGGTTGGGTGGTCGGGTCATCAAGGCCAGCGAAATTGTTCGTGACCTTGGCGTCATGTTGGATGGAAAAATGTTGGGCACCACTCACAGTCGGGTGGCTTCTGCCCGCGGCTTACGTGCCCTGTATGTTTTAAAACGTTCGTTTTCCTATTTCTCTATCAAGTCCTTAAAGGTGTTATATCAATCTTATGTCCGTCCACCTCTCGATTATTTCGCCCCCTCACCTGGTAAAGGATATTGAGAGGATTGAGAGAGTGCAACGTTAGGCCACCAAGATGGTCTCTGGCCTTCGTTCTCTGTCTTACCCTGAACGTCTTGCGCGCCTTGGTCTTTTGTCCCTTTCGAATAGGCGTCGGAGAAATGATTTGGTTGAGGCCTTCAAACTAATTTATGAGTTGTATGACGTCCCGACCACCTCCTTTACCTTTCGCTGAACGGGCAGGAAAGCTCCTACGATATCTAAGGAGCGTAATGCTTGTACCTCGCGCCGTGTTTTCTTCACACAGCGAGTAGTAAACTCATGGAATGCCCTCCCTTCCCCAATTAAGATTAAATCCTCTAGTTCTGCATTTAAGAGTCGGCTTGACAAGTTTTACGGGTGGTAAATATATTTCTTGTATATAGTTGTATAAAACAAAAACAAAAAATTATTTATATTTTTCTTTTCCTAACTGTAACTTTTGCCATATCCATCGCCATTCCTTTGTCATTTCTGTTATGTCATTCTTATTTTTGTGTAACTTTCATGATATTTTATATTATATCCATTCCCTACTAAAGCAGGGCGCAATAAGTGTAAACTTTCTTTTCCTGTTTAATAAACTTTATTATTATAATACTAACCCGACTGAATTTTTAAATTTTAATTTATTTTATGATAAAAATCTTAAATAATGCGAATATAGTTTTTTGTATTGATTTTTAAAATATGAAAAAAAAGCGCAATTTCCTACAAATAGGCACCTTGCAACAGTGGCGGATACATATGGGGGCGCGCGACCCCCCTTGACGTGAGCGACCCAGCACCAAGCAAGGGAAGGGTGCGCCCCCACCATGTGACTTAATGATTAGTTTTTAGACCCATAGCTCAAGATGTCTTTTAGCGCCCCCTCACCCCTTGTGTTTCTTCTATATCCGCCACTGCCTTGTAATCTAAGCAATCGATCTTTCGCAATAACAGTTTTAATGATATACCTGAATCACGGCAAAAATTTGCGCAGAAAACTGGTCAATGTTTGACTAAAGCAAAGTTTATGTGGCTTAAATTACTGGACTCATAGATCTACGACGCGGTTTTGCCAAAATTATCGCTCAGTCATTGAATTTGAGATAAGGCCGCGCACTATGACAGATGCCTCTGGTATAGTGCGCGGCCTCATCTTAATCACATAGAACCAGCGATAGCCAGAATACAATAAAGCTGAACCTTTTTGTTGGTTTCTAGCGCTAAGAGAAGATTCAAACAGCTACTAACCAGTTTAGAGGTAACATTTAACTGATTAAGAGCTTTGTGGGCCGCTTGACTATCCGAAAAGATTTGAATAACCTTACCATGAAGCTTCTTCTTAAGACAAAAGGCAACACAGAAGCAAATGGCGGCAATTTCTGCATGAAAAACACTAGTATAAGCACCAAGGCAAGTTTTTCAAAGAAGTCGAGATTACTAAGAAGACAATATATTCGCGAACCTGCACCAGAATGAGTCTTAAAGCTATCGGTAAAACAGAAGACGATTTCTCCTCTGGCTCCGAGGTTTTTGTGATTAGACCACACCGAATTGAAGGGTTTTCTAAATGTAATTTAGTAGCCATTATATCCGAACCGATTATAAATACAGGTAAATCTTCGTGTCGCTATTATCCAAAGTATTAGCCCTCCATTAACCATTCTGGTTGAGCCTATAGGCTTCCATAGCAGCAGCTTCCTCTTTAAAGAGATGAAGATGAATAATGCTCAGGATAATTTCTAGAGAAGGGATTGGGGCTGTTCTCATAGCTCGTGTGATGCTGATACAAGCCAGCCTTTTTACGGTGCACTGACAACTCTGCACAGTCTTAATTCCAACTTTAGGTGGCATAAAAGATCAGTGGTCTGATGATCATGGTATATAGCCAGTAGGCCACTGTGGGGATAACACCCCAGGACCTACTTACTGCACTTCGGTGTCTCCAAAGTATCATCTCAGCCTTTTTGACTATACATTGTGTATTTTTTTATCTGACTGGGCAATTTTCTCAGGAACTACCAGAATTAGAGTTACGAAATTTTGGGGTCTTATTTCGGAGAGGTAAAAATACCATTGAGAAAGACCAATTTTTCACGAAGATACGAGGTGATGCTAAAACATGTAGTCCATATAGGGCGATGGCAGTTTTGTGCGCAATTTAAAAAAAAGTCTTTAAATAGGTTTTTGCACGTGATTTATCCAAATGCAAGAAATCTGAGGCCTACTAATTGTTGAAGAATTTCACTATACAATGCAATGGGCTGCTCACAAATAGGGCACCCTAAATATATATTAGCCTACTAATAAAACATTTTCTGTGCTTTTGCTCAAAGTTCGGTTGTCAGGTACTATTTAAAGCGAAATCCTTCAGTTTTAAACCATTCTCTAACATTTATTGAAGCTAACAAAATACTATGCAGGATAAGGCAGCGCTCTTTAACGGTCGAGTTATTTTAAGGAGATGCCAATCGTAACGTTCAAAGAGTAGGTCAAATGTTTAGTACATGTTTAGTATTCGCTATCCTGACAGAAGATCAAGCCTCAAAACTATTCTCGGAGCTGTTCGAGACTTCGACAACCACGGAATCGTAAATCGAAATTTCCGTGGACGGTGGACAAGGTCATCAATACCTCATCATAGAATAAATCGTTCTAGCCAACTTTGCTGCGAACCCTCGAGCAAGTATTATTGGTTCAAGCAACGATCTTAGGTTATCAAGGAACTACGTTTAGAGAACTCTTCACAATCATAACTTTCATCCGCTTGGAGTGAGTGACAATTTGTTTTTCAACATCCCAATCGACCTTTATAGTTTGATGGCGCTCAAATGTTTCCCGAAATAAATTTTACCCAATTTACCATGCAATTCATGCTATCGCCTATTTGGAAGATGCTAAGATCAGCTTCGTTGAGAGCAAAATCGTCTTAAAACAAGGCTGTCCCATGTCACCCCTACTGTACGCCCTCTACCTCACTCCTTTGGAGCGTCGTGTCGTGGAGCTCGCGAAAGGCTACGCGCTTACGCATCAGTTCGGATTATTTAAGAAGCGTTGTTTTTCACTGATGATATCTCTGCAGTCACACACTGTCCTGAAAATTTTCAAATTATTTTGAATACGTGTGGTGCCTGCGCTACGGAAAAAAGGCCTGGAATTCAGCCCCAGTAAATGCGCCATCCTTGCTTGAAATACTCGAATGCCGTATACATAACCCGATATCCACATTCAAGGTGGTAGAGCGCTCGACTGCCTAGCCGAATGGTCTGGGTCCGAAACCTGGGTGGCGCATTTGTTTTTAATCAATAGAGAAACGCTAAATTAGAATTTCTTCGATGCAATAATTTCAATTTCAATTCTATTTCAATTAAACCAAAATTTCGTACTCTATTAAATACGCTTCCGATAAAGCTGAAGGTCTAGTTTTCAATAAGGCGTAACAAGTGTCGGTGGTTCTGTGGTAGAACGTCCGCCTCTCAAGGAGGAGGTCTCGGGTTCAAATTCCGCCCGATGCGATCGCAAATTGATACTAAGACGAATACCGTGTACAACTGGTGGAAACCCTGCCATTGGTAGCATTACACTCAGCACGTCCCAAAGTCATTAAGAAGAAGTTGGAGAGAAAACGCCCATAAAAACACAACAGACTCAACATGCATAACCATCAGAAAACAAACACAACAAATTCAACACTCACAACCTACGCATAAACATTACAAAAACGTAATACACCAAACCGTCACGACGGTGAGCGAAAAAACACCATCCAAACCAACCCGCAAATGAATCCATTAACGCTCACCGTCACACGGTGGTTTTGCCAACCCTTCGAGAAACTGCGAACCCAGAGATCTCGAGAAACTGCGTACGCAGTGATTACACTTTGCACCGGAAATGTGAACGCGTTCGCAGGCCTGACAGACAGACCCACAGACAGACCCACAGACAGACACGGTGGTTGTATAACCCCTCCTAGGGGACTTTGTCCCCTCGGAGAGGTAAAAATGAGTTGGGGTTCCGATAGAATTAGGTAGATAATTAAGGGTTCCATAGCAAAAACAAATTGGGAACCGCTGCTATAGGTGGCTGTTGCTGGGATTTTTTTTAACGTCCAAGGCAGCCATCAAAGGGGAACTAGCTTGGTATTCCTTCCTAAAGCGGAAATCCAAGACTAAATTAAATTACCTGGGAAGGTTGATGCACGTGAGTCCCGAACGTATAGCAAAGCGGGTAATCGATTACGTACGACTGACAGGGTTGTATTCCTCTTGGTATAATCGCGTTTTATCCTCGATAGCCGTTACGAAAAGAAAACCCGCAGATTGTCTGCTGAGTCGGAGTCCATCGTTGAGAAGGGAGTTCTGGAAGTAGCCCAAACAAACTTGGTAGCCGAAGCATTCGAGATAAGCACTGTACAGTATTAAAGAGCGTCCCTTCTGCGAACGTATTTACCAACTACTTTTTCAGGCGAGGACCGGCTCACTGCAGACGGAAAACTGGATTTCGTATGTTTTCGGAGAGGATCCCGCTTGTCCAGTTTGCGCGAAAAAAAGAGACCATCGAACATATCCTGATGGTGTGCCCGCGTTTCTCTAACTTACGCGATGAAATATTTCCCACGTTGTCTCTATCTATCCGGTTATCTCTAGACCAAGAAACTACAACACTCTACCTGAGCAACACAAAATAAATTCTGAAGGCATGGTGGTCAGATAGAACCCCGCGGAAAAGGGATTCAAACTTAAAATAAGGTTTTTGGACTTACCTCTTTTATTATACTCCATTTTGATATATATTTCTTATAAAATGTGAATAATTCTTATGTAAAGGACGCTATATCAACACGAAGTGTACTGAAAGAGCTTAAAACACTTAAGGTACAAAAAGCAAATAAAGACAAACTGGAAGAAAAATAAAAGTTAATTTTAGAGAGTGTCTTTACTGAGAGTCAAATTAAAGTTTTACTAGGAAAAAAGAAAGTAACATGGGGCCTAATTGAATTAAATGCGGCTTTTGCTTTGCGTTACTTCAGTAAATGAGCTCATATTTTTTGAAAAGAAGATTAAAAATACCCAGTAGAAATTTGCCGATTCAAGAACAAAAGAAGTCGCGAGGCTGGGAGGCTACGTGAGGCAGGGAGGCTGGTAAAGTCTGCGTGAGGCTGGGAGGCTACGAGGCTTGGAGGCTAAGATACAGGTAAAGTCTGCGAGGTTGTGAAGCTGTGGGTGGTTAAGAGCCGGGTAAAGTTTGCGTGAGGCTGGGAGGCTAAGATACAGGTAAAGTCTGCGAGGTTGTGAACCTGCGGCTGGTTAAGAGCCGGGTAAAGGCTGCGTGAGGCTGGGATGCTTCGAGAATGGGTTTGTACGGACGGTCTCCTCTTTCTAAAGAAAAGAAGAAGGGCTATAATCCTGATTGACACACCATGATTTCGAACACCCGAAGAATAGGAGAGGGGGATTTGATTGACATGAAGCGCGTTAGATTCTCCAGTACAACAATATATATTATTCCTTACGAGGATAGAGTTAACTACGATATAAAAAATAATAACTAATTTAATATGCTAATTAAATTAAAATTCGAGCTGCTAATTTCGCCAGTGTTAAACAAATGGCGAAGAGGCTACAAGGAGGCTGTGGGAACCACCGCAAAGAGGTAACAAGGAGGCTGTGTGAGCTAGTTACACAGTATGTATTGTGTAATGTAATAGTATAAATAGTGAAGAAACCAGGTTGAGAAAAACATTCGAAAATGGAACCAACAAGCTATTATTAAGTATATTTTAATTTAGAAATTATATTTGTAAGAAAAGGTACTGACTGTACCCCGATAAAATGAAAGCCTTATGGAAGGCAACAGTCTTTCTCGGTATTAATGATAGAAAGTCCTACAGAAAAGAAGAGTTTTAATCCTGATTGACAGTCCCCGCTTTTTCACTGCCTGTATGAAGCGTGTACGTTTCTCCGATACTATTGTACACGTTCTACCGTACGAAGACCGTGTAAACTACGAATTGAGAAATAAACAACATTTTATTATGCAACTTAGACTTGAATTTGAACCACTGATTTCCCCGGTATTATTAAAGAGGCAAATGAGTGGTGGTGAATCTTTCAGCGGCGGTGCGAAATCCATGGGTTTTTCAGCTGTGGTGATGTGAATACAATGACGCAATAACTGAGAATATAAACTCAAGCGATCAGTGGATAAGCATTCAAACACGAAAATTCAAGTCAAGAAGAATAACCCGACAAGAACTATGTAAGTAAAATCCCTTTTTTATATTTTAGTCCTCCTTCTCGGAGGGTAATGAATTTACTTTTGAATTATAGGCATAAGAAATCAATAGTCATTGATTTTGAATTCTTTGACGGGCGGACCGAATATGAAAAGCTGGAGAAAATAGTGAAAGAAGCGTCAGCTTGCTCGGCCGAAAATACATCCCGGGTCGCATCGTGGGTTTTTCTTCCACCGTACCCCCGAACCGATCTACCTCCCCGAACTCAACGCCAGAACACCTGGGTAGAAAAGAACATACATGGCCCCGCTTGGGACTATGGTTTCACCCCGTACAACAAATTGGAAGAATGCATGCGAATGGCTACTCACGGCTATGACCGCGTATTTTGTAAAGGAGAAGAAAAGTGCATATTTTTATTAGAACTAATACACCGCGAAGTGATAGACCTAAATGGTGTAGGTTGCACGAAGGTTACTGAATTGGATGAATACAGACCCAGGTTCACGTGCCTTATTAGACACAATACTAATTTTGAAAGTAAGAAATACTCTTGCGCTTTAGAGAAAAGTACGATATATGCCGAGTGGCTATATATAAATATATTTATTGTAAATTGGAGATTATGTGAATAAAAAGCAATTTTATTTAGCTCAAGAGTTTTATTTTTATCTTAAAATATTTTAAAAAAGAATAAAAAAGTACATTTTAAATAATTAAAAAATATTTTAAAGAATTAAAAAATATTTTAAAGAAATTTCAGATATTATAAATCTATGTAAATGATTTAACAACGCGAAATCAAAATTATTTAGAAATTCCGCAGTTACCACGTTCTGTAGATGGCGCACATCTCGCCTTATCATGAAATATGCGGCGAATGAGGTTTGTATGCTAAATAAAATAAAAAAAAACTTTAGTTGAAAATATCTTGATATTAATATTACAAATTATTCGTACGCATAGCCATCTGCATTTACTTCAAGATATTTTCCAGTTGGTGCATATACACCCACATCATTACTTGCCGGACTAAAATATAACGAATTAACGATTAGGTATGGGGAATTTATGTTTACGCATTAATATACATACACAAGGAACATATTTATTGCCACAACATCCTCAAGAGTGTCCATCATAAACGAAAAGTGATCATCCACATGTAATATACTCTGGGTGATGAGATCACGTATCAATGTAATTAATTGGAAGTCTATTTACACGTATTGAACGTCAAGTGTATATATATATACTTGACGTTCAATATATAAATTTACAATATTTCATTTACAACATAATAATTATAGTGCAATCTATATTCCATAATAATAATAATAATAAAATACTTACAAGTCTTCTGCATGGATTATCGGAAAGGTGTTGCTTTCCCACACCTCACTTTCACTATCGCTAAAAAATTTCTTCTTCACTATTTTCACTTTCTAATTCTTCTAAAAACTCCATCGTTAAGGGCACTCGTCCAACCACCATGATTATGAATGACTAGTAGATATATTCCTCGAGAAAAATACTTTATGATCATCGTGGGGTCTATTTATAGGTACCAAGTGGATATGTCGGGTTTTGCCCATAGTTGTAAAAATAACGTTCGCAAAAGTTAAGTAGTAAGAAATACCCTAATGACACTATGTATTTTTCGTGTTTTACGATCCATAGTTACTAAATATAGGGAGAAACTTAAATACCCTAGAGTAAAACTACTTTTGCGGAAAAACCATCAGGTATTCGCTAGTTTTCGATGAACAATGAAAGGTTTTCTTAATATATTTGCGGTAATCCGTAGTAGAAACCACTCTCCTCGCACTTCCCCAACCTTTTCTCCTTTATGTCAATCATTGACGCGCGTGAAAATTGGAGAAAATTACAAAATGTCCCGAAGAAACCCAGTAACCCAACTAGGCCTCTTAACTTTGGATACGTTACTTTCAACGTATAGTTAAAGAGAGAGAGAGAGACATACATCGCAAAATTGCACAATATTGTGTTTGGACGACAAAGTTTATTTTAATATAATTTATTCATAAATATTTTTTGAAGTACAAACAAGAATAGGAACCTAAGCCTACACACAAGAAACATCTTTATTCTACTTTAAACCCAATCAAATCTATTTCCGATATGTAAATAGATGGAAACATATTGCAAAAAATCTCTTTTTCTACATTTAATTGGTAAAATACAATTCCAATATGTAAATATAAGTATAAAAATACGACAAAAACAACTTTCCTATATTTTAAATATGGTAAAATACAATTCTTATACACAAATATAGTCAGAAAGATACTATAAAAACACAAAAATGAAAATAAAATAAAATAAAATTAGTGTGGATAAGATTTGTAAATATCATTTTGAAACTAATAATTTTCACGCTTTATTTAAGTCAAGCAATTACATTAATAAAAATGAAAGACGTTAAACAAAATAATAATTTGTAAATATTGTAAATATTTTAAGACAATAAAGAAATTAAGAAATGTTTTAATTAAAATATCTTTTATTTTCTACAATAGTTACTTTTTATTACTTTAAATATTGCAATATTAAATGGGAACCGCTGCCCTAGAAAAAGTGCATTCTTAAAAATTTTAAATATTGTAAATTTGTACAGACATTATCTCCAATTGGTTATAGACAGAATATTTCACCCGGTGGGGAATTGTACACTAACTCACATACAAACTAACACGTTAAACAAAATAATATATTAAGCCAATAAAGAAATTAAGAAATGTTTTAAATAAGATCTCTTTTTTCTACAATAGTCACCTTTTATTTCTATAAATTTTTCAATATTGATATATTATTATTATTATTATGTTAATATTAAATCGCACAATTATCCGGAGTTAAGCCACTCAATGGTGGTACTGATTCACGATGTCAATTATTCTAGATTTCGTTTCGAACTGAGAGACTGTTTAAACTAGTTGGCGTGTTTCACTTTTTCTTTCTAGTTTTATGCTCTCTTCCAACTATCTTTCAATATTTTCTATCCAATTATATCTGTTTTTATATCTTTAACTTCATTTCTCAGTACCATTTCTCTTTGACTAGCTTCATCTAGCTTAAATCTCCACTCTTCAATATGCTTTTCCATTTCTTCCAAATGCTTTCTTATTTCTTGCTCATCTAGAAACGTCACATTATACTCTTCCACTATTTTACTCTTCTTCAAATGTATTGAAATCCATATGGTTATAACTAACAAAACATAATTAATATAAAAAGTTCTGAAATGCTAAATTTAGGTCGTCTGAAAGACCCTTCTCTCTACTACGTCACAAATGTTTTGTTAAAAATAATGAAATTAATTATGAACTCCATTTAATATCATTAAGTGTCTTTATTCCAAACTGGCTCTTTAGCCAACATCACAAGCATTTTGTTAAAATAAATATCTCAAGTTTTAGTATGAGAAACTTGTACAATCACAATACTTGAGAAATATATGTGATTCCGTATGAGGACCTGGTAAATTTATATATACGTAACGCTACTCATTTCAAATGGGTATACGAATACGTTATATTACATTCCGATATACAAATATATATATACTTGACGTTCAATACGTGTAAATAGACTTCCAATTAATTACATTGATACGTGATCTCATCACCCCGAGTATATTACATGGGGATGATCACTTTTCGTTTATGATGGACACTCTTGAAGATGTTGTGGCAATAAATATGTTCCTTGTGTATGTATATTAATGCGTAAACATAAATTCCCCATACCTAATCGTTAATTCGTTATATTTTAGTCCGGCAAGGAATGATGTGGGTGTATATGCACCAACTGGAAAATATCTTGAAATAAATGCAGATGGCTATGCGTACGAATAATTTGTAATATTAATATCAAGATATTTTTAACTAAAGTTTTTTATTTTATTTAGCATACAAACCTCATTCGCCGCATATTTCATGATAAGGCGAGATGTGCGCCATCTACAGAACGTGGTAACTGCGGAATTTCTTAATAATTTTGATTTCGCTTTGTTAAATCATTTACATAGTTTTATAATATCTGAAATTTTGAACAATTTTCCCAATTCTTTGCGAATTTGAATAATAAAAAAAGGGTTCTCCTGAATCCCTTATTTTTATTGGTTTATCAACCGTGAATTTACATAATCCATATTTTTATATATCCACTCGGAAAATAATGTACTCTTTTCAAGAGCGCATGAATATTTCCTACTTAAAAAGTTCGTTTTTTTCCTTTAGAGGGGTAAGACACGCAAACATGGGTCCGTCTACATCTAATTCAGTAACCTGTTGGACGCTCTAGATGCATCCGTATTGCAACATCTAGGTGCGTTTATTACAAGGGCCACCTTGGAAAACTTTCCAAATGCAATTAGAATTTGAAAATGTTTTTTTAAATTCTTTAAAATATTTTAAGATAAAAATAAAACTCTTGAGCTAAATAAAATTGCTTTTTATTCACATAATCTCCAATTTACAATAAATATATTTATATATAGCCACTCGGCATATATCGTACTTTTCTCTAAAGCGCAAGAGTATTTCTTACTTTCAAAATTAGTATTGTGTCTAATAAGGCACGTGAACCTGGGTCTGTATTCATCCAATTCATTACCCTCCGAGAAGGAGGACTAAAATATAAAAAAGGGATTTTACTTACATAGTTCTTGTCGGGTTATTCTTCTTGACTTATCACCACAGCTGAAAAACCCATGGATTTCGCACCGCCGCTGAAAGATTCACCACCACTCATTTGCCTCTTTAATAATACCGGGGAAATCAGTGGTTCAAATTCTAGTCTAAGTTGCATAATAAAATGTTGTTTATTTCTCAATTCGTAGTTTACACGGTCTTCGTACGGTAGAACGTGTACAATAGTATCGGAGAAACGTACACGCTTCATACAGGCAGTGAAAAAGCGGGGACTGTCAATCAGGATTAAAACTCTTCTTTTCTGTAGGACTTTCTATCATTAATACCGAGAAAGACTGTTGCCTTCCATAAGGCTTTCATTTTATCGGGGTACAGTCAGTACCTTTTCATACAAATATAATTTCTAAATTAAAATATACTTAATAATAGCTTGTTGGTTCCATTTTCGAATGTTTTTCTCAACCTGGTTTCTTCACTATTTATACTATTACATTACACAATACATACTGTGTAACTAGCTCACACAGCCTCCTTGTTACCTCTTTGCGGTGGTTCCCACAGCCTCCTTGTAGCCTCTTCGCCATTTGTTTAACACTGGCGAAATTAGCGGCTCGAATTTTAATTTAATTAGCTTATTAAATTAGTTATTATTTTTTATATCGTAGTTAACTCTATCCTCGTAAGGAATAATATATATTGTTGTACTGGAGAATCTAACGCGCTTCATGTCAATCAAATCCCCCTCTCCTATTCTTCGGGTGTTCGAAATCGGGGTGTGTCAATCAGGATTATAGCCCTTCTTCTTTTCTTTAGAAAGAGGAGACCGTCCGTACAAACCCATTCTCGAAGCATCCCAGCCTCACGCAGCCTTTACCCGGCTCTTAACCAGCCGCAGGTTCACAACCTCGCAGACTTTACCTGTATCTTAGCCTCCCAGCCTCACGCAAACTTTACCCGGCTCTTAACCAGCCGCAGCTTCACAACCTCGAAGACTTTATCTGTCACTTAGCCTCCCAGCCTCACGCAGACTTTACCAGCCTCCCTGCCTCACGTAGCATCCCAGTTTTATTTCTTGTTGGTTCTTGAATCGGCAAATTTCTACTACTTACCTTAAAACAGTTCGCTTCTAAAATTAACATGGCTGGCGAAATTTTAACTGACATTTTAAAGATTATGAAAGTGATGGGTATGAACAAATCTGAATTAGGGAAACTGACTGTGATAACTTACGATGAAATGAAAGTAAAATCGCAGTATGAATACGATGGGGAGGCTGAATAACGTGCATCCTGAATAACGTGGAAAATGACAGCAACTTGAATAACGTGGAAACTGAATAGCGTGGAAACTGAATAGCGTGGAAACTGAATAGCGTGGAAATGTTTCCCCTTGTCGTTGTTAGAAGTCGCCACTGACTGAATTTTAAAGGCGTCGTTTTCCATTTAAACAAGTTGGGCAAAATCGTACAAATAGTTTCACTTGCTGATTTATTTAGTGAAACATTTATTATTGTTTTTATTTGATAAAAATAGGGCCTAATTATGCATTAAGCTAGAATGGGAATATAGCCCCAGGGCGGTAATCGCTCAATGGTGGCTGTTGTTTCAATATTGCACAGAAAAGAATTACGATTTTGTATAAAAGGGTGGCAAATTTTTGGGCGGCAAAAGTATAAAGACGGCCCTGACTATAGTTTTAAAACAATAATAAATAAATTATATTAAATAGTCAGATTTTCTATAACGAAATTTTCTTAAAAAAAGGTTAATTAACTAAGAAATATAAATTAAATATTATTCTTATATCAATTGTCTAAGAACGAGTGACACTATCTTTAGAAAAGTAAATTTTAGACTAGAAATGAAGTTTATGAGTGGAACAATTTTTACCAAAGAAAATTGCGTTATAGCCAAAAACGTTTCTTTATTCACTATATGAGGTAAAATTTATGAAGTCGCAGATTTTCTTAATGAAATTTGAAGAATTATAGTAAAGTTGCACTTGGAAAATCCACGACTTGAGTTTTGATCTACAAGTGAGCGGAAGTGATCTGCGAATGACCGGAAGTGGAAGTTTGTCTTCCCCTTATAGATGATTAGGGAAAAAAGGAAAAGTTTTCTTCCGTTAACGATTTTAACAGGCTACTTTGCACATATTGAAACGTTGAATTTATTAGAACTAAATTGAAGTGGTCGTTTATACATAAGAGGTTTATTTAAGGTTTATATCTGGGACGAAAAGTTCGAGGTCGGAAGTTATAGCGTCGTGGCTGGACGGCAACGGCTGCAGATGGAAAGGGAACGATTTGCGGCGGTTGCGGCTCGACGGGAACGGTTGACGGAGGCGGCGGATCGACGGGAATGGCTGGCGGCGGCCGGACGGGAACGGTTGACGGAGGCGGCGGATTGACGGGAATGGCTGGCTGTGGCCGAACGGCGGCGGTTCGGGATCGACGGGAATGGCTGGCGGCGGCCAGACGGGAACGGTTGACGGAGGCGGCGGATCGACGGGAACGGTTGACGGAGGCGGCGGATTGACGGGAATGGCTGGCGGTGGCCGAACGGCGGCGGTTGGGGATCGACGGGAATGGCTGGCGGCGGCCAGATGGGAATGGCTGGCGGCGCCTGGACTCGTTGTAGAATCGGACTCGTTCTCCCTCCCAAATATATTTTTTTTATAAATGTGATCAGGAATTTGAGGAATAACGTGGAAACTGAATAACGTGGAATGTTTCCCCTGTTCGTAATGGAACTGCTAACGGCGGCTGCGGGTGAACGGAAATGGCTGGCTACGGCTGCGGATGGACAGGAATGGCTGGACGGGAACGGTTGGCTGCGTCCGAACTCGTTGTAGAATCGGTTTATTAGACTCGGAGTCGGACTCGTTCTCCCTCCCAATTTTTTTTTTTATAAATGTGAACGGTTGACGGAGGCGGCGGATTGACGGGAATGGCTGGCTGTGGCCGAACGGCGGCGGTTCGGGATCGACGGGAATGGCTGGCGGCGGCCAGACGGGAACGGTTGACGGAGGCGGCGGATCGACGGGAACGGTTGACGGAGGCGGCGGATCGACGGGAATGGCTGGCGGTGGCCGAACGGCGGCGGTTGGGGATCGACGGGAATGGCTGGCGGCGCCTGGACGGGAAAGGCTGGCGGCGTCCGAACTCGTTGTAGAATCGGTTTATTAGACTCGGAGTCGGACTCGTTCTCCCTCCCAAATATATTTTTTTTATAAATGTGATCAGGAATTTGAGGAATAACGTGGAAACTGAATAACGTGGAATGTTTCCCCTGTTCGTAATGGAACTGCTAACGGCGGCTGCGGGTGGACGGAAATGGCTGGCGGCGGCTGGACAGGAAAGGCTGGTGGCGTCAGAACTCGTTGTAGAATCGGTTTATTAGACTCGGAGTCGGACTCGTTCTCCCTCCCAAATATATATATTTTTTTTATAAATGTGATCAGGAATTTGAGGAATAACGTGGAAACTGAACAGCGTGGAAACTGAATAACGTGGTAACTGAATAACGTGGAAATGTTTCCCATGGTCGTAAGGGAACGGCTAACGGCGGCTGCGGGTGGACGGAAATGTCTGGCTGCGGCTGGACAGGAATGGCTGCACGGGAACGGTTGGCTGCGGCTGCCACTGGACAGGAATGGCTGGCGGCGGCTGACTGCGGCTGCGGCTCGACGGGAATGGCTGGCGGCGCCTGGACGGGAAAGGCTGGCGGCGTCCGAACTCGTTGTAGAATCGGTTTATTAGACTCGGAGTCGGACTCGTTCTCCCTCCCAAATATATTTTTTTTATAAATGTGATCAGGAATTTGAGGAATAACGTGGAAACTGAATAACGTGGAATGTTTCCCCTGTTCGTAATGGAACTGCTAACGGCGGCTGCGGGTGGACGGGAATGGCTGGCGGCGCCTGGACGGGAAAGGCTGGCGGCGCCTGGACGGGAAAGGCTGGCGGCGTCCGAACTCGTTGTAGAATCGGTTTATTAGACTCGGAGTCGGACTCGTTCTCCCTCCCAAATATATTTTTTTTATAAATGTGATCAGGAATTTGAGGAATAACGTGGAATGTTTCCCCTGTTCGTAATGGAACTGCTAACGGCGGCTGCGGGTGAACGGAAATGGCTGGCTACGGCTGCGGATGGACAGGAATGGCTGGACGGGAACGGTTGGCTGCGTCCGAACTCGTTGTAGAATCGGTTTATTAGACTCGGAGTCGGACTCGTTCTCCCTCCCAAATATATTTTTTTTATAAATGTGATCAGGAATTTGAGGAATAACGTGGAAACTGAATAACGTGGAATGTTTCCCCTGTTCGTAATGGAACTGCTAACGGCGGCTGCGGGTGGACGGGAATGGCTGGCGGCGCCTGGACGGGAAAGGCTGGCGGCGTCCGAACTCGTTGTAGAATCGGTTTATTAGACTCGGAGTCGGACTCGTTCTCCCTCCCAAATATATTTTTTTTATAAATGTGATCAGGAATTTGAGGAATAACGTGGAATGTTTCCCCTGTTCGTAATGGAACTGCTAACGGCGGCTGCGGGTGGACGGAAATGGCTGGAGGCGGCTGGACAGGAAAGGCTGGTGGCGTCAGAACTCGTTGTAGAATCGGTTTATTAGACTCGGAGTCGGACTCGTTCTCCCTCCCAAATATATATATTTTTTTTTATAAATGTGATCAGGAATTTGAGGAATAACGTGGAAACTGAACAGCGTGGAAACTGAATAACGTGGTAACTGAATAACGTGGAAATGTTCCCATGGTCGTAAGGGAACGGCTAACGGCGGCTGCGGGTGGACGGAAATGGCTGGCTGCGGCTGGACAGGAATGGCTGCACGGGAACGGTTGGCTGCGGCTGCCACTGGACAGGAATGGCTGGCGGCGGCTGACTGCGGCTCGACGGGAATGGCTGGCGGCGCCTGGACGGGAACGGCTGGCGGCGTCAGAACTCGTTGTAGAAGCGGTTTATTAGACTCTGAGTCGTACTCGTTCTCCCTCCCAAACAATGGCCCTTAACGGGTCACGGTGTGCAATAATAGCTGGCTTTACGGGTGAGGCGAGGTCCGGCTCTTGTAAACCATAAGGGCGGTGGTGCACTGAGATAAGTAAGCCGTGATATCATGATCCTATCTCTACCTCCGACTAAGATTGGTAGGGGCTGGAAACTGAGCTACGGCTCAGGCTAGCGGAGAGGATCTGGTCAAACCGGCCGCCTCGGAAGTTTGGGTAACCTGCTGAGGGGTGGCGGGTCTCCGTATGAGGAGCTGTTGCCCGGTTTCCTGGTCTTTTGGGTCACACCCGGAACTCTGGTGCCAGCTGTGCCAAGTTATGTGTGCCAGTCGTTCCCCTTTAGGAGCCCTTGATGAAGGGTATGGCTCTCTATCTATGTAGGTAGGGTGTCGGCTGGAGTTGCTATAGCATCCACTCTCTATCCCACAGCTGTAAGCGAAGTGTAAACTGGTCAAGCCATTGCTGCGACTTTGGTCCGTTGAATGGCTTGCGTTGAAAGTGAGACTACTACCCATGCTAGGGTTGTTACCTGTCCGAGCTAGTTGATGCTGGCGTAGGGCATTTTAATGAGACCCCTATCTCAAATCCAATCCAAACTACGAAGAAAATTCGTGTAGGCTCTATAAGCTTTGGCGCATGTCAATATGGTTTAATTTAAAAGTCAATCGGATCCAAAATTATAAGACTGCGTATTTTTTTAAACGTGTTTAAGGGGTTCGGATGAGAGGGGCTAGCGCTTCCAACGGTCAACTGATCTGCTCATTCAGGTTAAATTTCCCAGTTAACTGTTATCCGAACAGTTATCTGACTAATATTTTTAGCATTATATCCTATGGAAACCAAATTAAAAATTATAATTTTGATGAAGTTATTTTTTAGCACTTCATCCTAACCTTGTTTTAAAATCAGATAATCAGATATCGATCTGATTTTTTTCTTATCCTCAGATCAGATATCGCAACTGATATCTGGGAGTCGGTTGGAAGCACTAAGAGGGACTGAAGAATCACCGCTAACTACGTTTAACCAGCGGGTAGAGAAAGCCCTTTTAAGTATATCCTAAAAATATGGTATTGATGTTTAATGGATGAAAATGTTTACGGTCGACTCCACCCACCTCTGCCAAGGCCGTGTGAGGGGAGGGGCGGGGGGGATTAAAAGCATGCTGCTTTTTCTTTTTTTTTTGCCACCGAAAAATAAAGCTAGAGAAAACGAGAGATAAAATTTTTAAGAAGAAAACTTAAATTTAAGAGTGGTAAAAGATGCGCTACATGTGATTTACTTTATAGTAAGAGGAAAAAGAACGATGAAGGATTAAAGTGCGATAATTGTTAGGACTGGATTTGTTTCACTTGTTTGAAACCATGTGAAGGAAACTGTGAATAATTCCCAAATGAAATGTCAGAGTATTTCTTCGAAAACTGCGTAGCAGAAGAATAAATATTGAATTTAATAAAATATCACTATAAACACTTTTTAAAATTTTTCATATCTAATGATTTAGATTGTGTATTAAATTGATTCTATGATCTGTATAAATTATATTTAATTCTTAGGTTAAAGGTTAATTTTAACCACCGCCAGCAAACCCCGTCCGGCAGCAGCCTACACCAGCTGATGCCATCCAGCCGCCGCCAGCCATGACGCTATAACTTCCTATAAACCTTAAATAAACCTCTTATGTATAAACGTACACTGCAATAAAACCACTTAGAAAAGGTTTCTATTAACCTTAACTCATTCCTCAAATTCCTGATCACATTTATAAAAAAAAATATATTTGGGAGGGAGAACGAGTCCGATTCCGAGTCTAATAAACCGATTCTACAACGAGTTCGGACGCCGCCAGGCGCCGCAGCCGCAGTCAGCCGCCGCCAGCCATTCCTGTCCAGTGGCAGCCGCAGCCAACCGTTCCCTTGCAGCCGCAGCCAACCGTTCCCTTGCAGCCGCAGCCAACCGTTCCCTTGCAGCCGCAGCCAACCGTTCCCGTGCAGCCATTCCTGTCCAGCCGCAGCCAGCCATTTCCGTCCACCCGCAGCCGCCGTTAGCCGTTCCCTTACGACCATGGGAAACATTTCCACGCTGTTCAGTTTCCACGATATTCAGTTTCCACGCTATTCAGTTTCCACGTTATTCCTCAAATTCCTGATCACATTTATAAAAAAAAATATTTGGGAGGGAGAACGAGTCCGACTCCGAGTCTAATAAACCGATTCTACAACGAGTTCGGACGCAGCCAACCGTTCCCGTCCAGCCATTCCTGTCCATCCGCAGCCGTAGCCAGCCATTTCCGTTCACCCGCAGCCGCCGTTAGCAGTTCCATTACGAACAGGGGAAACATTCCACGTTATTCAGTTTCCACGTTATTCCTCAAATTCCTGATCACATTTATAAAAAAAATATATTTGGGAGGGAGAACGAGTCCGACTCCGAGTCTAATAAACCGATTCTACAACGAGTTCGGACGCCGCCAGCCTTTCCCGTCCAGGCGCCGCCAGCCATTCCCGTCGAGCCGCAGCCGCAGTCAGCCGCCGCCAGCCATTCCTGTCCAGTGGCAGCCGCAGCCAACCGTTCCCGTGCAGCCATTCCTGTCCAGCCGCAGCCAGCCATTTCCGTCCACCCGCAGCCGCCGTTAGCCGTTCCCTTACGACCATGAGAAACATTACCACGCTGTTCAGTTTCCACGATATTCAGTTTCCACGCTATTCAGTTTCCACGTTATTCCTCAAATTCCTGATCACATTTATAAAAAAAAATATTTGGGAGGGAGAACGAGTCCGACTCCGAGTCTAATAAACCGATTCTACAACGAGTTCGGACGCAGCCAACCGTTCCCGTCCAGCCATTCCTGTCCATCCGCAGCCGTAGCCAGCCATTTCCGTTCACCCGCAGCCGCCGTTAGCAGTTCCATTACGAACAGGGGAAACATTCCACGTTATTCAGTTTCCACGTTATTCCTCAAATTCCTGATCACATTTATAAAAAAAATATATTTGGGAGGGAGAACGAGTCCGACTCCGAGTCTAATAAACCGATTCTACAACGAGTTCGGACGCCGCCAGCCATTCCCGTCGAGCCGCAGCCGCAGTCAGCCGCCGCCAGCCATTCCTGTCCAGTGGCAGCCGCAGCCAACCGTTCCCGTGCAGCCATTCCTGTCCAGCCGCAGCCAGCCATTTCCGTCCACCCGCAGCCGCCGTTAGCCGTTCCCTTACGACCATGAGAAACATTTCCACGCTGTTCAGTTTCCACGATATTCAGTTTCCACGCTATTCAGTTTCCACGTTATTCCTCAAATTCCTGATCACATTTATAAAAAAAAATATTTGGGAGGGAGAACGAGTCCGACTCCGAGTCTAATAAACCGATTCTACAACGAGTTCGGACGCAGCCAACCGTTCCCGTCCAGCCATTCCTGTCCAGCCGTAGCCAGCCATTTCCGTTCACCCGCAGCCGCCGTTAGCAGTTCCATTACGAACAGGGGAAACATTCCACGTTATTCAGTTTCCACGTTATTCCTCAAATTCCTGATCACATTTATAAAAAAAATATATTTGGGAGGGAGAACGAGTCCGACTCCGAGTCTAATAAACCGATTCTACAACGAGTTCGGACGCAGCCAACCGTTCCCGTCCAGCCATTCATGTCCATCCGCAGCCGTAGCCAGCCATTTCCGTTCACCCGCCGCCTCCGTCAACCGTTCCCGTCCGGCCGCCGCCAGCCATTCCCGTCGATCCGCCGCCTCCGTCAACCGTTCCCGTCTGGCCGCGGCCAGCCATTCCCGTCGATCCGCCGCCTCCGTCAACCGTTCCCGTCCGGCCGCCGCCAGCCATTTCCGTCGATCCGCCGCCTCCGTCAACCGTTCCCGTCTGGCCGCCGCCAGCCATTCCCGTCGATCCCCAACCGCCACCGTTCGGCCACCGCCAGCCATTCCCGTCAATCCGCCGCCTCCGTCAACCGTTCCCGTCGAGCCGCAACCGCCGCAAATCGTTCCCTTTCCATCTGCAGCCGTTGCCGTCCAGCCACGACGCTATAACTTCCGACCTCGAACTTTTCGTCCCAGATATAAACCTTAAATAAACCTCTTATGTATAAACGACCACTTCAATTTAGTTCTAATAAATTCAACGTTTCAATATGTGCAAAGTAGCCTGTTAAAATCGTTAACGGAAGAAAACTTTTCCTTTTTTCCCTAATCATCTATAAGGGGAAGACAAACTTCCACTTCCGGTCATTCGCAGATCACTTCCGCTCACTTGTAGACCAAAACTCAAGTCGTGGATTTTCCAAGTGCAACTTTACTATAATTCTTCAAATTTCATTAGGAAAATCTGCGACTTCATAAATTTTACCTCATATAGTGAATAAAGAAACGTTTTTGGCTATAACGCAATTTTCTTTGGTAAAAATTGTTCCACTCATAAACTTCATTTCTAGTCTAAAATTTACTTTTCTAAAGATAGTGTCACTCGTTCTTAGACAATTGATATAAGAATAATATTTAATTTATATTTCTTAGTTAATTAACCTTTTTTTAAGAAAATTTCGTTATAGAAAATCTGACTATTTAATATAATTTATTTATTATTGTTTTAAAACTATAGTCAGGGCCGTCTTTATACTTTTGCCGCCCAAAAATTTGCCACCCTTTTATACAAAATCGTAATTCTTTTCTGTGCAATATTGAAACAACAGCCACCATTGAGCGATTACCGCCCTGGGGCTATATTCCCATTCTAGCTTAATGCATAATTAGGCCCTATTTTTATCAAATAAAAACAATTTCGAGAAAAGAGAAGAAGCAATAATAAATGTTTCACTAAATAAATCAGCAAGTGAAACTATTTGTACGATTTTGCCCAACTTGTTTAAATGGAAAACGACGCCTTTAAAATTCAGTCAGTGGCGACTTCTAACAACGACAAGGGGAAACATTTCCACGCTATTCAGTTTCCACGTTATTCAGTTTCCACGTTATTCAGTTTCCACGTTATTCAGGTTTTACTAACTTTTCCACGTAAATCAGGATGCGCGTTATTCAGTTTCCACGTTATTCAGTCGGTCCAATACGATACAAAAATATATCAAGTCGTCGGGAAACATTCACAAATGCAGGTAGTGGAATGTATGGAAATTAGAAGGAACCTGTTTATGTAGGCTTCGATCAAAAACTGACTAAAGCACTAATCTTTGATATAATAAGAAGTATTAACGAGGTAGGATACACTGTAGTCGCTTTAGTCTGTGATATGGGTGGTGGAAAACAGGGACTTTGGCGCGAATTATGTGTTAATATAAAAAGAAATTGGTTTCCCATCCAGTGGTAAATGTTGCCAAAATATATTGTTTTGCTGATGCCTCCCATGCCTTAAAATTACTTAGAAACTGGCTCATCGATAACGGATTTATTTTAAATGATACTTAAATCAGTATAAAACCTTTGGAGACTATTTTAAAACTTGACCACAATGAGTTCAAAATGTGCCATAACTTAACTAAGGATCATTTAGAATGTAAATGGCCTCAAAGGCAAAATGTTAAAAACGCTGCTGAATTTTTATCGAATAGCGTGTCTAGGGCTATATAGTATCTTTTAATGACTAAAATAGTGATTTTATCCGAAGAATATGAATATAAAGAAACAGCGGCTTTCATAAAAATTGTAAACGATTGGTTTAATATCTTTTACTCTGGCAACAAGGAAAATTTTATTCCAACTAAATGTGCTTTTGGCACTCACTGGACTTAGCAAATGTTGGCCTTAGATCAAATGAACTCCGCGATAAATGACATGAGCTGTATTGGAAAGTCTTGTAATCAAGTGTTTCAGAAAGCCCTTTTGATCTCTATTAAGTCACTTAAAGATCTATATTTTGATGTGAAATACAAATTTGATATTAAGTACATCCTAACTCAAAAAATTTATCAGGATTGTTTTGAAAAAGTTTTTCTCAAGTACGATGACCACCCAACTCCAATCAAAACCCTTAGTAGGATTTTCATGGTAATAATGGGAAAAATCCAGGAATATTAAGCAATAATTGCAATACTGTTGACCAGAACTTGGACGAGTATTTAGTATCGGAAGCTCTCAAATCCGCTAACTTGGAATATGAGGCACCAGTTTTCTAGTACAAGTGGAAATATAGTACAAATCCCTAATGCAATCGCTTAGTGTGAGTTTTACATTATCCAATACTTATGTTATTTCTATTTCGAAGGCAGCTATTAATGAGAGACCCCATACCCAAATGACAATGAATTACTAGAAAATTAATACACTAAATTAGAAGAGAATGGGTTAAAGTTCCTAGCTTTTTGGGTAGCCAAAAGCAATATAAGAGTTATCCTAATTTTTATCTAATAGACAAAGACAAGGAAGACCATACGTATGTTTTACGGTGGCTACACCGTGCCTTCTACATTTTTGTTTGCTGAAAATTCAAAATAACGACTCTGTATTCCTAAAATATTTGACTAATAAGTCCTTAACTATTGAGTGCAATATTGTAAAAAAATATTAGTCAGAAAATCTTTCAAGACAACGATCTTATTCCGATAGAAATTAATCAAAGTTTTGTAAAGATAAGGATTTGTATTAAAATGAAATATTTGAACAGTATTAAGCCAATTTCTAAATCTAAAGAATGTGATGATAATATTAGAAAAAAGGTTAAAAAGATGAAACAAATTTAAAATAAGATAAAGTAATGAATTAATTATTAAAATATTTCAAGACAGATTTCATTTTTTATAACCTTTGTGATAAGTTCCTGTTTTTTCATTAGTTTATGAAAAAATATAAGTTTAAAGTTTTAAAAATGTGTTCTTAATTTATATTATAAAATTAGTAAAATTATGTAATTGAAATGAGAGACACAAAATTTCGGTGAAACGAGATTCGCGATTCAGCCACCCTTGGATGAAACGAGAGGCTACTTTGGGTATAAGTATAGAATTTACGGTGTTGTATAACTCACGATTATGATACACACAGAGATAATAAATACGTAGTTAGGGCTGTAGTATGGTCTAATTAATATTAACAAGTTGGTAAGCCAAAATATACCTCTCCTCGGAAGAATTGTCCCTAGCGGTATTAATTTTTCGAGACGACTTTTAAAGATATATCTCCTCAATTCCGAGTTATTTACTAAAAACGTAATCCCGGTTCAATCCCGCCCGGTATAAAATTTTAATTATAATTAAAATAATTGAGACGAAACAACCGAGTATAATTTATTCAGAATATTATAAATTAAGTAGTTACAACAGCGAGTTAGACGTACTAAAACAATGCACAATTGAATTTAACCCTATTTACGGTACAAGTTTATCAGTTAAATATAATACGAAGCCAATTTTAATGAAAGAAATATCTACAGATGGTATTTGTATTTTTCTCGCTTACGAAATACTTGCCGCATCTTTAACGCTTATTTTATTTCAAATTAAACATCTTAATCAGTCGAGAAAACGTTTAAAATAAATAACGAAGTAATGACGACCCAGTTTAAAACCAGACCAACATAAGTGTAAGCGCACGATGTATACAACTCGATAAAAATATACGACTTAAAAAACGAAAGATATTTAAAATTAAAAAAACTGATCCTAATAAAACGTAAAGATACCCTCCACATCTAGCACATACGAAATACGCAGTTTAAAATATTAGAGTATCAAAAAATAAAAATAACGAATAAAAATACACAATAACAACCCAATCAATCAGACTTCAGAAACAAAACTCATAGAAAAATATTATAACGCAGTCATGCAATCAGACTTCAGAATCAAAATAATTCATAGAAAAATATTATAACGCAGTCAAGCAATAAATTAGTTCAAATATTTAGAAATCAAGCAATATAAAATATAATATCAAGAAGCGCAACACCTTACCATTCACAAGTACGATTTTTCACGTTATTATAATGAAACCGGATAAGCTTTTGGGCATGACTTATGCTCTGAAAGGTTCCTCTAAGACTGGACGATTTTGCGGGAAAAAGGAAATAAACTTAAAAAATAGTAGATACAAATATAAGACAGAAAAAACCAACAATACCAAAGATTAGACAAAAAAGAACGTAATCGGGATCAGTTAAAAAACACAACAAAAAAGCGTATCCGAAACAAGATTCACCTTTAAAATTTCATACGTAAAAAATGTAGACTTTAAAAACCATTAATATACTCTTCCGAGAAGCTGAGTTTATAATTTTCAAAGAAGAGTAACATGTATCGGTGGTTCTGTGGTAGAACAATCGCCTGTCACGCAGGAGGGCTCGGGTTCGAAACCTGGGCGGCGCTTTCGTTTTTAATCAACAGAGAATACGCTACATTAGAATTACTTCGATGCAATAATTTAAATGGAACACGAAATTTCGTTCTATTTAGTAACAACCAAAATTTAATACTCTGTTAATTTGTAATAAACGCTTCCGATAAAGCTGAGGGTCTAATTTTCGATTAAGTGTAATAAGTGTCGGTGGTTCTGTGGTAGAACGTCCGCCTGTCAAACAGGAGGTCTCTGGTTCCAATCCCGCCTGATGCGATCGCAAATTGTTACTAAGAAGAATACCGTAAACAATTGGTGGAAACCCTGCCATTTGGACGTTGAGACGTTTATCGTAACCCTCAGCACTCGGTCCGTCCCAGAAAGTCAATAAGAAGAAGTTGGAGAGCAAAGACGCATATGCAAATTCGACACTCACAACCGCCATTACACAAACTCAACACTCACAACCGCAATAACAAACAAACTCAACATTCCTACACTACACACTACACATAAACATTGCAACAAATTCTCATTACAACTGAGCCGAAACCGCAACGACGGCGAGCGTCAACGAAAAAAACGAATAAACCGCACCCTACGCAACCGAAACTTTACCCGTTAACGCTCACCGTCAGACGGTGGTTTTGCCAACCTTTAACAACGATTTGACGACTATTGGACTTTGCCCCCGGTAACGCGTTCGCACAGACAGACAGACACACACACACACAGACACGATGGTTGTAAAAATCCTCCTAGGGGACTTTGTCCCCTCGGAGAGGTAAAAACTATTAATGGTTTATATTTCACGCTTAGTCCATGGATGGTTTGAAGTGAGAATGAGTAAAAACGAACAAACGAAGAATTTAAAGTAAATCGGTTATTAAACTAAACTAACGAGCTACACGTCAATAATTATTTTTTAAAATTGGACAGTTGGTAATCTATTAGAGATTTATCTTTTTTTATTGCAGCCCGTAAAAAGTTTCCCCATAGGCTTAGTTCTAGACTGGCGGCTGCTAGACATTTACCCAGAACAATTGAGTTCCCCTTAGTTAATTTTTGGCGCGGCCCCGTGAGATTTTGCCCACCCGGCCAGTCCGCCCATGGTGCAATCCCATTGGGTTTTCCGTAATATTGAGCTGAATGGTATGGTATTGTCTTTCACTTTTGAAATTACTATCAATAATTATTCAAATAAAGTTTAGATCTGTATAGTCTCAATGTCAGACAAAAGAGTGCCCACGAAATGCTAAGTAGGCGATACCGCCCAGAAAAAGAAGATGACCCAACCACAGCCCAATGTTATCTTTTCCATTTGCTTCATGCAGCCTTTAAAAACAATATAAACACTGACACTAAATGAAAAAGACTACAATTAAACTGGTGACACTTAAATTCTTAAAATAATAAACGCCACTAATTTTAAATGATAAGTGGTGAGGGGATAAACGAACGAGAGAAATGCGGTACTCCTAACAGTAGGAATATATGAAACGGAATGAGCTCTCGACCGCGAGGACCCGAGGGGGCTTGTATTAACCTGTCTTTATATGGTCAGCAAACTCATAAACTTCTCTCTTTTGGGCTCCGTCGTCTGGTTTTGTTCTGAGAATTATGGGGCGGAATTGACCTTGTAGAGTTTAAAATTGCGCTTTTTGTTGGAGTCTCTTACCTGGTAGTAGGGCTTTAGTAAGAAAATCTGACAAGGGTCCCATGGGACCGCTACGAGCTGAGGGAAGAGTGCGGGTCACGTCTGGAAAGTATTTGGGCGACTCTGGCCTGGGAAAAAGGGAAAGGTGTATTGTTTCACGGCTAAATGACACATCGGAAAATACTTTTAATTCGCTCATAGTGCGAGAGTAGCGATGCGGAAGGCAGGGATTGTGTTTGTAATTTATTATACGAACATTGTATCAAAAATTAACTTAATTTTATATTTTAAAGGGAGGGTAAATCGAATTCTTTTATCTGCATAAACTATATTTATTTGGTATGTAGTATTCAAAAGTTATTTAGGTTTTAAAGTTAAGGTTAATCTTAATTAAATATAACTGGCGGGGAATGATTATAAGGTACTAGATCTTAGCTTTGTAACACCTTTGGAATCTTGAACGTTAGGAATGAACAAGAATAACTAGCACAATTAGCTAAATTAATACAATATATACCAGATAGAGAGTACTCCTCGAGGGCGTCTAAATGAGCAGTCAGAGTGCGGGGGGGGGGGGTACGATAAAAAGTAAACAAACAAGAAAAAAAATAAGTTGGTAAAGGTGAACCTTAAGGATTACAATCCATATGTTCTTGTAATTACTAAGACAACCTCAAAAATCATGTTTAAGTTAATGCAAAAGAGATTAAAATTGAAAGGATTTAATCGTGATCAAATTCTTAATTGCATAAACATGGTTATTTGGATGACCTAAAGCATAGTGCCTGGACCCTCGTCTAAGACTGTGAAGACAAAAGCAACATAAGACCCAAAAGTGTGCCAGATCGTTATATTTTCCACTGAGATAATTGAGATTTGGTCCGAGGGGCTAAGCATTTCCTGTAGTAGGTGTACAAAATTTCTAATATTATTACGTTATCACTTTGTTCTCAATTTGTGGTAAGCGTAACCATTACGTAGTCGCTGTAATCACATTGTACTCCCTGTAACCACATTGTAATATTTTCGTCTTACCCGTAATCAGATAATCAGAATATTTTCGACGTGAATAACTGATCTCTTCCCCGTGAAGGAGATTTCGTTTTCGAGTGAAGATTTTCAACTAAGGCTGGCCGAGTTTGACGGAGAAGAAAGCTGTGTGGCTAATAACGCGAATATCCGTCCATTGTGCTTATTTTCTCTCAAGCGCCCATACATGCAATAAAATTCGAGGTAAACTCGCAACGAGACACGTCGCATAACTAGAAACCTATAGTCGTTTGTCAGGGTAATAGTAGGAATCCGAAGTAGACGGCGAAGCTACGCCTATTGAATGATAAGCATAATTATCGCACCGATGAATTCAAATATGCATCGTAGGTTGCCAGCCCCTTTAATCATTATAGATCTAATTTATTACCTCTCCGAGGAACTTATCCTCCCAAGGAGAGGTTTTACAATCACCGTGCCTCTCTGCCGGTTAGTGCGTGTAGCTTTTGTGTTATGGCGAATGTTGAGGTTAGCGTATTTATACTCTTCGTCTGCTACTAGTTATTCACTTTTGGGACGAACCGAGAGCTGATGGTTAGGTTAAACCTAGGAGGATCGAAATACTGGAGGGGAAATATGGGATTCATAGGCCTGGCAATGTGGGGAATTCGGACATAATATACTAGGGACACCTTGCGCACACCATAGTCAAAATTTCGTCCGCGTGTTCGCTGGGACTTGGTTAGAAATGCGTGCCGGTTTTAAAATCGTGTTAAAGATTTATTTATTTTGTCTTCAAATTAAATATACATCTCGGAAATTAGTTTTGTAGAATCCAGGTAGAATATTCGTGTTTCAACTTGTACATAAAATCGTTGTGACTAGAATGAAAGGTAGGCAAAATTTATAGAGACAAAAAATTCCGCCTATTTTTACGATGGCGCTACGCTCGTATGTCCGAAATTGTATAGCTCTCGCGTTGCCAAAGCTAAAACAGCGAATCCGTGATAGGGGAATACAAATTTCTGTTCCAGGTGCGCAGTATTATATTCCTAGGTAAAACGTCTTAGCATCTTAACGGCAGGGTTTCCACCAAATGCTCACGGTATACTTCTCATTATTAAATTGCGAAAGCGTCGGGTGGGATTTGAACCCGGGCCCCCCTGCGTGACAGTAATCACTCTCGTAATTATAATAATAACTGTAATGCTTTATGTAATCACTGATTACATTATCGGTGTACCAAAAATTAGAAGTGATAAGCTCCTGAAAAGAGTGTGTAGGAGAGGGGCTAAAGAAGACGCCATCAAAATTAAATTTTTTCGAGTGTGACGTTTAAGAACGAATCTCTATGCACGACTAGGGGGGCGAGAGAAAATGTCGCCAAGACAAAATAGCCCCTAGACCGAATAGAACGACTAATCTGGTTGACTTTTGGGTCTTTTGTCACTGATGCTGAAGTGGATTTAGAAATACGTCAAGAGAACGCCCAATATATAAGTAAAATTTTTCAAATTAAAGTGATAATCAAAACGCTTCTTAGGCTCAGCAACTGCTTTCGACGCTTTGTGGTAAACGTAACATCTGAGAGTAGACGACCTTATTACGTTGACCGCTTCGTTATTCTATGTCCTTCGATTTGTAGGGACTACAGCAATTTCCTAAACAGCATTTGTTTAATCAGCACTTTCCAAAACAGCGTTTTTCAAATCAGCGTTTTGTCAAAATAGCGCTTTGTCATAACAGTGTTTCTTTATACAGCGCTTCCCAAAACAACAAATTGTTCAAACGGCGCTTTGTCATAGCGGCGGTTCTCAAAACCGTATTTTGTCGAAACATCGTTTCCCAAAACGGCGCTGCTTTCTATAGCACTAATAATATAGGCCTATTGTAATACATATTTTTCTGGAATTTCGGCAAATTTCATTACCTAATGGTTTCTGCCGATAGTTACTATTGCAAACTTACCTAACCTAACCTAACCCCTGAAGTTCATATGTATGTTATACATTTTCCATCGTCAATTCATATAAATTTTAAGAAACCGCTGTTTCAAAATCGCTTATTTGAGAAACGCTATATTCAAAAACGCTGTTTATGGAAAAAGCTGTTTTGACAAACCGCTCTACTAAGAAACACTTAACCAAAAAACGCTGACTAAACAAAACGCTCTTTCGACAAACCGCGGTATTGAGAAACGCTATTTCAACAACCGCTGTTTTAACAAAGCGCCGTTGCAACAAAATGCTGTTTTGAAAAACGCGCGTTTGAAAACGCTATTTTAACAAATGCTATTTTAGTCAAGCGCTCTATTCCCTACATACCATGTCCATCACTGAAATGGCTAAATGACATGTTATGGTTCAAAACTGTTAAATACAGTTGTTTCCACGAAACATGTAACGGTTATTTCGCGGTCAAACACGTCATCCTGAAATCCCGTAACATTCGAGACCATTATTGCTCCAAAAATCGAATGGGGTTATAAAAAGTATGTTAATACGAATAAGGGAGACACGATATTATACGGTTTGCAAAACCTAACTTAAAAGGCAGCGCACGTCTATGTTTTAAAATATAACGAGGTAAATTATTTATTACTAGCGTATATTGTAGCGAGACGTCCAATTTCGGCTTAGGAGAGCGAAACATCGATCCAAGTTGAGTTTTAAATTTTTATCCTATTATAAGGAACATATTTTTTATAACATAAAGTGCTGATAATGGTTTTATTTTTCAGAATCATTTGTGAAATCAAACTTAAACAGTGGCCCTATAAAATTGTTGCCTATAAAATAAATCCTTATCCAAATAATTTTATTTATGACATTTTAAGATAGAACAATTATCTCAGTTAGTCTAATTTCAAAATAGTTAGTGGTTAACCGGCACTTGTGAGTGATCTGTGGGAATTACAAATATGGAGGGATAAGAATTTTTTTTTCAAATAGTCGAACGTTACCAAATGGTTGTGGGTTGTTACCGTGTGAAGCTGAGTTTTCATCGAGCCATGAACAAACGTCCATTTGAAACAAGGTTTTACATGATAATATATTACTTTCAGATTTTAGAAAAAAAACTAAAAATTTTAACCTAATGTCCAATAGAAGTGAAGAGAATAGGTCTCTTTTCATTTAATGTTTAATACATAAAAAAAACCACATTGAAAAGTCTGTATCTTTCGGATTTTTTTAATTGCGAGTTTCGTACCCATATCCTCATACCAGGTGGAGCTACTACCCCTACTTCCACCCCTGGTGAGGAAATCATCGACATTCATTTTTTTAAAAGAAAATCAGCTAAAGAAATCGTTCCTAATTTCTTCACCCCCTTTAGTAACATTTTACCTAATATCATTCGAGCTGATACGAGACGTAAAATAGCTTACAACAATTTACTAGTCTTTTATGCGACCATCAAAAACATCATTTAGTTTCAACGCGGTGGGCATTTTTTTATAATACCTACACAGTTCCTATTTGAATCGACTGTTTAACAGGTCCATAATACTTTGATGATAAAAGTGAAGATAAAGAATGATTTTTGAGCTAATCCATGGTGGCTCAAACTCTCGTTAAGATGAGATAATTAACCCTGTTGTTACAGATTTGGTACTTATTGTCCAAGTCAAGATCTCTAGTGTTATATTTAAAGCTAAATATTATAATCATCCACTGTGTTATGAAAAAAGTTTGATTTCAAAGTACTTTCGACATTGAACTTATTATTGGGAAATAAATTGCATACATAATTAATCAAAATCTCTTTGAACGAAGAAATGTTTTTTTACGTGTAAGCATAAATTATGTAAGCATTGTACCAGTACCTTAGTATATCTTCTGAAATTGGTTTGTGAAAACACGTCAGAATAAATACTTTCAATCAGAAAGGGTCATAATGAAATCGCTTACTATCGTAGCAATTATTATGTTCGTCTATGTAGCTCAAAATGTGGAATCTTCATCAGAGCCTGAACCTTGCGAAGAAAATAATGGAGTTTCTGTCAAAATATTAAACGGCGTGATTCAGGGTAAAATAGTTACAGTTGACGTTTCAGTCGGCCCGGGAAAAACTGAAGCAACGTCAGTGAGAGTTTTCAAAGGAATACCGTACGCTAAACCACCAGTCGAGAATTTGCGATTCAAACCACCGATTAAACCTCAGAATTGGTTAGGCAAACTAAAGACGTTAGACTGGGCAAACAGTTGCGTGCAGCATATTCCTGCTAAAAATCTGGGTATCGCTGTAACTTATGAAAATATTGGAAAGATGTCGGAAGACTGTCTTTACTTAAATGTTTGGGCTAGCAATAACGAACCGAAAAAAGCACCCGTGATGGTGTTTATCCACGGAGGCGCTTTTTCAATGGGAAGTGCGACGAGGTGGGAATTTGCTACTTTAAGCGCTTGGAAAAGTGTCATCGTTGTGTCTCTAAACTACAGATTAAACGCGCTTGGTTTTCTTTATCTTGAAACTAAAGATTACCCGGGAAACGTTGGTCTCATGGATCAACAAATGGCCCTTAAATGGGTTCGAGATAACATAGCCCTATTCGGTGGCGATCCCAAGAAAGTCACCCTTTTTGGTGATGGAAGTGGTGCCGCTGCAATTTCATTTCATTTGTGCAGCGATTTGTCAAATCAGCTATTTGATAAAGCGATTCTGCAAAGCGGAGTTGGAAACAGCGGTTGGGCTTCCGATAGCCCAAAATCAGCAAAGGAAAAGTCAATGAAGTTAGCTAACGCTGTAGGATGCGGAAAGTTAGGAACAACAAAAAAATTTTGGCTTGTTTAATTAAAACTAAATCATCCACTCTCGCGTTGGAATCGGCCAAAATGGCAGATTCGGTTACGATATTTCACGTTCCTGTTCGAGACAACAAGCTCGTCTTTTCGGATTTCAGTTTTATCACGGCTAACATTACTAATCTAAGAAATAAGAAATGCATTATTGGAGTTAATTCCTACAGTGCGGGAGCTTTAGTCTACGCTTTTAAGCAAACACACAAAACAAGTTCAAAAGATATCTTTCATGACTTTACTAAACGGGAGCTTGGCCTCGATGTTAATAGGAATGTTTTAAAGGCACTGAAATATTATTACAAAGATCATTGCGAGGAGTTTACGGAAAACGTCGAGGAAAGAGCGACGGTTCGATTTGCAAATGATAATCGTTTCGTTTGCCAGGCCATCCCTTTCGCCGATTCTTTATCAGCAGCTGGAGTAAAAACTTATTTCTATCAATTTACGTACTCACAACCAAATGACGATTGGGTTGATTCAAATTATGAGGTAGAAATGCTCTTTATAACAGGCTCAAAGAGTTTAAAAGAGGAAGAAGAAATCAGGTTATCTCGACAAATGATGGATTATTGGAGTAACTTTGCAAACTATGGGTAAGTATTCTCTATTTCCACAAACTTACAATACACCCGTCAGTGTCTTAGGTGAAAGGTACTTCCCACCATACATGATTTCTTTAATAATACACGCTTAAAAAATGTGTTTATAAGGTTTTTAGAAATAAACGAAGTATCGGTCGTTGAAAATTTAACGGTTTTAATTACTAAACATGCCATAAGTTTATGATTACACGCTTAAATGTCCGATTTAATTTCGCTGTTCGAGATATCAAATGGGATATTGATATTTCCAGTTCAATTATTGTATAATAATAAAATGTTCTTGAATATTGTGTTTAAAAAATTAAAGCTGAAACCACATAATTCTAGGCATTTAAAAGAAACCAATGATTCGCTCACGTCAGCCGCGGTGGTAAAATAAAATTATTAAAGTCATGTTTTCCACAATTTTTATTTAGTTATTTTTGGGGAGGGTATAAATTATGGTTGTCTTAGCAGATAAAAATTTAGTTACTTATTTATCGAGTTTTTTTGTATATGACTGTTGTTTTACAAAAACATTTGATACATTTTTGCAGTGATCCAAATGGACGATCAGGTGGTTTAACATGGCCAAGATACAGTTTGCCTAAGCGAGAGCGACTTGACATTGACTGTAAAACGAAGAGAGCTCACGGGAAAATTAACGAATATCAGTGTCACTTCTTAAACTTTGTGTATCCGAGAATTGCGGCAGTTAAAAAACAATAAAATCTACGTTGTAGAAATACAAATATTCATCTCCAATCGTTTTCTTATAATAATAGTTCAGCTTAAAAACTAATCGCATTTTTTTAAGCATATCTTTCTTAGAAAAGCTTGGAAAAACTGTTTATTGTATTTTCTTATTATTAGCGATATTTTTCAATAGTCACGTAATCGATATTTATGAAATATCATGTAAAGCTGAAATCAGTGTTTCATGATGAAGGTTGAATGAAAATACTGGAGTAATTATTTGCCGTGGGAAGTCACGCTATAAGAAATCTATGAACAAATCTCAAACAATTTCTTTGAGATTTGTTACATATTTAACACAAACAGATTTTATCCCGGGCTAGTAACTTATGCAATCTATTTAATTTATAAAATTGAACAAAAATTATAATTTAACCAAGCCTAAAATATCCTATTAATGTTTGATCTTCCCATCAGTACATTCAAGCTATTGATGAAAAATTACCCCAAAATTTATATACACCTGGAAAATCAGTCATATAAAACCCGTACTAGTAGTACACGGTTGGACTTTCTATTAACGGCCTTAGGCTGTTGGAGATCCCATTTAAAATGATAGGGCCACTTCCGTTCACTTCACACACACCCGTGAGACTAAGTTTAATTTAATTACCACCAACTACAAACGGCTAACGCCAACTGGTAAATTTTCCTTACGAAATTTTGAATCTTAAAGTGACTTCCGGAATCATAAACTAATTTTAGAGTGCGATTTTCGTGTTGATTTCTAGATTTTAATGCTGTTTCAAAATTATTTTTAAAATTTAAAATTTCACGATTTTTAAGTTGATTTCAAGATTTATAAAATCCTTTTTTCTCTCTCTCTCTGGAGTGTACGAGATTTAAACGGATGTCGTAACTCTCACCCAACGCACAAGGGGCCGTAAGTCAACGCCCGGTACAGCAATGATCAAATGAGGGCACACTACATTATCCAGGATTGCAGCACCTCATACGGTAACCCGCTACACAGCTAGTAACCAGCCCCACCAGAGCGTCGGCGTTGAAAAGGACCACCCCTGTTAGCTTGACCAAAGTTAACAGCCCTTACGTAACTAAAGTTAGAGGTGAGGTATCACCAAGTGTAACATTTATTTACCTCTGCGCAAACCACCTGCGGTTTACAAGTGCCAGAACATGCTGGCCTGGTAAAGCACACCGTTAATTGCACCCTTCAGCCCCTTAAGTAATAAATAATTGTAACAGAAGATATTTCAGTGATTTCTTGGTGAAACAAAGTACGATAAACACTAGAAAAATAGATTAGCACGATTACGCTATTCGTGTTGCTAAAAAAATCACTTTAAAGGTCAAAACGCAAATTATCGAATAAATTTGCCTTAACTTAAACGAAAATGATTAAGTAATATTCTCAATGGTTTCTGGGTGAAAAAATATCCGAGACAAAATGAAAATTAGCGTTTACCTAGTCAAAAATAAATCGATTTCTGGGTGATTCAAATTAGAGAGATGGTCCTATCCGTTTCCGAAATGCCGCGTTAAATATGCCTGCAGAATTATATAAGGAGAAGTTACTACAGAACTTGAAGTTCTGGAAGCGCAAATGCCTTACAAAAACGTGGGGGTAAGTTTCTTTCTTGTTGAAAATTCCACCCCCTCAAAAGAAGAGAACACTCTCAAGGGACGCTGGGTAACGATACCCGCCTCTAACGTGAGCTAACGAAATGAAATTATCGTCTGCTATATCGTACGTTTTAAGAATTAAGTGTTGTGAGACATGGAAATGACACCTATTTACCTAAGTAACTAATACATTTAAAAAAAAGATGACAGTTTATTGGTTAGTCAAGAACTGCTTTATTTAAAACATATGTTTCAATATTCTATACATTTTTTATTGATCGTTTATGCCAAAATTACTAAATTCAAATTGTCTTACTTTATAATTTCATTCTACATGATAATTAAAATTGATCATCTTTGAAATATCACCAACTAATTCCGCAACTACTCGGTCGGTTTTGCTAGAAAAGCCACTTTAATGAATATTTGTACAATGATCTAAGTAAGGCACATTGATATAGCTGAAGGTTCTTGTTTAACTGAAATCAGAATGATAAACCCTTATTTAATTGTAACCTTTAAAAAACACATTTCGTCAAACAATATTGAAAAAGGATTTGGGACGCATACGTATTACAACTTAATATTATGAAAATAGTCACTTTTTTAATTATTCTAGTGAAAGACAAAAACTCGTTATAAAATTTTTATCGTTTATACTATTCTCCACCACTCTCCCCCCTTTTCGGCTTTCCGTTGCTATATGCAACGCGTTTTGAAATTTTTAATGTTTAGGCTTAGTTTCTCTTTTCGATTTGATAGTCGCCAGCCAGATTTCCCGCACGGTACTGATGAGTTCCAAATAGAACGAAACCGGTCTACCGTTGGAATTTCTGGCTATTTTATTTATTTTTAATTTAGTTTATTACTCGAAGATCTATTTGATCCGAGTTTCGCGTTGCTCGAAGACCTATCGGTACGAGTTATTAGTAAGTTTTTAAATTTCTTCAAATTTGTTTAGGATTTAGCTATATTATCCCTTTTAATTATGGACTTATCTACTTTTTCGCGTATTTTATAAAATTTTCAATGACAATCAAAACAAATTATTTCTATCAAAAACTACTAATCCATTTCCAAATCATCCAATTCACTGTCGTCGTTATTTTCTTTCTGTGTACGATTCTTGTCTGAACTCATTCGAAGACTGTTGAGCATTATTTTATTTCTTCCACCAGCACGGTCTGTTCTGTGTTTCAACCACACTTTCATAACTACTTCAATATCATCTCGTCGTATTCTGAAATTAATTCACTTGACGTATCTGTACCATATGAGAAAAATTGTTGAAAACCGAGTTATACACAAATATAACTTTGACTTAAATTTACCAATGATAAAATTTTTCAGTTTGAGGTTAGAAAAATCTATGAGACCCTTTTTTCCACTCCAGTTTATCCCGAGAATTAGCTTATGGTGATAAGTTTAATTTCAAATTCATCTGACAGTATCTCCTAGGGAATTGCTACCCATATAACCAAGATGTGAAACCTAGTTTAAGAAAATGCGTTTAGTGGTGTCAATAAAGTGTAAAGATCTATAATACAATTTTAGTCTGAAGCTTTTGTCTTCTAGAATGTCTTCATACAGCTCTAATCCCTCTTTTTTTGCCTAACACTTACATCAGCTTCATCTTTATAAGGAGGCCGTTTAGACATTTTTCTTTTTACTATAAAATCATGTATCCAATCATGAGTAAAGAAACAATTTTTTTAAATTAATTTACTAATTTGTTTTATTAATTTTGAACATTAAAATTTTATCACTTTGGATATTTTGAGCCACTGTATAAATTGACAACCAGCCAATTTTTGAAAATATGACTTTCGATATCAGAAAGATATTTTTAGTACTAAGTGACATAGATAAAAATAACGTTACTTCAAATATGATTAAAATTAGAAATAAAACAAAAAGTACTTGATTTTCTTTCTTAATGTCTACCTTAGTAATAATAATTATCACGTATTATTGAATCTCAATTATGAAGAAGTCAATAATTTTATCGTCCTTAACTGGTTAAACAATTTATATTGAATGGAAATATATTATTATGGGTAGTGTTATTAAGAACAAGACTCATTAACATAACAATCGCAAATAAATCCAGAATAAGAATGTTGATGCTTTGGTGAAGAAAAAATGTTAAATTAAAATCATCTTATTACAGAATAATTGGTTTCATAATAAATTACCCCTTTTAAAATATTTCAAAATGTCACCTATTTCAGTTTTAATTGTGGGCCAATTTTTAACAGAAATATTAGAATTGGACAATTTTCATAGTGCACAAATTTCATTTTAAAAATTGGCCTAAAAAGTACTAGAAGTGGTCAATTTCTTTAGAGGACCAATTTAAATTTAAAAATACTAGAAGTTGTCAATATTCATAGTGGCGAAATTTCATTTTTCCAAAAAAAAACCAGAAAAGGTGAATTTTAATTTTTATAATTGGCCCACAATATTCCTCGATATTCCATAATGATATTATTTTTAATATGGGTAAACATGTAAAAACTGTCCAAAACTGAAAAAAATACTATACAAGCGTTATTTAAAACTTTGAATATTTGGGTAGAAATCAAATAGTACACGTACGTAGAGAAATCTTCAACCTGAATCGCTTGATTAAATAAAGTATTTTCGTATATATTTGTAAAAAGGCATTGTTTACATTCGTGTTGGCATAATCATTAAATGAAACTATGGTCGTAGTCGCGTAACGACAGATACGCAATCGCGGGCGTGCAAGTGGTTACCTTCTGCGGGCACATTTCCCTTTTCCCAGCGGACACTAGAGTGAAGCCACGCTGTTAGAGCTCCTAAGTCAGGCCTCTTTGTTAAGATTATGTCTCGTTGAGGTCCTCCAGAGATAATTTATAGGGCCTAAAACGAAACTACACGCAGGCCCGACTAGGAAAGGTAAAACGGTAAAAATTACCGAGGCCCTTGTAACTTGAGGGAGCCCCGTTTTCAACCATTCTCAAGCGTTTTTTAACTCATATATTATTGAAAACGACAAATCATGCCTATTTTCGAAAAGCATTTCCCATGTAACAAACGTCAATGAAGGCAGGGGGTCGTTTGTTACAGCAGGCGGGTCCAAATACTGAAGTTACGCCAAAAGGGGCCTATTAACGGTTAAACATTTGATATCGGTTACACTTTCTATACTGGCGTGGTCAAATAGGTGTACACATTTAGCAGTCTCCTGCAGACACTCGTACGTCGAAAAGCCCATATTCGGCTCTTTTCTCAAGGACTAATTTAGTGTGTAACATTTTTCAAGGTCTAGGTCGAGGGGTCTAATTCATTCGAAACCCCGTACGTTTTTTTATTTCAAAATCCGAGATGAAATCCCGAAATTCTGTACTTTTTTCCGAATGTCTATATCTAATGACCCATAAGCTAGTGCTAAGGAAGAGGAATGTAAAATGCAGCTCGTCCCCAATAATTTCCATTACGGTATTCGTTATAAAAAAGTTGAAAATAAGAGCGTAAGTAGAGTATGACCCTAAACAATTCCTTCGTTGGAGAAATTACTGCCATCTAGGAGCAACAAACACAACACCCCACACAAGGAGAACGCAACCCGTCAAAAGTCGTGGATTTTCTAGTGTACATTTTTCATTGGCTAGACACTTTAGCGCCTGCTGCCGTCGGAAGAGGAAAATTCGGAAATTGTCTTCCCCCGCCCCTAAAACGTTCATCGTAAAGGCTCGTGACGCTCGTCCAATGAAATTCGTAAACAACCCTTCGTTAGCGTGTTTAAAGGCTAGCTGCGTTCTCCTTGTGTTTGTTGCTCCTAGCTGCCATGTTAGATTGATGAATCTGAAAAAAAAATCGATTATTTCAATTTAGGAGTCAATCGTCTTCGCCGTTCTCTGCCACTTATTGAACTGTGTGGTCATTGGCGCAACAGACTATCATTAAAAAAAGTTGAGATTTTGGAGACTAGAAAGCGTTATACTCTTGTTTCTTATGAAAGCGGTTATTTTGAAACGCCACTATCAACGCTGATATGGGTAATACAATGTGTACACTGTTCATTCCCTCAAAACTTAAGTTAGAACGTGCTTTCTGTTAACAAATTCGCTTTATTTAGCTCTGCATATGTAACGTATAATATAATATTATTTTCATTATTTAGCTTTGGACCCGACTTTGAAAATGGATTGCATGCAAGCAAATTACGAAAAAACACAAGTTATATCTATTAAGACGATGATATACTACCAGACGATATATGGAGTCTCAACTTAACTCCACGATAACTTACGCGTTTTACCCAAAGCGTGCAGCAAAATTGCTCCTCGGGACCGAACTATTGAAGTTCTTCGTGGATGACCTCCAGCCACCAAAAACCAACGTATTACAGTGGTGGAAGGTATGTACTTGAAAAGAATTCAATTTTCCAATTTTGGTCAAGTTTGATAAAATTGACCAAAATAAATACTTTGTTTTTCAAAAAATCGCTATTTACCTATACATTAATCAAATTTTACACAACTTATAAATTTCCGTCAATTGCTATGAATTTTGATCGAAACTACTGTTTTTGATCAAAACATTTTCAAATTTATATATTTTTTTCAATTTTGAAATATTTTTTCAATGTTTGTATTTTTTTTATTTTTTTCTCACTTTTTTTCCAATTTTAGCCATATCGCTTCATTTTCACTCATTTAGTTCAAATTGATCAAAATGTGATCAATTTTGATATTTTTGGTCAAATTTTATAAATTTTTTATAATTTTGGTATTTGAATTTTTTTTCAATTTTTTTAAATTTTTCTAAGGGTCAAAATCCCATGCTATTTTCAACGGAAAGATTTCCATTTTATGTTGTCAAAAACATTTTTCGTTGCCATGGCAAAACCGTTGCCAATTGAATAAAATCCCTTTAGGTTTTTCAAGTTACACGAAGGTCTACCATTATCCCGAGTTTGAACAAAATCGGTGTGTAACACCTCGGGTAGTCACCTTGTGAGTCATAAAAATATAGTTTTAAGCACAATTGAAAGTGTTTAAACTAAGTAAAATAAGAAATTGAAAATAAGAAGACGATGATATATATTGTTGATATGGTATATGTTTAACTATTTAAGTTACGCGTTATCCCGATTAAAATACCTTGACTTCCAGACTATATCACGTAACTAGCAATAAGTTTATTTATATCTATATTCTTTTCACCCTATTTAGTACTTTAATCAGAGTCATAATTTATTTGGGTCTACTTTACTCAGTGGCCGGTTAAGAAAGACAAAATATCTAGTACATTTGGTGGAAAGACACTAGCACGAATTTTGAGTAAATCAGCGGCGGAAATTTCGAATTTGACCTGTTTACGTTTGAATTTCAAAATATACGAGCGCGTGTTGTATAAATTAATTAATAAACGTAGATAAGATATAAAAACAGTGGCATTAATGTTTAGAACTACAAGTGATACTTAACTACAAAATTAAGTTTGGCTAGTCCCGGGTAAGTAACGAACAGGTGACGTACATAAACATGCGATTTAATTTGCTGAGGAGCAGAGTACTAAAAATTCACTGTAATGAAGCTTAAAAAATAATCTACATTAAATATTTATTGATCACTCTGAAATTTACGCAGTAGACAATTCTAACCGGGATTAATATAACACGCGTATGAACCTCTCGGAATTTAACAGAAAATAGGCGAAATTCGAAATTCCCGCCGCCGATTTATCGGGATTTCATGCTAGTATCCTTCCACCAAATGCATTAGATATTTGGCCTTTCTTAACCGGCAACTGAGTATAGCTTAAAGCGATTTCAAGTTTGTCATGTTCAATAATGAGACTACATGTTTCTCTATTTATTCAATTTTTACGAAGCAGGATGGGCCTTCTTTTTAGAGGTAATTAATTTAGTTGAATATTCAAATTATAAATAATTTTAAAAGGTCGTTGTGTTAGAATTAATAGAGTGCGGCTGTCTCATGCTGTTATTGGCTTTTCTAATTGTTTAATAATATCTTTATCATATTCTCGTACTTTTCCTTTATACAGATATTGTTGAAGAGAAAATAGCTTAGTTAATTTTGTTCAAAGTTTAAAAAAAAAACTCGGAAAAATACAACTGGCCTGAATATTTAGTTGCACTCTTAATGTGTCCAAAGTTCAAATCATTTTGTTGTACGCTCAGTTTTTATAAGGAAAAAATACCATATAATTATTTTTATTATTTTATCGAATACGTACGTTTGAAAAGATTTAAAAAAATAATAAAATTAAAAGCGATGCAATTTTCTACAAAAAACAATCACAATTAATTTATGATATCTCAGTTTGAATGTTATCCCTGAAACGCACACTTTAAATTTTAATTGAGAAAAATCTACGGGATACCAAAACATTCAGTTGTTCATGAACCGGTCTGCAGAAATGTTTTAAATAACTTAACCGTTATCCTCGGAATATTCTCGGGACGATAAAGAAATTAATTTGGCAATTTTTTCTAAAATTGTTAGAACTTTAGCGTTTTCGTACTAATTTCACTAACTCGCCGCTACGCAGTCGGCTTAACAATATGCGTTTGGTTTCCTTTCATATTTTAACCTGCGAGTCATGGGTAACAGACGGCGCTAACTAATTTAGAGATATCGTAATCTGTTTTTTTTCAACTTAAAATATGCGACCGACCCTTCAACCAACTGTGGCTTTTGTTGTTTTTGCTTTAGCGAGCTAACATAACGTATTTCGGTGGCGACCCCTAAATAAAGAATTTAACTTAAACAAATAGCAGTTTTACTACAGTCGGACTGTAAATAATCCCATCTCATAGTCATTGTTAATTTGCAAAGCACTCTATCGGTTACTGAATGGTTTTTGGATACCTTTATTAAAACTTTATTAATCTGCGAAAATCGTAAAATAATGGAAAACCAATAAATCCAAATGTTAATCTCGCTGCCGAAAAATTGAAACTGGTTGACGTAATCAGCAGGAAGCATATTCCAATTTCTTAATGAACTTGTGGTTTAGCAAATTAATTCATATCTAGTTTTGGTTGGCCGTACAACATTTAATTATTACTTGGAAAGTAAAATTCAAGAACGAAAATGATAAAATTTAAATACTTTGAATATCTATAAATAGGAAAGATGAAAAAATATAATTAATAAAACGACCATTTGTTGCTCGTCAAGAGTGCGATAAATAAGTTTATATCGAGTAGTTATGAATCGAATCATTCGATGAGATCAACTGACGAAAAACAGATTAAGGAAGCATTCATGAAAAGTAATACAAACTCATAGTAGCACATGCGTGAGACAGTTCTGGCAGTTTCACTTTCAATGGAATACTAGGCTTTTTTTATGAATATTAAATGAACCTTTCTCGCTCCGGTAATCCAAAAGAGAAGAACAAATATTAATAAACTATAATAGACGAGGATCAGACGGATAACAACATTACCCCCTTATCCATTTTCAGGTTTGCTTAAAGGGATGCTGAAGACGATAAATAACTTACTCTTATTCGATTCCCCATCTATAATTAAGCATATTTAAATATTTCATTCGTTAAAATACTTTAAATCCATTTTTTTTTAAATAAAAATTTGAGAAATTCGGGCCTAACGCGTCGACCCCTCAACTTTTATAACACCAACCAATGAGAGAGCGAATTTAGGCGCACGCTCAGAGCCACCGCATTTTGCGATTTTTCGCCTAATATTTGTAATGACACTTTTCTTCATAAATTAATTCGGATAACTAATTTATATACACGTTTTGATCGGTTATTCTACTGTAGAAATATTTTTTTACATCTATTCTTTTTAGGCCAGCAGTCAACGCACGCGATTTTATAAGGTAAACAATCATTTTCACCGCGATTTATAATATACAAGGCCAAGACTTATTTTAGTTTATGAAACTTAGTTAAATTTAGAAAGGGTCCTGACGGAAATTATGGCTGAAGAATTGGAGAATCTAGGGGCCGTTCCGTTTAACTTTGAGCCTCTACTTGTTGACCACCCCGAGTATTTTGCAAATGAAGATGAAAATGAACAGCCAGTAGTAGCGGGAAATAATGAACGTATTGGAAATACCAATTGGTAAAAATGAATTCTGAATATTTTTCACGAATCATTATACTAATTTAAGCATAAACAATTTCTTTTAGGTGTACTTGCGGTAATTGCAGGCCAATGCCAACAGCGACGGAGAGTATTTGTTGTCGAGAGATAGGATGATTAGTGCGAAAAACTCCTTGTTTACGCTGCTGTCTCGGTAGGAAAAAAAATTCGATTAAATTGTTTAGAAATTGATGTTCTCGAGCCAGCGTACCTCCATTAGGTACGGGAAATGGATGATAGGAATGAACAAGAAATACATAAGTAAGATACTATTTGGTTTTAACAAAAGTTAATAATAAACCTTATTTCACTAATGTTTAAAATTACAATAATTAAAGTAATAAATTCAGGAAAATGGATTAAAATATTATATAAGCAAGTTTTTAAAGAACCTGAAAACGTACATTGCCCTAATGTAAAATTTTCGTAAGGAATGCATACATTTAATAATTTTCAATTGTTTATAAAATTGTGCACATCCGCAAGCTGTAAATTGTTAAAAGAACGTTTCTCCCCGAAAAGGGTTTATAAAAGATTTCTGGTTTAAGTTTTACAGTCTATTTTCACTTGTGATAATTGCTGATAAAGCTCTTTTTTACAGAAAATATAGATATATTGCATATATACAATTTGTTTATATTACATTCCGTAGAATGGGAAGGAGGAATTGAGCACCAATTCCTAGTTGTGCAGTCTCAAAAATACGAGAAGAATTTCCATCAGAGGAATTTACTGGATTTAGGTATCCAAGGCAATGAATTAAATTTTTGAATCTTTTTATTGAAAACGAGTCTATTTTTTGGCCACAACATCACTTTTATTGACATCAGCTGAATGCTTAGCTGCTAGAGTGTCGGCTTTACATGGTGGGGCCATAAGCTGTTGAGCACTAGTAGCTTGTAGTACTGCATTTTTGTATGTCATGTCCAAAACCTTATTTACATATTCTATCCATTTGCAATTGTTTCATTATAATATTTAAATTTCAATATAAATTTTTCTTATCCTAACAAATGTGTTGGGAACGAGAATGCTTCTCACTGTGGGCTGGCCGTGTTTAGCTTTCGGATAAGCGAAATAGTATTCCTCTTCTCCTTCTGCGTTAATTGCTGGATCTTTATTGCCATTTTCATTGAAATGCAGTACTGATAAATATGTTATTTTGTAAATAAGAGTGTAAATTTAGTTGATATTTGGGTTTCATACCTTGACATGATAGAATCTCGGTGAAAATGTACTCTCTTGGTTAAAAATGAATTCATCACTGAATGGAATACTTCAAGCGTGTACGTTTGATATTTGTCAGTAGTTGTGATATAGCTGCTACCGTATAACGTGCGTTGCCTACAGCTAACAGTTTTTTCTTAATATCTAAAAAGAAACCATTTTCTTAATCAATTTTTAAAAATTAGTTTAAAATTAAGTTACTTTTAGCAACATGCCAGTTGTCGAATTCGTGAGTAATAATTGGGTGGATTTTCTTCAAATACCCAATAATTCCAAGATGTCGATCAGAAACCTTTTTATTTATTTTGATACCATTGTCTTCGAAAAATTTCAAACATCTAACAAGGCCCTGAAGTTCCATTTGGTTTGAGCTTTATCTGCTCTGTCGACTTTTTTAAATTTTGGGAAAAAATGATGTGGGAATCGTAATGGAAATGGACGTTACCTGACACCACGCTCAAAGGTTAGAGACCACGTATTTAAGATTGCTCTTAGTGTCAGGTAACATGAAACATTGCACTTTTTTTATTACCCGAACAAGCTCAAAATGTAAAATTTTTACAGTTTTGGCATTCATTGCAGTGTACCACCCGAACTTAGCAGAGAACCCTGGTGAGTCCGCCCTGCCATCTGTAGATAACTACCAATTCCTCATCTTCTTTGGCAGCGGTTAAAAGAGTCTTCCACAACTAAAAAGGTATGTAAATTATAAACGATATTATATGGCAAATTAATCAAGAAAAAATTTATACTCGTTCAATAACAGGATGAAACATTAACTGGTAATGGAAATACATCCGTTCAGAAAAAGAGCGGAGCTTGAAATGCTTAAAACATTGTCAATGTTTTTGTCGGAAGTAACCCAGCAAAAAACATTGACGCTGCAAGCAAATAATTTCCCCATGAGTTGAATCCAAACATTGACTGGCCCCTCCACTTGAAAGTATGGCCATCCAAACACTCAGTTGTAATATGGAGCATTGATCCAACCACTCTGCGTTTTATACTAATTACGGGTTTTTGATGGCATATATGGCACATTGAAAAGTAACAGCAATCAAGATAATAATAATAATAATAATAATAATAATAATAATCAGCTAGGCTAATACCCAAAGCACCACCTTAGGCCTAAGTCATCAAGCGACTTTTGAAGCCATTAATTCAGGTGGCCGGGTTACAGAAACTATAAGGTGTGGGGGCCGATCATCTATTTTATATTCATCCCTAGGTGAGTATAATTATTTTATATTAGTGAGCCTATAATTTTGGTTTTGATTTTCAGTACTTACTCTTGAGCTTCAAGATCTTCGTTTTCTTGACTAAATTCCACACTTTCACTCGACGGATCATAAGATGAACCAATGTCAGGAGAGTGAGAAACTTCACTAAACCTCGAAAGTGACAATAATGGACAATTTATGGGTTCTGCCACTGATCTAGGAATTATAAGCGGACCTTCATCATCCTCTGAATCATAAAAGATGTCTTCAGTGCGACTAGATTTACTTGACTTTGTAGGAGAGGAAGTTGATGTATTAAAAATATCACTGGGTACTATGCGACAATCCTAAATCTAATAAAATTTCATATTTTTTTAAAATTAAGATTACTATGCAAATTTCTAATACTCTGAATATTTTAAAAATTGCATTCACTTGAACAGCAATATCCCTAGTTTTAGGTTTGACTTGCGACGCAGTTTTCATAGTGAGTTTCTAAAATGAAATTTATCAAAAGAAAGCTCTAACGAACAATTCACATCAAAGAACTATAACCACTTACTATAGAAGCGTAGGTATGAAACTGGGTTGGACCCTAACTAATTCGGGAGCACCTGGTGCTTCTGAAGATGAACCACCTAACTCAATTCCTTACTCCCCAGGAAAGATTTCAGCATCCACCAATGTAAAGTCAACTAATCTGGCTCTTTTAAAATCATTTGGATTTAAAATGCTTGGAAGTGCATTTCTCTTTATCCGGCGTAGCTTAGCAGTACGCGGATGAAAACTATCTGATGGGAAGTGAGCAGAACATACTCTCAAATTTGGAGGGGATTGAAAATCACCTGAATTTATTAGAGCTTTAAGCCATACCTCCCTTATTTGTTGATCTTTCGGAAATGAATGAAATGAGATGTTTAACCCACGACAATTGTCAAACGTATTATCGCACAGTCCTACAGCACACACTACCGAGGGGTAAGACACTCAAGAACTCAGGTGTACATTTGATATTGGAACTCCCCTGAACTCTAGAGAACTCTCAAGAACTCCCGCGAACTCTCAAGAACTCTCCTCGAACTCCCGCAAACTCCCTCAAACTCTCTGGAACTCACCCTTGAACTCTCAAGAACTCTCGTGAACTCTCCCGAACTCTCCCGAACTCTCGAGAACTCTCCGGAACTCAAGAATGAACTATCTGGAACTCACCCTTGAACTCTCAGAACTCTCAAGAACTCTCGAGAACTCACCAATGAACTCTCGTGAACTCTCGAGAACTCTGCAGAGTTCGAACTCCCGGTGTACACAAAAATCCTAAGTGTCTTACCCCTCGCACACTACACGGCTCGCCATCTACTGTCAAATGTAAAAAGTGGCAATCAAAACGCTTCTTTGGAGATTCAAATCTATCAACAGGCCTAAAAGCCGGCTCCTGCTAGCCTGAAAACCAAAAACACACATTAAGCCTTGGCCTTATATATTGGAAATTGTGGTGAAAATGATTGTTTACCTTATAAAATCACGTGCGTTGACCGCTGGCCCTAAAGAATAAAAGTAAAAAAAATATTTCTACAGCAGAATAACCGATCAAAACGTTTATATAAATTAGTTATCCGAATTTACTTTTGAAGAAAAGTGTCATAACAAACATTAGGCGAAAAATCGCAAAATGCAGTGGCGATGAGCGTGCGCCTAAATTCGCGCTCTCATTGGTTGGTGTTATAAAAGTTGGAAGAGGCTTCTCATTGGACGCTCGTACAGCCGCGAAATACACAAATTTCCGCGAACATTTTGGGTCGACGCGTTAGGCCCGAATTTCTTAAAGTTTTTATTTTTTTTTAAAATGGATTTAAAGTATTTTAACGAATGAAATATTTAAATAGGCTTAATTATAGATGGGGAATCGAATAAGAGTAAGTTATTTATCGTCTTCAGCATCCCTTTAAATTTGAAATGATTTGGATGGAAATTCGATCGAGGTTGAGGGTGTCGTTATAACGGTCAACGCGTTGTTGTTTGCGGTTTAAGTTTTCGACTCTTTTTTTCCTATACGACCATAATATCGAAACGTCGTATCTACAGACTTTTAACTTCTATAAGTATTACGCTGCTTACGGCAATTTAAGAGCTATCAATATAATGAAATATTGAACAATAGTCCTTGGAAGGAAAATTAATCTTATTTCCTGAAGACGTAGTTTGAGACAATAGACGGTTTAATCTTCTTACACAAATTTAAGAACCTTATCTAGATTTTCGACCACCAAACCTTCAAAAAAGCACTTTTAATATTTCACTATGCCGACCTGGTGTAAGAATATTTAAACACTCATTAAAACTGATTAGATTAAAAAAATGTATAAAAATGTATGTTATGTATAAGTTTCTTTCCCCCATTCTCGAAAAAGATTTAAATGCAATGTATACGTGATGTACTCTCTTAGTCTTGATGATGGCGTTGATTACGTCGAAACTAGTCAACGATATGTTTTTAAAATTTTAGTTTGAAATAAATAATGTTTAAGTTTATATTAAAATTAAAACTTATTCCTTGCCGAGCGTTAAACGTAGAGTTGTTGTTGACCTACTGAATTATTAAATACTACTTAACTAACTAAAATATTCATTTTTGTAATCATTAAAGGTGGCCAGTGCCGTCTTTGGTCTAAAGCGTACTACCCTTGCCATTATTTTGTACGGGATTTCGGGATTTCGTAGAGATTTTGGCGATTTTATCATAATTTTTTAAGTGCTTTTGGGATTTCAATGTTAATTTACCATAGAGAGAGTTAAAAGATTTTGCGATTTTAGACAAAGTGTACGGGATTTTGGTAAATGTCCGACCCCTCGACCCTTATAGTGAGAGCGCATGGTGATAAATTGTTCGAAATTAGTATACAGCTCTGAAAATTAATATACACGTGCCTTGAACTATACTCTCGACTACCTAAATTTTATTTTTCAAAAAAACCGACTGGAAAAACTTTTATAAGCAAAAAACGCCCTTGTGGCCGAGGACGCGCGCATCTTAGTTTAAAGGTGTTTTTAAAATTATGTTCTACGTTGCACCGCATCTCCGCAACTTTAGGAATAAAAAATGGTAAATCGCGTGAAGTTTTGAATTTTTTTATGGTAATACGTGTCACAGTGTTACTTAAAACCTGATATGGAACCGCATCGTGGTATTTTTTTACTTGACGTTTTTTACAATTTTTCGTTTTTCTCTATAGGAAAAAATGGTAAATCGAGTTTAGCTCGGGTCGTAAAGGTGGTTAAAATATTGATTTTTTTTTATGGTGATACGTGACATAGTATTACTTAAAAGCTGATATGAAACTACATCGAGACATTTTTTTTTTCAATTTCCCAGCTTTTATCTTTTTTATATAGATGCGGTGCAACTTAGATATTTTTATTTTAAAAACAACTTAAACTAAGATGCGCGCGTCCTCTGCAACATGGGCGTTTTTTGCTTATTAAAGTTTTTCCAGTCGTTTTTTTTTTGAAAAATAAAATTTAGGTAGTCGAGAGTATAGTTCAAGGCACGTACATATCAATTTTCAGAGCTGTATACCAATTTCGAACAATTCGGGTATATTTTGTAACCATGCGCTCTCACTAATAGAAGTATATAATATATCTTATTAAAGAAATAACCCATTTGCTGGGCTACTGGAATTCGCTTCAAATATGTTCTTTCGTAGTCACTAGTCTCCTGTAGTTTAGGGGGCAGATTAAATTTTTTAATTTTTCCTAGGCGAAAAAACCAACTCAAAAAATGTTCAGCCTTGACGCACTGAATTCATCGTCGTTTTGGTGGAAAATTCGCTCCCATTGAAAACTAGCTCGAGTCTGCGAAGGTGCTTTTTATGGAGTAAATATATAATTCTCTCGTAAGAGCTATTTACTAAATTTCTGATGACAATTAAAGCTTAGTTTTAACTAGGACGCGTCAAAATCTATTTTCCTTTAGGCGCGTGAAACCGACTGTACGTTCCATAGTTAAGGGACGCGCCATTACGCGTGCAAGTGGAAAGTATGCCTAATTTTCCGTGTGTCAAAACGTTTGTTCGTCTCCACTAACTGTTATGTATAATTATGTATGACGTATTACGTATTATGTATATACAGGGTGTCCACTAAAAACGATCCATGACGAATATCTCAGAAACCGTTTTCTCTAGGAATTTTAAAAATTTATGTTACGTAGCTCGAACAGGGCGCCAAAGAAGAATGATGACCTCGATGACCTTGAACCATGTCTTCATGGTCATCGAAAAACTATCTCGAGAACCGTAAGTGTTAGAAAGTTGGTTCCAATTAGAAAAGTGTTTCCCGTCACGTTTTATGCGTCTAATGCGTGACCATGATCGGATTCGATCAATAGTAAGTCGAAAAACATTTTACCAAAATCACATAATAAAAGAAATCCCTGATACTAAACAAAATTCCATGAAAAACGTAGACGAAAATGAAGGCGATTCGGAGATGTACGATTCGGACGCAAGTTCTCAATCGGTCAATAAAGCAGTAGGCTCCAAAAATATACCACTATCTGAAGGAAAACTAAGTGAAGAAAATTTTGCTGATTTTTTAAATACAGTCAAAGGACTACGAAAACCCCGTACTGCAGCTAAAAAATTTACAAAAAATATAAACGAATTAATAAATCAAGTAAGCAAATATTCAGATAAATATGAAAAACGTCGAATACAACTACTTTACAAAAATCTATGTAAAAAAAATAAATATTGCCATAATTTTAAATTTTCTCTCCCAAATGAGATTAAACTTTTTAACTCATAATGTTAGAGGGTTAAATAGCCCGAACGAATACATCAAAGAAATAAATTTACAAAAAATTAGAAGCATTACCTTTTTTCCTGGCAAGAAACTTATCTTCAAAAAAGCTTTCTTCCAAAAAATATTTATAATCCCTATGTAATAAATTACAGTTTCTTGTCTACAATGCAAGCTGGAACTGCAATGGGATATTCAGCTAAAATATTAATGACATACCAACCAACTATTTCCTTTAAAGTACTAGATGTGGGATATCTTGAAAAATGGACATAAATTTTGAAAACCAAAAATTTAAACTAGTAGCTTATAATATTTATGTACCTCAAGAAGATAAACACGCGATAGAAATGTTGGAAGCCATTGATAAAGACATTGAAGAATACGATGACTTAAGTACAAATATAATTATAATGGGAGATTTTAATTGTACGCTTAATCCAGAAGTTGATAGACAAAACTGTAAAGAGTATAGAAAACTTTTAGTAAGGAGTCTAAATGCACTATTAATAAAAAATAACTTAATCGATGCCGCTGATCTTAAAAACAGCGAGGCAACTCGTTTCACGTGGGTTAGCCAGACCAGTAAAAATTCAAAAGCTAGACTAGACCGATTTTACTTATCAGTATCTCTATCGCCTATGTTAATTAGAACCCAAATTTATTGCGGTGGATCAAATTCAGATTATCTTCCATTAGTTCTACAACTAAATGTAGAGTTTATTAATCGAATAATAGGATGCTCAGATATTTGGTGTTTAAATACTTCACTACTACGCGAGGAAAACTACAAGCAAATATTAGAATTTAATCTAAAGAAATGGGCTAAGAACATACCATACAATATTTACGACAAATTTAAGTGGTGGGAGTCATTGAAACTAAATATAAAAACATTAACCAAAGAATTAACGTATAACAATAAAAAGAGAGAAGACACGGAGATAATTAAACTTAACTTTGCACTAGAAAAAACAATAAACGATAAAATCAGACAAAAAGTTTTAAAAAGAGCGCAATTTATCGAGTCAGAAAGAGCTAAAGCACTTTTAATAAGATCTAAAATGGAATGGAACCTACAAACTAATATACCAAGCAAGCTACTATTACAAAAAGAAAATCAAAAATCTATTAATAAACTGACTCATGTAATCAAAAGTAATGGCCAACTCACTACTGATCCGGTGGATGTTTTCTCAGAAGTACATAAATACTACACAAACTTTTTTCGAAAAAGTAATATCGAAATCAAAAATATTGAAAAATATTTGAGTCCGTTTCCAACGTTATCAAATGAACAAAAAGAAGAATTAAACAAACAAATTACAAATTTAGAAGTCAAAGAAACTATAAACTCAATGTCAAACAACAAATCCCCCGGTAAAGATGGAATTTCCTTTGAACTATATAAAACATTCTCGCTTTTTTTCGTACCAATTTTGCGCGACATTTTTAATTTGTGCATAGAAAACAACAAGTTTCCAGAATCCTTTCACGAAGCTATTATAACTTTACTTTTCAAAAAAGGTGATCATTCTAATCTACGGAATTGGCGTGGAATTTCATTACTCAATACCGATTATAAATACTAGCTAAAATTCTTGCAAATAGACTCAAAGCTGTAATATCCACCGTAATTCATCAAGATCAAACATGTTCAGTTCCCGGTAGAAATATAATTGACAATTTGGATTTTGTACGAGATACTCTGCATTACTATAATGAGTCAAATCAAAATTTGGCACTGGTCTCATTGGATTTGGAAAAAGCTTTCGATAGGATAAACCATGACTATTTATTTGCGGTTCTCAAAAAATTTGGCTTCGATGGAATTCTATTAAATTTCATTAAAACAGTTTATAAAAATGCTTTCGCCAGAGTAAAATAAAACAATACGTTAACAGCAAAAATTTTTATATTTACTGGAATAAGGCAAGGAGATCCCCTATCTAGTATGTTATTTGTATTAGCTATCGAACCACTACTATGTCATCTAAGGCAAAAATTACGTCCTTTTTCAATAAATTTAAGTTTTTTAAATCGATCGCTAATAACTCCTAGCTACGCTGATGATGTAAATATTTTCATAACCAAAGAAGACGGTTTTACCGTTTTAAAGAAAGAATGTAATAGATTCGAAACAATAAGTAATTCTAAATTTAATTTAAATAAAAGTAATGGTTTGTGGATTGGTTCATGGAAAACTAGAACTGATTGTCCACTAGATATTTCATTTTCAAACGAAAAAGTTAAAATTTTAGGCATAGAATTTCATAATGAATCCAAGTTAAATACCAAATTTTTAAATAATATAACAAACCAAATAGAGTGTAATATCCTAGCTAAATCTAAAACCGAAACAAATTTAAATATGAAATCCAAAGCTTTAATTTGTAATAACGAAATGTCAGTTTTATGGTATTTCGTTACAGTAATTGTCTTTCCTAATGAAATAATCAAAAAATTGGAAAATATCTTTCTAAACTATATATGGAATAATGGTCGACACTGGCTTAAGAAAGAAATACTATACGCTAAAACCATTGATGGTGGAATTGGATTACTTAATATTTCTGAACAAATTAAAAAATTCCAAATAATAAAGATTCAGAAAATCATAAATTTAAAGACCAATGATATAGCCAGAGACTATTTTTATTTTAATTTGAGCTTAGTCAATGAAATGCGCTATGATTTTGAACTTTTTTTGTATGAAGATATTCCAGTTAGTTACAAAGATGTTCAACCTGTGTATAAACAAATTCTTGAAACTTGGAAAGAAAATGTGATATCTAAAATTGAAGTAGTTCATACAAAACGTAGTTTTCTTCATCAACCTTTATTTTACAATCACTACTTAAATCACAATTTAACCCATCCATTATGGAAGCAAAATAATTATAGATATGTGCTTAATTTTTTTGTAGTAAATGATTTTTTGAAAATGAAAAATTTAGAGGACTGTTTGAAAAGCAATAGAAGCACAATTTTACAATATAAATCCTTTAAAAGGGATTTAGAAGAAAACTATTCTGATATATTAAAAAAACTTAAATATACAGAATATGTAAAAATAGATAAAATTTATAATAAACCGTGTATAATTTTAAAAATTGGAAATGAAAAATACGAAATTAAAAATGTTAAAAATTATCAATTAAAAAAATTAATTGTCTCAGCCGAAGAAAATGCTAAAGAAGTGGAAAATGAAATTCTTAAAAATTTTCATTTAATTGAAAGAAATTTAAAAATAAATCCTAATTTCTATTTTATTTGGAATAGCAGCTTTAACTTCAAAGAAAAAGATACTCTGTACAAAATGATTTACTTAAAAACTTTATCCCCCTATAATGGTTATAAAATTTATAAAAATTTGAAAAAAGAATGCCCGTTATGTAACACTTACCTTGGAACAAACCACCATATTTATTTTGAATGTGAGGTAACAAAAATTTTTTTGATGTATAATTTTATATTACGTTTTGAAACAAATCTTAATTTTAACATAATTTTTTATTGGTTTTATGATTTAACTAATCAAAATTTTAACAAAGAAAATGTAAATTTAATATGTGCTTTATCAATGTGTGTTAAACTTGCTATTTATTTCACTGTTTTTGATCCACCTATGCACGGACCGGATCAAAGAATCAAGTCCTTTTTTAAAAAGAAATTATTATCTGTTATTCTGTATGCCAAAAATTTAAAATCACCAAATTTGATCACTAGGGCTGTTGAACTAAAAATTGTAAAAAAATATAATAATACGATTGTTCTAACTTTGTAAAATTTTTAAGTAGTTTGTTATAGCCTGTTTCCTAGATGAACAGGCAAACACAAAATGATTTATATAATTGATATTATATATTGTAACGCCTCAAACTGAAATAAAAGACGTCATAAAAAAAATCACAAAGGTCGTAAAAGGGAAAATTGCAAGACAATCGCATCATGGTACGAGACTTTAATATTCGGATATGACCTTGAACCATGTCTTGAAGGTCATACTAAAATTATCTCGAGAACTATTAGGTTTAGAGCAAAAATTCCAATTAGAAATTATAATTTCAAAACTTATTTAAAGTTATTAATACATAAAATGTGACGAAAAACAACTTACTAAAGTAAACGCACTGTATATTATATTATAGTATACGATAACGTGTGCCGCAGACTGCCAAGCCCTACAAAATGACCTCAATAATATTACTGCGTGGTTTGAAAATAACGTTTACTCGCGAAACCAAAACCATAATTTGTCAATACCGGATCCATCACAAATCAGTTCCTCGCATGGACTGTTTAAAGGATCTTGGCATTCTGATAGATAGTGGGATCTCCGCCAGCATGTCTCCAATATAGTTGGCCGAAATCGCCATCTTCTCTTTGGAATTCTACGTCTCTCAACAGTCCTACAGTCAATTACCAGTCTTAGGTTGCTTTAATTTAGCTTGGTACGATCTAACTAACTTACGATTAATTGTCTTGGGGAAGATGCTCCGACTATCTTTTCCAAAAGACAGAAGGCGTTCAGAAAGAAATTCATTGAGCTGGCCCACACTCACTTCCTTCCAAAGAAACGCTACGACTAAAATTACTTGTTGAGCTGCTTGAGCATGAAAACAATTCCATTAGACATAAAAAAACGATACATTTTATTCATTCAGAATCTGATAGCTAAATCCTTTTTTACAGAACTTACATCCTCTATTAACCTCCATATTATTAAGTTATAAACGTATTGTTACCTCAATTCTAAAAATGCAACAAACATGCAATGGTTACAGCGAAAAAATTTATATTTTCTCATGCAAACGTAGCCAACTAGCCATATTATGAAACTTATTTAAAGTTCCATTACTATAATTAGTCAACAAATTGTATGATACATAAGCTTGTAATCCTTAAAAAAATTGCACCCTGCTTTTTGTGTCACTTACCACGACTCGATCGATATCCGTCTGAACCAACGCAAAACTTCGTATAAATATAAACAAGGATATTATTTCTCACTAACTATTTAGAATCACTCGACTGGACAACGTTGTACGAAGCGACTTATGTTGACGAAGCTGTTGAGCTTTTTACTTAATACTTAACAGACACCATTAATAATTACATTCCATCACAAACAGTAAATGCTCCGACTAGCAAGCGAAAAAGTATTGAATGGTTTTCTTTAGATATTAAAAAAAACATTTAAAACTAAACGTGCCTTACATTGAAAATACAAACGTAATCTAACGGATACAAATAAGGAAAACTATTCAAGGCAGCGCTTAGTAACTATAAGACACTCTTTTCCAGAGATAAATCCCTCTATGGGGAAATGATTTCCAATTCCGTTGGCCGTAACAGTAAAAAGTTTGGTCTTAAACGATTAAAGGATAACCATCTAGTTACTTCCAACCATGTAATAGTGGAAGATTTTGCCAATATTTGTCAAATCTGGCTCACAAACACGGGAATTCGTACGTGGATACCAGTTCATTTACAAAGCTTCACGACAATAATTTATTTTACTTACGAATCACCGAGGACGACGTTATCGACGCAATATAAAAACTCAAACCAACCACAGTATCGGGCTATGATGAAATCGCGAACTTTGTATTTATAGGTTGCAGTGCCACACTAACGACGTAAGTAAGCCATTGGCATACATATTTAACTTGTAACTCCAAAACGGTGTATTTCCATCTGTTTGGAAAACTGGCGTGATCTCCCCGACTTTCAAAAAACGATTTTAAGGTGATCCTTCTAATTATCGTCCTATAACTGTATTGAATTCACTAGCATTGGTATTCGGTTACGTCATGAACAAACACCTCTACGAGTGGTTCAAACGTCATCTGCCTGAAACGCAGCATGGGTTCGTGGTAGATCGGTAGATACTTATCTTGCGTGTTTCACAAATTATGTCCAACCAATTGTAACCAACCGTGGTCAGGTTGATACCGTGTACATCGATTTGTCCAATTCTTTGGATAGGGTGTCGCACCGGAAACTATCAGCGAAGCTATCCCATTATGGACAGTCCGGAACACTTCTACTGTGGGTTATGAATTACCTTTCGAGCCGTAGCATTATTATAAAAATTAACGGTGAACGAAGGTCTCATATGACGTCATGTGTGGCATACCCCAAGGTTCATCGTTGCGGCCGCTGCTCTTTAATATTTATATCTCTGATATCCCTTCTTAATAATTAATTCTAAGTTTTTTCAATTAGCGGATGACCACCAGCTTGGTAGAATCATTTATTCTGTTTCAGATTGCAAGTTACTGCAAAATGATCTTAATAAACTAAACTTTAACTATAATTTACATGGTAACACCATGACGATGTTTTATTCTTTATCCAAATTTTTCTAATATATATGATAAAAAATAAAGACCATATATAATATATGTGATATATAATATATCATATATATCGTATATCATATATTTAAATATTATACGGCATTTTTTATTATTATTATAATTTTATTTTTTATCTTATATATTAGAAAAATGGGGATAAAGAATATAATATTTTCAAGCATCAGTTTCTTCGAATGTTGAAATTATATACTCTAAATATGTCCTTGAAGATTTTTCTAACCCGGTCGGAAATGAATACATTAGTCTCCAGCTGCGTGGCTCTAGGGTGATTGCTATCAAAGCGATGGTAAATACCGCTACAAAAAAGTTAAGCCGTTTTTTATAGCTCTTGTACTTCCAAAACGTATTTCGAAAATACAACAAACCAAAATATATTATTTTTCTAAATTCACATTTAGTAAATGACTAACTGTAAAATGGCATTGGATATAAATAATTATGTAAAGTTTTTCAGTGAAAATAAATATTAATGTTTAATTAAAATTTATTTATTTATGGAAATTTTAAGTTAAGGATATTTAATAGGGATGAAACGGATAACCGGAACCTGAACCGGAACCGAGAAGAACCGAGTAAATTCTAGGAACCGGAACCGAAACCGTAACCGATAATATTAAAATTTAATAACCGTATCCGGAACCGGAACCGATATTTGTAAAAAATGATAAATGAAACCGGAACCGGAACCGAGTTTTTCATTGTTTTAAACGGTTTTTAAACGGTTCTATTACTTTATTTACCAACATTTAGCGCATGTTGAAATTTATTAATTAAACTTCCTAATTTACTACTAGTTTTTCATATAAGCTCATCTCTATAATATCTCAGATAACTCTATGTGGGTTTCTACGTAACTGTCAACTGACAAACCCTTTCGTATTCTCAATTGAAAATGGGCTCGTCCTCCAAATGTTTGCTTCAATCGAGGGGCCCAATTTTCCTATGGGACAGTGTACAGTTCAACCGCGCGAGGCCTCGTCTAGTTTTTTCTCTTGTCAGCTCAAGTTAATGTTTTACTTGCTTCAAATATTTCTTTATGTTTCAACAGGTGCGCCCAAAACTTTATAAATACAACCACAATAACCATCGCATAAATATCCAAACATAATTAAAGAAGCATACTGAAGTTTGAAAAATATCAAGACACGTGTTTTATAGCAGATAGTTAAACCTTGTAAATTAATAACTAAGTTGTGTTTCTGAATTTAAAGTTTTAAAGGTAAGGCTAATTCGTTTGCATAATATAATCGCTAGCCTGGGTAGTTTTTGTCTAGAAAATCTATTTCACAAATGACAATGCTTATTGAACGAAATAATATGGACTCCATTATTTTAGAACGATAAACTCAACTGAAAACAAAACGAGTCATAGAAATCCCGTCTTTATATTTTTCAATGAAATGAGGCAGGGGCGTAGGAACCAGGGGGGCAATGCCCCTCCATAGAATTTTGCTGGGAGGGGCAACTAATGTTATTGCCCCTTCAACTTTTTGGTCAGTTGAAATCTTCAAAAGCTCAAATTCTCAATTTAAAAGTCAATAAAGCTTATAGAAGATCAACTGTGTCTTTTCCCGCCAATAGTCAAACAGTAACACATGCATTCGGTGAAGCTACACTCCTTTAAAAATTCAAAACCATTCTCATTATATTATTGTGGATTTGTGTATCTTAAATTCATAAACGAGTCTAAAGATTAAATTACACTTCGTATGATAACTGTATGAACCCCGAATCCATAGCTACGTCACTGAGAAAGCTACTTTTTTTAAAATATAATTTATCAAAAACAAATTTTATATTCTAAATAAATAAATGTGGTGGATTTTATTTCTCTTTAACTTCATTTGAATTGCTTGTGTATTTAACTTTAATTAATACTAAACACTCTGGAACCGTATAGGAACCGTTTAGGAACCGGAACCGATCGGTTCTAAATTTTGAGAACCGGAACCGAAACCGGAGCCGATAAATTAAAATTTTAAGAACCGGAACCGATAAAGCAAAAATTTAGGAACCGGAACCGGATCCGGAACCGAGATAGTCCAAAAAAGTGGAACCGTTGCATCCCTAATATTTAATATGTCAAATTCATGAAAGCAGAATAATAGCTATAATTGATTGGCTTTATAAAATCAATAATTGAAAATATTGATTTTATTTCTATCCCACCACAGTATCTTAGTAATTAAAACATTGAAACAAATAAATTTACCTTTAAATATTATGCAAACTAAATATTTTCAACTGAAATTCAAATAAAAATTTATTATTCTAAAGTCTCTATAACACTGGATAATAATAAACAACTATCGCTTTATTCGTGCATTTCTCTCAATTAAACCGCTGTCTCGGAAGGAACGTGAGTTGAAATTATAAGAATCTCTGTAAAAAGTGTCGAGAAACTGGTTTTAAGTCAGCCGTCCGCTTTCTCGTTGCGTCGTGACCTTCGGACTACTACATCATTTTACTCTGTCAGATATTACCTTTACGAAAATAGGCGATCTTGCGTGCCCGAAAGAGGATAGTTACAACATTTGTTCTCACTGTTTGAATTGCAGTGTTAAGACGGAGAACGATTCGGTCCGATTGAAGATGGGCTGGGACGTTGTGTACCCGCTGTTCAAGTTGATTTTGGTCGCCGTTGCCATTGTTTTGGCGGACTACGTATTCCACGTGCGATCTTTCATTGGAAAATTATTAAACTCGAAATCCAAAAAATATCCACCTCGCTTGAAAGGGCTCCCTGTTCTCGGAAATGTGCATCAAATTATCAAAACATCATGGCCCGTTAAAGATATGCCACCGGAAACACGTAAGTTTCACATTTACACTGTTTAAAATAAAGGTTTATAAAACGACTTAAATTGGACTTTTAATTTAATTCAAACCATTTAGGTACTACAAAATGTTAATAATTTAATTTAGACCCATTTTACTCTTTCATGCGTAATACAATACCTTTAGGGTATTGAAAGTGAAGTAGCCTTAAGACAACGTTTTCCAGTCCTTGTGCTAAGGAAATAAAATAGTTATGCTTTTACATTTAGTCCTTTTGAATATAATTTAAAACGAAGTAAAAGATTGTATGGTCGAATTTCAAGGCTAGTAATTCAATTCTACGTTATTTATTTTTTTAATATTTTCTTTACAATAAAAAAATGCGAAAAAATTCCAATCACCTAGATTTAACAGCAGTCCAGTTTTTAATATTGGATTACAGATTTTGAATATAGGGGATTTTGATTAAGGCGTCAGACTATGCGTACCCAAATAGAGGCTCAGAATTATTCTTGTTAAATCAATATCAAATACTGATAATGATATATAACGTTTTGCAACCCCCCTTTGTTCCGCGACTTGAGAGACGCTCATTCCCCTATTGCTCTCGGCCGAAAACCAGCGTAATCTGACCATGTTAATCCTTAGTCGTATTGAAAAAATTTAAAAAATTAAATAAATAAGGGTCTGAAAATAGTGTTTCGAAGGTCTTACTCCTTACTGTTTATGAATGAAAATGGATAAAAGAAGTGTTCATTATGTGCTTAAACACCACAAAAGGACTGAATTTGGAGAGCAGAAGATTTAAATATGTTCTGTGGCAATACCTTGAATGGTCTTAACTATTGGAAAAAACTTTTAACTTATTTTCAAGTCTAAAATAAAACCTTTATTTTAAATATTGTACGACCATAATTTACGCATACTTTATAAAAGAATTGCTGTTCGAGTATGAATATTTTAGTACGATTAATTTGGTCCCCAAAATTAATTTTTAAATATTTTTAGTTTCTTATTAAATAAAAGACAACCTTTGGGAAAACCTGTTCACTATAAAAAAATAGTAAGATTTTAAGAAAAACAATTAAGTAATTTAAAAAGATAGCTTGTCAGCAGACTAAACAATTTTCAAGGTTCATTGATAAGGGTACTACCCATCCCGTAAAGCTTCTTAAACTGTTGCAGTTTTACATTTCTGATCAGTATCTTATTTCAATAAGGAAATACGTAATTCGAAAATAAGTGGGCTTCATTTTGTGGTCCTTGAAGGTAGCGACTCGGTATATTACGAATTGATTTGGCTCTGAATAAGACATATCAAGGACGATGTTATTGTTATGGTTGATATAATAATAGACATTCTAAACATATTATTATTTATTTGACAAATAAATCATGCTGGCAACCAGCGCCGTGCAGATACATTTCTGGCCGGCAGTAAATAACGTCATCGCGGGCCTTCAAACTTAAATTTAAAAAGTAAATGGTGGGGATGGGCTCCTCAAAAAGCATGATTGTGGGCCATTAACCCTTCACATTGGTAAAAATCGAATTCCTTAATGCTGAATTTCGTTGGGCAAGATTTTCTGAACTGCAAGTATACTAAAGAATATCAAAAATCGAAAACGGGACTAACCTAATCAGTGTTAGTTAATCGCACTTGTCACGACGAACAGATAACGACAAAAGATGAAATGTCCCTGACGCATGCAAAACGGAATGTGACCTAGTAAATTTGGACGTCAAGTCTTTATTTAAAAGCGAGTAAAATCACGCGGTATACACTCGAACGATAGAAATTCTTTCGTAAAACGTTTGTTTTAATGGAATGTTTTTTTACCCCAATCTCGATGATTCTTCAATTTTAATTTCACTCTATTTATAACAAAAAGGTTTGAATTCTGATTTTTTTTCCAGTATCTGGTTTTTTGCTTGCTTCCTGTGGCTTTGACTACTGAATAGATATTCATATGTCAGGTGAATTAAGCGCTTTCTTCCGGCAAAGAATGGTTTTGTTGAAGAATTGTTTGGTAGATTATAACATGAAAGATTTATTTTATTCGTGTTGCACCAATCAATGCTACTAGCGGTCATGCGAATAAAGATGTTAAAGGTATTTGACCCTATCGACCTGTTCTAAAACCATACTAGACTGGGTATCTAAAATATTATTGTTATCAAGTTCAACGTGAAACTTATCAGGCACATTTCTAATCCTGTTTCATGCGGAGCTCCAAAGGGTATACATTTCGAGCCTCTGTTAACTAATATTTATATTTTCAGCCTTCTGGCGTATTTGGAATTTATGAAAAAAATATTACTCTGTCAAAATATTTTGAATTCATACATCAAAAACTAAGAATTTGATTTACTTTATGAACTTTGCGATTTTTCAAATATCTTCTAATATTTTCCATTTTAAATAAGTTTGATATTTTATAAAGCGGCCATGTAACTCAAATATTTGAAAAAGAGAAAGTGTTGAAACAAAAGTAGTTAAATACTTTTTTTAATTGCTGATCACAATTTTTAGTTTTTAGTGTGCTTTCTCCATTTGTTTTTTTTTAGAAAACCAAAACCAAATAATTATCTAATTGATTCTTCAATAAGAAATTAAAGGAGAAATAGTGTAAGAGATGCAGTGTAAAATGTCAAAAATATAAATACAATAACTATTTTAGACTTCGTTTGAAATATAAAAACCAATTCGTATTAACCCAAGAATTTCCATTATATATTTCAGTGCTCTATTTTAATAGGATTTCTTGATTTTTCTAGATACATTGCAGAGCTTAATAGGAATGAAGCAATTGTTTAAGGATTCAGATCTCTTCATTGCTCAAATAGGGACAGAGACACTTGTAGCACTTACCAAACCTGAATACGTAGAGGTATGAAGAGATTGTTTTATACCATTATAAATACCTTTTTTTTTCAATAACGCGATAGTGGGAGTCCTAGAATCCGTTTGGTTTCGAATGAATTTTAAGCTTTCAAAAACCAATCGAAAAAAAAACAAACAATAGCCTCTATATAAATGTGTCTTTTTAGTTATAAATTCCATTAATTAGAAATTATTAGGGCAGTTAGGTTTCTTTCATCGTGACTTAATTAATGGCACTGAAAAGAACGTGTTTATACTAGATCAGACTCTCAAGAGTAAATTGAAATAAATGTACAACATACAATAAATTCTGAAAATCTCCAACTCAGACTCATATACTAATACATAAAATTTTGTTCTGCAGCTGGGACCGAAACCTGATACTAAGGAATTTTATCTTATAGGCGACTATTTCGGAAAGTGTACACTGAAAACACGCGGCCCTCGTTTTTAGCATAACTAAAACGTCAATTCGGAATAGCTTTTGGAGGCCAAAATGTAAATTTAGCTGATCCACCGTTTACCTCATTTAAAATGAGTGTAAATATAACAATTCATTTAATAAGGATTATAAGACCTCTCCGTTACGGCGTGGTACATGTAGGTCCCTCAGTAACGTCAAAATATAGGTAAGGAACTACGGAACGGCATATACCCAAAGGGGTCTTTATCTCCAATAAAGTATTTCTTTATCTTGAATAATATTTTATCTTTAACTCTAATAAAATATTTTGTGTAACTCTTAAATGAGATATTACGATAATTGAGTCAGGAATAGTGTGGCTAAAGGTATAGTTCAAATCTGCTGTACGCAGGACGAAGATTTTTCTAAAATTTTGATTTTATGGGTGGCTCTTTCTACTAGTCCTGTAAACTAAAAATACTTAACCAATAACACCGACTAGATTGCATTTATATTAAATTATTTTAACCCTCATGTAACAGTTATTTTTAGTGGAGTTGTGAGTACTGATAGCTTGGAAGTTGCACTTTTTATAGAAGTTTAAACAACAACGTCGGAGTAACAAACATTTTAAACGTTTTAATTTTCCTGTTTGTACTTCGGAGTCGAATATTTAACAACTTAAAGACGACGCCATATTTCTGTCAAGCTTATGTGATACATCTTAATAAATTTATAGTGTTTAAATGAAAATACTGATAATTATAATTTTTCAACTCAACAAATCGAGACAGAGTTATGAATTTCTAATACGCTAAATCCACTCTCTTTTTATGTTTGCCATGAAATAGACTCACAAATTATATTTACAGATGGTTCTTGGAAGTCAAACAGTAATTGAAAAGTCGATGTTTTACTATTTCTTGCTTCCTTGGTTAAGAGAAGGTCTGGTAACAAGGTATTATTTATTTACCTAAAAACATACTATTAGCATCGTCATATCTGTTTTCGAATAATTAAATTAATGTTTCGTAGCCCTCGATCCAAGTGGAAAATCCGACGAAGGATGTTGACTCCATCGTTTCATTTCAAGATTCTAGATGAATTCCATCCTATGATTACTTATAAGGCTAACATATTTACGGATATTCTGAACGAAAAGCCGAAAGATGATTATTTTGAAATTGACGAGCTCGTTTCCAACTTCACCATGGACGTCATTTGCGGTAAGCTAATGCTCTAACAGGGTAAAGTAATTGAATGGTTCAGATAAAGGCTGTTGAAGACTTATTTTGAAAAGAGACAAAAAGTAAAGCGTTTTGATATTCTCTGATAAAAAACTACTTTTTCGGAACGAAACATTTGTTTTTAAATAGAGCTAATACCCAAGGCGCCACCTTCGACCACATAAGCAATGTTGCTTGTGAGTGATCAAGTAACAGGTGGCCGGGTTACAATGCGTAGGAGGGTGGTGGCAAGCCCTTCATGCCACGCGAGCCAACAGCTCCCTACACTAACTATTACCGTTAACCTCAGCAAGTTTTTACGGGAAGGGGCAACCGAAGATATCGGGGGAAAATCCCTTTAACCTTTGCTACTAGGAATGTTTAACCAACCACATCTCTCAAACTAAAATACCTTTGATCTAAGTAAATCCCTGAAACTTAGTTTACGTACCCTTGCTACACCCATATCATTCTGTTGGACAAGGAAGGGATAGTAATCTGGATATTCATAAGTAGATGACAAGTGCTTCAATAAAAGCTTGTTGAATTTAACAAGAAATAGTTAGTGAAAGGATCTTTTAACTCGCTTAGTATGAAGGGCTTACCACTACCCTCCTACGCATTATAACCTGATTTAATATAACTTCAATATAACAAGAATCCATAAACATTATTTTTAAAATTACCAATTTAGATCCAGGAAAGGATTTTAGGGTTAATTTTCGTAAAACCAAATTTTACCAAATTCTAAATCTACGTGTTATTATTATTATAGTGGTTGAAAAAAATCTGCTTTTATCTAAAACATTAATGAAATGCTTTTAGACAGTAAAAAATGCTCCGTGATCAAACAATATTTAATTCTATTTAATTTTTTTAATTTAATTTGATGTTTCAGAAACTGCTATTGGAATCGATTTCGATGCTCAGAGGCAGGAATCTTCTTATGTCAAAGCGCTTAAGAGGTATGCATACAACTTTTTAGACATAACAAAAAATACCAGGGTTTTGCGAAACGATATGTTGTTTAGTAGCTTTAGTAAAATTGTCGCTCAATCTTCGGAAAAATAGCATGGACACTTATATAGTCTTCAAAAGCAATATGACAAAAAAAAACATAATTATTGGTTTGTACGAAAAATGTATTATCGCGGGATTGACATTTTGGCGAAAAACCATTTTTAAGAAGTGCTTGTACAACGAAATAAAGTGGACTTTTGGAGTTGAAATCCTTAGAGTCACTAGACCATGTAACAAAAAAATATACAGCCAATTTTTAGAAACTGGTTAAAAGTCTAAACATGGTGTTATTTAAAGAGTTAAATTTGATATTTAGATTAATAGTTTTACTTAATTCTAAAATACCCCAAATAATCCAATAACGACAAATACATTTTTAGAACTAAACATTTTGATCTTTCAATAGAAAATAGCTTGTTGAATTTATCAGCTAGGCTAATACCCTTGGCACCACCTTAGGCCTAAGTCATCGAGCGACTTTTCAAGCCTTTTAATTCATGTTGCCGGGTTACAATGCGTAGGAGGGTGGTGGCAAGCCCTGCAAGCCAACAGCTCCCTACACTAACTATTACCGTTAACCTCAACAAGTTTTTATGGAGGGGAAACCAGTGGGGAGAGAACTTGCAAACTCAATTTTGAGTTCTTTACATTTTGATTTAAAGACATTGACACCATCGCTCTACTTCAAAATTTTATATTTTTATAAACCATTAAGTCATATAGAGGTGGTATTTGTTTCAAATGTGATGTGTTTAGCTTTCATACAAATGTTCATTTTTAGACTTGGATATCTAGCTTTTAAAAGAATGACAAATCCTTGGTTGTGGCCGAATTTCATTTTCCCTTTGTTGCCGAGTGGAAAAGAGTTTTACGCTTCTCTCAAAACCGTGAATGACGTCACTGCTCGAGTACGTATACTACCTATCGTGCTAATCAAAGGCATACTAATTAATTTTAAATTGAGGCCCGGTAAATATTGGCATAAAAAGTAGATGATAAAATACGCGAAAACGTAGATTAGTCCATAATTAAAAGGGATAATATAGCTAAATCCTAAACAAATTTGAAGAAATTAAAAAACTTACTACTAACTCGTACCCAATAGGTCTTCGAGCAAAAAACGCGAAACTCGGATCAAATAGATCTTCGAGTAATAAACTAAATTAAAATTAAATAAAATAGCCAGAAATTCCAACGGTAGACCGGTTTCGTTCTATTTGGAACTCGTCAGTACCGTGCGGGAAATCTGGCTGGCGACTGACAAATCTAAAGGAGAAACTAAGCCTAAACATTAAAAATTACAAAACGCGTTGCGTAAGTGAAGCCGGTATAAGATCTTCGATCGTTAATGCACGCTCCCCAATCAGCGTCCACGAACCCTTCCAAGCTTTTATTACTCTTCTGAAAGACGAGACCATGACCAGTTGTTCCTCTTAGATACCGGAGAACTCTCTTTCCCGCTGTCCAATGTTCGTTGTTGAAACTGGAGTTGAACTGGCTTAGAGCGCTCACGGCGTACGCTATGTCCGGCCGAGTTGAAGTGGCGAGGTACATCAGTGAACCGACGAGACTCTGATAAGGGATGCCCTCCATTTCCTCTTCGTTGGGGTTCTCTGGTTTCTTGAGTTTACTGTTGGCGTCTAAGGGTGTAGCGATTGGTTTGCAGTCCTTCATTCCGAAACGTTGTAGAACAGTTTCAATGTATTTCTTCTGTGACATCGTGATAGTTCCTTTCTTTTCATCTTGGTGGAATTCGATTCCCAGACAGTGGTGTACAGGACCCAGATCCTTCATCTCGAATCTTTCTCGGAGATCAGCCTTGATCTTCGCTATCCATTTCAGGTTGTTGGACGCAATGATGATGTCGTCGACGTAAATTGCGATTATCATCAGGTCCCCGTCCTTTCTGGATATATAGATACATGGGTCTGCGTTCAATGGTTCCATTCCGATTTATCTCAACCGTTGGTCGAGTTTTTTATACCATTGACGTCCTGATTGTTTTAGTCCATATAAAGACTTCTTGATTCGACATACATTGTTGCTGCTCCGTTTCAAAGAATCGAGCCATTTTTGCGACGTATCAATGATTTCTGCGTTTTCTACTTTGTTTCGGACAATTTCTTCGAGAGCGTCTTGAAGTCCATCCGGTATTTCCATGAATACTTCTTCTTCAATTTCACCGTTGAGATACGCAGTTACCACATCCATTTGGTGAACTGTCAGGTTCATTTCAGCTGCCAAAGCCATAATCATTCTGATGGAGCTTGACCTGACGACAGGTGCATAGGTTTCTTGAAAATCGATTCCGGGTTCTTGAGCGTATCCCTTCGCTACCAACCGGACCTTCCTTCGTTCCACGTGTCCTTTTACGTCGTACTTGGTTCGCAGGACTAGTCGATTCCCAATGACTCTGCGACTCGAAGGTCGTTCGACGATATCCCACGTCTTGCTTTTTATTTGGGAAATATATTCGCTCATCGCTGCTTTTCTCCAGTCCTTAGCATGATCGGTTTTCAAGGCTTCTTTCATGGTCATAGGATCTGGAATTCCGATTAGATTCGCCGAATCGGAGGTGATGTTTTGTATAGGTATCATGTTGAAAGATTTCGATGGTCGTCCGGGTTTGCCGGTTTTGATTAATTTTGGTCTTCCGGGCCCCCTTTTGGTATCACTTGAATCATCCAAGGATACGTCTTGATCGTCATCACCCTTATCAACTGGAAATACTGGAGTTAAGTCGACTTCGAAAGTGCCGCTTTCGATTTCATTTGTCTCAATGCCATCTTCTACTCCATATTTTTTCAGGATCTCAGGACCGGCGAAATCTTCGTAGACCTCTTGGCTGGTGAATTGATCGAAAAACTTGACATTTCGACTCCTTACGATCTTCCGTTCATTTTGCAGCCAGACTCGATATGCTTTGGACTCTTCCGAGTAACCGACGAAAACGCATTCTTTGCTTCTTGAGTCGAATTTTCCAAGGGACGTGCTTTGGTCCAACACCAGCGCCTTGGTGCCAAAAGTTCTTAGGTAGTTTAGGACAGGTCGTTTTCCGGTCCATAATGTGAACGGTAGATTTCCGTTTATACTCCTTGATGGACATCTATTACGAATGTGGTTTGCAGTAGCGATCGCTTCTCCCCAGAAAGAAGGTGGTAATTTCGATTGGAGCATCATACATCTTGCCATTTCCACCAACGTCCTATTTTTTCTTTCCGAGACTCCATTTTGTTCAGGTGTTTGTGGCACGGTCAATCTTCTTAGTATTCCATTTTCCTTCAAGAATTGGTCGAATTCCTTGTTGCAATACTCTGTACCGTTGTCAGATTGAATGATCTTTATCTTCTTTCCGGTCTGCAACTCAACTTTCTTCTTGTAGTCTTTGAAGGTTTCGAGTACTTGGTTCTTGTGTTTGAGAAACGCTACTTCACTCCAGCGGGACTTGTCGTCTGTAAAGACTATGAAGTATCTTGCTCCGCCAATTGTAGTAGTTCGCATGGGTCCACAAACATCAGTGTGAACGATTTCTAGTAGCTCAGTTGACATTCCCGATTCTGATTTTGGAAACGGTTTTCTAGTTGGCTTCCCTTTGACGCAAATTTCACACGTGCCAAGGCTTTCGTTCTTCTCCAAACGTAGACCCATCGCCAAGTCGTTCCGAACCATGTCTTTGATATGTCTTTCGTTCAGATGTCCAAATCGACTGTGCAAATTCTCCAAGCTCGTTGTCGCTGGTTTATTCACTTGCATGACATTTGCTTCTTCAGTTTCTCTTCTTACGAAATAGAGGTCTCCTACTCTATCAGCGACAGCAATTATTTCCCCATTTTCTTTAGTGATGTACGCGTGAGTTTTCTTGAAGAGAATGTCATGGCCTTTGTTGGTGATTTTCGAGACGGACATAAAATTGATTCGAAGATCAGGTACGTGAAGAGTGTTTTCCAATTTCAGGATTCTCGCAGCTTCTCCGTTTGTTGCCTGGATTTTCACTTCTCCAACCCCTTGGATTTCGGTGGACAGCTTATTGGCCAAGTTCAGAGACTTCTTGACTGTTTCAAAACTGTGGAAATTCTTTTTGTTTGAAGTCATATGCGATGTCGCCCCACTGTCTAAGCACCAGTTCTCATCGTTCTTCCTGGTGACGTAAAAAGCGAACTCTTCCGGGTTTTTCTTTATTTCCGTGATTACGTTCGTTTTTTCTTCAGCCGTTGCAGCTAGCTGTTTTTTGTCGACAGATTTTCGTGGACAATCGGCGGCTTTATGACCGATTTTCCGACAATTATGGCATTTAAATTTGAAAGCTTGTGTCGGTTTTCCACTTCCGGTCCCAGATTCGCCGTGTTGATGGCTTGGTTTCATTCGACATTTACGCTTCATCACGACCATGGCATTCTGGGCCAAGTCATCTTCTTTGGATTTTCTAGCGTCGGACTCTTCAAGTATTTTGATCTTCAACGCCTCCGGGTTCGGTAAATTATCTCTCGATTCAATAGCGCATCTGAAATTCTCGAAGCTTTCTGGGAGACTGTACAGCAACATGATCGCAAGTAGATCTTCATTTATCTCCAGCTCCATCTCTTCTAGTTTGTCGACGGCGTCGAAAAATTGATTTACATGATTACGTACGTCATCTCCTTCTTTCATTTTGCTCAACGTCAATCTCTTCAGAAGGGTAGCTTTACGGGCCGGACCACTTGACTGATAGATTGATTCCAATTTTTGCCAGACATCTCGAGATGTGGTACAGTTCTTGACTTGCTTGAGTTCCGAAGTGCTGATAGCTAAAATCAAATCCGATTTCGCTTTCCGGTCATTTACTTTCCATTCCGCAATTTCTGCCGCATTTCCATTGGTTCCTGTAACTAATGTCGGCTTCGGCTTGCTTCCGTCTATGTATCCCCAAGAGTCGTTCTTGATGAGAAGAGCTTCTACTTGAAGCTTCCATGTGTCGTAATTCTCCTTTGTTAGTGCCTCGATTCTGACGTGGGGAACTCCGGTCATGATCGCTGAACTTTTGACTTGTAGTTACTGCGAAGTACTTGAGGACTCGTAACAAATATAACGACTGCACTCAAGAGGATTTTTCAAGGATATGACTGAGCGCAGTGGGAGCGTGCTGGGCCCATAACCTATAGTTACTGAAAGGAATGGACTGAGATATTCGAGGTTAAGACTTCATTTATTCAGATAAGATTTGGAACTGAATTTACAAATAAAATCTCATTGTATTTATACAAAAATTAAGGTCGAGTCATCAACGTAAAAAAAAAACATTAAAATAACAACTCTAAAAAACAACTATACATATTTACTACTACTATAACGGCGGGCTTTAATATTTGTTACAACAGTATAGCAACGGAAAGCCGAAAAAGGGGGAGTGTGGTGGAGAATAGTATATACGATAAGTTAAGTTAGAAGAAACCACCTATGGACTGTGAGAAGGATGATAAAATACGCGAAAAAGTAGATAAGTCCATAATTAAAAGGGATAATATAGCTAAATCCTAAACAAATTTGAAGAAATTAAAAAACTTACTACTAACTCGTACCCAATAGGTCTTCGAGCAAAAAAGGCGAAACTCGGATCAAATAGATCTTCGAGTAATAAACTAAATTAAAATTAATAAAATAGCCAGAAATTCCAACGGTAGACCGGTTTCGTTCTATTTGGAACTCATCAGTACCGTGCGGGAAATCTGGCTGGCGACTGACAAATCTAAAGGAGAAACTAAGCCTAAACATTAAAAATTACAAAAAAGTAGATCCCCATTTTGGAATTCACCTATGACGTCTATTAGGTGAAACTGACAATTTTTATTTGCTCTCACGAGAAATAAATACATTGTGGCGTTGCTCGAGGCAGCCTCGATGTATTGAAAACTTTGAGATAAAGGATTAAAGAATCGATGAAAAATTCTACTGCCGATATTAGTATTATATGCTCGTCCTTGGCCCCACGTAAGCTGACTTGATGGTTTCATTATCAGCGAAAACATTATCATTAATTACGAGTAAAACAACGCGAAGAACCTCTCCAGCCTCCTACCGGTCGAAGAAATTAACCAAGTTTACTCCCGAAATTTTCACTCTTTGCTTAGTTACATCTAGGAGCAACAAATACAAGGAGAACGCAGCTAGCCTTTAAACACGCGAACGAAGGGTTGTGTACGAATTTCATTAGACGAGCGTCACGAGCCTTTACGGTGAACGCTTTACGGGCGGGGGGAAGACAATTTCTGAATTTTAACCTTCCCACGGCAGCAGGCGCTAAAGCGTCTAGCCAATGAAAAATGTACAAAAGAAAATCCATGACTTTTGACGGGTCGCGTTCTCCTTGTGTGGGGTGTTGTGTTTGTTGCTCCTAGGTTACATTAATTATTCTAATTTGAACTTCCTTCTTGATTGACGTGCTTTTTAAAATCAACGCAAATGCTATTTTACTAATTAATCGATTATTTCGGTTAAGGTAATCAAAGAGAGAAGAACAGAAATGACGAAACTGAGAACAAATGATCAGAAAGAATTCACAAGTTCCGATTTCATCGAAGAGAAAAAACGATATCCATTTTTAGACCTTCTTGTAATTCAAAACCTCTTGGACGAGAAGTCAATTAACGATGAGGGTATCATTGAGGAAGTCAACACGTTCATGTTTGCGGTGATATATCTTTTTGACTTCCATGTCTTTTCCCGCTACGACAATAATATCGAAAACTCGTATCTGCTTATTATATGTTATATGAGTTTTCGTAATAATATTGTTAACTTCCATCGACAGATAAACTTTTTCAAACAATAGCTCTTTGAATAAATGTTATTTCTGGTAAACGTTGTTCGAGACAATAGACAATTTAAGCATCCCACACAGATTTGCCAACACGAAGTTCCCCGATAATTTTATCATTTAGATATTATACCTTACAACTAGTTTAAAGGCTCTGCGCGTTAGTAAATTAGTGAGGACTGCTTACATTTTATTTATAAATACGCGCAGCGAGGGTTTTTTTAATAGGTTGCTATGCCACATATTAAGAGAGTAGCGACTTGAACTAAAATCAAAAACCGTTTGTTACGTCTTTACGTAACTAGCGGTAATCACCACCCCTAGCGGCTTATAAAATTGTTAGCAAAAAATAAAAACATTCATAGACCTGGAATATGGAATACTCATAAAAATTACCATTTAATTCGCTGAAATAAGAAAACAATTTTGCGTTTGCGATGATATCATTTTCCCTTTTCATTAACTTTTCAATTTTAAAAATTCGCATACCATACAATAACAAATTTTTCAAAGCTTCTTTATTAGCGAATACATTTTGGATTGATAAAAATCACGGAAATTATCGTAGCAAATTAAACCTCATAAACCAAAAGTAAATAGGGGGAGAAAGTCTGGCACTTGGGTCCAACCGCACGACGTCTTATTTGAGGGGTAAAATAAGACACGATGAAAAATAGTTCTCTATAAAATACGTGAATATTAAACTTTTGCTTTCGATAATTTGGTTAATTTAGTACCTAAATAAAGTAGATATATGATTGAAACTAAAATGCGACATTTTAAAAATAATAACACGACTTTTGTAAAGAAATAAACCGTAACTAGAATAACGCTAACTTAAATCGTGGAGAGCGTGGCGCCATCTAAGAGCAGAGATCGGGACTAATTGGCAAATCTACGATGTTAAGGACTAACAATTTGCAAGTTTAACTGAAATAATAGCTATAGCTACGAGCTTATTATGTTTATTTTACAATTGATATAGTAAATAGTAATTATTAATTAAAATCAACCGTTATCGAAGGAAATAATGGTCAGTATTTGACAGAGAGACTATTTGATATCACGAGGCGGTGACATGGTTGCCAGGGAATAAAATTCCAAAATTTTCATCTTGAGCGTGGACCGGAATACCACAAATACACTACTTCGCGCGTAATGTGCTATCCTTATTGGTTAGAAATATCACGTGTTAACTATAGCTCTTTAAAAATGGTGTCAAGCATGGGGGAAGGTAAAATCTGAAGGCAGTGATAGACTTTCTCCCCCTATTTACTTTTGATAAAACCAATTTAAGCATCCATTATGTCATGATAAAGCCCAAATTAAAACGTTTTCTGATAATTTGTAAGGTCGTCCTTCATTTAACGACTAGAGGGAAATGTAATGACGTAACATTATTTCAAAAGGTGTTTTGAAATGATCTTAAGTAACCTCGCGTTACTAACGTATATGTATAATTATTCAATGAAGAAATCATTAACTTTAAAATGTTCACTCTAGCCTGGATAAAAAATAAATTATACGGAATAAGATATCTCTGACATGTTTAAAAAAATAAGGATTTTTCGTTACGCGCTAAATGAATTAAAAAGTAGGGTCAATGGAGGTATGTCTGTTAAAAATATTTTTTTGGGCATTTAGTTGAAATTACTCTTAAGCTAAAAATAGCACCCTCTTAAGAATTGGTACCATTAATACGGCCACTTTATCCTACACAACAACTCAATCAAATATAATATCAACTAAATAGTGATATAAATATTAATTATTTAATTTAACTCTGTTACTGATCACACTTACCCCGAAAATGCGGGGCAAGTGTGATAGGGGGGTGGGATAATTGGGATCACTTGAAATCCTTGACCAATCGCAATTAATTTGCATACAGAGGTAAAAAATGATGTCCCAATAAAGCTATATTTTTTCGTAGATCTAAAATAATATCTTCGAGTGATCACACTTACCCCAAAAATGCGGGGAAAGTGTGATAGGGAGGTTGGGTAATTGTGATCTTGTGAAATCCTTGATCAATCGCAATGAAATTGCATACAGCGGATAAATATGGTGTCCCAAATTTTGTAAGACTTTTTCAGATTAAATTTTGAAAACCTCAAAATATTAGCAAAAACACCAAATTTTCCTAGCAGGTTAAGCAGACTACAAAATAATAAAATGTAAAACCGGTTTGTCCGTTAGAAAAACAATTACGGAACTTTTCTTTTGGGCATAAAATATCTAAATACGAGTAGAAGAGTTTAAAATTTTTTCAACTAAAATTTTTAAAAACTAAATTTAATTTAAATTAATATTATGTTTCAATATCCATTCATCAAATATTTTGTTATAATAATATTTGGGGAAATAATAAGGGGTGATCACACTTAACCTCTGATCACACTTACCTCCATTGACCCCTACTTCAATTTAATTTATATCCTTAGGGCCTAATGCGTTTCACAATTCGATTACGGTTGAATATTTTCTGAGCCACATTATTGCTACATATACACTTTTAGTCTAAATATATTTTGCAACCTGTCAATCTAACACATGCGAGGTGAGCTCTTGCTTTTTGTTATTTCATGCTCTTCTAATTAATTGATATTAAGCTATATTAATTAATCCTGATTAAGGCGAGCTGCTATTTCAGGGTCAAGACACGACATCGGTGGGAATTATTTGGACCATATTTATACTTGGAAATCATCCTGACGTTCAAGAAAAACTGTACAATGAGATTGCAGCTGTTCTACATGATGAAACGGCTGACATAACCACAGACGACTTAAAGCAGTTCGTCTATTTAGATGCCGTACTAAAGGTCAGTAGGTATTGAATAAAGATCTTGACATAGTCTTCAGTGGTGCAATGAAGGCAATTATTAAAACTGACATGGGTTTTGCAGGAATCTCAGCGACTGTATCCTCCAGTACCAATGTTTGGGAGGGCAGCAACGGAAGACATGACACTGGGTATGTACAGAGTTTTTACGGTATAATTGTGAGCGTTTTTACTATACTAAATGGCGCCTTTAAATATTGAGTTGTATGAAATTATATTCCTATACTTAAATTTTTTAAAGATTAAATATAAATTTTAATACCTTTTTTACAATTTAAAGGCTATGTACAGAAATATAATTATATTACTTATACGAAACTTAGCTGATATTATTTAAATATTAGTTTTTAAAAGGCCGCTTGTCGTAGCCAGGAATAAAGAACGATCGTTATTTTATTTCATATTAAGAAAACACTGTGGCGCTGACGTTACTACCTGCCATATTTAAGCGCTTTTACATATCACTCGACAGAACATTTCAGTTGAACTGGGTTCAATCCTTGTGGGCCTTTTTTTGGTGGTAAATTTTCTAACACATAAGGGCCAGCGTTTTAGCAAGATAATATTTAAATTTTATTATTTCCAAATTACGACAACGTTTTGAGGCTTTTAGATTTATTAATAAAACTTGTTTACTATTAACGGTAATCTTTCGGTTTCGAAAAGGTGATTTCTCCATTTCCAAAGGGTCAACGTTGTCTATAATTGTTCCCCTTCTGCACCTCGACGAAAATTCATTTCCGGAGCCGCTTCGTTTCAAACCAGAGAGGTTCATCGAAACGTCTTCTGTCAAAAGGCATCCTTACGCCTATATTCCATTTTCGGCTGGTCCCAGAAACTGCATCGGTAAGATTCAGTAAAAGATTTCTTACTTTGTTCTGTGATCAAAGTCATGTGTTGGAAAATTAATGGGTTCTTTATAAATGATTCGGTACTAGATATCTGACATAGTTTTGTTCATATGGTTTTGAAACTTATGAAAATGTTAACTACGTGTCCTGAAAGCAAAAACCAGTGAACATTTTTAAGACACATTTAAAATTACTGATACAGAACTGTATCAAAATTAATCGTAAACACAACTTTTTCGTGCTTACGTGTTTTCGGCTTTCGCAGAAAGATATAATGTCTAATTTTCGTGATGCTTCATTTCTTTTGTGTATTGTTGCTGTTAGCACAAATAATGTTTTCTACGATTCAAATCAGTTAAAGGTCAGCAATATGTCCTTCTTACAATTGGCTTTTTTCGAGAAAATGGCCGCCATGCAGATTTAGTAAAGTTGTAATATATTTTAATTAATTTGGTGCTATATCCTGTACAGATGATTTTTCTTATAATATTATAATTTTTTGGTAAAATTATTAGCCAAACATTTATATGTATACAAAGACACAATATTTGATGAAGTATTGCGTCTATGTAAACATAAATGTTTTGCGGGTTTTTCTTACTTTACATTCCTTAAGTATCTGGTAAAATTAAAATTTTACGTAAACTCGGCGCTTAAAGAAATTGATCCCATTGACTGCAATCTATTTGAAAGTTTGATAAAAGGGAAGCGAAGAAATTCTGCTTTTCAAACTGAATTTTAAAAGGTTTAATGTTTCATTTCGAAAATATTGATTTTTACTTCTTCTAGGTCAACGTTTTGCTAAAATGGAGGAAAAAATTCTGATTGCTTCGCTTATACGAAAATACCGCGTTGAATCATTGGATGCAGTGGACAAAATCTCATTGTGCCCCGAACTTGTCAGCAGACCCAGCAAACCAGTTAAAGTGAAAATTTACCCCAGAAATACCTCTTCACTCTGTTCATAAATTTCGTCAAATGATGCACTTAAGTTTTCACTATCGAAGTGAGCGACGTATATTAATTATTTCTTAAATAGTAATTTTTATTTCCATACCTTATTTCATTATTTTAGTTGTTTCCTATAAATTTCTTAAAATAATTTTAGAAAATGTTCATAAAATTATCGAGCTTAAGTTGCTTCGCTTTAAACGACCTAATAAAAGATACGTGAAATCTATATCCCTAAAAGCTACTACGTGGACTAAAATGTCCCAAAACTGAAGCAAAGTGAGCTATTTTATAACCGGGCTAATAAAAAATTTAAATGGTATCTTCATAAAGCTGAACTTATTTGTTATTTACACGCGTAACATCCACTACAATTGTAAATTCTCACAACGTAATAAAACTTTTTACTAATATGGTGAATGCGTTCAAATCTAAATGCTCGATTAAAAAGTAAACATTCTGGCATTTTGACGGTGATGCCAGGATAAAATAAATTAGGCCTGATATCGACAACAGTTTTGTTATGTTAGACCGATAATAATGTATACTTCTGGTAACGGCGAGATCAGTGTTTTTGCACTGGTCCAATTACGTATGCTTTAAGATCCACCTCTTCTGATTGTTGAGATCGATGGTTACTACCCTGCGTCGTTTTTCCGGTAGAGTTGGCGATGCGAAATGAAATTTTGGAACACAGGAAAACAGATGCGTTGTACGTTGAAATGTATTATAAAGAAAGATAAAGAAAATTTTCAATTGAAGTCAAGAAACCTACTTTTGCACAAAATATATCTCGAAATTTATTAATTTATTTAACGAGAGTCGAATAATTACATTTTCGTGGTCATATGGTCTCATGTAATAAACTTAATCTTCAAATATTAAGAGCCACAGATTTAATTTTCTAATTTAATAAATGATTGCTTTACATGGTATTGAAAAATATGGACGCATTTACTGAAATTACTCCGAAAAATTTGTTTTCTGAAAAATAAATGATAAAATTTTTTCGAAACCTCCAGGTGCGCCTTGTAGGCTTGTTGTCCTAGACCCAGGCCTAGTCGACCAAATATAGTATCAAAAGTGCATTATAAAATCAAAGAAGTAAGCTACGTGTTTCTAAGTGACTACACCTAATCAAATAGGGAATTGTTGATTTCTGTTTTTTATTCTTCAATGCCATAAGCTTGGATATTCTAATAGTAGTTACTACCTGGATATATCACAAAATAGTGCCGCGTGCATTTGCTAAGTGTTTGTTACCGGTTTTGCTTTGTAGAAGGCTACGTGTTACGGGAGTTTCGGAAATATTCCGCTAACTTCGTCGTAGCGGCGCTGCTGTCGCAAAAGCCATTTGCTGGTCAGGTTTTATTTCATGTAATATATCCAGGTAGGAATTAATTTTATTAATCCAAGCCATAAGAAGAACAAATTAAACACCTTCTGAGGAGTTTTGGAACGTATCTAGCTCAGCTCCGTCTGATTTTTACGAATGCTAGTACACTGAAAGTAGTTGGCTTGTGTAATTAATGGTCTCATTAAATAGTCACCCATAAAAAATGTATTTAGTCTACAGGTTTAGTCTACGAAATTTTTATTTACTTATCTCATAAGACGTTTTTACTCCTTGTTACTCAAAGAACACGAATTTCTTCCCATATTCAACTTTTAGTTCTGGGGATCTCTTGAAAAATTGGTACATTAGACTGAAGTCCATAACAACAAAGCATTATTGATCCATGTGAAACTATTTGCGACCGAAATGGGTCCAGATGACGCAACGGTGCCGAACCGTATAATTATCTTGCAAGATAATTTTGAAGTGCGATTTAAAAAAAAAATTAAGTGACGGCAATCTTGCACTAAAGAAGCTTTTAGATATTGGCGTTACTGAACAGCATCAGAAAATAATAAATTGGGCCTCTGAGATCGAATTAAATAGCTCATGCTACGTGGAAGTGCAGGATTTATTTCGCCCAATTTTTGTTCAAAATGATAAAGCTTACAAAACGTTCAAGACCGTTTACCACAGTGATATTAAAACTTTACTTGATGCATGTAGAAGCGATGAAAACTTTGGCTTTACAGAAAAATAATGTCAAGTAGGTCTAATGATGCTCATGCAAGAAGTATTTAACTGCAGAATGTGTGCAATAAAACCTAATACACAAATTAACGTTCCTAAAGAGGAGGAAGAATGCACATTGTTTTATGGGGCTGGCTATGTTGTAAGTAAATTGTTGAAAAAAGAGAAAACTAACGAAAGCCAACGAGTGGGTGAAGTTATGAAAGAAAACAATTTGGAATCTATACCTCTTGAGTACAAAAAATGGGTACAGTTACAGAGCCGTGGTGGGTTACAATACCCCAATGTTCTTTAAGAAAATTGACGACCATGTTGAAAAATATTTAAACGACTCAACATGTACCGAAAGGCTTGATAAAGCAATAACTTCAATTAAAAATGATGAAGAAATTAAAGAAAAATGGGAAGCCATTCTAAGTAGTGCCAACATTGGTAATCTGCTGGAGATCCAATTTTTAAAGTGATTATTAAAACCTTTATAAATACTTACTAAAAAAATTAGAAATGAGAAAAAAGATGAAACGAGGAAAAATAGGTTGCAGACGAAATTTAATAACAAGGAAAAATTTAAGAAGAAAATTGAAGAGGAAGTCAAAAAAGACATAATGGAAAAACACAACATTGTTGTTTAGAGTGTTAAAGGCTTACGAAAATTGCAAATAACACGTTCAAATGTTCCTAAATATTGTTCCTATTTTAAGTAAATTAAAAATGTATTTTTAAATGTCAATGAATTTTCTTAACATTTTAAACTTTTAATAAACAATTGGTCTTTCACATTATTCAGTGTTTCCACCTTCAACGTTCCGCAACATAATTCTTCCTTCCTGAAGGTTTTGCAAAACTTTTGTCGTCCTGGAATATTGATATAGTCTAGTCAGCTTTACACGCTTGTCGCTGTTTGCTAAAGTACTGCTCTAAAGGATCTTGATTGAAATGTGCAGTAAGGACCAATTTCGCACCTTTTTCTAGTAAGAAAGGAATCATTTCCTGAATGGCACTTGCTGAAATTATATATTACATTAAATACATGATATACATTTCAGGGTTGCTACAGTTTTCCAGTTTCAAATTCCTTGACTTATCCAGGTTTTCTCTGACCCTCTAATTCCTTTTTTCTGACCAATTCAAAAACTTATTTCTGCGAAAAATATCAATTTCATAGTTAAAAAGCTATCTATTTAGGGATGAAACTTTAATTTACATATAGTGTAAATTGACCAGAAATGTTTTAGAAATTTAAAAATAACATTTCTTAATTACTTGTTTGTCGAAGCCCAGACAGAGTTTCTCTAGAAAGCATCATTTTATTCTTTGTCGACCTTGATTCAGGTAGTCCCTCCATGTAATTTTCCCATTCTTGCAAATCTCCTAGGAATTTGTTTTTGAGCCACTGAAAATTAAGAAATATGAATCATATAATTGTAAATGTTGTAAACTTGTTTATAGTTTAAAATATTTCCCGCAAGCCTCGGATCATCTGCTTTCCGGAAAGGATGAAAGTTGGGATTCCGAGAATAAATGCCTTCCAAAAGGTGTCCCACGTTCATAACATCGAACCATTGGTTAAAAACTTCAATGAAACGAACAGTCTCTGGATACTCATTTGGAAATTCCTGTTTTAGACCATTTGCAACGCTTTGACTGAGAACTTGCGTAGCTAACTTGACTTTCATTTTATTTTCAACATGATGTGGTCCGATGTTTATTTGTGTAATTTTCTTAAAGATCCACTTTTCTTCATATCCTTATGGTACAAACGTTTTATGGTGTTCCAAATAAGTATCTCCCCATTGATGTTCATTAACCTATACGTGCATCCCACAAAGCTGTGGAAAAGGCAATTCCGCACTGTCTTCAACAAATGAGGAATGTCAAATATGAAATATCAATCCCTATCATCTGTCGCAAATGGGTTTTCGCACTTGTAATAATTTCCCCCTCCGTTCATTCCGAAACATTTACGGTTTAATGTAGCGCCGTCTCCTACCACACACAATATTTTTAAACCGCATAATTCCAATTTGAAAATAGCTTCGAAATTAAGCGAATCCAGACTTTCCGCTGTCAGAGATTTTATTGCGAAGTGTGCAAATGGATATTTGTAGGATGATGTGATACCTCGGATCATAAATTGCAAGACATGCGAGGCAAGAGGTTTCTCTTTAAATGTTTCAGATTGCATATCCATTATCTTATTTTGAACATCGTTCAGTTTAATGAAGCCCACCATTTCTCCACTCTCCACCCTGTAAACGATGTCATCATAAATCTTCATTTCATCCACTACCAAAGCAAAGTATTCGTGATGGGCTTCGAGTGTTAACTTCTTTAATTTTTTCGAACACATTTGCATGGAATCCTGGCTTGCCACTAACCTCAGTGGAATGCCTCATTTAATGTGGTTTTCGATGGTAATTTCAATATTCCAGCCTCATGCAAAACCTTCTAAAGGCTGGTGTATTTATGATACATATATACCACCACTGGATCACTAAATGATGCCAGCGCCTTCCATGTTTATTACGTTCCAACATCTGCAGTTGCGTCTTTAGAAACATTTTTTGGAAATCTGAGTCCTGTGGATTTGGGTTGTCCAAATTTATTTTCAAGATTGTGATTAAAACATTATGATTTTCCACTTCAACCTGTTCCGGACTTTTTCAAATTTTCTTATCTATTGTTATTTTTGAGCGTTTTAATTTTGCGCTGAGTTTCATTTGCGCCATTTTAGATTCTTTTAATTCGGTCACCAGCTCAGTCTCTCAAGTTATGAAAGCATTTAGCGGCAGTTGGCTTGGATTTATTTTTGGATATGGCCACTCGAAAACTAGATCTTTGCTTGATACAATAAAAGCATCTTTTTGTTCTAGCATTTTTCAATATTAGGCAGCACCTTGCACTGTGTATTGCCCCTTCAAATTGTCCTTGAATCCAGTAATATGGTTTCGATTATCATACAAATCCACAAATTTAGGTTCAGGGCTTCCGATACAACGTGTCCAAACAGAGAAAGAAATAAGTGCTTTTCGTAATTGATTGACTGAATTTATTTTTACTGGTAACTCTTTGATGATATCTTTGTTCAAAATCTTTTTTCCTGCAACCTCGTATTCCGCTACAAAATGTTCTTTAATATTTATTGTGTAAATCGGATAACCAGTTTCTTCATTTATTTTGATGACTTTAACCAGTTCAAGAAAATAAGTTACTCCCCATCCCAATGAGAAAATAAGATTTTCAAAGCTTAATTGAAGATCCTTGGGTTCCTATCAGAAAAAAAGAATTAATTTACAAACCATAATAAAATTACTGATAAATAAATACATACTTCATTTTTTTTTCCATCATTTGATTTATCTATTGTTTCACTCCTGATTGTCTTATCACTCTCATTAATGGCTACCTCTTCCTTCTCACTACTGATTGTCCCATCCAAAATAACAATAGATTGATCCTTTAAAAAACATCATATAAATATTATAAAATTAATTTTTACTATTATATAATTTTTAAAATACCTTAAGAATGACTGACGTATTAATTTCATCAATTTTTATTTCATTTATCAGTCTAAGAGGCGTACTACAAATTGGTGTATCTCTCGTTGGTATTGACTCAGCTCTCGGAGTCATTCTTTTGGAAGAAATAGCGTAAATGGGTTTCTCTGGTGCTATGTTTTCTTCACCTTTAACTTGATGCTCATTAATCTAGAAAAAATTTCATGAAGCCAAAAAATTGAATTGATATATTTAAAAACAAGTTTCTTACCCTAGAATCTGAAGACTTATGCGGACTTAATTGATTCTCAGCATTCGAGTCATCTGTTTTGGAACTGCTTATCTGAACTTGTTTCTTTTTTACATGCACATCAATAGAAATGTTCAAATGTTTATCCATTTCCGTTATAGGCTTTAGACCTGTAAAATCAATTGTGAGTTGAGACGTACTGATGACTGATGAATTGGATCTGGAAAATGTTTAATCGGGCCATTTCCCCCAACAAAATGCTTAGAACATAGATATGTATTCCTATTTACTCGTTCTATAGGATAATCGTCTCTGCCCAACCATTTGATCCACTTCTCACATTTTTAAAGTTAGTTTTTGCTTTAGGAAAAGGCAAAAAGAATACTCCTTGCATGTGATCCTTGTCTAAGTACCGGCAATCACTGTTGCATTTCTTATGTACGCAAATTTTAGTTCTCATTTCGACGTTTATTTTACATTTAAGAACTTAATTCAAATACTGCTTTTATGTAACACCAAAAATTACTATTATTTAATTGTGAAAATATACACTTAATTGGTCCTAGGCTTGACTGGGTACCGTTCAACGGAAATTTCAAATCGCGGAATGAAAAGATAATTTAAAAAAGGTAAAATATGGCGATATACCAAGAATTCAGATTCCTGTTAGTGACGTTTGAGTCACCAGCTCAATAAATATTTGCCTGGCAACCGTGCTAAACGCGTTACCTCTTTTTTACGGGTCGTTTGAAGGGAAATGTTATACAGCCAGACCGTCCCCGTAGTTGATTCGTCCATGCTAAAACAATGGTGGATTGTGGTACGCAAAGAGCTCGGGAAATAAATTGATAAGTAAACGCTTGTTACCTACTTTAATAATATTATAACAAAAACAGTTCTTCGAACTGAAAAACAGTTTAGAGCTCGTTAAATGTGCAGCCTTATTTATTATTATTATTTTATTTTTGTTGCAGATTATTGCAATAAATAAATAATAAATAATAATAAATTTTAAAACTTTTATGTTAAATGTGTAGGGAAGAAAGTAAATTTAAATATGGATACCTCTGTGGGCAAAATTGGATCAAAGATTTTGTGTTAAAAATTGGAAAGCAGTGGACTGTGATTTGAAAGGCGGAATGACGTCATTTTGTTGTTCACAGGAAATTTTTTTAATACTTTAAATGAATTTGACATATTATTCAACAATAAAAATAATATATGTCCCTTTAAGGCTGCACATTTAACGAGCTCTAAACTGTTTTTTTTTTCAGTTCGAAGAACTGTTTTTGTTATAATATATGCCCATTTATGAGACGTGGTGCTTTACAAGAATTACATCCCAATTTTATAATTTGTTAAAATATTAGTGCTTTCTTAAATTAAAAATTAACGTGGTGTCTCTAATAAAAGTGCCAAACAAAGGCCTGCATAGAAAAATAATTTAAAATTAAAAAAAAATTGTTATATTAGTTCAACCACATAAAACTTATTACCTTAGCTGCGCAAATACTCAGCCCGTCGTTTTGCCTCCTTGGCATTTCAAATTTTAAAGCTCGAAAATTATTAGTTGTCAAACTTAACAGCCGTCAAAAAATTAAACATTCAAAAATACTGATAGTTTAGTTCAACCAAAGATAATACGTATCCTGTATTCGATATCACGGTGCTTTTACATCGACTATACGCCATGAAGCTGTTACCGAATTTCAGGCGAAATTCCGAAAAGTCGGGCTGCTAAATTATGGCAGTGATAATACCCAAGACCCAAAATTTTAACCTAACTTTTATTTAAATCGATTTAAAATTTCCAAATACCCTAAAGTGACAAAACTTAGGTTGAAATAAAAGCCAACTATATTATTTACCTTTTATCATCGGAGATTTGTTCGATTTAAATCATTATGTTTAAACATGTTAGAATCAGGCCCGGACTGGCCCGAGCGGCTAACCGGCGATCGCCGGTCAGATCTGGGCCAACTCAAATTGAGGGCCAAATAGGAAAAACTTGGAAATAATGGGAAATGGGGTCAACACGACTGCGTAGCCGGTGGGGCCAACTACTAGCCAGTCCGGCCCTGATTAGAATATGAAAATTAACATTTCACGCGGGCAGCCGGGCACGCGGCATTAAAACCGCCATCAAAACGAAGCCGTGTCGGCAAGTTGGCAACTTTTTTCCGACTTCCACCCGTTCCCGTTGCGCATGCGCGCCAATCTGAAACTTAAAAGGTAAAATGGATGCCTCGAAACCGTAATTTCCTGCCTTCTAAAACTTAAAATTTTCGGCGTTATTGATTAAATTATAAATCGTGAAAAGACGGGCCTATGAAGTGAAATACGCTGATTTTAAATCCGTTTACAGAAACGAGAAGTGGTTGATGTTAGAGCGCGACCCAAAAAAGGCCTAAAAGTAAATCAAGCTGAATTGCCAATATACGCGCAGCAGAGATGGAAATGGGGAAAAAAGATGAGCTCTAAATATACTCCGCGGCCGCGGAGTATAATAAATAATACAACACGGTAGGTCAGAATCTTTTAAATTATTAAAATTTGAGTTTCTAGCTCATTATCGCTTTCCGAAAAATGTTTTCGTCCAATTATTGTCAGAGCCAAGGCCTAACCACAATCATGATTTACGAAACAAAAATAAGCCAGCCACTCTTAGCAATTTTACAGGTAAGAATAAATTATAATAGGGAATTTTATACATTACTACTTTGGGTGTATTCTAAGCCTTGGTTTATTTATAGATCGTTATTTGCTGGTAGTGTATGCAGTGGGTTTTAACTAATGAGTCAGTAATGACATGGTGAATTTTTTCAGTGTATCAAAGATCCACCAGCATTTATACCAATTCATCTACCAAGAAGAAACCTTTCTTCAGGTAGACTAGGAGTTGTGATAGAAGATGTATTGGAATATTCAAATTTATTTGGCATGCATTTGATGTATTACCCGAGGGGTCGGACACTTGCCATTATTTTGTACAATAATTTTGTAGAGATTTTGGCGATTTATCATTAAATTTTGAAGTGATTTTGGGATTTCAATGTTAATTTACCATAGAGAGAGTTAAAAGATTTTGCGATTTTAGACAAAGTACGGGATTTTGGTAAATGTCCGACCCCTCGGTATTACCTTTAAAGCGTGTGTCAGTTAATTCTACACGCTTATATCATTTGTTACAATTTATAACTGTACTAGGCTATGTAAATGCCAGATAATTAAAAAACAACTTATATCAAAAAGCAGGACGTTTTACGTTTGATCATCATAGGATATTTCACTGGAAATTGCTTTAGACAATTCCAAATTTTTGTACACTCGTGAAATTGCTGTTTTTCATTTATTGATGTATGTTATAACAAGATTTGCTATCAGCTAAGTTTTGAAATAAATATTTTCCTAAAAACTAAATGATACGGCTCATTTTCTAACATAATCATTTTCGGAAAATGTTGGCTTATAATAGTAATGAATCTTATTTTCATTCGTTATTTTTAGTTATGTTGATTTTCCGGAAAAATAAAAATTTTAAACGTAAATTACCTTTTAAGGGTTTTTAATGTTTTTAACTTTTTATCGATATAAAATGTCTAATATCAGTAAACATACTACAAAACATTAATAGCGTTACATTGTTAATCAGTTGAAACTAGTCTAGAGGTTTAGTTTTACTTTCAGATTTGAAGAAATTAGGCGAAAATACCGCTGTATTTCAATTTGCAAAAATATTATAGACCATATGGTCTATAATATTTTTGCAAATTGAAATACAGCGGTATTTTCGCCTATTTTTTTCGAATGCACGTGATAGCTTTTTGCGTCAAAAATGGGGCTCTCAGCTTTTTGCGTCAAAAATGGGGCTCTCCTTGTTAATTATTCCGCGTTTGAATTGGGGTATTTCAAAGTTTGTATCATCATAATTATGTATATTTTGTTGTATATATATTTTAAGCCGAGTTTCAGGCATATTTAGATTATATATTTGAAAATGTACCGTGAGACATGAAAAATGTACCGTGACATGAAAAAAAAGGTAGATGGAGAAGGCGCGCTCGCTCACGTGAAAATTAATATAAAAAGGGATATGTTAACCGAAAAATATATTTAAATGTTAGGCTAGAGAAGTTGTCTTGGAGCCGAAAGGTCCTTTTATTTCCTCCGTATAGAACATAATTGTATTTCGTTTAATAAATAGTTTTGTGTTTCACTTTTAAAGTTCGTATTAGCAATTCCACAATAATTCGCGCTATAAAAACAAACCCGTTAGTTTTCCAGTCGGCTGACGCGGTTTAAGCTGTAGTCGCTCTCCCAAATTGATAAATCCCGATCCGATCGCGGAAGGAATCCACCCCAATTCAAACGCGGAATAATTAACACTCCTATTGGTCCGTGACTCGGGTATAAAAATTCGTAAAAATAACAGCGTCGCCGACTAACAGGAATCGCTAAAACGTCTCTGCACCGCGATTTCGATTGCGAGGATCGCAAAATAAACAGCTCGTTAAATCTGAATCGCTAAATTGCGATCCTGTTAAAATTAACAGGAATCGCAAAACGTCTCTGCATCAGGCCCTAAAACTTTTTGTAAACATACTTCATCGAAATCTGTGGCGACTGGGTTGGCCAGTTTAGAGTCATAAGAAAATAGGTAGATGCGACTGTGCTGAACGATCTGTGGCTTAGAGTTTATGAAAATTGAAAATAGGATTGGCCCAAGGAGAGGAACACCACTAGTAGGACTGAGCGGGGTTGATATATGACCTTGAAGTACAACTGAATGTTTACGATTGGATATGAAATTGACAAGCCAGGTAAGCACTGTGCCCGTCACACCAGCCCCATGTAGGGCGTCGATGAGCCCCCGGTGAGGGAAAGTATCAAAAGCTTTATTAACATCAAGGTAGAAGACGTCAACAGGTTTGCCGTCATCCAGCCAGGAAGTCCAATCATTGGTTGCTTGGAAGAAGGTTGGTTATACAAAAAAAGTTAGGCCGAAATCCATGCTGGGATGGATGTAAACAGTCTATGTTAGTTAGAAACGTTCTCAATGAGTCATAAGCCAGCCTCTCACCAAACCTAGAAACTTTTCAGTTACTACCTATCGGTCTAAAGTTGGTAGGAGTGTTACGAAGACCAGCTTTATGGATCGGTGTAATGAGGGCAAGTTTCCAGTCACTGGGTACCGTACCAGACGTAAAGCTTTGTTTAATGATTATTGACAACGGAAGTGCAATTGATGGAGCTATTTTTTTCAGACATACGTCGGCACTTGTATCTATCTTGAATCGGACTGGTAATCCGTTGACTCCAATATCCATCATAAACCATTGTTGACCCTTTGTATCCGTAACTTCACCCAAAAAATGTCTGATATCAACGACCTAGCTGTACTGGATAAAGCTTCAGTGGTAACCTCACGGGCTGCAGATCCCAACTTCCCAAGCATGTTACTCGCTCGTAGTGGCAGACTTTTTGAATTTTCTCCAAACTGACTTGTGTGTTGGATAATTTTATCAGCTGTGTTTCTCTCGTTTTTCGCATTTCTTGCATGGTAGTAAGGATGAATTATATACGATTTTATTTGACTGGCTGACCTGTCCCATGTACGTGGGTTTATTGACATCTTAGGACTCCTCTTCGAACTGTGTTGTCCCCATGAACTCAACTTATCGACGGTGGCTGTTGATCCATTCTGACTTGTGCCGTGCGGAATTTTCTGTTGTCTTTTAATTTCTTCGGGTTGTGGATATGGCCTTATCTAGCGTGAGGGTACCATCTAGCTGCATCTTTTCTGATAGCGCTTTGTCTCGTACTCCTACGACTCTGCAATCTCTGAGAAGTTCCATTTCGGCCATTGAGAAAATGAATGGCTATAGTCTCTGGTGGATGGACTTGGAATGAAGTTGAAACCTGTCCTACCTCGGCGTTTGACATTATACGGTAGGTCTAGCTGGTCGTCAAGAAAATAGCTAATTTTAACTTACGAATTGAAGGCAAAAGCTCGACTATTCTGTCACCATGTTTCGTATGTCTATGACTACATGAAGTTAATATATAAAAAGATACAATTTATTTGTCTGATCAAGCCCGGTACAACAATGAGTAATCTTTCCATTTACTCGCATGTATTTATAGCATGATTATTTACATAATAATTACGGCGATAACGTCATAACAAAGTACAAAGATGAGATATTGTTTTAGACCTAATATTATTTAATGTTATAAAACCCCATATCTAATCGCCATTAATATTCACGACCAAAATGGTTCTCCACCGACGTTTTCTCGCCGCTTGTTGTGTATGTACCGTTTGCTATAGAGCCGAAAATGCATTAATCTGGAAGTTGATGCTGTTCATTGTTACATTATAGTAATTCCAAAGGAAAACAATACCATTTCATGTATTTATGCCTCGGTTTTAAAACTTTATCCGTCAGTAACGTCTGATAATGAGCTACCTCTTACTCTTTTCATCTACGGCTCATAGAGGGCGCACAGTGGGACGAAACGGGGAAAAGTGGGCATTTGATAAAAATTTTAAATCGATTAAATTTTTTTTGTTGGATATTTTATGATGACTTTATATCGATAGCATACTGTAATACCTGATATTTCGGTTTGCAAGTCATATTTTATTCTGTGGAGGCCATAGAACATGTTAACGTATAAAAAAACTTGTATATGTTTTGTCATCCTTACTAATTCTTTTATACAAAAACCATAAATTAAAACCAATTACTTCTAGGTTATCTCTGTATATTTTTAGTCTCTGTTATTTGACGCATTGATCTAAAATTTTTCCAATTTCAAAAAGAAAATTTTGCTATGTCTATGGACATCTAAAATCTTAGTTGCTCTTAAAAAGTGTAAAGATACGAATAATTCTTAGATTTTAAAAAAAATATTAAATTATATTATACAAGTAGTCATATTTCTCGATTCTAGTAGTATTCTAGTTTATAAATATCAATAACCCATATCCATCCGGGTCCCTCTGTAGCACAAATAAAATTATGAAGATAAAGCACTAAATCACAATGTCTCCCAGAAACATTATGAAAAACGTCCAAATACGATTTTCCTTTATCGCGTATCCTACCTCACCCAACTATAGAAGAATTTGAACTCGATAGAGACTACAAGCGACATTTCTAGCGGCCAGCAAAATATGTAGAAAGATTCAACGCGTGATTTAGGGTGATTATAGCTTTTTGCTTTTGATTTAAAATTTAGTGCCATTTTATTAGTCAATTTTCATTTTTGATCTTTATTTTAAAGAGTTTCTGTTGTGCAAATCCGATTGAATCAAAGCTATGTAGACCTGGAATAGGACGTGGAACACTTTCTAATTGAAACCATCTTCGTAACTCTAACGGTTTTCGAGATAATGTTTGGATGACCTTGAAGACATGGTTCAAGGTCATCGAAATTTTTATAGTAGGTATTCCCCTACTCACTGTATGCGACCTGAAAATTTAAATTTTCTACCTAAAACAGGTTTGGAGATATTCGCGGCGCCTACTTTTTTCTCGTTTCGTCCCACTGTGGGGCGTAGCCATAGTCTTCAGTCTCGAATCGAATATTTGGACAGGTCCGTAGTCAGAAAATTTTATTATGGGGACATTATCTTTCTGTGGGGGGGGGGGGATATTTTCGTAAATAGGTAAATTCGGAAAAAAAAATAAAAGCCGCTGCGAAATCTGAAATAAATTAAATTAACTTAGATCTTTATCAACCTCCCCTTCCCACACCTTCTTTCCCCCGAGAAATGGTTTTTGGTGACCAAAACCTTTTTTGGAATGGAAAGAATTAAGGAACAAATAATGGGATTACATTCCAATCCGTCTAATAAATTATTTTTTAGGCACAGGTGTCGCACGTTTTACGAAATGTGGAAATTTCAATTTCAGACGCACTAAAAGTAATACTTTGACTTCTGGAGTAGACGACTATAAAGCTAGTATTTTAAAAAAAGGGGTTAGATACAAGTAAACGAAGACGGCTAGTTTCTAGTGGTACAGTTATATTATAATTTTTACCAAAACGGATTTTGCCTCATTTATAAATGCCTCAAAGAGAATAGCCGTGAACAATTTCCGTTTCACTTTGTTTACTCAATCATTCTTCGAACTTGGATTGATCCAAGCTGCAACAGACTATCGTAAACCGATAAGCGAGTCTTTTTCACTATTACAGGGCCTCCACTCAAATCTAAAATAGGATTATATTTCTAAAAATAAAGAACTTTATAGGACTTTTTTTAAATTATAGGATTTTTTATTACTATATATGCTATTTAATTTACTATCTTTATGCATTTAAAAACAAAATCTATATTTAGATAAATAAATCTTTGATTTTCACTTAAAAATAGAAACTATGTAACCATTTTATCACAAAAATATACTAGTAGCTAACCATGTTAACAATAACAAAAGTAAAGACTAGAATGAGTTTGTATAGGAATTTATCCTATAGTTAAGTCTAGCAATTTAACTGAGTGGTTGGATTTGAAATGGGCAAAATATCAAAATTATTGGACTTTTGGGGGATTTGGCTAAAAATATAGGATGTTATAGGACATTTTTGAAAAAATAGGATTTTATAGGAATTATAGTACCTCTGGGGGCCCTGCTAAGCGGTGTGTGGTGGAAATTTTAACCCAATGGATTTATAAATTTCAAAATAACCTGATACATTATTCCTTTTGTTCTTAAATGCCAAAACTACAGTCACTATTTTCAAAAATGTATTCTATAACCAACCTTGCATACTTTCTGGAAAATGATATTCTCCAATTTCTAAGTAACTGAAAGAATTTTTGCTATTATCGTATTAATAATAGATTTACAACTGTTAAATAATTTAACTAGTATAATATCTACAATATTTAGCAGTTTTTTAAATAACAGGAACACCTAGGTTTTGTACCTGCTAAAACCATAGTCACAATTTCTGTATTAACTAGTTTTACAACTTGTTGAACAATTATACTGAATTGACCTGCATATTGTACAAAAATAACCAGTTTTTTCAAAAGGCAGGACACACCTGTATCTTGTCCCTGATGAATCACCAGGAAACAAACAAATTTTACAGTATTTTCCCGTTGACATAGTTTACAGGAATTTACTCTATTATTTTCCTGTAAAATCTATGTTTTTTTTCTCTTAGTGTACTCTTCCCCTTAAAATTGTAATTTTAGGCAGCGTATGACTGTTCAAATTTAAAAAAAAATTTAATCTTACGAGTGCATCGCTAATCCTTCCCGTATAACGGGTATTTCAGAGAAGTCTGGGACATATATATACAGGCGTGGGTTTTCGGTAACAAGGAGTGAAAAAGGTCCGGAGAAACGTTTTCCTAAATTGAACCGTAACAGAGTAATTGGCCGTCAAACATCAGCCTCCAAAACGTTGAAAAACACGCAAATGTGCAGTTTCTATTATTCCTTGGACGCAATTGTTTCCCTTTAACAAAGCATTTGGTGATCACGTTTATTGAAAGAGAGTTACTTCTTAAATTTCGTTTTTTTTTCTTCAAATGCCATAAGTACATACAGGGTGTTATGGATAAGAGTACCGAAACTTTCTATATGGATTCTATGAGTCTCTATGAGTAAAATATGTCTAATAAACAGGGGTCCTAAAGTGCTTCGTTTTAGAGATATGGGCTACCAAAAACTACCCCAAAACACCGGACACAGCCTTAAATCTGGCAAACAATATTCTTCCTTGAACCAAATTGTTTTCATTAAACTATCAATTGTTTTTAATCCGTGAGGCGAGAAACTTTAATAACAAGTGGCAAAAGTTTATTATAATTAAAATCGCACCAATAAATTAAAATGAGTTGTTTTTGTTTTCCAACTCATTTTACTTCTAAAAGGACATTAATTAACTTGTGCCACTTGTTATTAAAGTTTCTCGCCTCACGGATAAAAAACAATTGATAGTTTAATGAAAACAATTTGGTTCAAGGAAGAATATTGTTTGCCAGATTTAAGGCTGTGTCTGGTTTTTTGGGTTGTTTTTTGGGAGCCCATATCTCTGAAAAGAAGCACTTTAGGACCCCTGTTTCCTGGAAATTTTTTACTCATAGAGACCCATAGAATGCATATAAAAGGTTTCGGTACTCCCTGTATATTTAACTGAATTACAAAAAATGTAACGAATGATCACGTGGGGTACACGCAAATAATTCTTGAACCCGTTCGAAGATTTTAGGCGTAATACGAAATCACGACTGAAAACTATGGTTTCGCACCCTAATGGAGGCGGGCGGAAATACTCGTTGGAGGTAAAATTTAATGCACTGTGAAAACTAGCAAGTTAAAAACTTAAGCAGACGCTTGACGTAAATAGACCCCTTATACGGTTCGGCACCGTTGCGTCATCTAGACCCGTTTCGATCTCAAATAGTTTCACGGGGATCAATTATGCGCTGTCGTAGGCCGTCAATGTTGGTGACTTACATTGTTAGTCTAATGTACCAATTTTTCAAAAGGGTCCACAGAAGTTAAAGTTGAATATGGGAAGAAAATCGTATTCTTTAAGTAACAAGGAGTAAAAACGTCTTATGAGATAAGTGAAAAAAATTTCTACTAGCAAAAGCTTATTAATCGTTCGTATCTAGAAGTATGGTATTTTTAAGATTTAAAATAATGACAGGATGATTTAAATAACCAATAGACACAGTAAAAAATTCAATTCTTTGTTGTATGGTTTCTCAGAGGTTACATGTACTGTTACCTAACAATATTACTTTGATCATTGTTTTAACAAAAGGTGTTCGAAATGGCCCCAATTGGCGTAAAGGCCAGTTTGAACGCGTCTTCGGAAAGAATCTCGAACACGACAAAATATTTTTGGCGTGTTGCGGATTGTGTCGGAGGCGTCAATAATGAGTTGGCGTAGTACTTCAACGTCTCGAACTTCAGTCTTGTATACCAAGTCTTGACAGATAGAAATCACATGGGTTCAAATCAGGAGATCTGGCTGGCAATGCAATAAATCCGCCTCGACCTATCAACGTCTGAGGAAACTCGGCATCAAGATGAGCTCTAACCCGAAGGCTAAAATAAGGGGGTTCTATGTCGGGCATAAACCACATAAATTGTCTTACTGCTAGCGTTACGCCTTCAAGTATCTCTGGTAAAGGGTCTTGTAGAAAGGTTAAAGAGGACTCACCAGTTTGTCTTGGTGGTAAAAAAATAAGGTCCGATTGAATTATCGCCAATAATTTCGCACCAGACGTTGAAACTAAACTGCACTTGATGTGTTCTAATGGTAGTCGCGTGCGGATTTTGTTGCTGCCCCTCATGACGATTATGTAAATAGTTCTTTATCATTGGAAATATTCCATGTTCGCTAGGTATTTTGGGTACAAACATTTTCGAGATTTAATTCTGCTAAGCTTGGCCAGTTTAAATCGTCTGCTTCATAAGGTATCAGAAAGGTTCAATAAGTTTAGATTCTTTTTTCAATTTAAAAACGGAATGGAGACAAAATAGGTATTTAGGAATATATATTTTCGCTTATATTATTATATGTGTAATTTTAAATAAAAGTATATTACATTCCGTTCTCCAGAAACTCCCAAAAGGGGAATGACAAGATATTGTGATAACGGTTGTGAGAAAAACAGCTACGACAGCAAAGCTAGTTGTCATTTGTTTCCAAGGGACAAGACTTTGAAATAGGAATGGATAAGTTGGATTCCATCAGCTCCTCGTGATTTCAAAAGTAAATTTACAAACTGGATTTCTGCACCAACTAGTAAAAACTGCGGATACCATTTCATCCCAACTGGAATCAAACATTACAATGATTTTCCTCCTCGATACTTTTCTTGGAAAACATTTGGACATGTTGTTTTAAAGCCTTTCGAAGGTTGGAAATGTACTAATAAGTCCATTGTAATTTAAAACAATTTTTCTTGTTTTTATATACAGAACCACTAGATGATAAATATTTGATTCTTTCTCCGGAAGAAACATTGTGGATAGCAGCAAATGTTGTTATTAACAACGAGGAAAGTACATTACCACCATAAATGAGCATGAAGAATGAGCTTACCACCAGCCACTGAAAACATTTGTTTGTAATAAAGGACCAGTACTCATTAATTAACAATGAAAAGGATGCTCGGATTAAACAGTTAATATTTGAAAATAACAAGCTTAAAGGGGAAAAATGAGGAAGACACCTTCAATAAATAAAAGAATATATGCAAACAATTGATAACTCTTGACTATCCAACGGGCAAAAGAATCTGAGTATTCTTGTCTTAACTAGAGATGAATTTCAACCCTAAACTCCGCAATTGCATCAAAAAATGTGTTATTTCATCTAATCGTATTATGCCTTTCTGTCAATAATCTTCTCCTTCAACTTCCAATAACACCCACTCTGAACTGTTATCTACTCCAAGTGTTCCGTTACTTACTAATAGACCAATATTAAACCTATGTGCTCGGATTTTTACTCGTCGTCTACTCTTAAATCCATGTGCTCCAAGTTCTACTTATCAGCAGCAACCTTTTATCTCGTCGCTTATAGCTAATATTCAAGGTGTAAATGCGTATAAACTATCTAAAATAAAAAATATTGGGACCGAAAATAGCGCTAACATTGTTGCTCTAACCGAAACATGGCTTCAATGTGATATTTATTCAAAATAGTTTTATTGACAAATAGTTACACCAAAACAAAAATTTAGTTCAAATGGAAGAGGTAGTCTTCCAAAGAAGCACCCGGCCGAAAAGTGCTCAAAACAGAGGCGGCGTTTCCTCTTTGAACCGCAATCGCGATGCGTTGCACCAGATACTCTACGGAGCGCGGCTCGGAAGAGATATCTCGAATCCTACGGCCTATGGCGTGAATTAACGACAAAGCATCGCGACCGAAAGCGCCAAGGGTTTCAATGGCCACTGGATGGAAGATGAATTTGCTGTCGAGATCCGAATACTTGGATCTCTTCTTTGTTTCAGCCTGGGTAGCGGCCCAGAGAGGGGCTGAAGATGAAGAGACCAAATAGGAAGTTTCTAAGGGGTCCGTGCAGGTAAAATCCCAAACGATGGCTTTACCACCCGACCACGGTACCATTGACATGCCATCGGGGCGTTTTCCGTCATGGCGAGAAAGTCCGGGTGGCTCCAGAAGGGAAGGAACGCCAGCAGAAACCAGGGCGCGTTTCAGAAGGTCATTTACGGCACCGTGGCGCGACAAGCGACCCGAACTTCGCTTACAACTCAAGCCGTGGGTGCCCAAAGAGTCCACCTGGCCACCGCAAACACACGTATGAGGGACGCAAATTTGGGCTCCCAAACGTAGACCGACAGCTATCCTAAAAGAGTCATCGTCTAGAAGAGTGCCCAAGGATGGCGACGGAAGGGCGTTGAGCCAAGCACCCGATTCTTTGGAGCTCACTGACAATAAGCGAGCCTTGTCGCGGTCGCTAACAGCGCAATCCGACAAATGCTGCACGGACTTGTCGATGATCGGAGCCTCCCAAACGCGTTGGTAACCCCGCTGATCCGGAGATGGAAGGGCTTCGCTTGTGGATAGGCCCCACTCGCTAAGGGCATCGCGAACTACCGAAACTGGCGGGTCGACAACAAGATTAGGGAGAATATCCTTCACCAAATCGGTCACACTGTGGATTGAAGAAAGAAACGCCGGAAGAGCGAGTTTGGAAGAGTGGCGAATGCCTAGGCCCCCTTTAGCGACAGGGAGAGATACCTGTTCCCACGAAAGCTCGTCCATCAAGGTATTGGTGACGTTTTGTAGTGCCAGCCTGAGGGTGTTATCAAACGAGGCTAGGCCTTCCTTGTGGAGCCAAACAGGAGCGCTTCTCAGGAGAAATAGCAACTTAGGGATGGCCAAAGAATTTTTCAATAAGAAAAAGCCGTGATGTGCCGAAACATGCTGGAGGTTCGAAGACATGACCTTCAAAGATTCTGTTTTAATGGCGAGGCATTGCGAGATCGCCACGGGTGAGAGGGGCGCGCCCAAAAGGGTGTAATAGACCCGATCGACAACTTTTATACCTGGGGCAGCTAACTCGAACATAGATTTCAACTGATGATCTTCAAACTCTCCAGCATTGAGGATAAGGAGCTCACATTTGGAGGGGTTAAGCTCGAGGCCGAGAGCAATGGAGAGCTCGTTGAGGAGGCCCAGGTCCTTCAAAACAACCTCAGGGCTGTCACCCAGAGAGGAATCGTCCAGGTACCATACATTAAACTGAGAATCCATTTTTAAAGCCACTTGATGGACAATTAGACAAAATTGGGCGGGGCCTAAGGGATCGCCCTGTTGAACACCCGTCGCCGAAAATATTAGAGCGTCGCCGAAGGTAAGATGGGACGAAAACCGATAACATTGGCGGATAAAAAGGTATAATTCCGGGAGCGACTTGAAGACAGCTTCGAGTAAGCGATCTCTACGCACCATATTGAAAGCGTTGCGAAAGTCGACTTTGAGTAATACTTTGGCATCGAGGTAGGAGTGGTTGACAAAACTCCAAGCGGCGTGGGCCGCGGCTTCGGCACCCCCGCGAGTACCGAAACCCAGCTGCACTGGGCGAAGGATGGGCCCGAGCGATGGCATGATATGCGAGCACCCTAACTTAGCGACAAGGCGACGGAACGTGTTACCCACAGCGATCGGGCGTATGCCCCCGTCTTTTTTCTTCAGGGCGCATAAGGAGGCGCCGTAGAGAATCGGGCAGATGGATGGAGGAACGCGGCCCGCGAGCATCAGGTTGCATAGGCTGGTTAAAGATTTGAGTAAGGACTCGCCAGCCGTTCCCGTACCGTTGGCGATTAAGTCATTCAGGTGCTGAGGTTTAATGTTGTCGAGGCCGCCCGCTGAACCAGATGGAAAGGAGAGAATAGCGGATCGGACGGCAGACTCTGACACGTTAATATGCGGTATCGAGTTTAATCGTAGGGTTCGAACTCAAAATCCTGGTGCGTTGCGGCGGGCGGGTGTTTACTTCGCAGGACAGCGAGAGACGCCGCGTCGTTGGGGGCAAAAGAATCGTCCGAAGAAATGACACGAACCGCCCCTGTAACATCCCCGTCGGCGAGTTTAGATTCGACAATCTTGCCGATTTCATTCGGCTTTGAAGGTTTTTTCTTGGATTTTGTGGCCCGTCGTGAGATAGCGGGAAAGACCGAACCTTCTTCGAATGATTTGACGTTAGCTTTAACGGCAGTGGCAAGAGAGACTGGTGTTCCCTCACACCTGCCCGGGACCTGAAGACACATGGCAGAGAAACAAAAAAGACCCTTCCAGGCTTCCGCCGAATTATCACGAACTACCCTCCCGAGGGCATTGGAAAGAGCCCAAGCCACCGTTGACCTGGCCGCCTTCGGGATTCGACGTATAATGCGCCGGGTCGATTTGAGATTTGAAAGCAGACCAATGAGATCATCACACCCTTCAGACGGGGACGATGGATCAGAAGGACCGTTCTCTTTCCCGAGAGAGGGCTTGACACAGGTTCGCGAATGAGCAAAATGTCTGTTTAGACTAGTAAACGACTGACCACACTGGGGGCAAAGGACTTTATCGTTTTGCGAAGGCATAGTGTAGACACGCACGAAGGAAAAAAAAAATTAGTTAAGTTTAAAAACGTCGCGGATCCGGCTGCACCGTGTAAATGCCAAAAAGAAAGGAAATCATGACTATTTACATAGGTCTAAACCATTTGTGGCAACGACGCGGGTCCGTATGCACCGAAAGCGAGAAAAATTCCGTAAGTTTAAAAATACTGAAACAATTACGACGAGTCGTACGACGAAAGATAGCCAGAGGCATCATACAACAAATTTCACGACAGGAGGATAAAAAAACAGGGGAAAATAACTGGAAAAATTACCGAAAAAGCGGAAGCAACGCGCAAGCAATCTTCATCAAACTGTTTAAATAAACATATTTTAGATAGTAGAGGATCATTAAATCTATTATCGAAGTGATCGTTTTCCTTCTTTGGGCCTTCGTGGCGTTACTGTCTTCGTTTCGAACTTTCTTCAATCTAGTGAACTTTCTCTTTTCCCCGACAGTAATTCTTATTTGTGGTCTTAAAATCTCGGATTGGAGTTCCTTATAACATTCTTATTCCACGCAATCCATACGAATCTGCGTTATTTATCGCTCACCCACTTTGAATAATCACCTTGAAACTCTGAGTTATTACGACCGTGACCAATTATAGCGACTCAAAGGGTATCAACCTCCTTCTCCGTAATTTAAATTACTGGTTGATGTTCAGTCCCGTTACTGGCATTTCACCGACAGCTAGTAACTTTGTTGATACACCCGACACTTTGAAATAATGTTCGAAAATATTGACACTAACTTGGTTTTCAAAAAATGGTACCTGCAATATCCTGGACCTAGTCGTATCAATAGGTCGGGGTTCGGATAAAAAAAACATTTTATTCATTTTGATCCATAACCGAAAATTATCGAAATTCAAAGTTATTTTTTACACATTAAATCGTTTTATAATCACGAATAATATCCATCAATAAACTGTAACACTTTAACCGAAATGTGTCTCAATAATAAAAATTTTGGTGGTTAATTTATCTATTCCGCCAAGCTCTAGTCATATCAAAAGATCCCATCGTCGAGTACGATCCTTTCCAACGTGTGAGGAAGTGATCATAATATAGTTTTATTCAAACTGGCATTTCATCTAGAAATTTATTTAAAGTAGATTATTTACTTAAATGTTATCCATGGTGACCAAACCTAAATTAAACCGACATTGATGCCATGTGGACTAATTTTATAGAAATTTTAAATATGGGAATTTCACAATTAGTTCCATTTCATCAATTTCCCGATTCCTTAACCCAGAGTCTCGACTCCAGTCTCTCCAAATTTAGTACTTATAAATTTAAACATTTTAAGAGTTTTTTTAGCCTACCCCATTGTCAGTAGGATGTACCACAATCTTTGCCAGTTTTCAATGTAGAGGTAGAAAGGGGGTCGGCACCGGAAGTCCCCGCTTCCTTCCTACTTCCGGCAGGTGGCGCGGGGGGGGGGGGGGGTCGACACTCGGGTCATTGACCTCCGCAGAGTGGCGCGCGCTGATTGGCGCGTTAACTACGCGACGCGGATACTGCACGCTGATTGGCTGGCGCGGTAACTACGCGGCGCGGGAACCACGTGGTTACTACGCGCGTGTACTGCGCGCTAATTGGCTGACTCAAAATTATTCAAAATGGCGCTGATTGGTTGGTGTTTTGGCGCTAAATTATTCAAAATGGCGCTGATTGGCTGGTATTTTGGCGCGAAAAGCGGTCAGTACTCCTTTAAAGGAATTCCCAGGTTGGCTATACTCGGGCATTGTTAAAGTGGTGACAGGTTTGATTGATTGATTGAGCAGGTGTTATTCGGCGTAGAAATAACTGAGCGGCGCAAATACCTTTAGTGACAATACCGAGAGAATCACCTATTAATTATGTCATCGAATTATTACGTCGAAAATTTACGTGATTTGGCCGCCATCTTTAATGTCGCATATTCAAACGGGTTCTGTAGGGTGGCCATATTTGTTATTTTTTTAGGAAATTTACCATATTTACGTCAATTTTTTAACGCTTTTTAAACAAGTTGTTCCTAACGGATTTCTATATCGTTACGTACCTAGATGGCTTGAACTTGATTATTATGACATATGTATCATATATTACCGTCACTTAACTTTTAATAACGACGCGCGGGAAGAAATAAGGGAGTGGATATTTCAAGTTTTTTTAAACATAGTCAGTACGCGAATAACGGGGTAAAGATTGTATATCCTGCCATCCGTTGGGGTCATCTCGCGTAAACATGTGTTAAAAAGGGAAATTACATATCTAGGCATTACAAGAACTCGCGTTTCGGCGTGTGTAACACGTTTTCCCTAGATGGTTCGATAAAAAAGCCGGGTCACGTGATCATCTGATTTACGATTATGGAAAGGGGTCTTCCATAAAGATTACATTATAACATTTGTCAATCATGCATTTTTAGGTCGCTATCAAGTTTCAATATTTTGTTCGCGTATTGAATATACATAATAGTATTAAGAACTTTTTAATTTATATTGAATACATTGCCCCTATACGAAATATTTACATAAATCAAAAAAGGTCGGTTCGCGCTCATGAAATTTAAATAAACGTTAATAATGCGGTAAAAAGCTAAGCCTAACAAATTTAAGAAATACTTTGTCGTCAAAACTACTGTTACACTTTTTGTTATAATCTCCCGCGTATTGACTTAATAATAATGGTATTTTATAGCGTTATATGAAATAACGGGCGGAAATAACTTACTTACGAGTTTAAGGTGAATCCTACGAAGCAAGAATTACATTTGTATAATAACCAACAAAACATTTACTAATAAAAAAATTATAAACTGAAAATGTTTTTGAAATATATTACGTCATTTAAACAATGACCAATCAAATCCCTTACGTCAAATGGACAATGTAATAGTATTATGTAAATTTATAACGCTACCAAGTAAAAACGGTTTTAAATGTGCGGTAGATGGCCAAGTCAAACAGCGATTTATAGTCCTCCTGTATTAATCCATATTATAAATATAACTCTTAAAATATAACTTAACATTTTTAAATACAAAAGTAAATTAATTAAAAAACGCAGCCGATACATTTAAGCGATCATACAAAATAGTAAGAAATCAATTTCATTACACGAAACATTTGTTTGATTTATAATACATTTTTAACGGTCTGCTACGTTTTACATTCTGTGATGTTAATATGTTTGGGTTTTAGTTCTTTAACAATTAAACTACTTTACATCTAAAAAACCAATGTGTTGCTTATTTGAATAAAATTGATAATAAAACTTTTTTACAAAACTCAAAAATGAATAATACAATGTTATAAAATAATTTTCAACTCTGAACCTGAAATTAAATATGTTTGTCAAATTGTTATCACTTTTTTTTAAATTATCTTACATCCTTCTATGTTTAAAATAAAAAACTCTGATTTAAATTTAAGACTTTATTTTACAACATTTGTTGTTGACACAAAGGAACTATCGTTAATAACATTTAACACGCTATCAATAAAAACCACTAACTCGTCTATCGCCTTTAAGAATCCAGTTGTTGCGGCTCGTTCCAAAAGAATTTCGTGAGAATTATGCTCTTTTTGAAAATATCTCATTCTTTGTGCATTCAAATCCATTTCAAGTTGACGATTAATTTTTTTCAATTCTTTATTTATATGTTTAATCAGTTCATAGTCCTTGTTTTCTTTATAAGTCATTATTCCACAACAAAAACAAAGCGAAACTAGTTTGTATAAAACGCGATGTGGTTAGTTCAGTACAGGTCGAACACAAAGGAATCTGATTACCGCTAACTATCTCTCCACGCCGTTAGCGCTCCTCTGATTACCGCGAACTATATCTCTCTCCACCGCGTTAGCTCTCCTTTAAAGGAATGCTTTTCTCCGCGTTTATCTCCATTTTTAACGCTGTGATTTATTTAGAACAGGTGTTGAGCGGAGAATCCCCCGTTGCTATGGTGACTTCGGCGCGACGTTTATTTGAGTATCAACAAACTTAGCAAATACCTATAGATTGTTTCAATGTTAAATTCGTTAACCTCGCAGTTTGAAACAAGTTGTCCCTATATTAAGAATCAGCTTGGTATACAATTTGCAGCTCTGGCCTTATAAATGTTTCACTGTATACAATGTCTTTACCCACATTGTGTACATTTAGTAATATTAATTTACGTATAACCGTAACCTTTTAGTTATACCAATCGACCATGGTTAGGTAAATATAATGCATTTATAAGTTCGCGTGTTGAACACATAATAGTATTCAGAACTTTCTAATCAAATTGAATACATTGCCAATATACGAAATATTTACATACATTAAACAAGGTTGGTTCGCGCTCATGAAATTTATATAATAGTAAACTTTGTAGGGTAAATTACTTGACTTTGTAATGGATATTTCAATAACCGTTCATCATTTTAATAGATCAATGACGGTATAATTAACAACGTCTGAATTTTCGTCGCTAAAAGATATGTCCATAAAGATTGATTATAAAAAGTTTAATACGCAGGTATCTATGGATTCGGATTACCTAAACAAGTCGCCCCTATATGAACTTTTAAACGGTTATTCGTGTTAAACGTGTACATTGCTACTATAACTTTTTCAAAAAGCAGCAGTCGATAAGTATGACATTCTAATTACCGTCAAATACAGAGCTAGAAGTTACTTGGTTAACCATTTTTAGGTTATTTTTATGGTCAGTTATTGAGCGTTTCACTCCTATACGGTTCAATGGGAATTATTATTGATCGCTATGGTCAGTTATAATAAGAATGAAAATAGAGTTGCAATTTATTCCGGCGATATGTACTTTTAAATTTTAACAGATTTGACATACATTATAAAGTCCAGCACCTTATATCCTATGAACAATATTTTTGGAAAAAGTACAGCTAGATAAATGGCCAAAAAAAATTTACATAACCGAAATACTACAAATATAGAACTCAGTTAATCAAGTTATTTTTTAACGAAACATGCAAACAATTACCAGCCTATCAATTTGATATTTTAATTATTGTTATTGGCAATTAAACTTTGGGGTAATTTCACCGAAAATCATGTTTTGTTATCACAACAACTTGAACACAAGTTTTTTAACTAATGTTTGATACCTATTTAATGTAAAAGTAGCTTCATGATTTGTGGCGCTTTGGGTTTAATTTAATAGACTAGTTTTTTAATCTTTCAGGACTCTTTTGTTAGTAGATTTCTGTAGTTATTTGTCATAATATCGCGGTAAAGAATACGTTTCTCAGTATAATAAGCAAATAAAAAAAAATCGTTGTTTTACGACTACCTATCGCGGACTAAAGGAGTAGAATCTACAAACTATAGCAACCTTGTAAATTAATCCTATAATTCTTCTCTCCTACTTCAGTCTTCTGGATTGAAACGTCGTTGTCCTGTTTCTCCAACAGATAGCTATCGGGATCGGCCAGACCAGACACGACCGACTTCGAAGGACGATAAAGAAAACCATATATAAATAATGTAAAAAACTTGAAATATTCCCTAGGCTGGTTTATTTTTCCAAGACAGAAAGGGCTCTAAATATAGTTTATATGAAACTTAAGGAAAATTTAAATATAGTTTATATGAAAATTTATTAACACTCAACATAAATAAAACTAATTACATTTGTTTCTCCTCTAGAACGACTATAGATTTGTTACATGAATAAAAAATTCACGAAAATAATAATTGTAGAAACTGCACTGGAAAATGTTTAAAGTTAGAAAGAGTAAATAAACTAAAATATCTGGGCGTAATAATAGACAGTAATCTAAAGTGGAATGAACATGTGACCTATATCTCTAATAAAATTCGACTATGCATAAATTCCGTGAAACAAAAACTTTCTAGAAGTACCGTGGTTAAAAACAGTATTCAATAAATCAATTATATCATACGGAATAATCGGCTGGGGTCGTACTTATGAAACTACATGCGTACCATTAGAAATATTACAAAGAAAAATTCTACGCATATGTACGAAATTATTATTACCCAAATCAATTACTATATGATGAATTTAAAGTTTTTCTGCTAAAGAAATTTTATTATACCCTTTCAAACACAAACAACTTATCGTCTTGACTAAAACTTACGACAACAGATATGTAGAAGTAGCCAAGATCCTATAAAACGATCGGTCAAAAACATGCTCGCTATCTAGGCCCTTAAATATATAAGGCAAAAAGTTTTGATAAAGTGTAAATTTGACTATTGAATAAACCGGCTGTATTCAATTGATTGCTATTTCAACATTTTTAAATTTTCATGGTTACCTTCTCTGGTTTTATTTAAGAAAATAAGATGTTAATTAGTTGCATATTGTTAAAATGTTAAGGTGTTGGTTGCACGAAAAATCTTTAGCGATAAAAACGAATGAATGCCCTAGACGTTCTCTTTAAAAAAATGTCATTGTCGAAACAAATTTCAAGTCTAAGTGTACTAGTAAGTGTCACACTTATTTGTTACTTCAGGTCATACGTTTTAAGCATCGCGTATTACACCGATAAGTGTCACACCTATTTGTTATTTCAGGTCATACGTTGTAAGCATCGCGTATTACTCCGATAAGGTGTAAAGTTAATCTAACAATGCCTCACGTACATAAATCGGTTACGTATACATTAAACTATTATAACGGAAATGTAATGTTTTACCCTTTGGGGATTTTCATGTACACTGTTTGAAAATGTATACCCTCTGAGAAGGTGTACGACTACCACATTATTGCGATTGCAGTAACGTTACCTAAACTATTTTAATAGCACAATGATAAGTAAATCTGAAAGACCCGTATCAAACGTCAGTCCAACATTTCGACATGTGACTTTCATTAGATCGAAGTAAATCTGAAAGACTCAAAGGTCGACACATTCCGGGTATAAAAGTCACAAAGAACCTTCAAAGAAAATGATTAAAACCCCAGACGCGAACTATAAAATCTATTTGCGACTTCACGAACGGTGGTGCAACACAACTAAAAATGCGAGTATGGTTAAGCTAATATAAATTAAATGTGTTTATATCTTGGTGTTTGTTTTCAGGGAAGGGATGAAAGTTTTCCTAATTTCCCCGATAAAGGCGGTCGCTGTTACCCCCGATTGCTCGATACGTCTCGGGCGGGTTGACAGTGATTCTGGTATTACACTATCGGAATTTGAACTTAAACAAGTGTGGATGGATCGAGAGCGAATTACAACATTTTTCGAAAGCGAATCCACACCACCGTCCTCGAGGTTTTTAGAGGGGTCGAATACAAGGAAAATTGACTTAAGTATTTATCAAGGTCGAAGAATATTGAACATCCGAGAAATGGTACGCGGGGTGGGGGTGAATAACGGAACGTTTTTCCCCACCAAGGTTGGGTTCGCCATCTCCGTTTATACATGGAAAGCATTTGTCAACAAGTACGATGAGGTTATAGCGTGCCTCAATGAGGTTAAACGTGTTTACGGTGAAATAAAACTTGCCGCAATTAGTCAAATTGAGGGTTATATACGAAAAAAGTGTAACGGTTGCGAAATTGATCATCCATCCCAAATCCAACACGATTGTTTAATGTTAACGTGGGATGAACGAGTGGAACTTAATTTCCTAAATGCAGCTAATAATTTAAGTTATTCCGATATCACTTCTACAATCATTAATAACACATTTTTAGGTGTTGATTTCTGTGAAAAAATATTATCCCATGTGATGTGTAATGGCAAGAAAATGTTATTACATGAAAATAAAAAAATTAATAACAATTATTTGATATGCAATTTGTAATAGGGATATAAAATTGTTTAAAATATTACCAAGATTTATTCAAACTAATAAATGTAATGACATGAAAAACCCCAAGATTTATTCAAAAACTAATAAATGTTTTTTAATACATTTTCAAACAGTGTACATGAAAATCCCCAAAGGGCAAAACATTACATTTCCGTTATAATAGTTTAATGTATACGTAACCGATTTATGTACGTGAGGCATAATATACTGTTTTTAACCACGGTATTTCTAGAAAGTTTTTAATTTCACGGAATTTATACATAGTCGAATTTTATTAGTGATATAGGTCACATGTACATTCCACTTTAGATTACTGTCTATTATTACCCCCAGATATTTTAGTTTATTTACTCTTTCTAACTTTAAACATTTTCTCTACAATTATTATTTTCGTGAATTTTAAATTCATGTAACAAATCTATAGTCGTTCTCGAGGAGAAACAAATGTAATTAGTTTTATTTATGTTGAATGTTAATAAATTTTCCTTAAGTTTCATATAAACTATATTTAGAGCCCTTTGTGTCTTGGAAAAACCTTTTGCCCAACTGCAGTATCATCCGCAAACGATGCGAGTTTCTCATCAATTTCGATGTTACATAAATTATTTATGTATATTAAAAACAATATTGGGCCAATCATTGTACCTTGAGGTATACCAAATTTAATTAATAGTGAGTTACTTATGGTATTATTTATTTTAACTATTGTATATCTCTCGAGTAAATAACTTCTAAACCAATCTAATACAATTCCACGTATACCAGATTTTTCTAATTTCTGTATTAATATAGGGTGGGAGACAGTATCGAATGTCTTTTTTAAGTCCAAAAACACGCCAATAGATTTTACATTTTGATCAATAGTTTTAAATAGCATTTCTGTTAGCTCAAAAATAGACCTTTTTCTAAAACCGTATTGATTTTTCAATAAATATTTTGAGCTCTCCAGGAAGTTAATTAACTGATTTTTTATAACTTTTTCAAATATTTTAGAAATGTTACTAAGAAGGGCAATTATATAATAATTTTTTAATGCAACGTTAAATGGTTCTTTTTTAATACGCTTAGCTAATGCATCTCTTTTCCTTATCGATACAATTATTGAATTTGTTATCCAAGGTTTTATTTATTTTTATGAGAGAAAGAAATATGACGTTAGATCAATAGGTTTTTTAATACATCAGCAAATAGTTTCGAGGCTTCATTAGGGTCGTTTTCTTCAAAAACTGAGTTCCACGTTTCTTTTCCGATATTTTTGGTTAAAATTTCATAATCAATTTCGATAACTTCTTTTGAATTATTCAGTTTATTTGTTTCGCGTATGTTAGGGACACTAATATAAATATTAACTATATGAGTAGTGGATAACTCTTCATTTTTTACGTTTTGCTTAATGAAAAGTGGTCAATACTCGTTTTAGTAGTGGAAGTTACTCGAGTAGGGTTATTTATACATGGAAAAAAGCCGTTTTCGTGTAGTACGTTTAGGTACTCAGTAACTATTTTCTCGCGTGGCAATAAAAGATCTATATCTATATCTCCAGCCCAAATTACATTTTCAATATTCGTATAATAAGGCAATTTGGAATTCATATCACTAATACATTTTAGAGCACTGTTACTCGGTAACATCCTATAATCCTGTAAATTTTATTATTAGGTAATTTGACGTCGATACTTTTGATAGTTGCTTCGGCTATCGTAAATACACTCTCAACTAAACTTAAATCATTTATTACGGAAATAACTATGCCACCGTTTCGGTTTTAACACATTTTTGTAAAACAGTAATTATAACCATTTGTTTTGAACTCATTATTTTCCATAATTTGATATGTTAATTGATTCTAAATAAACACAAAATTGGTCAAAGTTTTTTTCTCAAACTTCGTATATTTAAGTGGAGAACTTTTAAACCATGCGAGGTTAACGAATTTAACATTGAAACAATCTATAGGTATTTGCTAAGTTTGTTGATACTCAAATAAACGTCGCGCCGAAGTCACCATAGCAACGGGGGATTCTCCGCTCAACACCTGTTCTAAATAAATCACAGCGTTAAAAATGGAGATAAACGCGGAGAAAAGCATTCCTTTAAAGGAGAGCTAACGCGGTGGAGAGAGATATAGTTCGCGGTAATCAGAGGAGCGCTAACGGCGTGGAGAGATAGTTAGCGGTAATCAGATTCCTTTGTGTTCGACCTGTACTGAACTAACCACATCGCGTTTTATACAAACTAGTTTCGCTTTGTTTTTGTTGTGGAATAATGACTTATAAAGAAAACAAGGACTATGAACTGATTAAACATATAAATAAAGAATTGAAAAAAATTAATCGTCAACTTGAAATGGATTTGAATGCACAAAGAATGAGATATTTTCAAAAAGAGCATAATTCTCACGAAATTCTTTTGGAACGAGCCGCAAAAACTGGATTCTTAAAGGCGATAGACGAGTTAGTGGTTTTTATTGATAGCGTGTTAAATGTTATTAACGATAGTTCCTTTGTGTCAACAACAAATGTTGTAAAATAAAGTCTTAAATTTAAATCAGAGTTTTTTATTTTAAACATAGAAGGATGTAAGATAATTTAAAAAAAAGTGATAACAATTTGACAAACATATTTAATTTCAGGTTCAGAGTTGAAAATTATTTTATAACATTGTATTATTCATTTTTGAGTTTTGTAAAAAAGTTTTATTATCAATTTTATTCAAATAAGCAACACATTGGTTTTTTAGATGTAAAGTAGTTTAATTGTTAAAGAACTAAAACCCAAACATATTAACATCACAGAATGTAAAACGTAGCAGACCGTTAAAAATGTATTATAAATCAAACAAATGTTTCGTGTAATGAAATTGATTTCTTACTATTTTGTATGATCGCTTAAATGTATCGGCTGCGTTTTTTAATTAATTTACTTTTGTATTTAAAAATGTTAAGTTATATTTTAAGAGTTATATTTATAATATGGATTAATACAGGAGGACTATAAATCGCTGTTTGACTTGGCCATCTACCGCACATTTAAAACCGTTTTTACATAATACTATTACATTGTCCATTTGACGTAAGGGATTTGATTGGTCATTGTTTAAATGACGTAATATATTTCAAAAACATTTTCAGTTTATAATTTTTTTATTAGTAAATGTTTTGTTGGTTATTATACAAATGTAATTCTTGCTTCGTAGGATTCACCTTAAACTCGTAAGTAAGTTATTTCCGCCCGTTATTTCATATAACGCTATAAAATACCATTATTATTAAGTCAATACGCGGGAGATTATAACAAAAAGTGTAACAGTAGTTTTGACGACAAAGTATTTCTTAAATTTGTTAGGCTTAGCTTTTTACCGCATTATTAATGTTTATTTAAATTTCATGAGCGCGAACCGACCTTTTTTGATTTATGTAAATATTTCGTATAGTGGCAATGTATTCAATATAAATTAAAAAGTTCTTAATACTATTATGTATATTCAATACGCGAACAAAATATTGAAACTTGATAGCGACCTAAAAAATGCATGATTGACAAATGTTATAATGTAATCTTTATGGAAGACCCCTTTCCATAATCGTAAATCAGATGATCACGTGACCCGGCTTTTTTATCGAACCATCTAGGGAAAACGTGTTACACACGCCGAAACGCGAGTTCTTGTAATGCCTAGATATGTAATTCCCCTTTTTAACACATGTTTACGCGAGATGACCCCAACGGATGGCAGGATATACAATCTTTACCCCGTTATTCGCGTACTGACTATGTTTAAAAAAACTTGAAATATCCACTCCCTTATTTCTTCCCGCGCGTCGTTATTAAAAGTTAAGTGACGGTAATATATGATACATATGTCATAATAATCAAGTTCAAGCCATCTAGGTACGTAACGATATAGAAATCCGTTAGGAACAACTTGTTTAAAAAGCGTTAAAAAATTGACGTAAATATGGTAAATTTCCTAAAAAAATAACAAATATGGCCACCCAACAGAACCCGTTTGAATATGCGACATTAAAGATGGCGGCCAAATCACGTAAATTTTCGACGTAATAATTCGATGACATAATTAATAGGTGATTCTCTCGGTATTGTCACTAAAGGTATTTGCGCCGCTCAGTTATTTCTACGCCGAATAACACCTGCTCAATCAATCAATCAAACCTGTCACCACTTTAACAATGCCCGAGTATAGCCAACCTGGGAATTCCTTTAAAGGAGTACTGACCCCTTTTCGCGCCAAAATACCAGCCAATCAGCGCCATTTTGAATAATTTAGCGCCAAAACACCAACCAATCAGCGCCATTTTGAATAATTTTGAGTCAGCCAATTAGCGCGCAGTACACGCGCGTAGTAACCACGTGGTTCCCGCGCCGCGTAGTTACCGCGCCAGCCAATCAGCGTGCAGTATCCGCGTCGCGTAGTTAACGCGCCAATCAGCGCGCGCCACTCTGCGGAGGTCAATGACCCGAGTGTCGACCCCCCCCCGCGCCACCTGCCGGAAGTGGGAAGGAAGCGGGGACTTCCGGTGCCGACCCCCTTTCTACCTCTACATTGAAAACTGGCAAAGATTGTGGTACATCCTACTATTGTCGTTGATGCAGCGTATGATAAGTAAAAACCAGCTCAGAATGCGCTTACAAAATGCTTCGATGAAAATTTAAAGGAAAAAAGAGACTGAATGTGCAAAATAAATTTCTTCTAATCTATAGTCACGTAACAAATAACGTTAAACCAAATTTTCGATTTCTGAAATGAAGACTGATGATGGATGCACTGACTTAAAAACGATAGTCCAAAATCTTCGAATCGACCAAATATCAAGCTCGCTTTCTCCACGAACCAAGATCATCCTGAACTCTCGATGTTTCGTTGTGACTGCGCTTCTATTAAATGTCAACCAGAGCGCGGGTCCAGACGGATTACACCCCTATCTTGCCGCATCACTGGCCGATCCTTTGAATCATATTTTCATTCAGTTTCAATACAGGTATGGTACCAAAAGCGTGGAAAGTAATCTATCTTACTCTGATTCATAAGTCTTGCAGTCGAGCTACTCCTGGGAATTTTTTAGTTATCTCGCAAACCAGTCAAATTTCCAGTACAGTGGAACGAATTTTAAAACATCAATATAAGAATTTCTTAATGAGATTTGCCTTTTCACTAATAACCAGTACGGTTTTCTTCCAGGAAAATCGTGTTATAGCAACTTTCTCGCGACTACTAATGATTGGACCAATATGCTGGAGTCGCGAAAAGCCGTCGATGTCATTCTCCTGGACCTCAGTAAAGCTTTCAACACAATTCATCACGACGGCTTGCTTGCCACTTTGAGTTAATGATTGTACTCTTCAGTGGATCCGTAATTTTCTGGTTGACCGTTCCCAGTGGTTCTTTAGGGCGTTTCCTCCTATTTTGCATTGTTCTTTGAGCGGAGTACCACAAGAAACTGTGCGCGCTTGGTCCACACTTGTTTTCAGTCATTATAAATGATTTACCATCTTCAATATCACACGCGACGCCTTAATTATTTGCCGATGATACGAAACTTGGATATCCAGTACTCATGTCTAGAAAATGTCTCAACCTACAGAGTGATTTTGATTTGCAATCTTGTTTTGAATTTCAATCCGTCTAAAAAAGGTCATTGGCTAGTAGCATAAGCAACCGATGCCAGGAGGCTGAAGTCAGTAGGAATTTCCCATGGATTTCAATGCTGTAATCAGGCCGTAATATTGCTTTACCGTCATATTTTAGTGATTAAATGTAATTATTATACATTTAACCTTTTTTTGATAACTTTACTTTCGTTTAGTTTACATAATAAACAAAAATATTCATTAAAATAAATTCTATATGCATATTCTTTAAATTTTAAGTCGCAGAAGTAAGTAGTAAGCCTAATCCAAAACATGGAGGAACTTAGAATTTAGTAACAGAAAACATGTTATGTTATAAAAATGGAATGTTTAAAGCTTATTTTTGGTCTTGCTCATCTAAGTTTTTAAAACGAAAATGTATCTGAAAATTTTCAATGGGTATATATATTACTTAAGTATTATACAACGACATTAACAACTAAGCTAAACTTTAAAACAGTTTTTAATTATAAAACTGTTTTTACAATATATTTTTATATTTATCACAAAATAAATGTATTTAAAAAAATTTCCCATTCTATCAAATGTGATTGGTAAACACAGCTGATAGTCATTCAAAAATTCATTGACTTCGTTTAGAGTTTTTTTGTAGAATCCTCACTGCTTATATTTTTAAAATTTGAGATTGATAAATAAACGTACTGTAATAAACCTCTTTTGGTTAATCACTTCGAACGTTTCTTGCACGAAGGGTATTTTACTCTGCGGAGGGTTTTAATTTATTGAGGGCAATGCATCTGGTTTCAAAATCTTCCGCTATTTTATTCCCAGCAGGTCTGCTTTTAAATAATGTAAATAATCACCTTCCAAAAATATTTTCGGGAAATATTCGGGATGTGCCCTCATTAATATTATCAGCTCTAAGGCAACCTTGCTTCCAAACCTTTTTTTGGAAATTTGTGATACCAAACATGAAATTCTTCAGAATTTGATATGGTTTTACGAGAAAGGTTTTTGCACACAGCAACAGCGCAGAGCGTTCCTGGCTTAATAAAAATAAATAGTCTTGACTGATTTAAAAAAAAAAATTTTCTTGATAAACTGGACTTGAATTAACTAAAATACAAATTTTTGTTGGCGCATGGCAAGATATCAACACATTAGGCCTTGGAAAATCACCACGGGTTCGGGGTGGTGGGATTTTAGGTTAAGGCCCCTAAAATGCTATTCTATACATCATCTGAAAAATCTACATCTGAATATCTTTTAATGAATAAAATTATTAAATACACAATTTACATAATATTATGATTAGCTAGCCTGATAACGACGACAGACACATAAATTAAAGGTAGCAGCAGCTAATTAGGATTCCCACTAACGTCATAGCGCGGGTGTCGAATGTTGGAGATCTCAACCTAGGGACAATCGACTTAAGCGAACCCCTAAGGTACCCGTCTACAATTAATAATAATGACTGAATACGCCCGGGACTACTCGCGTAACGTGATATGGTGGGGTTAGCGAGGGTCCTCAGTATTAAATTGGTGTCTAGGAGAAATTTGTTATTAAACGTATCAAGCCAGTTGTTAGATTGCCAAACACTAATCGATTTAATTTAAACTCAATATCCTAACCAAACATTTAAGCTAACTTAAAACTACCTAAACACTAATTAAACTAAATGAAATATTATCAAACTAAGCAACTGGCCAGTGCTCGCGGCATTAACGAAATGTATAATCTAGGTTGCAACCATTACTTAACAAAGTTCATCCCGAAATGTTCAGTTGAACTGCGGAAACTTTATCGAAGTGGCAGAGTCCGGTTGGAGCCGTGGAAGAATCTGAGCGACGTTGTTGACGTTTCGGAACAGCGGAACACAGAATTTATGTTGGTGGCGATGGTATCTCGTACAATATGTTGAATGTAGCCGCTGGATGGTTGGGCATAACGAATTGGCCAATATAGATTGTTCCTGTCCTTATCTTGAAGTCAACACGTTTACAGCTCGAAGGTTAAACAAAACACGACTTTAACGTCCAAAATTAGTTGAAATATCAATTATTTTGCTCCGATCATAAAATGGAGTCCTTTTCAAATCAAATTCCGAACCGTTACTGTTTCTTTTTTTTAGCTCGCGTCCGAGCGCGCGTTATTAAAAAAACTCGCGTTATTTATCTCGCGTATTATTTTCCAACTCTTCAATTTTGAGAATAAATATAAACGTAAAAATATGTATAATACATGTAAGCATATTTTAACACAATAAATAATTTATAATATATATAATGTATAAGAAATATAAATGACTATCAAACAACTGGTCTTAGACACGTCGGCATATCAATAAGGGGTCAAAGGGGCGCTGTGATCTCCTCGCTATCCCACAAAAACAAAGATCTCCCGGTAAAAGGACGGGCCCTTCCCTTACCTGGGGTAAAACACAAACAACCGAATCACCCAATCGCCAAAATATTCGACCAGCAATTATTTCGGGGGAAAGGGGATGGTATATTTCTTATTAATTTGATATTTCGCATTACACACAGCAACAGCGCAGAGCGTTCCTGGCTTAATAAAAATAAATAGTCTTGACTGATTAAAAAAAACATTTCTTGATAAACTGGACTTGAATTAACTAAAATACAAATTTTTGTTGGCGCATGGCAAGATATCAACACATTAGGCCTTGGAAAATCACCACGGGTTCGGGGTGGTGGGATTTTAGGTTAAGGCCCCTAAAATGCTATTCTATACATCATATGAAAAATCTACATCTGAATATCTTTTAATGAATAAAATTATTAAATACACAATTTACATAATATTATGATTAGCTAGCCTGATAACGACGACAGACACATAAATTAAAGGTAGCAGCAGCTAATTAGGATTCCCACTAACGTCATAGCAGATGACCGAAAAGCAGATGACTGGAAATACAAAATCCCGCTAAGTAGGCAACCTTTATTTGCGTATTGAACATAAACCTTGGACGGTACCAGAAGGAGAAGGCTGGGCTGAGCGTCAATCAATTTCATGACTTTTAACCGAAAACAAAAAGTTGTACGCACACGTTTAAACCATTTTTACTCTCATATAGCTTTAATCATAAAAATCAAGAAAATAAATGACAAGATACTGAGTCAAAATATATATATCAAACTGAAAAAACTCCCATGTTATAAACAATTTTGTTATTGGAGACGTTTCGAGCCAAGATCCTGTATCAATACATTATTTTAAGACCACTATTGTTAATTTAATAGCACATGATTTTGATTTATGTAGCGTGAGAAGGGAACGTGATTTCAATAAATAAAATAAAATTGTTTATAACATGAGAGTTTCTCCAGATTGATTTATATATTATACCATGGTAATTAATAAGTGTAATATTAAAAATTCTAGTCCTTGTAAACAATCTGAGATACTTAAAAATCATTTACTTGCATCAAAATTGAATCTAACTCCCAAAAAATACTTGGGGTCCTTAATATCAAAAATTCCAATCAGGTTATTAGAGCGCTCCATCAAAAATTAATTTACAATCAAGATAATCACATCATCCACGTACACGATCAAAATAAAATCCCAGCCATAACGGTATATGCCATTGCAACCAACTAATCTATTATATCGAAGTTAAGGTAAAATTTGGTCAAAATCAGAAAACCAATGTATCCCTCCTCGTTTCAATCCATAAAGGGCCTTACGTAATATCCATATATAATCCTCCATATCAGGTTTTGCAGACCGTGAGCCATTAATATATCCTCGTCCTAATGTGCATATAAATAGGCACACTTCACATCAATGTGTTTAAGCATACAGCAAAAATTAATAAGACCAGTCATATGATAGACATATTAACTACAAGTGAATAACTTTTATTATTATCTTCGCCATGCTCTGGCTCAAAACCTTGTGCAACCAAACGGGTCTTAAACCGAAATATTGCTCCTGAGGAAGATGTCTTTAACAGACATACCCATTTTCTCCTAAAGGATAGTTTTATTTTAGGGTTTTCCACTAGCTCCCAAACCTAACGTTTTTTCTAATTTAGAGTCTTATTTGAACTTCATAGCTTCTTCTCACTTTCCCGCGTCATGGCTCATAATAGCATCTTCAAATGTTATGCAATGAACTTCAATATTACTTGCCTCCGGAATATGATTGTAAGTTATATTATGAACATCCTTAACCGCAACTAAAGGGTGAAATAAATAATAATATAATCCATGGTCTACACCTTGACTGTTGAGATCCCCTTCCACCTCCTTCCAAGTTCTTTGTTTTATTTTGGTTGCTATAATAGTAAACATCGTCTTTTCCCTTAGATTTACAAAGGTCAACTCTAATATTATCCATCCATTTATCTTCAAGTATAACTTCCTCCTCCTCTGCTAAGTCAATATATAGCTAAAAACATTAAAATATATACATGATTTTGGTTATCCTATCAAACTCATTCTCCCCAGCTGTGACTCATTAAATTTAACATGTTTTTGTTTTTATATTTCGTCACCCATTTATTTCGCAAAGTTTCGAATCTAATCTTTACGTCGAAGCGTATCATTCTTTATTCACCGGAAGTGGTCCGCATTATAAAGACAAGGGCAAATTACTCATCTTACTGTGTATCCTCGTGGTAATGCTCTTTGTCTTTGACCTTTCACAAGATTTCAGCGACAGTACTATTTTCCACTTCGACCCGACAAGGCAGGGACAATTAAGGCTCGAGTAAGGTTTTGCTTAACCAGTGCGTCAAGTGGTCTCATTGAACTGAAATTTCAGAGTTCCTTGAGAATTGATAAAGCTCGAAACTCACATGTTATTGTCGATAATCCATGAAAGGCGGAGACAAATCGAGCGTAATGGCTCGCACCAAAAATTTTGTGTTTTGTCATTTGATATACTACCTTTCAGAATAGTTAATTATCCCACGTCGCTAATTTTGAATTGAGATGGTCACGAAAAACAAGGTAGTCACCGAATAGCGGTATATTTCGACGGCAGGTGTCACTGTTTTTATTTTTACTCGTTAGCTTTGGGTCCATTACCTACCTCTATTAAGACATTCGTAAAAACAATTCCACTTAAAGAGCACACAACAGGCGGCGCTTGCAATGGTTAATTAGCAGCTTTTGCGGATAATATTGCGTGAGCTTTATAAAACATCGTACGATAAAGAGAAGTTCTGGAAGCTTTTTTAAGGTTTTTACCAAACTTCACGAAATCAATGACGTCATAATGAAAAAAAAAAGATTATAGGGTATGAAACGGTCCAGGCTCTGAAATCTAGCCACAGTATCTCATCATGGAAGCGCTCTTACAAGACTTGAATTTACTCTAAATAAAACACCCCCTCCGTGTCACCGAAGTTGGGTCATCATCGATTTCAATAATTTAATCATCAAAATAATCTTCGTTGAACCGGAGAAGAACCTGACATTGTCATAAAGGATTTGTCTATTATGGCCGTCGATAAAACACCCACTTGTCTATCTTGAACTTACGAACCCCGCATCCCAAGGACCAATAACCGTTCACCACTCAACGACATAAGGTTATGTATTTGTACCCCGCCGTTCCGCTGGGCACTACGGCGGCACACAAGACAAAGAGTCATGCCGGACAAAAATGCACTTTGCGAAACAGACGTTCGGCCAGTGAGACAGCCATAAAGACAAGCTCACATATGGCAAACAAACGCCCTCATCATGGCCCAACAAAAGGCGACACCATGGGCTGCCCTAATTCCCACCCTCGCACAGCTGAGGATTAGAGTGACTTCTTCTTCCACCACAACTATCCTCCCCAGTAGGATATTGAATGCAGAGTATGGAACACCCCCGAGGTCCCAGTGACCCAGCGCCCCGAGCACGTGACACCCCAAGGACTCCAGTGACCCAGTAAACCGGGTGTGGACCGCCCCCAAGAGCCCCGCGACTCCGAACGCCGGGTGTGGAGCCCCAGTGACCCCATCAAACCACTGGATAGGAACAGTGTACCTGTGCAAATCAGCCGCAGGTTATTAGCCATACGTTGCCCGGCTCTCGCCACGAGGAGGCTTTGCAGTCAGGATTTAAGAGAGCCACCAGGATTTAAGAGAGCCACCACTCAACGACAAAACGGTTGGGTCAAACGCAACCAACACGGTCTAGACTGAACACACTGCCTATCAAAACTAACTTCCGGTTTAATAACAGCTAAGGCCAAAGCTACTCGTAGCTTCACGAAAAGTGACGTGAAACGCCCATACTTAACAGATTTCCTGGACTGTGTCGTCTACGATTTGGAGTACCCAAGGCCATTCACATTGATAAAACCTGTATTGTGAAAACGATAAAAATATTGGGATTCATTTTTAACTGTTCTTCAGTATCGTACCGATTTTGTATAAGGTTTTTGGTTGGGGCCTCGAAGGAAAAATTATAGCAAGGGTTTCGGTGTAGGTATCATCCCTCGTGTCGCTAGGACAGGTATCGGATAAAAAATTATGGGGACGAAAGGTAAGAAGTGTCATCCCCCATACCCCCCATACCCATGACGCTCCTCTTATCTCCGACGGACTAGTATTATACAATAGTGGTATTTGTTTATTGCTTTTTCTTGTTAAGTTTACAAGATTGACCATCTAAGCAGGAGATATAATTAGATAAATTTAATTCCAATTTGGATTCGACATTTGTTTACAGCAATTTAGTTAAAGTGGTTTGATTATATTTTCGATTGTTAATTTTTGGCATTAAACAAGCTGGCCTTTAATTTTATGCGCCCTTTCAATAAGAAGCACCAGGGTTTCCAGGTTCTCAATGACCAAAAATCTTTAAATTGTTTTTACGATTTGCTCTGTAGCACCCACGTAACCGACTTTAGTGGTGCATCGTACAGGATAGAGACTTGTAAATTTCTTCAATGTTTGACTAAGGTAGGTGTCTCCCATTTTGGAAAATAAAATCTTTTAACACTTAATTCGTAAAATCTATAACAAACACAAGCAAAATTGATTTCAAACTTATAAACAAATTGGTTAGAATTTAAAAAATGATGACAATTATTTTTGTTTTTATTTAGAGTATTGAAATTCATAGAAACCTTTCAGAAATATCTAACCAATTGAAGCGATGGAAACAATGGACACCAAATAAAATTATTACTGTTGGTGAATTGAACGTTAATCTTATTAGTAGAACCCCATGCTCTAATGACCCTCAAACGATGTTCTCTAGCTTTGATCTTACCGTGGGAATATCGAAATTAGGCGTCCTCTTTCAAGAACCAGTTTAGATCAGCCTTGGAAATAACGGTGGTCAGGTGGTCAAAGACCCGTTAATTAATTGCTCAGACCAGTTTATTTATTCAAAATTTGGGGGGTCACTGGTCACCGTGTCCAGTTTATTAATTCGAAATAATAACAAAAAACAGAAGGTGACCAGTTTAATAATAGGAGATGACGTATTAATTTAAGGTTTATATCAATTTTGATTTCCCTATTCACTGGATTTTTATGTACAGCGACTCCGCTTACTACCGCCGCGGCCGCACGTCGAGGTTTTATGTAGAGTCCCTTCGCTCGCATCTCTCGAACGAGTCGAACTGTCTAACCCCCCTCTGGCCTCAAACCCTCAATCCTCTAGTCTCGCTTTCCCCCGAGTAGGGTAGGCTACCTGGCTACGCGGTAACGGACCGGGGACTATGGAGTTACGGGGCCTAGAGAAAGAGATAATACGGTAAATTACGAGGGTCTTCTAGGTTATGGTAGTAGTCTTAGGTGAGATAGTACTATATTGTACTATTCTTGTGGTACTCATAAAATAAAGTTAACTATTTTGAATACGTGAACATTTTATATAAGGACCAGTTTAAAATAAAACCTTATTTCCAAGGCTGGTTTAGATACCGTTTTTAAAAATATAGACACTGAAATTACTGTATTATCTACCGATCACTTACCTATTTATAATAAAACTTGTCATGCCCCGATTCCTCAGTGCTCTTACTATGACGAAGAATGTATTTATTTATACTCAGGGAGAATGAATATGTCGAGACTATCAACGGACACGTTGAGGCCCTAGCAGCGTCACGCTAAGGGGGGCAGGAATAAAGGAGGCGGTCTTATTTTTAGCGTCCTCGCAGCAGCGTTAATCGCGTCGAAAAACTAATGATATTGCAGTATTATTTGATTTTATTAAAGCGGATTAACATACCGGGGGCCCCAACGGGTGGAATTGGAGAAACGCTAAAAATAATCTCGACATATTCATTCTCCCTAAGTATAAATAAATACATTATTGCTATGACAGACTGGTCACCTGTCCAAAATTGCACAGATCTTGGTGTTGCATTTGAAAAATTCGAGGTAACACTGAAGTGTGTATATGATGAAGCCTTTGCTATAAAAAAAATATCCCTGTAGAAGACTCCGGGATGACTATAAATTACACAGACTTTAAAAACGGCATTCCTTCTCTCTCACGAAAATCCAACATGAGAATTACCGTAATTTTGGTAATAAAAAATTAGAAATGTGCACAACCCATATTACTATAGTAAGGTGTCTAACGCCAAATCACCTAAAGAAAAATGGAGGATGGTTAATAAGATCCTGGGTAAAGAAACTACTACTAACTTACCGCCTCCATTTCTGCCAGTACGTTTTATACTCACTTTACCACTTTAATATCTTATAATATCCAGGATGGCTCTGGCCAAAATGACTTACCGAATAACCCCGCTACTATGGCCTTATTTCCAGTAACAGCCCATGAAATCAAATCTATAGCAAATTATCTCTCCTCTGGCTCAGTTCCTGGTTATGATGACCTTCATTCCCGTTTCCTTTACCTTTCAATTGATACTAGGCTAGGCTAAATCAGCTAGGCTAATACCCTTGGCACCACCTTAGGCCTAACTCATCAAGCAACTTTTAAAGCCATTAATTCAGGTGGCCGGGTTACAATGCGTAGGAGGGTGGTGGCAAGCCCTTCATGCCACGCGAGCCAACTTTGATCGTTCCTCTCTTATTTCTTGTTAACTTTTCCTTCTCTCTTGTTATATACCCTGGGAACTTAAAAAGACAGTTATTATACCAATATTTAAAAAAGGGGAGGTAAATGTTCCATCTAACTATCGTCATAAATCTTTATTATCTTATATAAAGCGTTCCATAATAGATATAATAAGTTCGCCGAAAAGCACTCGTTAATTTCTGATTATCAATTTGGTTTTCGATCTGGGAGCAGTATTCTAGACGCTATAACTTGAACGTATAAAAAAATTATTGATAACTTGGGCTCTGCCTAGGTGTTATTTTAGATCTACGTAAAGCGTTTGCAAGTATTCCGCATAAACTATTATTAAAAAAAAATATATAACCTTGGCATTCGTGGTGGTGCGGGCGATTAGATTCCGAGCTATCTCTCTAATAGAATTTGCTTCGGGAAAGTAAACAATATTCTTTAATCTCCTTTTGCGCTTGGTTCGGGTGTCCCACAGGGGTCACTTACCTCTCCCCTTCTTTTTAATCTTTAAATCAATGATGTTATTCAATTATTTGTAAAAGATACTATATACCTATATGCCGATGATACTCTGCTGTTAATAGGTGGTTTTTGTATAAAAACCATTATATCGAAAGTTAATAGCTATCTCCCTAATTAATTCATGGCTTAAGAATAATGATTTATCTTTAAACATTAATAAAAGCGAATATATTATTTTCCATATCCATGGAAAAAAACTTGACACTACTTAATAACCCGGTATATGTAAACGAGATTACCTTAAAAAAAGTCGAGAAATATAAATACCTGGGAGTCTGGTACGACTCGACCCGGTCTTGGAACGAACATGTTGACTTTATGTCTAAAAAACGTTCGCGAGCCTGTGGCCTGCTCTACATTAAAAAAACACCCTACCTTGGGGTGTTTTAAAAGAAGTGTATCACGCTTTCTTCCACTCTATAAAACCTTTTGGTATTAGTATCTGGGGTAATTACTCTGAATGTAATTTATATCGCCTGACTACTCTACAAAAACGCATTGTTCGTTCAATATACAATGTTCCTTTTCCATCCTATACTTAAGATCTATTTACTGCGAGTAATATTCATACTGTAAAACAAACCCACGTTTTTAATACTGTGGTGACTATATACAAAAATATTAATTCGGAGAGGATTCTCCTTAAACTTTATACTACATCAACTTCAACCCGTGCCAAAAATTATTATTCGAACCACTCTGTAAAACCTTTAAAAAAACTGACCTAAATTTTTTACCACGGCAAAGATGTACAATTCGCGCCTTCACTGCAAAAATTTAAGAAAATTATAGAACAAAAAAATATTTGTAATTAAGTTTGTTTAGTGTAATAAGAATGTTTAATTTTTAATTTTTTGTAATGTTATTCTCATTTAATTAAATAATGCATAACCTTAACCGTCGGCACAAGCCGCTTGACGACTTAGCCCACTATTGCTCTTAGAGAATATGTCTACGACTGACTACCTAATAAAACATCTTATTTAACTTTAGAAATTTCAACAAAAAAGTCAATAGCCGTTTCATTTCTCCTTCCTGTGTTCAAAGAGTGGATAAGGTCTAAGAGTAGAGTATTAACCTCTTATCCGGATGTATTTTAAAGTAAGGGTAAATTATTTTCTGATGATACACTGAACAAAGTGTTTTCCCCGCTCATGGTTTTGAAATAATAATATCAACCATTGGCAGTGCCACCTCAAGCTAAAACCTTACTTCAAAAAATATATGTTCCAAAGCTCAAAGACCCTAGAGGGGAGTCCATTTCACCATTGACTTTTATCTAATATTTGATGAAACTGAATGCTGTTTGAATTTTCCGCTTATAATTGTTTTGTTGCTTGGGGAAGGTAAAGTATCGCTTTCTTTATAGAAAATATATTTAAAGGTACATTTTCTTTGTGGCTTCGCGGATTTAACGAAATATCTAAAGTATCGTTTTAAAATTGATTCTGTCTTATAATGCTAATTTTTCCTCTGGGTAATTCTACGACATATCAACCAAAATAAATTAAATTTTGAATCATCCCCCCCCTTTTTCGGAAAACATTTATATTTGGTGCAGGATGTTTTTTGGGTCAGTGAAAACGATTTTGAAAATTTTACGACGATTGGTCAATTCATTTTCGAGATACAGCATTGATCATTTTCTCGAAAATGACCACCCCCTAAAATGTTAATTTTTTCTCTGCTCATAAATATCGTAAACACTCGTGCAAGAACTCATTTTATAGAGTTTCTGCAGCCGAAAGAGAATATGTAGTAAATGATGTCATTCGCTCATAATTTTCAAAATTTTAATGTAGCTATTTTTTAAATTAAAATTTGGTGGTTTTCGAGTTACTCACCCTCTAGTGCATACGAATCACTTAAAATCTCAAAGTATTATTTTTATTTACCGATATATTGATTTTTGAAATTTACCCCTGTACTTCAAAATGTGAACATAAATTGATAACATTTGATTTAAAAAAAAAATTTGTTCGTTTTACTACATTTGAAAGTGGTTTGACACGACATTTTACTTCTAAAGGCATCACATTTTATAAGATTATCAGTGCCGTTGTAAGTAGGGGGTCGATTTTGAACCGCACATTTTCCCTTGGAACCCAACAAAAATCATTCCTTCTTGGCCAATGGTAGTTATCTGATAAACCAGATGGACGCACAAACTTGATGAAAACGTCCGCGAACTCTACTGACTCATCTTCAATTACTCCAATGTACAGTTGGTTTTTGTATAAACATGAATCAAAATTACCTATTATACGATTTTCCGACTCATCTAAGCTGGTGTCTCCGCTTTCATCACAAGATACCTTGACCTTTTTTAGATTTTCATCCACAGACAACGGTGCAACCATAACTTCAGTGACAGGTTTAGCGACAAACTTGTGGAATCGTTGCATCCCCTTTATAGTGATAGTCTTAGAAAATCGTTCTTGCAATAGCTCGGTATTTTGTACAACTTCTTCGTTTGCAACATAGATAAATTTTACGTTTTTAAAAGCTGTCAAACAGAAATTGTACATGTCCGTTGGAGTTAGTATTTGCCCAGATACAGGCCTTTGAAGACTTGTCTTCGCAGGGCCCTTTCCGTGTGGAGTGGCAAAAAATGCCACTGTACATTCAAACTGAAGTCCAATTTATAACGACAAAGATTGGAGAAATTGTACTTGTTTTTATATTGACCAGCGCAACCATCTGCAAAATAAATGAGCTTCTCTACTTCAGGAACGTGATATTTTATTTCTGATACTAATTTCGAGGTAAAGGTGTAGACAGTAGTAGTTGAGTGCACCCTGGTGTCGCTTATAACGCAAAAACTCTTGTGCTCTAGTTTTCCTTTAGGCACTAAAGTGAAATAGATAACGAATGGGTGCACCGTTGCCTGCGTCTTGTTCCAATGAAATCCTTGAGCTTCATCTTGTATAACGAAGGAATAGTTTTCGGCGAAATCACCAGGAACTATAACATCTCCAGGTAAAAGTGTCTTTCAGAGTGCTTAAGTACTTTGCTTGCGATTTGGCGGTGTAGTGATGTCTACTTAATTCAAGAAGTTTAGTAGCCATGTTGTTTATAAAATCTTCACTACTTTCGTTCAAGGTAACTAGTTTAGTGTTAACAGTGGACACCCATTGCATGAATTTCATTTCATCGTGATCTTCCAAAAGCTGATTTCAGTGTTCATTTTCTAATAAACCTTGTTTCCCGGGACAATATTTACACACCCTCATCATACAGTTTCTATTTTGAATGTCGCAAACTGTAAGAGCTATAAAATCTGCATCGTTTTTAATTGAAGTGTTGATGGAAAAGAAGATATCATCAATTTGACATTTTGGTGGTAAGTACAAACACATACAGAATGCGTGCCCTTCGGACCTTCTAATATACACCATGGTGGTCGAAGGGAACAAAATGATGAAAACCCACTAGGATCGTTACCGTTTTCTTTGAACTTCTGGTATAGTTCTTCCAAGTTAAGTAGAAGAAGTCTTTTTTTCCGATGTTCCTTTTCGCTAGTTTTTGGGTTTCTAACCGATATGTACTCCTTTTGGCCCGGTGTCATACGACTATTCTCATAATTTTCATAAAAATCGGAGACTAAATTTGATTTCCTCGGAAAGTATTCGGCCTTTTGATTGCTTTTCCGGTATTGAAAGGAATCCCTTTTCGGCTTTAAGCTCTCTGCTGCGTTTGACCATATATTGAGTTGCTCCAAATTCCGTCATTGTACGTTGGATTCCAAATGGGGATATAGTAAGTATTTGAATCGTTAAACTTAACTTTCCGTTCGTTTAGAACAATTCCATACAGTTTGTGTTCTATCACTATATTTTTACACTCATCGGCGTCAGTTTCCGCATCTTTCAGAGATATAGAAGAGATTCTTCCAGTTTGCGTTTAAGGGATTCTTAACTAGAAATAAGTTTTTCTTGGCGAGGTTGACCTTGTGATTTACTGAGAGCCCTTCTGATAATTTAAAACACATCTTTGCGTTATCGAAATAATACAATATACTAGAAAGCGAACCATTGGCATACCCAGAGAACAAGGCAGGGACAAGGGCCCTAGGTCAGTGTCGTAACTTATAGGGCCCGTGGCGAGGATGGGCCTACGAAAGACCATTGATATACACACTCCGAAAAAAATGGTTCCTATGTTTCAAATAGAGGTTCGCGGGTCGGGCCCGAAGGACATTAGTTACGCCACTAGGCTGGACTTCCTCCAAAATCCAACAATTTACACACCTGTATAAACTTCTTTGTGTGCCACTGTTGAGGGCTCAAAACTGATAATATTTTACTAAATTTTATCGGCGATTCCTCCAATTGCCGAAATACTTCATTGACCACTAGCTTAGCAGTTTCGTTATCGCTTTGACTTTGGACTCCTGAAGAAGATGGACTTGATGTGTCACTTCTCTGAGTTTCCGACTGAGAGAAGGTTTCTATTATTTCCATTGATGATTCAGTTTAATTGCCACAGTCCGCCGAAGATCCACACTTAACTATATTTTGAACAGCCACTACACACTGGAAGCATAACTTTTTACCGACCACAACATCGACACCCACTTGCTTCAATTGTTGGTTCACGTCTAAGGAAATTATTTTAAGAGATTTTATTCTCTCATTTTGAAAGGATTCGCGCAGTTTAATTGCCGGAGAGAATACTTCTTCATATGTACTTCATTGTGATGATGGCATATGTTTCGAATTTTAGTCAAAGGTATTGAAGTTCTGGAACTTAAAGTTACTATATCATCTTCAGATAGATGTATAATTATTCCGACCGTTCGTGCAAATGTTGCAAAATGGCACGCACTATCTGCAGTCCAAAAAGAACATTTACGATCCATGTTCTAAGAACGTGTTATCGAGATAACTAGAATTTCCGTAGCAGACAAATACGTAGACGGCGGCTGGGCGGAAAATACGAGATTTTGAAATATGGGCAAAAATTCAAAAAAACAATCTTGGAAACTAAAATATGACTCTCGAATTTTACGTGCTTCTTACGCATTACAGGGCATAATAATTAGAGGGAAATCAAAAAATTCTTTGTTTATGCGTTAATCTGGTTTATCAGATAACTACCATTGGCCGAGAAGAAATTATTTTTGGTTGGGTTCCAAGGGAATAAGTGGGTGTAGTCCAAAATCCCACCCCCCTACCTACAACGGTACCGATTATCTTATAAAATGCTGTCGCCATGGGAAAATGCAGAATCTCCTCTCTCTTCAGACCGTCGATAGAGATAGTTATACGTACCCTTCTTAATCGGCGAGGCTGCCTTCGCCTTGAAACAGGCCCCTGAAAAGTTTGAGATAAAAAAAATACGCTTTTTATATTCGGAAGAAATGACGAATAATCTTAAGGAAAAACAAACAATTCAAAAGGAATAATATGGTTTTATTTAAACGTTAATTTTAGAAACCATAATATTAACCACAATAAATTGTACGATGAAAGTTAAATATACCTGCAGTTTATTGTAAGCAGCCTGATGAGGAGCAACGGCTCGAAAGCTCGCATTATATTTATTTATTAGAAATCGGAGGTGATAACGGAAAACTAAAAAAAGCCACCTTTCTTATAGGATTACGTGGTTTTATTTTAAAGTGGTTTATTGGTACTATATAAAAGACGTGGTCTGCAAAATGTTTGTGAAAATGGAATCTAGTCAATCCACCACTTCAAGTTCTATACCAATCTCGATCTCAACAAGCCGTTTCTTACATGTTACTATTATTATTATATATAGTTTTATCGGATTAAAGTGGGAAGACTGCAAACATCGCCGTGTTATTGAACGCACTTCTCTCATTTACAATTGGTCAAAAATAAATTTGAAACTAGATAATTAAAACGTAATTTTTGTCAAGGTCCAATCAACTTTTTAATAATTGAGCTCAGCTCAGGTTTTCATTAAATAAAATTTATCAAAGGCTAAAATTCTATTTGGTTATTATTTTCAATGAAATTTATTATTTTTTATAATTAACAATAGATTATTCCTTACAAATTAACAGTATAAATTAAATAAAATACTTTATTTTAAGTATTATAAAATCAGATTAGATCGGATAATGGTGGAAGAAAAATTAAACGTTTTTTTGCTTATTCATTGATTGCAAACGACGACGTCGGAGTTCGAATATAAGCCTGTTTGTTAACACTCTGCGGATAGCGCTCGTTTTCGATTCTAATTTTGTTCTAAGTAGAATTTGAGGTTAAAAAACCAGAAAGCACGTGTTCGCTATTTTTCCCCGCTATGACCTTTATATTAATAGGACGCGCTAGCGCGAATAATTAAATAACCTACTTCATTGAACTACTCAATAGCTGGATGTAGACCATAGGGCACGATAAAATATATAAGGCTTTATTGACCTTCTTAACGAGGTTATGGGGTTGCCGTAATGCTCCATAGTAGCCTTCTTTTCAAACTTTATTATAAGGACAATGTTCATATTCGTTGGAAAGTGAGAACAGTGGGTAGTCTTTAATTACTTTATCCACTAACCTTCTTTTCCCTTTTCTTACTTTTCCCAGAATCCGGCTACTGACTAATCCGGGGTTAAATTTCTTGGTTCTATAACTACTCAAATGTAACCGAAAAGTAGGTTATGAAAAACGCCCAGGATCAACCTTCAATATTTAGGATTTGAGGTTACCTAAAGATGTGTATTTAACGTTAATATCCAATCTACGTACTTACTGTACCCAGGCAGAAAAACGAGGTATCTCATCATGTATATAATGACAAGAGGTACAAATTCGCTTGCCATCCATCGACAACGTACAAAATGTTTATCTCAGCGCATCAGTCTCTTGCGGTAATGCTAGTTGTTGGGGCTGGATTTCTGAATCTTGGTGGTGAGTTTTATGATTCAATTTTACAATTTACCGTATCAATAGTACGTATTGGTAAATTTAAAACGATTAAATCATGAAAAAATAATCTTGATTATTAGGACACCCTGTAACAGAGCGATCTAACCGTTGTTCGTTATTCGTATTTCCAGAGATCTGACTACCTAGGTTTTCGTTTTGTTTTTATTATTTAAGTGACTAATTATACTCTTGGATTAAACAAGGTGGCCCTAGCAGGCCATTGGTTACCACATCATTTATGTTTCTCGAATTAATGTTTTTAGAGATATCTAACGAGCAATTTCCAAACGCTTTAATAGAATACCATTTTACCATACGATTTACTTTCCTTTGCAAATCATAGAGAAATTTAAGTGGGAAAACCCTTAATTTCTACAATTATGATGAAGCCGACAACTACATGTAACTACTTTTTGGCTAAAATAAAATTTCCACTTGCAATACTATTTATAACTTTACAAAAATCTTATCTTTAGTACTTTAAATAAAATATATTTCAAACTATTTATTATTTAGTCTCAAAATATTTAAAGTCATAATCATTAGATTCCAAGCACAAAAGCGCATTTTTTTTGTTAAACGAAGGCGCCCAATTAAGTGGTGTTTCAGGTACAACCTTCAATATTAGATTGCGGGAAACGATTGCTTGTATGATAATTGTGCAAAGCACCTTTGATGTTGGAAATGGCCAGTAGCGTAATCTTGTTAAAGATGATAGTCTCTTTATTAAGCTGAACGTGGATATTAGTGGAAAAAAAAACGTTTTCGGTGCCATTTCCGGCACAAAAATTATTTTCGTTTAAAACAATGATTTTTGACTTTTTTAGTATTCGGAAATGGTAAAGGGTGCGCAGGATATGAACGGTGTTATAAATTCTCCAAAGAAACAGTTAATAAATTAACTCCGGAACAAAGAAGCCGACTTACAGGAGGAACAACTGTTGATCAGTCCAGCGATATTTTAGTGAAGTAAGTCAACTCTCCGTTTCAAGTTCATATAAATTCAAAAAATGATTTTTACGGGTAATCAACTTGCTATTTGATGAGAAAGTGTAAAAAAATAAATTTCAAACCAAACGGTTCTTTTTGTAGTATGTCCTACAACCTTTTTATAAAATCCTTTAACATCTTTTTTTATTCAACTAAAATATTTTAAATCTTATTTCTATTATATGTTTACATCTTAAACATTTCATAATTTTAAAAGAAAATGGCCTCATCGTGTTTTTCTTTTGTAGATGCAATAAAATTGAGAGCAGCGACAAGAGCTACGATTTCGGGGGTGATATCGTAAATGTTTTGGGGAGTTTATTCAACGACTACTCTTTTTTGGAAAATTTACTTAACAGCAACGATCAATGCACAGTTAAGCCTATAAATCTTTTAAACACCAAATCAGTAACAACAAATGAAACAGTCATTTCATAAACATTTTATATTACATTTTTTCTGTTGCATTTAAAAATAATTATAAAGATTTTGTAAAGGAATTTTATATCAAAAGCAAGGAATCATATTGTCATTTGCAACAAATTTAATCGATTATTTTTATGAAATAGGAACTAAATTTATTTCCTTCTTTTTCCTAAGATTTATGTACCATGAAAAATAACAAAAAATAAATGTATACATAGTTTAAAGCAAACTGTCTTACTTCTTGAAGTTAATAATCTTAAGAAAAAGCAATTTATTTTTACTTTCACCTTTAACATGAACTGTGTTTCACGCTAAATCGTGCGAGCCGTAAAGTCCTCCATTTTTGCTCACTTGATCCGCTGTTCTCTTACCTCAAGTAGTAAGTAATTGGTCTTGTAATATTCTACATTTTTATGACATAAGTGAACGTTTCACTGTTCCCTAAAATTATTAGTTTCAGTGATATACAATTTGTGAACGTCAAAATAAAGCGCCAAAGTTGAACTTAAATGGTATTTCGTTTAGGTTAATAATGAATCACATTTGATATTAATTTTTGTTTCGCTTGCGGGGTATTAAATTTAAAATTTGTTATTATCCTCTTCCTGTTGCTTCTTTGGCATCGATAGTTTTCTAGATTTTGAGCCTTGCTTCGAATAAATTTGCCCTCGAATAGTAAATTCCAACTCCTGAATAAAATTATATCAGTTTCTTTCAACTGACCTCATCTGACGTGTTTGTCGCTCACATTTTTGAGTTTTATATTTCACTAATTTAAAAAAAATGTCTTAGAATAATTATAAAAAAATTTAGTTTAATTAAATTATTATATTATAAGAAACTGCAGTTAACACAACGGACGAAGCTATAAGACTTTTCCCGCATTACAGTTTTCTTTGGAAAGACTGTGAATTTCAAACAACTGTGATGATCTATAGTTAACGCAAAGAGTAATTTGCATGGATACCATTGATATCGGAAGAATCTAGAACTTTATCATCGTTTCTTGATCAAAAATTATACGGGTCATCTGCATCTTCATAAAGGATTGCGATATCCACAAATATAATTTCTGCGCAGATTTTGTATTTTCCTACACCAAAGTGTCTAGACTAACGGTTTCCAAATTTTTAAGGAATCAGTTAGGAAAATGTTTAATCCTTTTTGTTATCTATTTAATGTTTGAAAGTTTACGTAAGAGATTTAAAAAATCTATTCTATTAAGAATGTTTTAAGGAATTAGTTGTGTAGATAGTCCCCATAGCAAGGTACGGGAAGGTGAATAGCTTTCGAGGCAGAGCTAGTATTATCCCGATGCCACTAAGTGCCGATTACACCCTATTTGAATTATTAACCTATATACACATAGTAGCGAGACACACGCCACATTCATTTATTAAAATATCATTTGGTGAGCATTATGCAAAATATGGGAAGTATTCAAAGATAGCCAAAATGTCAAAAAAAAAATAATTTTCTTCCCCGTCGTCTTGTAGACCGCTCTACAGCGAACGCTACTTATTTGATTTGTTTGAAAATTGGTGTCGACGTTCATCTGGCATTCTCATTGAGGGCCTTGTCGCAAGTCAGAGGAAAAACAGAAGTATCTAACCGTCGTTGAGTAAATAAAAAATTCATAAGCCCCACCACGAAATTTTATTAAAACTTTGAAACATAATTACAAAAATAGAATAACGAACTCCAAAAACTAGTGTAATTAATAATAAACTGTCAAATTACACGATTACCAGTACACTATAGAGGTTTTTTTATTAAAAACAATTTAAAACCACGTTACATGTTTCGGCTTATGGCGTATACGCCGCCGTTGTCAAACGCTTTAAGTCTAATGAGTGAAAATTCCAAGCGCGCGACACCATTTCGACTATGACACAATTTAAAAAACACAAAAGGGGGGTGGGGATTTGACGCCACAGTTCATCAATCAAAACAGCAAAAAATTCCAAGTCTTTAAATATCCGCACTCGGTCCTAGATCTCTAACTAGTTTTTTCCTATTTTTATAAATATTAAAAGATTCCATAATATTCAAATAGAAAGGGTTTTTAGACCTAATTAATAATTTGGTATGTCCCATTTGATAGTGTGATTCGGGTTCTCAAACACATGTTCCGCTAGGGCGGATTTCGCCACTTCATTTTTATTTACACTGGATTGGTGTTCTTTTAGTCTGATCGCCAAACGTCGTCGAGTTTGTCCGATATAAGAAATACTGCAGTCACATGATATTTCGTATACCCCACAGGAGTCTAATATGCTACGTCTGTCCTTTAAATTACTTAAAACATTACCGATTTTATACACTGGCTTAAATGCTATGCCACACTTAGCCTCACGAGAAATTATATTACTAATCTTAGCGGACACTAAAGGTGTTTTTTAAATTGTGTCATAGTCGAAATGGTGTCGCGCGCTTGGAATTTTCACTCATTAGACTTAAAGCGTTTGACAACGGCGGCGTATATGTATTAATGTAGAGCGCCAATATTTTATGAAAAGGTTGGAGTTTGTAGGTAACTGCACGTTTCTAAGTTGGAATGTGCGCTTTAGCTGGTAGGTGCGCGTTTGTTTGTAATTGCACCTTTGTAGGATTTTATTTGTAAATTTGTAAGTAGGAAGATGAATATGTGTGCCAAATACGTTTCTACTTTTCGATTATTGTTTATTTTTATATTATTTTATCACTGGGTTTTTCTTGGCAATGTTAAAAGTGCAACAGCGGTAAAACCTCCCTTAACTTAAAATATTTTCAGGGTCATATGTTCTAACGCAGGGTCATATTTAATTCGTAGCATCGTCTTTATAGAATTTAAAATAGCAAATTAATAATATTTCCAAGTCAACTTTTATTGGTCTTAATATTTAAATACTATGTTGTGAAAGATCAAAACTTCTTACTACTATCCTAAAGTTCTAAAAAAAAGCGAAAATTATTTTTAAATCGTGTCGTATAGTAAGTTAAAAATGCTAAGGAGATTAAATATTCCATACCTTATTGAATAAATTTTGCTTGCATCTACAAGCGTTATTCTTTTCGTAGCGTAGAGTGAAAGAGAGACGTTGTCTTAAAATAAAGTTTAAGTTTTTATTTAAGGTTTACAAGTATTTACAATTACATGATAGCTAAGCTAAGCAGAGTTGGGCAAAACCGACATTTAGTTCACTTCTCGCGAACTTTTTTTAGTTCGTTCGCCCAAAATTCACTGCATGAATTATTCGAACCCAAACGTACTCCTTATCTCTCTCAGCATTAATTCGGCGACACTAAAGTTTGAAAAAATCTCTCCCGCAAAGAAGTTTTTTTCAATCGAGCCTTGGTACAAAGGTTCTTAGGAGAGAGCGAAATTGGGGTGAACGTTTTATTAGTAGTTGCTCTGCGAAAAGTTCGACTAATGAACGAATCTTTCGTGAATTTTGAAAGAGAGTGACAATTGGGGAAACGTATTATTTTCGCAAGCTCTCCGAGAAGTTCGATAAATGAATGAAACTTCTGTGATTTTTAAAATAGAGCAACAATTGGGGGAACGTGTTATTTTCGCTTACTCTCCGACAAGTTCGATAAATGAACGAAACTTCTGTGATTTTTAAAATAGAGCAACAATTGGGGGAACGTGTTATTTTCGCTCACTCTCCGACAAGTTCGATAAATGAACGAAACTTCTGTGATTTTTAAAATAGAGCAACAATTGGGGGAACGTGTTATTTTCGCTCACTCTCCGACAAGTTCGATAAATGAACGAAACTTCTGTGATTTTTAAAATAGAGCAACAATTGGGAGAACGTGTTATTTTCGCTCACTCTCCGACAAGTTCGATAAATGAACGAAACTTCTGTGATTTTTAAAATAGAGCAACAATTGGGGGAACGTGTTATTTTCGCTCACTCTCCGACAAGTTCGATAAATGAACGAAACTTCTGTGATTTTTAAAATAGAGCAACAATTGGGGGAACGTGTTATTTTCGCTCACTCTCCGACAAGTTCGATAAATGAACGAAACTTCTGTGATTTTTAAAATAGAGCAACAATTGGGGGAACGTGTTATTTTCGCTCACTCTCCGACAAGTTCGATAAATGAACGAAACTTCTGTGATTTTTAAAATAGAGCAACAATTGGGGGAACGTGTTATTTTCGCTCACTCTCCGACAAGTTCGATAAATGAACGAAACTTCTGTGATTTTTAAAATAGAGCAACAATTGGGGGAACGTGTTATTTTCGCTCACTCTCCGACAAGTTCGATAAATGAACGAAACTTCTGTGATTTTTAAAATAGAGCAACAATTGGGGGAACGTGTTATTTTCGCTCACTCTCCGACAAGTTCGATAAATGAACGAAACTTCTGTGATTTTTAAAATAGAGCAACAATTGGGGGAACGTGTTATTTTCGCTCACTCTCCGACAAGTTCGATAAATGAACGAAACTTCTGTGATTTTTAAAATAGAGCAACAATTGGGGGAACGTGTTATTTTCGCTCACTCTCCGACAAGTTCGATAAATGAACGAAACTTCTGTGATTTTTAAAATAGAGCAACAATTGGGGGAACGTGTTATTTTCGCTCACTCTCCGACAAGTTCGATAAATGAACGAAACTTCTGTGATTTTTAAAATAGAGCAACAATTGGGGGAACGTGTTATTTTCGCTCACTCTCCGACAAGTTCGATAAATGAACGAAACTTCTGTGATTTTTAAAATAGAGCAACAATTGGGGGAACGTGTTATTTTCGCTCGATCCCCGAGAAGCTAGATAAATTAATCTTACCCGAATTTGGGAAAAAGCTTCATTTGTGGCCAGTTTCACCAATGGAGTTTAGTAAAGGAATCTGGTCATAATAATTTTATTGACAAGTATATAAAAATTGATAAGGCGAAAGGATTCTTTAGCGAAGACGTATCGCTAGCTTTTTGGTATGGGAAATTTCATTTTTACAATGGTTTTCCCTAAAATCTGGAATTTTCGTCAACCCTTGTCAATACCTTTCACTCTTCGAAACTTTAATCTGACCTCGCAACAATCAAAATTTAAGGTAAAGTACTGTATATGAGCAAAAATCTATATATGTAAAATCTGATGTTTGTATGTTGGTTCGTTTGTTTGTATGTTTGTATTTTGGTTTGTTACTCTTTATGCACGCCCAAGATAATTGTCCGATTCGCCCGAAATTCGGTCTGCGGCGTCGTGGCGCCTGCCGTCAGGTTTTAAAGGTGCCTTGGGTTTGCTTAGCTTCGTAGTTTTTGCCCGCCGGCCCAATAACCCGTGACCTTAAGACCGGGTAGCCTTTGAACGCCTTATAGGTTGTAGTCGCATAGTCCTACGTGTGTTTTTATGTCAATTAGCGCTCAGAAGAAAAATATAAGTGTGACATGATCTTCGGACTTTGCCTGTAGTCTAATGCAGCGGTTCCCAAAAGGTGTTCCGCGGAACCCTGGGGTTCTGCGGAAGGGTCATAGGGGTTCCGAGAATTCGCAGCGCGGCCATCTTTGTTTGTGTCAAGAGTCTTTTAAGATAAGAAAAAAAATGAGTTGGGGTTCCGCCAGAATTAGGTAGATAATTTAGGGTTCCATAGCAAAAACAAAATTGGGAACCACTGGTCTAATTAACACAAATATACTCATCTAGCCGAAAGCACGGCCGGACGCCGGGCGTTTCGGCTATTCTAAAATAAAATGATGAAAAATTGGCCCCTGACGGAAACATTAATCCCACTGTGAAATGAATTTACATATTTAAATATTTTGAAAACCTAGAGGGAGTCGGCCTATAAAGCTAATAACCTTAGGATTATCGGGATATGCACACTTCTCAGGTATACGTATATTATACACTTCCACTGTAGCTTTATTATTATTGGGTTTCAAATTTTTTATCAAATGTAAATATACACTCAATTCATACGCCTTTAAACATAATATTAATTAAGTGATAGTTCTTCGCATTCCAAATATGTAATTATATTTTTGGTATAGAAACCGCATTGTAACTATTGTCAATATTGCCAGCAACTACAATGCCCACGAGAAGTCGGAATTTATAGGTGACCGTCGCTATCACTAGGGTGTAGAAAATCGGGATTTGGGTTTGATGATTTTCTATTTGGGTTTGCTGGTTCTCTGGGAGAGTAATTTTTACTTCGCCGACTGAATAAAACGATATAAGAGCCAGTGCCGTGTCCAATTGGGCCTACCATTGACTGTACTTTTACCACCGTCTCCACCGACTCTTAACATTCACATACTTCGCCACCCCCTCCCCCCTCGACGAATTTCTGGCTACGCCATTGGTAATAGGTTGGTTTTAGGTTTTTAGATAAAATGGCGGTTGCGTAACATTAGGGGACTTAACAGCCTTTGTTTTAATTTAAAAACCGGGATAGTGCGCTCCAAAAAATACCTTGTTATTGAAGTTTATAATTTAAAACATATCTAAGCGGACATTAGGATTTGATTTTAAATGATTTCTTTATTTTTTACCGTTTTGACGGCTTCGATTTTAGTTAGTTTTTATTATACAAAAATACAATACAAATAAAATTAGGTGGTGACATCAATGAAACTCGACGCGAGTGTCTTGAACACCTGAGAAAGTGGGGAATTGAATTAATACACATTATTTCTAAAATGAATTAGTAAATCGTCATTAATTTCAAATTGAATTAGTAAATCGTAATTAACTTCAAATTGAATTAGTATATCGAAATTAATTTCAAATTGAATTAGGAAATCGTAATTTTGGAATTCAATTAGCAATGCCATTTTGCCAATAAGAGGTCTTGAGTTTTTTAGTTCCACATCGAGATATATAAATATCGAAGTGGGACACCGAATGTCGTTAAGTGTTGTTGTAGTTTGTTTGTTTGTTGTGGAAAGTGATGACACGGTAGATGGAGCTGCGAAAAATAATTTATATAAATTATATTTTTGGCGGCACCGGGACTCGAACTCAGATAGGTGCTGGCCGCGTAATCTCTAAAACGGACGCCTTTACCAACCAAAATACGCCGTCCTCTGCGATTTTTCGCTTGAACTTTTAGTCGTTTTTAGCGACGCGGGGGGATTTGGCAATTTTAGTTGTCGCAATTGTCGTTCCTTTTTCCGCGTTATTTTACGTATATTTCTGGCGTTTTAAGGTCCAGTGAACCGCAAACTTCGCCTCCCCCCCAACCCAGTGGATTTTCACGAACGCTGACACGGGCGTGGCGGGAAGTTTGAATTACAGTGTGGGGCTATACAACTTTTACCAATGGCCAATTTCAGGTCTGTCAGGTAAACAGCGGGCACAATTTCGACCCCCCCCCCTTTCATAAAAATACGTTAAAGTCAACTCTTTAACTAAGGATGGTACTTTTTATATCAAACGATAGAACGTGCAGTGCCGGAAATTTCCGCCCCGTTCAAGGGAGAGTGATAGAAAAAAACAAGTTAATAAATTCGTGGGTATTTTTTTTTATGAATTTGCGAATTTACATGACTTTTGGTGCCTAAACTACCCAAATGTTTGATATAAATTTCCTAAAATAAACCCATTTGAATCCCAGTTTAAGAATTTCTTTAAAATATATTTCCACTAATTTCAATAATTTAAAAGAATTATGTTCGTCGTGTTTTGCTTACCTATTTCACCTTTGATACTTTCCGTCTATCTAACGATAGGAAATCACATGACCTCAACAGCTTTTGTATTGGTTAATTTGGTTTGCCCACCCGGGTATCCTGAGGGTGGGCGGTGGCCACTCTTTAACATAGGATGGTAAATTATATATCAAACAATAGGAAATCACAAGGCCTCAACAGCTTTTGTATTGGTTTGCCCACCCACGTATCCTGAGGGTGGGTGACGCCCAAGCTTTAATCCTTCAACTTAGGATGGAATTTTATATATCTAACTATAGGAAATCACATGACCTCAACAGCTTTTGTATTGGTTTGCCCACCCGCGTATCCAGAGGGTGGGCGGTGCGCACTCTTTAACATAGATTGGTAAATTATATATCAAACAATAGGAAATCACAAGGCCTCAACAGCTTTTGTATTGGTTTGCCCACCCACGTATCCTGAGGGTGGGTGACGCCCAAGCTTTAATCCTTCAACTTAGGATGGAATTTTATATATCTAACTATAGGAAATCACATGACCTCAACAGCTTTTGTATTGGTTTGCCCACCCGCGTATCCAGAGGGTGGGCGGTGCGCACTCTTTAACATAGATTGGTAAATTATATATCAAACAATAGGAAATCACAAGGCCTCAACAGCTTTTGTATTGGTTTGCCCACCCACGTATCCTGAGGGTGGGTGACGCCCAAGCTTTAATCCTTCAACTTAGGATGGAATTTTATATATCTAACTATAGGAAATCACATGACCTCAACAGCTTTTGTATTGGTTTGCCCACCCGCGTATCCAGAGGGTGGGCGGTGCGCACTCTTTAACATAGATTGGTAAATTATATATCAAACAATAGGAAATCACAAGGCCTCAACAGCTTTTGTATTGGTTTTCCCACCCACGTATCCTGAGGGTGGGTGACGCCCAAGCTTTAATCCTTCAACTTAGGATGGAATTTTATATATCTAACTATAGGAAATCACATGACCTCAACAGCTTTTGTATTGGTTTGCCCACCCGCGTATCCAGAGGGTGGGCGGTGCGCACTCTTTAACATAGATTGGTAAATTATATATCAAACAATAGGAAATCACATGGGCTCAACAGCTTTTATATTAGTTTTCCCACCCTGGTCTCCTGATGGTGGGCGGCATCCACTCTTTAGCTTAGGATGGCAATTTATATATCAAACGATAAGAAACCACGTAGCCTCAACACCTTTTGTATTAGTTTGCCTACCTGTGTCTACTAAGGGTGTATGGGTTTGCTCACTCGAATACACTGATGTGGAACTAATATCATGGCCTGGGCCGACTTGTTAAAAGGTTCTACCAAGATAAATAGCCTAAATCACGTAGCACTTTGCAATAGGCCTTCTTATAATATAACACGAACAAATACACGTAAAAAAGCGTTTTATCTTAGAGCGCGCGCGCTGGCACCGTTCTAGTTACGGCACTGAACAGTACGATGAATCTAACGTAATAACGCGACCTCTCTTTTTTATATAAAGATTTTTTCTACCTCTGATATAAATTATATTTTAGCGACCATTACCTTAGTTCATTACGCGATAATAATTTTATTTAACAAATTGAAACTAGCTCAAATTTTGGTTGTCTGACGAGAAATGAGAGCTAAGGATTATGCGGATAAGCGGATTGCGAACAACTCGTGAACGAGCGGCTCTCAAAAATTCTAGGTGACCAGTGCAGTCGCTCTCTTCATACGAAAATTCTAGAGACATTTATTTCCCGAAGTATTATTCCAAAACTCCTTCTAGAGATGCTCGATTAACGAACTAAAATTCTAAAGCTCGTTCAATAGTGTCGCACCCAACGACGGACACCAAGTCAACCTTCAGCGGGCAGCAATCGCGTACGTCACCGCCCGAAGGGGTAAAGGGTTATTCCCGCAAGAAGAGCGCGTCCCCTCGACCGGGTATACACTCTTTTTAGAAACGTTTACTGGGCGCCGCAATTATCCTACAGGAAACAAACGAGCAAGCGCTCTACCGCAGAAATTTCATCCCCCCAAAACAGGTTTTTTCATCACCCTCCCCGTAGACTGTAATGTAATGGTGGTCGATTTCGGAGGTGCGCAAAAGAGTGTTTAAAAGGTCCACACAGTGGCCGAAGAGGAGAGTCTTCTTTCGATTTATTAAGGCTGAAAAGCCAAGCCTGTCGAGAGCGCTAGAGATAGGAAGCAATATGCTGTGAAAGCTTGCCTTATTTATAGTGCCTCCCAAAAGAAGAAACTTCCATAAATATTTTCTGGATTGTATATTATAAGTTTGTTTCTTAATAAAATCAATTTAAATCTCTTACAGTCGACTCGCGTTTTCTCCGACTGACAATAGAGACGTTCGCTGTTGTTTTGAAATCCCCGTTGTAGTTGCGCTCTCACTCGCGAACGGCTGCCGTAAAGCGTTAGAAGGCGCTTCAGGTTCAGTGAGCAAGGTTGTTGAAAACAAACAATTTCGGAAAATGCCCACCACTGTAAGTCTAAAGAATAGCATTTTATTTAAAGAAATTTAAACTAGCTCAAAATTTCGTTGTCTGGCGAGAAATGAGAGCTAACGATTCTGCAGACAAGCGGATTCCGAACAACTCCTGAAAAAGTGGCTCTCGAAATTTATAGAGGGTAGTCGCTCTATTCTTACGAAAAATCTAGGTTAGAACCGAATGAGATCCCACGGCCAAAAGATTGGTTCGCTTATCGAACTATTTTTCCAAAATTCGTTCTAGAGACGTTCGCTTACCAAACTATTATTCAAAACTTATTTTAGAGACAAGTTCACTTATAGAATTATTCTTCCAAAATTCGTTCTAGAGACGTTCGCTTACCGAACTATTATTCAAAACTCATTTTAGAGACAAGTTCACTTATCGAATTACTCTTACAAAATTTGTTCTAGCCCACGTTCGCTTAACGAACTATTACTCAAAACTCATTCTAGAGACAAGTTTGCTTCCCGAACTATAATTCCAAAACTCCTTCTAGAGAGGTTCGCTTAACGAACTTTTAGTCCAAAGCTCGTTCTATAGAAACGTTCGCTCTTGTTCGGAAATCCCCTTCGTAAATCAGTTCTCGCTCGCGAACGACAGCCGTGAAACGTTTTAATGCGCTTCAGATTCGGTGAGCGAAAATTTTTCAAAACGAACCATTTCGGAAAATGCCCACCTCTGAAGCTAAGTCGTCGAATTTAGTTATTATACGTTGATTAGAGATAAAGACTTTGAACAAGAAACCGCCCCAACCTATGTTACAAACGCTTATATACAATATTATTTGTTTTTTGTTTTTGTCGTTTATCGCGTTTACACTAAAAGATAATAATCCATTTTTTTAAATATATATTTCATTTTTCTTTCGACGTGATTATTTTACACTCCCCACCTTGAACATATTTATATACATATGTTCTTAAGTAATTTAAAGCGGGCATAGTAGATTCACCGGTCTTCTTAATATAGAGCCGGAAGGAAACTTCAATTCGCACGATCGAACTTGATTGTCTCTACCCACAAAGGTTCTTTGAACTCGTGCAGTTTTCCACATCTGTCTCGGTTGTCAGAATGCCCAAGGCCTTGTCTGCTCGATGAAAGGTTGTTCCATTGTCGGAGTAGATGGTTCGACAGACTCCTCGTCTGGAGATAAAACGTCGGAGCGCCAACAAGTATCGGTCAGTTGATAAGTCTGTAATGAGTTCTAAATGCAAAGCACGAGTAATAGAACATGTAAATATTACGATATACAACTTCTTTTTCTCTTGCCCGTCTTTGTATTTAAATGGTCCAGCGAAGTCAATCCCCGTCGTTTAGAAGGGTGGAGTTTCGGTTACTCTGTCTCGTGGGAGTGGAGCCGGAGTGACTTCAAATGGTTTGACCTTCAGTCGCTTGCATATTAGGCACTGATGAATGTAGCTCTTTACTTGTTGACGTCCTTTCATGATCCAGTACTGTTCTCCTACTTGCACCATTGTCTCAGTAGTTCCGGAATGTTGGACGTCTTCATGAGCTCGACGTATGATTAAGTCGGAGAATGGATGGCGACTAGGAAATATTATCGGATGCTTCTGAGTTAAGATTGGACTGTTGTAATCTCCCTCCCAGTTTGATAACCCCGTCGTCGTCTAGGAAGCCGTTGAATTCGTAGATATGCGACGTTTTCTCAATCGGAATATCGTCCTTTAGGCATCGTATCTCCGAAGCAAATGCTGCTTGTTGTATGATTCGTTTTTAGGTCGTCGACGGTGAATGGACCGGTATTCTTCGTTACGTTCTTTTTAGCGTTGAGAAAAAACTCGTTGAACAGTGGCAGTGACTCCAAGTAGTTTTTGTAATCTACTGAAGTTCTTCATGTCCAGAAGCGGACTGATTTTCTCGTCGTCGTTAATGACGGTACAGGTAATGATCTCTACAAGACTGACTTCTGATTCGCATCGATTGGGAAGAACGTTGTTTGGCCATTCGGACATGGGTTTCGACAACCATTCTGGTCCATGCCACAACAATTTCTCGTTGGGTTGACCTCGGTTTAAGTAATCAGCGGGGTTAGTTGAACCGCTGCAATGACTACAATTTGACGCATCGGATATTGGATGTATTTCTTTCGTTCGGTTGGCGACAAATGGCTTCCATTTCCGAGTGCAACCTTTTATCCAATTCAACACAATAGAAGAATCAGTCCAGTAATAAATTTGCGACTCACCGACAGCGAATTCTTTCATCAGGTGGTTTGTTAGTCGTGCGGCAATCAGAGCACCCATCAACTCCAAACGTGGCAACGTAATTTTCTTTATAGGCGAAACTCTGCTCTTCGATGAGATAAGACTGATTATTATTTGACCATCTTTCATTCGGAAACGGAGATATAAAACTGCTCCATACGCCTTTTGACTAGCATCGCTGAAGCAGTGTAATTGAAATTCGTCACCATCTTGACTTTGATACGGTGCGGTGTATTTTCGGTTGATGGAAATCTTCCTGAGACTTGCCAATTCGGAACACCATTGTCTCCAATATTCATCTATGAATTCAGAAAGCTCTTCGTCCCAATCAATCTTCTCGAGCCAGATTTCTTGGAAGATAATTTTTACTCTTTTTGTAAATGGTGATATATATCCTACCGGATCGAATACTCTTCCAGCTGCGCTCAGGACGTCTCTCTTCGTAGATTTGGCGGTAACTAGGATTCCAGAAGACTTCCAACTTCAAACGTGAATATGTCCAATTTCGAATCCCACGATATCCCTAGGTCTTTCAGCAGCGACGTTCCAGGATGCTCAATTCGGTTCAATTCTTTGGACATCTCCCAGCCTTCAGTTTGCCAGCGTTGACTTAATACAGGAGAGTTAGATTTACACTTTCTTAAAGATATGTTAGCGTGTTGCATGACCTCCTTTGCTTCTTTGGATCGTTAATACGCTGTTTCGTCGTCCTTTTGGCCAGTAAGTAGGTCGTCCACATAGAGATCGTCCTTAAGTCGTTTTCAAGTTTCAGGATATTATCCGGAATGTTGTTTTGCGTGATAGCGTACTCTGGCGGCGAACAGAAAGGGACTGCAAGTTAGGCCAAATGGTACCCGTGCGAATTGATATTCTCGGACGTTGATTGATTCGTACTGAGGAGTTAGTTTATCTATCCAAAGAAATCTCGTCGCTTTCCGATCTTCGGTCTTCAGAGAGATTTAAAGAAATGCTTGTTGTACATCGTACATGATGGCTACGTTATGTGATCGGAAGCGGATTAAGATCTTCAATAATTCCGGATTTAGATTCGTGCCGGAATGGAGACAGTCGTTGAGTGAAAGGTTGCCAGATTTTTTGAGGAACCGTCGAGTCTTTGTGGTTGTTCGGTCTGTTCGTATTTCGGGCTGTTGAGGTAAATAATAGATGCCGGTTCCGTCGTCTGCTGGAGAGACTTCTACGATGATATCGTTACTTTGATATTCACGAAATGTCTCTTGATAATTGCTGTATAATTGCGGATTCTTCAGAAGCCGTCTGCGCAGCGAATAAAGACGATTAATAGATTTATTATAATTTTTTGATAAGTTACCACCATTTTCAACCCATGGCAGAGCGACTTCATAGCGGGAATTTGTGAACTGGATGTTCTTCTCGAATTCTTGAATTAATATTTCTTCATCTTTAGAAAATGATGATCCGTCAGTGTCTTTTATTCCCAGCGACTCGAGTTGCCAGAAATCTTTTAAGCAGTCATTTAACTCTTGAGATTCTTTGATTAATCCAACATTCACACCAACTGCGGCCAGATTTACTCCAACATGCATGCTGGTGATAAGGTTCGGACCTTGTTCAACCCATCCAAGGAAGGTTTCTAGGGCTACGAGAGATTCATTTATTCGTTTTATATTACCCGTTACGATCGTCCAGTAGAGGTCCGACCCCAACAACAGTGTGATTTCGTCGCTACTCTCGTAGCCGATTCCAGATAGAGAATCCACTAGCAATTTTTTTCCCGTTGCCAAGGCTTCCTTAATCTGGTCTCCTGGTACTCGTATGGTTGCTGTACTGATTTCGTCTGACTCCAGGACTTCCAGGACCATAGGTTTGTTACTGACCAAGCTCTTCAGTGTCAACCTCACTTGGGAATACGTTATTTCTTCGGGTCGGTTCTTGACAAAGGTATGCAAACTCAATCGTTCTTCTCCAAGGTATGGGAGCCCCAGCTTTCTTGAGATATCTTTGCGAATGAAGGTTCGAGTGCTTCCCGTTTCCAGTAGACATCGAATCGACTTTTCTCCATTTGGTCCCAAGGCTACCGCTCGTGCCGTTTGTAGCAGTATCTCTCGTCTTCCGAAATTGTTCGGAACCACCACTTTAACAGCAGCGTTTATAGGTACTGCGTTGTTCGCTGACTTTGAGAAATTTCTGTAATCTTCGCACATCGCTTCGTGGTGTCTGTGATTGCATTTCTTACAATATAGTTTGACTTTGCAATTTCTCGCTCGATGGCGTCCATTTACGCACTTGAAACCGAGAGCGTTTTGTTTTAAGATTTCTTTTATTTTGGATACTTCCGGGACTTCTTTACAATTGTCCGGACTGTGGCCAGAATGGTCACAGAATACACAGCTAGTCCCTTCCATCGTAGTCGTCATAGCGGTAGCTGAGGAGATATTTCCAGACCGATTTGTGTTAAAGGAATTTTCGTTGTACGGTACTTCTAAGTGAGGTGGCAGAGTGGTAAGCACTTTCGCCTAGCAGCAAGAGGAGCCGGGTTCGATCCCAGCTTGTGGCACTGGGTGAAAACTCGGAACAACTCCTTCTGCGTTGAGTTTGCAAGTTCTCTCCCCACTGGATTAAGAGGTTTTCCCCCGAGTTCTTCGGTTTCCCCTTCCATAAAAACTTGTTGAGGTTAACGGTAATAGTTAGTGTAGGGAGATGTTGGCTCGATCGCGTGGCATGCAGGGCTTGCCACCACCCTCCTACGCATTGTAGCCCGGCCACCTGAATTAAAGGCTTCAAAAGTCGCTTGACGACTTAGGCCTAAGGTGGTGCCTTGGGTATTAGCCTAGCTGATTATTATTAGCCTTAACTCGTCGTTTCACCTTGGAGGAGGGAAGTATTATGGAGTGGAAAAGTCGGGCGCCAGCTGCGGCTTTGTAAAATTCCCATCATGCTCTTTTTGGTCGGACGTCATCAAGCCAGAATGATGGCAGATAAAGCTGACGTCTGACCAAAAACCGGGGTAGTCTGGGTAATTCTAACAGCAATAGGCGGGAAAGGACGTTCTTATTACCGCTATGGGATTTTCCACTCCAGAATACTTCCCTCCTCCAAGGTTTCACTTCGTTATCATATAATTCTGGTTCGCTGTCGTAGATCTCTGCTTCTTCTCGAATAAAGTCGAGAATTTCTTGTAGATCCCACTCTCTGGACTGACGATTTAACTCAACTCTCAGCTCTTTAGGAGTCAGTCGTAGAATGATAGGGCACAGTATGGCACTGTATTGTTCAGAGTCGACTCCCAGACTTTCCAGGCTGCGGACTTCTGTCTTGCAGGTGTCGTAGAATTTTCTCAGACCAGCTACGTCAGCAAGTCTCCTGGTCGGTGTCAGTTTCAGTAGTTCAATGATATTTGCCTCGATATGAGCTTTTTTCCGGTCGTATCTCCCTTTGAGGAGAGTGATAGCTGCGTCGTAGTTTCCACGTGTTATTTTGAATCCAGCAATGACTTCAGCTGCGGGTCCACCAAGATAAGATTTTAGATAGCTGAATTTGTTGACGTCAGCTAGGCCACAATTTCGGTGTATGGAAACCTCGAACAGCACCCAAAAGGTCTGCCATTTGTGAATGTCCCCATAGAACTTATCTATGTTTAGTTTCGGTAGATTCGCCATAACTGGAGTTGCAACAGGAGTTCGGCTGCGACTATCGTCGTTTTCTCTCATAATTTCCGGATTTCTTCGTTGAACCCTCCTTGATCTTTAACTTCGCAAGGTTGACCCCTTGAATTGCCTTGTCCTGAAATTCCAAATCTTCTTCCGTCTCCTTCTCCATCTCTAATTCCGTAGTTATATATTCTTCGTATTCGTCGTCAATTTTCTTAGATCGTCGGCCTTTGAGACTAGTTTTAGGACAAGACCCTCCAGTATCGGAACGTTGACTGGGTCTTTGTTCAGCTCTGCGTTGATGGCATTTGTCGTTTTGGTGACAAATGACCGATATGCTGTTCACTTTCCCTTTAGTTTCTCCATCGTCTTGATGGCTCTGATAACTTAATAATCGTTGACTGGAAGATGGACGTTAATGGGCGTGGACTAGAAGTTGAACGTAGCTGAGACCATAGACTGAAGATGAACGTTGCGTAGTCGCCTTGGTATGCCGGCGTAATTCATTGACGTGGTTCTTTTAAGGACCTCGAGTTGATTTCCAGAACTTTCATTTGATTGATCTCAACGCTTGGTCCCGGGTTTCGGCACCATGAATATGCTTGCATCTACAAGCGTTATTCTTTTCGTAGTGTAAAGTGAAAGAGATACGTTGTCTTATAATAAAGTTTAAGTTTTTATTTAAGGTTTAAAAGTATTTACAATTATATGATAGCTAAGCTAAGCTAAGTCGTCGAATTTAGTTATTATACGTTGATTAGAGATAAAGACTTTGAACAAGAAACCGCCCCAACCTATGTTACAAACGCTTATATACAATATTATTTGGTTTTTGTTTTGGTCGTTTATCACGTTTACACTCAAAGATAAGAATTCATTTTTTTTAGATATATATTTCATTTTTCTTTCGACGTGATTATTTTACAAAATTAGCTATGACACCCTTTTCATGGATGATAATCTTTTTTTCTATATAAGGTATGGAATATTTTATCTCCTTAGCATTTTTAATTTACTTTACGACACGATTTAAAAATAATTATCGCTTTTTTTTAGAACTTTCGGATAGTAGTAAGAAGTTTTGATCTTTCACAACATAGTATTTAAATATTAAGACCAATAAAAGTTGACTTGGAAATATTATTAATTTGCTATTTTAAATTCTATAAAGACGATGCTACGAATTAAATATGACCCTGCGTTAGAACATAGGACCCTGAAAATATTTTAAGTTAAGGGAGGTTTTACCGCTGTTGCACTTTTGGCATTGCCCAGAAAAAACCAGTGATAAAACCCTATAAAAAGAAACAATAATCGAAAAGTAGAAACGTATTTGGCACACATATTTATTTTCCTACTTACAAATTTACAAATAAAATCTTTCAAAGGTGCAATTACATACAAACGCGCACCTACCAGCTAAAGAGCACATTCCAACTTAGAAACGTGCACTTACCTAGAAACACCAACCTTTTCATAAAAGCGCTCTACATTAATCACTACTCTTATCAATAATAATTTACACATACTTACTAAACAATCCGACTGACGCCAAAAGTTAACAAACTCGACCGAGCGTGCGATCACACCCTGGAAACTGGTTATCCCACCACGCCCCATAAACGCATAAATAAACATAAAAGATTGAATTTGATGTAATCGCCTAATGATTTAACTCTAGGTCACTGCTGGAATGTCACATAATTTTAGGGTGTTTAGCAGTTTGATCACGGTTTTTAATTTAAAGAGATATAACAGTAAGACAATCTTAGTCCAGTTCTGTCAGCGCTTGAATTCCCACTATCATTGATTCTAAGTCTTAACTTTATTGTATAACTAATGTTATCTTGAATTTTAAAAAAATTACGAAATTTATTTGAAACTTGTTATAAATTACGCTGAACGAGATAGTTACATCTCTGCGTTGCTTAAGTTTTGAATGTTTAGCTTATAAATACTTTTAAATAATTTATAGTTAATGGCAACGTTTTAATACAATTGTGATTGAAAATAACTTTTAAGGCGATCTCTTTATGTTGCCGATGGAGGTGAAAAAAGACTTGGATACTTACATCAGACATAGTTGACCGTTTAGTGACAAGGTGTTAAATTTTCTATGAAGTACATAAATTCATTTAAACTTCTGTTACGGATTAACAAAGAAGAGGAATTGAATAGTATCTTAGATCAAACGAAGACAATGCTTATACACTGGCAAAGATATACTTAATAACATGTGCTTGTGAAAACGTAGCCATAAACCATCATTGACAGTGCTTACCTCGTCCTATAGCAATAAGACCGAATACAATATATTGACAATTATCCACAGCTCAAATAAAATATATCCTAACATCTTTCATTTCTCAAAATAAAGAGACAAGGATAATAATATTAATTCAGCTTTTACATTGAAAGTTATAAATTTTCCAAGCTATACTGACACTAACGAAACGTTAACATTAACACAAAATATTTTTAATAAACACTTTCCGGGACTGCAATATTTAAAAAATTCATTTTGTATTGCTTAAATTCCTCGTGTAAGAATGAGTCTGTGCCTATAGTTTTCGCATTGGCGTTAATCAACTTTCCATACGAATAACTTTGAGAAACCGCTATGAATTTCGTCCAAAGCGTGTTTGTGTTAGAAATACTACAAGAAAAATGTATGTACGCCAAAACTGTTTTATGTGATAATGTTTGAAATAGACTCAGTCTTTATGTTCAGAGAAGTATTTATCTCCTGGAGTAGGAAAACTTTAGAATTCGAGAACGGCTGTCTATACAAAATAATGATTCTCAATATGGAACTTCTTTCTGTGTTTCACTTTTCTTGTTAAGTTTGTGTTCCTTTGCTTCGTGTTGCTCAATTAAAGAGCCCATATATCCGAAAAATCCAACTAAGGAATAGTTTATATCAAACACTCAGCCTCCCCGACAGGCACACCCACTCACGGACAGACACATTTCTAATCAAGTCGCTGCAGTAATCGATACGCTGTGATTATAAGCACAGCTTTCTTATCAACCGTTAATTAAAATTTTTCAGTTTAAACTGCAGATCAATAAATTATATACTCCATACGAAACATGAGCAATCTGGGCCAATCTTGATCTGAATTCCTTCATTTAGTGTAACACTTCATATTTCTATCAATAAAATCAACAAAATAGACCTGATATTAAAGTCACAACCTTCACAGATATAAATAGTCAGAATTGATAAGTGAAGGGAGTGAAGGAGTGCGATTAAATAAATTATTTGATTTCGGTCTTCAAATCAAACAGGGTTGATTTTAAAATCCGTCGTCATTTTGGAGGTCTAGATAAAAGAAATTTAAGACCGAGAAATGCGACAAACACGTTAGATGAGGTCAGTTGAAAGAAACTTATATTATTTTATTCAGGAGATGGAATTTACTATTCGAGGGCAAATTTATTCGAAGCAAGGCTCAAAATCTAGAAAACTATCGATGCCAAAGAAGCAACAGGAAGAGGATAATAACAAATTTTAAATTTAATACCACGCAAGCGAATCAAAAAATTAATATCAAATGTGTTTCATTATTAACCTAAACGAAATACCATTTAAGTTCAACTTTGGCACTTTATTTTGACGTTCACAAATTGTATATCACTGAAACTAATAATTTTAGGGAACAGTGAAACGTTCACTTATGTCATAAAAATGTAGAATATTGCAAGACCAATTACTTACTACTTGAGGTAAGAGAACAGCGGATCAAGTGAGCAAATATGGAGGACTTTACGGCTCGCACGATTTAGCGTGAAACAGGGTTCATGTTAAAGGTGAAAGTAAAAATAAATTGCTTTTTCTTAAGATTATTAACTTCAAGAAGTAAGACAGTTTGCTTTAAACTATGTATACATTTATTTTTTGTTATTTTTCATGGTACATAAATCTTAGGAAAAAGAAGGAAATAAATTTAGTTCCTATTTCATAAAAATAATCGATTAAATTTGTTGCAAATGACAATATGATTCCTTGCTTTTGATATAAAATTCCTTTACAAAATCTTTATAATTATTTTTAAATGCAACAGAAAAAATGTAATATAAAACGTTTATGAAATGACTGTTTCATTTGTAGTTACTGATTTGGTGTTTAAAAGATTTATAGGCATAACTGTGAATTGATCGTTGCTGTTAAGTAAATTTTCCAAAAAAGAGTAGTCGTTGAATAAACTCCCCAAAACATTTACGATATCACCCCCGAAATCGTAGCTCTTGTCGCTGCTCTCAATTTTATTGCATCTACAAAAGAAAAACACGATGAGGCCATTTTCTTTTAAAATTATGAAATGTTTAAGATGTAAACATATAATAGAAATGAGATAAATATTTTAAATTAAAAACATTTTTATAGTTGAATAAAAAAAGATGTTAAAGGATTTTATAAAAAGGTTGTAGGACATACTACAAAAAGAACCGTTTGGTTTGAAATTGATTTTTTTACACTTTCTCATCAAATAGCAAGTTGATTACCCGTAAAAATCATTTTTTGAATTTATATGAACTTGAAACGGAGAGTTGACTTACTTCACTAAAATATCGCTGGACTGATCAACAGTTGTTCCTCCTGTAAGTCGGCTTCTTTGTTCCGGGGTTAATTTATTAACTGTTTCTTTGGAGAATTTATAACACCGTTCATATCCTGCGCACCCTTTACCATTTCCGAATACTAAAAAAGTCAAAAATCATTGTTTTAAACGAAAATAAATTTTGTGCCGGAAATGGCACCGAAAACGTTTTTTTTTCCACTAATATCCACGTTCAGCTTAATAAAGAGACTATCATCTTTAACAAGATTACGCTACTGGCCATTTCCAACATCAAAGGTGCTATGGACAATTATCATACAAGCAATCGTTTCCCGCAATCTAATATTGAAGGTTGTACCTGAAACACCACTTAATTGGGCGCCTTCGTTTAACAAAAAAAATGCGCTTTTGTGCTTGGAATCTAATGATTATGACTTTAAATATTTTGAGACTAAATAATAAATAGTTTGAAATATATTTTATTTAAAGTACTAAAGATAAGATTTTTGTAAAGTTATAAATAGTATTGCAAGTGGAAATTTTATTTTAGCCAAAAAGTAGTTACATGTAGTTGTCGGCTTCATCATAATTGTAGAAATTAAGGGTTTTCCCACTTAAATTTCTCTATGATTTGCAAAGGAAAGTAAATCGTATGGTAAAATGGTATTCTATTAAAGCGTTTGGAAATTGCTCATTAGATATCTCTAAAAACATTAATTCGAGAAACATAAATGATGTGGTAACCAATGGCCTGTTAGGGCCACCTTGTTTAATCCAAGAGTATAATTAGTCACTTAAATAATAAAAACAAAACGAAAACCTAGGTAGTCAGAAATACGAATAACGAACAACGGTTAGATCGCTCTGTTACAGGGTGTCCTTATAATCAAGATTATTTTTCATGATTTAATCGTTTTAAATTTACCAATACGTACTATTGATACGGTAAATTGTAAAATTGAATCATAAATCTGAACACCAAGATTCAGAAATACAGCCCCAACAACTAGCATTACCGCAAGAGACTGATGCGCTGAGATAAACATTTTGTACGTTTTCGAAGGATGGCAAGCGAATTTGTGCCTCCTGTCATTATATGCATGATGGGATAACACGTTTATCTGCCCGGGTACAGTATGTAGACGTATATTGGATATTAACGTTAAATACACATCTTTAGGTAACATGAAATCCTAAATATTGAATTTTCATCCTTGGTGTTTTTCATAACCTACTTTTCGGTTAAATTTGCGTAGTTATAGAACCAAGAAATTTAACTCCGGATTAGTCAGTAGCCGGATTCTGGGAAAAGTAAGAAAAGGGAAAAGAAGGTTAGTGGATAAAGTAATTAAAGACTACCCACTGTTCTCACTTTCCAACGAATATGAACATTGTCCTTATAATAAAGTTTGAAAAGAAGGCTACTATGGAGCATTACGGCAACCCCATAACCTCGTTAAGAAGGTCAATAAAGCCTTATATATTTTATCGTGCCCTATGGTCTACATCCAGCTATTGAGTAGTTCAATGAAGTAGGGTAATTTCTTTTTCGCGCTAGCGCGTCATACTAATATAAAGGTCATAGCGGGGAAAAACCGCGAATACGTGCTTTCTGGTTTTTTAACCTCAAATTCTACTTAGAACAAAATTAGAATCGAAAACGAGCGCTATCCGCAGAGTATTAAAAAACATGCTTATATTCGCACCCTGACGGCGTCGTTTGATATCAATGAATAAGCAAAAAAACGTTTAATTTTTCTTCCACCATTATCCTATCAAATCTGATTATATAATACTAAAAATAAAGTATTTTATTTAATTTATACTGTTAATTCGTAAGGAATAATCTATTGTTAATTATAAAAAAATAAAAAATTTCATTGAGAATAATAACCAAATAGAATTTGAGCCTTTGATAAATTTTATTCATTGAAAACCTGATCTGAGCTCAATTTTTAAAAACATCGAAGTTGATTGGACCTTGACAAAAATAACGTTTGATTATCTAGTCTCAATTTTTTTTGACCAAATGGAAATGAGAGAAGTGCGTTCAATAACACGGCGATGTTTGCAGTCTTCCCAATTTAAACATTCCCTTCCAGATAATCCGATACAACTATATATAATAATAATACTAACATGGGCGAAACGGCTTGTTGAGATCGAGATTGTGATAGAACTTGAAGTGGTGGATTCCATTTTCACAAACATTTTGCAGACCACGTCTTTAATATACAGGGTGTTACGGTTAAGAGTACCGAAACTTTTATAATGTGTTCTATGGGTCAATACGAGTTGAAAATGTCTAATGAACCATGGTCCTAAAATGTGCCGTTTAGGAGATACAAGCTTTAAAAATTTGACCTAAAAAACTCCGAAATTCACGCAAATGTGAAATCCTTATCAAGCCTTGATCACAATTGTTGTCTTAAAATGATCAGTTATTTTTAAGAGATAAAGTGATAAAAGGATCGCCGAATATCAAAAGATCATTACAATATCGTCCGGAAGTATGCACCTCCAGATTGTGAATTTACGAAGAAGCTTTAAAAACAAGAATAATTTTCGACGTTTAACTGTAACCTAGTTGTGGTTGATAGTACAAAAACCAGCAGCACATAATTATTGGTATGTTCTTATTTATCAAAACAGAACAATTATTGACATTGTTACACGCACCGTTCACATAATTTACAAGAGTTGTTCGAAATGCCCACCTTAAACTCTAATGCACAAACGACAACGTCGTAAAAATGATTGACGAACGTTTTCCCAGATGTCTGGTGTGTTATTAATTGTCTCACATGCATCGATAATACGCTGACACAAGTCGTCGACATCTCGGACCTCTGTTTTATAAACTACGTCTTTCAGATGTCCCCAAAGATAGAAGTCACAAGCGTTCAAATCGGGAGATCGTGCTGGCCATGGAATAGTTCCTCCTCGTCCTATCCACCTTAGGATAGGACCTTTGGGAAAGTTTCTTGGTACAATCGTCGGGCTTCATCTCCTCTTCCTTTGGCTCGTCCTTCCATCAAGTGCATGTCGGCGTATTCCGCGTTGGTAAAATGCGCCATCATTATAAAGTCCGGTGTCGAAATAAGTACATTTCCAAATTAACACGTCTACCGAATAGACGAACTTTCGAAAGTGTGGACCGGCGTTTACGAGAAACTGGTCAACTTCAACCCTCTCGAGAAGGAGTGCGAGATGTTCCACTCAACGTAGAAGAACACGTAATTATTAGAAATCTCTGTTAGCGCGATGTAGTTTATAACATAGTGTTTTCATTGAAAAAACCATCTGGAATGTTTCAGGTACTGACAATTTTCGATGATGACCCCAGCACAAGTACCCGTCAAGCTGGACGACAGCTGGGTGTAAATCACGTGATGGTCTGGAGAATTCTTCATGGCCATCGTGATAACCCTTACCACTTACAGAAAGTTCAAGCCTTAAGCGAAGCCGACTATCCACACCGCCTCAACTTCTGTTAGTGGATTGTGGACAGAGTGCAAGAAGATCCGCAGTTCCCAAGTGTCATCTTAGCATGCGATGAGGCCAACTTCTCGCGAGATGGCATTTACAACTTACACAATACCCATCAATGGAGAAAAAACCAACCTCACGGAACTGTGGTCGCAGCTCACCAAGAAAAATTCAGCCTAAATGTCTGGTGTGGCATTGTTGGAGAAAACTTAGTGGGACCCTATTTCCCTCCGTCAAGATTGAATGGAGAGTCGTACCTGAAATTTCTGCAACGAGCCCTACCAGAGCTTCTGGAAGATGTTCCGTTAGCGACTTGACAGCGGATGTGTTCTTGAAAGATGGGGCGCCACCACATTTCAGCCGTGCCGTGAGAGACCACCTCGATGCGACATTTCCTTTAAGGTGGATAGGACGAGAATGAACTATTCCATGGCCAGCACGATCTCCCGATTTGAACGCTTGTGACTTCTATCTTTGGGGACATCTGAAAGACGTAGTTTATAAAACAGAGGTCCGAGATGTCGACGACTTGAGTAGAGATGGACTAAATATGAACCATTTTTTCCAAGATGGCCGCCATAACCCCCCCAAAACATTTTCGCAAAATCAATTTTTGTCCTTGTTAAAAATCAACAAAATATTTTAATTTAAATCTCAAATTTCACCTTGAAAATGATCTTTGACCTCGATGCTTGTCCACCACCCCTAAGCCTCGGTCTATCACCCCAACAAGTGTGGACACGACCGGACAAGGTCGGCCCGAGATATCGGCGGTAATATGTGACCCCACCAAATACTTACACTTATTCTCTTTTGATATCGTTTTTTTATTTTTTTCGTTTTTTCGCCGTTTAAAATGCTAATTAGTTAATTGCGAGATGGGGAAACGAATTCGCAACCTTCTCTTTATAGCCTTGACAAGTTTGTCTGTCACGTGCTATCTAACTTACCCCTGTCGAAATAAAATACATATTTTAAAACACAACAAATTGCAATAGGCCTGATTGGTCAATATCCGCCCAATAACTTATGTTTACCCCTGTTGAAATGAAACTTTATTTACTTTTGGAGATGAATAAATAATACAATAACGACATAATAAACAATCAATACATATTTTAAAAACACAACAAATTACAATGGCGCTGATTGGTCAATATTCGCCCGAGATATAACCACTTATGTATAACCCCGGTCGAAATAAAATACAATTTATTTACATTTGAAGATACACTGTTTTTAACATTTGCAATACAAAGGTATAATTTTATCAGGGAAATTGGTTTTCAATAGTACACTAATACATTCTAAAATAATATAATCAAATAAAAAATCCGAAAAACAATTATTTTAAAATAATAAATTAATAACATAAACAATCAATAAACATTTTAAAAACATTACAATGAACTTAATCGGTCGATATCCGTCAGAGATATAGTCACTAATTAATGTCTTATGAAAAAATTCAATTTATTTACTTTTTAAGCAATTCTAAAGTATAATGTTATCCACCTACAATAAAACGTATTACTTTATCAATATAAAATAATGTTTACATTTTTGAAGATACAATGTTGTTTTTATTGTTACTCTTGCTAGTGTTCGCAAATGTATATTCATTATCCACAAATTTTCCGATTTATTTTAAAAAAAGATGGGAAAAGAATATCATTTTAACTTAATTATGTTTCTTATGCAACAAAGCATTTATTTGAATAAAAGCGGTATTTATTTAATTGTTTGTGTTATTTAAATAATAGGCTTATTCACTTTCAATTATTTAAACATTTTGCAATTTTTATTAAACTATTGGTTATTTAAATAAATTTTGAAATATAGCCGAGTTTATTTTATTCATGGATAAAAATTAATCGACTGCCGAGCACTAACTTTTGCAACTCGAAAGACTAGAATTTTTTACCCAAATGGATGTCTGGTTAATTTTCAATAGTAAAATAATATATTCTAAAGTTGGAAAAACATTTTTAAGTTACGTAATCAATAAAAATTCCAAAACCCATTTATTTAAAATAAATAGAAAATAATTCACTTTTTTTAAATTAAAAATAGCAACATTGTGAATACACGTGGATAGAATTTTCTCTGACTATACACGGTAATCGAGCGGGTATTTATTGGCGGCTAAATTAAAACAAAATTAAGTTTAATAATTTTAATTATTTTTAAATTAAATATTACTTACTTTGATTTATAATTTTAACTTTCTGTTGAACAGCGTTACCAGAAACACGCTCTATGAAATTCTGCCTGATTGCGAGCGATATCTTTAAATTCATAAATTAAAATTACCTCTAGGATAGAACTGGTTCAACATTCAATTGCATTAGCCTTGTAGAAGTAATTTGATACCCACCCCTTAATTATCGTCACGTGTAAACGTTATCAACTACAGTTACAGCCTTGTAAAACTAGTTTGGATTTTTCAACAATTGACTAATTATATCAATTAAACGCAAAAATGTTTATTAACATCTGGCATCATTGATCCTACTCTATTTTTTACCCAACTTTCGCATCTCCGAGCCAGATTGAATTAATCAATAAATTATAAACGCAGAACACGTTTCGCCAGGAGACATTCCACAGAGCCCCGTTATAAAGAAAAAAAAACTGGTTGCTCTAATAAACGTTGTATATATTTAATGTGAATTAAAAAACTGATTTTTTACAAAAAAAATAAATTTTATTTTGAATTGCTCTGTTGTTTATGTAACTTTTCTCTATATAATACAAGAAATATTTATAAAAAAAAGATTTATTTCATTTTATACACAGTGTTTTTTTAGATCGAGGATAAATACATACCGAGCTATATTCGGATTCTATACAATCTGTATCTCTCGAACGTCTTTTATTTCCTCTTACACCACATATTATACAAATTAAATGTTGAGGAAAGATTAATAATGCATCCGATGGAATTCGCATTGATAAACAATTGCCTTGTCTAAAAACAACAGGTCGGTAGTAAAATCGACATTGTTCATTCCAACAATAATATAGGAGTCCACCATAGGTTTCTAACGACTCAGTATATCCAAAACAATAAGGACAACAAATAAAACCATCTTTTTGTACTTTAACAGAACCTCTTTCCAACAAAATTTTGCAAGAAGTCTCGTCCACTGTATAAAATGAAGAAATAATTAAAAAAATATAATTAAAGAATATTAAAATTACTAAATAACATACTTTTATCTCCAAAATTGAAGAAAAACTGTATTTCTTAATATTCAACTCTCTCGTTTACACGGCGACTATATTTCTAATGATAAAAGGTATAATTCAAGTTTTTATACAAATGCTGTATGTGTAGATATTAGTATTATCATAAATTAAAAACCCCGAAGATTTTAAGTCATATAAAAATAAGTCAAGGTAAAATCTTTTTTCATAATATAGTATATTTAAAATCACCTTTAGATATAATTAATCAAATAATTATGTTTGAAAAATAATTTATATTTTGTAATTATTTTCAACCTTATTAAACGTTAATTATAATACAAATTTATCGTAAATACATGTACTTTTTATATATTAAAAAGGGTGTTCGTATCGTTGAGATGTGTTTTCCCCCATCAATACACAAACCTGCTAACCTTGAGGAATTTAATATTTTTCAAAATATAAGTTATTTGTTGACCTTGTTTTTTCAACAGGTAGGGGGCCCGATTGAGCTGTATAATATCACTGTAAAAACCTAATTGAGAGTAATTTTTTTTATTATATCACAGTTGAAATGGGAAAACGCAAGATGTCTCAAAAATCGCCCCCTTTAAAAGTTAAAAAAATTAAGTTATTTATGGGGAAACCAGAATTTAAATGCGATTCACTCGTTGATAATTCGTGTTATTTTGACATGACATGTCGAAAACACGCGTTTAAAAGTATGGAGGGATTTACCTTTAAGGAAAAATGTTGGATTTGTCAAGATCTATTTCTAGACAGGAGAATTTTTAAGCAACATTTAATGAACCATTTAACATGTAGTTTTTCGAATAAAACACTCACTAATAAAAGAGTGTGTGATTGTTTAAATTCAAAACACCAGAAATACACACTCGAAGATGAACTATTAGACGATCAAATTATTGATTATTTGAACGAGTTTAACGTAAAACATCAAGAATGGTACGATGATTTAGTAATCGACGGTAAGATTCAACCTTCGAACTCAAATGTTGAACCAACTAGTAAAGATGAAAGTATAGATTCGAATATTCTTAACATGGCTGAAGAAACGTTGAATTCTTTAATGGAGTCTAACCCTGTACTTACAAACGATTTGAAAATGACGAGCGATAATCAGCTGGAAGCACTTATTTATTTTGAAGAATATTGTAAAAATAATCAAATTTTAATCCCCAACAATGCGGAAACTTCTATTGAAGTATTGCAAAATCTTGAAAAAACTTGTAAAATGATTGAAAACATGTAAATAAATCTTTTTTCTATAAAATCCACTGTTATTATTTTCCTACGTAAGATTACTTTCAAACAAAATTCAATAACAATTTACTTTTGAAGATACAATTTTTTATAATATTTAATAATATTTATTTTGCCAAAGACAAAATTTGTAGGCGACCACAGAAAGTCTATATGTAACGGATACCATCCTAGTACAAACCACTTAATTAGATTAAAATAAATAAAATTTTACTCGAATAAAATCATTTTTTGCGATGAATTACAAAATAAATTATACAATTTATAAAGATTTAAAAAAATAAAAAATTCCAAAATCTGTACAAAATAAACCATCCAATAAAGATATTATTAGGAATATGAAAAAAATAATGGTTGTAAAAAAACCAGAAATATTATAACGATATAATTAAAAATAATTATAATTACATTATTTCGTTTTTCTTCTTAACTAAAAAATGAGGTATTATGTTTTAGGCTAAAATTTGTAATAGTTAATTACTATAATTATAAGAATATATTGTAAAATATAAACCTAAAAAATTATTTAATTTTATACTCTCTCTCTAGTTACTATACATTAAATATCTATCAATCCTTTTATTAAAATTTATGCACAATGTTTTGAGATCAAGGATGATTACATATCGAGCTTAATTCGACTTCTACACAAGTTGTATTTTTATATAATACATATCTTAATATATTTATTTACTTATAACTGTTTTAACCAAAAATATCTTGCTATTAACTATTTAAAGATAAATTCTCAAGTTTTTATTTATTTTGTGAGATAAATATAAGTATATAAATTAGTAAAGAATTTAAATTAGAACGCTGATAGTTAAAAATATTGATCAAATTTGTGTCAAGGTGCAGTTTTTTTAATACTATCACATATTTAAAAACATTTCTAGAAATGATTAATCAAATAATTATGTCTCAAGAATAATTAATTTCTTATAATTCTAAATAATAGGTGTAACCTTCTAACTTAATATCAAACGTAAATTATAATACATCATTCTCGTAAATACATATTCTTTAAACATATTAAAAGACTGATTTCAAATTTAAAACAAAAATGAACTATACTTATTTTTTAAATTATAAACCTAACATTGGATATATTATACATTAAGTATAGTTAAATGTTAATTATCTTTTTTAGATATGCGTATTCTTTTGTATAAAAATAGGGCGTTGTCAGATTAAAAAAATTACGGTTAATAGTATTATACAAACATTCACATCACATTCTGTATAAAAAGGTGAAATTTCCATGGTATTCCCTACCATGGAAATTTCACCTTTTTATTGACTGACAATTTTTTTCGTTCCGGGGACGTAGTTCAAATAAGACAAGTGTTTGAACATTTTTCTGACATAAAAGTGAACTAGATTTAAATGGAAATAAAATTTGTGAAAATATCAAAGAATGCTTTCGATCCAGTTCGCGCAACCAAATTTTCAGCAGGCTTAGATTTAAAATCTGCATATGATTATATATTGGTTTCTGGAGCCAGATTGTTAATAGAAACAGATTTAAAATTTTACTTCCCGAAAACACCTATGGTCGTATTGGTAAAATTTTTCATAATGTTGTAAAAATTTAAGAAATCAGTTCTTAATTTACCATGTTTAAAAAGCTCCACGGAGTGGTTTGGCACTTCATTACGGTATTGATGTTTTAGCCGGAGTTATTGACATGGACTATACTGGACCAATTGGTATTGTTTTAATCAATCATGGAAAAGTTGATTATAAAATTTTAAAAGGTGATAAAATAGCGCAATTGATTTGTGAGAGAATAATCTATCCATCACTAGTAGAATGTGAAGTATGTTTTGTTATTAAACAGAAATTTAAAAAAACGGAAAGAGGATGTCATGGATTTGGTTCTTCCAACTAACACAACTTAAAGTTTAAAATTTAATTTATGTAAAATAATTCAATAAATACTTAACCAACACTTAAAAATGGTATTTTTTATTTTTTAAATAAACAAATATTGGTATATCTGTATAGAATTTGTTAAAATAGACTTAATATTATTTAATTTAATTTAATCAAGTAAATAACAATGTATAAAAAAAATCCCGATTTTGCTGTAAATGATCAATTCCTTCTAAAACAGATCATCCTTATCTACGATTATTTGATGAATATATTTATTAATAAACTAAGACCATTATCTCTAAGTATAGTAATAAAAACTCACTAATGCATAAGTTTTTATGAACAATTGATAGCATCGACCTCAAACTAAATTTATATTGCCACACAAAATTATTTAAAAGCTTCAAAATTATAAATGTGAAGTATGAAATATTTCACTGAGTTTGTAAAAAACTGGATTATTTTCAACTAATGTTAAATATGTTAGGAATTCTATTAATAAAAATATTTTAAAAATTAATTTAAATTTTATTTTTAATATTTGTAAAAAAAATTCAAAACAACCCTTTACTTTCATTAAAGATATTCAATAATAATTATAATTTATATTAACCAAAACAAACTTCGCAGATAAAAAAAGATGTTTATATATGTTGGTAAACAAGACAGCACAAACAAATATACTAAATTAATATTGAGTTAATTAAAAAATTAAATTAAATTAAACCAAAAACAAAAATAAGAATAATAATTTAATAGAAAAATAATCAAAAGATTAATTAAAAATAAGTTTGAGCTCTATTAAAAGAAAAATTAATTAGTTTATAGCAATTTAAATAACAAGTAGTTGTCAAGTAGTCTAAATTTAAATTTAAAAAAAATAAGTTTGATATTTTGAAACAAATGTTAGTTTGATGTTCTAAATAAAATAGCCTTTGTTGAATATTTCAATTTGAATTGATTATGATTTTCTTGTTTTTTATGTATAAAAATCATTGAACAATCGCTTATAAACCCAATATCATTTTTCTTTATATGTGCATGGTAATTTTCCACCAACTATTTTAATTTCTATTACAAACATTGAAGATTTAAACAATATTAGCAATTGGCGGCTCAAGGTTTTAACTTATATTACATTACAACCATTTTCGTTCCGAATACAAGATCTTTACGACGTTCTAGTTCCATAATATAGAAAATCTACAATTAACGTGGAAATTGTAGATATCCTTTCCAATACCAAGATCCACATTCGGAAAAATTATAATTTTATTTAAAAATCTATTTTTTTGGACAAAGATATCCGTCATAGTCCTACAAAACTGTTAAATGTACTCATAAGACAAGAAAATTTACACTTATACGAAATGTTTAGTATATTTTCTACAAAATCATTTGGATTTATTATGCAATAACCGTATGATTAAATCTTATAAGAATTAATGTTGTTATCGCGATGTTTAGTGTTATTTAAAACTTTGAATGCTTGAATTAGTAAAATATTTTAAACAAGGCCAGAATAACTTCCACTTAACCGAGAGAAGAGTATATGAATCGCAAAACACATTCTAGCCGGGGCCCACACTATTAATGGATATGTAATTGACTTCTAGTCGTTTTACCTGTGGGTAAAAGTGATGAAAATGGAGTCAATCGAACCTGTGGTAATATTGGAATATTATCATGTTGTCGAGCTTGTTCACCTTGGTATTAGGTATTATTTTTACGGTCTGTTATTGAACGTTCACAATTCACTTCTCTGTGATTCAATAGGATTTATTGACCATCGTCTTGATTAATGTGTATTGTATGTTACAATTAGTTTAATTTATTTATTCCGATAGTTGGATTTACCACATACTATACAAATAATCCTTTAAAGTTAATCATAGCAAATTTAACATATAAATAATGGTGTCCTAGGTAAAATATTTACATGCCAAAAGAACATTATTAGATAAATAGACCCAGCTTAAAGACCATTTTCAATATAATATTCTATCAAATGGGGTTTGAATTTTAAAATATAAAATATATTATAACAGATTTACATTATTTTTGCGGTATTTATGAAGATTATAGTAGAATATCGCATTAAGAAACATTTCCATAATGTGAGTTTTAATGTACTATGCAATTGTCAATTTAAAAGTAACAGTCCATCAGTTTGATATTTAAGAACATGTTGCAAATTATGTGATTATTAAATTTTAGTGTCATTCCAGGTGAGATAATATTAAATTATTTTAGAATAAAATCTTTATCTTTCAAGATTTACTGGTTCTTTAAATAACATGGAACAATGAAAAAATTTTTATCATCAGAGTAAATCAATCCTATTTCTTTTGAAAGAAATGGTGCACCGTTTTGCAAAATAGCGCAAATTAATGTATCTTTTGTAGCGATAAATTCTATATTATTAGTAATTTGAAGAAAACCCATGGGCAATTTCATATAAAATGGGTAAATTTGAATACATTTCGGCTAAATCAAATTAAATTGGGTAAGTTTTTATACTATTGGATTAACTGAAATTATTATGATTGACTTGATAATAAATTGAAAACTTTCGAATACATTTTGGTTAATTGAAATAAATAAATTTAGTAGAAACCACATTGTCTACATTTATATAAATTTGAAGAAATTCAAATGTTATTTTTTATTTGAATATTTTTTGGTAAATTCCAATGATATTGCGTAATTAATATCATTTTGTTTAGTTTTTTAATTTTGACTAAGTTCAATTTACAAAGTGTAAGTTCATTTACCATTGGGTGGTGCCTTAGGTATTAACTTAGGTGATTATTATTATTAATGGGAATAATATCGATACATTTATTATCTAATTAAAATAAATATTGGGTAAATTTATGTAATGTTTTTGTAAATAGATGAGTGCTTGCAACGAACAAAATGACCAAATTATTGTAGAATAATTACGGATTTTATCGGAACATGAGGTATTTGGTGGCAGGAAAACAAATGGCATAATTAAGAACTAGCTCAAAAATAGGTAGGTGAGTTAAACGGCCCTATAATATTACAAATCTTTGTAAAACTTTAGTTTTGGGAAATACCGCTAGAAGACGCCAGTCACATTTAACCATCATGTGATACGAGTGATTACAGCATTTTTTCTTGATTTTTATATTCATCCAGCATTCATCAACGAATCTTTTCCGATGACTGACAGTCAGCCAAATACGTAAAAAATGCAAAATTTTAAGGCAACCTTTTTTAAATGTAAACGAGTTGGCAAACACCGGATTCTTTTTACACAGGACATAAAGATTAAAAAATGTGTTTTTGTTGCGATGGTTTGGTTGGTAGTTGGAGAAAGGGTGATCATCCGTTACTAATTCATAAGCATCGGTATCTGTATTGCAAATTTGTTCAGGATGAATCTACAGAAAATGTTCCCGTGCTACGTATAACGAACTATCCTTGGAATTTAAGCCCAATGCGATCTGAATTGGTACGAATACAATCGTTTAAAAATTTCCTGATTGATCACATAGACGTAAGAGATTTGGCACAAGCGGGTTTTTACTACACAGATTTCAAAGATTGTGTCAAATGTTTCTCCTGCGATGGAAAGCTGATATGCTGGAAAAAGAACGATATTCCTTTCGAAGAACACGCAAAATATTACCCGAGATGTAAATTTGTTTTAAATCAGAACTGTGGTAATATACCGTGCGAGTATCGTTCAAATCAAAAACCCTATTCTAGCTTAAACGAGAAGTTTTTGGTTTATTGTTTAATTAACAGTCTAAATCGAAAGAAATCTAAACCATTTTGTAGCATTTTATAATGAATTTTTTTGCAAAATATCGGTCGATCGAGTACCATAAAAAATATTATTTAGTTAACATTTAATGGTCTAATTAAAACAAAAGATAAAACAAATGTTAAATCGTTTGTAATTTAGACTAAAAATATTACGTTGAATAATAAAAAAGGGAGTATGAGTTTTGAAAGACTTTTATTTTTGAACATGTTTTCAATACTTATAATTGTGTCTAAAAGAAAAGTTAATATATAAACCTTACAAACCACCATGCAAGTTACAAGCAAGTGTTTTGATTGGTCACAAAACGTCAAACATCAAAGAAATTGATAAATTATATAAACGGCAAAACTGACAATCAAATATACAATTATACAAATAATTTCAATCCTTAAGTGCAAAGATTTATTGAAAAGTTACTCAAACGGATGACATTACTGAAAGCACTCGAATCCAATTTCTACAGGGTTAACATCTAAGGAAAAATTGAATTTTTTACACAACGCTATCAACATAATGAAAAATTGAAATTATTTAGAAGTTTGTAAACTTTTTAATAATTTTTTTTAACTTTATCAAGCTGGCTTATTTCATATTTACTAAACATTTTGGTTGAGGCAAGGAGGTTTGTGCTTTTTACAAACGAAAATACATTTAAAAATTCGAGATTGTTAATTTTTGTGCGACATTATCATTCGTCTAGCTTGTTTTCATTGAGAACGGTGTAAATGACTAAAAACTGCAAATTTTGTAGTTTGGAAAGTTTGTTTTCGTGATAGCGTGCTCATTTTGTGTAAACTGTTTCATAAAACTTAAAACTATTGCGAAATAATATTCCCATTGGAAATGTAAATTCCGGGCTCTTTCCGAAAAATTGATACTGTTACAACTAGTCGACTGTCCGACCTAAATTTTAAAGATACTACAACAATAAAAACCAATTTTAAAACAATATAAGTTATTTTAAAAACACAAGTTTTAACGTATCCTTTTTAAAAACCATTGTGTATTTAATGAATTCTTCAAGAGAAATAGTACCAAAAAATCTACTTTTTTGTGATCAAAATACACAATTTTTGACGAGTTAATTAGAAATTCAACGTAACGGCTATAAAACACAGTAAATTTCTAGCTAGATAGAATAAAATGTGCAGGAATGTTTTAATAGAGCGCGGCGCGTTTCTCACCGTTCTTCCTTATCGTAAGGCTTTTTCTCCCGGTATACCCTGGAGTTGGTGCGCGTAACGTTTTCCCCCAGGATAAGATAGCCCGCCGGCTAAGACAGTTGGGGAAACTCCGCCTCGATGAGGGTTGTTTTATCTGATTGTTTAGTATGTAATAGTATTATGTAAATTTATAACGCTACCAAGTAAAAACGGTTTTAAATGTGCGGTAGATCGCCAAGTCAAACAGTGATTTATAGTCCTGTATTCATCCATACAACATATTTTAAATATAACTATTAAAATATAACTTAACATTTTTAAAGACAATACAAAAGTAAATTAATTAAAATTTAAAAAATGCAGTCGATACATTTAAGCGATCATACAAAATAGTAAGAAATCAATTACACGAAACATCGTTAATTTGTTTGATTTATAATACATTTTAAGACTCTCTTTTACTGTCTGCTACGTTTTACAGTCTGTGAGGTTAATATGTTAATTTTTGGGTTTTAGTTCTTTAACAATTAATCTAGTTTACATCTAAAAAGACTAACTTATACCGTCAATGTGTTTCTTATTTGAATAAAATTGATAATAGAACTTTTTTACAAAACTTTATTTTTAACATAAAACTAAAAAATGAATAATACAATGTTATAAAACAATTTTTAACTCTGAACCTGAAATTAAATATGTTTGTAAAAAATTGTTATAATTTGTTTTTAAATTATCTTACATCTTCTAGCTATCACACTCTAAAATTTAAAACTCTGATTTAAAATTTAAGAACTTTATTAATATTTTACAACATTTTTAACACGCTATCAATAAAAACCACTAAATCGTCTATCGCCTTTAAAAACCCAGTTTTTGGTGCTCGTCCCAAAAGCATTTCGTGAGAATTATGTTCTTTTTGAAAATCTCATTCTTTGAGCGATCAAATCCATTTTAAGTTTTCGATTCAGTTTTTTAATTCTTTATTTATATGTTTAATCAGTTCATAATCCTTAAACGGTTCCTTATTTTCTTTATCAGTCATTATTCGCCAACAAAAATCAAAGCGAAACTAGTTTTATAGAAAGCGATGTGGTTTGTTTTTTCTAACAGACCACGTAATATAAACTGCATTAACAACCCGATTTTAAACAGGTTACACAAAAATATTTTATCGTTTTACCTTGAAATAAAAATTATAAATAATTTTTTTTTAAACTTTTTTTGTGATATTATTTTACATTTCCAATTTGGCAAGAATAAATGGACACAAATGAATCTGATTACCGCGAACTATTAATGGTACATTACAATCTTTCCGTCTTTCAACAATTAAACCGTAGAAAGGGCATTTAACAATTAACACTCGAGCCGCTGTCGCGCGAAAAAAGCCCCAGGTGGATAATTCATCTTAACTCAATAATATTTCTTCTTCCGAAATCCTTTGCAAATATTCGTAAGAAGGTTCCTTTCGTATGAAAGGTAACAAACTATCAAGGAGTATGCTCTCTGCTATATATTCCGCTTGAAGTTTTTGTTTCTGTTTTTTCAATTCTATAATTTTACGCTGTAGTGACAACACTTCATTATCCTTACACAATTCTTTATTTTGTTCAGCACTTATTTTTTTTCGACTGTCGTCAACAAATTTTATTCTGTTATGTGTCAAAAGTAATGAAATAGGCAAAATTCATAAAAATCAAAATTTTTGGTATTTGTTCATAGAGTGCCGGTTTTAAATAAAATTATTTTTTTAATCATCACACTTTAATATCATTATCGAAAGCACGTGCCAGTTCTATTATTCCCGCCCATTATTTCGTTTTCCATGAAACCTAACGATCGTTTTGTCGTTATAAAATACCAACGAGCTTGTGAAAATGATAAATTGACTAATCTAAGTTATATATCTTATATTTGCTGTTGACAATAACTAAGTCTTTAAATCAATCTTGTGACGTATACGCTAAAATATAAAATAATAATAGATGGCTGTATGTATTAAAAATGCAATATACATACATACATACATTTTTGTATCGAAATTTTCCATTATTTAATATTTGTACCCAATTAAATTAATTATAAATATAATTAAAATAAAACATAAGCAAGCGACAATAAAAACCATTGACTGTATGCTTAATAAAGAAACCATTCAAATTAAAAAATACAGCCTTCTAGAAATTATAATAGTGGTAATAATAAATGTAATTATAAATGTATTTCATAGTTTACACATAATATAGGCTGTTTACATTAAAAGACGGGAGATAAATAACAGTTATACTATGACTATAGATATATTTTGAAAATGTACAAATACAATAAACAGACTAAGATAAGATAAGAACGATTTATTCTTAATTTGTTACGTTTATTCAATACACGAAGAGTAAAAGTTCACGAATGCAAATTTTTCACGCGGACAAACACCTGATATTAAGTTTTAATACGCTTATAGTACTTAAGATACCTAAAAATTCCAGATAAAAGACGTACGTAAAATCTGGTACCTTACGATATTCTTTTACCTGATTTTAAGTTTAATTTACGCTTAGATTTATCTTTGTTGTCAATTTATTTGCAGGTTTTACATGTAATTTCAGAATATTCAAACTGATCTTTTATTAATCTCGTATTAGCTCTATTATCCTACCACCGTCTGTAGAAATTTTCGAACCACCTGTCAGATGTGTATTACGAAGAATCCAACCTACTTATTAAACAACTAAAGTCTCTAGATTCTTTACAAGGTTTCATTTACTTTTTATCAATTTTAAATTAATATTTTAACTCTATTTGGTGAAATTCGCTCTGCAAACAAAAAAACTGAATATTTAAATTTTAAAAACGAACAGATGAAATCAGAAGCGCATTGTGAATTTAACAGAATTAATAATGAAACGTTAATAACGGTTTAAAATTCAAAAAATAATCGATTTAAATATCCTCTTATAAAGAACATGCTTCTGCAATTAATATTTCTATTTTGAATTCCACAGTTAATGTAAAATTAAAAACGTGTACTTAACAGTTGAAATGTCTTTGTGATTGGGAATACGATAACTGATCTGTTTTTAAAACTGAAATCCATAAATCAAACGGTTTTATGATACAGGTTGTAGAACATGTCGTATAATTAGTAAATAATAATTTAAGCTAAATTGTTCATAATCTGATACCTTGGATTGAAAACAGAATATAATTTGTGTTAATTAATGTTTGGTTTTTATCTTTTTATAAGATTAACAAAATCTAAGACCGTTGCGCCCGTACGTTCGAAAAAGCACACAAGTTCAACAAATTACGTTGCCTGTTTAAACACGTAAATAATTCCCTCTATATAAAATCATATACAAGAAAATTAAATTGTTTTATAATTAACATTCGATAGTGTACCAGGTTACACTTATTATTTATTAATATAAGATAAAAGTATTTTTGAGAAAATTCACTTAATTCTAGTGAGACATTCCAAATCTTGCTATTTTTTAATAATGATTCTTATATTTTTTTATCTTAATTTATAATAAAAGCTCTTACAGATAGTTGATTTATAGAAACTACGCTTACAAAATAAAAATACAAAAATGATACTGTTTTTATTTATTTTTACGTTTTTAATAATAAACATGTTGTTTATATTCAAAACCAAATCCATTCCATTATTACCAATGACGCTGTTGTTCAAATGTAATGTGTAGGGATAATTCAGCATAAAAACCGCTCTTTTAACTACGTAAACACATTGCATCAGCATTAAATCAAATAATTTGTTATTTAATATTTATCATTATATTCATTTAATTATACTAATTAACAATTACAAGTTTTAGCCCGAATTTCAAACCTGATACCTAATTTCGTAGTAAAGAAATATCTTCTACGAATTAAGGTAAATATAACTATATTTATTTGTATCCTTATAATTTGTTTTTATATTTCTATATTTACAATCTTTAATTTTTTCATATTACTAATTATCTCTTAATTAAATATTCTATTTTGTACATATTTTGAGATTGTCTTATTTTTTAAATGCTTATTAATTGTATTATTTAATTTGCAATTGTTTAAAAAATAATTTTATTGGTGTAATTTTTTTATCTTATTTATTTATTGCAATATCCTGGTAGCCAATACATTTAGTCTTTTGCGAAAGAAGTATTATTATTATTACTATTGTTATTAATAGCTGTTAAGTATTATAAACGATTATCTTCAAAAAGTAAATTGTTAATAAGCTTTGTTTTTAAAACAATTCATTTTTATTTAAATTTTTTTCAAATTAGAGGATTTATTAATTGATTTTTTATTAATATCTAGCGTTTGTTTGTAAAAACCAGTTTTTTCTTCTCACTGGCTCTGTTGAATGTCTCCTGGCGAAACGTGATCTGCGTTTGTAATTTATTGATTAATTCCATCTGGCTCGGAGATGCCAAAGTGAGTAAAAATAGAGAAGGATCAACGATGCCAGATGATAATAAACATTTTTGCGTTTGTGTGATATAATTAGTCAATTGTTGAAAATTCCAAACTAGTTTTACAAGGTTGTAATGAGTTAATAAATTATACGCATGACGATAATTAGGGTGTGGTTATAAAATCAGTTTTACAAGGCTAATGCAATAGAATGTTGAACTAGTTCTATCCTAGAGGTAGTTTTAATTTATGAATTTAAAGATATCGCTCGCAATCAGGCAGAATTTCATAGAGCGTGCTTCTGGTAACGCTGTTCAACAGAAAGTTAAAATTATAAATCAAAGTAAGTCATATTTAATTTAAAAATAATTAAAATTATTAAACTTAATTTCGTTTTAATTTAGTAACCAATAAATACCCGTTCGATTACCGTGTATAGTCAGAGAAAATTCTATCCACGTGTATTCACAATGTTGCTATTTTTGATTTAAAAAAGTTAATTATTTTTTATTTATTTTAAATAAATGGGTTTTGGAATTTTTATTGATTATGTAACTTAAAAATGTTTTTCCAACTTTAGAATATATTATTTTACTATTAAAAATTAACCAGACATCCATTTGCGTAAAATTCTAGTCTTTCGAGTTGCAAAAGTTAGTGCTCGGCAGTCGATTAATTTTTATCCATGAATAAAATAAGCTCGGCTATATTTCAATATTTATTTAAATAACCAATAGTTTAATAAAAATTGCAAAATGTTTAAATAATTGAAAGTGAATAAGCCTATTATTTAAATAAAAACAAACAATTACTTAAATAAATACCACTTTTATTCAAATAAATGCATGGTTGAGTAAAAAAACGTAGTTAAATAAGTTAAAATGATATTCTTTTTCCCATCTTTTTTTAAATAAATCGGAAAATTTGTGGATAATGAATAAACATTTGCGAACACTAGCAAGAGTAACAATAAAAACAACATTGTATCTTCAAAAATGTAAGAATTACTTTTATATTGGTAAAGTAATACGTTTTATTGTAGTTGGATAACATTTTACTTTTGATTGCTTAAAAAGGAAATAAATTGAATTTTTTCATAATACATTAGTGACTATATCTCTGGCGGATATCGCCCGATTAAGTTCATTGTAATGTTTGTTGATTGTTTATGTAAATAATTTATTATTTTAAAATAATTGTTTTTCGGATTTTTATTTGATTATATTATTTTAGAGTGTATTAGTGTACTATTGAAAACCAATTTCCTATTTATCTCGGGCGAATATTGACCAATCAACGCCATTGTAATTTGTTGTGTTTTTAAAATATGTATTGATTGTTTATTATGTCGTTATTGTATTATTTATTTATCTCCAAAAGTAAATAAAGTTTCATTTCAACAGGGGTAAAACATAAGTTATTGGGCGGATATTGACCAATCAGGCCTATTGCAATTTGTTGTGTTTTAAAATATGTATTTTATTTCGACAGGGGTAAGTTAGATAGCACGTGACAGACAAACTTGTCAAGGCTATAAAACGAAGGTCGAGAATTCGTTTCCCCATCTCGCAAATAACTAATTAGCATTTTAAACGGCGAAAAAACGAAAAAAATAAAAAAACGATATCAAAAGTGAATAAGCTTAAGTATTTGGTGGGGTCACATATTACCGCCGATATCTCGGTCCGACCTTGTCCGATCGTGTCCAAACTTGTTGGTGTGAACATCGAGGTCAAAGACCATCTTCAAGGTGAAATTTGAGATTGAAAAAAAAATATTTTGTTTATTTTTTCCAAGGTCAAAAATTGGTTTTTGGAAAATATTTTGGGGGTTGTTTTGGCGGCCATCTTGGAAAAAATTGTTCATATTTAGTTATTCTCTACGGTTTGTTGACTCTTTTCCAAGGTCAAAAATTGGTTTTTGGAAAAAATTTTGGGGGTTGTTTTGGGGGGGTTATTTTTGGCGGCGATCTTGGCGGCCATCTTGGAAAAAATGGTTCATATTTAGTCCATCTCTACTGACTTGCGTCAGCGTATTATCGATGCATGTGTTCCCGCCTCATCAATACTTGATGGAACACCACCAGCATTTCCAAGTATGGTCCAGGCCATGAATGATACGTTAGCATCTATCCGTTACAATGCTGAAGACTATGATATTGATGCGGGGATGTTTATCGGACGTTACCGAGCTGCTTTCAGTAAATTTCTAATGGAAAGACTCGCCAGTAAACGTGGAATTAAAGATCAGCCTATATGATAACTTTAGGGGGTGCGGAACAAAGAGCGGAAGTACGACCCTATTTCCGGAGCACTATGCAAACAACAGTAACGCCCGACGTCATTGAAAGCAAGCTGAATGACTGCATTGAAAAAATACAGTCAGCAGCGGAAAACTTCGAAGCGACAGGTATGTTCTAAAATTTATAAGTTATATTTCGAACTAAAACATTATATTTTTGATAGGATCGGGTTGGGTAATTGACCGTGTTCTGTATGTAGAATTAAATGTAGCATCTTACTAACCGTTGCGGGGGTCATCGTATATAAAACTACCTGAAAAACTATCTCGACGTCACGCGATTCTTAATATTAGAAACGAAAATGATGAGAAAGGTTTTCTCTGGTCAATTCTCGCTAAACTTCACCCAGTTTCTATGCTTCATCACGCCAACAGGGTTTCCAAATATACACCTTATGAAAACGAACTTGATACCAGTGATATATCTTTTCCTTTCAAATTAAACGCTACGGAACTTAAAAAATTTGAATTAATGAATAATTTATCAATATCTGTGTTTGGCTTCTCGGGAGATATATTCCCTCTTTACGTAAGCGCCAACAAGTGTGGTAAGGAAAGGGAGGTTAATTTGCTATATATCACCGATGAAACTAAAGATATTGAGGATGGGAATAGACATTACTGTCTTATACGAGACCTAGGAAAACTGTTACAGCATCTAACAAAAAACAGCAGCACAAGTTATTATTGCAGATAATTTAGTGTCCAATATATTAGTTTGCAATCTACTAATTATTTTTTGCATTAGAATGTGTCTTCACTGATTCAGCGGTAATAACGCTGAACAGTGACGTGATGCGCATATCGAAGAATGCGCCACCCACGGCGTCCAAAAAACAGTTTTCCCTACCAAGAAGAAGACGCTTTATTTTGATAAATATGAGTGGACGGAAAAATAAAAATTATTTGGTGCAGTATGTATTTTACGCCGATTTTGAAGCATTTCTACCGAGAGTTCAAGGATGTGATCTAGATCCCGATTTAAATAAAAGCAAAGTAAACATGCACATCAGCTGCGCGTATTCGTGGGTGCTTGTTGGACCTAACGGTAAGTTATTTGGCAAAATTCCCTTTTAGATATATTATAAGAGAATACTTATAGGTGTACCTGTTCGAACCGATTGCTATCGAGGTCAAGATGCAACTCGAAGATTTCTGGAGTCTATTCTGGAATTAGAGAAGGAGTTGATGGAACTCATTGAGACCAATGTACCAATTATTATTTCCCTGGAGGAGGAGGAACAGTTTCAAGCTGCTACGCATTGCTACATTTGTCAGAAACAGCTAAATCAGGGAAATATGCCCGCTATTCGACATAAATATAGGGGGCCAGCGCATAACCTCTGTAATCTTCAAAAGAAAGTTCCAGAATTTATCCCTATTTTCCTTCATAACCTTAGCAGGTGAATTTATTAAGTTAATTAACCAGGAAATAAACCTAATAATAATAAATCTTCATAGATACGATTTACATCTTATATGTCAGGAGATTGGTCATTTTAAGGAACAGACACTTGACTGTATTCCTTCCACTAGCGAAAATTATATTTCAAACTAGGTAAAATATATTTAATTATGAATTGAACCTTAACAGTAATTTTATTATTATTTTTAGGGAGATTTCGGTTTTTAGACTCTTATCGATTTCTAAGCGATAGCCTCGATGCTCTAGTATCTAATCTCGTTTTAGAAGGAGCCAGTAAATTTCAGATTGTTAAGAAATATTTTGAAAGTGATAAAGTTCAACTGCTTTTGCGGAAGGGGGTCTACCCGTACGAGTATATGGACGATGAAAAGAAATTTGACGAGACGATGCTGCCATCTAGAAAAGCGTTTTTCAGTTCATTGAAAAGTCAAATTATTTTAGAATCTGATTATTTACACGCCCAAAATGTTTGGACAGCGTTTAATATTCAAACATTAGGTGAAATTACTAAAGTATAAATATTTCAAATCTCTTAACCTCGGTTTTCGTAGGGGAATACACAGACCTCTATGTGAAAAGCGATGCGTTGCTCTTAGCCGACGTTTTTGAAAATTTTAAAACATTATCTATAACTCATTATAAACTAGATCCCGCTCACGCTTACACCGCACCAGGTTTAGCCTGGCAAGCAGCTTTGAAGATGACCGATGTTCGCCTCGATCTCATACTTGATATAGATCAACACTTATTTATTGAAAAGGGTAACGCTTTTTGATATTTTAAATATTATTGTATTTACATTGAATGTTTAGGTATTCGAGGCGGTATTTCAATGATCTCAACTCGTTATTCTGAAGCGAATAACAAATATATGCCCGACACATATGATTCTTCTAAAGAGAGCAGTTATATATGCTATTTAGGTAATTTTCATTTTTTTTAAAAACAATAATTTTTTAATTTTTTTTAATTTTAATTATTTTAATTAACTTAATTTAACTTAATTGAAGATGCGAATAATTTGTACGGTGCTGTTATGTGTGAACCACTACCGCTAGGCGACTTCCAGTGGGTTCAGGAGGATGATTTGCAAACACTCTGTGAAAATATTCTGAGTATTCCCAATAACGTTGAAAACGGATACATTTTAGAGGTAAATAACAAGTGTTATAATTATTATATTATATTTTTAAATAATTATTTCCTTTGCAGGTGGATCTTGAATATCCCCCAGAGTTGCATGACTTACATAACGATCTCCCAGTAGAGGCGGAATCTAAAGTTATTACACATGCTATCTCCATACTCCAAAGATCTCTTAGGAAAATTAAATATTAAGGATAATCAAAGTCTACCAAAACTTCTTCCTAATTTAAATAATAAAGAGAAATACATAGTACATTTCCGCAATTTAAAATATTATGTAGATATAGGTTTGAAAATAACCAAGGTTCATCGAGCTCTAACCTTCACTCAAGGAAAATGGTTAGAAAAATATGTTAGATTCAACACTGAACAGAGGAAATTATCCAAGAGCTCATTTGAAAAGAATTTCTGGAAACTTATGGTTAACTCTTTTTTCGGGTAAATCAATTTAAATAATTTATTGCTGTTTTTTCCCTTACTTCATTTAATTCTTTAGAAAAACAATGGAAAATCTACGGAAGCATATAAATTTCGAGTTGATTCATAAACCAGAAAGAATGTTAAAAGTTACAAGTTCCCCGCAGTTTGAACACTTTACCATCTTTAATGAAGAGTTAGCCGGCGCTCATAAGAAGAGAGCTAAAATTGTTCTTAACCGGCCTATATTTACCAGATTCACCATTCTAGATTTATCCAAGGAGCTCATGTATCGGTTCCATTATGGATTCATAAAAAATACGTACGGGAACAAAGCATCACTATTATTTACAGACACTGGTAATTTAATTTAATATCAATTTTATATTTAAATAGTACTAATATATAAAATATTTACAGACAGTTTAACGTACAACATTAAGACGGATGATGTTTATAAAGACTTTGAAGTTCATAAAAACCGCTTTGACTTCTCTGATTATCCACCTTCGCATTTCCTTCATTCTAATCAGAATAAAAAAGCTCTCGGCTATTTTAAAGACGAGACAAATTCACAGTTAATTCAAAGCTTTGTAGGACTTCGTCCAAAGCTTTATTCTATTAAATTGTACAGGGAGTCTAAGACCGCTGAAGAGATAGAAAAGGATTCAATTTTAAACCATAAAAAGGTTTGTAAGGGAGTTGCCATGAACGTTATTAGAAACGTCATCCGCCACGAAGACTATGAACGTTGTCTTTTTAATCAAAAAACCATGTCAGCCGAGATGATGCGTATAGCTAGTTTCAAGCATGAGCTATTTACTTTAAATACTAGAAAACTTTGTTTATCACCAAATGATGATAAGAGATATATTCTACCCTGCGGGGTTCGCACCTTAGCGCACGATCATAAAGATATTGAAAAATGATAATGAATGCTTGTATTTATGTATATATAAAAAACTGCTATTGCTATAAATTGTAAAAATTATTTTATTGAATACATTTTGCACATAAACTCTTTAATCATTCTATCGTTTACATTTTTATCTTTCTTAAACCTAGACACAATGTTATACATTTCTATTCCTTTACACCCAGGGCCGGCTCAAGAAATATTTTTCACCCGGGCAAGGGGGATTTTTGGCGCCCCTCTTATTTTGAGACTAAATAAATTATAAATTTTCCGTTTTCCTAACAATAAATAACCCCTTTAATCCCTTTCTAATTACTTTGTGTAAACGTATTTAATACCTTCTTTATGGTACAGGGTCATTTTACATGGAGCTTAAAACACTAGGTAAGGTGGCAAGACTAGTATACCTTAAGTACATTAATTATAATGTCCATACTGAATAGTATCACGGTTAATATGTGAAATAAATGAATTAAGTTTACGAAGAACCGGTGAGTTAAAGATAAAAATAATCCCTGGATATTTTTATTTTTAACTCAGGGATTGCTCTTAGTAAACTTAATTCTTTTATTCATTACATTAATTGCTTTAACAACTTAATTAAGAAACTTTTAACGGATTTTTTTAAGACCTACACTTATGAACTTTTTAAAAGCTGTCGCTTGCTTTTCTGCTTTAACGGCTGCTCTTAATTTACTTTTTTTTTTATAAAAAGAACCAGAAGGCTTCTCGGACATCTTAATTCAATTCAACGTGACTCTAATTAATATCTATCTAACAAAAATTATTTAACTGAAAGTAATAAATGGCTTTCAGCGCGTGCGCGTAAAATAGAAGAGACTAACGGTAACCACGGACACACGACAGATTAAATCGTACCGATAGACTGCTTAAGAACTAGCCATCGAAAACGATTTAAATGCATTTTAAAATATTAAATGCAGGTTCATAATAGTCTAAGAAACAAATAGAATTATTGAAAATGGCCTGCTAGTTTATTTATCATATAGCTGGATAAATGACCACAAAATAGCAAGCAAGTACATAGAAGTACTGTATTACTTTGGGCTTCCTTCTATTCTTGTGGCCCTAAATTGGTTAGAGTGTGCAATAACTGGTGGGTTTACCGGGGAGTCGGGGTCCGGCTCTTGTAACCCATAAGGGCGGTGGCGCACTGGGAGATGTTAGCTCTGATCAAATGGTCCTATCTCCACCTCCGACTTTGGCCAGAAACTGAGCTTCGACTCAGGCTAACGGGGAGGGTCCGTGTAAACTAGCCGCCTCGGCGGATTGGGTAGCCTGCTGTGGGGTGGCGGGCCTCCGTGTGAGGGCACGTTAGTCCTGTTTCCCGGCCTTATGGAGTCACACCGTAATCTCCGTGGCCAGCTGTGCCAGGTTATGTGGACCGCTGTGTCCCGTCGTTCCCCTTTAGGAGCTCTCTACAAAGGGTATGACTCTTTACCTACGTAGGTAGGGTGTCGGAAGGAGTTGCTATAGCATCCACTCTTACTCGCACGGCTGTGTGCGAAATGAGAATTGGTCCACAAATTGCTGCACCTTATGCTGGGTTGAGTGGCTTGCGTCAAAGGTGCGACCATAAGTAGTAGGGTACTACTACCCTAGGGGCTATCGACTTCCCGTAATCGGTGTACACCCTAACTGTAATGATTACGTATTCTTCTGTAATCTTTTGTACTTATTTTTAATCCCGTTATCATTTGTAATCACCGTAATCATTATGAAATAACGCGTACTCATCTGTAATCACGTGTAATCATCTGTAAAGTGCGTAATCATCTGTAATCACGCTTATTCATTGGAATTATCCTGTACTCAATTACTCATCTGTAACAATTTTAAAGTTTTGGGTTGCCTGTGTACTCATCGTAATCATTATGTACTCCTCGTAAACATTCTGTACTCATCGTAATCATCTGAACTCATTAATGATTACGTAATCGGTGTACATGCAAATTCTTACTGGCTAGCATCACGCTACTACCCATGCTGAATTTGTCACCTCTCCGGGCTTGGGGACGCTGGTGTAGGGCACTATGATGATAGGCCTCCGCTGATATGCCCCCTGTTGCTAGGTACACCGGGCTAAAAATTCTGACACACTTCTATTCTTGTAGTATCGCCCAACCACTTTTTCTTCTTCATATTATATACCCTGGTTTATAATGAAAATACCAGGAAAATGCTTTATCCGTCAGAACTATGCACCGTAATTTTATGGTTTATTTACTATTTTAAAATAAATAGTCGCAAAAAAAAACGATCATCGACGATGTTGGTTGGGTAAACGGTTTGTATTTCTAATAAGCTCAAGATTTTTCAAATTATGTTATGCTTTCTTTAAAAATTTTATAAACAAATCCAATTCTTGGTAAACTAAAAAGGCGCACAACTCAATTTTGGCGCCCCTCTCAAAACGGCGCCCCGGGCAGTTGCCCGGCCCTTAAGCCGCCCCTGTTTACACCTGTTTATAGCAAAATAGATACAGAATGCCCCACACGTATTACTAGAATTACTCTGTAATTGATTATTGAACGAAACAGTAAAACTGTTACTTTTGAATCTAAAGTCATTAAATTTAAAATAATCTGGCGGGTTTCCAAAGGAATCCATGAATTCACAATTTTTATGTTTAGAAAAATATATTGGAACCCAGTGTTCTCCAGGTTCAGCACTCGTATCGGTATTTACAATAAATAGCGAAGGGAATATTTTTACGTATTTAGGTAGCTTGTCAGCCTCGAAATATACTTTTAGTACTTAAATCTTTTTCAAGAATTTTAGTTATCTGTAGCGAATCCATTAATTACTGTAATCGAAAATCACGGTTCGATTTTTATCAATTTCAATCAAATTTTGAAACTCAGCGTAAATTAGAATGGAAATCGTCTCCGGTAACGGTTTTGCAAATTTTAATTCTAATCTCAGGTTACTGTTTTTTACAAGATGCAAGTGATTAGCGTTGTTATTAAGATCCGAGGTTAAATTGTACGCGAATAAACAATTTCCGTTAGGGTAATCTTCCCGACTTATCTGATTCTCTTCATCTACGTTCCACTGATTAGTTTGAATGAGAAGATTGCAATACGCTTGAATATATTGATTTTCCTCAAAGTTTAGAGATAACGCCTTATTGTTTTGTTCCACAAACCCGATAACAACTTTCTTGGGTGCTTGTCCGGTAAATAAATGATCTTGCACACTAGCCATAAGACCAGCGGGTATAGAAAATGAGGTGCACTCCGAACGAGTTACAGGATATTTAGCGGTTCCATATTGTAGCGCCTTGGCTTGAGCGAGCGATAGTTCAGGTATCACTTTAACTTTCCTCAGATAAAGGGAAGCTGATAAAATCTCCACTTTACATTTTACGTCGGAGTGAACGCAAAAAGCTGCTCTATTTTTATCGAATTTAAATTTCAAATCAACCATATTTAATAAAAAGCGTGGTTGTTGACATAAATCAGTATGGACTACGCCTAACAAGTCAATCGCCCCTTTTTGCGCTAAACTCAGGGCCGTGCAGAGGTATCCTGGGGCCCGGGGCAAACGTACTCGCGGGCCCCTTCGATTTGCACCCCCCCTTAAGCCCTGAAAACTTTTCCCAAGTTATTTTGATTTGCACCCCCCCCCCCTTTAGCTTCTTCGATGGGCCCTACAGCTACGGGCCTTCCTCGTGGGCCCTTTTCGCCCAGGCCCTGGGGATTTTGCCCCCCTGCCCCCCCCCCCTCTGCACGGCCCTGGCTAAACTCGCTCGTTTAGATAAACCATCGTTATCGAAAAATGAATCGAACTTCCCAGGCGTATCCCGATAGAAAAGTGAACTCGTTAAATAACTTTTTTCGCAGAATCTCCGAACGTTAATAAAGTTTGTATCATACTTTTATAAGCGTAATTTTGACAGGAAGGTGTTACTGATCTTTCATTAAGAAATACGTGGATATCGCTAAAAAGCGAATGAAGAAACAAATTCTCGGGGGCGATATTGTCGGCTGGAGTTCCGGCGGCCCCACCCGCAATACCTGGAACCGCGGGTTGCAGTAGTTGACCATTATCTTTAGTTTCCTTAACTCGAACGTGCAACAAAGTTTGTGGAAGGTCTATATACGTTTCAGAGTTACCGTTGATAGAAAATGCAATTGATGCGTTATCAACTATATTTGATATTGGATTATACTCAACCCATTCACCACCAATAATCGAAGATTGTGTCATAGGTACTTGAAACAAATCTAGCTCGGAATTTATACACTCAACTGAGTGCGGGTGTAAAAGGGACATTATGAGAATATATCGGAACGTTTAGGGAACCGTCCTTTCGCTATCCTGCCTGCTGTTGAAATGGCGCTTTTCGACTGAGTTCGTTTCCTTTTATTTCCGCCCGTCATTCTTTTAATATTTTCCGTAGCTGAAGATGTTAGTCTCATGGCTTCATCAGCTGCTGAAGCTAAAGATTCCCTGCCAGCGTTAATAGAATGCGATTTAAGCGCTGATTTAATTGGGACTCCGCTAAACACATCGGTCGCTACTTTCGCTCCGGTACTTAAAAGTTTTTTTCCCAAGTAAGAAGCGCCTTTCTTCAGTAAAGGTACCGCGAATCTAAACGCTGAAGATAATATATTTCCTAGTCCATGTCCTCTTTGCACAGCTAAACCTCTATTTACAGGTATTCCACCGAAACCAACCTGGTTTAAATAGTAACTTTCATAATCAGTTCTTGAAGGTGAATATTCAGACCTCATGATGTTAACTGTTCGCTCTCTTAAGCTAGAATGAGGGTGTGTCCTAAATGATTAAAGGTTTATAGTGAAGTCCACATTTTACGGGGTTTAAAATGTAATACAACGTGAGCTTTTCCACTATGAAACTATATTGGCTCACCTAAATCATCTGTTATATTAATCTCTGTAGTCTTAATATTATTACGCGCGACGGGTAGGTAATGAGGTTGTGAAAATATTTTTGTAGCTGTTTTCCCATTAGACTCGGCTTTCTCTTCGACGCTTATGATTCTTAATAGAGGTGCTAAATTATCCCCAACAACGCTATTTTCAACCAGATCAGAATAAACGAATAAGGAATGTAACCCAGCGTTCATATCAACTGGGTAGGGGGTTATCATTGAATTTAAAATGGTGAAATCATTATCTCTTCTATATTTAAAACCTAGTAAATCTATAGATCGGGGCCAATTACAGCTCTGATTTTCGGTTGCAATTTATTTTTAATTCGATTAGAATAATTTAAATAAGCGAATGTAACTTGTTCTTCTTGGTTGTGGACGTTCATAACATGCAATAGTTCTTCGGGAGTTTTATAAAAACACGCCGGAACTTCCATTATTTTATCATATTCGAGAGGGTCTTCAACTAAAGGGTTATCAGTCATTTTATCATAGTCGAGAGGGTCTTTAATAACCAATAGATAAGGTTTTCGAACGTTATGCCATGTCCGAGGATAGCTTATTTCCGCTAACCCAACTTCGTACTGTTCCTCAAATCTTAACGGTTCAGCTAAATAAATTCGAAATTTACCAACGCTATTATCTTGGTAGCGTTACATAAAAACTCATTTTAAATCCATTTCTTGCATCCAATAATTAAATGTAGGGTTGTAATCTTGCCACTTGACATACAGTTCTACGCTGCCGTCCGATTTTTTCCTCTTTTTTATTACTTTTTCGATGATGAAGTAACAGTCTTTTAAATATCGACCAACAATCTGAACCTCCTCGCGATAGAATACTCCTAAAATGGGGTTGAATTTAAATCCATCAGCTTATATACAGGTGGGTCACGTGGTAGTCTCTCAGCTATTTTGAACAATTCTGTAGTAAAATTGGGGTTATATTTCTTATCGAAAATTGATAAATTTCTACTTATTCTACGAATATCTCCAATTTCAAACGCGTATGTTAACGGAGGAGAAAAATTTACTGAACCGTAAAGATTTTTCCATATTTTAGCAGAGTTATCTAGAGTAACTTCCGCGGGTTTACATTTAATTGATCTGTGATAACTATTGTTATAAGCGTTTATAATATCATCTAAAACGTCGACATATTTAAGGGTGTTATTCTGCGTGAAATAGCGATATAAACGAGATTTAAAACTTCTAATGAATCTTTTAATAATGGACGCTTTCATTTCTGATCGAGTAGCGAAAAAGTTAATACTCCTTCGCTGTAATTCACTCTGCACTTCTTGACAGACCAATTCGTTTCCATGATCACTTTGAATTCTTTTCGGTTGACGACCTTTTTCACAAACGTTACGTAACGCTTCTAAAATTGTTACACCTTTCTTATTTTTAACCGCTACAGCCATAGCGTATTTGCTAAATATGTCAACAATACATAATACGTAGCGAGTTCCTGAATTATATTTAGACAGCTTCTGAAAATCTGCCAAGTCCGCTTGCCACTGTTCGTCAATTCCATAAACAATAGTTCGATTTCGTTTGAATCGTCTTCTAGCAGGTTTATGCAGCGTATATGTATCCTGCTTTATTAGAAATTGTTTTACTTTTTCCAATGAAACCTTTAAACCTTTATGTCGAACTGAATTATAGAGCGCTCGAACTCCGGCGAATGACCCTGGGTCTGCGGGATTAGTATAGATTTTCTCAAGTTCTTTCTCCATATCGGGTAATATTTTGATGTAATGGCATGTTACGCCAAAATAGGAAATTAAATAATTATAATATTATAATAACTATGATAATTAATACAGCTGTGATAATTTTCGGTGATTTTGAAATTTATTGTGATAAATAAGCTAAAAGTCCTAAAGAGACCGTTTCTGTACAACCTTCCATTGTAGGCTTATACTATGAAATGAGAACAACATTATCAGGTTAATATATTTTATTTAGTATGTATCCAAGGTCTTAGAGGACTAGGTGAAGATGATGATAACATTGAACTACTTGGTGGTGTATGAAATACAGCGAATTTTTTTAACAGTGTCAATCTTACAGGATTTTTAATTAATCGTTTTGAAATATTTGACTTATGAATGCCCTCGTAAAACTAACTCCTATAGGATCAATCGCTGTTCCAGGCGTTTTTCTCACAGCGTCATACAAAAGATCGATTATATTAGATCCTCCAATCACTTGCCCTCGAATAGAAAGCTCTCCTGAGTTAGTCCATCTAATATATCTCGGATCTTCCGTAGTCGCTCGGTATAGTGCAATTGCATCACTAATATAAGTTGCAGGTAGAGAATAAGATATTTGCGCGAACCAAGTTTTAGGTCGTTTAGAGTTTTCAATAACGGGAGATATTTGCTCTTTACGTACGTAAGTTAACCGTCGTTGGAGAGTTTGATTGTATAATGCTAATTTCTCTGATTCATTTAAATCTGGATTATCTAGAATAAATTTCCTTTCATCATCGAATGTCTTCTCTTTTTGAAGTTCAGGTGTTTCTTCTTTTTTCTAAGGTGTAGTGTTTTTAATCTCTCCATTACATCTTTAGGTACTATAAGCATTTTTCGAGCCATCATCGGTTTATAGCTCGGCTTATAGCTCGGCTTATTGCACTTCCGGCGACTGAGCTAACGATAGATAGCAGTGGCGCTAATAAAAATGGAAGAAAACCACCCTTTTGTACCAGAATCTTTCGTCGTTTTGATAAAGCGTTCTTCTTCGACACGTTTCGTATAACCGCGCTATGTTTCTTTAACCGCTTACGATGACGTTCTGACAGTTCAATTGTTCCGTGCAATACATTTATACAACATTCAACTAGAGCCAATATAGCTTCCTTGCTAGCGTATTTAAAAGCTGTCTTTCTTTGATAATTTAGGACAACCGGTATCTTTGATGTTAGTTACTGGAACACCGAGGAGTGTCGGTAATACTGCAGCTTTTTCTAAACCTTTGGTGAAAAACGAAGTCGCTTTTTCTGCTATCTGATTACATACAAATGTCACGTCTCGTTCTGTAAGGATGTTCGCCATCATTCCATCGAAGATGACAAATGTTATGAGATATCCATCTGCATTGTCTTTTATCTTCCTTTGAAAGCTCTTTGAAAGGGCATGGAGATTTGAAAGTAAACACTTCCGATACTTCAGTTTCTAATACTACGTAAGCTAATTCTTCAATAATCAACTCTCGATTAACCCTAAAAAAATCCCTTCTATAATACACTTCATTTTGGAATAAAGACAGCCGATTCTTCACCGGGTATTAAACCTGTTATAGTAAATACTGATCTGGGGTGTGAGGTTTCAAGTCAACTAATAAATACCCAAACTTCCGTGACGTAGCTTGTTGAAACGCATCAATAACGTATTTGCTATTGGTTGGAGATATCTAACTCGCGAGATGATAAATTGTTGATTTATCTCGTGGTGATTTAAAAATAAATAGATAATGAGCATTTAAATTTAAAGTTCTTATTTCTTTTCCGGGGTAATAAAGGTTTTGCATTAAACTTAGTACGGAGGTGTTTCTGTGATGAGATCCACGAATAAATAAATTAGTTGCATCTTTATTATTAGATATCTTGCCTTGGATATTAGCTCTATTTTAAAAAAAAATAATAATAAATCGTCTAAAATAACTAAATTCCTAATTTGCGGGTTTAATATATTAACATAGAGTAACCCTTCGTGAAACTCGACTGAAGGTGTGTGTTCTAATATTGATTGAAATAATTTCGGCTGATACTCGGTATAACACCATATTATCCTCTCCGGAGGAGGGTATATACAGGTCTTCTTATATTGAATCAACCGTCCCACCAGGAATGACTTTCCGCATTGGGTGGACCCGGCTACAAGCCCATTCATTGGATGTTGTAAGCTTAAATCCATAATGGTAAATGAGAATCGGAACATTAGTGCAATCAATTTTAATAGTTTTTTAACAAGTTTTTAGCATTGCATATTATTAGTGACATTATATTATTTAAAATTTCTTTCGACAATTCACAGCGAATAGTAAACATTTCAATAATATTTTCACAATCTACCGACATAATTATTTATTAAAAATGCAAATCTACACGCTTAGAATAATCCGTCATGATACAATCATGCTGGAGTTGAGATGGATGATCAATTTTACAGCCATTGCACGCTTTCTTAAGAGCTTCATGTAATTGTTTAATTACAACGTTAGTCATCGCCTCCTTTATTTCCTTGATTTTCTTTAAACACTTCTGAATAGACTCGTACTGGTCGAGGAAATTCCACCAAGAAGATTGAGCGAAAGCTACCCCCTCTTTAGTCGGTAACAGTTTTCCATAGTTTACTCCATAACCATGGTACATTTGTCTAACATCTAAAACCTTTTGTTCGGCAAATCTATGAACCGAAAACCGTTTGGTTTCAGAACCTGTGAAAACCCACGAAGTTTCAGCTTCGTTATTGAAATAAGCTTCAATGGCATCTTTCTTTGTCCATAGCTCTTGCAGTTCCGCTTCTGTTAGTTTGATACCCTTTGTTAAATCTAATAGACCGCAGTAGATGGTTTCATCTGCATAAACGATTAACCCTTTGTCAGCAGACACAGGAAATGAACAATTCCTATAAAATAAATACATTAAGACAAAGTTAAGAATTATCACTGAGTATTCCTACTTACATTTTAAGGTTCCTCGGAGTCACTTCCAATACAATTCAGATGGTGAACTTTCTAAATATGGTCTTACTATTATACGGTTTTCCCTTTTTATACTCTGAAATTATTTATCTTCGATATCTTTTTTTATTAAAATAGGGTTTAAAATTAATTCCATTCAACGTATACGCATTTTGATGTGTATCGCGTTACGTATATAGGAATTTACCCGGTCCTCATACGGGATCACGTGTACAATTACAATACTTGAGAACGATACGTTTCACATACTTAAACTTTAGATATTCGTTTGAAATACTCGTGAGATAGGTTTAAGTGCCAAGCATACTACAATGATATTAAAATGAAGTTTAAATATAATTCCATTCTACTTTAACAACAAATATTCCATGACGGTAAAACACTCTTAAATTCAAATTAACCGCGCCCCAATCCGCGCACGTTAACCGCGTCCCATATTCCATGACGTCAAAACACTCTTAAATTCAAATTAACCGCGTCCCCTGGGGGAATCCGCGAACGCGCCGCCTAGGCTATCCCTTTTTACATCATTTCAACTTATTCCGTACGATAAAAAGTGATAAGATATACGTTCAAGTGTCACTCGCGATAAGCAGAGATAAATGAACAAGTTGGCCTGAACACAATATGTTGATATGTTTGAAAACAAATCGTCGCGAGAAATATCATAAATACATTGACTTTTCGACGATTTTACCCCCATTTCACCCCTAAAATCCTGGATCTGGCGTCTCGCCCTTACTTTCCTTCTACTCCTGCTCGTTTCCTGTTCGCAACTGTACTTTTAATTATATAAATTAATTTTAATTTTATCTATAAATAATAAAAATCTTGCTGATTAAATTAATATATATAATAAATAATATAGAATAAATGTGGTTAATGCACGTAAAGGAAGACGCACTTTTCCCAAAGTCGTTTGTATAAGTATCGTGGCAACATAATTTACCGTAACCCTAAGCACTCGGACCGTCCCAAAAGTAAACAAAATTATGAGTTGGAGAGAAGAAGCCCGATACATACAGAACAAACAACATTCACCCATGTCTGAACACAAACACACAGTACACAAAACATTACAAAAGCACGAATTCGAATACAAACGTTCAAAAGCTGGTTTACACTAACAAGTTAGTCAAAACCGTCGTTACGGTGGGCGTTAAAGTTAAAAAATATATCAGATGTAACGAGGAGTGTAGCCGTTACACCGGTTTTGCTCTGGTGAACCTTTTCCAAAGTTTATGAAACTGTCAACGCGGTGAATACACTTTGCCAACAGGCACACCACAAAATTGTAAAACCCCTCCTAGGGAACTCTGTTACGGTAAAGTCTTATTAGAAGTAGGAGTTCTACACCAACTAGTTAAGGGGATTCTTGATAACATCTTGGAAGAATAATGCAGACAGTTACAAATAAACCAGACTGTATTGTAAATACTGGCAACTAGCTCCTTTTTATAAAATATTAAACCGCATACATTAATACAAGAGGCCTTTTTTTACTTTTCTGTAAGTACAATCTCAAGAAACAAATGGTATTGATGGTCTTGTCTCACGCAGGGCCGTAGCGCACCTAGCAAAGCGGCAAAGTTCACTTTTGGGCCATTCGCGGCGCGCGAATCGCGATTAACGTGCCAATTATTTAAAAGTTAGTTACTTGCGAATCCGCATCGCTGGATCCAGCACGTTGTGTTGGATCCAGCAGGCCGAAAAATGCGCTGGATCCAGCTGGATTGCTGGATGAGGGATCCAGCTGGATTGCTGGATGAGGGATCCAGCAATTGCAATCCCTAATCACAAGGTCAACCTCGCAAAGAAAAACTTATTTCTGGTTAAGAATCCCTTAAACGCAAACTGGAAGAATCTCTACTATACCTCTGAAAGATGCGGAAATTGACGCCGATGATAGTAAAAATATAGTGATAGAACACAAACTGTATGAAAATGTTCTAAACTAACGGAAAGTTAAGTTTAACGTTTCAGAAACATCGTTCTCTGAAAAACTTCAAATACTTACTATATCTCTATTTGGAATCCAACGTACAATGACGGAATTTGGAGCAACTCAATATATGGTTGCTTAAAGCTGAAAAGAGAATCCTTTCACTACCGGAAAAGCAATCAAAGGCCGAATACTTTCCGACGAAATCAAATTTATACTCCGATTTTTATGAAAATGATGAGAATAGTCGTATGACACCGGGCCAAAAGGAGTACGTATCGGTTAGAAACCCGAAATAAAAATAATACTTTGAGATTTTAAGTGACTCGTATGCATTAGAGGGTGAGAAACTCGAAAACCACAACATTTTAATTTAAAAAAAAAAACATTTAAAATTTTAAAATTCCAAAATTTTGAAAATTTTAAGCGTATGAAATCATTTACTACATATCTTTCGGCTGCAGAAACTCTATAAAATGAGCTCTTGCACGAGTGTTTACGATATTTATGAGCAGAGAAAAAATAATAATCATTTAAGGGGTGTTGGCCATTTTCGAGAAAATGGCCAATGCTGTATCTCGAAAACGAATCGACCAATCGTCGTAAAATTTTCAAAATCGTTTTCACTGACCCAAAAAACCTCCAGCACCAAATATCTTTTTTTATTAAAATAGGGTTTAAAATTAATTCCATTCAACGTATACGCATTTTGAAGTGTATCGCGTTACGTATATAGGAATTTGCCCGGTCCTCATACGGGATCACGTGTACAATTACAATACTTGAGAACGATACGTTTCACATACTTAAACTTTAGATATTCGTTTGAAATACTCGTGAGATAGGTTCAAGTGCCAAGCATACTACAATGATATTAAAATGAAGTTTAAATATAATTCCATTCTACTTTAACAACAAATATTCCATGACGGTAAAACACTCTTAAATTCAAATTAACCGCGCCCCAATCCGCGCACGTTAACCGCGTCCCATATTCCATGACGTCAAAACACTCTTAAATTCAAATTAACCGCGTCCCCTGGGGGAATCCGCGAACGCGCCGCCTAGGCTATCCCTTTTTACATCATTTCAACTTATTCCGTACGATAAAAAGTGATAAGATATACGTTCAAGTGTCACTCGCGATAAGCAGAGATAAATGAACAAGTTGGCCTGAACACAATATGTTGATATGTTTGAAAACAAATCGTCGCGAGAAATATCATAAATACATTGACTTTTCGACGATTTTACCCCCATTTCACCCCTAAAATCCTGGATCTGGCGTCTCGCCCTTACTTTCCTTCTACTCCTGCTCGTTTCCTGTTCGCAACTGTACTTTTAATTATATAAATTAATTTTAATTTTATCTATAAATAATAAAAATCTTGCTGATTAAATTAATATATATAATAAATAATATAGAATAAATGTGGTTAATGCACGTAAAGGAAGACGCACTTTTCCCAAAGTCGTTTGTATAAGTATCGTGGCAACATAATTTACCGTAACCCTAAGCACTCGGACCGTCCCAAAAGTAAACAAAATTATGAGTTGGAGAGAAGAAGCCCGATACATACAGAACAAACAACATTCACCCATGTCTCAACACAAACACACAGTACACAAAACATTACAAAAGCACGAATTCGAATACAAACGTTCAAAAGCTGGTTTACACTAACAAGTTAGTCAAAACCGTCGTTACGGTGGGCGTTAAAGTTAAAAAATATATCAGATGTAACGAGGAGTGTAGCCGTTACACCGGTTTTGCTCTGGTGAACCTTTTCCAAAGTTTATGAAACTGTCAACGCGGTGAATACACTTTGCCAACAGGAACACCACAAAATTGTAAAACCCCTCCTAGGGAACTCTGTTACGGTAAAGTCTTATTAGAAGTAGGAGTTCTACACCAACTAGTTAAGGGGATTCTTGATAACATCTTGGAAGAATAATGCAGACAGTTACAAATAAACCAGACTGTATTGTAAATACTGGCAACTAGCTCCTTTTTATAAAATATTAAACCGCATACATTAATACAAGAGGCCTTTTTTTACTTTTCTGTAAGTACAATCTCAAGAAACAAATGGTATTGATGGTCTTGTCTCACGCAGGGCCGTAGCGCACCTAGCAAAGCGGCAAAGTTCACTTTTGGGCCATTCGCGGCGCGCGAATCGCGATTAACGTGCCAATTATTTAAAAGTTAGTTACTTGCGAATCCGCATCGCTGGATCCAGCACGTGGTGTTGGATCCAGCAGGCCGAAAAATGCGCTGGATCCAGCTGGATTGCTGGATGAGGGATCCAGCTGGATTGCTGGATGAGGGATCCAGCAATTGCAATCCCTAATCACAAGGTCAACCTCGCAAAGAAAAACTTATTTCTGGTTAAGAATCCCTTAAACGCAAACTGGAAGAATCTCTACTATACCTCTGAAAGATGCGGAAATTGACGCCGATGATAGTAAAAATATAGTGATAGAACACAAACTGTATGAAAATGTTCTAAACTAACGGAAAGTTAAGTTTAACGTTTCAGAAACATCGTTCTCTGAAAAACTTCAAATACTTACTATATCTCTATTTGGAATCCAACGTACAATGACGGAATTTGGAGCAACTCAATATATGGTTGCTTAAAGCTGAAAAGAGAATCCTTTCACTACCGGAAAAGCAATCAAAGGCCGAATACTTTCCGACGAAATCAAATTTATACTCCGATTTTTATGAAAATGATGAGAATAGTCGTATGACACCGGGCCAAAAGGAGTACGTATCGGTTAGAAACCCGAAATAAAAATAATACTTTGAGATTTTAAGTGACTCGTATGCATTAGAGGGTGAGAAACTCGAAAACCACAACATTTTAATTTAAAAAAAAAAACATTTAAAATTTTAAAATTCCAAAATTTTGAAAATTTTAAGCGTATGAAATCATTTACTACATATCTTTCGGCTGCAGAAACTCTATAAAATGAGCTCTTGCACGAGTGTTTACGATATTTATGAGCAGAGAAAAAATAATAATCATTTAAGGGGTGTTGGCCATTTTCGAGAAAATGGCCAATGCTGTATCTCGAAAACGAATCGACCAATCGTCGTAAAATTTTCAAAATCGTTTTCACTGACCCAAAAAACCTCCAGCACCAAATATCTTTTTTTATTAAAATAGGGTTTAAAATTAATTCCATTCAACGTATACGCATTTTGAAGTGTATCGCGTTACGTATATAGGAATTTGCCCGGTCCTCATACGGGATCACGTGTACAATTACAATACTTGAGAACGATACGTTTCACATACTTAAACTTTAGATATTCGTTTGAAATACTCGTGAGATAGGTTCAAGTGCCAAGCATACTACAATGATATTAAAATGAAGTTTAAATATAATTCCATTCTACTTTAACAACAAATATTCCATGACGGTAAAACACTCTTAAATTCAAATTAACCGCGCCCCAATCCGCGCACGTTAACCGCGTCCCATATTCCATGACGTCAAAACACTCTTAAATTCAAATTAACCGCGTCCCCTGGGGGAATCCGCGAACGCGCCGCCTAGGCTATCCCTTTTTACATCATTTCAACTTATTCCGTACGATAAAAAGTGATAAGATATACGTTCAAGTGTCACTCGCGATAAGCAGAGATAAATGAACAAGTTGGCCTGAACACAATATGTTGATATGTTTGAAAACAAATCGTCGCGAGAAATATCATAAATACATTGACTTTTCGACGATTTTACCCCCATTTCACCCCTAAAATCCTGGATCTGGCGTCTCGCCCTTACTTTCCTTCTACTCCTGCTCGTTTCCTGTTCGCAACTGTACTTTTAATTATATAAATTAATTTTAATTTTATCTATAAATAATAAAAATCTTGCTGATTAAATTAATATATATAATAAATAATATAGAATAAATGTGGTTAATGCACGTAAAGGAAGACGCACTTTTCCCAAAGTCGTTTGTATAAGTATCGTGGCAACATAATTTACCGTAACCCTAAGCACTCGGACCGTCCCAAAAGTAAACAAAATTATGAGTTGGAGAGAAGAAGCCCGATACATACAGAACAAACAACATTCACCCATGTCTCAACACAAACACACAGTACACAAAACATTACAAAAGCACGAATTCGAATACAAACGTTCAAAAGCTGGTTTACACTAACAAGTTAGTCAAAACCGTCGTTACGGTGGGAGTTAAAGTTAAAAAATATATCAGATGTAACGAGGAGTGTAGCCGTTACACCGGTTTTGCTCTGGTGAACCTTTTCCAAAGTTTATGAAACTGTCAACGCGGTGAATACACTTTGCCAACAGGAACACCACAAAATTGTAAAACCCCTCCTAGGGAACTCTGTTACGGTAAAGTCTTATTAGAAGTAGGAGTTCTACACCAACTAGTTAAGGGGATTCTTGATAACATCTTGGAAGAATAATGCAGACAGTTACAAATAAACCAGACTGTATTGTAAATACTGGCAACTAGCTCCTTTTTATAAAATATTAAACCGCATACATTAATACAAGAGGCCTTTTTTTACTTTTCTGTAAGTACAATCTCAAGAAACAAATGGTATTGATGGTCTTGTCTCACGCAGGGCCGTAGCGCACCTAGCAAAGCGGCAAAGTTCACTTTTGGGCCATTCGCAATTGCAATCCCTAATCACAAGGTCAACCTCGCAAAGAAAAACTTATTTCTGGTTAAGAATCCCTTAAACGCAAACTGGAAGAATCTCTACTATACCTCTGAAAGATGCGGAAATTGACGCCGATGATAGTAAAAATATAGTGATAGAACACAAACTGTATGAAAATGTTCTAAACTAACGGAAAGTTAAGTTTAACGTTTCAGAAACATCGTTCTCTGAAAAACTTCAAATACTTACTATATCTCTATTTGGAATCCAACGTACAATGACGGAATTTGGAGCAACTCAATATATGGTTGCTTAAAGCTGAAAAGAGAATCCTTTCACTACCGGAAAAGCAATCAAAGGCCGAATACTTTCCGACGAAATCAAATTTATACTCCGATTTTTATGAAAATGATGAGAATAGTCGTATGACACCGGGCCAAAAGGAGTACGTATCGGTTAGAAACCCGAAATAAAAATAATACTTTGAGATTTTAAGTGACTCGTATGCATTAGAGGGTGAGAAACTCGAAAACCACAACATTTTAATTTAAAAAAAAAAACATTTAAAATTTTAAAATTCCAAAATTTTGAAAATTTTAAGCGTATGAAATCATTTACTACATATCTTTCGGCTGCAGAAACTCTATAAAATGAGCTCTTGCACGAGTGTTTACGATATTTATGAGCAGAGAAAAAATAATAATCATTTAAGGGGTGTTGGCCATTTTCGAGAAAATGGCCAATGCTGTATCTCGAAAACGAATCGACCAATCGTCGTAAAATTTTCAAAATCGTTTTCACTGACCCAAAAAACCTCCAGCACCAAATATAATGGTTTTCGGAAAAAAAGGGGGGGGGGGTTCAAATTTTAATTTATTTTGGTTGATCTGTCGTAGAATTACCCAGACGAAAAATTAGCATTATAAGACAAAATCAAGTTTAGAACGGTGCTTTAGATATTTCGTTAAATCCAAGAACCAAAGTTCTAAAATCCGCGAAGCCACAAAGAAAATGTATCTTTAAATATATTTTCTATAAAGAAAGCGATACTTTACCTGCTCCAAGCAACAAAACAATTATACGTGAAAAATTCAAACCGCATTTAGTTTCATCCAATAAAAGTTAAAGCCGAAATGAACTCCCGCTGGGGTCTTTGAGCATTGGAACATATATTTTTAGAATGATTTAGCTTTAGGTGGCACTGCCAATGGTTGATGATATTATTTCAAAACCATGAGCAGGGAAAACTCTTTGTTCAGTGTATCTACAGAAAATAATTTACCCTTACTTTAAAATACATCCGTATAAGAGGTAAATACTCTACTCTTACTCCTTACCACGCGGTGATAAAGAAAACCAAATCGACTATAGCCTGAGATCTGGAGCCCAAGGACAAGAACTAACTTGACATATTTCTCTTCGTCAAGAGTTCAACGATAGAAACCAAACACACATGCGGCTGAGGGGGACCAAAGAATTCGGCAGAAACCACGAAAGAATTAATAACAGAATATTACGCGAAATTGATTATATTTATCAGTTTTCTTTATTATAGTATTTTAGAAAACGTAGCTCAAAAGTAAGCAAATGACCAACCTTCAGTTACATTGATCACGATTTAAGATGCAACTCTTATATTTGGTAGATATTCTATTGCAAATTTCAGGCAAATTAATATCCAGTTCTAATATATACATTGAATGTATTGAAAATTTAGGATATTGCCGAAAAGACGCATCTGCAATTTGTATAAATATTGTAAAAGCTACAAAAAATCATAGGGTTTATTGAAAATGTGGTTTATTTTTTTACATAATTGATATACATGGTGTCTTCATTTGATCGGCTCAGGCATTTTTCTCAAAAACTATACATTCTAGAAATGTGCAATTTTCAGTATATACTCTCTCGGTGGAGATCTCTGTTTTTTGTTAATTTCGGAATAATCGTGAAATTTTTCACGGATTCAGAATTTCTAGTTTTTGAACGCTAGGTGGACTAAGGTGGTAGACGAAACCTTTCATTGAGTAAATTGTAGAGCATACTCGAAAACCTTTAATGGAGTTGGTATGGTCAAAATCGTACATTTTGTCACTGAAATAATAGGTCATGAAAAATAACAAGTTGGTACTACCCAAATGTTTTTACGCCTCATGTTATTGTAATGGTTGTCTAAGGAACACTCGTCTGGCGCCAGGATCATACGGAGGAAATCTTCGTTGGAATCCGCCATGGTACTGAACCAGTTACCGAAATCCAACCTAAGGCGCTAATCACCATCGTGAAGTGCTTGGTGGAGCGCGGAAAGAAATGGGTGAAATTTATGGTGGTTAAGGACACTCCAGACATAATATTTTGACAAGTCCAAATCAGAGCATGCCATTCTTATACTTGCTCGAGGGTAAGCAAGTAAACGAAAACTGTAATGGTAATAGGACATTATTTGTCCGTTGGTGTTGGGACGTTCATTGAGTTTTAATAATCTTTAGAAACAAATTAATGTGTAACTAATTTAACGTAACATGAGAAAGAAATGCACGCTACGCCATTGGTTCCCTCCTAAAACCTTACTAACCATCTAATCTAATACCTGTCCCTTCTTGGCCTTAGTGAAACGACTAAAGGTTAGCTATATAACTCCTTTTTCTCAGCGCAGCTGAGCTTTTTCATATAATCGTATGACATCCATTACGTTTTCTTTGGTATAATTGGCTACAGTCAGAACTTAATTTTTTTACTTACTATCATAAGTAACATAATAACTATAAGAATGACACTTCATATCGTGTTAATTTTTAATATGCATCGCATATTTTCGTTATAACTATTTGATAAAATGTCAGAAATACAATTAAAATTAAAATCACGACATTATAGCGTAAGCAAAATTTGTATTGAAGTACCGACTAGATTCGGTACAATATTTTTTTTGTAATTGTTACAAAAACAATTTTTCATTCCAAAATTTCTTATTTAATTTTCACTTTCTTCCTTCCATATTCTCTGGATCATAAGATTTCCATTTCTTTCATTTTTGATTAATTTCCGATTTTTGTTATTTATGTCCGTTCGATTTCGATTTTGTTTTATCTTATTTTCGGGGTTTTGAGGCCGTGTTTTTTTGTGTCTGTACATTTTCGAGAATTCCCGACTTTTTGTTTCACAAGAAGCTGTTGCTATTTTCCTTGTCATTCCAATTTTTAGGGATTTTATGACATTTTTGATTTTCCAGGTTCAGCTTTTCTTCTTTGCTCCAACGTAGAAACTTTCAGGCTCACGTAGTGCCTTTGAGCAAGAGAAACGACAATTAATTATTTCAGGCAGCATACATTTAAGTAAAATTCCTTTAGATTTTTGAGCTAACCTTCCCAAAACTTGGTATCTTTGAAAATTCTTTCAACTTCCACGCTAGGGGTTCAAATTACGAAGTCGCAATAATCTTTACGCGTAATGTGAAGTTGGCCTTGGACTCGAATATGATAGTCGTGGGTTTTCTTTTATTGAAGTTGTCCATTTAACAACTTTGGCAGAATGTTGGTAGTTTGAAAGGCGCGTCACGTGGCGATCGGAGTATGGGCGTTTTACTTCAATAATCCCTTTTTTTTTCAGTTAGACCATCTGGAGAAGTGGCTAAATAACAATTTTTTTAAAACTACTGATAAGTGTTTCTTATTCTCGTACGCTTTCTTTGGATTTTATTCATTCCAGAGCATAGCTCGAAAATGTCTTCGGATGATGCATTTGTGGCACTAGTGTGGCGTAACAAGCGGTAAGGTATTTCGATATTTGCAATTTACATTCTTCACAAGTGGCTTGCTCTACCGTAATTCTTTCTATGAGACTTGGTTCTTCCGGGGTAGTGCTCGGAGTCGAATATCCATTATTTTAAAATATTTACAGTTTTTTGGAGAATTTCATTAAGGGTAGAGTTGTAGAAATTAATAAATTGCAATTATTCATAAGACGAACTAAACAAAATATCGACATTTCGTTAAATAGATAAAGATAATTTTTATTTTAAAATATTATTCATTTGGATAAAACTTGAATTCGCTTATTTTATTATTAAAATATATGGAAGATTTTTATTCTTATCACTTTTGTGCATGACCAAACATTATTTCCTAAATATCCTTTGAAAAAGTGAAGTTGGAAACGAGTATTTTTATATATTTATAAATATTGTCTATTTTTTATTCATATAAACAACGGATATTTAACGTTAAATGTGTTGTGTAACTAAGGTAATTTTACTGTCTTATGCTTTTGGATAAATATTGTTCAAATAAAAAAATTCGCTATTTGGAGCGAGCCGCTAACCTTTTCTGTTTATCTATGTCGACAATGGCTTAAAGAGAGTCGGGTAGTTTCCGTTTCCCCCTAGACTTAAAGTCTCGTAACAGATTTTCACTACATAGCGACCTCTTAACGGTATTTTAGAAGCGCTTGTCCACGCCCTTAATGCGATTTCCATTACTCGCTTTGACTGACATTCCATTTGCTGGGCGATTTGGGGCTCGAGACCTTCGAAGAAGTAGTGGCGTCGCTACGGGTTGCGGACCGCCCAGGGTGTTAACCTCAAAGAGCGCCAAGAGGGGTGACACTCTTGGCCCTTGAAGCATCTGACGACAGAATAAAATCATACCTCGCTCAATGTGCAAGAGTGACACTAAATTTTCACATTGAGTAACACTTACCTTAGCTTCGCATATTTGGATTTATCAAAATAGAACGTAGCAATCTTCCTAAATTCTTGCCTTGGAACTAAACTAATTCCGTAGGTTGATAGAAAAATCCTAGTTTTTGTGTACATAAAATATTCTAGATACTATAGAGGTCTCCGTGGTGCTCTTAGATGTAGTAGAAAACGTTCAAGGAAATTTAACTAAAATCGTCAGAGAAAACTTGAAAAAGTCAGGGAAATTTATTCTGAAAATTTCGTACGAACCCTATTGCTGTGTTGGGGAATTATATTTAATACAGTTTTATTAATATTAACTACTCATATTAAATTAAGTTTGCTGGTACAGGTTCTGCTCCCTGGTAACTTAGAAGTCATTTATTTTGCAATCTAAATAAATTGGAGCCGCCCCTGCTCATATATATGGTGCGAGTCAGTAAACAATATTCTACCTAAGACCATTTACACCTGGACTACAATGCCAACGTTATAACTCGATTTCAGAGTGTCCGCTTCAAAACACCACCAAGTGGAGAAAATCCGAGAAAGTAATCCACAAACATGCAGCAACCCCCTCCTTTTTCCTTCCGCCATCGCCCAGGGATTGTAATAAAGCCGGTGCGGAAGGACGTGTCTTTTTTGTCTCCATCTTTTCTTTTACCTTCCTTAGTTCTTTTTTTTCTAAGCCTATTTGGCCTAGCTTCTTTTGTTTTAGCTTTCCCAGTCCCTATCCTGCCTAGTTTTTAGCTTTCCCCGTCCTATTTTAACGCCCACTTTTGGGACTATGGCTTCTTCCTCGGAATTTTCCGGCGTTTCTCAAGGTATGGAGTTGGCCGAAGATGACTCTTCCGGCTACATCACCGTGGATCACCACGGCCGACCGATCAACCGCGCCAAGCTTTCGCGTTCGCCGAGCGTTGGGGAACAATCCTACGCCGTTGTGGAAACTTACGAAAAGATCCAGGGCACCCAGGACAAACGGTCGGTCTTGAAATCCCTTGCGGCTTCTCTTACCGCCGGATTTGTGGACAAGTTCAACAGCAAATTGCCCCCTCATGGTCAGGGCTCTACCACTCAGGATGCCTTCACTGCACATCCTACTGGAGACGATTAGCGTCCTCCAGTGGAATGTCAACGGCGTTCGTTCTCGATTACCGGATCTCATTAACTTTCTAGGTGACTTACACCGCCCTATTATCATTCTCTGGGGCAGCTACAAGACAGACGCACAGGGCCGCTTCGTCCAGACTTGGCTGGAAGACCACGACAATCTGGTCCTCCTCAATAGCGGTGAGTCAACTCGTCGTACAACTAAGGGTCCTGATGGTGCTCTAGATCTTGCTTTTGCGAGTACCGACCTGGCTATCCATCTCCCTTGGTCGGTCATACTCGCAGGCACCAGTGACCACCTCCCAATTCACATGGTCGTTTCATCTCAAGCAAATAGCGGTCATACTGGCCCAGGTCACTGGCACTACCCTGCGGCTGATTGGAACGCTTTCGCATTCTTTTGTATGACTCCCTATCAACCGACCCCATGACAACTCAGTCGGCTGAAACTATTCTATTATAAGCAGTCCTGGCCACGATTCCGATTAAGCGGGGAAGTGGTTCCGCAGCCCCCCACCAGCCTCCTTGGTGGGATGCCGCATGCTCTGAGCAGGCCAAGACTGTCAAAGCGGCTCGACACAGGGCGCAACGCTCGAGTCATTCTTTGGATCAGGTCGCTTACAAACGTGAAAGGGCCCTTTTCAAAAAACTAACTAGAGAGACGAAGCGTAACAATTGGAGAACTTGTTGCAATAAACTACATGCTCACACTCCTTTGACTCAGGTCTGGTCTCAAGTTCGGTGGTTCAAGACCGGCACGCGTCCACGGAAGCTCATTACGTTGAACAAAGGAGACAAGGTGGAAACGGATCAAGCCTAAGTCGTAGAGTGCCTCGCGCAGTCTGTTAGAGCGGATACCCATCCTCAGCCATCGCTCGGCCCGGAACAAAAATACCAGCCTGCACCACTTTTGGAGCAGCCACCGGCGAGATACAATGTCCCTTTCTCGGAAGCGGAGTTATACGAGGTCCTCTCCGGACTTCGCAATACCTCCCCGGGGAAGGACAACGTCTCCAACCTCATCATAGCGCTCTATAACAGCCTTTGGGCGGAGGGCATCATGCCTTCGCGTTGGAAATATGCTGTCTCGCACCCCATTCGGAAGCCTGGGAAGCCCTCCCCCGATGCCGCGTCTTACCGCGCTATCTCTCTGCTTCCTAATCTCGGCAGAATTTACGAGAATCTGGTTCGAGGCCGACTGGTCTGGTTCCTAGACCAGAACGCTGTTCTGCCTGCTGAGCAATCGGATTTTAGACGTGGGCATCGAGCGACCGACAATGCGATTCGCCTTGCTATGGCAGCCCAAGGTGCTCTCGCTACGAACAATCACTGCCTTGCGGTCTTCTTAGATCTGAAAAATGCTATTGGCAGTGTTCACCACCAGGCAATGCTCTACAAACTCCAACGGCGGGGTCTTACCAGCAATCTTCTTCGTTGGGTGGAAGACTTCCTCAAGGATAGGACCTATCAGGTCAGGGTGAGGGCAGATCACTCCGCGTAATCGGTGTACAGAGCCGTACCTTTGACTGTACTAATGGGATTACCCGTAATCTTTGAAGTCCATACCTTTGGCAGTGTTAATCTAAGCGTAATCCGGTGTACAGACTTTCTAAAAGTGCTTAGCCCCTCGGGTCAAGGTCAATGGTGCGCTCTCAGCCACTTACCTCGTCACGAGAGGCATTCCTCAGGGCGGCTCGATCAGCCCCAACCTCTTTACTGTAATGTTGGACGGAATCCCTCAATTATACCAGAGACATGTTTCCCAAGGGAAACACGCCGACGATATTGCGGCCTGGGTCTGTGGCCAAGCCCTTAGCGCCTTATACGGCTCCATGCAGCAATCGCTTGATCACATCGCGCAGTACGGTGCACGCTGTGGTCTCAACTTTCAGCGACTCAAGTGCCAGTTTATGCTTTTCCCAAATGCTACTCTACGGGTCATCCTTGGTGTGCCACGGTGTACACCCATTGTCCTGATGAAAGCTGAGGCCGCAATTCCACCGCTGAGTTTTCGTCACACTCTTTTGGACCTTCATACACTTGCTCCATGTGGCGCAGCGGATACCCCGGCCTTTTATCCCGCTCTTCTGCGGGACAACCTGGCTCAACTGGAGGTCATTGAACATCGCTTCGCCCCGGATCGCCTTCCTTTTCTGCTCCGGGCGTGGAACTTGGCTAGCGAACACAATTTCTCCTGGCTCTTTCATTCCTCCAGGGGTTATGTTAATCCTTGGATTAATTAACACTAAGGATACACGGCAGACGTAGTTCTCTTCAGTAAGAAAAATATTACTAGCTGTTCCGAACTTGGAAATGTCATCCCCCATTTTACCCCCTTTTAACGCGGCAAGCGGAAATTGAATTCGAGGCACAGCGCCATCTTTCGAATAATATAAACGGTTTGAAAATTTTGGTTTCGTTACTAGCGAATTGTATTTCTCGGATAAGTTTGATAAAATAATCCAATTTTACGTAAATAATTTGTTATTTCGAATTAAAATATTTAAATGTGAAAAAACGAAGACAACGCAAATAATTTATATTCATGTGAACAATTTTTGATTGTTTTAGGGTGAGTTAAATTAAAAACCAAAGTAAATAGCCTAGGCTTAAGGTATAATATTATACTACCTTTTTTATTTCGTTTAGGAGCTGCTTTATAATGGCTCGAGACAAGATTTGCGTATACAAATCTTGTAAAAGCGATACACGTTATCATTATAAAGATTACATGAAAGGACTGTGGTTTATTCCTTTTCCAAAAACTGGTAGAACTCTAAATACTTGTGTTAGGTGGCTTAAATGGCTTGGCAGAGATGACTACCCTATAGAAAGAGTGAGCTCCCATACGAATTTCTGTTACAATCATTTTGTTGGTGGCTGTGGGCCAACACTACAATATCCTGATCCAATTCATTCTCAGAAAGTAATTTTTCTACCAAATTTTTGATATCTAATACTTAAGACTTAACAATAATCAGGTAACTCTATTTCATAAATAAAGGACCTTGTTTCCATCTTGAAGCCTTTATCAAAAGTATCTGGCACTTTAAATGAAGAACTGGATGTAGGGAAAACAATATAATGTATAATCATTAAATATTTGTAGATGTAGTCAACTTCCTTATTCTTTTCCTAGGTTGTCATTGATAATAGCCGTACCGAGGACATGAATGTATCCGAGGATATTTGTGAAAATGAATTACCTTTGGAAGCTATGGAATTAGGCAATGCAGCTATAAACAATTATATTAGTATAACAAGTAGAGAACCTGAAGACCAAAATCTCTCTGTGCCCACGGTAAATTTGGACTCAGACACACCAAACACCTCTTGTATTCATGATCAAATGGACTTCAAATTAGTTTTCCAGAACTTTAAATGCCCTTTAGGCTGGTCAATCACAATGTTTGAAGATAGTTTGAAGATTCGGAAAATTGTGGAAGAAACTGGCGCTATTCTTTATGGTATTACAATTAACTGTAATTACGAAACTTCGTATCACATCAATGGCAGATGCCTAAAGAGTCAGATTTCACCTCAAGAATTCCCCGAAAAAATTTTCTCGAGTAATGAACTTGGAGCTACACTTCTGAAACTTACAAATATGCAACTCTGCTTGGGAAACTCGGAAGACCAATTTATCAAAATTTTTAAAACTCGAAGAGAACCGTTGGGTTTCCTAGGTGCTAATGGGGCAGTTCATAGTAATCGCTGTACTCTCATTATGGATGAAAAAAACAAGAAGAGAAAGAGATGTTTTTACTGTGTAAAACAAAGAGATAGTCTTAGAGTTATCGCTAAAATGAGAGTTAAAAGCACTGCCACCCCATTCAAGAATTTGTCTAGAAATGAATTAGTAGTTCGTTTGAGAGAAAAAAGTGCTTCTATATCAAAACTCAAGGGTCAAGCTCGCAGTCAACGGAGAAAATATCAACGTATAATCAATCAAAGAGGGCAGGAATTAGATAAAGATGCAGATAAATTTTTTTTAGACATCTTAGAGAAAGCGATTGGAAGTGAAAGTGAAAATAAAACTGACGAGAAAAATGAAATTGGAAGTTCCAGGAACGAAAGTAATGAAGAGTTTCGACGACTTTTCATGAAACACAGCTTCAAATGTTACAGCTAAAACACTCAAATCGTAGACGGTGGCATCCTTACGTGCTGCAATGGTACCTATATATGTACGAAAAATCCCCGTCCCTGTATGATGTTTTGGAACAATCAGGTATACTTCAATTGCCTTCAAGATCTACGTTACGCAAACATTCCTAAAATTTAGGCTCAAAACCTGGATTTAACGCTGATGTTTTTAGAAAAATGAAAGAAGACGCTGAAAAAATAAAGGTTGTGATCATCAAGAATATTTTAGTTTGGTGTTGGACGAAATGAAAGTAGAAGAGGACCTTGTCTATAGGGTAGACACAGGTGAATTAGTTGGATACACACAACTGAGTAATTTGGATGATAAAATAGCAGCATTGAAGTTGGAAAAATATAAAGAAAAAAAATTAGCCTCTCATGTCCTACAATTTATGATCAGAGGAACTACATCTGGATTTGAGTACCCATTTGTCTATTTTGGTACCCATGCCCTAAATGCAGAAAAACTTGATAGTTTACTCTGGGAAGCTATTGAAAAATTGGAACTTTGTGGATTTAGAGTAATATCAGTTGTCGGTGACGGAGCTACGACAAATCGAAAATGTTTTCAAATGAATGGTGGCAATAAAGACGACTTCAAATGCAAAAATCCATATTCTGGCACCGAGGATAGGTTTATTTACTTCATTTTCGATTCCCCTCATCTTATTAAAACTGTCAGAAATTGTTTAGCCAACAGTAAAGAAGATAACGCATATAGATTTATGAAGATTAACGGGGAACATTTGACTTGGAGAAAAATAAGGGATATAATAATAATAATAATAATCAGCTAGGCTAATACCCAAGGCACCACCTTAGGCCTAAGTCATCATGCGACTTTTGAAGCCATTAATTCAGGTGGCCGGGTTACAATGCGTAGGAGGGTGGTGGCAAGCCCTGCATGCCACGCGATCGAGCCAACAGCTCCCTACACTCACTATTACCGTTAACCTCAACAAGTTTTTATGGAAGGGGAAACCGAAAATAAGGGACATTTACAACCAGGGCCTATATTCAAATGGAAACCTTGTCAAACTTGACAAATTAACATCAGAACATGTGAATCTTCAAAATCGAATGAAGGTAAAATATGCAACCCAAGTTCTGAGTCAGTCAGTTGCGAATGCTTTAAAATTAGAATTTGGTGATACGTGCCCAGAATTAATAAAATTCGTCGAACATTTTAATAAATGGTTCGATATAATGAACGTTGGACATCTTATGAAAGGATATCACACTCGTAATCCGAATATCAGACCATTTACTTCACCCAATGATTGTCGATTAAAGGTTGGTAAATATATATATATTTTTATGTATGTACAGCTCATACATAATTTGATTACTCTTTTAGTGGCTTAAAGATGTATTTCTGTGATACTTGGATGAGTGGGAAAAATATGCCTATGCCCAACCAGAAAAGTTATCACAGGAAAATAGAATGTTGCTTTCTAGAGAGACTCTTTCCGGGTTACGCCAAACAAGTAAGTATTTTGAAATAGGACTCGCTAATTGTAATAATAAATTTAACTTTTCATTCTTTCCATTTGAAATAGCAAACTGTATTCTAGAATTGGTGCCTTTTTTATTGAGCAATGGTGCAAAATTTGTCCTCACTGACCACTTTAATCAGGATCCCTTGGAACAACTTGTTAGCAAGCATAGACAAGCTTGTATGTCAGGAAGCAAACCTACGCTGAATAAATTTGCTCAAAATACACCAAGACTCCGTAGATTAGCCGAAGGCAATATTAATGTTAAAGCAACTGGTATTGGAGGAAATTGTCAATGAAAAGAAACAATTCCAAAAATAAAAACATTTTATCACAGAATTCTGACTAGTTACAGTAATTTACCCTAAATGATCAAATGAGTTTCTTTAATTTTTTCTTTTTCTGGGAACTTTTCTATCACCTTTTTTTTTCAGATTTTTCTTTGGAATTAGCTTTTGTTTGCATTTGCTTAGCCCTTAACTTTCCCTTAATTTCATTTCTTAACTTATTTGTGTGCCCCTTGTCTATAGTATTAAGATATTTCCTTACAAACATTTGTTTAATTGCACTTGCAAAAGTCTCACTAACACCAGCTCTAGTATAAATTGCTGCCCATTTGCCATCTATTTCTTTATCATCGTTAATAGCATCTACAACTTTCTTACGTTTTGCTTCGTAGTAAATTTCTCCATAAAATTTGCCAACATGTTTTTGAATTTTTCCAAATATGTTTAGAGCTGTGGAGTTGGGGTATTTGAGGCCTCCTCTATCTTGAATTTCTGTCCACCTTTTGTACTTGTATGGAACGTTTTCCAGATCAGATTCTTCAAGAGCCCTTCCAAGTTTTTTCTTTTCTTTTGTACTCTTGTGATTTAAAAGATTATTTAATAAATATCCTATTACGTAATAGAACACATCATCCTCTTCCGAAATGTCTCTTTCTTCACCCAGAGTTGCAAGTGGTTTAGTTGAGAAGTATAACCCAGCGTTATAAAGTTCCCGTAAAATCATATTTAGCCCAGTGACTTTATCTGCATCCTGAAAATATTTATTTTATATTTCTTGTTAAAATGGTAAATTAAAATATCCTTACCGCTATATGAATGTCTTGGCAATAACTTAAGGCTTCCGTATAATCAATGTTCTTGGTGATTTTTTTGGATCCCAAATACAATTTATCAGATGCAGTTTCGGTAAATAAGATGCGAAGAATTTCCTTGAAAATTTCATACAATAACCCATTTGGTTCCAAAATTGTGATCCAAGCTATTACTTCATTATTGATAGCAAGGACTGGCTTTGCTCCAAGTATCGTGAAACATAGTATCGTAGCATTTCAGTAGAAAAAATTTTGAATAAATTTGCTAATTTAAATAAGTAATATATGAAAAACTTACCATCAACTATCCTAATTTCCTTTTCTTCCTTCGGAGTTTTTTCTTAGTCACTGGTACATTTCTAATGAAGAAAATAAATTTAACAAATTTATTTCAGTGTGTAGTTACAGAGTAAAATTAACTTACGAATCATTAATTAGTTTCAAAGCTGAACCTGATGATTTCTTTATTTTTGGCTCTGGTTTTGATATTGTTTTCACACTTGATGTAATTTTCGTTGATTGACCTTTGGCTTTCTTCTTGACAAAAGTGGCTTTACTTTCGGCTACTTCTTCCAGATCTACTAAGTCTATATTTAAGAAATCTGGTTTTTTAATTTTTGGTGAGGTTTTCTTTGTTTTCTTCTTTATAGGAGATGCTTTTCTCTTTGATGATAGATCTGAAAGTTCATTGAGATCCACAAAGCGTTTTTCTGACTCGGACTCTGACTTTGAACCTCTGTTGTGAATTTCCGTTCTGACATTGAAATCATCAGTATCATCATCTAAAATATTTTCACAAAAGATTAACCACCATGTGCTACATGAAAAGAAAATTTAAATATCCATATGAATTTGGTTAATATCAAATAAGCCAAGGCTTAAACGTTTTGCTAGTTTATATATTTACATATCAGTATAATTGAATGGCTTACCTGAAGATAAATCGTCATAGCAAATTTCTTTAACCTCGTTTGGTGTATTAATGCCTAACACTTTATAAGTAATATTCGAATACATTGTTGAAATTAATAGCAAAAATTATGGAATCAGTCTCCAAGCTCCATCAAAAGCTTATCCATGGATGTAGAAAGAACTCGTTTGCCATAGTTTGCAGACGCTCAAAAAAGGTCACGTGTGCCGCGGCAAAAGCATCCATTTCCGATTTGACTTTTTCTGCCCATAGATCGCGTTCGGAACAGCCATTTTGAATTTTTTTTCCTCTGCCGTATATCCTGTGTTGATTAATCCAAGGTTAATCCCACGTCCACTCCTCCTTGGGAACCTCCCAAGGTGATGGTCATCTCCCGTTGGCTAACAACTCCCAAAGGTGACCTCTGCTCGGACGCGCTGCGACAGTTGTTCCTTGCCACGCTCGACATCTACGCCAAAGACGCGAAGGTTATTTACACTGACGGGTCTCTCGCCCCGGACTCGGGGGTGCCACCTTCGCCATTCCTTCTCTCGGGGTCGGTGCTCGGTCTTTGGTGGATCCCGGCCATCCCATCAACAGGTTAGAGCTGTTGACCATTCAATTGGCACTTTCATACGCTTCCACTCATCTTGCAAGTTCAATAGTCCTCTGCTCCGACTTCAAAAGTGCGCTTACGATGTTACATTCGCGTTCAAATGATCCAGTTATCACCGCTTTTCATGACTTATGCGACGGGTATTCCTACTCAGTGACTCTTTTGTGGTGTCCGGCTCACGTCGGCGTAGAGGGCAACGAAACGGCGGACGGTCTCGCGGACGTCACCTGTCTTCCGCGCCACTCCAAGGGGGACTTTTTCCTCCCGGCTACGCTCTCCGAATTGTAATCTGTGTGTAGTAAAGCGGTTACCAGTGCTTGGTGGGATTCCTGGCAGGCCCGAGCCACCTCCTACGCGCTCAGGGAGGCGAAACCTAATCCGGGCTCTCACGAGATTATGCGGCTTCAGCTCCCCAGGTGGGATGACACTCTTTTGGCCCGTCTCGGTTGCGGACTCCTTCCCACGAAAGCAACTCACTTCCGCTTTAATTTGAGTAGCTCGGATTCTTGCTCGAAGTGCAGGGCGGTAGATACCGCGGAGCACATTATCTTCGCCTGTCCATCCCAAGTTGCATCACGGCGTGGTCTTCTTAGTAGTCTCCATAAGAGGGCTCTTCCTGTCTCTCTGATGGGATTTTCAGACGTTATTTCCGCCACTTGCGCTATACTTCGCAACGCTGTTCGGACTCGATAACTTTCTTCGGACTATTATTATCTCGTTTCTTTTTTTTTGTTTTGTTTTGTTATTCGATTTGTCGCGTATTTTAATTTTTTGTTTGTGTGTTCATTTTATTGCACTGTTCGCTAGTAGCGATTGTTAATTTTCCATTTGTTTTATTTTGAATCTGGAGCGCTTGGTGTGAAGGCTCATTGCTAAATACCAAAGATGGGCACTTTTTGTTCATTCGCAATCAAGAACCGTGATACTAACATGAAATATCACGTAACAGAAGAAAATACTTTTTCTGCCCAAAGATCGTTATAAAATATAATTGAATGAATGTGATTAGATATTACACTTAGTTAATAGTTTTCGGAGACCATTTAAAAAATGATATATTCTTTGCAACTACCTAAGATTGTTATTGAAATTTTTTTTAATGTTCAAGTAAAAATATATCACTCCCGATACCTACGTCAAATATTTTGACGTTATTTAATATTAGATTAACCTTTGCACGGCGTTCACGGTGTGAACATATCATACGGGTTCGCAGTCGAAAAAATACTGCTGTTATCTGAGAATTAAATATTTTATGTTTAAAAAAAAGGTTTGATAATATATATGGTCTTTTTTTAATAATATTCCATTACAAAAATAAATCCAGAATTACCTATATTTTGGTTTAAAGAGAGTAAAAAGACCAGAAACTTATAACTGGGTTATAAAAAATATTATCTACCTTATATTTGTTACCGAGTTACTAATGCTTTTCGGTAGTTAAAATATGAGCAGGCCTATTATACTGTGAAAAAGTTGAAACACGTCCCCTATTTTTGCCCCATTGTAAATAATTATTTACGTTGATTAAGGGTATTTAGAATTTGATTTCTCGATTTGTATAGCTTGCGTATAGACTGATTGGGTCAAAGTGGCTTAAATTTCATTAGTGTTTGTTTTGAGTGTATTATGGTGTTTGTTATTTTGAATGTCTTATAATCGAAATTGTATTGATTTGGTTTGTGATTTTCTTATGTATTGAAAGATTTGGATTTGTATTTCTTTGTGGTTTTTTTATGTATAACTTTGATGATTTACCTTTGGTAGTGTTTGTATTCAGTGTAGCGAATTATTAACTTATAAACCCCTAAATGTATCTAGGGTAGGGAAAAGTTTATTGTATTGCATTTCAACCCTTGTTGCACAGCGAAAGATGCTAAAACAAGATATTGGGGTTCGACCCCCCTTGCAGATTCGAGCTCGCGGCTTCTCTCCATTGTATCGGAGAGGGCTAGGCCGAGAGCGAGCGTTTGGGTCAAATCCTCAAAATAAAACACGTGACGTACAACGGAAAGTTTCAAAAATTATTGTAAGAAAGGTGGTCAGCGAAGAGATCCCTAAAAAAAGAAAAAATAATACACAGTATGTACGAAAAGATTTAAGGAGCGTAGGTCGACGCATAGACCGCGCTTTCAGTCAAAAAGAGTTTGTAGTTTAGAGGAATTTAAGACACGAAGTATTGTGTCGTAGTAAAGAAATAAACTTAGTTGTTATCGTTTTAAAAACCGAGAATCGTTAATTAATCAAATAAATCTAACGTTTTTCAGTCGGCGTTAGGATTTTAAATCAGCTCTCCCAAATTTAGATCAACCCTCTCGCACCCAATAGATCTACCTTTTCTTCAAATACACCGCTTTTACATTATTCATGCTATTGAGAAGAATGGTTTGTATTACTGTAGTTTATCATTTCGTGTTAGTCAGCAATGACAACATGCAACGATTTAAGTCGCGCTGAACCGCAAAACCCCGATGAAAATTTAAAATTAATCGAATGGCCAATTTTCTTCGCGAAATTCTATTCCAAAAAATTTGGGAAAATAGAATTAAATAAGTACTTTACATATTGGACATATTCCGGTTACTGAAACCCCGCGCCCTAACAAAGTGTTAACCCACCAACTGTGTAATGAAAACAAGAGAATAAATGGAGCAGGCAACTTCGAACGCCACTTGCAGGTACGTTGCTTTAATTATAAGTAGTCCTTCAAGTCTATCGCTGATAAATGTACGCGAAGTGATATCAGTTTGGGGGACACAAACATACTGTGATATAAACGTTCCATTGGTGGTTTGCATCCCAAAGTCAATACGTGAAATATAACTAATTTATCTAACCCCGAAGACATTACATAACTTCAGAGTGTCCGAAGCTCCCCTTCGGGTATCACTTCGGCCCCGTAAGCGGTTTCGGCGGCTAATGGTTTTTAAACATAGATATCGAAAAGGAGCAAGTTTTATTGTAATGTTTCATTAAATATTATAGAAAAAACACTAAGACGTAGCCCTCTGGCCACGTACTGAAAACCCGCTAAAGAATGTTGAAAAATCCATTGACGTCTACCTAACAACTATGATTTAAGCAATCGATGGTTGATTTAGTGGCTGTTGACGGCTTGCCACTCAGCTTCATCGATGTTAAGGCGTTTCGAGCTTTCATGACGATGTTTTTACCTCACTCATATTAATCTTCAATGTCGTCGAACCATAACCAGAGACCTGAAAACGATGGTTTCCACAGAATTTAAGCCGAAACTAAAAGATTTACCGCGAAACGTGTCGTACTTACACCTAACGATTAACATTTGGAGTCCAAGATCAAGGGAAGCTGTCCTAGGTGTTAAATTTAATTTCGTCAATGATGCGTTCATGCTGAAAAATCTCACCCTTGCACACTTCGAAGCTGCGCATACTGGTGAAAACATTCTGGCGAAACGTTAAGAAATTCTTATCAACTTAGATATAAAATGTACCCAGGTACTCTTTTTCATAAGAAATTGGCATTGCTACGCTCGGCATTTATAGATCTGATATTAATCAAACTTTAATATAGGTTGTTACAGTTTGTGCCAATAATGGCAGTAACATGGTAAAGGCGTTCAACCTCCAAGCGCTCTACTCTGAACCTTGGGAGATAGTGGGGGATTCCGATGATGACTCGAATGACCAATTAGATGATGGTAATTAACAATTCGTGCGCGTGTTTTTTACCCACTGTTGAAATATTTCCTAGAAACGCGCGATATTGTTTTTGAAATCGCGTAAAATCGTTAATAAGTGTAAACGTACATTTAGTAAACACCAGCTTTATTGAAAAAACCTCTGAAAACCGTTTATTGTTGATTTAGCGTGGAACGACCAAAGTTGGATAATTGTTCAAAGTTCAATTTCCAAAACCAAGTGGACTAGGCTAGGCTGTGTTGGCCACACGCTTCAACAGCCTCGAAAATGACCAAACGTCGAAGGACGTGTGCGATTATGTAAACGGTATCATCATGTTCTTTCGTATTGGACAGAAAAGCTACGCGCTTTAACGGACGGGTTGGATTTTGTTTGTCCCGTGAAAAACAGGTGGAATTCATTATGTTTCGCCATGGATCGTTTCTTAGTGGTAAATATTTATTACTACATAGCAAACGTTAAGGAGTTGAATAAAGCTTCATGAAATACTTCCCAAAATATGGAGGTATTTTACTTTATATATGAAAAAATGCTAAAATTAGCGATTGGTTCCAATTCAAGTCGATCTATAAGTAGCGATGGTAAAGCTCCGGGTTTCTCCACCAGACTTGGAAATAGCGGGAGTCCTGGGACCAATGGCTCTTAAAATAACAATCAAGGGACCCTTAAATAAATCATTCGAACGGGGGTTGCGGGTCACCGCGGCCCCCCAAATTACATAAAAATATTAAATATTAAAATTTGACGGAAATTTCTGGAAAATTATTTTTACACCGTTTCTGAAACGCTGTTTTCCCACCCTAGTCGAGAGCGAAATCTTGCGTTAAAGTTAATGTTTTAAAGTCAATAAATGTGTACGTATAAGTAACGAAACCAATTTTTATTTTCGTATTTTCCCGGCCTATTTTCACCAAATTGTAGGTATCACCACAATTTTATAAATTTTCTCGTGAATAACTCTATGACAAGGCTTTAAATATAGGGAAAAAGAGTTCATAAAAATTAAAATTGTGGCTGGCTTAAGCCAAAAATACTTTATTTGTAAATCTCACTAGCTGTTTTGAATACAACAAACTTTGTAGCTCATGGATTGTAACTTATTTGTAACTTTTTAATAACAAGCGAAGCTCAGTTTCGAGGTTCGTAGCTTTGGTACCTCGCTTGTAGTAACTGTGGTTTAAAAGTACCTTGCACATAAGCCCCATGGCCTGGACATATTGTTTTGGATAATCGATTTCCAACGAATAGGCGACTAGCAAATGAAGGATGTTTTCCAAATCCAAATATCATTGAACATGCACACTGTTCCCGAGGCCTAGAATGGCAGCATCTTTAACTTCATTGCCATTAAAACAAACTAAGGCCATAACATGATCCTGCTTTTGATTTTCAATTTCATCTTGAAACTTCTCCGGCTGAAATAGTAAAATATATTTTGAGTGTTGCATGTTGTTTTAAAATAAATAAGTAATTTCTTAGGAATACTCAAGATAAACTTTGTGGGGTTGATGTAGAACTTTTGAATTTGGGGTAATATCTCTTATTTAGAATTTTATCGGGAATAGAAGGCAAATTTTGAGAAAATTTAAAATTCGGTCCTAAGTAGTTTTCAAAACTATACCCTTTTAACCAAAAATATTTATTTTAATATTTAGACCATAAATCAATTTTTCAAGTTTTCACAATTCGGAACCATAAATTCTATCCATGTACGAGTACTGATTTTTGATATTCGAGTCGAACTCGAAATTTTATCGAGTATTCTAGTATTGAGCCTTAAGTCAAAAACCAGTTTCGAGTACTTATCGAGTACTTGAGTAGCTAGGCTTATATTGCGAGTGATCAAGTAATTAGACTTGGTTTTGAGTATTAGAGTAAATCTCTAGACTGAAATAAATTTTATTAAATATAATTCAAATTGGCTGTAAATTCGAAAGCGGAAAAAAAGAACTAACATCATCTATTGATCTTGCGGGTAGAAGTATTAGTGCAGTGCTACCAGCTCTTTTTTTAAGAAATAGAGGGAGTTGACCCCTTTGTCTTTCCTCCATGGAATGCGTTTCAATTTTAGTATCGCTTTCGTTTTGCACAATGAACTCCTACATACTTGAAGTATTATACAATCAGGTACAGCCTATGTTTATACTCAACCAATCAGCTAACTTTAGGCGTGACCATTTTTTTACCAATAAACTTGAAAGCCCTCGCCTCGATTAATTTGAAAACTCGTGAGTAGGTCCTTGGCTGAAAAAGACGTTTCGAGTACTCGAAAAGTTAAGCCTAAATGGGTTAAAGTGTGCAATAACTGGTGGCTTTACCGGGGAGTCGGGGTCCGGCTCTTGTAACCCATAAGGGCGGTGGCGCACTGGGATATGTTAGCTCTGATCAAATGGTCCTATCTCCACCTCCGACTTCGGTCAGGTTTGGGCTGGATACTGAACTTCGGTTCAGGCTAACGGAGAGGGTCCAGGCAAACTGGCCGCCTCGGCGGATTGGGTAGCCTGCTGTGGGGCGGCGAGCCTCCATATGCGGGCACGGTGGTCCTGTTTCCCGGCCTTTTGGAGCCCACCGGGATCTCCGGTGCCAGCTGTGCCGGGTTACTTGGGCTGCTGTGTGCTCGTCGTTCCCCTTTAGGAGCTCTTTCCAAAGGGTTTGGCTCCTTACCTTTATAGGTAGGGTGTCGGCTGGAGTTGCTATAGCATCCATTCTAAATCCCACTGCTGTGTGCGAAGTGGGGATTGGTCCACCCATTGCTGCACCTTCTGCTGGGTTGAGTGGCTCGCGTCAAAGGTGAGACCATCAGTAGTAGGGTTCTGCTACCCATGCTGGATTTGTCACCTGTCCGGGCTAGGAGGACGCTGGCATAGGGCACTATGATGATAGGCCTCCGGTGGTATGGTCTCTGTTACGAGGTACACCGGGCTATAAATTCTGACTCACTTGGCTTCGAGTAGATACGTTTCTCGAGTGTCGAGTTGAGTACTCGACTCGATACTCGATCGAATACTCGCACATGCCTAATAAATTCTCATTTTTAAGTGCTTGTTACAAAAATTTCATAGAATAAAAGCAAGATAAAATGTAGTTATTTTGAAAAAAAATTGTAGAAAAAGATAAAACAATAAATAGGTGTGGTATCTAGGTTCAACATGAAAATTTATCATCTCAGATAATTAAATAAAAATTGAGCCATAATTGTTAAAAATAATTCTTAGGAAAGTTCAGTCCTGTGCGAGTCGAGTTTTTAGGGTATCGAGTCGAGTGTTGAGTTTATTTCAAAGTGTAGTATCGTGTATTAGAGTCCCTAAAAACTATTTCGAGTACTAATCGAGCCTACTAATAATACAGAGCTCTGTTATTCTACACATGCTTTTATATAAAAGAATTATGCAAATAAAATGAACAGGCGCACTCTGTATTTTCAGTTCTGGGTTATTGAAGTCAAGGTAAAATATGGACTCGAGTAATCCCCAAGCCTGGGCTTGAGTCCAACTCGAGTCCGGAGGCCAGATTTTTAGGACTTAAGAACGTTCTCGAGTCCTTAAATTTTCATTGAGTCTCGAGACGAGTACTCGACTCTAATCGAGTATTCGCACACCCCTAGGTAAGTTTGTAAATGGTTTAAAAGTTAACAAATACTTACAGGTACTTCCTTAATTATGGAAGCTGATTTTGGTCCTTTGGTATTAGTAATAGCCACTTTCTTTTCAAAAATACCCCAAGCTTCAAATGGTTTGAAACAGACGGAATGTTTTCATCCTTAGTTAACAGCAGAGCTAGGCCTGAGATAAGTGTGGTAACAAGCTTTACCCACTTGACAACTTGCCACATCCTATTTCCTACTTTATCCTAGATTATATTTTATTTAACTGTAAATATTACTGTTATCAATTACTTCTTTGTTTAACTTACGTCCTTGTCCTTATGATCCTGATGTTAATTCGCGGTATTCGAGCAGACGCCCAGTGTAACTAGGGTATGGCAGACATGGCACTTGCCATGGGCGCCACTTTGAGAAGGGCGCAAAATGGCCAAAAATCAAAAAAATAATATGAAAAATTCAGAAAGATTTCTAAAAAAAGTGTATATCTTCAGTAAACGTTAAGAAATATCAAATGTTGGTCTGACATCAATACAAGAGGTAATTAAACTATCTATTATTTTCCTTATAATATTCATTAATCGCCTTTCTCCTAAGTAGAAGCCCCCAGTGCGTATGGTAACACGTCATTTTTAACTCTCCCGGTCCCAAACCCTCCTTAACGGCCGAGAACAGAGATTCCATTTTCTCGTGCGCGAATTTAGACCCCCGCAAAATTGAGGGACAGCGTCGACAGCTTGACTGACTGTTTTTGAATAGAATATATGCAATGAGCATCAAAAAAAGAGGTAAGCTACAATACATGGAATTGTCCAGGCGGTCACTCAAGCGGTCAGATCGAGCTGTCACTTAAGTTGTCAGAGATGTCAATCAGTTGTCACTCGTCAAAAAATTAGGTACAGGATAAGAGGGGTGGAAATTCGCTCTGGTCTCGGTCTTTAAATGCGCCCTTGCAGACTGGGTGCGATTTCTGTGCTTGCTATAGGTGATATTTACCCTAGTTATGCCACTGCAGACGCCGGAAGTGCAGGACATAAGGCAATGGTACTCTTTACTAAATGCTTTTCGCCAGGCACCGGATAGCGGGCGTTATCGTCAGTCTGGCTATATATATTTCGGCGGCAGAAGGAGAGAGAGGGCAGAGAGAAAAGGAGGGCTGCGGAGAGAAAAACCTCCGCTACAATAGTCCGGTAAAGTGTAGTTGTTCTTTCCCTGATTAGTCCGTGGTATCTAGTTTGACCAGTACTGTTTTGCCGTCTGCCGCCTAGACATACAGAGTTTAATTGGAGGGCCTGTTTTTTTCGGTCCGTCGCCATGGCCATAAACGCATTGGTAAGTGTAATTTGCAATTATCGTTTCTCGGCGCTTATTTAAAAATTAACTAACGAAATACAGCTTTTAACTTATTTTGAAATGACTAATCTTTTGTTATTTAAATAGGCTCAGGCCTAAGTGACTTCGATGTTGAACGATGAAACATTAAACGCCCATTTCTAGTCATTCTTGTCTTTTTAGTTGCTAGTATGATTTAAATACTTTAGGCTCGATCCCAGGTCTACTGGAATCCATATCGGTTATAGGTTTTCGATCCAGCTAAGCCAAAAGGACAAATTAGAAATTATTTATTCATATAAAAGACTTAATTCTTAATGTGTATACCGTACCTTCGTTCTGAGCTCCACTTTAGTCAAATCCATTAAAACCTTAATAAGAACACTTAAGTTTTTGACAAAATTGTTATGTAATGCAGTGTCTAGGGTTAATTGGAGTTCCATCACAAACTACATCAAAAATGAACTTTAAGATTAAGTAAAAATGTAAAGCCAAATCAATAAGTGTAATATTACGTACTGCCTTGGATTTTTCAAAACATGGGTACAGATTTAAAAATTCTTTCATATCAAGATTTTTCATTGTTTTCAAGCATGCTGTGCGAATTGGAAAACTGTGTCTTAGAAGGGCTCTAATTGAACCCAAATCAATCATTGGTTTAAGAAACACTTCTTCAATTTGCTCATCTTGCAGAATGTCTCCTTTAAAGTTGTCTCTAGCAAACTAATTAAAATTTAAGCTGTATTTAAATATTGACTTTACACCCAAAAATACGTGACATACATGTTTATGTTTGGGGCTCTCTATTTGAAGGAGGTCCATGTCTGATGTCATTATCTATAACTGTGCTAGGCGAGAGTTGATTTTCATTTGCAGAGACATTAGCTAGCTTTAAAAATCCTTATGGGTCCTTACGTGTTTGGTTTACAGATGGAAGTTTGTGACACTCCTTACGGATTCTTAAGCTTAAGGCTGTAATAAATGATGTCTAGAAACCATTGGAAACATTTAGTTTACTTTATAAAATGAGCAATTTCAAAGCAATGAAAAATCTTACCCAAGATTTGTTCCCTGACGCTTTTAGCATTCCAATTTGGGAGTAAACCACTTGGTTGTTAACAATGGGGTAACAGATAAAATAATGTGCACATTCTTGAATAAATGTATTCCAATACTCATGTTTAATATCAAGAACTCCAGTTTCCAAAGCACTTGTGATTAGAGGTGAAAACTTTGGAACGCTAAAGTTCTAAATAAAATATTTAAACCAAGTATATTTGAAAGCTTTTTTTCTGATGTAAAAAAGTGTATTTACCCAATTAAAAGTGTTTCTAAACGAGGGCTGAATACCACTTCCTGAAACCCTAATACTTTCGATACCTTCTTTTGAATTGTTCTCAGCCGTGGCTAGGCTAGAAAGGCTTTTAACATTGTTATCATCCTTAGGACTAGTTTCCTTATTTTGTGAGTTTTCATTATTTTGCATAGCTTTAACAATTTCTGAACCATCCACCTTGGAAGAATTGATATTTTCGACTGCCATATCTGAGCAATTGGTCTCATCACGTACAACGTTGAACAATTCATTTTCACACTGGAGTTGATTTACATTGCTGGGTTTGGTAGAAGTTTCTCATGCTTAGTAGCAGGGCAGCCACAATAAGAACAATTACTGTTATCAGACAACCCGATCTTTTCATACTCCGGACATTTCCCAAAGGACTCTTTACAAGCTGCACGATTAAAACCTCTGCTATCTAACATTTTGTGGCACTGGTAAATTCTAATTAAAAATTTAAAACAATTAACAGCCCTAAAGTATAAGTCATTCCAAAATAAATAAACAAAGTCTAAAAAAATCAAGTGGACCTTTATGAAGTTGGATTATTAATTTCGAAACAGTTAATATTTTCAAATCATGAAATTTCATATTACACATCACAAAACCTGTTCACTAAATTTTATAAAATCGGCGACTCGAATGGTTTACATCTTAATGTTTTTTTGGACCTGGAATGACTCATAATATACAATTTCAGTTGTTATTGATCATTTTGTATTATGTGTAGAAGTGTGCATTTATTAGGACCAAATAACCGATTTGCCAAATCAAATAGTGCTTAAAACGATTTGTCAAATATTTGATTTCTTGACCATATAATTTGATATTAGATCTAGTATTTGATATTCGATACTTTTTGGAATTTGATCAAATATATTTAACCAAATACTATTTGACTTGACAAATATTTGATTTGGTTTTTGATGATATTTAAAAAAAATGATTTTTGATTTGATCCCCAAAAAAAGTCATTTGCACATCTCTAACTAAACGAAGTAATTCTTATAATATTTTTCATCTAAAAAATAAATTAATCTATAAAACACGAGAATTTATCAACAATGAAATGTTGATTATTTAAAACTCTCAGGGTTAATGGAAATGGGTTTTCTAATTGATCGATTTGTAAAACAACTAGGTTATCATTTAATTTTACTTCATATGCATTTAAATGAGGCACGTTCTCAATGATTTGCGTTGATTTTGTAATAAATATATAATTTATCTTTGTTGCTTTTATTCCGTGAATTACTGCGAATTCTCGCTGCTCCGCGAACTCGGTGTACACTGTCGTACCTCTGACTGTGCTAATAAGAGTTCATGAACTCTTAAAAATCCGTTCCTTTAACAGTACTAAGTACTCGAACTCGGTCTACAAGTCATCCGAGAGTGTCTTACCCCTCGACTCATAGTTAAGTGGGGACCAAGACAATGCTTCCCCTGACCTGTACACATGCCCATGAACCCCAAATTCCTTAATATCAAAAACCTGTAAATCATTAGCATCTAAAAACGGGGTGATTTGAAGTTTAATTTCAGCATTGAGATCTTGGAGTAATATTACATCTATCTTAACCACATCAGAACCGTACTCAAAATTTTATTTGGAGCCCCTGTAAAACTATTTTGATAAAAACAGCTTCGCAAAAGATAAAATCGGCTCATGCTTAAAGCTATATTTTTAAAAGAACACCATTTTCGACCTTTAAAGACATTAAAATGGGCTTCGAATCTCATACACCACTGGTGTCTGAGAGGTCCGAAACTTCTCATTTGCTCTGGGAAGTGAACTATATAATGAAATTTGGGTTTAAGGTTAATAAGGGGATATTCCGTTAAAAATACTTCATGATGAATTTTAATGATATTTTCTAATTGTACGGCAGTTTCGTGTGAGCAATAAGGGGATGTGCTTCAAAATGTAATTTTTGCTAACAAAGAAAAGTTTTGAAGTTTAGGATTTTGTGGGTCAATTTTTGTGGCTAAAATAAAAGGTAGAACTTTTAGAATAGTTAACGCTGCAGATGCTGAGAGAGAAATATGCCCTTCATTTGACAAGTTAGATAATTCTATTATAGTTGTTTTATTTTTTTTTTCGAGATACGAGTAATCATATAGTTCAATTTGCGAGTTTAGCCAAGTTATGTCAAAAATCGTTTCCACGTTAATAAAATAAGCTTACATAGCTTTTAACTCTACCAGGACAATGCCTTCTAGTAGCACATGCATTCGGTCATGGACGGCTAAATCAAATGATACATCATTAATAGTAAAAAGATGGGAAAGACTATTTATTCCGTATTATTTACTCCAGTGTTTTCTAATAGTTCGGTTTGGCATTCATCAAGAATCTCGCACATATCCATGTGATCATCGTTTTCACGACGTCAAAAATCTATCTCACGGAATTTTTCAAAGATTTAAGGTCTCTCACCCATACACGTTCTACAAGGTTTTTTTAGCAAAGGCAACCCCTTCTTTAAATTCATTTTTCAATTCATTCAAGCTTTGTATTAAATCTAACAGCACCGGTTTCAGACCAAACTCTTTCACATCTGCAGATTTAACAATTGCTAGTAACTGTTTAGTGTGCAATTTTGATCTAAAATGTGGTGGAAGGTTTACGAGTTTAAGAGAATAAATAGTCAACTTTTGAGTTTTTCTATGAACAGCTATTGGGTTGACAGTTTCTATATCATCAATGTGAAGCACAATTTGAAGGCAATTTGATTTAGAAAGAGCATGTTCTTTATAATGCAATCTATCACACCAGTCCTTCATAATGACCAAATCACTTTCGTGAGAAGTTTCAGCCCAAAATTTCACATCAGGGGTTCTCAGTAAAGCTTTTATGCTACTCAAGAGGGGAATGTTATATGTGTAAACATTTTTAGGTTCTTCTGCTGCCAAGATAAACAGGCATTTCCCGAAAAAAAATCTGTCTACCAGCATTAGTTTGCATTCTATTTACTGAATTTGAAAAATCCAAAATAGCAAAATAGCGTCAAATCTAGAGTCTCTTAAATCTATAGGATCCGGACCTACTGTAACTTCGTCTCTAATTATTCCTGAAATGTCATTGAATAATTATAAAGCTTCCTGAGCTATGCTGTCAATTAAATTTTTGCTAAGCCCGTGTTTGCCTTCTAGTCGCAAAAAAATATGCCAAAGATAATCGAATATCTTTTTTCTTAGCTTCGGGAAATAAAACATCATGATCCATAGTTGAATAAAGATTATGGCTATTAGGGACAGTGGCGGCGCCAGAATATTACTATGGGTAATTCTTTAATTTGTCCCCCACCCTCTACATACACTAACTAAACAAAACTGTGACAAAACCAGTTTATTTTTAATAATTTACAAAAGAAATATACATGACTGTTTAAATGTACTTGGAAGTTATTTTTTTAGTCGATGAGCATAACAATGCACATATGGGCAACATCCTCCAACAGCATTCTCCATTTTCACTTACAATTGTTGCAAAAACCCTTTCCAGTTGCCACGCTTTATTTTATCTTTATTTTGGAAATGGACTCGGAGACATTGAGTTGGGAATAAATAGAGGTACAACCAAATCTGGCTGGCGCGAGACCAATTTCGTTCAATAAGGAGACTTAATCAACTTTATCGTTCTACCGTGGCGGCATCTGTCTCTAGTGGTGGAAACTATATTGCAATTGAATTTTTTCGCGAATCTGATATGAATTACTGTGTAATGTGATACTCGTAACAAACAAACCTTTAAAGTTGTTTAAAAATAATTTTATTCTGTCAACACGATCCTTTTTAACTCAAGTTACGGTGAGTTAGCTAATAATTATTTATTTTTAGCCATCTAACTTTACAAAGTATAGAGGGCGCTACCACCTAATTATAAAGATGAATTTCGTACAGTCTTATCAGAACAGGTCCCGCGTAACCATGGTAACCAAAATCGTAATTGTAATTCTAGCAGTATAATTCCCAATTCAATGCTCGGAGAGTCGGAAAATCTCGCAATTTATCATCTGTCTAACGATGCAACACTTTTTGAAATAGCTAGTTTAGCAACTACAACGAATCAAGGCTGCGTTCAAAAAAATATTAGAAATCACTGTTCAGTGTTCGCAACTTAAAAACAGAAGGCTTTTAATTCTTATTTTGATATTTCTAGTTTCACAAATCATTCATTTTAGGGGGCTGTTCGGGGCCCCTTCATCTAGATTTGGGACCCCTACAAGCAAAATAAAAGTAGGCTGTAAACTGCGTAGCCTACCACTGGCACCGCCACTGATTAGGGAGACAATCACAAGAAAAATTATCATTAATTTATATTTCAATTCCTTCATTCACTGGCATTTCTCAGTCTAGAGTTTCAATGTTATCTACATGTAAGCTATTTGAGTGATAACGGCAACAATGAACCTTAAATGCACCGTAGCTATTAGATTTATACGGGCAAGCTCTACATGAAATGCTAAACAAGAGTTCATTCTTATGAAGCTTAATAACATGTTGGTTCAATTCAGGTATGCTATTCGTTCTATATTACGAAAGTAAACTCCAAAGAGAATGGTTCTAATACATGAATATTCAATTGGAAACTGATTTATAACAGCCTAAAAAGAAAACCATCAGGTTTAAAAAAAATGGAATATAAAAACTTAACTGGTACTGGAATAAAAGGGGACCTTTGAAACCTCCTACAGGTAGAAGTATCTTATACTAGGCCTAATACGGTTAGATTAGACTAAGACCTAACAGTGTGGTAACTGTGGTTTGTCCAAAATCTAGGAAAAAGACTGTTTAGTAATGTCAATGTTTCAGGATTGAAACTGAAGAAAAATTTTACGTACTGATAAATTTTACGATGCAAAAATCGACGACTAACGAGTAAAATTTCCACATACATCAAAAATATTTAAAAAAAGTAGAAATAAATAAGTGAACGCGTAATTAAACCGCGAGATGGTAACGAACGTCCCTGCAACCATAGAGGAATTAATAAAGGAGATGAAAAGGGGAGGCGCAGTCGCTCCCCAGCCATAAGGATCTCCACCCACAACAGGGATAATTGGGGGACGACATAAAAGGGGGGTACCCTGGTAAAAATTTGTCACGTGAACAAGAAATCTAAGCTTTTCGTGCCCTCTATTGTCGAAAATTTTAACCACCGCACCAATAATAAATATTTTGTTTGCAAAAAAAATACCTGGTAATCTGTGTACCGCGTGTTCTATGGTTATTTCTTTGTGCTCTTTAGAATATCGAAAAGCAACGCGCGAAAACAAAGTTTTATCATTTATTTAAATTTTAATTATTTGCAATATGGACCATAATTATCACGACGTAAGTATTAAGTTTAAAAACCCTCAAAGGCGCAACGAAGAAACATCGATAAAGGTAAGCCTTGTCCTCCTAATTATATTATTCTCCACACGTTTTCTTAACCCTCGTCATTTTCAAACTCAACCGTTTTTTTATTTTTTTTAAAGCCTCTTTTCTTCATGGCCAGAGGGAGCCAGGTAGCTTGCTAACTTTATCACGTGACAAAATTTTACTAGGATAAAATCTCTCTCCGTCCACCCGTTTGGGGGAGTGTGGCATAAAAAGCCAAGCATAGCTTGGACGGTTCTTTCATCTCCTCTATTTAATTATCGATGCTGCAACCAAGGCAAACACCCCGCCAAAGACTAACCGCGCTGCTGAAAGCAGAGCACTGACATTTTCCCGGCAAATCGAATTTAAACCCACCGCCACTTTTGAAAAAACGTTATCTCAATATATTATCGAAAAAAAAAGAATAAAAGTTGTTGAGATGAGTAACTAAATATTTAAGAGAGGCATACAAAATTTATTAAATTTAAAATATTTGAATAATAATGAACCTTGTTTTCGCTAAATTAAAACTTTTCCCGCGGAGAAATACCGCCACCTCGCCAAAGTTGGCGATAATATTTCGGTTCTGTCGGAAAACGCTAGCAGTGTAACAAACACCTCATAAAAAAGTAGGTAAGATAGACTCGGTAATAGGGACTACATTTTTTTTAAATTAATAGCATTTGTAGGGTGGAATCAGCTGACAGACTGAAATACACTGTTAACCACTCTAAATATGGACTCAGATTGGGAAATGAGTTAATATGGCTTGTAAAATCTACACGGCTAAATTAAAACATAAGGTTGTGATTAAAGTTGATAGCATTTGTAGGGTGGAATCAGCTAACAGACTGAAATACACTGTTAACCACTCTAAATGTGGACTCAGATTGGGAAATGAGTTAATATGGCTTGTAAAATCTACACGGCTAAATGAAAACAGAAGGTTGTGATTAAAGTTGATAGCATTTGTAGGGTGGAATCAGCTGACAGACTGAAATACACTGTTAACCACTCTAAATGTGGACTCAGATTGGGAAATGAGTTAATATGGCTTGTAAAATCTACACGGCTAAATGAAAACAGAAGGTTGTGATTAAAGTTGATAGCATTTCCAGATCCCTCTTGGGCCTACCTTTTACTGTACTAAATTTCAACTCCCTTCTCGACCACCGTCTTAACTTCCACATACTTCGATCTCCCCCCCCCCTTTCCAGAATTTATCGCTACGCCACTGATTTATAGGGTAGAAAGAATTTACATATTGCAGCTGATATGCAAATCGATGACCAGTTACCACTAAATATAGTTTAAAAGTAACCCAATTAGTCTGTGTACAATATTTAATAATGAGTTTAAGTTTTAATTTTATTCCTGACGTTTTCAAATTAACACGAAAATGAAATATTCAAGAATAGTTTTAACAGGTGAGATTGGGAAATAAGTTAATCTGGCTTGTAAAATTTACACGGCTTAGTGAAAAATTAAAACAGAAGGTTATGATTCAATTTGATTATAAATTTTTCCTAGCTAGTAAACTGAAATACACTTTCAACCAGTAAAGTTCAGAGTGGGGTACCAATATATGAAGTTAAATGAATGAATTTAATGAACATAATAATGATTAAATTTAAATTAATAAAATTGGATTTAGCATATAGTTAAATTGGATTTAACATACAATTTTGTATTGAACTTAATTCTGAATAAATTGTATTTAAACAGCATGATTGTTTGGATTTTATCATCACAAGTATATTTTGGATTTTTTGAAACGATGAAATTGGATTTAATCAACTTACAATATTGAACTCCATTTAGTAAATAATTATTTTAATATTATCTAATCATTAAGAAATTTGCCTTGGTTTATGGAACTATATAAAAGGTACACACTAGGATCACATATGTGCATACCGTATTTACTTGGTAAGTGATCTATTATTATTATTATTGAGTGGGGTGGCAAGCCAAACACTTCGACCTAAGGTCCATTGTGCATCCCCAAACTGGGTGACTTAAATAAGTCCTATTGTCGACATAAAGCTTAAAATCTGCCCGGCCGTGATATTAGAGACGTCATTCGTCTCCAACCGATGCATACCCAAATGCTCAAACCTCTGGGCTGCATAGTACTCGCAGCTACAGAGTACATGTGAGGCAGTTTCCTCCTCAGCTAGACAAGATCTGCAAATCGGGTCATCACTGACCCCAATAAGCGTTAAATGTCTGTTAAGATGGCAGTGGCCTGTAAGTAGGCCAGTAACAATCCTAATACTGGACCTAGGGAGCGAGAGTAATTCTCTAGCTCTCTCTCCCTAGATGGGCCAAGAGTGAACTCTTTGGCCTGCCTTTGACCCTCAATTTCAGACCATTGTCTGAGTTGACGATCCGACATAAACTTGGAGATTAAGCCGCGTACAAGTCCTCGGGAGATGGGGAGAGCAGGTTCTGGACCAATGAACCCAGCCCTCGCACCTTCCTTGGCCAAGGCGTCGGCCCTTTCGTTCCCAAGATGCCCCTTATGCCCAGGTACCCAACAAAGTTGAACTTTATTGTGCAACCCAAGAGTGCAGAGGAGATCTAAGCAGCTAAAAACCAGTTTAGAAAGAATACTATACTGGCTGAGAGCTCTAAGAGCAACCTGGCTATCTGAATAAATCTGGATAACCTTCCCATGATACCCCTGATGTAAACAGTGAGCAAATGGCAAAGGGCAAAACATTACATTTCCGTTATAATAGTTTAATGTATACGTAACCGATTTATGTACGTGAGGCATTGTTAGATTAACTTTACACCTTATCGGAGTAATACGCGATGCTTACAACGTATGACCTGAAATAACAAATAGGTGTGACACTTACTAGTACACTTAGACTTGAAATTTGTTTCGACAATGACATTTTTTTAAAGAGAACGTCCAGGGCATTCATTCGTTTTTATCGCTAAAGATTTTTCGTGCAACCAACACCTGAACATTTTAACAATCTGCAACCATTTAACATCTTATTTTCTTAAATAAAACCAGAGAAGGTAACCATGAAAATATAAAAATGTGGAAATAGCAATCAATTGAATACAGCCCGTTTATTCAATAGTCAAATTTATCATCTTTTGTTACACTTTATCAAAACTTTTTGCCTTATATATTTTAGGGCCTAGATAGCGAGCATGTTTTTGACCGATCGTTTTATAGGATCTTGGCTACTTCTACATATCTGTTGTCGTAAGTTTTAGTCAAGTCGATAAGTTGTTTGTGTTTGAAAGGGTATAATAAAATTTCTTTAGCAGAAAAACTTTCAATTCATCATATAGTAATTGATTTGGGTAATAATAATTTCGTACATATGCGTAGAATTTTTCTTTGTAATATTTCTAATGGTACGATTGTAGTATCATAAGTACCACCCCAGCCGATTATTCCGTATGATATAATTGATTGAATTAGGGCGTAATATACTGTTTTTAACCACGGTATTTCTAGAAAGTTTTTAATTTCACGGAATTTATACATAGTCGAATTTTATTAGTGATATAGGTCACATGTACATTCCACTTTAGATTACTGTCTATTATTACCCCCAGATATTTTAGTTTATTTACTCTTTCTAACTTTAAACATTTTCTCTACAATTATTATTTTCGTGAATTTTAAATTCATGTAACAAATCTATAGTCGTTCTCGAGGAGAAACAAATGTAATTAGTTTTATTTATATTGAATGTTAATAAATTTTCCTTAAGTTTCATATAAACTATATTTAGAGCCCTTTGTGTCTTGGAAAAAACTTTTGCCCAACTGCAGTATCATCCGCAAACGATACGAGTTTCTCATCAATTTCGATGTTACATAAATTATTTATGTATATTAAAAACAATATCGGGCCAATAATTGTACCTTGAGGTATACCAAATTTAATTAATAGTGAGTTACTTATGGTATTATTTATTTTAACTATTGTATATCTCTCGAGTAAATAACTTCTAAACCAATCTAATACAATTCCACGTATACCAGATCTAATTTCTGTATTAATATAGGATGGGAAACAGTATCGAATGTCTTTTTTTAGTCCAAAAACACGCCAATAGATTTTACATTTTGATCAATAGTTTTATATAGCATTTCTGTTAGCTCAAAAATAGACCTTTTCTAAAACCGTATTGATTTTTCGATAAATATTTTGAGCTCTCCAGGAAGTTAATTAACTGATTTTTTATAACTTTTTCAATATTTTAGAAATGTTACTAAGAAGGGCAATTATATAATAATTTTTTAATGCAACGTTAAATGGTTCTTTTTTAATACGCTTAGCTAATGCATCTCTTTTCCTTATCGATACAATTATTGAATTTGTTATCCAAGGTTTTATTTATTTTTATGAGAGAAAGAAATATGACGTTAGATTAATATGTTTTTTTAATACATCAACAAATAGTTTCGAGGCTTCATTAGGGTCGTTTTCTTCAAAAACTGAGTTCCACGTTTCTTTTCCGATATTTTTGGTAAAAATTTCATAATCAATTTCGATAACTTCTTTTGAATTATTCAGTTTATTTGTTTCGCGTATGTTAGGGACACTAATATAAATTGGGTAGTCGTCTGTAATATTAACTATATGAGTAGTGGATAACTCTTAATTTTTTACGTTTTGCTTAATGAAAAGTGGTCAATACTCGTTTTAGTAGTGGAAGTTACTCGAGTAGGGTTATTTTTACATGGAAAAAAGCCGTTTTCGTGTAGTACGTTTAGGTACTCAGTAACTATTTTCTCGCGTGGCAATAAAAGATCTATATCTATATCTCCAGCCCAAATTACATTTTCAATATTCGTATAATAAGACAATTTGGAATTCATATCACTAATAAATTCTAGAGCACTGTTACTCGGTAACATCCTATAATCCTGTAAATTTTATTATTAGGTAATTTGACGTCGATACTTTTGATAGTTGCTTCGGCTATCGTAAATACACTCTCAACTAAACTTAAATCATTTATTACGGAAATAACTATGCCACCGTTTCGGTTTTAACACATTTTTGTAAAACAGTAATTATAACCATTTGTTTTGAACTCATTATTTTCCATAATTTGATATGTTAATTGATTCTAAATAAACACAAAATTGGTCAAAGTTTTTTTCTCAAACTTCGTATATTTAAGTGGAGAACTTTTAAACCATGCGAGGTTAACGAATTGAACATTGAAACAATCTAAAGGTATTTGCTAAGTTTGTTGATACTCAAATAAACGTCGCGCCGAGGTCACCATAGCAACGGGGGATTCTCCGCTCAACACCTGTTCTAAATAAATCAACAATGGAGATAAACGCGGAGAGAGATATAGTTCGCGGTAATCAGAGGAGCGCTAACGGCGTGGAGAGATAGTTAGCGGTAATCAGATTCCTTTGTGTTCGACCTGTACTGAACTAACCACATCGCGTTTTATACAAACTAGTTTCGCTTTGTTTTTGTTGTGGAATAATGACTTATAAAGAAAACAAGAACTATGAACTGATTAAACATATAAATAAAGAATTGAAAAAAATGAATCGTCAACTTGAAATGGATTTGATTGCACAAAGAATGAGATATTTTCAAAAAGAGCATAATTCTCACGAAATGCATTTGGAACGACCCCCAAAAACTGGATTCTTAAAGGCGATAGACGAGTTAGTGGTTTTTATTGATAGCGTGTTAAATGTTTACACGATAGTTCCTTTGTGTCAACAACAAATGTTGTAAAATAAAGTTTAAATTTAAATCAGAGTTTTTTATTTTAAACATAGAAGGATGTAAGATAATTTAAAAAAAAATGGTAACAATTTGACAAACATATTTAATTTCAGAGTTGAAAATTATTTTATAACATTGTATTATTCATTTTTGAGTTTTGTAAAAAAGTTTTATTATCAATTCAAATAAGCAACACATTGGTTTTTTAGATGTAAAATAGTTTAATTGTTAAAGAACTAAAACCCAAACATATTAACATCACAGAATGTAAAACGTAGCAGACCGTTAAAAATGTATTAAAAATCAAACAAATGTTTCGTGTAATGAAATTGATTTCTTACTATTTTGTATGATCGCTTAAATGTATCGGCTGCGTTTTTTAATTAATTTACTTTTGTATTTAAAAATGTTAAGTTATATTTTAAGAGTTATATTTATAATATGGATGAATACAGGAGGACTATAAATCGCTGTTTGACTTGGCCATCTACCGCACATTTAAAACCGTTTTTACTTGGTAGCGTTATAAATTTACATAATACTATTACATTGTCCATTTGACGCAAGGGATTTGATTGGTCATTGTTTAAATGACGTAATATATTTCAAAAACATTTTCAGTTTATAATTTTTTTATTAGTAAATGTTTTGTTGGTTATTATACAAATGTAATTCTTGCTTCGTAGGATTCACCTTAAACACGTAAGTTATTTCCGCCCGTTATTTCATATGACGCTATAAAATACCATTATTATTAAGTCAATACGCGGGAGATTATAACAAAAAGTGTAACAGTAGTTTTGACGACAAAGTATTTGTTAGGCTTAGCTTTTTACCGCATTATTAACGTTTATTTAAATTTCACGAGCGCGAACCGACCTTGTTTAATTTATGTAAATATTTCGTATAGTGGCAATGTATTGAATATAAATTAGAAAGCTTTCCCTCGCGTCGTTATTAAAGGTTAAGTGACGGTAATATATGATACATATGTCATAATAATCAAGTTCAAGTCATCTAGGTACGTAACGATATAAAAATCCGTTAGGAACAACTTGTTTAAAAAGCGTTAAAAAATTGTCGTAAATATGGTAAATAACAAAGATGGCCACCCTACCCGTTTGAATATGCGACATTAAAGATGGCGGCCAAATCACGTTAATTTTCCAAATTACTAAGAGTTCATATAATAACCGTTAAAAGAGAGTTACAAACTTATGTTAACCCTTTGTCTAAATTCCCGCCAAAAAATGTTTTTATTTTATAGCTACAAGGTCACACATTCCCCGAGTCTCTAACAGCGAGCGGGGTAACCTAGCAACGGCGCATTCCTCGATAAACACCTGCTCGTAATCAATCAAACCTGTCACCACTTTAACAATGCCCGAGTATAGCGAGCCTGGGAATTCCTTTAAAGGAGTACTGACCCCTTTTCGCGCCAAAACACCAACCAGTCAGCGCCATTTTGAATAATTTCGCGCCAGCCAATTAGCGCGCAGTACACGCGCCGCGCCAGCCAATCAGCGTGCAGTATCCGCGTAGTAACCACGTGCTCCCCGCGCCGCGTAGTTACGCGCCAGCCAATCAGCGCGCCACTCTGCGGAGGTCAATGACCTCGAGTGTCGACCCCCCCGCGCCACCTGTGACCTAGTTTAGGGAGGGGGGAAGGAAGCGGGGATTTCCGTTGCCGACCCCCTTTCTACCTCTACATGGAAAACTGGCAAAGATGGTAGCTTCTCCTACTGATTTGCACTGAAATAATTTTCAACTTCCGGGCATTTGATATTCTCCCGCGCGTTTGAATGTCTTCGCATTGTCGCTGTAGATCACGTGAATGTTTCCGCGTCGCGAAACGAATCGGCGGAAAGCCATCAAAAACTTGTCCGTGGACAAATCTGATACCGCCCTGGTCACCGCGCAGGTGAAAAGGGCTATATAGATAGGTCCCGCGAAGTCGACCGCGGATACCTTAAATGGTGGCGACGATGTCGTTCTGGACGAGGGTAATGGTGCCATTACGGCTTGCGACGGTTTGGCTCTAAATATTTTGCATTTGGCGCATTGATGTATCATCTTTTTTATGACTTGTCGCGCTCGGGGAATCCAAAAATGTTCCCTGATTTCTACCAGCGTGTCGTTTATTCCCGCGTGGAGAAGGCTCCAACATAGCTCTCTTAAAATTTGTATTTTATTTAATAAAGTTAAGTTTATCCACTAAAGAAATTCTTAAAATCAGTCAACACAATTTTATACATTAGGCCTGGAACGCTCTGCGCTGTTGCTGTGTGCAAAAACGATTTTCGTAAAACCATACCAAACATGAAATTTTTCAGAATTTGATATCACAAATTTCCCAAAAATTCGTCAATTTTAAAAGTTTGGAAGCATCGTTGCTATAGAGCTGACAATAGTAATGTGTGCACTTCTCGAATATGTCCCGAAAATATTTTTGGAAGATGATTATTTACATTATTTAAACGCAGAACTGCTGAAAATAAAACAACGGAAGATTTTTAATTAAAACCCTTCGCAAAATAAAATACCCTTTGTGCAAGAAACTAAATAGAGCCATTAATAACAAGTTGGCAAGCCAAAATATACCTCTCCTCGGAGGAGTTTTTAATTTTCAATGAAGCGTAACTGTATCCGTGGTTCTGCGGTAGAACGCTCATCTGTTGTACAGGAGGGCTCGGGTTCAAATCTCAGCCTAAGAAAATAGTATACTACACCCAATGGCAAAAAGAGAGCGGTTTTTGGAAAAAACCTTTTCCCTGATTCTAAGAAACTGCGTACGCAGCGATTACACTTTGCTAAGAAAATGCGAACGCGGTCGCAGCTCAGACAGACAGACCCACAGACAGACCGACACGGTGGTTGTATAACCCCTCCTAGGGTACGACTCTTGTACGCTATAAACTTTAATAATGCTCAGTGTTTAACTTTTTATCTCAAAAACGTTTCCTCGGGGGAAAGTAACTAGGCTCAGAGGGTGGTTTTTACCAGACAAACGTGTGTGTGGTGTCCATTGGCAAGCTCTTAACGCCCGGGAGGTAGACATCCCCCCGAAGAGATGCCTGAAAGAAACCCTGATAATGCTTATTCAAACTTAATACATAATTAAGTTCGTTTTCAATCTTTGTACCTGGTATATCTTTTTATAACTACCTAAACAACAGATGAGGAACGTCGCAGATATAGCCCCTCAAAATAAGATAGATACCAGAGGGCAATAATTTAGGTAGATGAGATACATTCTTTGCAAACAGATAAGTAAAAAGAGGTATGTGTAAGAGTTTTTTATTTAACTGTGTTCGCCTGAAAATAGGTAGTATCTAGATATCGCTGAACACTGATTTTTACCTCTCCGAGGAGACTTTGTCCCCTAAGAGGGGTGTTACAATCACCGTGTCTGTCTGGGCTGCGGACGCGTACGCATTTTTGGAGCCAAGTATAGTCACTGCGTTCGCAGTTTCTTGGAATTAGGGAAAAGCTTTTTCCAAAAGAGCCCCCTTTTTGTCATTTGGTGTAAGTAGTTTACCCCCTATTCCTGGATACGCGAGGGGGGCGCAGCGTGCTTTCCCCCACGCGTCCCCAGCTGCGTGACGGGGGGGAATGAAGCGGGGAATCGCGATTCCGCCCCCCCTCGGGCGCGTGTCACGCGCGCGTGACCTGAATAATTAATGAGATTAACAGGTGTTAATTAGTTGACCTGTCAATCAACTAGAGTAGGTAAGCAAGTGTTTTAAAAAGGGTGCATATTAATGAGCGTGGTATTGTTTAACTAGGTGGATTACCGTTATGGGTCATTGACCTGTTAGATAGTAACATGTGTTTAGGATCATCAAGTAGTTATATTATATGTTTGAATATTAATTTTTGGCGGGAAAGTGTAAGCGTCGCGTGTATAAAAATCAACAAGTGGTTAAACTCTTTAGGTTTATTAATGTACACTTATGTTTGACATGAATATTAATATATGGCTTAAGTTTGTACCTTTATAATTAACCGTTAGGGTCAGGGTTGGCAAGTTTTAAACAAAAGGTTTAAAACAAGTGTTTAAAACACGTTTAAAACAATTATTTTAAACAAACACCAATTTGTTTTAAACGTTTTAAACTATCTGTTTTAAACATGTTTTTTATAAGGTAAATTTTCATTGTTTTTTGTAAGATTTTGGTTATTCAATATGAGGGAAAAGGTAGAAAAAACCATTCCAAGGCTCTAAGAAATGTAAATTGTATTTATAACGGGTAGTTTGATTTAAAGATTCTCTGAAAAGAGCGACTGAAAAGGCTCGATATGATTTCATAAATTTCCTACCAGTGCAAAAATCCTACGAGCGCATTGAATTTTGTCTTTTTGTTTAAATAGAATTTATATAGCTGCCAATATACATCTATTTGGGACACTACCTATGCACGAGATAAAAGTAGGGTTGCTGTTTAGTCGGATTGTGCCGGGTTTTAAGTAACAAGAAGCACGGCCGGTCTGGACAGATCGGGCTAAAACCGACTAGGCGGCACTCCAAGATAAAAATCAAGGGATTTCGGTCCCCTTTCTCGATTTTTTAGAAATTTTATGACGTGATGGAAGTTTTAAGATTATAGAGGTACCTAAAATCTTATTTTATGTAACATTGTTTATTTGTGATGATTTATGACTGCAGACGTGCACATTTCAATAAACCAAAACTAAAAACAATGGGTGGATATTTTCCCTTTTCTTAGTTCTATGCGACCAAAAATTCCAGGATGATAGCTATATTAAAAACCCTACTACGGGTTAGGTAGTATTTGCATGGGGCATCGAAAACCCTAAGGCCGTCAATGGTTGGTCAACAACGCTTAGCGAAATTCTTGGCTCGTTTAAATAAGCGTGTACTCATTGGTTCTTCTCCCTGTGAGTTTATTTATAATACCATAAGTGGCATAATTACCCTAAGTGTGCCAATAGGAGCCTTTCCCACAGAAAATCTTCAATTTGAGCTTGTTCTAAACAGACCAAAGAACCGTAGGACTCGCGAATTCCGTTCAAGTACTCTATATGGTATTTTTAATGCTCGCGCCGCAGACGCCGCTTCGCAAACACATTACGTAAATTTCGTCACTGGAAAAATGACGTCATTTACGTCAATTTCGTTAAACAAGGTATCATGGAAAAATTCATCTTATTGACACACTTAGGGTAATTATGCCACTTATGATAATACGTTTAATGATACGTAATATTACTTTAAATGAGTTTACTCGTGATTCATAAGTATAATGATTAGTTTAAAACGTGTTTTAAACATAGTTTTTTATTGTTTATTATGTGTTTTTTATTGTTCGCTTTAAAAACAGTTTAAAACAATGAATCTTGTTTAAAACAATAAAAAACATTGTTTTTGTTCTTTTTAAAAAAAACAAGGATTTTGCCAACCCTGGTTAGGGTTCATGACCTGGTAGCTATATGGTTGTTAAAGTTTTGGCGCGAATTTAACATGTGTTCTGAAGACCGTTAGAAATTGTAAGCGTCGATTAACAAGTGTTTAAACTCTTTAGGTTTATTATATGTTTGAATATTAATTTTTGGCGGGAAAGTGTAAGCGTCGATCAACAAGTGGTTAAACAAAAATAGTTAAAAAGGTGTATTGAATATTTTCGGTTTGACCAACACCGAACCATAAATCTCTAAGTATAAGACTTCTTCAGGTGTCCAGAGTCCAGGATCAGTAGTGTCCAAATATTTAGTTGCTGAAACTCTTTTGGACCTTCATCCTCTAATTCGAAATTTAAGACTTCTTCAGATGTCCAGAGTCCAGGATTATCAGTGTCCAAATATTTAGTTGCTGAAACTCTTTTGATTCCCATAGAACTCGTATTGAATTCATTATACCAGATGGCCATTATTCCTATTATACAAAGCATAAAGTTTACGATAAATAACTTAACATTTTATATTGACATTTCGAATTTACCGCGCCTCCACGAAAATCCCTACTTTCCAAGCGCACTAGCGCCATCTATTGTACTAAATCACTACCATAAAAATATATTTTTGGGCTGTTAAAAATATATAAAATAAATATCAGTCTAATTTGTTTAATATATACCAATATTCATAACACTTTATAATTAATATAATATAACATTTAACCTAACCGATAATTTTAAGCAACTCGCCTCCTGAAAAATTGCCAAAATCTCTCCTTTCCAAGCCCACTAGCGCCATCTATGTATTACGTTGCAAGATTACCATAAAAATATATTTTCGAACAAAAACTTTTTTAAATATATAGCATAAATATCAGGCTAATTTGTTTATTATATATCAATATTAATAACACTTTATAAATTACTAAATTTTTATATATAATATTTAAGTTAGATGGCGCCACTTTCTTCACCCAGCATCTTCACCCAGCATCTTAAGCAACGCGGTCGAAATAGCCATTCTCCAAAAGAAAGTTAAGCCAGAAGTATTGATAAGATAATGTTTTAAGTTTTGAACGTTTTAAATAGGGTTTCGGGCACTCTAGTTATTGCTAATGGGAACTAAATTGTGCTAAGTATCTAACCGCGTAACTTTTAACATTTTTTTAGATTTCTAGGAATTATATTGGCCGCATACTTTCCAGGTAAAATTTTAGGCTTAAAAATGAACATTTTTTAAAATATTTTAACGTTCTAGGATGTACGCCATTACTAACGGCCATTGGTGAAGCTCAACGAACAGTAACGGACTCATCATTGTCATTTGACAAGGTAAAAAACTATAATTTTGAGCTAGTATTTTGTTTTGGGTCGTATATATAAATATATATATATATATATATATATATATATATATATATATATATATATATATATATATATATATATATATATATATATATATATATATATATATTGTATTATTCAATTTAAATAAGGTGTATGATAGAAAGATTTATGGGAGGTCGGGGGGGTTAAACTGGGTACGAGGCCCCGTCAAAAAGTTTCTCAAGCGCCACCAAGTGAGGCGTTTTAGAACGTATGTCGGGGAAACATTAAGTTGTTTTAAGACTAGCTTAACACACATTTTTTGGTGGAATATTTTACAATAATTTGAATGTTATTATAAGTATATTACCATGTCGAGAGAGATCCCAGCTACTAGTAGATTGTTGATTTTTCATAAGGAACGTAAGACTTTTTATCAGAAACATTAACGAATTGTGAGAAAACATGGAAAAAATCCCGTCCTTTTATATCAGTAAATCCAGGAAAAACTGGAAATCAGAATCAGGTTATCGATAACTAGAGGTGAATAGCCCTATAAATTAGAAAGGAATGTCATAGTATATAACCAGTTGTTAATATCGTATCTAATTAAAGTTTACGTGGTGGTTCAGACTAGTGGCCATATTATTTTTGCAATGGACGATCTATTTTTAACATTACCGAGTAACGCTTCGAGCGATTTATACCCGGAAAATACAGCGTCTACTTATAAAGTAAATTTAGGACGACCTTTAAATGTACCTTCAAATTTTGAAGTTGGAATTAGCGAAATTATATTACCGCCAACATGGGAAAATATTACAGAAAAAAACCTGTCATTTTTAGCAGTTTCCACGACAACCGTTAAAAACGTGCAACCGTTTACATACTTTAAAATATCAGTGAAAGTGGGTAAAATTGAAGCGGAGAAAGACCAGAATGGAAATATCCTTCGATATAGTGTCGTGCGCAAACTTATTGCAGCGCTTAATGAAAGTTTAAAAGAATTCGGGCTTGATAATGAAATTAAAATTGAACTCCACACAAAACCAAACGGGCTCTGTTGGAATTTGATAACCACCAATAACTACCATATTAGAATTCCCAATGGACCAATTAAAGAGCTTCTCGATTTTGAACCTAACATAAATCCATATCGGAAAGACGGATTTCATATTGGGTCATATTTTTGTACGAAACCTTTTGCTGGTTATATAAAGTCCTTATCGTTAAATAACTTTAATTACATTGAAATTAGAAGTGATAATGTACAAGACGCCGCGTTTAGAGTCGAAACTCGAATTGATTATCAAATACCGACTGGTGCTTACTCGAGTGTCCAAGACATTTTAGACGCAATGATGTTAACCTTGGATGAGGAAATAAGGGATAAATTTCAATTAACCATTAACCATAATGGATCCGTTCACATTGGAGCCGCGGCGGGGTTTGCAATTATATTTCATTCATCTGAGAAAGGTCTCGGTGAAATGCTAGGCTTTACGCGCTTTAGTGAACTCTTGGCCAATACAGATAGTCTCTACGCTGCTGATTTATCAATGGGAGCCAGAACACTATATATATATTCAAATTTAATATACCCTCAATATGTAGGCGATACGTTTGCCCCTTTGATGAAAATAATACCGCTAGCTGGAAATGATAAGCCGTTTGAAAAATCTATTATTTTTGACAAAATTGATTACTATCCTTTGAGAACAAATAATACAGAAATAGTTGACATTGACATGAAAACGGATTTTGGCGAAACAATAGCCTTTATAAACGGAAAAAGTGTCATTAGACTTCATTTGAGACGAAATGGCCGACAGTGAAAGTTATTTCAAATATTACCGCGAACAATATGGTGGCGGACCATTTTTTGCCGGACCTGTTTATCAACGGGGAAGAGGCGTGGGCGGAATTTTTAAAAAGCTGATAAAATATATAACACCCATTATCAAACCCGTGACCAATGAGGCTTTTGGAGTAGGCAAGAGATGGTGGCAAGATTTAAAACAAGGACATGACCCTAATGAAACGTTAAAGAACAATTTAAGAATCGCCGGTAGCAATTTATTACATAAAGCGGCTGATCGATTAACGAGAAATCAGTCTGGCAGCGGCTGCCGTAAACGACGAACGGGCCCCATTAGGAAACGAAAAAAAGTGTCCAAACGGAGAGTTACAAAAAGAACCAAACTTGACTTTTTAGGATAATAATGGCGGTTTACGAGGGAATACTAAGTCAGCTTGATATTTTTCAACGCCCATTGGTCAATACTAATGTAATTACCACAACGGAAATAAGATATTTACCAACAAACAATTTATCGGACAATGGCCCTCTGGAATTTTTTATTCCCGCGTCGGAAGATTTATATATGGATTTATCAAAAACTATGTTAAAATTGAAACTGAGACTTTTACATAACGATGGATCGAATGTCCCAGCCGTTGAAACAAAAGTGGCACCAACGAATAATCTTATAGGGTCGCTTTTTAGTCAATGCGATTGTTATCTCGGGGATACTTCTACCCAGTCCGCGAACAACTGCTACGCTTACAGTTCCTACATTGAAAAATTAGTCAACTATGGAGAAGATGCAAAAAATTCGCAACTCCAAAATGGCCTCTTTTATATGGACTCTACGACCAAGCCTTCGGAGATGTGGTTAGATACGTTCAAGTCAGAGTCCAACGGGGCCCTGAAGCGAGGCTCAAGATCAAAAGAATCGCAATCCTTTGAAATAATGGGGCCTTTAAAAAGGTCTGTTGATATTTGCAAAATTAATAAGTTTATGTTAAACCAAGTTCCGGTACGATTTCGTTTAGTTAGAAGCCCGCGCCTAACTACCGTCATGTCTATGGAAGCAGGCAAGGATTATAAACTAGTTATAGACCAAGCGTACTTGTACGTGACAAAAGTTATAAGTTAATCCTTCAATCGTATTGGCGCATGCAAAAATGCTAGAATCAGATATTCCAGCTATCTTTCCCTTAACGCAAACGATTGTTAAAAATTTTAGCGTAGCGAGAGGCCTAACGAGTATAAACCGCGATAACATCATTTTAGGTAGATTACCGAAACGAGCTATTGTGGTTTTTGTCAAGGAAGATGCGTTTATCGGGTCATTGAATAGTAATAGTTTACAATTTGAACATTTAAACGTGACCGGTTTGTCCCTCTCGGTGGGTCCTGATCGTTATCCTCCCGATGGGTTCCAAATGGACTACGACGAAGGGAATTATTGTTTACCTTATCAGAGTCTATTTTCCGCGATGGGGATCGATGGGGCCGACCGTGGTAATTTCATAAGTTTTAAAAATTTTAAATCCGGGTATAACATGTATCTATTCGATCTAACAAGCGACAACAATGCTAGTGGGGATTATATGTCTCTTAGAAAGGACGGTAGTTTACGACTCGATGTGCAATTTAAAAACGCATTAACACATAATGTGACATGTATAATATATTTTGAATTCGATAATGAGATTTTGATAACACGCGATCGCAAAGTAATTTATAACGCCGAATAAAACCCATTTAAAGCACTTTACCTTAAGCGGTTTAACAGTTCCTCGCTTGCAATCGTTCAACCATGTCACGCTCTCATTATCTCTCCGATAAACTGGAAATTTTTCTTTCAAATGACATTCCGGGTACCGATCTTAAAATTAAACGCCAAGGGCATAGAAAATACGTTTCATTTAATCTTAACGTTTGGGAAAACTTATGGACATTTTCCGATGAAATTGACACATTCTTTGACTTGACAAAACCCCCAACCCGATTTCATAGTTGGCTAACCGATTACGTAAAACTCGAAGGATTTATATGTCAAAGAGGTAAATTTATTGATTTGCGTTCGCACGTCCGCGGAGCTAATGACAAGTATAATGTCTTGTACTCGACTTCAAACGGTTTTGCAATGTGTAAAACAAGCTGGGAGCGGTTAAAAATTATTCGCTTAAGTCTTAATACGGAAATTCAGGAGAGAAAAAACTGTTACCAGTGTATGAAGAAATGTATTAAAGACGAATTAACCGAGATTCTAATGTCGTTAACGGGATCCTGTGAAAATACAGCATGTCACTTTCAATTGGCTCATGACATTACGTGCCTTCCCGTAGCTTCGCATTGGTCTGAAAGGCTTGAGGCTAATGTGAAAAGAGCTCTTCCTCTGGTCAATTATCAAAAGACTCTAAATAATTTTAACGAAAACTACCCACATTGTTCTTTAAACATACATAATTTATTTCATGCAATGGTTAACGATGTAAATGAAATTATTACAGAATTTTTGTTTTAATAAAGGGTATAAATTTAAGAATATGGTTTGTTTAATTTTTATTACAAGTTAAAAGGTCAAAGCGCGCGGCCATGAATAAAACCATAGAGAAAGTCTATTACGATCCTGAAAATCCAGGGCGATTAGGCGGTGTCAAGCGATTAGAAAAAAGTTTGCCCTTAATTCCAAAGACCAAAATTAAAAAATGGTTGTTAACGCAAGACCCCTATACGTTGCATAGAGACCGAAAGCTTAAATTTGCTCGTACACCAACATATGTGACGTCACTGAATGAAATTCATCAAATGGATTTAATAGTTTTGGACGAGTTGAAACCGGATTATAATTATATTTTAGTTAACATTGACGTTTTATCGCGCTTTTTATCCGCGTTACCTTTGAAAACAAAGAGCGGGAAAGACGTTCTACAGGCGCTAAAAAAATTCACAAAGTTAATAAACCCATGAAAATTAATACGGATCAAGGAAAGGAATTTCTTAATAAGACCGTACAGGATTATTTAAAAAAGAACGATATAAAACATTTTGTAAGTTACGGGGACATAAAATGCGGAATCGTAGAACGCGCCAATAGAACTCTCGAGAACAAAATATATCGTTTAATTACTAAAACTAAGAAACCAAATTTCATTAAGGATTTACCGAAAATTGTTAGATCGTATAATAACAGTGTACACAGGTCGACCGGGTTCAAACCGTGTGAAGTAACGGTTGATAATGAGCATTTAGTTTGGAAAAATCTTTACGGTAAAAAATCAATTAGGGAAAAAGCCAAATTCAAAGTCGGTGAACGTGTTCGATTAACAAAAGCCCCGAAAGCGTTTACTAAACGCTACAAGGGATACTGGTCGAAGGAAGTGTTTACTATTAAGAGAGTGATTAATAGACCTCGTCCTGTTTACGTCATACAAGATCAAAATAATCAAGTCATCTTGGGTTCATTCTATCCCGAAGAACTACAAAAGATTCTATCATGAATACTAATCAGCTTGATGAATTTTTGAAATGTGATTATAGAACGCGCCCATTTTACATTGGTACATTTTCCAAAGACGCGATTCCCAAAAAAGCGCCGAAACAGAAAACGTATTGTTTTATTATAAATACGGACGATTCGACGGAACCAGGTTCTCATTGGGTCGCTGTGTTTATTGAATCGGGAAAGGGAGAATTTTTCTGTTCGTTTGGAAATTCACCTGTTACGTACAATTTTAACTTGGGTCATTTAGCTAAAAAGTGGGTATATAATAAAAATATTATCCAACCGATTGACTCGGAAACATGCGGTGCTCATTGTTTATTTTATATCGTATGTAAATGTTCGGGGTATACTTATAGAGAAATATTAGATATGTATAATGATACTCTATATATCAATGACATAATCTCGTTATGGAATATGTGTCTGCATTTAATGAATCACGAAAATAAATATTCTAATCAATAAATTTTTATTGTATCAATTTTTCCATTTTTTAAGAGGGCTTAATGCGCGGCGTCTGTTTTTAGGTGTCGGATAAGGTTTGCGAACATTTAGTCTCCTCTTCACGTGCTTTTCATTCGTTTGCAAATCTTTATCCGAAAATGGTAGAGACACAGCCTCCGATAAATTCTCCACGCTTTCAGCCGATGGCCTATACGTTACGTCGCTGTCTCGTGTAGTACCCGTCGCGCCTTCAGACGTATTGAAGAGGTTCCTTATGTTACTGGTACTTTCGGAACGGCGTGGTGTACTACTTGAAAGAGGATCAAACTCGCGGCGGAGTGCTTCGTGGACGGCTTCGGGAATATTCGGTGTTGACTCCGCTATCAAATGATCCGGTAGAAACGCCGGGACTGGGGGAGTAGGTCGAAGAGGGGGTCTCGGTTCCGCGTGTAGATAAACGGGAATCGGATCGGGAGAAATCAACGTAGTACTGGGTGAAACGGGGGAACCGCGAGAGACATTTCTCGGAGAATTTGTTGGTGTAGCTACGGGTCGTATCATCTGCGCCGGTGCGAGAAGAGGGGCCACGGGCCGTATAATCTGCGCCGGTGCGAGAAGAGGAGCTAACGTATTCGATGGAGGAGGCATCGCTGGGGGCTCTAAACGAACGGCGGGGACTCCTTGAAATTCTTTAATTTTAAAGTACCTTTGAAGCATAGTTAAATACTCTCGTAACGTATCCTCCTCACTCCCTACTTTAATCGGTTTATTTATGATACTTTTCATTTGATTTTGAATAATGTCTATTAATTTGGCCGTATCGCTAAAATAGCTATCAGCGGGGACTAAAACGAATTTTTTCATCGATTAATAATACGGTTAAGAACCACGGGAATTAATGAACCGAGAATTGCACCCCAGAATCCGCCTCGCTGAGATATTAGAATTTTTCGACGGTTTAAGTCGGTTAAATTTTTACGAGCAAGTTTTCTGATGCACGCTTTATAGCGCTGTAATATTTTTTTCCTATTTGCGCCTACAGGTAGCGCCCCCCGGGTAATATTAAGACAAATATTAGAAATAGAGTTTAATTGTTCGGGACTAGCGTTTTTAATTAAAAATTTGCGCTGACTGGGGGAAGCTTTTTTAATGAGCGTTAAATAAGGTTTATGTTCCCGTATCGCTCGTGGCCAAGTCATCTTACGTAATGAAACAATTTTATAAATACATTCAAATTTATTCAAAAAACACAAAGAATTTATACAATGAAAACATTTTCACATATTTTTTATAGAATATATTTAACAGAATAATTTTTTTTTAAACATTATTTTTAAACCCGTCACCATTACTCTAGAAAAGTTATCATTGGGCCCTCTTCAAATAAGCAATTTGTTCGCACTTTGAAATGTTCTGGTGTTTCTTGATTTAAATCTAAAACAATATTAGAATAGGGTCGAGAAGCAGTTACATTATTGTACACAGTACTTAGAAAATTTGGGTTATTAGGAAATACTTGTCGACTGAGACATTTAATCTGACTAGGATCACGCGGACTCTTAAATAGAACAATGTACGATGAGTTCAAGCTAATATCGCGAGCCGCTCGACCTTGACCAAAAACATTTTGGGTTAAGAATAATATAGTTAAATTTAAGTGGTGACTACCAACACGAAATAATTCCGAAACGTACGCGTTATTTAAACAACTTTGAGAGAGATCGTCGAGAACGAGCAAGTTATTTATAGAACTATCAAATATTTCTTCCGGTTTCTCACTTAATAAACCCTGATGAAACTCGATATCAGGTATAATTTTTTTAAGCTCATTGAATTTTTCCGACCAAATATTATAACAATAAATGATTCGCTCGGGAGGTTTCTCGAACAGCGTGTGTCGATTTTTTAAAAGCCGAAAAGTCCAAACTGTTTTTCCGCATCGACTCGGTCCACTGATGAGGAACGTGGTCGGCGATTTAAACTTGAGCCGCGTTACTGACATTTTTGTACCCGAAGGGAATACTGGTACCGTCGCTCTTGAAGATTCGCTTGTTAGACGTAAATCCAACGAGTTTTTCAGCTGGTTTTTGGAATAGCTGCCCCGTTTTTAAACGTTTCACGTTAAATGGGACTTCGACGCTGTATTTCAATTGTTGGTTGCGTGTAGCGAGGTCCTTCAAAGCTTCAAAGTTGACAATTGACTGATTTTTTTTAGTCAATGTAATGCCCTTAAGTTTAGTGACAATCTTTCCAGATTCGAATAAAATTGAATAAGCTTTACATCCCAAGGAAACAAAGGCTTTTATATTTTCATTGGGATACTGGTCAGCTAATGTACCTAGGGTAGTCCCTAGCGGAATATTTAAGCCTTTACTCATATAAAGAAAAGCAGAATCAGTATCGACGTAATTTAAATTAGAACCAATTTGAGCCATTAATTTGTATAATTTAATACGGCCGTAACTGGCTACAAACGCGCCTATCGTTGGTGACCCTTTCCGATAAGTTGGAACGTAGTCTTCCCGAAAACGAGTGGTGACTAAGGCTATATTATCGTCTAGTAGTTTAAAATCCGTTAATTCTTTGGTTTTATCGGCCAAAATTTCGACTAATTCCTTATAAGAATTAATAAAAACACTTTGGCCTCGATTTAAATTAATGGAATTTTTGCCCCACAGACTGTTTAGACTAAGTTTGCCAATAGCTTTTAAAGCGGGATTATCGGTTATATCGTCTAAATTTAAATCTAACCCGTCAATTTCATTAAAGTCTCGTAAATAATTAAGTTTTTGTTCTAATGTAATTATGTCTTTTGGATACGACGAATTTTGAACTTCGATTTTGTAAAAAAGCCGAATATAGTCATCGAATAGCGGACAATCTTTATCGAATGTCTCTCGGTAATGATGTACTTCGTGAATTGTAATAATTTTGTAACCGTACTCTATCGCTAGATAAAACTCGGGGGTCGTCCACACGTCGGTTATGCTACGCTCTCGATCAGTATGGGTACATTCGAAACATTGTTCAGCTGCACATTTGTAGCAGAGAGTATAATAAATTTTACTATTAATTTTAGCTGAGAGAATTGGGAGGTTTAAATTGGTAGGTGGCAGCACCGTAGCTTTAATAAGACCAAAATAAGCGTTAACGGAAAAATTAAAGTTACAAGTTATAATTTCGGGGCTTGATTTGGGATATTTATAGGAACTCATCTGGACCGACGGGTACATACTTTGATTGGTCGATCGGGAGTGGCTTCGGCGTAAATTACAAAGTTTTCGACCCTCCCCCCACGAATGGCGTCTCTCGCTCCTATCGGTTTGGTAAAGGGTAGGGAATCGCAGAAACTCGCAATTGCTGGGTCTTCTACTAACTGATCATACTCGTGCTCCCATATACTAATAAACTGTGCATTAGGCCTTTCCTTTTTTAAAAAATTTTCGCGGTCGAGGGTTTTGAGATAAATATTTAAATTATAATCTTTTAAATATTTATCGTAAGCCTGGTGGTCAGTGTGCAGTGGGCATTTATGGTAATGGCAGCCGTAAAATTCGGCAATTATTTCGGGCGAGGAACAATAACCGTCTAATCGATAGGGGTAAATGACATGTTCTCCACCTAGCAATCGCGCCGTTTGAAATTTCACGTTGAGTTTTTTTTCCAAATAAGCTAACCATTTTAGGGCCTTGACACTATGCCGTTTCCTATAACCCGTCCCCGGAACAATCGCGATAGTGTTTGGTTCGACAAATCTACTAAGGAATAAATTTGTGACGGCTCCCGGCAACGTTATGGCGTTTGACCCTAACAAATCAAAATCGACTGTTTTTAAAAATAAATTTCTAAAACTATCGAATCCTTTCTGTAAAAGTTTAACGTCATCGATCGCGTATTCGGTTAAAACTTTATTTAGATCAAAAACGACGTAACGTTGGGAATCGTACCATTGATTAAATTCCACGATTTCCTCGTCCGTAAATTTGTCGATACCAAAATATTCTTTCTCGGGGAGGGCGCCGATATAATCTAAATTGTTTTCCGTAGCGAATGAATAACAAAAATAACCTTTCTTTTGGACAATCTTAAAAGTTTTCGAGAAATTTCGAAGGGCTGTAGGTAGGAACATGAAACTATCGATAAAGGCTATTTTAAATTGGGCGAGAAACATACCCAGGGCTTTGGAACCGGTATAAATTATCTCGGGTTTAATCTTTCGTTTTAATAGACCGTTAAGAATAAGGAGCGTATCGAAACCACTCCCGAAATGGCTAATTAATATGACGTTTTCAAAGACCGGCCTCGTAACCGTATCTCTTTTCCGACCATTAACTGTCACCTGGCATGCTAATAAATAATCTAGGAAATTTTGAACGCAATCAAAGCCGTGAAATTTTCGGTAATCATAATTGGTCGAAAATGGCGCTTCTTGCATCGCGGAAATGATTAAAATTGGTCTAATTTTAGTGTCAGTCGTTATGGTTTCAAAATCAAAATAACATAGTCGTTTCTCATTTGATTTTATTTCTAATGGGCGGACGTGACACTCGTTTTTGGCATGCTCAATTTTGCAAAAAGCGCATTTGTTGTCGCAATTATGATTGCCTTCATAGTCTTTCCCGCAATTCAAGCACCGTTTTAAAACCTGACAGGTTCCTAGTTCTACGTGTTGGGAGAAACAATTTGGTCCGGCAAAATACCTATTACAGTCATGACAACGGGTAGCCTGTTCTATACTGGGGTGGAATTCGGGGCCGCGACATCGACGGCATTTAAGATTGGGTCCGCAGTCGTGACTTTTTTTTTCTTTGTCTTTATATAACAGGGTAAGACAAAATTTACAATAATATTTTGCCCCAAACATGGCCGAATAAGATCGTACGACGTGGGTGTGGTCTTTAATTTTTAAGAGGAAAATTTGTTTTTCTTTGACGGGCCCAATAAACACTTTATCGAAATTATCGTCCGCCGAGATTAATATAATTTGGTAGTCGGGTAATATATTTTGGAATCGGTTAATGTCTATTATTTCTACGGGGCCTTCGGGAACCCCCGCTAGGGCGTGTAATTTTTTAGCTTCAATTTCTTGTTCGGGCTTTTGCCCGTTTCTAATTGTCTTTAATTGGTATTCGTTAAAACTAGCACCCTGTCCTAAACGTTTTAAATGCTGATAGTCGGCCAAAACTCTTCCCACCGCCAGGGCTCTCGTAAAACATTAATTGTCCGTATTTCTAATGGGAATAAATGTGTTACCTTGGTTGATATACTGATCTAAACATTCATAACTTCTGCTTCTAACACTGCGAGGAAGTCCTCTCATAGGGGTATCTTGAAGAAATATTAGGTCGAATCGGAGGGGTGAATCTAAATAAATGGTTTTTACGGACTGCGCTACCTTTTCAATCCCCGTTAAAATTCTCTCAGCTGTCAATTCATTGATATTCATTAATTGGAAATTTATCGGATCTTGCAGCTCATCGGAAATTACCACCACCCTGACGCGCGTGTAGCCTAAATTATCGGCCGTAATTCTATCTAATATTGATTGGAAAATACGGGTCAGTTGGTTACTGATATCCGCGTGGTTTAATTGGTCTAAATTTTTAAAATTACACTCGAATAGCATAGATTTACACCTATACTTTCGAGAAGAACTGGCAATGATTTTATCTATTGAGTAAAAATTTTTAGGGTTGAAACGGGTGCTAAGATCGAGGGCCATGGTGTTTTTAAAGTCCTGCGTAAATATTTAATACGGTTTGAATCGTTGTCGCGACGTCGTAAACTTCGCCGGAATTCTGCAAGTTTAATAGTTTTTCGTAGTGACGTCCACGGTTCTTGTAAACTAGAACTTCACCTCGCCGACCCGCTAGAATTTCAACCTTCTCGTTTCTTAGTTGAAAATCACCTTCTTCATAAACTATCTGTTCTAGATACTCTTTTAACTCATACGCCGAATCTAGTTTGACGCAAACGCCGTCTTTTGTCGCGGTTGGCCGATCGCTATTTTTGACGTAACGCCTTATATCTAAATACAAGTTATTTTTGAAACTTGCAATTTTTATCCCGAAATTTTTATGGCGGGAAAACTCTACGACTATATCCGTCCAGCCGTCGTCTACTGGCTTGAGATGGACCGGCTTGAGATGGACCGGCTTGAGATGGACCGGCTTGAGATGGACCTGGTTGAGATGGGCCTGGCTTGGATAGGGTGCTTTTGGGTGGCGCATCAACTGGTTTGAATGGCGATTGTTTCGAAGGGCTATCGAGTATCTCGTGGCATGTTAAATCTATGATATCGGGTTGATTCTTCGGGATGTCTACTTCGAAACGAGTTTTCTTAATATTTACTTTATTTCCGAAATCTAATCGACGACGGACCTTATTGACCTGGGAGCAGGGAGGTGTTTCGGATTGGTTCTAAAAATTAAACTAAATTAAATGGTATAAAAAATAGACTGAATTAATAAACTATTACTTTGCGGTCAAAGTCCATCGTGCCAGAATAATTTCCTAACAATAAACGGTCATTTAAAAAAGGTAATTCCCCAAATTTTAAAATTTACTTACAATTTCTTCAAGTCGAATGCAAGTTGTGAAATAAATGCAAATAAAGCGCGTCCCTCTATTTAAAGTCGCAAAACCCCCTAGCGGGACGCTTAGGAACTTCTATAACACATGCTAGTTTATCTAACGCTTTTTATTAATACATGCGTAATTTTTCGTAATAAACAAAATTCCCCTAGCGGGACGCTTAGGAACTTCTATAACACATGCTAATTTTCATAACGGTTTTAGGTACTCGTAATTTTTCGTAACGGTTTTTTTTATATCAACATGTGGTAAATAAACCCCTAGCGGGATGCTTAGGAAACTCCATTTTCTAATGGTTTTGTAACAATTTTTTTTACGTACTCTATTAACGCAACGTTTTTTTTATATTAACATGTGGTAAATAAACCCCTAGCGGGATGCTTAGGAAACTCCATTTTCTAATGGTTTTGTAACAATTTTTACGTACTCTATTAACGCAACGGTTTTTTAAAATAAATCAATGTTTTCTCGAGAAAAATTCCATACACGAACCTAACCTCGAGCTATAGTAAATCAAATATTTAGGTTAAGATTGCCGGGTATAAAAGGCGTGATTTTTTCATGTTTTATCACATTTCGTTCCTGAACTACAATGTAAGTTGTAAAACGTCTTAATACGAACCTTTTCAACAAAAATTTAAAAATTTAGGGCTTCCAACACTACAGCAGATTTCATTAAAGTAGTGAAGGGGAGAGGACGCGGAAGTAATGTACTTTTGATAATATACTGTAACAAGTAATTGATAATTATTAAATTATAGGAGAAAACGCGGACCTAGGACCAGTTCGAAGTAATTATTTTCTATTTTTTATTATACTTTTATAAAATTTCTAACAATAGGACCCGACACGCTGCCACCACCCTCCACGCCTTCGGACCCACCAACACCCGAGAACTCCCCAACGCCCTCGAACTCTCCCACGATTCCCTATCGGGACATTTTGATCAACCCGTCATTGTCGGCGGAAATGCGAGTACTGGACTTGAGGAAAGGTAATTCGTTAAATATATTTTAATACGTATGAAATTATAATATGAATTTTTTCTAGCGCCGGGGATCAAAATCATCGTGGAAGGGGGTAATATATTCAACATGTTTTATTATATTAGCAACTAATTTATGTAATTTTAGGTGGCGCCCTTAAAATTTTAATTTAAATAAACTGTTTATATTTATTTTTGTCTCTTTCTTAATATACACGTTAGTTGTATTATATAAACCATTTTCATACAGATTGGTTAAAACGTACCATTCCTACTTGTTAATCGACGCTTACAATTTCTAACGGTCTTCAGAACACATGTTAAATTCGCGCCAAAACTTTAACAACCATATAGCTACCAGGTCATGAACCCTAACGGTTAATTATAAAGGTACAAACTTAAGCCATATATTAATATTCATGTCAAACATAAGTGTACATTAATAAACCTAAAGAGTTTAACCACTTGTTGATTTTTATACACGCGACGCTTACACTTTCCCGCCAAAAATTAATATTCAAACATATAATATAACTACTTGATGATCCTAAACACATGTTACTATCTAACAGGTCAATGACCCATAACGGTAATCCACCTAGTTAAACAATACCACGCTCATTAATATGCACCCTTTTTAAAACACTTGCTTACCTACTCTAGTTGATTGACAGGTCAACTAATTAACACCTGTTAATCTCATTAATTATTCAGGTCACGCGCGCGTGACACGCTCCCGAGGGGGGGCGGAATCGCGATTCCCCGCTTCATTCCCCCCCGTCACGCAGCTGGGGACGCGTGGGGGAAAGCACGCTGCGCCCCCCTCGCGTATCCAGGAATAGGGGGGTAAACTACTGGTGTAGTATAAATTGTTTTCCAATGTGCTATAGTATCGAGCAGGATTTGAGCTCGAGCCCTCCTGCATGACAGGTGAGCGTAATACCACTGAACCATCGACACAATTACGCTTCACTGAAAATTAGAAACTAAGCTTAAGTGGAAGAATATATGAATAATGTCTTACATTTTTTACCTCTCCGACGGGACATAGTCCCCTAGGAGGGTTATACAATCACCGTGCCTGTCGGTGCTTGTGTGTGTGCATGTTAGTGGTATGCAAAACGTATTTACGTTGTATTTTGAAGCTAACTTGCGCTTAAAATATATATACATGTACCTTCCCGATACACCTATTTACACTACGGGTATTTTGCTAATAAAATGACCTTGACAAAAAGGTATTATCACTCATGTATATCAAAATCATCGTCAAAACAAATTCATCATTAAAATGTAACTTTTCTCTTTTTAATAGTTTTAGAAAGTTAAAATTGCTTTGGGCAATTTTTCCAACCATTTATTTAACAAACGCATAAAATGCAATATCGCTTACTTTTCAAAACATCCATGAACCGTTTCAAAATGCTAATTAACGAATTTACAGAACTTAATATATAAAAACCTAGGTTTTTTTCGTTTTGCTTACTTTACTCGTAAATTCGTAATTTATTTTACGTGTTTTCTTATCGGCTTTGAATGTGGTTACGTTGGTTTTATATTTTGAGATATGCGCTGTTGTTTAGCTTTCACTATTCAGTTAAGGGTTTTTTGTGTGCGTTATAAGCCGGGAATTGTTAACGCTAAGGTGTTTTTGGTTTTTCTATTACATTTCTTATTACCGTGGGTATATGGATTGACATTTTCTGGATTTATAATTATTTGAATATATTTTTCCATTGGTAATGTTATAAGTTTTATTTCGTATATCGAAAGTGTTGATAATGTGAGGGAGAATTCTAGTCTACGGTTTTTTTATTTGCATTGATTTATACCTTCTTCGTTGGGTTGTCGTGGTGAGCCCACGCAGTTTTGTTTTCGCTTTCCCTATCCGTATATATGTGATTGTTTAAGACCGATAATACAATGGTTTGGTTTTTGTCTTTAAAATAGTTTCTCTCACGTTTATATTTTACTTTCGTGAGCGTTCTAATAATTTTGTATTTTCTATTTCTCATTTTTGTTGCTTTGATAATTCAATAACGCTTAAGATCCAAAGTTGTTTTTTTGTTTTATTCATATAGAAATTTGCTTAAGGCAATAACATTTGTAATATTTATTTTAATTAAAATAAAAAATATTGTACTGGTCGAGATAGGACCGGTATTACATTTTTAGGCGGACGCTTTGAATAAAATATAATATCGTTGAGTACCGTGTCCAGTAGTTAATACGCCCAAGGGCAAACTCTCCGAGGAGAGGTATATTTTGGCAAGCTTGCCTACTTGTTATAATATCACAATTAAAATAAAACGACACCTTAATAGAGATGCATAATAATGTTTGAACATACTTTAGCCTTAAACAACTTGTATTTAAACTTTGTGTTATAGTTAGCTTTACAATATTTTTGTTTTCTCGGTCACTAAATTCTGAGTTCTTTCATGTTTTGCATTAGGCTTCCTACTTCTGCGATCTTTAAATTTAAAGAATATGCATACAAATTTATGGAATGCTTAATTTGATATAAATTTTATTTAAATGCGTAAATATGACGGTAAGGCAATATTACGACCTAATTACAGCATTGACATTTATGAGGCAATCAATGAGAATTTCCCTCGGACATTAGCTTCCCGGCATCGGCTGCTTATGCTACAAGCCAATGAAAATTTCTAAACGGTTGGAAATTAAAACCATTATTGGTTGACAAAACGTGCAGTTCAGCAAGATTTTTCAATAGGTTTAGATAATCGCTAGACATGAGAACTGGATAATCAAGTTTCGTATCATCGGCGTGTCTAATTGAAAATTTTGGATCCTCCGAAGAGTACAATCATTAACTCAAAGTGGCAAGCAAGCCGTCTTGAGGCATTGTGTTAAAAGTTTTACCAAGGTCAAGAAGAATGACATCGACGGCTTTTCGTGAATCCAGCCAATTGGTCCAATCATCCGCAAGAAGGTTGCTAGACCACGATTTTCCAAAAAGTAAACAATGCTGGTTATTAGTGAAAAAGTCAAACCTATTAAGAAATTATTATATTGAAGTTTTAATATTCGTTCCACTGTACGGAAAATTTGACTGGTTTGCAAGGTACCTCAAAATTTCCCTAGATTAGCCCGACTGCCAGACTTCTGAATCAGAGCAAGATAGTTTACTTTACACGCTATTAGTACCGTACCAGTATTGGCACTTAGAGTAAAAATATGATTGAAAGAATCGGCCAGTGTAGCGGCAAGATTATTTAGTAAACAGGGGTGTAATCCGTCTGGACCCGCGCTCTGGTTGTTGTTTATAAACAGTTGCGCAGATGCAATGAAACATCAAGAGTTCAGGATGATCTTGGTTTTTGGAGAACGCGAGCTTGATATATGGTCGCTTCGATGAAACTTTGGCAAAATAAGATCCAAGAACTGGGTCCGTCGTTTTTAAGAAAGTGGCAAGGACTCCATTATCAGACTTTAATTCAGAAATCGTTAATTTGGTTACTATAGAAAGCTTCTGGATAAGGAGAATTAACTTCTTAAGTCCATTCTCTGTTTCCACTTAATTTTCGTCGAAGTATTTGTATGCGGATTCTGAGCTGGTTTTTACTTATCATACGCTTTATCAACGACAATGGGATTAGCGCCACGTCTGTAAAGACTCACAAAACTCTTCCATTGTTAAATAAGTAACGGGACTAAACATCAACCAGTCAATATTCGGGTAGTTTAAATAACCGATAATACAGAGGTATTTTTCAACTTTAAGTTTCTCCTAGAATGAAAATGCGAATTTGTACCAGTAGAATTATTCATTTGAAACCCCAATTGGGACGGTATAATTCAATTTACAATTAAGATGGGTTTTTTTTTTAAATTAGTCGTGAAAAGACTTAAAATACCTACTACCAACTTGTTATTTTTCATGACAGAGGGAACCCGAGACTGCCTTTCGCTTCGTTATTGAGGTGGTTCGACAATAGACAGCGTGGCCCGCGGGACAGAGGAGGGGGTGCCTTACTGGGGAGGTTTGGGACGAGAGTGAAAGGCGAGTTTTTGAGTTATTTGTGCAGTGGGAAAGGGGAGGAGGGGGCCCTACTGTGGTGGTTCCACTATGGGGTAAAGGGTACCACGGAAATTCTCGCATGGGAATAAGGTGGAGGGGGGACTAACTTGGTGGTTCGACTATGGAGAAACTAGCTGAGGCATCTCGGCTAGTATCAAATAAAAGAACGCACCTGGGTTGAAAGCTAGGGTGGTCTCTTTCTCTAAAACAACCGATATAGTTCTATGAATTGTATTGGTTTTATCTGTAAAGTTAACTAGTTTTTGCTATAAAAAGAACTTGTTTTTGTACAAATGATCTAGTTTTTTCTTTAAATTATAAATATACTCTCTAAAGCTTTTCTATGAAAATTTTATAAAAAAATCACCGAAATTAATGTAGTGTTTTTACAGAAAACTCTGGTTTTAATTGTTTAGAAATTTTTGTACGGTTAACCATATTTTCAACGTGATTAAAATTAAAATAAATTAATTAATAATTAATTGAAATCTGCTTGTATTTTAAAAAAACAGATTTTTATTTACTTTTTTATCTTTAAATTAAATATTGCGCAATATGAATTTTTAGTGTTTCAATACTTCTATTTTACGCTACACAAATTATTTTAAAAGAATATATAAAAAAGTTGGCAAGCCAAAATATACCTCTTCTCGGAAGAATTGTCCCTAGTGGTATTAATTTCTCGAGATGACCCTTAAGGATTTATCTCCGCAATTCAAGGTTATTTACTAAAAACGTAATCCTGGTTCAATCCCGCCCTGTATAAAATTTTTATTATAATTAAAATAATTCAGACAAAACAACAACCGAGTTTAATTTATTCAGAATATTATAAATTAAGTAGTTACAACCGTGAGCTAGACGTACTAAAACAATACACAATTGAATTTACCCCTATTTATAGTACAAGTTTATCAGCCCCTCGGATAGGTAAAAACTCTAAGAGCTTTCTATAGAAATCTGAGGTGTTTTATAGAAGGCTCTTTCCTTTCTATAACATTTTTACATACTCTAAAGAACCTCAGAGAAACTTAAGGGTTTCTTAATGATTGAATATAAATTTTTATAGACCATTTTTGTACGGGTGTAACCTTTGGAACGATATCTTTAAAGTGCCATTAAAGTTGATTTTATGTTTCGCGTGGTAACATTGGGAGCCAAATATCTTGCATTTTTTAATAATGATGAAAACCCCCGTTCTTTTTTTAAAAAAACGATACTAAACGGAACTAAATTTTGTTAATTGCCATTGATTTAATGTTAAGCAGGGTAGCAATCTGAGCCTACTACGTCACATTTATATTTAGGGGATAAAAACTCCCGTTCGATTATTTAAAACATTAGGGCACTGGCATGCATAGAGGGAGGGAACTTATACCGACAGAACGACACCCCAATTATATACCTATCAAGTGCCGTACCAGATAATTTATTGTTTAACGGGGTAGCATTTGGAGCCTAATACGTCGCATTTTCGTTTGAGGGATGAAAACCCTTCTTAGATTACTAAAGATGGCACAGCATTGACATGGATAGATAGAGGGAACTTATACCGATAGAACGATACCTCATTTAAATATATTTCAAGTGCCGATGAAGGGAATTTAATATCTAGCGTAGTAATATTCGGAGCTTAATATCTCAAGGCACTAGCATGGTTCGACAGAGGGAACAAATACCGATAGAACGACAACCGAATTAAATATCTATTTAGTGTCCTAAAAGAGAATTTAATGTTTCGCGGGGTAACATTTGCAGCCTGATAAGTCGCATTTACATTTCAGGAATGAAAATCCCCCTTCGATTATTAGAAAGAGGAAACTAATACAGAAAGAACGACACCCCAACAAGGGCCGTGGAAGATAATTGAAAGTTTAGCGCGGTAACATTCAGAGCTACGGCGGTTCTAAACTCACTTACATCACTACCATCATCATCTTCACCAGCGCCAACGACCGCATCGAAAATAACAGCCTCTTTCACTAGAGATGATAAGGCTTAAAAAGCCAAAATGAAACTATAGGCCTTTTTAAACAGAAATCGTCCATTGTCTATGTTTAAATTACGATCCATGGTCTACGAACCATTTCAAATATTAATTAAGAGACCGCTACTTCATGGAAATATTTAATCATGATTTCCTTCTATACCGTGGAGACGGCAGTTAACAGGTCACGGTGTGCATTAACTGTTAGCTTTACCAAGGTGGGAGATGTTAGTCATGATCCAATTGTCTCGAACTCCGACTTCGGTCAGGTATGGGTGGAAACTGAGATTTAGCTCGGCGGAATTTGTTTCCGGTTGTGCGGGTGCGAGTCTCCAAATGAGGCGCCGTTTCACTTGCTTTCAAACTATTTGGAGGCACACCAGCTAGATATCCGGTGCCAGCTATGCAAGGGGTGGTGGGGCGCGGTGTGCTTATCTTACCGGCATTTTGGTTCACTTACTACGTAGGTTGGGTGTCTGCTGGGTAGCATCCACCCTTATTTGCACAACTGTGCGCGAAGTGGTGATTGGTCGTCGTATTGCTGCAACTTTTCAAGGCTTGGGTGGCTTGCGTCAATGGTGTTACTGTCCTTGCTCCCCATGGCTGCTATAATACCTGTCTATACTGTAGACGATTGCGTAGGGCATTTATGATGAGACCTGCGTTTGATGACTCCTAGGTACAACAGCTAAATATCCTGACCCATTGTACCAAAGAAACTAGTTTATCACTCCTTCAACCGTGCGTATGAAAATTATGCTTCGGATACCGGGACCCATCAGGGTATTTAGTATTGTCTACGAAAGGCTGCATTGCCGAATGTCACAGTCTTACGTCAAACCTAACGGCGTTCATCCAGCATTGCGACATATGTCGTACCATGAACAAAGTTTCATTTCACGTGGTGACATCCCCACACCCTGTCCATGAATGCCCTTGGGAAAATTTGTGTATGAACCTATTTCATCATAACCGACAGAATTGGCTCTTTTGTGTGAACTATTACTCATAATATCTTGAGATTGATGAGCTGCATTCTTCTACCTTGCGTCAATGATCCTGGCTATAAACCTCATTTCGCACGTCATAGCACACCTCAAAGGATCATTACTGGTATTGGACCGCTTTTCCAAGGAATTTTCAGTCTCATTGGAACAGTGGTGTGTTAATCATTCTACCTCAAGCCCCAACTTTCTTCAATCGAATGAGATGGCTGAACGTAGTATACAAACGATCAATAATACATTGACGAATGATAAAGCGACCGCTATTGATCCTCACTATGTTCTACTAGAATATCGAGCCACCTTTTAAGTAAATTTTATTGCACCTTTCGAGATGTATTTGGGCTGGCTCTAACGAACAAGCAGCAACAATTAAGTACCAAAATAGCCAACCCAATCCATTGATGACGCGCCTTAAGTCTGATAACTCGATTCCCATTGAAATTGGATTCTGGCACCTGTTATATAACTACGAAGATAGCACCTGAGTCATAAGTCTTAGAGACTGAGAATGGCACCCACTTAAAGCATATTTTCCTCAATTTTCAACCATCACTATCACATAGTACGGAGTGCGCAGTGTATAATCACCGTTTACCAGTAGCTATAGCATCAAGTGTCCCACTTGTTCCGTTAATGACCAACCGAAACAAACCTCACTTATAGCTATAACGTACAATTGGCCATCCACAAACCGAACTCAAACACTAGTGCCATCAATTGCCGTCAATCGCCTCATGGTGCTAGTGCTGCTGCACTTACCAAGGCACACTCGATAGACATGCAACACAATCCTGATGACCCTACTCTCTTACTGGCCAAGCGCAAATAATTTCCCCAGCAGGATACTGATCAGGGCAATTATAAGAACGTTACTGGTAAACGAGGTCCCTTTGTTTTGCTCTCCGAGAAAAATGACTCTACGGACAGTAGTTGCACCATATTGTTTGAAATGCCACAGCCAGGCTTTTCCTCCCTCACATCAGCCGCTGAAATTACTACTTATGCAATTCCCGTACGCGTAAAGATAATTATTTCGTAAAAAAAAACAAGTGACACGAGATTATTGTATCATTTTATTGCGATCGCGAGAGAGTGTATAAATCCACAACCACATGAACCCCTTTATAAATAACATAATAAGTTAAATACTAGCCATCGAAAACCTTTGCAATACAAGTTTAGCGTAATTCACACAAGCAAAGATTTGGAAAAACAAGAGTGTTCGTAACGTTGCGATCTGCCAGTATTTTTTATGTTTATAATTTATAAGCGCATGTATTGCAGTTCTATAGTCTACGAACCTGGGTTTTAATATCCTCCAACCTCATTTTTCAATGACGTCTCTATCCCCTTTTACAACAAAAAATGCTAGAATCTTAAATCCGTCAACGTCATACTACCCGTCAATTGCAGCCAAGGGCTAGTGCGAACTATCGTGTGGACCGTTCTGTTTTAGATATTTCCATTGAATTGGGATTATACTACATCTAGATCCAAAATTTATATGTTCTGAGGCTGGGGTCTCGAGGAACACTCTTAAAATAATGTATCAACGGTCATATTAATCATAAGGGGCTGGCGTCACCTAACTCTCAAAGAAAATATATATATTTTAAATATCGTCTGCTTATACTATGTTCACAGTAGTGCTATATGACACCACTGGCTTAAATCATTATGGCCGCTGGCTTCTAGTAGATGACGACACCGACTTCTGATAACTCTTTCGTTTAGTACGTGATTTCAAGAATGTGCCCCTCTGCAGCTATACAAATTTTGGCTCTATAGAAGTACTATATTCCTAACTCAATGAATATTTCATTATCTTGGAAATTGTCGAATGTATCATATTAGCAGTGTCTGCATTAGATATTTCATTTACTCGAACGTGCCATATAATTAAATTACCATACCTTGTTAGATACGAATTTCAACTTTGCAGAATCAGTCCTCTGTGTGAAGAGTCGTTGGACCTGCTGTGCAATCTGCAGCCAGACTTGCCAGTTGATCTCGATCCCAGTCTAGGGGCGCAACAACCCCCAAAAGCAAGGTAATGTCCATCAATATGCTACATTAATGACTAAGAAAAACACATGAGACATTTGCGTGGACACGTTGGAAAGCCCCGGTTGTCGGGCCCCTAGATCCCACCCACAATGGAACGTATTGTACGATTGCGATTATTCGATAGTATAAATAGATATTTTTAGTCATTAAAGTAAGTTATACAAGTTTGGAATATTAACGTACAATAAATTGAATTTTGAAATAAGATAAAGATAATACATTATTAAGTACAAAGTGTCTATTTAAGTGACAAAAATAATATAATGACGACGAATCCGAAATTAAGTATACAGTTGTCCCCTTTGATGATTGTTTATATAACTAGATTTATCTTTAAGCATTAGGCTCTTGCGTATATAGGAAAATAGTCAAACTCTCAGGTATAGGCCTGTAATCGCATAAAAATTATTTTTATGCATGTGTTAATGCACTGTAGCCCGAAAATCCGTCATGTTACGGTAAAGGTATACACTATTTAATTAATTCCATCGGCGCTATTTTGAACAGCTGGACAATAATAATAATAATAATAATCAGCTAGGCTAATAACCAAGGCACCACCTTAGGCCCAAGTCATATAGAGACTTATATGTCCATGTTTATGAAAATAAAATTGATAGCCGAAAGTTCCATTTTCGTTATCTGGCTAACGAAAATCACTAGTGAGCGACTGAAAAAGGAAGGATCGCGATCAGAGGCTTTATCCAACTGCCCTGACTCAGAAATGTCTTTCGGTTTTGCTCACTGTAAATTAACAAGAACGTTTTCGAAAGATTGGGGTAGGTGTAAAAATTAAGTTCAATACTGGCATCATTTAACATCCAAATATTAATAGTGAGAGCGCATGGTGCTAAATTGTTCGGAATTGGTAAACAGCTCTGAAAATTGGTATACACGCGCATTGAACTATACTCGATCTCGACTACCGAATTTTTATTTTTCAAAAAAACCTACTATAGTGAGTTGCAGGCTAAGAAAGACAAAATATATAGTACAGTCGGCGCAAGGATACCTCAGACCATTTCCGGCCAGTCGACCGCGCGTAATTTAAATTTGACCACTTTACAGTCAATTTCAAATTTCGTGAGTTTCATCGTTTTTTCGCGCCATCTAGGAACTGAAATTGGAATCTATTTTTTAATTTCATGTTGTCATGAGTTTAATTACTGAATGCAGCTAAAGAAGGTTCGATAATTGAAGCTCCAAATATTTTAAATAGCCCAAGAGGTTACTATAAAAAGCATGATAAAGGTTTATTGTTAAGAAGTAAAGAGAAAAATATAATTTTAAACGTCTATAGCTCATTAAGACAACGTTACCCCAAGCACGGCCGTCTCGAGATCTGCTTCGCGCTCATAGCGGCACAGGCGATCGTACGAAAATCGCGTATGGGAAATTAGTTCAAAAACTTCTCACATCGTTTTCTGGCGCTAGTCTAGCCCCCCCTTGAGAAAATTTGCAGCCATGTTATCGAATGGGAGGAACTGCGCGGAACTTTGGAATTTCAATTATTATCGCGTAATGTGTAATTTTTTGTAAAATATTTTTTTAGTAATATTTAAGTTAATTAATAATAAAAAAGTTAAACACCTCTTGAGATTTTTTAACGCAAAGTAAAGTTTTGAAAAACGTTATTAAAATTTAGTCATTCTGGAGCCAGAAGTCGCCGTCGACGTTTTCTGTATATAAATGTAAACATAAACACGTTGTTCTCCTTACAGCTGTAATTTTGCTATGTAGTAACTTCCAGAAGCCTTTTATTTAATTTATTTTAATTAAAGTAGTGAAATAAATGAATTTTAATTAACTAACTGACACTTGGAAGATCACTATGAATGAATATAGTGATGGAAACTTGGAAGGTATTTAAATCTGATAAATATAATAAACCAATGTGAATTTCCCACTGAATGATACAAGACTAAAAATTTAGAAAACTAAAATTTACAACTTGAGTACTTTTCAAGAAAGAGGCTTATGCACAAGTTCTTTCACTTTCTCAAATTTTGCGGACAGAGTTTTGGTAATATTTGTGATAATTGGAAGTACGACCTTTCAACAAATTAAATCAGCAATTTCATTCGGTAATTATTATTCAAATCACATTGGATGTAAGGGCATAGAGCAATTTTTGGCCACAAGTGGATTTCAATGCTTTTTTAAAGTGGCAGGTGAATCCCGGAGATAGGGTACAGCTCTCTCTATGAATGTTGTTACTATAGCCATTAACATGATAAAGCTTTGCTGCGGATACCTAAGGTTTCCTCTGTCGGACAATTTTATCAATCCAACTAATGGTGAGTCAGAATTAGGCTGTGATACATTTTCAAGGCACAATTCGCAAAAATGTTTTTCCTCTAGGATTTGTACTAGATAACCAGCCAAGTATGCGATACTTGCTAGCCGTAAGGTGCATCTCTGTGTATCTGGGTACTCATAACTTCAGATGGTAACGTAACTTAATTGCCGTTAAAAATAGTTGAAAATCCATCGAGTCTAGTATCAATCATGGCTGATAGATCTGTGAAGCTGTCTTGGGGAACGTTAGATGTTTTAGGTTTTGTTAATGATATAGTGCCTCTCTTAAGGTAGGATTCTAAACTGAATATAGTTTCTCTTGCATCAAGCATGTCATTCCCTCCAGCCATTTTCCTGAGAATGCTGAAAAACATTTCAATAGCATCGCTCGTTAAATTTCTTGTCAAGACAAACTGGAAACCAGATTTAAGGAGGTATGACACGCAAGATATTGTAGACAATGAAGTTATTCTAATAGATATTATAGATTCATATGTTTCCTTTGTCAATATTTTCTTTAATTTGCGGATCTTTAGACCTTGATAGTAATCACTTTCCTTAAAATGTCCCACTACAAACAAATCTTGCGTGATGCGTAAGCTTGATTGACCCCAAAATCTTTTCTAGATATGTTCTTAGTCCATAATTTGCATAAACTTTCATCAACTGGAAACTGATGAAATTATACATTGATATTCTTCTTAGATTCACAAAATGGAACACAACAAATTTTTGTGGTGGGCATTTTTGCAAATTAAAAATAGGCAATATTTTAAAACTTAAGTTTGAGAAATGTGAACTTAATTTAAAGAATAATAAAGGTATTTATTAAATAATATGAATAATATTGTGGTTATTTATTTAAAATTCTGATAAAAAATGCGAATACTGGTTTGAAAATTGTGAAAAACAAAAGAAACTTTGGTTAGGCTTAGCAATTAACTAATAAAACTCAATATAAGCATATTACTTTAATTAAATAAATGTTTTAAATGAAAACTTATTAGATAAAGATCAAATCATAAGATGTATATCCCAAACTTTCCAGAAGTTTTTGAAAAACAATGCAAAAAGGATTAACTAGTTGAATTTACCGCCATAGAAAACTATTAAATATCCCGCTAATTTTTTACATTTAAGGGGGGGCTCAGACAGCGCTCCTAGTGTTAAAAGAAGGTATTCGCGGAAATACATAGGAGAGGAAATCTTTGCCTGGGCCGCTATGAGCGCGAAGCAGATCTCGAGACGGCCGTGCCCCAAGAAAGCGTGGTAACTATTTTAAAAGAAACTGCCGATTTAACTGGTAAGACGTAGAAATAAATTTACAAAAATAAATAATTATACATACTATTTTATATTTAAGAATGATAGGAATGCCTTATCTTTTAAATTTGCTCGCCACCACAATTATGAAATTAAAAAATAAATATTCCAATTTCGGTCTCTAGATGGCGCTAAAAGACGACAAAAAGAGCAAAATTTGAATTTGACCGTAAAATGGCCAAAATTCAAATTTCGCGCGGTGGAATGACCGGAAACGATCTGAGGCATCCTTGCGCCGATTGTACTATATATTTTGTCTTTCTTAGCCTGCAACTCACTATAGATAAAAGTTTATACGCAAAAAACCCGCATCTTCGTTTAAGTGTGTTTTTAAAATGAACAAGTCTAAGCTACACCGCATCTCCGCAACTTTGGGAATAAAAAATGGTAAATCGCATGTAGCTCGGGTGGTAAAGGTGGTAAAGTTATGGATTTTTTATGGTGATACGTTTCACAGTGCTATTTAAAACTTGAAATGGAACCACATCCAAATATTTTTTTACTTGACGTTTTTTACCATTTTTAGTTCCACATCGAGGTATATATATATCGAAGTGGGACTATTGCTATGGACGGATTGTCGTTAAGTGTTGTGTGTGTGTGTTTGTTTGTTTGGTGTGGAAAGCAACGACACGGCAGATGGCGCTGCGAAATTAATTTGCAGTTTTGGCGAAACCGGGATTCGAACTCACTCCGATTAATGACGCCTTTACGCTCTCGGCCACTGAAAGTTTACCAGAATTTGTTCGGAACTTCTACTGTATTCTCGTCAGTTTTAGCGACGCGGGGGGAGTTGGCTAGTTAAGTTGTTGAAATTCTTGTCCGTTTTTACGCCTTATTTTACGTATATTTTCGGAGTTTAAGGTCAAGTGAACCTCAAACTTCGCGTCGGGTGCTGGGTGGTGGGTGGTGGGCACACTCGCTTAAGATGCCTCGCTCGAAAGTGAGTACTCGAATAAACGAGCTCGAAAATTTTAAATGCCCTCTTCCGCATATGTACTTATAAATGCTCTAAAAGCCCCACAATGAGATACTTATTTTCTTATTTAAATAAATCAACAAGAGACATTAAAAAACTTCATCACTCGTTACACCAAACAAAAGGTTCAAGACAAACTACGAGTTCAATCCACACTGACGAACTTCCTTTTGGGTAATAAAAGCAATAGAACCATAGAGAAACAATTATAAATTGAAGTCACTATCGGGAGAAGGTATTATATTATTAAGAACACGCGTACGCTTAAAACGTTAAAGCATTGAAGACCCTATTTCCCTTCACACACTTACGTACCGCCATTATTAATTATTGGACTCCCATACTCATCCAAAAACTAGGGGCATTCGGGCATATGTAGTTTTATATCTATGAAGGTAAATTTTTATTACGATAATCTTGGCCGTATACCATTCGCAAAACTTAGGTATATTAACTTACAAGTTCACGTAAAGACTACCCGTTTATAGCTTTACCACAAATAGATCGAAATTTAAAATATAGCTTTTTGTCAAATTACCTTGCAAGTTAAGTCAATAAATGACCTCAACAGCTTATGAATTGGTTTGCCCACTCGTGTATCCTGAGGGTGGGGGGTGGCCTCTCTTTAACATAGGATGGTAAATAGTATATCTAACTATAGGAAATCTCATGGGCTCAACAGTTTTTATATTGTTTGCCCACCCGGGTCTCCTGATGGTGGGCGGCATCCACCCTTTCACTTAGGGTGGCAATTTATATATCCAACGATAAGAAATCACAATGCCTCAAAAGCTTTGTATTAGTTTGCCTACCTGTGTCTACTAAGGGTGTATGGCTTTGCCCATTCGAATACACTGATGTGGAACTAATATTACGGCCTGGGCCGAATTGTTTTTCTCCATAGGGAAAAATGGTAAATCGCGTGTAGCTCAGGTGGTAAAGGTGATAAATTTATGAAATTTTTTATGGTGAAACGTGTCACGGTACCACTTAAAACCTGATATAAAACCACAACGAGATATTTTTTTATTTATTTTTTTCTTTCAATTTTCCCGCTTTCTTCAGATTTAATCTTTTTTATATCGAATTTCCATGGGAACCACAACTAAGCCTAATTAAAAAAATCCATAACTCTACCACCCGAGCTACACGCAATTGACCATTTTTCCTTATGGAGAAAAAAGAAAAATTGTAAAATCATAACTTTACCACCTTTACCACCCAAGCTACACGCGATTTACCATTTTTTTGTTCCTACACGGGTAACGGGTTTCTCTTCGACTTGTATAGATAATACCTTTACGAACTATGACGGCTATGTGAATGTTCCTTTAGACCTGGAAGTCACTGATCACTACCCTATAATAATAATATTTAATGACAACCCCCAAATCTCACCAACTAATAAAATACGTAATCTTAGTAAAGCTAATATGCTTAAATTGGTTTCTAATCTTAATAAAATTAACTGAAAAGACCTATACTCTTTTGGTGATATTAATATGGCGTATAATGTTTTTTACGAAAATATAACGTCGATTTACAACGGTACTTCTAAGTGAGGTGGCGGAGTGGTTAGCACTTTCGCCTCGCAGCAAGAGGAGCCGGGTTCGATCCCAGCTTGTGGCACTGGGTAAAAACTCGGAACAACTCCTTCTGCGTTGAGTTTGCAAGTTCTCTCCCCACTGGTTTAAGGGGTTTTCCCCCGAGTTCTTCGGTTTCCCCTTCCATAAACACTTGTCTAGGTTAACGGTAATAGTTAATGTAGGGAGCTGTTGGCTCGATCTCGTGGCATGCAGGGCTTGCCACCGCCCTCCTACGCATTGTAACCCGGCCACCTGAATTAAGGGCTTCAAAAGTCGCATGATGACTTAGGCCTAAGGTGGTGCCTTGGGTATTAGCCTAGCTGATTATTATTATTATATTATTATTAATTAAAAATTTAGCTACTGGGGTGGATTCTTGGATTACCGCCGATATAAGAAATCTCCTTAAGCAAAAGCATAAATTAGAAAAAATATACAAGCGAGCACCTAATCAGACAAATAAGAACCTCTACTTCTCGCTGCGTAACCATTGTAACAATCTCATAAGAAATGAGCGTAGTAACGTTTTTTACAAGAAAATCACTGAATCCTCCTCCTCAAAAAATAAATGGAAAATTGTGAATCAACTACTAGGCAGTAAGGAGCAAAAAACGGCAAAAATACCTATAGATCCCGCTACATTAAATCATGGCTTTACTGTTAACGAAGCGATACCCAGTAATAATCTTCCCTTTTCTGAGGTAGACATGGCCCCAAACACAATGGCGCTTTATAAGGTGGATGAAAAAGAACTTTTTAATAACGCTAAATCTCTCTCTAACAGCTCTGCTCCCGGCCTAGATAACTTGCACCCCAAAACCCATGAAATTTGCCATCGCCCAACTTCTTACGCCTTTAGTATTTCTTATTAACTTGTCCTTTCTGCGCGGTACATACCCAGATAGTTTAAAAAAAACTGTAATCACTCCAGTGTTTAAAAAAGGTGACCCATCTCTACCGAACAACTACCGTCGGATCTAGCTCTTATCATTTATCTCAAAAATCTTTGATAAAGCCTTCTATAATCGCTTGAACTCATTCGTTGATAAAAACAATATCTTATTGGATTACCAGTTCGGCTTTCACGCTGGTAAAAGTTCAATGAATTCCCTAGCCGGCTCATATAAATTTATCCTTGATGCCCTGAACACAAGCCAATGCTGCCTGGGTATATTTTTAGATCTCAGGAAGGCATTTGATAGTATACCTCACGATAAACTTATTAATAAACTGGCGCGCCTGGTGGGCGGGGCCTGGCGGGGGCCTGGCTCAAGAGTTACCTAACTAATCGACAGTGTTCCACTAGAGTGGGGGATAAACTTTCCCCATCTAGCTGCCTAACCTCAGGAGTCCCCCTGGGATAGGTGCTCTCCCCAGTGTTATTTAATTTATATATCAATGACCTAATTAACTTAGTCCCCCACGAGCAATTATATATGTATGCAGATGACGCCTTGTTCCTATGTAAATCACATTTATTAGACCCCGCCATTGAAGCGTATAATTTTTACCTAGATAAAAAATATCTGTGGCTTTTAGATAATGGTCTGAGGCTTCTACTTTGATAGTCACCTAATATGGGATGTTCATGTCAATGAAATTAGCAAAACACTCGCCCGGGTATGCGGTATGGTCTGCTATGTCTTTTCATATGGTATATAACAATCTTCCTTATTTTAAAAAGTGTGTTAAAGATTTAATTTTACAGAAAATGATTTGATCGTGGGTTTTTTTTTCTCTTTTATGTTTTCTGAATTTTTTTGTTTTTTGTGATTTTTTTTGTATTACGCGGGTATTTTAATTGTGTTCTACTATTGGACTGTATTTTAGTTACTAGTTTTTCTAAAATTTTGATAATTTAATAGCGCGGGCTTACAAGTCACACTGTGACTTAGCCCGTTGTGTGTATAATGTTTTTGTTTTCTTTTTAAAAGGTTTACTAAATAAAATTGAAATTGAAAAAATTTTATTTCTAAAGTCGCAACTTAGAATATTTAATTTTAAAAACACACTTAAATGAAGATGCGCGCGTCCTCGGCAACAAGCCAGTTTTTTTTTTTTGCTTATAAAGGGTTTTTTTTTTTGGAAAATAAAAAATAGGTAGTCGAGAGTATAGTTCAAGGCAGGTGTATACCAATTTTCAGAGCTGTATACCAATTCCCAACAATTCGGGTGTTTTTTGTAACCATGCGCTATCACTATAAATGCGTTACAAGAATTATTAAAGCTGCAGTTCAGACTTTAACGGTTTTACCACACTTGGGAAAATCTCAGAAAGGAATTAATATTATGTTAATTTACTTTGACTATTTGAAAGATATTATCAGTTGTAAACAATAATGCAAAGGTTGGGGTGACTTGGAAATTATACGTATTTAATTTTTGAAAATTATGTAAACATAATTATCTACTAAGAAATTTTAGATAAGAGTTTAAACTCCCGTAATCTATTGACAGTAGTAAAGATATAGTGCTGAAACCTTTCTACTCAAATTTCCAGGGCCTACAAAGGGTGTGAACGTTTGTGAAAAACCTACATAAAACGAAACACATACACTTTGGCCTACCTTCAACATACGACTACCTACCTAGATACAGTCACGCACCAACCTTCAAATATTATATTAAACATACTTTTAAAACTTTCAAAAATTCATACGGAATACAAAAGATAAGTACGCAGTCGAATGCTCACACTCTTTCTGTGTCAAATTCGTCGTGCATGATAGTGGTATGCAAAACGTATTTACGACGTAGCTAACATGCGCCTAAAATATATATACATGTACCTTCTCGATACCATATTACACTACAGGTATAATGCGAATAAAAAGACCTGTATAAAAATTTATTATCACTCATGTATATCAAAATCTTCGACCAAACAAATTCATCATTAAAATGTAACTTTTCTCTTTTTAATAGTTTTAGAAAGTTAAAATTGCTTTGGGTAATTTTAGCAATCATTTATTGAACAAACGCATAAAATGCAATATCGCCTATGTTTAAAAACATCCATGAACCGTTTCAAAATGTTTATTAACGAATTTACAGAACTTAATATATAAAAACCTGGACTGGATACATCACAATAGAGTGGTCACCACTCAACTCCGTTATCTTTTGATTAAATAATAACGTTTTTCGAAGGAATTCATCAAAATGTCAGAGGACAACTTGGTGCCTTTTCCAGGAACACATATTACGATAAATTAATTTCTTTTATAAATTGATCTTTGTTTTATCTGATTATTTTAAATATCAATTGCTACCAGTAGCGGCGCCAGGATTTTTGTAAGATATAATTTTGAATTTTGCAGTTGCTGGGATAATAAATTGGTTATACCCAAAACCTCATCGAGCGCTACTATCACAATTAAATGTTTAAAATTTTGTAGTTCCGAGAGATACTCACGGCATTCTGCCACTTCATCCGCTTGACCATTATTGACAATATATTCTAATCTCCTAATGATAGCATCGCATCTATTTCTGAAGTAGTGTATAGCTTTCATCTTACTGGACCAACGAGTATCACATCCTAAGGGCATTTTTAGAACTACTTTATAACCTATAGTTGTTTTTGGGAGTTCACGAAGCACTCGCTTCGTCGGCAAGAATGAGACTGAACATTGTAAATCGCTAGGCTAAACAATCAGCTAGGCTAATAAATAAAAAAATTTATAATCGATAAACTAATGGCTTGGGAATCATATTGGTGTAAATCGATAAATCCAAGAAATCGTTCCCGACACTCTCCTGCTTTTGTGGTGTACCTCACGCATACGCTCATTTGTTCAATTCGAGAACTGTCCCGGCTTTCGTTGGCTATCACGGAAAAATATCTATTGGTCTTTGTAATTTCATCCACTATAATATTTTGTATCAATCCCCCGTTAATTTCAATGAGTTCGTTTTGGATAGAATGATGTGTATACTTTGCGTTATTGGGCATATTATCACATTTCTTTTTTAGTTATGGACATTTCCGTTTCACTAATTCCAAAATTTCAATAAAATTCCCTCTATTTTCCGACTCATTTACTTCTCTATGCCCTCTTAAAGCAATAGGCATATCTTGTTGGCCACATGTCAAAATAATGTCAACATGCGTAGACAACACTTCGCGGTTTCTAGCTATATCGATTTTTTGTTGATCGTTTATTTGACATGCAATAGAGCCTCGATGTTTTAATTCCAAGTACGTCAAATACCTCTCATTCGACAGTTGGTGACTCGATTTCCAGGAATTAAAATGTTCTTGAAATTTTGGGGCCATGTTTTACCAATCGCAATAACCAGTTACGAACGATGTTGCTTTTGGTGTTAAAAAGTGACGACAACTGAAGCAGAACACCTTGTTGGTTGCCACTGAAAATTCTAACAATGGATATTTTTCATAAAATGAATTAATGAAACTTCGTAATTTCCCCGTCGCTCCAAATCTAGTGTTTGGGAATTCTTTTAGTCTAGGTTGCATGGGTTTCGAGTCATAACTTTTATCGGGAATTGACCATTATAATTCGCTTTCTGTAGTCTTGTTTTGACTTTCTACAGAATTAATTTTGACTGACTCACGAGTCTCACGTAATGTAAAATCTGAAGCATCGTCACCAGGGCAATCGTCATTATCGTCGTTTGGAAATGAGAGTCTTTGAGGAAACTCTCGTCGTATGATTGACAGAAATATTCCTAGCCCTTGCTCAAAGATATTAACTAACCAAGGCGGGGGAAAATGATGAAAAAATGCAAGCCGTGGCCTTTCGTGGAGTGAGTTAAATCCGAGAGAGGGGGTTACATACGGGGGAAGGTAAAATAAAAAAGAGGGGGAGATTCGAATTCAGTATGGAAACATTTTGTCTTAAACACTACATACAAGTAATAAAATGGGGGGAAATCAGATATTATGGTTCTTTTGATTAGTAGGATAGTTAGGCCATCACTATTACTACTATTACATAACATATACAACCTCTGAGGAGAGCGGTCATCGTTTTTTATCGCTCCGCGATAAGCGACGAATACGTTCTAAACTTAGGCTTAAGCCTAACGTTATAATATGTCAACGTGTAAAAAGTGCTCAATAATTCTAAGGACGTTATACAATGTACGTTTTGTAAGGATTACCTCCATATTACATGTACCACAACTAAAAATGACGATTCTTTTCGTACTGCACGTAAAGCTACATGGAAATGCGATTTTTGTTAGGAAAAAAAAACCTCCAATAAGCCTGATAAAAATAACGAAGATATTCAAGAGGTCAACAAAATGGATAGTACGTCTGAACGAGAAGTAGCCGAACCAGGAACATCGACGACGGACTTAAAATTTCTTATCCAACAAGTAAGCCAAATTCATATAAAATTGAATAAGCTGGATGAAATCGAAGCGAACGTCAGCAAAATACCTAAAATTGAAGATAAACTACATAAAATAGACGACTTAGAAAAATCGGTTCAGTTCTGCGCAGATAAAATTGACGACTTTAATCAAACAATTGCCACAATGAATAATAGCTTAAAAATCATAAAACAAGAAAATAATGACCTAAAAATTAAAAATAAAGATCTAGAAACAAAAGTGAAAAATCACGAAATAAGTAGCAATGAAATTAAACAGGATGGACTACTCCGTAACCTAGAAATTGTTGGTATCGATAAAACCCAGAATGAACAATAACAAACTATTTTAGAAACACTAGCAAAGATTATAGGCTTGGTGTATGATGTAAATGAAATTAGCGACGTTTATCGAATGCCTGTAGTAAATAAGCAAATATCAATTATTAGAGTAAAAAACATAGAGATAAATGGCTGAAGTCCTTTAAAAATAAACGTAACATACTAGGTGGTGACATTGATAAAATTCTTGGAAATAATAAAATATATATAAATGAGCAATTAACCCCCTTAAATAAAAAAGTAATATATGAAACAAAACAATTGGCCAAATTAAAAAATTACAAATATGTTTGGGTGGGTGACGTAAAAATTTTCCTAAGAAAAGATGATAATTTAGGAGTGATTAAAATTAAATCACTAGATGACCTTAAGACTATAAAATAATATCTAATCTAAGTTAGTAAAATAGTTTTTTTGTACCTCTGTTAAACAATAATATTGACTTTTTGAATAACGCTTGTTTGGAAATTTCTAACACAAATTTTTTATATACAGAAAATTCTCACCCAGACTCAGTTAATATATATCATCTAAATATAAATAGTATTAGAAAGCATTATGACGAAATTTTATTATTCTTTGAATCCCTAAAAATATCTCTTGATGTAATTATTCTCACAGAAACGTTTAAAATTAAAGATATTAACGATTTGGATATAAGTGGATACAAAGCTGTTTGTTCTGAAACGTTTAAAAATCGAAACGACGGAATAATAATATATGTTAAAAATGATTTATTTTTTACCGAAAATAATATTAAATTTACAAATGCCACAATCAAAATTGTCGATATACAATTTCCTAATAATGTAACCTATAGAATTGTTGCCTGCTATAGGTCGCCAAGTGCTAATATAACTGACTTTTTAAATTAAATGCAATTAATTATGCCTCCGATATTTCGTTTCCCTAACGTAATCTGGTTAGGAGATATTAACATTGATATCTTAAATCCTAATAAAATAACCTCTTCAGAATATTTGAATTTGGTTTTTTCTCCTGCATTAATAACAATACACGAATTACGTCAACAACTAAAACATGTATTGATCACATATTCTTAAAAACAATAACTGATACGAAAATATTATCACTAATAGATAAAATAAATATAATGGATCATTATGGGATAGCCATTCAAATCCCTAATCTACGACGGAAAAACTCTGTACTAGATAGTGAATTATCTACCTATAAATATGCTTTAGACCTTGGACAATTAATATCAACTGTTAAAAGTGAAAACTGGTCTTCAGTAATTAAAGAAGAAGATTGCAACATTGCGACAGAACGTTTTATAGAAATCTTACAAAACCATATACGAACCGCCTCTACAAAGCAAAAAGTGGTACTAAGCCATAAAAATAAAAAATTAAAGTCTTGAATCACTAATGCTTTATTAAACTCCATTCGTAAACGAAATCGCCTTACAAAACAATTGAAACGTGAGCCCTTCAACATAAATTTAAAAACGTATTATCTAGAGTACCGTAATAAATTATCCAGTTTAATTCGAACTGTAAAATATAATTATTTTAAAAATAAAGTGGAAAAAAATAATCGAGACCCCAAATCAATTTGGAAAACTATTAATGAGGCAACGAACAGAATTAAAAAATATAATAGAATTGATAAAATAAATGACGGGATTAATGACATATTTGTTAAAAATAATCCTAAAAAAGTAGCAAATTTAATCAACGATTATTTTGCCTCTGTGCGACCGACACTAGCTCAAAATATTCTTAATAAAAACGCCAATAATGATCTAAATAAATATATTAATAATGTACCAAATCAAGAAAAAAGTATATTTTTCACACCAATTATCGCGAGAGATATTGAAGAATGCATTTCAAGTCTTAAAAATCTAACATCGAAAGGTCATGTATTAACCCACATTACTAACCTATCTCTATCATCGGGAGTATTTCTTAATATCTTAAAAAGGTCTATAATAGTACCTATTTTTAAATCCGGAAACAAAACCAAATGTGAAAATTATAGGCCAATAACCATATTAAGTAACTTGTTCAAAATTATTGAAAAAATTATTAAAAAACAGTTGATAAAATTTCTAGATAGTACTAATTTTTACTCAAAAAACCAATATGGCTTCAGGAAAAAATTAAATACAAATGATGCAATGTTACAAGTTACAAAATTTTTATATAATTCATTAGACAAATGTAAGAAAGCTATTGGGATTTTTTTAGACCTGAAGAAGGCATTTGATACGGTCAGTCACCCCATATTACTATAAAAATTAGAGAGAGCTGGACGGGTGTGAGAGGTATTCCTTTGAAATGGTTTGAAACTTATTTAAACAATAGAGAAATGGTTGTTAAGATATCTAACACCTTAAGTGACCCTAGATTATTAACCTACGGAATTCCCCAAGGTACTGTTCTTGGCCCTATACTATTTTAAGTATATATGAACGACGTATGTAATATAAATCTTCAGGGCTTGTTAATATCTTTTGCTGACGATACGACCATATTGTGCGAAGGTAACTGGACTGAAGTATTTACCAAAGCTCAAAATAGTATATCACTCATACACAAAATATTGAATATAAACTTGTTGACATTAAATATAAACAAAACAAAATACGTTTGTTTCTCAAGCAACACTGTAAATAATATTAATTGCGAGATTATAATTCATGATACCAACGACTGTATTACTTGTTCGAATAATTGCTTGAAAATAGAAAGAGTATACGAAATAAGATACTTAGGTATAATTATTGATTGTTACTTAAAGTGGAAATGTCATATTAATTTTCTAATTACAAAACTTAGGAGATGCCTTTACAAATTCTATTCATTACGTAACTTTCTTACGATACACTGGTTAAAAATAGTATATTACGCCTAAATTCAATCTGTATTACAATATGGGATTTTAAGTTGGGGAGGCACGTATATTTCAATTGTAGAACCCTTAGAAATTATACAAAGAAAGATTATATGTATCTGCCTAAAAACTAACCCTCTAGAAAATCGTTGGGCATTATATACTAAATTTAAAGTTTTTTCTGTCAGACATCTTTACGCTAAAGAAATATTAATCTATGTGTATAAAAATAGGAACTCGATTTTGTATACAAACCCTTATAATACTAGGAATGTTGAAATAGGAAATGTAACTTACGAAAGACTAAACAAAACAATAGGTCAGAAATGTTGTACCTATCTGGGCCCGAAACTATTTAACGTAATAAATAATAGCTTCAAAATATGTAACTCGTTAACAATTTTTAAATCAAAAATCATTCAATGAATAATTGATATAGGCATAGATAATTTGTACACTTTGCTAGATACCTAAGTTAAATGTAAATATAAATAGAAATCCTCAGATATAATATTATGTTGAAGTAGCTTTGTGTTAAATATATAACCTAAGAATAAAATGTAAGATCTCAGCCACGCACAAACAATATTGTTCATGTGGACTTGAGATGTAAAAAAAAAACTAAATTCTTGTAACCAAAGTTTGCATTAATAAATTAAACATTATTATTATTATTATTATTATTATTATTTATTACTTTTAAGCGGGGGATAACATGCATAATAGATACCAAAAATTAAAACACTCTGACTAATTGGTTAATCAAAAGATTCTCTTACGGTTCTCAATAGGATCCGTCCCAATCTCTTTTCGTTCTGCCATTCTGACTTAAATAAATAATATACACTAAACTCTGATAACTACAATTAAAATGAAACACTACAATTATGGTTGACTACAATTAATTCTAAAACTCCAAAACTTTACAAAAAAAATACTAACGTGAGGGGAAAAACACGAACGGCAAAATCTACTCCTAGCAGTATGCCATACATAAATGGATATGAGCTCTTGACCTCGAGGGGGCTTATTTTAACCTTTCCTCGGACAATAGCGAGGGATTGCGCCTTTCTTAGAAATTCTTTTCTACGTTTAAACAGTTATTTCAGACTTTGACCCTGGATATTCTACGGGGGGAGGGGAAACGAAAGGTTACCTTTATTTGATTTCCAAGCGGAAAATGTCCAGGCGTCCTCTCGATTTACTGGTGACAGCCTTGAAAAACGTGCGCTTTTTCTCGGGTTATTGCTACCTGGTAGTGGATTAAAGGCTCGCGAACATGAAAAGGTTTCCATGGGATCACTGTGAGCTGAGGGGAAAGTTTTCTGTGAAAGCCTGGGTCGGGCCGGCTCCAAATTTATGGCACCATGGGCTTGTGACAGAGAAAATACGCCAATTAGCTCTATAATGCGGGGGCTCTAATCTTAGTATTGCTGAAGGCAGGGATAATAATAATAATAATCAGCTAGGCTAATACCCAAGGCACCACCTTAGGTCTAAGTCATCGGGCGACTTTTAAAGCCTTTTAATTCAGGTGGCCGGGTTACAATGCGTAGGAGGGTGGTGGCAAGCCCTGCATGCCACGTGTTCGAGCCAACAGCTCCCTACACTAACTATTACCGTTAACCTTAACAAGTTTTTGTGGAAGGGGAAACCGAAGATCTCGGGGAAAACCCCTTAAACCAGTGGGGAGGGAACTTGCAAACTCTACGCAGAAGGAGTGGTTCCGAGTGTTCACTCAGTGCCACAAGCTGGGATCGAACCCGGCTCCTCTTGCTGCGAGGCGAAAGTGCTAACCACTCCGCCACCCCGCTGCTAACCACTCCGCCACCCCGCTGCTAACCACTCCGCCATTATATTATATTAAATTATAATTTTTCCTTGATTTGAATCAAATGTTTTTGTTGTTAATGTATGCGAAGCATTGTATGAACGACGATAGCCTTCTTCATCACTAAATTCACTTTTTGATTTTGAAAACTTGATAAAATTTTCATTATCGGGCTCTGGTGTTGGTGTACTTTGTATTTTGATAATAGTTTCTTCATATTCTGAGCCTGAATCATCCAAACATAATTTCTCACTTTCTATAGACCCATCAGAATCAACAGCATTTGTTGTAGTTGATGAACTTGCAATCGACGTTTTCGTTGTCAATTTGTTGCAGTCCGACTTAAAACATTTATCCAGAGCACTTCTTTTACTATTTATAAATTAAGCTTCGGATTTAATTTTTTTGCTTTTTTGAGCTATCGAACTAAACTTCCTAATATATTTTGTATCACTCATGCTTTTATAAAAATTCTAACTTCCCTCAACAAAAACTATCCAAAGCAAGTGAGTGGTTATTTCTGCGACTGAATTTATGTCCGTCCTTGCCGCCCCTTATTGCCCATAACACTTAACAAACGAGTGGTTATTTACTTATTTCTACGACTGAATCAATCTATCAATTTACGTTCATTACTTCGGTACTTCGCATCCCTTACATCGGAACTTACAACTTTACGAAAATGAATGTACGTAGGTACCCCAACAAGAAGACGACCCGAGGTTTCGACGGGCTCTAGTTTTGCCATGGCAACCAAATGTTTTTATAATTTAAAATGTACCTGGAGAAATCGTAGAAAAATTTAAAAATATTCAAAGAATTATGTTAAAAAAATTACGAAAATTTGGGAAAAATTAGCAAATTTCGGTAAATATTAGTAAAATATGTAAATTAGGTAAATTGACAATTTTGTTTATGGAAGGACAATTGGTAAATGCCATTAAAGTGGATAAATTTGTGTAAACTTTACTTGAATTTACCCAAATTTTGGTGATTTAGTGCCATTTACCTAAATTTAGCCACTTAAATGGCATTTGTAAATTTTACTTGCATTTACCTAATTTACACATATTACTAATATTTACCGAAATGTACACGCATTTACCCATTTCGCTTATTTTCCCCAAGTGTACACGCATTTACCCAATGTACAATTTCTCTGACATAATTTATTTTTTAATATAATCAAATCTGGTTTTCCTCCATGTTAATTTCCATAGGGAAAAGTAGATTTTAAGTTATCAAAAACATTTTTGGTTGCCATGGCAGCACTTAAGCCCGTCGAAACTTTTCCTTTTGGGAAATTTCAAGTTACATAAAGTTCTACTTATCCTTCGAATTTATACAAAATCGATGCAAATCACCTCGGGTCGTATCCTTGTAAGTAAAGTAAGTTTAAGTACCATTTATTTGAAAAGATACAATTTGGATATAGTAGCGCTCACGAAAAATTAAAACCAAAAAATAAACTACTGTCTAAGAAAAGTTACTCGTACCTTTGAAAGGAATAAAAACAGCAGTGACGTTAAGGAAATCACTCGCATTGAATATTGAAAAATTAATAACTAAATTATTTCGCAAATAAATTGCTACTGGAAAAAAATATAATAGGGTTACTTCTGCTCACTTGGAAAATGAATTCTTCTCGATATAAACAAGAAAACAGCTTTTTCTTGTTTTCTTTAAATGCATAGGTTTCATTTGTCTATTCAAATCGAGAGGAAGGTCACTTTACCTTAGTGTGTCCTAATAATCACTTCACTTGAAGTGTTTTCATTTCAATCAGGATTAATTATTTCAATCACGATTTCATCATTTAATCACTTCAAACAGGGTTGTACTGGCGACGATTTTGACTGGTGGGCAATTATTAGTCTTGCGCCCCCCTCATACCACTATTCATGTGAACGCAACTACAAATTTTACGATATGCATTTGCACAGTAAATTAATTATTTTATTTCAAAATTGAATTTGTATTTTATAAAAAAATACAAATAAGAAAATTACACCTAATTCATTGTTAATATTGATCACATCAGCTGCGATTAATTGATAATATATTCGAGAATATCAGTCAATGGTTTATTATTTGTCATCTCCCTTTCAACTGCCCTTCTAAATTATAATGGTTCATAGTCGACTTCAATCTATTTTTCATAATTTAAAACTTAAAAAAACCCCTTTCGCAGTTAACTTGACTAAAAGACAACGTTAATAAATATTCGTACATTAGAAATAAATTTATATGATCTGCGGAATGTAGAATGTACTTATTAAGTAGGTGGCTATACATGTAAGACATCCTACACATTCACCTTTAGAGCATGCCAATGTTGTAGAAGTAGCTTCCAATAGCAAAGGTTGCAGTTTAAAAGTTGTCGTTTCAGATAACTGTTCATCTTCAAGGGCAAATTCAACCACGGAACTGTGATCACCGTCACCTTCACCGTAGTCTCCGTAGATCACTTCAGCTTTAGAATTCATGGTGCCTTTTAAATCTGGATATATAGCTATATAGGTATAAAAGTAAAGAAGCTCTTTTTCCAAAAGAATTTTATATATTTTCGTAGTGTTGTTAATTTTCCGAAAAAATAAAATGCAGAAAATTTTCCGCAAATCGGAAAAATAAAAATTTGAAACATAAAAACATTAAAAACCCTTAAAAGGTAATTTAACTTTTTATCAATATAAAATGTCTAATATCAGTAAACATACTACAAAACATTGATAGCGTTACATTGTTAATTAGTTTAAACTTAGTCTAGAGGTTTAGTTTTACTTTCAGATTCGAAAAAACGAGGCGAAAATTCCGCTTTATTTAAATTTGCAAACAATATATTAGACTAATCATGGAATGCAAACTTTTTTTTATTTTTTTCGGAAAAACACGGAAAATTTTCCGGAAAAAAAGGCCTCGGTCACTTTGCGGGAAATTTTCCATGGAAAATTTTCCGACTTACAACACTATATTTTCGCTAGTCTCACAATTTCCGAAAGTGCTTCATGTGGTTCAGCTGAAACTGGTATGCGCGAAAAGTATCGAGGGTCCAACTATGGCAACTAGTGCGCATCAGTTATTAATTTTTTATTATTTGAGAAACACTCTGTTAAGCTCATTTGAAGCTGATATTGTACGTATTGCGCGAAATACTTCTACTCTGAAAAGATAAATTGAGTGGTCTAGATTCTCATCTTCGCATATTTCATCATTTTGTTTCGTAAATTCGTCAAACCTCAAGTTCATTTGCCACTAAAATCGCATCTGGCAACTCTTAGTAGTTAAGGTTAGAAACTACGTGTCTTGTGATGCTATGGTTGACGTCGTCGGACCTAGGAAAATTCACTCGTGGTTACGGGGGGGGGGTGCAGAAGCTCTCGTGGTTTTCTTTAGTTAGTTTCGTCTCCAAGCAGAAACGACCCTCGACCTCGCGACTGCAGCCTTGGAAAATCGCACTTTTGTTGGGGTCTTGTAACTGGTAGTAGGTCTGAGGCCCACGAACATAACAATGGTTTATGGGATTTCTGTGAGCTGAGGGAAGGTTACTTCTTCTGTCCAGCACATACCTCGGGAAAGTTCTTATATTTAAAGTTAAGTTAATAGGGATATTATACCTATTAACTTAAACTTAAAAGAACCCTCGCCAAATTGCTCCTGCAAGTCGCGAAATAAATAATTATTATAAACCCGGTCCTCCGCTACTGACCCGACAACCAAAAAACCACTGCCGTTCGGAAGAGTTAAACCAAAATTCTGACAATGTTGAACTCTAGCGATAAAAAAGTACCACCGGGATAACCGAGTGCTTGATCAGCCTTGACGACTTTTACCATTTTAATTTAATTAAGCTAGCTTTAAATGATTTTTACCACAAATATCATAGAAGCAATAAAAGAGTGCAGGAGAGGGGGTTAGGATCACGTCATCAAAATTTAAAATCTTCAGCGTATAACAAGGTTGGAATTTTTTTACTTATCTTTATGCGCGACTAAAGAGAAGAGCGAAATACGCGCCAAGACTAACTGGCCCATAGTCCAAAGAGAACGCTTCTAAATCAAAGCCATATGATTAAATTTGTAGTTGATGATGAAACTAACTCTCAGTAGATGAGGTAACCAGGTTTTTAGGATCCTTACTGTGGTATGTATGATCTTGCTAAAAATAATTTTAAAATACATTTAACACTATGTGCATGGCTAAGTTAAAGTTAATGGTATGTATATGTTATTTGCAGAACTGTATCCGAGTAATTGGCCGTCAAAAATCAGCCTCCAAAACGTCGAAAAACGCATAGATGTGCAGTTTCTATTATTCCTGGGACCCAATTGTTTCCTTTTACTAAGCATTTGTTTTCTTATCTTTTTCAATAAAAAAACAACACTAAAATGAAAGAAGTAAGCTACGTGTAGAAATACGTTTTAACAATAACAAGGTGTTTCTAAGTGACTACACCTATTAAAAAGAGGGAATTATTGAATTCCGCTTTCTTTCCTTCAATGCCATCAGTAAGTACAAATTTAACACCTTGTGGGGTGTTTTGGAACGTATCTAACTGATCTCCGTGGTTTTTTTTCTGAATGCTAGTACACGGAATGTAGTTGTTTGTGTTATCAATGGTCTCATTAAAAATGTTTTTAGTCTACATGTTAATTCTACAACACATGTTGTAATAGTTGTTTTGGACGGGTACAAGTCTCGAATTTGCAATAAATTGAGGGGCCTTAATAACTAAATTTACATTTCGTATCATAAACCTCCTTTGGCGTACCTCACGAATACCAAATATGCCGATATGCATCTTATGTATGGACTCACTCAGGGAAATGCGACTCTTGTATCAGGAGAACTTTCCTTAAAGACAGCTTCTAAATCGACAAACGTGCACTGCGGTGGAGAGACGCTTAAAAGAAACTAGAAAACTACGACCCACGGAACCTGCTATTACAGAAGGAGACGTTCCAGCAGACGTGGAGGAAAGAGTACTTACTTTCTTCGAGGATGATCCTACGACAAGTACGAGGCAAATTAGACGTCAATGTCGAGTCGACCATGTACTTGTCTATCATATCCTACGATGACCCCAGTACCACCCATTCCATTAACAAAAGTTTAAATCCTTAAATGAGGTCAATTATCCAGACGAGTTGAATTTTTTTAAAAGAAAAAAAAACCATTTCACAAGTATTTTTTGGTTTTATTTTAACAATTTCAGATGTTAGTTTAAAACCTTGTTATTGCCCATTTTCATAATAAAGATTACCTCAATCTAACTTAAACCTGCGCTCAAAATGGCTTTAGGCAATAAATTGATTAACCTTAATACCCGTAAAGTATCATTTTGTTAGTGAAAAACACTATTTTAACACAATTCGTCAGCGAGAAGGGTGTAACAACAATCCTACGTGTAGAAACTTCACTGCCGCATACAAAACTTGTTAGTTACTAAACATGAATCATCAAAAAGTGGCAACGTAATTTGTGCGAGGTTCCAGTTCCAACCAACAAACTTCGAGTAATTAAAGAAGAATCTCTATTGGAAGAAATGGCTAATTCATAAACATCCAACCTCTTTCGAGAAACATTATCCGTTATATGGCTGGTGTTGTTGCAAAGAAATTTCGAAAAACCATAAAATTCGAAACCTGTTTACACGCATTCGACGAAAGGCACTCCTCACGATCAAATCATAACTATGCAAAGGAGTCAAAGGACCAACCAAACTTCTATAGGACAATGGTGGATTATGTCATCCAACTGCTAGTGTTGTCAAGATTTGAAGCTTGACTGAGAAAGCTATGAGATATTTCAGATCGATTTCAACCGTGGCTAAAACGGGCTAAAATATAATGTTTGGTTCTGCACGAGTTAGTCACGGATGTTTTCCTGACTCTAGCTTAGCTCTTGTTTGATGACAAACTTGGATCGCAACACCACGTTAATAAAAAAGGATAATCAAAATATACGTTTACGCTGATGAATATGAGCAGAGACATTAACGATCAAGTGAAGAAAGAAGCTGTTCGAAAAAGACTCACCAAGCAAATACTTTTTCCAGGGCAATAAGAGTTCTTTAACCCTTTATCAGTGTGTTTAAGATCCCTTCTACCTTAAAATTATCGTACGACACCGGCGCCATCCCCTCTGACTGGAGTAACGCAAACGTCACCCCCGTTCCGAAAGGAGGTGATACCTCTGACCCGTCTGAGTACCGCCCGATCGCGCTCGTCTCTCAAATCCTCAAGCTAGATGAGCATGTCATTGCTTCCCAGATCACCACGCACCTCTCTACTAATGATGTGCTTATGCCGTACCAGCTCGACTTTCGCAGCGGGTTCAGCACTGAAACTCAACTCCTCTGCTGTATTGAGGACTGGTCTGCAGGGCTTGAGATAGGGGGCCGTGTGGACATAATCTTCCTTGACTTCCGAAAGGCCTTCGACTCAGTTCCACACGAACTTCTAAAGTCCAAGCTTCATTCCTACGGGGTCCGTGGAAAAACCCTTAACTGGCTGTCGGCTTACCTTCAAGACAGGAAATTCCGCGTTGTACTCCCTGGCGCTACTTCTACTTGGCTGCCTGCATCATCTGGGGTCCCCCAGGGTTCAGTTATTGGGCCACTCCTCTTCATTATATACATCAATGACATTGGCGACAATGTAGTCTCCACCCTCTAAATCTTTCCCGACGTGGCTCTTTCTCCGGCGATCCTGTCGCATCACGACTGTGAGATGCTACAAGGGGATCTCAATATCATCAATGCCTGGAGTGTGCAGTGGAAACTTCCCTTAAACACTGCCAAATGCGCCACAATTTCACATCGACGCTCCGGTCAACCACCAGTTGTGCCAGACTATCGCGTTGACGGTGTCGCTCTCAAGGTCGTCACTTCCCAGAAATATCTTGGAGTCACTATCACGGACACGCTGGAGTGGTCTACCCACATTGCCCGGGTGACCTCACAGGCCCCACGTGCATTGGGTTTTATCAAGCTAGATCTCGCCCACTGCTCTTTCAGCATTAAGTCTCTGGGTATCAAAACCTACGTTATCCCTATCTTAGAGTACTGCTCGGCCATTTGGGTACCCGCCAAGGCTAGCGGTAACCATTCAATTGAGGCTACCCAAAGACGGGCTAGCATCGGCTTTTCGTGGAGCACCTGTATGACAAGTGTTCTCACTAACTTCAAGTGGAACACGCTTGCCTCTCGTCGCCGTTTTAAACGCCTGCTCATAGTGTTGAGATAAAAAAATTGATAAATATTTAACAAATTTGTAAATTAAATAAAGATCTATTTTAAATAAATTGTGTGCCTACTCTCGCCCCCCGTTGCGTTCGTTCTCGATGAAGGTATTATATAAATATAAGACATTTCCAAGAAGGGGGGGAGACCGTCAGCGACGTCATTTAAATTACTTCGAGCTTAAATCGCTCGAATAGCTAGAGACGGGGCCTCATGTCCATGCCTAGCTTTATGAAGGAGATTTCACGAGAACGAAGTAATTGGGGGTAAAAGTCGGGTTCTTCACAGTTAAGATAAAAACGTGCGTAAGTTTTTTTACAATAGTTAACTCGGGCATTCACTAGCGCCTCTTTTCGCTGTTGCTTCTAAGTGGTTACGAAATCCCCGCGGTCAACGCACGGCGTCTGTGGTTCTCCCAGGTCTCCGCATTGAGTGCCGCAGACAGTCGTTCCTTCCCTCATCTGTCCCGGACCGGAACTCTCTGTCCGATCATCTCAAGGGCATTTCCAAGCAAACTCAGTTGCGAAAGGAGCTTGCGAACTTTCTTGAACTCTACGAATATATGTCCAAAAGTTTATCTTAACAAATTTATCGTTATTACTTTTCTATTTTCGATTTATGTATAAAATTATATCTATTGTTTGTACATATTTCATTTCTCGATGTCTTAACGTGATGGGTCTCAGACCTTTTGTAAAGCAAATAAATAACTAAAGAACTCCCTGTCACATCCTTTTATTGCAATATCAATGGCTAAATACTCAGGCACTCTTTATTTTTATTCCTTTTATTTATTTACTTTATTTTATTCATATTCATATCATTAACATTTATATATTATTAATGTCTACTCACATTTCATTTTATAACTTGGAAATTTATTGGTACATTCCTACATGCTTCCTTTGTTTACATCGAACAGCTTACTGAGCTCAGCTATTTTTACTTTTTTTAGTATAGTTACCCACGCGCCGGAGCTCAAAACCAGCCACAATCTCGTAGATCCAGCAGTTTGTCTAGGTATAATTGTAGTTCCTATGTCTATGGGCAGAGCGTGAGTGTCCGAGGGTCTGAAAAAACCGGTGTTGCTATAGGGAAAAAACGCATAAAAAATGTATTTTGGAGTTTTAATCCAAATAGTTACGCAAAATTGCTAGTTATTTTCTGGATATTATAGGCATACAAGAATGCATGAAACTAAACCGGACGTTTCTAATCTAGTTAAATGCACATTTATTTGTGAACGTTTTAGCTCATAAAAATTCGGGGGATGCAATGCCCCTTCTGGCCCCACCCGAACGACGTCCCTCTTTAGCAGACAGCACCGCGTATGGAGATCCACAACCAAGGGACTCCATTTTCTTCATAAAATATCGTTTGCCATGTTGGTGAAAGACAAGTCCTAGCGGAATAACTGAAGTCTACAAAGATCATTCATGTCAGAAGTATTAATCCAACAACTAAATAAAAATAAAAATTGCTTGATAACCTAAAAATATATAAAAGACAATTAGCTTCTGATGGGATAATCTAAAAATCCTGAGCTAATATTAGAAAATGCATAATATTAAGACTACCAAATTATACTATTAGCTACCTTGTCATTTGTTTCATGGAAACGAATGAAAATTAACACAGAATTCAAAGCTAAACGACTTCAGTTTAGTGTTTCCTATTCTTTCGCCTAGCGGTATCTTGTGACATCCACCTCAGTGACATCGTATCTATTGAATCCTTCTTAGTGACATCGCAACTAGTCGTATTCCACTAACTAGGAAACTACCCGATGGGTTCAACTCCGAATTGGTTTAATCTCGGGGCTTGAGTAGACTTTATGTAACTTGAAACTAGCTAAAGAGAAACGTTACAATGAGCTTTCGATTTGACATGGCAACCGAAAATATTTTTGACAACTAAGAATGGGAATTTAACCTTTAAAATAACTGAGAATTTCACGCATTTTAAGGGTGTCCCTTTTTTGAGGAAAAAATCTAAACTAAATTTAAGTTAAAGTGGGTAACTATGAAAAAATTGGTAATTTGAGCAAATTAAAGAAATTTTCGGTATATTTGGGTGAAATACAATAACTTTATAAAAATTAATGAAAATGGCCAATTTCTTTGAAATTTGAGTTTATATAAGGAAATTAAAGTAATTGTAAATTAATGAAAAGTTCAAAATCTGGAAAAATTGGGTAAACCCGTATAATTTGGTTTATCAAAAATCAAAATTTAAGCCTAAAATTCCAACAGTATACCGGTTTCTCACTATTGGGGCTCATAACTACTGGGTAGGGTAGTTACTCTGGCTTTTCTCTGAAATCTGCCCATATCAGTAAAATCAGAAGCCTATAATAAAAAAAGCCTCTAACTCGCCCAAAATCATGAAACGTCTCGTATTCGAAGGGATAAAGATTTGTTAAGGTGATATGTGGCCAGACAATATAATCCTCTCGATATATTCATACCGATGAACTTCAGGTGTAAAAATCAGCTGCGAAGTCACTAGAAATCACGTAAATTTAGTAGCTTTAAGAAATTTAATCAATTAGATAGTGAAATCACTTGAAATCTGAAATCAGACGTACAAAATTTCTAACATTCGAATGATTGGATAACCCCTCTATTCATACGCGAGCAGTAACGGAGAAAACATTAAAAAAAAGGAAGACGATTCTTTACATTTAAGCTCTTAGAAATTAAGAATTCCCATAGGATTTTGCTGAGGATATTAATTTTGAGAATTAATAATTAATAATTAGTAGTGGTACATTGAGAGTCCTGGAACACGGGGTGGAGTTGGAATGAGGTGGGATTGGGGTGTATGTTAAAACCCGTAGAAAAGCAACATATGTTATTTTGCCGTAGTTTTTTCGATAGATAAGATATTGATAAGGTTCGGCTTGTTTCTCTTTATCTCGCGAGTGGGCGTTAAATTTCCATAGAGCTGGTTGATAGTTCGAGACCAGAGAGATAAGTTTATAAGATAAGAACTTGATATCGCGGGTGTGTATTTACTACGAGATAATTCTGATATATAAGACGCGAGCGCGTCGGGAGAGACAACCATCTGTCAATTTGTTGATATTTGACGCGACCGATTCCCTAAAACAATATGTTAGGTGTTTTCTCCCATGGTGGAGGTGGAGTGAGGTGGGATTGGGGTGTATGTTAAAACCCGTAGAAAAGCAACATATGTTATTTTGTGGTAGTTTTTTCGATAGATAAGATAAGATATTGATAAGGTTCGGCTTGTTTCTCTTTATCTCGCGATAATAATATGCAATGCTAAAAAAACTAATAAAATTTATTACACTAATGCCCCTGATTCTCATTATCCATTATGGATTTAAGCTTACAACATCCTATGAATGGGCTTGTAGCCGGGCCAACCCAATGCGGGAAGTCATTCCTGGTAGGACAGTTGATTCAACATAGGGACACCTGCATATCCCCTCCTCCAGAGAGGATAATATGGTGTTATACCGAGTATCAACCGAAACTTTTTCAATTAATATTACAACATACACCCTCAGTTGAGTTTCACGAAGGGTTACTCAACGTTAATATATTAAATTCTCAAATTAGGAATTTAGTTATTTTAGACGATTGATTATGCGAGATATCTAATAATAAAGACGTAACTAATTTATTTATTCGTGGATATCATCACAGAAACACCTCCGTGATAATTCTAATGCAAAAACTTTATTACCCTGGAAAAGAAATAAGAACTTTAAATTTAAATGCACATTATCTGTTTATTTTTAAATCACCACGTGACAAATCAACAATTTACCATCTCGCGAGACAAATATCTCCAACCAATAGTAAATACGTTATAGACGCATTCCAACAAGCCACGTCACGGAAATTTGGGTATTTATTTGTTGACTGGAAACCTCACACCTCAGATCAGTATTTACTACGAACGGGTTTAATACCTGGTGAAGTAGCAGCGGTCTTTATCCCCAAATAAAGTGTATTATAGAAAGTTACTAACATCAAAGATATCGGTTGCACCAAATTATCATAACTAGAAGATATTCCAAGTCTGTTCATTACGTTTAAAGAAAGGTTTAGAAAAATCTCTAAATGTATGCCTCCAAACGGGTAAGGGAAAACATAGACTTTCTACGTTTCCTAACATCCTGCAATCCAAATCAAAGAAAGACGGCCATTAAGTACGCCCTCGTCGAATGTTGTATAAATGTATTACACGGAACAATTGAACTGTCAGAACGTCATCGTAAGTGGCTAAAGAAACATAGCGCAGTTATACGAAACGTGTCAAAGGAGAACGTTATATCAAAACGACGAAAGATTCTGGTACAAAAGGGCGGTTTTCTACCATTTTTATTAGCACCACTGTTATCTATCGTTAGCTCAGTCGCGGGAAGTACAATAAGTCGAGCTATAAACCGATAATGGCTCGAAAAATGCTTCTAGTACCTGAAGATGTATTGGAGAGATTGAAAAACACTACACCACCCAAAACTGTGGAAACACCTACAACTCAAAAAGAGAAGACACTCGATGATGAAATGAAATCCATTCTAGATAATCCAGATTTAAACGAATCAGAGAAATTAGCATTATACAATCAAACTCTTCAACGACGTCAACATTCATACGTAAAGAGCAAATCACTCCCGATATTGATAACTCTGGACAGCCTAAGACCTGGTTCGCTCAAATATCTTATTCTCTACCTGCAACTTATGTTAGTAATGCAATTGCACTATACCGAGCGACTACGGAAGATCCGAGATATATTAGATGGGCTAACTCAGGAGAGCTTTCTATTCGTGGGCAGGTGATTGGAGGATCTAATATAATCGATCTCTTGTATGATGCTGTGAGAAAAACACCTGGAACGGCAATCGATCCTATAGGAGTTACAGAGTTTTACGAGGGTGTTCATAAGTCAAATATTTCAAAACGTTTTATTAAAAATCCTGTAAGATTGGCATAGTTAAAAAAATTCGCCGTATTTCATACTCCGCCAAGTAGTTCAACGTTATCTTCATCTTCACCTAGTCCTCTAAGACCTTGGATACATACTAAATAAAATATATAAGACTGATAATTTTGTTATCATCTCATAGTATAAGCCTACAATGGAAGGTTGTACAGAAACGGTCTCTTTAGGACTTTTAGCCTATTTATCACAATCATTTTCAAAAACACCGAAAATTATCGCAGCTGTATTAATTATCATAGTTATTATAATATTAGAATTGTTTAATTTCCTTTTTTGGCGTTACATACCATTACATCAAAATATTACCTGATAAGGAGAAATAACTTGAGAAAATCTATACTAATCCCGCAGACCCAGGGTCATTCGCTGGAGTTCGAACGCTCTATAATTCAGCTCGACGTAAAGGTTTAAAGGTTTCATTGGAAAAAGTAAAACAATTTCTAATAAAGCAGGATACATATACGCTGCATAAACCTGCTAGAAGACGATTCAAACGAAATCGAACTATTGTTTATGGAATTGACGAACAGTGGCAAGCGGACTTGGCAGATTTTCAGAAGCTGTCTAAATATAATTCAGGATTCCGCTACGTATTATGTATTATTGACATATTTAGCAAATACGCTATGGCTGTAGCGGTTAAAAATAAGAAAGGTGTAACAATTTTAGAAGCGTTACGTAACGTTTTTGAAAAAGGTCGTCAACCGAAAAGAATTCAAAGTGATCATGGAAACGAATTTGTCTGTCAAGAAGTGCAGAGTGAATTAGAAAGAAGGGGTATTAACTTTTTCGCTACTCGATCAGAAATGAAAGCGTCCATTATTGAAAGATTCATTAGAAGTTTTAAATCTCGTTTATATCGCTATTTCACGCAGAATAACACCCTTAAATATATCGGCGTTTTAGATGATACTATAAACGCTTATAACAATAGTTATCACAGATCAATTAAATGTAAGCCTGTGGAAGTTACTCTAGATAACTCTGCTAAAATATGGAAAAATCTCTACGGTTCGGTAAATTTTTCTCCTCCGATAACATACGCGTTTGAAATTGGAGATATTTGTAGAATAAGTAGAAATTTATCAATTTTCGATAAGAAATATAACCCGAATTTTACTACAGAATTGTTTAAAATAGCTGAGAGACTACCACGTGATCTACATGTATATAAGCTGATGGATTTAAATTCTAACCCCATTTTAGGGGTATTCTATCGCGAGGAGGTTCAGATTTTTGTTCGAGATTTAAAAGACTGTTACTTCATCATCGAAAAAGTAATAAAAAAGAGGAAAAAGTCGGACGGCCGCGTAGAACTGTATGTCAAGTGGCAAGATTACGACCCTACATTTAATTCTTTGATACAAAAAGTGGATTTAAAATGAGTTTTTACGTAACGCTACCTTCAGATTCCTCGTCATTATATTACCAAGATAATAGCGTTGGTAAATTTCGAACCGTTAAGATTTGAGGAACAGTACGAAATTGGGTTAGCGGAAATAAGCTATCCTCGGACATGGCATAACGTTCGAAAACCTAATCTATTGGTTATTAAAGACCCTCTCGAATATGATAAAATGGCCAATAACCCTCTAGTTAAAGACCCTCTCGAATATGATAAAATAATTGAAGTTCCCGCGGGTTTTTATAAAACGTCCACAACCAAGAAGAACAAGTTACATTCGCTTATTTAAATTATTCTAATCGAATTAAAGTTAAATTGCAACCGAAAATCAGAGCTGTAATTGGTTCCGATCTATCGATTTTACTAGGTTTTAAGGATAGAAGAGATAATGATTTCACCATTTTAAATTCAATGATAACCCCCTACCCAGTTGATATGGACGCTGGGTTACATTCCTTATTCGTTTATTCTGATCTGGTTGAAAATAGCGTTGTCGGGGATAGTTTAGCACCTCTATTAAGAATTATAAGCGTCGAAGAGGAAGCCGAGTCTAATGGGAAAACAGCTACAAAAATATTTTCACAACCTCATTACCTACCAGTCGTGTGTAATAATATTAAGACTATAGAGATTAATATAACAGATGATTTAGGTGAGCCAATACAGTTTCATAGTGGAAAAGCTCTCGTTATATTACATTTTAAACCCCGTAAAATGTGGACTTCACTATAAACCTTTAATCATTTAGGACACACCCTCATTCTAGCTTAAGAGAGCGAACAGTTAACATCATGAGGTCTGAATATTCACCTTCAAGAACTGATTATGAAAGTTACTATTTAAACCAGGTTGGTTTCGGTGGAATACCTGTATATAGAGGTTTAGCCGTGCAAAGAGGACATGGACTAGGAAATATATTATCTTCAGCGTTTAGATTCACGGTACCTTTACTGAAGAAAGGCGCTTCTTACTTAGGAAAAAAACTTTTAAGTACCGGAGCGAAAAAAGCACAAGATGTTGTTAGCGGAGTCCCAATTAAATCAGCGCTTAAATCGCATTCTATTAACGCTGGAAGGGAAACTTTAGCTTCAGCAGCTGATGAGCCATGAGATTAACATCTTCAGCTACGGATCATTTTAAAAGAATGACAGGTTCCGGAAATAAAAGGAAACGAATTCAGCCGAAAAGCGGCATTTCAACAGCAGGCGGGATAGTGAAAGGACGGTTCCCTAAACGTTCCGATATATTCTCATTATGTCCCTTTTACACCCGCACTCAGTTGAGTGTATAAATTCTGAGCTTGATTTGTTTCAAGTACCTATGACACAATCTTCGATTATTAGTGGTGAATGGGTTGAGTATAATCCAATATCAAATATAGTTGATAACGCCTCAATTACATTTTCTATCAACGGTAACTCTGAAACGTATATAGACCTTTCACAAACTTTGTTGCACGTTCGAGTTAAGGTAACTAAAGATAATGGTGAACTACCACAGCCTGCTGTTCCAGGTGTTGCGGTTGGTGCAGCGGGAACTCCAGCTGATAATATCGCCCCCGAGAACTTGTTTCTTCATTCGCTTTTTAGCGACGTTCATTTATTTCTCAATGAAAGATCAGTAACACCTTCCAGTCAAAATTACGCTTATACAAGTATGATACAAACTTTATTAACGTTCGGAGTTACTTAACAAGTTCACTTTTCTATCGGGATACGCCTGGAAAGTTCGATTCATTTTTCGATAACGATGGTTTCTCTAAACGGGCGAGTTAAGCGCAAAAAGGGGTGATTGACTTGTTAGGCGTTGTCCATACTGATTTATGTCAACAACCACGTTTTTTATTAAATATGGTTGATTTGAAATTTAAATTCGATAAAAATAGAACAGCTTTTTGAGTTCACTCCGACGTAAAATGTAGAGTGAAGATTTTATCAGCTTCCCTTTATCTGGGGAAAGTTAAAGTGATGCCGGAACTATCGCTCGCTCAAGCCAAGGCGCTACAATATGGAACCGCTAAATATCCTGTAACTCGTTCGGAGTGCACCTCATTTTCTATACCCGATGGTCTTATGACTAGTGTGCAAGATCATTTATTTACCGGACAAGCACCTAAAAAAAGTTGTTATCGGGTTTGTGGAACAAAAAGCGTTTCTAGGAGATTTGAAAAAATCACCGTACAACTTTCAACATTTCGATTTATCAAGCATTGAATTTCACATTGACGGTAGCAGCGTCCCTCATAAGGCGTTATCTCTAAACTTTGAGGAAAATCAATATATTCAAGCGTATTGCAATCTTTTCATTCAAACTAATCAGTGGAACGTATATGAAGGGAATCAGATAAGTCAGGAAGATTATCCCAACGGAAATTGTTTATTCGCGTACAATTTAACCTCGGATCTTAATAACAACGCTAATCACTTGCATCTTGTAAAAAACAGTAACCTGAGATTAGAATTAAAATTTGCAAAACCGTTACCGGAGACGATTTCCATTCTAATTTACGCCGAGTTTCAAAATTTGATTGAAATTGATAAAAATCGAACCGTGATTTTCGATTACAGTAATTAATGGATTCGCTACAGATAACTAAAATTCTTGAAAAAGATTTAAGTACTAAAAGTATATTCCAAGGCGTGTTCCCGGCTGATAAGCTACCTAAATATGTAAAAATTTTCCCTTCTCTATTTATTGTAAATACCGATACGAGTGCCGGACCTGGAGAACACTGGGTTCTAATATATTTTTCTAAACATAAAAATAGTGAATTCATGGATTCCTTTGGAAACCCGCCAGATTATTTTAAATTTAATGACTATATTGAACGAAACAGTAAAACTGTTATTTTTAATTCTAACCAATTACAGAGTAGTTCTAGTAATACATGTGGAGCATTCTGTATCTATTTTGCTATAAACAGGTGTAAAGGAATAGAAATGTATAATATTGTGTCTAGGTTTAAGAAAGATAAAAATGTAAACGATAAAATGATTAAAGAGTTTATGTATAAAAAGTATTCAATAAAATAATTTCTTTAAAGCAAATGGTTACTATACTTGAAAAACAAAAACCATACAAAACCTTATTTTTATTTTGTATATACAAATATACCACCATAAAACACAATCATTTATTTATTTATTTATTAATGCAAATATCTGAAGTCACTCTTACTGTATGTTTAAAACTATTTTATTTTATTTCATATTTTATTTTATATTTTATTTAACAGGTCTTAAGCCAATCAATGACATACAATATTATCCCTTTACTTCTCTGCTCCCTTCCAACTATCTTGCAATATTTTCAATCCAATTGTATTTGTTTTTATAACTTTAACTTTATTTCTCAGTACAATTTCCCTTTGACAAGCTTCTTCTAACTTCAATTCCCACTTTTTTAAATACTTTTCCATTTCGTCCAAATGCTCTTTTATTTCTTGCATATCTAACCACGTCCTATTATACTCTTCCACTATTTCACTAACTTCCTCGAATGAATGGAAATCCATATGACTATAAGTAACATAACACAATAAATATAAAACGTCCAGCAATGTTAAAAGTTAGGTCACCAGAAAGACCCTTTCCTCTTGTTGTTTCTATTTCAGTCGAAACGAAACTTGGACTTCAAGACGCCCGCGTCTTTTACGTTTATATATGTAATATATGGGGGGGGGATAAAAAATTAATCTAGGTGACAAATCTATAGATAAAACATCTACTTGACGTTGCTTCAAGACGGCTGGCATAACTTTTTTAAGGAGGAAGCGTTGTTGGTCTCTACCGACCAGGCCCGTATAAAGCCGTGCTGCATATCAGCAAAGTTTGGCTGTAACCAATTGTATAAAACGTCGTGCATTGAAGCATCAAAAATCTTAGCAAATACACAAAGGAGGGATATTGGCCTTTAATGATTAATACAGGTATGTTGTCGATACCAGTGGAATGTGTATTTTTCAGCTTTCTTATTGTTGTTCGAACGGAAGCTTCGTCTACAGTGATGGTAGAAAGTAGGTTATCGGCTGGATGAAAGTCGCCGAGAGAATAGTCGGTGGTGTCTCTCAACGTTCTCAAAGCTGCGCGCAAACTCCTTCGCCAAAAAGCGAAGGGTCGGACGTTACACCTGATGGAAGGTGTAGGGAAATCGGATGCGGTCTATTTTTTAATCGCTCATTTTCGAAGTTCCAAAGAAGCTTAGGATTTCTTATAGAATTGCTATAGGTGAGTTTGGCGTTCTCCAGTTTGTCACGAGACAACAGCCGTTTAACATCACTTCTTATAAATTTTCGATGGAAATACGTCTTGCGTTTAATGGCTCTAATTAGGTCCTTCGAGTACCACATCGGATAGTTGGAAATCCTGTACTTTAGGGATGTTTCATTGTAACATTGGTTGCTTTTGTGTCACGGGTGACACATCGATGACGTGTTACTAAGAAAAACCCTGGACATAAGATTAAAATCAAGGAGGCAACCAGTTTTTAATCAAAAACTGAACTGAACGTATACGTATCTTGCGACGAATGAGCCTTACAGCAAGAGTAGCTTATTTTATAGAAATGCCTGTAAGGATTTTTAAAGAAAAGTTGTTTTTATTTCAATTGGATAAATTTTATTAAAATGCTTAAAATTTCCTAAAAGTATTTAAAAACCTAAAATAAAACTTTAGATATGAGCTTACTTAATTTCATACAATCTTCCGAAACTTGAGCGATTTTAGAAAAAAAGAAATTTGTGGACTCGGCGATTGCAGATTAATCAAGGGCCCAAAAATAATACGGGCCCCTGAGGGCCCCAAATACTAAATGTGTGTCGTTATTCAACCGGTTTTGAATTGTATTACATACCTGGTTTTAGAATAAAGGTAGCGAATTGCGAACGCTATAATCATAATTATTTTTTACTCAAACCGAATTGTTTATATACCGGGTTTTAGAAATAAGGTAGCGAAACGGGAACGTATTAATTGACATTATTTTTAAGTAGAACTTAGTTTTTTGAGAAAGCTGGTTATTGAAATAAGGTTCTGAAATACAAACTCGTTAAATGAGTAATTGACATAATTTAGAATATGACTTCTACTAGAGCTACTACAGCTACATTTCAGGAATAGCAATAGTTCTACTCGATATATGGATATCGATGTGGAACTAAAAAAAATGGAGAAGAAAATACAAAACAATAAAATCTTATTCATCGCAATATTTATTTTCGTGATACATTAAATGTTGACACATTTTCCACAAAGAAACAATATCATTTATTTGTAATTTATCATTATACATTTCCAATATTTCCCGAAAAGCATAACCAGTGCACCTTCTTACTATATAAAACAAACAATGAGCGCTGCATGTTTCCGTTCAATTGGTTTGTATTACATTTTTATTATATATCCAATTTTTTGATATATGACCCAAATTGATAGTATATACCGCGGGGATGTTTCCAAACGAACAAAAATCTCTCCTTTCCTGTCCCCCCTTCGATAAACATCGCCACCCGGTGATTTTCTAACTCAACCGATTCGTCCGTATTTATAAAGAAACTCGTTTTCCCTTTCGAGCCTTTTTTAGGAATCGCGTCTTTCTCAAAATTCCAAGGGTTCTATAATCACTTGTCAGAAATTCGTCAAATTGGTGAGTATTCCTGGCAGAATTTTTTGTAGTTCTGGAAAAAACGAACCTAAGATGACTTCATTGTTTTTATCTTGGATGGCGTAAACAGGACGAGGTCTATTTATCTGTTAATCGTTAACACTTCATTTCCCCAGTAACCTTGATTTCCTTTAGCGAAGGCTCTCGGTGGTCTTGTCAGTCTAACGCTTTCACCCGCTTTAATTTTCGGTTTTCCCTTTTCAAATTGTTACCGTAAAGATTTTTTCAAATCAAATTTTCGTTGTTGTTGGTTACCTCGCTTGATTTGTACAATGTTGACCTATGTACACTGTTATTTTATGATACAATTTTGGGAAGGTCCATTACGATATTTGGGTTTTGGTTTTTAGTAATCAAGTGGTATATATTTTGTTATCTAGAGTTCTGCTTACACGTTCGACGATTCCGCATTTTATGTCGCCGTAATTGACGTAGCGCTGGAAATCATTCTTTTTTAAATAATCCTGTTCAGTCTTGTTTAAAAATTACTTTCCCAGATCCGTATTATTTTTCAGGTGTTTATCGTTCTTGCGTTTCTTTTAAAGCCTGTAGAACGTGCGTACCACTTTTACTCCTAAACAAATAAATCCAGTTGATGAATTTCGTCGAGTGACGTCACGTGGGTGTTCTGACCAATTTAATTTTATGCAGCGTCAATAACCTATTTTATATTTTTTCTTCGGAATTTAAGTAATGGTTGCGCGAAAAGTCTTTAGTAATGAAATCGATCGAGTGAGGTCTTGTTTTGAAGCCCTGGAAAGTCTTTTTCCAAAACTGTCATTGTCAAAACAAATTTCTAAGCCTGAGATTACTAATTTTGGGTCCGAAACTGACCTTTTTCACTTCCCAAAATCCAGGCGTTTTGCGCGAGCCTTTATCCTCCGTAGCACAAGCAAATAGAAGCTGTATGTTTATTCCCTAAGTAGAAGGAACTTATTTGTAGGGATTCTGTTTACTTGTTTAATATTAGGCTTATTAACCGTTTTACAAGGCCTGCTTCTGTATCATATCATTTTTCTTCTACGTAGCCTTGTGTATGCCTATTTTTATTAATTACTACTTCGTAGATTTTTCTTGGGTGTTACATCAACCTGCTTTTAATCCCAGATCTAAACAAATGTACAAAATATTTTTAGAAGTCTGGAAATTCCCCGAAAAACTCCATTTCCACCATTTTGACTTCTTTTTATAATAATTCGAAGACCGCTTAACCGATTTTGACGAAATTTTCTGTACTTGGTATAAAATGTTTCATCTTTTTAATGTATCATAAATTATTGATAGCTGAAATTTCATTCAACCAAGACTTTTTTTTTCTAAACGCTTTACGCTTGATGGCTATGAGCCTATAATAATAAAAAATAAACCAAGTTGTTTAATTTATACCATTTTTATTGAACGTTAATACAAAAATTCGGGAATAATTTCGTGTCCATTATTAATTATAACATGAACTTAATTCTGCACGTTTAAAGAAGGGATATAGTGCATAGTTAGCTGAAGACATAACTTTTCCCGGCCCCGGTAAAAAATCCACCTAATGTGCGTTTCTGAGACAAAACCCCCAAAAATTTATTTTTTAGGCCAAAATCACCTAAATAAAAGACAGATCGTCCGATATGGATTTTTAATGCATTATTTTATTTCCGTATATATATTAAACAAGAACATATACCGCAGAATATTTCCATAAGGATCTATCTCGGTTTCAATCTTAGACGGTTTAGTAATAATTCTATACGACCTTTGGATTAGTTGTTGTTCATACAGATAAAAACTTTGTTTTATCAGTAATGCTTGTTGGGAATAAATGAATGAAAAATCCACTTTAGTATCGTTTTAAAATATTTACAGCGTTCACATCAGATCCGCTGTACCTAGTTTTTCACTCCCTTTTTTCTACTTGTGTAAATAAATAAAACACTTTCGTTTATTCTGAAATGGTTAGTCATTATTGTGTCAACTTATAAAACAATTATAACAGGTCAAGTAAGAAGAGACAATTCATTATTACACAGAAGGATCGTGGATGTATAAATGAACTACGTTCATGGATATTTCAATTTGATAAAAATGTGTAATAAAAATTCGCGATGTACTCTTTGCGTCATCTATTAATGATTTTTTGTCGTTAGAGCCAAAGTGAGGCAAACGTTATTTCCCCTTTTGGGCGGAAGTTTTTCGAGCGTGCGCGTCGGGGAAAGTTTTAAATTTTTGTCACGGATTTGATTTGAAGCTTGCTTGTACAAAACTTTCTTTAAAAATCTACCTAAAATGTGAGTATGATATTGTCTTGAATTCTCTAATAATTTTAGGATGAGTTACTGGGGTCAGCACACCTAGGAAACTCTGGGTTTAGTAAAAGATAATTTAAAGAGCGAGAATTCTGGCTCAGATTCTAAAGATTTAAATAGCTCAAGCATTAGTCCAGAAAGCTGTAGTAAGGTTTGGTTTAGAATTGGAAATGTTTGAAACTACATTAGCAATACTTGTTAACAGACAACGAAAATACTACATCCCAAAATGAATGCCAAAACAATACCTCACAAATTGAGAGCAAAAACACAACAAAACTGTAAAAAAATTATAACGTAATGAACTAATTTAATTTAACTTTAAACGTAATCTAACTTAATATAATGTAAACTCAATTAACTTAATAGCAAAAATCTAACAGTAGACCGAACATTATAAAAAAAATAGAAAACAGGTAGATCGGCTGTCTCTCGAGTCGCCCTCCCCTGAAATTCATAATGGGCACGGTCAATATTAAAAGTTTCCACGGTTCTTTTCGCAACCCAGTTCGGACCGTCCGAGGAAAGAATAGGCCAAAAAGCGAAGAAAAAGGAGGAGATACTCGAGAGAAAGTCGTTCATACGCCTTGAGACGGATAAAAGGATTAAGCCCCCTTGTTTTGGAAAAACCCCCTTCTGAAGAAAGGAGAGAGAGGGCCCATTTTTAACCAGAAGAAAAACGAGAGCGAACGGGAAAGAACGCGAAAAGCCTTTTTTCCATGTAAAATCACCAAATTACGATTAATGCGAATAAATCTTTTTTGTTAAATCTAAACGAGGTTTTTATAATTTTGAACTACATGGTGCCGAAACCCAGGACCTAGATTGATAACGTATAGAAATTCAACGGCTCAATCGAAGGTCTCACAACGAAACGCGAATCCGAACTTTAAAATTACGCGATAGCGAAACGACAATGGATCCAACGGTTGTTGGTGCGCCGGCAGAAAGCTGTGAACGCCATCGATGCCGTCATAAATAACCCTGCTGGACTTAACGTGCAACAGCTCACACATGAATTACGAAAGCTGGACATCAAAACAGGAACGCTGAAAGAACACAACCGTACGGTGCAAGCATTTATTACAGATCAGACCGAAATGGATCTAGAAAATGAAGATATTTATGACAAGATTTTCAGTTGTAAGGAAGATGCCAAACTTGCATTAAGATCGATAGGCGGAGTTCAATCGAGTGCGCCGGTAAGCGTCTTTCAAATAATTAATTCCCCAACAATGGGAGCGAGCAGTTTGCAGAATAATAACGCTACGACGATGCATTTGCCCAAAATCAGCATCGGGAATTTTGTGGGGGATAAATCAAAATGGCCAAATTTTTGGGGACAATATAAGGTGTCGGTCCACAACACGAATAATAATAATAATCAGCTAGGCTAATACCCAAGGCACCACCTTAGGCCTAAGTCATCAAGCGACTTTTGAAGCCATTAATTCAGGTGGCCGGGTTACAATGCGTAGGAGGGTGGTGGCAAGCCCTGCATGCCACGAGATCGAGCCAACAGCTCCCTACACTAACTATTACTAGGGATGCACCGATATATCGGCTAATTTTTCAAATATCGGTATCGGCCAATATCGGCTTAAGCGAGGCCGATATTAGCCGATATTTCTGGTATTAGAAAAACATTTTCTAGTGTTTCTTTTTGATCGCTGTTGTAGGAAATCATTATTCGCGTCCAAAACGGTCAGGAATCATAAGTGGTTTTTAGACTCCAAAAGCCTTAGATCATATCATTTTTTAACAGGTGGTTACGAGAGTAAACAAAAAAGCATAATATTGTGATAGGTAACTTTGTTAATATCGGCCACGATTAGCCGATATATCGGCTGTACCCATATCGGTGCATCCCTAACTATTACCGTTAACCTCGGCAAGTTTTTTATGGAAGGGAAAACCGAAGAACTCGGGGGAAAACCCCTTAAACCACTGGGGGGAGAACTTGCAAACTCAACGCAGAAGGAGTTGTTCCGAGTTTTCACCCAGTGCCACAAGCTGGGATCGAACCCGGCTTCTCTTGCTGCGAGGCGAAAGTGCTAACCACTCCGCGCCCATCAAATTTACGTATTTAAAATCCTTACTAGCAGGAATGGCGGCGCAAGTTATTACAGGCATGAGCGCTACGTCAGAAAATTACGAAACCGCAGTCAAGATACTACAGAAACGCTTTGGACAGAAGAACGACGTGATAGACGCTCACATGAATAGCTTGCTAGACTTATCTCTTCATCCAATCGAATCGTCTAAAGACGTTCCAGCTTTGCGAAAGTTTTATGACAAATGTGAAGTAGAAACGCGGTGTCTTGAAAATTTGGGATGGGGCCCAGAGAAACACGGGGTCATCTTGATCCCAATTGTAATACGCGTGATGCCCGATGACCTAACTTTATAATTCAGCCGCTCCATGGGAGAAGAAAACGAAGGCTGGCAAGTTTCAACCCTCTTGGAATTTTTAAGAAAAGAGATTGAAAGCCGTGAACGAGCTCTGACTTACTCCAAACGTAAACAAAACGAAACGAATAAGAATAACGATAAACGAGAGTTCAAGAGTCATTTCAACTCTAGTAACTCAAATATCCAGAAGAGACGACCGTCACGTCATTCTTCAGCCACTCTAACGGTAGGGCTCCGAGACCCCTGCGTATTCTGCGAGAAGGATCACACACATGCTGACTGCCCCGAAGTGACGGAACTAGCAGCCAGAAAAGACGTCTTACGTAAGAAAAACAAATGTTTTAAATGCTTGGTGGGCACGCATAGATCTAAAAATTGCCCCAATGACGTCAAGTGCGCAAAATGCGGTAGGTGGCACCACGAAATCATGCATGAAGATTACGCTAATTACATCAAAGCTAAAGAAAACGCGAAGAATTCGCCCTCAAACGTCACTCCAGTTTCAACGTTAGGAGATGAGCCAAAAAGGGTGTTACTTCAGACCGCTAGAGCGGTACTAATTGGAATGAGCGGCCGAGAAATACCAGTTCGATGTTTCCTAGACAGTGGAAGTGAGGTCACCTTCATTCGCCAATACATAGCGCGAAAAGCTAACTTGGAGAAAGTCGGAAAAGAAACGCATCAAGTTCACGTCTTCGGAAAAAGCTTGGCGGAAATGATACGTTCGATGGAGTCAAGCTATCCTTAAAAAATCCCCTCAATGGTAATCAAATTGCAATCAAAGCTTTAGAAACCGAGACCGTAAGCTCCGCCAATTTGCGAGGTCCTGGAGACCAATTTAAAGAAAACTTGGAAATCAGCGGGATACAACTGGCAGACGAGAAACCAGAGTCAAAGTGAGTTCGCCGCGTTCCTCTACTTGCGATTAGTAACCGAAGGAGGCAATATTAAAACAAGTATGATAACGTCAAAAACTAGAGTCGCGCCGACGAATAAATTAACCTTAAGGTTACCGAGGCTTGAATTAATGGCTGCCTTAATCGGAGCAAGACTGACACATCGCATGATGAAACATTTCGAAGTGGAAGAATCAAATATAAACTACTGGACAGATTCTTCTATAACGGTAGACTGGATCAAAATAGAAAAGAAACGAAAACCGTTTGTGGCGAACCGTGTTCGAGAAATTTTGCTACTGACAAATCCTAAGAATTGGAACTACTGCGAGGGAGAAAATAATCCAGCCGACCACCCCAGTAGAGGCCTATCCGCCAACCAACTTGTTAAGAGCAGTTCTTGGTGGTTTGGTCCAGATTGGTTACGACGACCGATACACGAATGACCTATCAATTCGAGGAAAGGTCACGAAAGCAAAGATAATGAATGCGACGAGGAGTTGGAAACCGTGACTTTATCCCTTTCAGTTGACAAACAGACGAAACCGTTTCTTGAGCTGAAAAATCAGCGAACTGGATAAGGTTATTAGGACGACAGCGATTTGGAAACGATTTGTAAAGTACGTAAAAAATCGACTTTCAGAAGTAAAAGGTCCACTAACAACCGAAGAGCTGAACGACGCTGAAAATTACTGGATAATGCATGCGCAAAGAAAAGCCTACGGTCCCGAAATTCAACTCATTAAACAAGATAAGGAAATTATGAAAAATTCAAACATCAGAGAATTTCGTCCATTTTTGGACGACAACGGGCTACTACGTATAAGAGGACGACTACAAGAGTCTAAAGCCACCTTTGCTCAAAGACACCCACTCTTAATTCCGCAAAATACGATCTTCACCGAGCTCTTAATAAAGAGAGCCCATTCACGAATTTTACATTCTGCTACGGCGGAAACCCTCGTCCAGTTAAGATAAAAGTTCTGGATTGTCAAGGGTAGACAACAAATTAAAGCCGTGATAAATAAATGCTTCGTCTGTAAGAAATTCCACGCAAGACCTGTAAAAATGATGGAAGCCCCGCTTCCCAAAGAGAGAGTAAACGAAGCCCCTCCCTTCGAAGTGACAGGAGTGGATTTTGCGGGCCCGATTCTCTATGTTAACGAAACTAGAGAGCGAAAAAAAAGACACTTAAAAGAAACTAGCGAAACAAAAAAGTGCTATATTGCTCTGTTTACGTGCGCCGTGACCAGAGCAATACATCTCGAACCGGTGTCTGACCTAACCACGGATCGTTTTCTATTGGCCTTTAAACGTTTTATTGCAACGAGAGGTATTAGTAAAGTGGTCATATCAGATAACGGAAAAACATTTAAAAGAGCCTGCAAAGAGTTAGAAATGTTATGGAAAAACGTTAACTCAAATAAAATTCTAAATTTCTTTGGTTCAAAAGGCATCAAATGGGAATTTATAGTGGAAAGAGCCCCCTGGTGGGGGGGTTTACGAAAGAATGGTCCGTTCGACTAAAACGATCATCAAGGTCTTTGGAAAAGCTCTACTGACATTTGAGGAAATTTTACCCGTCCTAAAGGAAGCGGAGGCAGTAATCAACTTGCGCCCCCTGACGTACGTTAACGACGACGTAGGCGACCCTAGCCCCCTCACGCCAAGTCATTTTTTAGTAGGAAGTCGACTTAAAAATCACCTGACAAGAAACGAAGGTCGTAAAGAAAACTGAATCACTAAGAAATTTTATGCTCACTCGTTAGTATTCTTTACGTTGATAACTAAATATCAATTATTATTTATTAGGGAGCGAGTTTGATGAAGCCTTCGAGGGATTGGTTTTTGAAAGTAAAGCTCAAATTAAATCTACAGAATTAAATTCATTGAACATAGATGACAAGCATCGAAAAATGAAACGGCAAGGGTTGTCGGTGTGAACCTTTTACTAAAGTGTATATTAATGAAAAAAAAAGAAGAGTGCCATGTAGTGATACTGTATGTTATAGGAGCAATTATCCAGTCATTGTGCAGAAAATCTGATTTTGGGAGAGAAAATATGCACTCATCGAAGGAAAATGTTGCTGTTCCCCTGAGGAGATGGATTGATGTTCAAAACAGAGACAGTTTACTTTACCAAACACAGGAGGTATACGAGCTATGTTTGGAAGTACCTTTCTACAACAAAACCTATATTGAAAATAGGGTTCCTAAAGCCAAAATTGCAATCAAAGAGAATGCTATTGTGGAAAAATCTTGGGAAAACTTTGTGGAAATTGCATTCCTGAATGTGAGAAACCGAAACTTTTTGAACACTGCATAAAATATTTTATATCTACAATTGGGAATGGACATCTAAAGAAAATTAAAGAAGATTCCAAAACTAAAGCTAGATGTGTTTTTATAGAGTTTCATTGTCCATTATACGCGGGAATTTGATACCTTCTAAACATCAGAAGAGTTTCACGGTTGTTTCCAAAATTTTCAACGGTAGGATTATCGTTCCTTCCATTCGCTCCTCGGTGCTGTGAAAATTCCAGCTCAAGGGGGTCCTGGTTGAAGTTTGCAGTTAAGACAAACTTCGCGCCTTTCTCAAAGAGGAATTTTATAATGTCAATCATTGCTTTAGCTAAATTAGAAAAGCAAATGTCAATACTTATATAACATAAATATGTTTGTCACTTTATTGTTTCAAACCACTCAGCGTTTCTTGAGATATAATCATTTTTGTTATTTTTTCGGCATTGTAATAACATGGTCTGTTTCCCATTCCTCCAAGTACCCCAAGAAGTTATTTTCTAACCACTATGAGCCAAAAGTTAAATTTTAGTTTTTATGCTTGTAATCATAAGGAAATGGAATATTTACTTCAAAGCGGTGGTCATTTGTGGTCTTAAAAGGCCTCTTATTAGGCTTTCTTTTCTAGTTAGCTTCATCAAAGTTTGTGGTATTAAAAAAATCGAAAAATATTTGTCCAAAACCATAATTAACCATTATTAATTTGTTTTTTTAAATTGGTTTACTAAAATCTACATAGTTTAATATTTTTATTGTTCTTTTTTTCATTGTTTTATTTTCCCCTTTTTGGGTTAATGATATTTTTGTCTTTGTTATTATGTTTGAATTTTTCTACTTTTATTTTAATACCCTAAAAATGTACAATTGACATCCATTTGGTGTGCAAACATAAGAGGGCTATAAGTCGCACGATGACTTGGCCCTCAAACCCTTTCTTTGTAAATATAATAGTAAATAAATAAAAAAGAATTGAATTGAACCATTTATCGAATATCTTTATGAAGTTAACAGTTTCAAAGTACTCTTCGCCAAATTCAGCCTCAATTGCATTTGCTACTGTTGTACTGAGTGCTAGCGCTGCATATCGCACTTTCATTTTGCTATATGAATTGAGATATATGTGGTCTCCTGTTAACTTGTATGCTTTCCTTAGGTTTCCAATCCGGGTTTTTTCATTTTGGTATAGTAACTTTATCGGTTTCCAAGTTACATCCTGGCCATTTTTGTGCATTAACCTCACTTAACAAGTTTCTTCACTTGACTACAAACAAAGTATTGTTATTTTTAAAAGATGAGGCGGATTGAATACGAAGAAGAATGACCTTTCTTCATCCTCGCTAAAAGGTTTACTAAATAAATGGTAGGAGTCCGGGTTTTGTGTTCATGGACAAAAACACAAATTGGTGGCCCTTCCATCCCGAATAGACTCTAGTCTTTCTACCGCTTCCCACATTAAATAGTTTAAATCATCCCCGGTAAGTCCATGAGTAGTAGTTCCTCTCAAAATAAGCACGTTACTAGCGACTTTTTTTATCTTCAAACTTATCTGTTTGTAGGCCATTGATGTGATTCCTAGCATTGTTCAGCTGGCTATAGCCAATGATGTCACCAGTTTGTTTTTTTTGGTATATCAGTTCTTCTTTAACCTACATTTCGTCTAGAAGAATTGTGAAATATTGTTGATACGGTTTCAGCTTCCACGATTTTATATCGTCCTTCAACTGATTGAAAACATCATCGGAAAACCCTGGAAACTTTCCGTTATGGGTGGAAGGTCTGAATAAGGTGCTATATGAAGGCAGCTGTAATATTTTTGAATTTTCTTAACTTTTGTAGGCGTTTGGCGCATTATGAAACTGATATAGGCACCTTTGTATCACATATGGGTGCCATCTTCGGCCGCGGGAGTCTTTCTGTTTTATGGCTTTGAGCTGCTCTCTCAAAAACAAAGCAACAAATGATTGATATTATTTTTTTGGCAGAGTACTTGTCAATAGAGTTTCAATGAAATTATTTTCCTCCGCTTCTTCTAACTGCTCACCATCTGCCTCTATATGCTTTACTTTCATTTGACTAAGATTTCTTCAACAGAATTATTAGCTCTTCTTTAGAGCGTGATTTGTACTTCCTCTTGCTTTTTGCTTTCAGTAATGGTTTTCAAGGCGTAACTCTTCAGCTTGGCACAGTATATGCAAGTTTTGTTATTTGAAAGTCATAAACCATTATCGTCACGCATAGCATTGAAACCGTATGTACCCATACTTTTACCCTTTAAGAGGTTAATTAAAATCAACTCTTTAATTCCTGGGCAAACTTTCAAACGATTAATGCTCATTAAGAGACCAATCAAACAATTAACACTTGCAATAGTTTCTGGCCACTTTACTAAGTTATTGCCCAAAACATTTCATTCAACCACGTAACTCTCATTAATTGTTATTGACAGTAAAGGCATATTATTTTGTTTCTCTATCTTCAAAACCTGGTCGTTTCTGTTTTCTGAATTACATGTAGTTAAGTTTGAGAGCCAATTGTCGTTTACAAGATTCAGCCATCGGGGGAAGCTAATAAATCTTTATAAAGGTGGTTTTCTTCAGTGTTTTCTGCGGAATTTCTCAAGTTATTTCCAGTAATCGTATCTTCAATAGCGATGTTGTTATCTCGATCTTCATTTTGGTTCAGTGACCTATCTTCTGTGACATTTAAGTTCAGTGAATTAGTTATGTTGGTTCAATATCCATTGATTCTGTACCATGGACAATTTCTGTAGAACTGTTTTGACCCACTTCATTCTATGTAAAGGTTAATACAATTAATTGGATTTAAATTAATTGGTACCTTAAAAACATCTCAAGATTTCACGTACAATTGTGTGAAGATTATAAGCTTTTGCTGCTTCTATGTGTCCTTTAGTTAATAAATTTGGTTGACGAACTGCTTTAGGTGTGTCTGTAATACACGGTTTTAAAATAGATATCATATCCTAAAGAAATATGTGAATTTATATTATTTCAAACATATAAATTTGATTGCTTCTTACATTAGTTTCAGTTGGTTATTTCAAACTATGAGGAGCAATATATGAAGAACTCCGTTCTGCGAGGGGTTTCAAAACTGATTCCGGATTCTACAAAAATTATGATTTTTAACAAGCGTATCAACACAAACGTAATCGTGACACCGATTTTGCTTTTATATTTCTCACATTCGAATGGACAGGGTCTGGAAATTCTTCAGATGGACCATTTCCTCCAATGAAGTGTTTCGTACACAAATATGTGTTTTTGGTTATTTTAGCTTTATTGAAGTCACCCCTCAACTCTTTTAGCCATTTTACCCATTTAAAACTTAGAACTGGTTTCGAAATTGACTTTGGGAATGGAATAAATGATACCGCAATCATATGAGGCTTGTCCGAACGCCTAGAATCGCTATTGCATGTGGGATATATGCAGTACGTAGTTGATCAATGTGTGTAGTCATATCAACGTATTGAGACTTCGAGGCTCTTATTTCCATCTTTCAAGAATATAATTCGGAGCCTGCATAGGGATACTAGCACAGAATATTAATTTGTCTAAATCCGGCTCTAGTTAAAACCGTTAGGTAGAATAGCGCTCTCTTAAATCAAGGATTCCCAAAACAGCGATATCGATTTGGGATGTTTTCATAATATATAGTGAATATCATATAACAATGAAAAATACCATGGCGACTACTTATAAAACGTCTTTTTAAAAAGATTTTATGAATTAAACTAATTGTAACCTCATAATAACTAATTTGGAATTAATTTTCACATTCAAGTCGTCCTGGAATTACTGTATACCTTAAGTAGTACTTTCGCCTCCCAGCAAGTGAAGCCGGGTTCGATCCCAAATGGTGGCGTTCAGTTTTGAAGTTCTCTCCCCACTGGTTAAAGGAGTCTTCCCTCGAGTACTTCGGTTTCCTCTTCGTAAAAACCTGTAGAGGTAAATGGTAATAGTTGGTATAGGGAGCTGAGCTGTTGGCTCGCGTGGCATTAAGGGCTCGCCATTACCCTCCTACGCATAGTAACCCGGCCTCCTGTTTAAAGGCATTGAAAGTCGCTCGATGACTTGGGCCTAAGGTGGTGCTTTGGGTATAAGCCTAGCTGATTGTTATAAATAAAAAACATACCATGGAGAAGGTTTTAACAGCAGACGAATAACTGACAAAAATATTTCTTTCATGTTTTTTTAAAAATAACGTTTTAATTACATTTAGGCTTTGAGGGTTGGACAGAATAAGGTGATGCCACTCAGCCTTTGCGGTATTATAGGGTTATAAGTGTCGTAGTTTATAGCCGATCCAATTGAACTAAACACCTCGGTGTAACTTTGTTAGTAGGAGGAGAAGGATACTTTTATTGTCTTAAATTAAGTGGCAAAGTAAGCCCTAGAAAGATTCTATTTAAGTTTAAGCTATCGGCAAACCATCCCACAGTTTAGTGAAATAGCAATTTATGTTTAAAATGTTTAAATTAATTATATATTTATAAATGACTGACTCTTTAAGTTCCTATCATTGTTCCAGGTTTCTCGTTCCAATCTGTTCAGTATTTTGAAAGATATGGGGGAAGATAAGCGAACTATAAGAGTAGCGGTGATCGAAGTAAGCATATACTGAGCATTTTTATGTAATGTTTATTATTACATATGAAATCCTCCTATCAATTATTATATACACGTATCCACGCATGAAAAAAAAACACACGTAGGACATTAAATCCTTTTTTTAAGGAAGTGTATACAACTCTGACTGCGGAAGCAAAAATTTACGAACAGCTACAAATATACTTGGAATCTCTTTTCATGTTGCCGTAAGTAACTTAATGAAATACTTGTTTAAAGATCTTAAATTACTCTCTTTTCTTGGTGACCTTATCATGTGTTTATGATATCAAGACAAAGATGTTTATCTGCGGTTTGATAAGGTCAGGGTTAGAGATAATGTTTCCAAAGCTTAAGCTTTTGTTTTCATGTCAATCCGTGTGTTTTTTAGTTATATTAATCAAGTCTCTCAAAATTCTAATCTAAATTTATTTACTGAGCTTTGGTTACTTAAGAGACATCTGCCTCCCTGAGGCCATAAGCAATAGATCATTCACATTTTACAATTAAGTATATTAGAAGATTTACTTCCAATAACTTTGGATATGTCGTTCGTAAGATAATTGTTTGTTATCACCTTGTTTCGGCTAGATGAGACCACTCATTAAAAATTCCTCCATACTATTGTTGTTTTACTCTTAAGTTGTTGGAAAGAGAATAGCGGTTATGATTTTTAACCGTTCGACCGAAATTAGATTTCCCAACCATTTGATTGCTAAAGCTATTTTTTGAAATTACTATTATAATGAAAAGGTTTACTTTAAAAAGCTTGGAAGTTGAAACCATTTTATATTCGATTTATATGGCAATTAATCATTCCACAATTTTAAATTACTTTCTACAAAGCATTAAATTTACTTTTGTCTTTAATATTGGGCTACGATCAGTTTTACAGAGGCTTAGGGGAACTTTTAAATGGGGAGGACCTTAAATGACTTTTGGGTTATCTGTGGTAAGGCTAGCCACAACCCTTCCACGCGGTTTTAATTTCCCTGTATCGCTGTTAAAAGGGCCTCAGACTTAAAACAATGCCGGTTAAGAACCGAGCCTATTTTTATTATTTAACCAATCCCAGACCTTCTTCACATTCAAATAAGTATATCTTTGGTTTAGTCTAATTTTGAGGTTAAGTTAAACATTGGCCAGCAGTGAGTACATTTCTTCTAGTACCATATTTCTATAAATAAATTAACATCCTATTTTTTTAATTTTCTTATTATGTTATGTTGGTGGCGAAAATCAACATTGAAGCTGTGATCCCCGAATTTTAATTCTCCTTCGCCTTTGTTTCATATCAATTTCTAATCGTTTAAATTATTAGGCAAGCGGCACTTCCTAGATATGTTTTGGCATACATACGTGTGACAATTTTTAAACTTTCCGAATTAAAATTTTGCGATTTTTAGGTAATTTGTCTATTTAAAGCTTTAATTATTAGTAGATGGAAAGTAAGGTCGAAGCTCCGATCCCGGGATCGGGATCCGGGATTTTAGAGGTTAAATCGTTGAAAAGTCAATGTATTTATCGTGACGATTTGTTTTTTCCCATATATTAAGTTCAGGACCAGTTTGTTTTACGTTATTTTTTACTCCGCTTATCTCGAATTTAAAGAGTGACGTCATGAGACACTTATTGGTACTTGAACCTAACTAAAACATAAGTTCAGGTTCAGCTTGTTTCTCTTTATCTCGTGTTTTAAATAGCGTATTGAAATGTTGTAAGTTGTAAAGAGTGATATTTTCTTGATAACCTGGGTGGGAGATGAGGACCGCATACACGTAATGCAATGCGTGTACTTAAAATGGAAATGTTTTAAAACCAATTTTAATCAATAAGATAGAATCGTTAAGTAATTTGCGGGTATAAAAAGAGGGAGTTTTTCACTGAAATAGAAGCAATATATATATATTTATATATTTATATATATATATATATATGTATATATATATATAAATATATATATAAATATATTTATATATATATATATATATGTATATATATATATATATATATATATATTTTTATATATTTATATTTATATATATATATTTATATAGAAGTGAAGAGAAGCACATTGTGAAAAACTAAATGAAAAGAGACTTAAAACGGTTTTAAAATTCACAATATATTTATTGAAAAATCCAACGTTTCGGAAGAACTGTTCCTCCTTCAGAGACTTGTAAAAATCCCTGAAGAAGGAGGAACAGTTCCTCCGAAACGTTGGATTTTTAAATAAATATATTGTGAATTTTAAAACCGTTTTAAGTCTATTTTCATTTATATATTTATGCTGGTGATGTCAACCATTTTAAATTGTTCGCTGATTTACAGCAGTACCTGCAATTCAAATATTTTAAATTAGAAAGAATATGCAAAAAATTCACTTACCTTTATAAGAGTTACTTCACATCAAATTCAAAAAGTCCTATTATTGAATCGATTAAAACCAATTTTATTAAAACTTATATAAAATTTTTACACAGAATTCTTAACAAGAGAGTGGATTGCTCTGATATTTTAAATGAGCTTACTTTTAACTGTTCTACACATAATTCTAGAAAAATAAATTTATTTTACCTTAACTCAAGTACCCCAACTGCAATGAAACGTATTACGTCAAATTTTAATATTCATAGGTCTGAAAATGACATTTTAACCTAAGTAAACTATCAAATAAAACCCTAAAAATTGTAATTTTAATTGGTTATGGTGATTTATACATTAGTTTTTATGTATATTACCTATCTGCCTCAAAACGACGAAGTACAACACATGTAATTTTAATTTAATCTAATCCCATGTGTTGTAGTGGAGTATCTCTGACGCACTGTGTAACAACTAGCTGGTTTCTGTAACTGTTTTGTTGCACATTAAAATATATTATATTCTATTCTATTCTATCTATATATTTATATATATATTTATATATATATATTTATATATATATATATTTATATATATATATTTATATATTTATATATTTATTTATATATATATTTATATATTTATATATATATATATATATATATATATATATATGTTCGAGATCTCGTCGAGAACGGCCGCATGTTTTTTTCGCTCCGCGCTCTTTTGCCGAGGCCTAATTCTAGGGGATTTATTAAGTTCGTATTTATTGATATTCTGAGCTGTGTTCCGGTAAAACATATCGATGAACTATGAGTACTAAACCTACGAAAGCTGAAAAAAGAAAAAGGAGCCAGTTAAAGGAGTTGCAGGGACATATGGTCTTTGTAAAAATTGCGATTATGGTGTCTACGGCCGCCAAGAATATCTGCCGTGCAAGGTATGCGGATTAAATTTCCACACGACATGTTACGGAATTACAACCACCGATCGATATTTTTTCTTCGATTCAGACGGTGAGTCTAACTTTAAATGCAGTTTTTGTAAGACGCGTAAAGACGTTAATACCGCAATAAAACCCCGCGGGGAAACAGACTAAACTTGACAGATATCGGAGACTTGGCTTCAAAATCGGACATAGATTCAGAAGATGAAACCTCAAATAGCGACCCCGACGCAATTACGTCCGACTTATTGAATGCATTCTTCGAAATCAACAGTAACACGCGTTCTAACGGTAGTGTGTTTGGTAAAATTCTTTCATATCTTGTTTCAATTACTGGTACAGTTAAATCACTTCAACTTGAACTAGACGTCCACAAAAATTTGCATAATGACCTTAAATTTAAAATCGAAGAATTAACACAGCAGAATTTTGAATTAAAAAACGAAGACGAAAACATTTCCACGCATTTGGCTACGGGAAATAATAGGCCTAAAGAAAACATCATCAGTTCTGAAGCAATTGATAACTGTAATCAACAAATTGAAGAAAGCGAAGTACATAATACAGGGGAGTTCATTCTCGTTAAAAACAAGGCGCGGAAAACCTATTCCCAAATATTAGGCAATCAAAGCCAAAATAGACCAAAGGTAAAGTCCACCAACGGGCGGTTTTTTCAGCACTCAAAAAGTACTAGCAGCATTAAAAATAGCCAAATCAAGCCCAACAAAAAAGTAGTCACCGTGGGCACCAAAACTCTGAATTTATTAAAGCAATTGCGAAAGTGAGTTTGGAACCTCCTAAAAAAGCACTTTTCATTTCTTGTCTACCCAACACCGTAACTTATGAAGACCTTAAGAGATTTATTGAACTAGATACCGAATTAAAATCGGTAGAGTGCATTAGACTAAAAACAAAATATCCAGAATCCTAGTTCTCTGCTCTCTTCCAACTATCTTGCAATATTTTCAATCCAATTATTTATCTTTTTATATCTTTAACTTTGTTTCTCAGTACAATTTCTCTTTGACTAGCTTCTTCTAACTTTAACTTCTTCTATATGCTTTTCCATTTCTTTCAAATGCTTTCTTATTTCTTGCACATCTAGCCACGTCTCATTATTATCTTCCACTATTTCACTCGCTTTAAAGTAACAAAACACAATTAAAATAAAATGTTCAGAAATTTTAAAATTTAAGTCGTCTGAAAGACCCTTCTCTCTTATTATTGTTGCTATTTCCGTAAAAACGACACTATGACGCGTAAACGTTCGGTTTCTACGGTTTATAGTAATATGACGGTTCAATTTTGATTTAAACAATGGACACATTGAAAGTTTACATTTATGGAATTTTGACATATATATTTTACTCTACGTAAAGGATGTTTTAAGCTTAAATTAATTTTGTTTAATGTGTAGTATTTCTTTATCAATATTTGTGTATCGGAAATGTATTTTAACGTATCTAACGTAGAGTAAAGAGTTTTTTTAGTATTTTATCTCTATATTTGCGAATCGGAGTTGTGTTTTGCCGTATAAAAAGTAGAAAGGGGAATTTTTATAGTATTATTCTACCTATTAAAGTATCGGAAATGTATTTTATCAAATTTAAAAAGGGATTTTAGAAGTATTTTTCTATCTATATTTTCATATTGGAAATGTATTTTACCGTATTAAAAGCAAAATAAAAGATGCATAAGAATTCATCTTTCTGACGAGTCTCATACTAATCATACATACACCATCTAATCTGGAAATTATGTTTAACAATTGGATGATTTCGTGTTTACAATAGGTTCTTTTAAACATAACACAGTAGATTAATTAAGTATTTTTAAATATTTGAATATCGGAATTGTATTAAAAGTAGAGTTTAAATGTTTGTGTAGTATTTTTCTATGTATTAGCATGTCTGAAATATATTTCGTTGTATTAAAAGTAGAGTTTAGATGTTTTTGTAGTATGTTTCTATGTATTTGCATGGCTGAAATACAGGGTCTTTTTTTTGCTCGGAAAAGTGTTTTTTTTTCAAAAACTATTTATAGTACCGATTTCAAATTTGGAAGGTCAATTCTCTATACCGGGGGACATCAGTTTGAGAAATTTGAGCGTTTTCGGTAATGTTTTTCACCAATTTTGAAAAATTATTTTTCGACCACTAGGTGAGAGATAAAAAATTTATATTATAAAGTTGTAGGCCGTCATCGAAAACCCTTAAAAATTGTTCACTCGACGAAAAACAATTTATTTATCAGTGAAAATTCGAGCTTGAAAAATTTACAAGTTGGTGAAGCCAAATTACGATTGTTTGAAACGATAATTGAAACCGAATTACCTAATCCAGTTGAAACTTTGGTTAAAAAAAACGACCGGATTTAAAAAACACGAGGCTATAGGTCAATCCTAAACATGCATTGGGTATTTAAAGGAAAACTTTGGGAGATTATTATCAGTGTTTGATAAGATTTCGAACAATGCCTCGTTATTCAGTAGCTGAGCGTACCGAGATAGTTGCCATTTACTATGGAGAAGCAGCGCAAAACCTTAGAAGAGTGACTGAAATCTTCGCAGAAAGACATCCAAATGGAGCACCATCTGTAAATACAGTAAGACGAGCAATTCACGATTTCAATCAATTTGGTAACTTGCAACCTAGGTTTCGCGGATTGGGTCAACCGGATTTAGACTTCGAGAACAATGTACTCGCGTACTTTGTGGCATATCCTCGTCACAGTTGCGCTAACGCCGCTGCTGATTTGGGTTGTTCTGCAAATCGTGTGTGGAAAATTCTTCGTAAGAATCGCTATCACCCATACAGAGCTACGCTCCACCAAGGACTAATTGACGGAGACCATCAAAGACGTTATGAATTTAGCAACTGGTTACTAAATGCTGTCCAAGAAGATAGACAATTTTTGCGCCATGTTTTGTTCTCCGACGAAGCGTCATTTTCTAGAGATGGGCCCTTTAATCATCAAAACAGCCATCTTTGGTCTGACATCAACCCACATTGGGGTTTTGAATATCATCACCAGGTTCAATTTGAACGGGTCAATGTTTGGGTTGGACTTGTTGGGAACCGTTTGATTGGTCCCTTTTTCCTTCCGACGAACCTCAACGGCCAAAGGTATTTACATTTTCTACAGAACGAACTGAGTGACGCAATCGACGACCTTCCATTGGCTGAAAGACGTCAGTTGTGGTTTCAGCAAGATGGCGCCCCTCCGCATTTTTCCCGGCAAGTAACTGAGCACCTCAACAACGAGTTTCCTGAAAGGTGGATAGGGAGAAATGGTCCAGTGCATTGGCCAGCAAGGTCACCTGACCTAACACCGCTGGATTATTTTCTCTGGGGATTCGTTAAAGCAAAGGTATACGCCACGCCCATTGAAACTAGGGAGGAACTCATTAGACGAATAATCAGTGCTTGCCGAGACGTCACACCAGAAATGGTAGAGAAAGCGTTTGAGAACTTAATTGTCCGCGCACAAACCTGTGTTGCAGCCAATGGTGATATTATTGAAAATGTTTTGTAAAAATTTATGTGAATAAAATATCTGCATTTAAAAACCAAACGTGTACATTTTTTCAAGTGTGAAAACTCTACTACGTTTGTATTAGACTTGTTCCCTTTTCAATTATCGTTTCAAACAATCGTAATTTGGCTTCACCAACTTGTAAATTTTTCAATCTCGAATTTTCACTGATAAATAAGTTGTTTTTCGTCGAGTGAACAATTTTTAAGGGTTTTCGATGACGGCCTACAACTTTATAATAGAAATTTTTTATCTCGCACCTAGTGGTCGAAAAATAATTTTTCAAAATTGGTGAAAAACATTACCGAAAACGCTCAAATTTCTCAAACTGATGTCCCCCGGTATAGAGAATTGACCTTCCAAATTTGAAATCGGTTCTATAAATAGGTTTTGAAAAAAAACACTTTTCCGAGCAAAAAAAAGACCCTGTATATTTCGTTTTATTACTAGTAGAGTTTAGATGTTTTGATAGTATCTTTCTACCTAAGCTTAATAACGATAACTAAAGTATAATTAATTTATTAAATAACTAGAAAATGCCTAAAGGTAATAGAAAATAAATCGTGTCTCCCAGGATACTGGGATGCCTCAGATGAAGTTGATTTCATCGAAGACATCGATATCATTTGGTGGAATATAACCAGCCAAGACAATTGTTAAAAACTTTTTAAACACGATTCAAATGATCCTTATTATTTCATAGTAGACGAGCTAGAATTAATTAAGATCTTAACTAATTTTTAAAATTAATATATCCACTTTCATCGCGCACACACTATCTCCCACCCAGGAATCAACTATTTAGTCTTCCTAAATTACATTTAAAATGGTTTATGTCGTGAGATAATATTCAACTATTTAATTTTAACAAATTACATTAAAATAATTTTATTGGTCGAATCATCATTTCAATACATTCTCAGCTTATACCATACGATATTTAAAACGCGAGTTAAAGAGAAACAAGCCGAACCTGAACATATACGCTTTATTTTCATTTAAATTCCAATTTACCGCGTCCTCAGGTAATCCACGCACGCGCGAGGGTATCGCGCGCACACACTATCTCCAACCATGGATTAACAATAACTCACTGGGTTAGTTCTCTTACATAGAACTATCATTGCTTGTCAAAAATACGTTTGCTACAAACTCTTCCCCTCTTACAGTCCTACACTCCCCACTTTCTGCCCCAAAAACGATTCAAATCCGGAAATAGTAACGCCATCCCGTGTCTGAAATCGACACTATGGTTTTTTAGTATGGTTTTTAAAAATGGCGATTGTCTGTAAAATTGATCTTCGGACCAATTTTAAAATGGTCCGAAGATTATTTTATTCGGAATTTAACAGGATTTGTCATTATTTAAGCCGTATTTTTTATATCGCGTAGATAAATAGTAATTAGCTTTACATTAATAAAAATTCAACAGTTATTGGATTCTATTATTTTTATTATCAAAAAATAATTTTTACCTGATGAAAACATTTGAATTACCAAAAACAGAAACGCGATGCAAAATATTCATTAGATTTCGCGGCGCCAAAAAAACTGCCAGTCTGCTCGCCGAATTGAATCGTTTCCGCTTAGGCCTAGTTCTGATTTCACCCGCTAGGACCGATGGCGTTTGAATCAAACTTACTTTCGAAGAGAAACTATCCCTGTGAGTTATTGTTAATCCATGCTCCAACCCAGGTTATAAAGAAAATGTTTCACTATTTACAACTTACACACGAATATTCCATTTAAATTTAAATTAACCGCGTCCCCCGGGTAATCCACGCATGCGCGAGGGTATCGCGCGCACACACTATCTCTAACCCAGATTTTCAATAAAATATCACTTTTAACAACTTACATCAGTTCAATACATTCTCAACTTATTCCATACGCTATTTTTAACACGAGAAAAAGAGAAACAAGCCAAACCTGAACATATGCTTTAATTAGGTTCAAGTACCATATAAGTGTCTCGTGACGTCACTCTTTAAATTCGAGATAAGCGGAGATAAAGATTACGTAAAACAAGCTTGTCCAGAACACAATATGTTGATAAGAGAAAAAACAAATCATCGCGATAAATATCATAAATACATTGACTTTTCAACGATTTTACTCTCATTTCACCTCTAAAATCCCGGATCCCGATCTCGATCCCGATCCCGGGATCGGAGCGTCGACCTTACTTTCCCTCTACTATTATTTATATATTATGTTACGTATTTCAGAGTTAAAATTGAACCGCACCCTTCGGTTAAATTCAATGAAGTAGAAGTTTTCGATGAAGTACCCTGGGTAAGAAAATAACTAAGTAGACAAAACATTTTCCTGGTATGAAAAATAGCAAGACACCCACGGAAATCTGGAGTCTCAGCCTTTCCACAAGTTTTGTTCCGTGGAACACATTCTGATTATCTCACTGGCTTCAAAATATGTTAAACTACAGATAGTCACAAATAACTCTTAGAAAAAGTTGGTTGAATGATACCGCAACATGAGCTCTTGAAGCTTTTGAGCCAATGGTAATTTTCTAAGAACTAAATTTTTTTCATTTCTTCAGTGTGAAGCCTGGAAATTGTCGGCTTATGTTTAAACCACATGTACGAGAGTTACACTATAAAATACTCTTTATTAATAATAATATATAAATAGTTACCAAATATTACAAGGCATGGCACTAAACTTTCTCTGGAAGAGAGAATAGAATATGACTGGTTAGGTCGGAGTCCGTAACCAAGAGAGTTAATCCATTGTCCCGACGTCCCTTATATAGCGGGCCCCTCGGATGACGCTACCGGTCTCCAACCTAATTGGCTGGAGAAGAAAGCCCGCCAAGAAATCTTTACGGACTCACTGTGGTGTAATAGTAAGCGTCACCGGTAACTTTACTCCGCTCTTAACCCTTCGGGTTAGAGGTCGCCACTTTCGGAGAATTCCAAAGGTGGACGACGCAAGCGAGTATGAGTCATCCCTACCTTCCCCAGCAGCGTTGGCCCAAAACAACGAGATAACTCTCTGAAGTAAAGGGAAAGACTATTAGGGACAAAGCCTACATTTGCGGATGCAAATGCGGGCTTTACACACCCCCACCCAAAAATTAGGCGTTGGGTGTGAGTTTAAGGTGGTCCATAGCGTCGAGAAAGTGCTCGTCGCCGCTATCGAGGGTAGAGACGTCGTTATCCCCCAATAACAAAGTGTCCAGATCCATCGTGACGGCGGATCCTGGCACTCGTGGGGGTAAGACTGGGGTAGGGGCAGCGCCAAGCTCAGCGACCGGAATCGGCTCGACTGACTTGACAACGGAAACCCCTTGCACCATAGGGACTGCCACCGAAGGATACACCCTCGGAGCTACTTTCCCCACAGTACACCCCTGGAAGACATGGGGAGTGGGGCGTCCCACTACTCCAAGCATCTGCTGCTTGGGCCACCGGGCGGCACTGAAATAGGTCAACGGGCCAACGTCCATCGGTGCCACCCAGGTAGCCACGGTCCTCGACATCCGTTGAGGGTGCGTATGCCTCGCCTCAATGGACGCCGGTGATGCTGTTGCGGAGGGGGCGGACTGCCCCCTTGATCCTTTGGCGGTATGCCTTAAGGGTCCTCCTAAGTAGTAGTTTGGGCTGGTTGCCCTCCTCGCGACAGGGCGGTCTGCCCCGGCGTTCCTTGGGCCGTCTGCCCATTCTGTCGTCCCCGGGTTGCAAGGCCTCTGGTGGAGGCAGCTGCTCCCTGCCCCGACCGGCGAGATCGGGATTGACCTCCCCGATCCTGGTTACAATTGCTAAAAGATGGCGCGAATGCGCAACAATCTTCAGCCAAAATTACGTACAATTCAAGGTATCTCAAATTCAACGCAATAAGTTAGACCCCCACCCAAAAAGTGTTACTAGGCATTTGCTTTTGAACGCAGATTGTAGCGATGCTTAGGGGGGACTACAGTGCTCTCACCCCTTCTACGCCGTCTCTTCCTCTTGGGACGAGAGAGGGTTTCCTTTTTCTCGTCCGGCGTTTCCGCCCCCCTACCGGTTTCGTCACACGGTGGGTCATCTCCTTGCCACGGCGGGGTGAAAGTCTTCAGCTGGTACACGTTCGTTACTCCGATGAAATCACCGGAGTTCGGGTCCCCCAGCCGATATGTCAAAGGAGTGGTCCTTTCCTGCACTACAAACGGGCCCTCAAACTTATCTCCCAACGAAGCCGTGATACCACGACTAGCGTCGGAAAGAAGATGAGTTTTGCGCAATACGAGGTCTCCACGTTTGTAGAAAACAGCTCGATGACGCTTGTCGTAGTGCAGTTTATGCGTGAGCTTCGAATCCTGTAATTTCAAGCGTGCATGGTCGATTGCATCATGCAGCCTAATTTTCAGTTTCTCGGCGTACGTGCCTGCGCTTCGATTACCCGAAGTATTTCCTGGTATCAACTCCCAATCCAGGGGTGCGCGAAGCTCTCGGCCTAAGTTCAAAGCGGCGGGCGAATACCCTGTCGCTTTGCTCTCGCCTGAACGCAAAGCAAAGCCTAATTCTGGGAGACGGTCGTCCCAGTCCTTATGTCGTTCGACATAAGAAATTATCATTGGCTTTATAGTTCTATTCATCCGCTCAGTCAGATTTGCCTGAGCGTGATAAGGGGCCGTCGTCTTAGGGCGAATGCCGAAATCCGAACAGGCCCTTTTGAACTTTTTACTAGAAAATACGGATGCATTATCATGGGAATCCATATCGACAGAAAACGTCATACATTTTCTCCCATATTTACTAAGTAGTCATTCTCCTAAGCGGGTAGAGTTCTGCCCACTTTGTAAAATGATCTACTATGACGAGTAGGTACTGATTTCCCTTGGCACTTCGAGTGTAGGGACCCATTAAATCAGCGGTTACCAATTCAAAAGGCCTTTCACTGGGGACGCTAGAAAGTAACCCGGGGGTTAACTGCTTAGGTGGCTTACTTTTCTGGCACACCCCGCAACCCCTCACATACTTGATAACGTCCCGCTTCATCCCCGACCACGTGACTCTGATTTTCAGACGTTTAAATGTCTTGTAAACCCCCTGGTGGCCGGCAAGCGCATCGTCATGAAAATACTTAATGAATGGTACTCTAAGTCTCTTAGGTACCACCACTTTCCAAGCATTTTCAAGCCCGTCTTCATCCTCCTCGTCCCAAGGAGCGAAATACCTAAACAATAGGCCATCTTTGTCCATTATTTACTGATCTAGTACTGTCCCGGCTTCCAATGCCGTAATCGGACTCCCAGAGCTTCTAACCCGCTCTAACTCAGCGATAATCCTCGCTAACCCTAGATCAGTAACTTGCGAACTTATGATGTCTTTCCGGTCGAAAGGCAGCCCCCACTCCTTGGAAGAGTTTTCTCCCTCCGCGGAGTCAGAAGAGTTTTCCTCTGAAACCGCCAACGTCACCACCGTTTCTCCCTGACCATTCTCGGAATCGAGAGGGGCCCTGGATAAAGCATCCGCTACAACGTTCAATTTCCCTGGGCGGTATCGCACCTCGAAATTATACGGCTGTAGCTCCAAGGCCCAGCGGGCAAGTCTGCCCACCGGCTCCTTAAGGTGTCGTAACGACTTCAACGCTTGGTGATCGGTTTCGATCACAAAGTCCGTACCCTCGACGTACATTCGGAATTTCTTGAGGGCGTATACCACAGCAAGACATTCCAATTCCGTGGTCGAGTAGTTGCGCTCCGCCGATACGAGTCCCCGGCTTACAAAGGCAATGGGGACATAACCCTTCCCATTCCCGCCTTTCTGCTCTAACACAGCGTCTAAGCCCTTTAAACTCGCATCGCATTTAATGAGAAAGCTCCCATTTAAATCCAGGAGCGCTAACTCCGCCGTGTCCCTAACCTGCCTACTTAGTTCCGCATAGCATTGGTATGGGTATCCTCCCAATACCATTTTGCATCGTTTTTCAGCAAGTTGTATAACGGCCTGGCAGTTCCCGCCATATTCGGGATGAACTGCCGATAATACCCGATCATTCCGAGGAATCGCTGCAACTCCGTTATATTCTTGGGCTGAGGCAAATCCTTTATAGCCCTAAATTTATCCGGATTTGGCTTGCAGTACCCCGGTCCGACCTTATAGCCCAGAAGCGACACCTCGTCAGCGCAGAGTTGCACCTTGTCCGGGTTAACTGTTAATCCCGCTTCGGCTATACGCTCTAGGACCTTTCGAATGTGAATCAAATGATCCTCAAACGATTCGGAATATACGACGAAATCGTCGTAAAATCCCAAAACAAATTTCCATTTGTAAGGAGCTAAAACGGTATCCACCAAACGCATGAACGTGCTTCGGTGCGTTTCTCATTCCAAAAGGCATCTTTTTGAATTGAAAAAGCCCCCGATGACAGACGAAGGCGGTCTTCGGCCTGTCACACTTCCTAACGTTGACTTGATAAAAGCCCTTCGAAAGATCAAACGTGGTGAAATACTTCGCGCTTCCCAAATACGCCAAAATATTTGGGATCGAAGCCATGGGGTAACAGTCAGACTCCGTTACCCCGTTTATTCCCTTAAAGTTAATGCAAAGCCGTTTGGTACCATCCGGCTTGCTCGCTAGTACAATAGGCGCAGCCCAAGGCGAGACACTAGGTTCTATCAAATCTAGATCCAACAACTCATCAAACGCCTTGTCAATCTCCTCTCGCTTCCTTTTACTAGCTGGATGGGGGTGAACGAAAATCGGCTTGGCATCGCCCGTCTCTATCGCGTGTTCAATGATAGAAGTTTCGCCGGGCCGTTTCGTAAACACTTCTCGGAAATCCGAGATGGTTTTTAACAAAAGTTCCCTCTCCCCCATCCGTGCACTTAGACTTTGAAACCACCGTCTCCAACGCTGCGGGGGTTCCCACGGCGCCGGGAATCTCATTGTCTACCTGACAATAATTTACCCTTTCGCCTTCCTCTTCGAAATCGTAGGGAACGACGCGCTGAGGTAGGGGGCCGATTGACCACCCTCCCTCGCTCATTCTTAGGTCTATTTTTTCCGCCCCAATAAAATCTCTACCGAAGATAACAGGGGGGGGTCAGACCTCGAACTACAAGAAAGCGTTGGCGGCGAATGCCGCCGGCCCACTTAATGGAAAGCCTGATACTGCCCGCGACACGACACGTGCCACGGCCAAATCTAACTGTAGTGCTATTTTCGCTCATTTTCCTCCCTTTTTCCTCAAAAATGAGGATAAAATTATCACCCAAGAGAGAGACGGAGGAACCAGAGTCTAACAAGCCTAGAAACGAATGTTCCAAAGCTCGGAACCGTAACAATGGGGGATTTTTCCCACCAAATGTTCCGTCAGCACACCGGTTGACCAAGGGAGTGCAATTCTGAGTATTCGGAAGCTCTCCCTCGTTACCGGCTTTCCAAACGTCAGAATTTTGCCGAGGCTCACTCCCTTTCCTGGATGTACATCCATTTAATTGGAAGGCCTCCCTCGCCAGTTTCCCTGCTCGGGACATTGGCGTTTGATATGTCCGGGTTTCCGACAACCATAACAAACTAAAACTTTCTACAGGATTCTGCTGGAAGGTTTGCTGCATTGGTTGAGGGGCAACTTCCGCGCTCGACCAATTAGCAGACTGCCTCTGAATCCTATAATGCCAATAGGGATCCAGTGCCGCCAGATCTACACCCATAGTACCCATCGCACCCAAAGATACCGGGCTAGAAGTCATCGGCACCCCAGTGGCTGCTAGGCTCACTGCGCTTCCCGTAACAAGGGGCGCTTGCCCAACCTGTCCCGTACTTCCACCATAAGCCAAAGTTGGCTCTAGGGATTCTAAAGCGGCGGGAGGGGGACGGTAGATAGCTTGCGCAAGAAGATCAGATTGAATAATCTTAGCCTCCTGCGACAACTCTTTTAGGGTGGCGAATACCTTCCCCCGTTAATGTTGACGGTACGTCGGATGACTTTGCCATAACACTCGAGTCACTTTATCGGCTTCATTGGCGCTTCCCCCAATACGACGGTAATATTCAGCAATACAGTGAATATACTGCGTCAGGGGTTCATCCACACCTTGAGTTCGGGTATCCAACTCAATTTGGATACGCCTGCCGTAATCGGTGCCTAAATATTCGTGGCGAAATGCCAGACGAAAAACGTTTAAGGAAGTGAATACTCCCTGAAACGACCACCAAAGCGCAGCGGGTCCCCGCATGCACGACGGTAGTACCTGCAAGAGGATATCCCCTTCGCTGTACCCCGTAACCGCCTGATACCGGTCAAGAGCCTCCAGGAACTCCAACGGAGACTTCTCGTCGGCCGGACCCATGTAGATCGGCGCTTCTACATTTAACTTAACCCTCGGGATTTGGGCAGCGCGTGCTCCCGCATCCCGGCTGGTCGCATAACCGTCCAAGGCCTCGCGCAAAGCACGAGCCATGACTTGCGCCATATCCTCCTGGGCTGGGTTTCCAGCACCAGTATCCCCTTCATTTCCCAAAACCATTCCGGACCTGGTTTTAATGTTTAAGACCTAAACCGCGACTCTAAAATCCCTAGAGCCGCCTAACCCAAAAACCCCCCCGGAAAACCCACTGGGAAACAAAGGTACCCACAATACACTAATATAAAAAATACACTAACACTAAAAATTTAACTAACCCATACCCCAAAAATTACACTTAAAAATTAAATTACATAAACTCTCGTACATTCAACAACTCAGGCCCCACGTTGGGCGCCAGTTGTGAAGCCTGGAAATTGTCGGCTTATGTTTAAACCACATGTACGAGAGTTACACTATAAAATACTCTTTATTAATAATAATATATAAATAGTTACCAAATATTACAAGGCACGGCACTAAACTTTCTCTGGAAGAGAGAATAGAAAAGATATGACTGGTTAGGTCGGAGTCCGTAACCAAGAGAGTTAATCCATTGTCCAGACGTCCCTTATATAGCGGGCCACTCGGATGACGCTACCGGTCTCCAACCTAATTGGCTGGATAAGAAAGCCCGCCAAGAAATCTTTGCGGACTCACTGTGGTGCAATAGTAAGCGTCACCGGTAACTTTACTCCGCTCTTAACCCTTCGGGTTAGAGGTCGCCACTTTCGGAGAATTCCAAAGGTGGACGACGCGAGCGAGGATGAGTCATCCCTACCTTCCCCAGCAGCGTTGGCCCAAAACAACGAGATAACTCTCTGAAGTAAAGGGAAAGACTGTTAGGGACAAAGCCTACATTTGCGGATGCAAATGCGGGCTTTACATCAGCTACGAAAAAGATTAAAACAGCCAAGTGGATTTAAGATAACCAACTTAGTTCGGCATTGACAAACACTTCGTTTCAATTATTGACCTTGTGCCTTTTAAAATATTTTATTTTATTTCTTTCTGAAAGTTTTCAATTCCTCACTCATTCGGTTTCTTGTGTAAATGGTTGCGATCAACGCCAAGGCAACAAGTACGACCCCGACTGCGATCCAAATCATTTACTCCCGACTGACACCGGACACTTCACCTTCGTCCGTATCGGACACACGATGACCAGCATTAGCTGGAACGATAAAAAATATTCGGACTGGAAAAACCTATACCCGATATTTAATGGATGCGTCACGCCATACAGGGTGTCCACTAAAAAATGAACCTGGGCGAAATAAGGCCAATCTACAGAGTTCAACGCATTTTCATTAAATTCTTGGCCACTCTTTGAATTTACAATAATGTTGTAATGTTTGCGAAACTGTTCGTAAAGAGTCTTCCATTTGGTCTGGCATTGTTGTTCTACAGGGTGTCCACTAAAAAATGAACCAGGGCGTATATCTCAAAACCTGTTTTAGGTACGATTTGGAAATTTTCAAGTCGTATACAAAATGTAGGGGGAAACCTACTGCGAAAACTAGCTCGAGAACCGAAAGTGTTAGAAAGTTGGTTCCAATTAGAAAGGTGTTTCAAGTGACTTTATAAGTACACATAGCTTTGACCTGATCAGAGTTGACCAAAAGGAAGCCCAGAAATGCTAGATAAAAACAATAAGGTTCCTTTAAGTTGATAACGTGTCGAAAGCGAGATTCGGGAGCTGATAACTCTAAAGATACTCGTGTTAGAGTACTGAAATTTGCTACACATCCTCATCAGGATTAAGGGTCTTTAGTTTAAAAATTTCAATGACCTTGAACCATGTCTTCAAGGTCATCCAAAAACTAACGCGAGAACCGTAAGTGTTAGAAAGTTGGTTCCAATTAGAAAAGTGTTCCACGTCACATTGTAGGACTAATTCGCTTTGATTCGATCGAATTTGACCAATAGCAAGTCGAGGAACTGTTTTTCAAAATCACATAGGTCGTTAAAATGAAATTTGAAAGGAAACGCACATAACTCGAAACCAATTCGTGTTACATCGAAATTTGCTAGACAAACTCATTATGGTGGTCGTCATGACAACAACATTTAAAAATAGTTTCAAATTACATTTTATTTTACGCTAAGCCTAATATTCACTCGAAGTTTATTTTTTAAGCACAAAGTTAGTTTTTTCTTTAGAAATAATAAAGTTATGTGTACTATTCGAGAAAAGGTGGAAATGGTTCGCTTATTTTATGAAAATGGGAGAAATGCGCGCTTAGCAGCGGCAATTTTTCTAACTCTTACGGTTCTAGCGTTAGTTTTTGGATGACCTTGAAGACATAGGTCAAGGTCATTGAAATTTTTCAACTAAAGACCCTTAATCCTGATGAGGATGTGTAGCAAATTTCAGTACTCTAACACGAGTATGTTTAGAGTTATCAGCTCCCGAACCTCGCTTTCGACACGTTATCAACTTAACGACCTTATTGTTTTTCATCTAGCATTTATGGGATTCCTATTGGTCAAATCCGATCAGGTCAAAGCTATTTAAACTTAAAAAGTCCCGTGGAACACGTTTCTAATTGGAACCAACTTTCTAACCCTTACGGTTCTCGAGTTAGTTTTTGGATGACCTTGAAGACATGGTTCAAGGTCATCGACATTTTCGCAGTAGGTTTCCCCCTACATCTTGTATACGACTTGAAAATTTCTAAATCGTACCTACAACAGATTTTGAGATATTCGCCCTGGTTCATTTTCTAGTGGACACCCTTTATAGTTTAAGCACGATATAGACTTATTTCAGTAAAGGATGAGCCTGTACCACCGTAAATTAAAACAAAAAAAAATAAATGCAGTTAAAAACACAAATTCCCATAGTCATTTCAAAATCGCTGCTATTCCCTATAATTTAAACTTTAGCGTTGCCAGTTGAATTGCCATCTTTCAAATTGAATACCACATTAATTACAGAAATAAATTATAAATAAAGTTAACGAACTAGCGTCTTACCTTTGCTTCCTTTAATAATTTTAGAACTTTCAGTTAGGGTTGATTTTCTTAAATATGTCGTTCGAGTAGCATTGATGCTAATATTCTGATATGATTCGGTGATGTTATAATTTTTTTTGTGATTGACAGAGTCAGTGTGCCCCTTTGACATTTAGATAGCGTACTAGGTTAAGGTTTGACAAGGAGAAGTCAACCAAAATATGGTTTTAAAGCTATACTTTAGTGCGTGTTAAAATAGGATAATTACTATAATAAGTCAACATTTTCCCATACACAAAAACGAATTCTACAGACCCCATACCTTTGAGAATTCCACAACCATGTCCGAGCGGTTAAAAGATAGTGGCTACCCTCAATGCTGGCCACTTAAGCGTGAGTCCCCGAATAGTTTCACCCACTGAAGCCGTTATTGACTTAACTCTGAAGAGAAATGGTAAATAAGTCAGAGCTAATGTCATAACTCAAAACATCATTTAGTATCACATTTTGACAAGCAACCTCTAAAGACAAGTTAGACAACAGCCTTCTTTTAAGAATCGGCTTCACATTTATTTCCAGAAAGTAATTAATCAAATACTTTCTAAAGAAAGAATATAGTGTTGTAAAATTTACAAGCTTATTATGTATTACAATTTTTAGGTGAGAATCCAGTATAGCTTGAGGAGGTTTGTTTTCCAGCTTTTTCAGCCAGTGGCGATCATAGCCAAACAAATAAATGAAAAAGAAAGCATAAGCGTAACAATAAAAATAAGAATTTTCCTGATGAGGCACCTCCGATGGGGGCTGGGCAAAGTGACAACTTTGACCAGGCAGCCCAATCAGTTGTTGAAATCCAAGGAAAATTAAGCTTCTTGCACACAATTTTAGAACAAATGCAAGCGGATTACTTGCAAAGGGGAAGTCTGGCTCAGGTTTTTCTGGTCAATTTTCAAATATGAATAGCATTTGGTTATCAATGCAAAATAAGATTTATGCGGTATAAAAAATGACCTCCAAAATTTTCAGTTTTTTATAATATTTAATCACAGTTCACATATCGTAACTAAGCTTTATGATATTGTACTTACTACAAACTTATTGTTTCATTGAATGTTTCAGTTACTTTCTATCAACCTTAGGTTCCGCAAATTTTGTATTGCTTATACATTGTTGATAATAGGCCTCAATATATGAATGGCTTTTAAAACAGTGGAATTGGCGATCTATTTGATAAAAAGGAATTTTTTTAGCCATTATTTACTTTAAAAAAGAACCACATCCTTTGGTTTTTTAAGCAAAATTTTTATTGGAAAACTTAGCGAAGAGCAAATAACATAAATTGAGGAATAGGGCATTGATAAATCAATATATAAATTGAGAAAGAGTTATCACAACGAACCAAAACTTAAGAATTATTGGAAAGAAGAGGTTTTAGCTTGTTATCTGATCGTTTAATTATGGACTAATCTACTTTTTCGCGTATTTTTTCATCTGATCTTAAACACAAAACACTGGTCCCATGATTACATCATCCGCAATTTGATTTAAGTATTCCGATTCTAAATAAGCATAAATTTTAAAGAGGAGTAATTAAAGTGGGATATAAATGAAATTTTAAAGGAAGTACAAAATTTTATAGGAAGAATGGCCTAATCATGCTAAATCAATTGATTGAAATCTTATAAAAGTCTAATTTATTGCCTTTTTAAGTTTTCAAACAATTGATTTAGTAACTGTTTTGATAGAGCTTGCAACTAAAGGTTTGGGGGTTCAAAAGTGTCATCTTTTTCTATCTCAGGCTCGGGCATTTCCAGACCCTAGTCGAGATAGAAATAATAGAAGATGGCACGAGCGTGTACAAATGAGCAGATCTTTTTAGGAGAATACAAAAAATTGCCTCCATAACCACTCAATGCTCGCCACAGAGACTTGAGTAGTCCATTACATCTTTCGATGCAACTTCTACTCTTTCTGAGGCAGTGATTGAAACTCTCTTGAGCTGGACTATCTGGATGAGGAATGGGTTGCATCAGCCAAGGTTCAAGGGGATATCCACTATCCAAAACAAGCCCTCCAAATTCACAGTGGAAAGGTGGGACCTGAGATGGAATTTGGCCTAAATTCTTACATCCTGTGTGCTCCGCGGCCAGTCTGCAACCACGTCCAAGTCGCGGGTGTTTAAGTCGCATACCTGAAGCAAGAGGAAATAGGGGAGAGTGTAGCCATAGACTAAGGAAGGTTTCACAAGGACATCCCGCGCGTGGTAGCACGTACCCCCTTTCTGCCTTTCACTGTGTACTGAGGTAATTCCGGGTGCAAACGGCCGCGCGCCTAGCGGATTTGTGGCGAAACGGTGATCACGTGGGTTATTTTTTATTTATTTTAAAATTGTCGTCTGCTATTTATTTTCGGCTAGGCATTTCTTCAACTGCTTACATTAGAGTAGATATTTCATAAAATAGTTTAAAAATCTTTGGAAAACATTACGATTTTAAGAGGTAAGCTTCAAACTGGGTTACTTTGTATATTAAAACAATGTTCTTTTAGGGTATTATTCTATCATTGAATATGCCTAAACACAAAAGGTGCACTCACCCAAGATGCAGAAATGATAGTTGTTATGATAAATTTATTTATTTTAGATTCATCATTTAATATAATGTTGACCTATTCACAATATTTTGCTTGCAATATTCCAGGAAAGGGGTATGTCTGATTTGGCCACGCAACAGTTAGGTTTTTCGCGGGAGTCGTCTCCTCGTTTTTCAGTGTTTTTTAATGTTTTACTTTTAGGGAATGAGTTTACTTTATCTCAGTTTTCAGTAATTATTTCTTTATCGTTACGCTATGGTTGTCGAAAATGGGGATGTCTCTCCAAGCCAAGGCTCGTTTTACGTTATTGTCTCCAACAAGGCTGCCAAGCTAGTTTTTCAATGCTGCGATATTTTCTTGCGTGGAGTCCGCATCTCTTTGGAGAAGAGGCTTCTCACTGCAAATTCTGTGCTCTTCATCAAGAGACACTACATCTTACAGAGGCTTTGTCTGCAAATGGGATTTCCGTTACATCTGCTGGTACTGATGAACACAATATTTCCCCAGTGCCTCCCTAGCTTTCGGACAAAATTGAAACTCATGCTGACGCGCTTGCATCCATCAATTCCAAGCTCGCCAAGGTTTCTGCTCTTGAATCGGATGTCTCTGCACTGACTTTTCCTCCTTTACCAGTGCAGGGTTTTGCACTACTACAATTGTGAACTCTATTGTGGCTGCCGCAGTACCACAAGACCTCTGTGATACCATTGTTACTCATACTGCTGAGATAGCTACTATTGAAACTGAACTAGACAAAATTCCTGTCATTGAGTCAGAACTCAAAGCCTTCTCCACTGCGGAATATTGTACCTCCATGGATGTGTCAAAACTTATAGAAGCTTCCAAAGAAGAGCTCTCTTCTTCCCAAAACTCGGTCTGTGATGAGTCTGTCTCTATTACATCCCGCCGCTCCAACATTATTCAGTTGAATTTTGCTGAATCTACGGAAACGAGAGACTTCTCTGACGTCTCTCGTTTCCTGTCGTTATGTGGAATTGTCAATTGATAACTTTACTCGTCTGTTTCGTCTCGGCGCAATCGTTCCATCTCCTACCTCACGACCCAGACCAATCAAGGTTGTTCTTCACTCTCCTCACCACAAGGAAAAGGTATTTCCCTTCATTCGTCTTCGTTCAATTGCAGACCCAAGCTACCCATTTGCTGCGCGTAATGACTTTACCCATCTTCGAAGAGAGTGTCAAAAGGACGGTTCGAATGACTGGGCCATAAGAAATTTCAAGGTTGTACGTGGTTCTACACCTCGTCACCTGCCTTCTCTTCGAGATTCCTCTCCCCATAACCCTGCGGACTTCTCCCAAAGGTGCGGTCTAAAGTGCGGTCAACAGTGGAAATAGTCACTCCTACTCATAGCGCGGGGGATTCATCCAACCACCCTTGGCAGGGGAACCATTTTCCTGCTTTCATTGGTGTGAATCAGCACGCGGGACCCACCTCTACGTCGCTTGCTACTCTAACTAATCCTAATGTTTTCCCTATTCCACTCCTTACCTCAGCACAACATCTCGATCGGCCAATTACCTCAAACATTCAAGTTCCTAGTGATAATTCTCCTATTCCCTACGGTTATTCTCCATTTACTCAGTCTCCTCTCTGGGGCAATAACCCTTCCCCTATTTACGTTCCTCAGTTTATTGCACCTCAAAACGGGTCTCCTCCTCCCTGGCTGCTAAATCAGCCCTTTCGAACCTAGTCTACCTGCTCTTAGTGTCTCCGCTGTCTCCTTCCACCCACACACTGCCTTATATGTGAAGTGTCTCAAGTCTCTTCTGCCAAATCGGACACTCTTCTCTGGTTTTCACAACAGTGGCTCTCATCTCTCTACATCATCAGCTCTCCTTACTAATGCTCAAGGGCTCACCTCTGTATATAAGCATAATGAACTCGCTCACCTCCTTACTGTGCACAATGTTGCCTTTGCAGCTATAACCTCGGACCTTTTCCTTGCCTTCGACCCTGAGGTGTTGGCGGCCTTGGGCAAAAGTGACCACGGTGTTATTTTATACCAAGTGCAGTTATGTGGGTCTTGCCCTACCTTTGTCACTAGGCCCAATTTCTTTAAACGGGGTTATGTGTCATTTATCACCATTCTTTCCTCTGTTGACTGGGCACTAGTCTTACAATCTATCACTATCTCCTGGTCTGCTTTTCATGAAATAGTATCTTCCGGTATTGCCCATTTTATTCTCTCCATAAACCTCTTCCCTCGTACAATACGTAGCAGAGAATTTAAGGCTGCTGCCTGGTCTCGGTTCCTCTGGGCTAAAAAGCGTCTTGCCTCTCTTAGTGTTTTAGATACCCTTCATAACCTATACAGTACTGCTCGTAATGCTTTTACATCCCATGTCCGAAACGTCGTAAATATGAGGCAGGTTTAATCAAGCTTATTCGTGATAACTCGAAGTCCTTCTGGACCCATATTAACAAATTCCGCTCCTCTCGTGTACCCATCTCCGAGCTTAAGAAGCCAGATGGTTCTTAATGATTTTTTTTGCCTCCACTGCTAGGATCAGTAGCCCTTTAGCTCCGCCGCTAGCTCATTGTACAATCTCCTACTCTTTCTAAATTATCGTGTGAGCCTGCTGATATTGTCATCTTATTGGGTAAATTAAATGCTTCTCAATCCCCAGGTCCCTATGGTCTTCACCCTCATTTACTTACATCCCTAGCAAATGCCCTATCCCTCCCACTGTATCTCCTTATTTCTCGTTCTTTTACTCCCTGTGAGCTCCCCCCTTCCTGGAAGGAGGCTCATATTACCCCCATTCACAAAAAGGTCCTCTGAGTGACCCATCTACCTACTGACCGATTAGTAATTTAAATCAGGCCCCTAAACTATGCGAAATCATTGCCAACGACCAAATTACAGCCTTCTTACATAGCACTAATTTTTTTCTCCCTCTTAGCATGGTTTTCCTTCCAAACGTTCGTGTCTTACTAACTTGCTCCAGGCTACGAACGCTTGGTCTAAGTGGCTCGATGAGGGCTACAATGTGGATGTAATTTTCTTGGAAAGGCCTTCGATTCCATCCCACATTCTATTCTTCTTGAGTCACTCCGCTGCGCCGGTATTGCTGGGGATGCGCTACGGTGGCTTGAGAGTTAGTTAGAGAACCGCAAGCAAAGGGTGGTCCTTCAGGGCTACGCTTCTGCCAGGAGTAACGTAGATAAGGGGGTCCCAGAGGGTACTGTCTTTATTAATTCCGTGCCAACCGTTGTTCTTACTGCTCTGATTTTGCTATTTGCGGACGACTCTAAACTTTTCCATAAGATTAAAGTTCACTCTGACAACCTCGTGCTTCAGGCTGACTTGGATGCTATGGTTCTCTGGGCGGATTCCCATGGGTTGGCCTTCAACACCAGTAAATGTTCTGTATTGCATTTGGGCCGTCACAACAACAATTTTGTTTATACCATTAAAGGCACTCCACTCTCTCCGGGCGCGACCTTGGAGTTATTGTAGACCCCAGCCTTAAGTTATGTAATAAGGTCGCCAAACGTGTTCGTTCCGTGGCTGGATTACTTCGCCGCAACCTTAATTATCGTTCTCCCAAACTTGTAAAACAAGTTTATAATTCATTTGCAACCATCATTGATTATTGTTCCCCCATCTGAACCCCCCATTTATCAACTGATCTCGTAACTCTGCAAAAAGCGCAAAACCAATTTTCCAAACTCGTCACTAAATTCCAAAAGCTCCCTGCCCCTTCTCGTTTAAAATCCCTTTCTATACAGCCCATCAATATTCGCCACAAAATTAATAATTTATGTCTACTCCACAAATTTTTCTATAACGGCCTCGATAGTACCTTTAATGATTTCTTTTCCTTAAATTAATTAAACCAAAAGCAAAAACTACATTTAGACATAATTATTTTTTCCATAGTGTAATTAATCATTGGAACTCTCTCCCAACTCAAATCGTTACTGAAAAACACTATTCTAAATTTAAGACTCTAGTAGAATTTTTTTTTAATTCGGATATTTAATCTTTATCTCCCTTATCTTACGTCTTGCTCTTATTTTGTAATTGTTACTGTCCTTGCCCCATTTTGCATTGTATTACATTGTGTTTTGTACCATTTCACCTGTAAAAGATTGGAAGCCTGCATATAAGCCTTTTACGGCTTTGTGGGCACAACTTGTGATGATAAATAAAATTCTTGGAAATTAAAGGATTCCAGAACATGATATCTGCAACAGTCATCTGCGAGACCCAATAATATACAGATTTATATTCTCCTGTATGACATGATTATTGTTAATATTCCGAAGGCATTCTTTGAAGACGTATTTCGCATCTGGCTTAAATTTCGTTGCTGAAAAATTATATGAAAAAATGTTTTAGTAACTTGAAATGTAAATTAATTTCATAGAAAATTCTTCGTTCTTTTTTTTCCCGAAGCTAAAATTTAAATTTTACAATGCAATATCAGTCAAGTAAATAACTTGGTTTACTTACTTCGCATTTTCTGCCTCCAGGCAGTGCCGGATTAGCCATATAGCAGAAGTAGCAAATGCTACGGGCCCCGCTCTAGGCGAGGGGCCCCCGCCACCCAGCGCCTAAGGAAAAAAATTTACAGCGAAGCCAAAAATTTAGAATTTAAAACAAAAATATTAAAAAATCAAGAGATTAAACTAGTCTTTACAAAACATTATGCACGAGTCCAGCGGCATCTTCGTGTAACTACTAACGAGCTAATAACCCAAGGACGTATATAAGGGGGGGGTTAGGGGGTTCAACCACCCCCCTTAGGACCCGATTCCTTTCTTACGAAAGGAGCGCAACATTAAGAAATAAACAGTAAGACGTAAAAATGAATTGAAATATCCGCAACGCAGCACAGTAAAATATATTAATATATTAAATATATTAATAGGATCATCAAAATTATCATTTTCTCGCAAAGGTATTAAAAAACTTCGTTTGATTCACGCGCGGAAATGTCATTGTCACTAGTCCCGAGTCTAGCCAGTACTTTAAATATGCGTTATTGCTAACGAAAAAAATAACTGTGATATTTGAGAAATTTCTAACCTCGATAAATAATGTATAAAGGTTCGATAATTTAAGAATATATGTTCTTCCTTGAAATTTTTTTTATTTCCGATTTGAAAATAGTATTTAAAATTTACGTTGAACTTTACGTGTTTTATACTAGAAACCGACCAAGCGGAGAAAATGTAAGAAATTGCTTTTACGGTTGCCCCCTTAAACCTAGGAGCAACAAACACAAGGAGAACGCAGCTAGCCTTTAAACACGCTAACGAAGGGTTGTGTACGAATTTCATTGGACGAGCGTCACGAGCCTTTACGATGAACGTTTTTCCCCTTCCGACGGCAGCAGGCGCTAAAGCGTCTAGCCAATGAAAAACGTACAAAAGAAAATCCACGACTTTTGACGGGTTGCGTTCTCCTTGGGTGGGGTGCTGTGTTTGTTGCTCCTAGCTTAAACAAACCTCTCTCCTTCTCATACGAACGAGTCACGTGGACAGGCGCTTTTTCGGGGGGTCGTTAGAGTAGGCCGATTGCACTTTACGGCGCGTTTTAATCAACTTTTTACCGCCGTTACTTTATAGTTACGGATGGCCTCCCGTCTTAAATCGATTGAGAATATCAAAAGACGTACGTATACAAATTTGTATGCTTTTATCACAAAACGCACGTTTTCGTCAAAATTTTTCATTTTGCGACCTGACTATTTGGGGAAAACCGGAAAGTAACTACATGAAACATATTTGTAGAGGTTTGTACTGTAATTGTCGAAAACCATTATTCAGATCAGTTAAAAATTTAAATCTAAGTATTAAGCACTTCCGAGAATAGATTTCGACAAACCTTTTATAAAGCGACTCTTTTAACACATTTCAACTTTATAAAGCGTGTTCAAACTTATCGAAATAATAATAAAACTTAAACCTGGTTAGTTATTAATCCACCACTGACTTTATTGTTAGATTTAGTGGTCACTATTTTCCCAAAACACTTGGATAAATTTGTATCTTAAAAAGTATCTATTACTGAGCCTATTATAGTTTAGACTATTGCCACTAAGACAGGTGGGAGCTTTTTTGATATTTTCATTTCATTTTCCAGAGTGCGGACATCCTTATGTTGGATACGCATCTAAGTGTCTTTGAGAATTTTGCAAAACCCAATAAAGCGGTGCCTTCTTTTGTCTGGGATTTCAGCTCTTCGGTAATATTCAGTACTGAGCCTGATGAAATCACTAAAGCTTGCGATTATTTATTTAATATAGATCTGGAGGTGAGATACTGCGCGTAAAATTAAATCAGTTCATAGCGTGCCTAACGTTAAAAGCTAGTGTTTTTCCCGGATTTATAGTTTTCATCGTTTCTTTGCACGAGATAATTTAGAAGGCTCTAATTTCTTTATCGTTAGGTTTCATTTATCTTCGTGGTCTCGCTTGTGGTCGTTGCAGCTTTAAGCACACTGATATTCGTGTTAATGCCTAAAAAGGAAAACATTTCGTTGCTGGGAACATTCTTCGCCAATCTTTGGGAAGCATTTTTCTTGTTCTTTCTCCAAGGTAAAATGTTTATCTGAAATTTTATTTATGCAGCCAAGAATTGCCGTTACCTTAAAGAGATAGTGTCAGCTTGGTTACCTTTTGAATTTTGTGATTTAGGGTACATCGTAAGATAGATTTTTTGTCCAGAATTTTAAAATATACATGTTATGGCACTTATAATTACATGTTAATCACATACCTATTGTTGACGTCATAAATTGTGACAGCGAGAAAGAAATTTAGCAGATTTCCTACCTTATTCCTATAGTTCTAGTATTTGTTAGGATTAAATAGGTGTATAAAATTATCTGTTGATTCTTCGGGTAAGCGCTCCTAACATTTCAGAGGAGTGTGTCTCGCTTAATTTAGCGCGCTCTCTCCAAAGAAAAAAAATGAACGCGCTCAATAACTTTAACAATGTATCGGATAACAGCGAAAAACCCCAATAAGGTATTGATTTTTGTTTATTGATTATTATATTCCTTATACATAAAACAATTATGTGATTTTTAAGGTCCAATTTCGATTTCAATGTCGTATTAGTTAATCCGTAAGGGTTAAGAAGATTTTTGAAAATCCCAAAGTTAGGTTTGATAAATTTTTGCCCTACTACTTTCTGGTTTCTCTCTAAAGGAGCCACCAGTACAAACAAACGTGAATAATAGGCACCCAAGAAATGCAGGGAAACCTACCATTCCATTGAAAAACTTAAATTTTCTAGGTAATATTTAATATTCAAGTAAAATCGTCATTAATATTATCATAGTCTATTTATATACTTCATGCACAAATCTAATACACCAAGAAAATACTAACACTATCTCTTCAATTTATAAAATGTTTGGATATCACTCGCAATTATAGTTATTATTAAGTTATAGCCAGGGCTTCCACATTTGATATCTGAAATTTCCATTTTTCTACCAAAATTGCATCTAAATCGAAAAATATTTTCACGTTTTTTGAAAATTTAAATTTTAACCGCTAGGTGCTATAAGAAAATTGTCAGTGAGAATATTGTAGAGCGTCACCGAAAACGTACAAATACCGTTGGCGCGACAAAAATAAACGTCTTTATCACTGAAAAAATACGATTTGAAAAAGTGACAAGTTGGACAAGCTAAAATAACTTTTTTGGAATTCCATTGGGAGAGTAGTGTAACTTTATGATAGTCAGAAAGTTGTTAATCTGGTATTTAATGCAATAAACACCAGAATACTTTTCCCGTTTTCCTTCTTAATTGCATTATTCCCTTTTAGCGATTTGAAAGGTTGAAAATTCCGGTAAAGGGAAAAATTCCCTGCACGTGGAAACAATTATAGCTTCGGTTACGGTATATTATTCATAAAAACTATATAACGATTTCCCAAAACATGTGATTCCTGAAGAACTAATCCATTGTGTATCAGACACAATTCGTCTCTAGATAGATATACAGGGTGTCTCAATTTGCTAGATCAGGCCATTTTTCTAAAAATGTATTTATGCTAGGGTTCTGAAATTTCCAGGGTTTATTTGTTAGGTATGGACGGTTTTGGTTACAAAATATCAGAAAAATCGAACGATTTTGTGCCGTTTTGGAAAATTTATTTTTTTACCGGTAGGTGTCACGCAAAATGTTTCAATAAAAAAGTTGTAGGGCATAGTCGAAAGTGTAAAAATAATTTTGGTTTGGAGGTCGGGGGAAAAACAAGTTGTACTAGCAGGCAATAGCCTTTAACATAAACAATCGTACATAATCACAACACACATGTACATTTATTTTACGGAACTTATGCTTTCAGCTATGTAGTTAATAATCAGATCTGCAAAAAGTTATTGTTAAAGAAAATTATTACGTTCAACACCTAATTAGACAAAGTAGACAAAGACCGCGTCTTCCATTTCGACGTGGTTACGAGTAAGATCATCAAACAAAGATTTGTAGACCAAAAATTACGCTTATTTTTCTTTTGTTGTTTTTTAACGTGAAATATCAATTGTCCGAGTAGTATTTAACGCGTTTACATTTCAAAGTTAAAATATTATCTCAGCTTGGCCGATTGTTGTCCAGTATGCCTCTTTACACTAGAGATCAGCGCGCTCATATGCTAGAATTATTTTACTGAGAAGGTCGTCGTAATGCTACTCTAGTAAGTCAGTTATTTAGACGAAGATTTCCCAATTGCAGACCAAGTCATACGACGGTTCTTAGAGTGGTCCGCGACTTCGACAACTGGGGTAATATCAATCCGAGGTTTCGTGGTCGTGGTCTCCAGGACATCGACATGGATAACACCATACTTGCCTACTTCGTCGCCTATCCTCGAGCGAGCGTCAGGACTGCCAGCTTTGACTTAGGGTTGGATCGAAACTACGTTTGGAGAACACTCAAAAGACACCATTTTCATCCTTATCGAGCGACACTTCACCAAGGACTGCATGACGGTGATAGACAGCGCCGACTCGACTTCTGCAATTGGTTTTGCCTCATGGCTGACGCACACCAGGTTTTTCACGATCAACTACTGATGTCCGACGAATGTTCATTCGGAAGAGATGGGACTTTCAACCGTCAAAACCAACATATGTGGGACTACGAGAATCCACATTGGGGATTTCCTCACCGCCACCAAGTGCAGTTTCGCTTAAATGTGTGGGCTGGTCTGTTAGGTGACAGAATTATTGGCCCGTTCTTCCTGCCAAATCGTCTGAATGGTCAAAAGTACTTGGAGTTCCTTCAAAATGAAATATCCAACGTGTTGGACCACATTCCTCTGGCCGAGTACAGACTCATTTGGATCCAGCAAGATGGGGCGCCACCTCACCAATATCGTGACGTGGTTGCATATCTAAACGACGAGTTTCCTGGAAGATGGATCGGAAGAACTGGTCCTGTTCGTTGGCCTGCAAGATCCCCTGATCTAACACCACTGGACTTTTTTCTTTGGGGATTCGTAAAGGACTACGTATACCAAACTCCTGTGACGAGCGTTGAAGATTTACGACAAAAAAAACATCGAAGCATGTCGCCGGGTGACTCCAGAAATGGTTCGGGGATCATTTCGCAATATGCAACATCGTGCATATTTGTGCATTGCATCAGAAGGTGGCATTTTTGAAAACATTTTGTAGAAGTCATTAAAAAACATTTGTCACTTGGGCTAATTATTATTTGTTTATTTTTCGAAATCTTATAACTGAAATGCATGTTACCTACAATTCGTTAAAGGCTATTGCCTGCTAGTACAACTTGTTTTTCCCCCGACCTCCAAACTCAGTGAAAAATAGGTCTTTTTCAACCGAACCAAAATTATTTTTACACTTTCGACTATGCCCTACAACTTTTCTATTGAAACATTTTGCCTGACACCTACCGGTGAAAAAATTAATTTTCCAAAACGGCACAAAATCGTTCGATTTTTCTGGAATTTAGTAACCAAAGCCTTCCATACCTAACAAATAAACCCTGAAAATTTCAGAACCCTAGCATAAATACATTTTTAGAAAAATGGCCTGATCGAGCCAATTGAGACACCCTGTATAGAAATAGCTTACTACTTCCTAAAATCTCAACAGTGATTACAGGACTATTCAACTGACGACGTGAGTACGGTGGAAATTGTCCGTACGTCCATTGCTATGCCCATCGTTTAAATTAATTTTGGTTGCATGCTGCTCCAATACAGTCGCGGTTAGATAATTACTTGGACCAGTTCAAGCGATCTATAATTTCCAAAGCAATTCAGTTATTAGGAGTGAATGTTTTGATAATTATCAAAAAGAGCTGGGCTACGAAATAGTTCTTAAAATGCCGCAAAGCTGCGACACTAGGTGGTGGAGCAAAAAAAAGGTCTTCATTACTTCAGAAGTAGATTTGATTTTGTTCTATTAGCATTGGAGAACTTGGTGGAAAATGGTAAGCCCGAAGAAGCTGCCGAGTGTCGAGGGTACATATTGCAATTACAAAACTTCACTATCTTGATTTTGATTACGGCTTTAGATGAAATATTAGGCATTACCAACTCCGTGTCGGAATATTTACAAAGTTTGAGAGTCGTTCTAACTGAAGCTTCGCTATTTGCAAAGCTATAACTACCTTAGAGGAAGTAAGGAACCTTGAAAAATTCGACTTCATTTGGGACGAAGCTTCTAAGTTAGCAGAATACATTTTTATCAGTACGGTTCCCGATCGCAACACTGCACCTTTAGCTTTAAGACTAAAGCATAGTGTGGTAAAGTGTACAACAGGAAACCGAGACACGGAGTCTGAAGCAAAGACCTTAAAACAACAGTTGAGATCAACTTACTACCAAATAATTGATAAATTTATATCAGAAATGAAAAACTGATTTTTAGAAAATAATAGCCTAATTAAAGGAATAACTGCGTCTGACCCCGACTCGGAAAACTTTCTCGTAGAAAATGACGTCCTAGCCCACTGCCAAATATACACTCGCTTTAATTTCGACCTAGATTCATTGAAAGGTCAAATTAAAATAACCAGAAATTTAATAAAATCGAAAAATTTGAAAAGCGTAACAGACCGTTATCACTATCTAATGACGATGGAAGGTGGCTTTCCCGACTTAGTTCAGTACTATAAAGTTGTTCTGTGTATTCCCGTGGGCAATACTATTTCTGAAAGGAGTTTCAGTTCCTTGAATAGAATTGAAACGCGTCTACGGACAACAATGCGAGAGGATAGACTTTCCAACCTGGTCACATTATCCATTAATCGAGATTTATCGAATCATTTAAAAGAACATCCGATGTTAGTGGTTGATGAATTTGGGAAGAGCTCTAATCGCAGAGTGTCATTCATATTTAAGATAAGGGATTATTGGAATTGGGGATATTGGATATCTAAATATTGGTTAAACTGGGGGACAAGCGAAAAAATTAATTTAATTTTAGCTTCACATAATTTTGCAATAAGAAACACGGTGAACGCTTTCAAAACGGAGAGTTTAGTTAAAAGAAAAAAACGTGAAATTATCGATTGAAATTCCTCGGTGCCTACTTGGGAAAAAATCCTGGCGGCGCTACTGTGAGTACACCATTTGATAATGACAAATTTGCCATTCGTACCATAAACAACTTAATACAGTCAAAGCTTCAAGACTGTCCCTATCTAGTGGTGTGATGGGGTCACTGGAGCCTGTGGGGGGCTCCATACCCGGCTCTCAAGGTCATGTGATCGGGGCGCTGGGTCACTGGAACCTCATGGGTGTTCCACACTCGTCATTCTGTGACCTACTAAGGAGGGTAGTTTGCAGTGGAAGAGGAAGCCACTCTAGTCCTCAGCTGTGCGAGGGTGGGTCTCGGGCAGCCCATGGTGTCGCCTTTTGTTGGGCCGTGATGAGGGCGTTTGTTTGCTATATGTGAGGCGGTCAAAATGGCTGTCTCACTGGCCGAACGTTGTTTCGCAAAGCGCACTTTTGTCCGGGGCTGGTTGTTTTAGGTGGCCGCTGTAGTGCTTAAGGCGGAGCAGCGGGGTACAAATACATATACTTATGTATGTAAGCGCGTTCTTATATAAAATATTAAATCTCTGGCTTGCCAAATTTTGAATTGTCTATCTATTTTCAGCTGGCAAAAGGCCGCCAACATTTTTGTCGCACAGAACTCTTCTCCTTGTTTGGTTAGTTTCTGTGAAGTTTCTTTCAATTACTTTGAGTAGCGCATTGAACTCTGAGTTTTCGTTCGTCACTTACGATGTCATCAACTCCTTGAGCGACTTGATATCTCATCCGGATATCATTCCCAGGATTCCAACTCCGTCGTTGGAAAAATTAATTTTTCGTTCAAAAGTTAGTAGTATATTTATATTTTAATTGAAATCTCAAAAAATAACTAATTTTGTTTATTATAATTTTGCCCATTTCGAATTTTCATCATTGTTGACCAAATTGACAAAATATCCGATATTTTACAAATAATATACTTCAATCAATTCCTATCAATCATAATCGTTTTTGATCAAATTTACAGCTTATGATCAAATTGTTTAAAATATATTTATTTCAAACAATATCGAAATATTTTTTCAATGTTTGTACTTTTTTAAATTTTCTCTCACATTTTCCCCATTTTTGCCATTTTGGTTCATTTTCACACATTTTTTTAAATTGATCAATTTTTACCTATTTTGTCTATTTTTGGCATTTCAAAATTTTCAAAAACGTTTATCGTTGCCATGACAAAACGGTTGCCCATTGAATAAATTCCCTTACCAAAATTATGTTTCGAAAATAAAACCTTAAAAACGACTTATTCAAAACCCATAATAAATCATGAATAAGTCTCCCACAGTCCAAAACTCAGACTAAAAATATACTTAAATCTAGATACAATCAAGTTTTATTTACGTTTCTTTAAGCTAGCCTTAAAGAAGACTCGTTTTTAGCTCTATTTAAGATCTTGCTATGAGACCTAATTTAGATTTGTTTTTGCGATTTGTTTGAGACTTGATTTAAACCCCTTTTTCCGTGATTTCCGGGAGATTTGATTTAAACCCAGATTTATTATTTGTAGGGACCCAATTTAGTCCCGCGTTTTACTATTTGTGGGAGACTTAATTTAAACTTGTTTTTTGCGATTTGTTTGAGACTTGATTTTAACACTATTTCCGTGATTTCTAGGAGATTCGGTTTAAACCCATATTTTTTAATTTTTAGGAAACTCAATTTAGACATGATTTTTGCGATTTGAAAGACACTGCATTAAAATTCGCTTTCTGTAGGAGCCTCAATTAAGACCTGTATTTTACTATTTGTAGGAGACTCTATTTATACCTGCGTTTTACTATTTGTAGGAGACTCTATTTATACCTGCGTTTTACTATTTGTAGGAGACTCTACTAAGACTTTTTTAATGCGATTTTTAGGAGGCTCGATCTAAACTCTGTATATACTGGTAAATCTGCCGATATGAGTACAACCAGGGTGCCCTATATGTGAGCAGTCCACTGTGATTTATAGTTAAATTCTTCACCAGTTATTGCATGGCGGTCGCTATACAGCAGACCACTTTCACGGTCGGGCGTTCGTTCAAATCCAACGTTAAAATAATTATTAAACACTGAATCAAAAATGACTACTATGTTCAGCTGCCATGCTGGATTGCAAGTTCTAAAATCTCCAGACTTCATGGCTGGCTCTAGATGCTAGGCTACATTTAACTCAGCTCAGTTTATTTACACACTCATACGGAATAAATTTTACTTGAAAGGAAATATCCTAGTTTAAAAATTTATATATATTTATATTATTTAGTATACTTAAAAATTTCAAACGGTTATTTTATTACAAAAATTTTAGGGTTTCAAGTGAGTTGAGCTTAACCAAAATTAGCCAGCCCATCCCTTATGACCATTTTGTAACCAAGATTCAAGTTGCAATCCATCATGGCAGTTGAACAATAAGCTTTTAATAACCTGTTTAGTATCAAACTTAAGTGGCCATTATATTTACGATTACTTTTATTTTAACTTCCAATTGTAACCTCTAAGCAACTTTCAAGTCCCCAGAAATGAATCTCCCCATATGAGACTAAAGTGAAGTCTTAAATGACTCTTATTTTAATCTAAAATTGTAACCCATAATCAACTCTCATTTAAGCCTTTTTCAAGTCCTCAAAATTGAGTATCCCAATATGAGACTAAAGTGAAGTTTAAATAACCCTTATTCTAATCAAATATTGTAACCCATAATCAACTCTCATTTAAGCCTTTTTCAAGTCCCCAAAATTGAGTCTCCCCATATGAGACTAAAGTGTAATCTTAAATAACCCTTATTCTAATCTAATATTGTAACCCATTATCTACTCTCATTTAAGCCTTTTTCAAGTCCCCAAAATTTAGTCACCCAATATGAGACTAAACGAAGTCTTAAATAACCCTTATTCTAATCTAATATTGTAACCTCTAAGCAACTCTCAATTAAGTCTCTTTCAAGTCCTTAAAAATGGGTCTCCCCATATGAGACTAAAGTGAAGTCTTAAATAACTCTTATTCTAATCTAATATTGTAACCCACAATCAACTCTCAATTAAGCTTCTCTCAAGTCTCCAGAATTGGGTCTTCCAAAATGAGACTATAATGAGTTTCATCTAAATATATATTAATAAAACTCTTTTAGTGAGACTAAAATAGATTTTATTTAGGACCCAAAATTCGGGTCTCAGTTTTTTATGCTTACATAATACTTAAAAATCCTTGATCCTTCATTGAGACTAATTAGCGACTAAAGTAAGACTCACATTTTGGTAAGGGTTGCCTTTAGGATTTTTCAAATTACATGAAGTTCTACCAATCCCCCGACTTTAAACAAAATCAGTGGGTTACACTTCGGGATGTATCCTTGTTAGAGGGGCCAACTTTGATAGTGATCGGTCAAACAATGTTGGAGATTATCAATCTTACACATAATACCACCATCCATTTATATATATATATATATATAGATAAATTTGAGTGTTTGTACTGACCTTTAAACCTTAGGTCTATTTCGCTATCGACTTATCCAGGTGATTTTGCATCTAGTCGTATGCGAAACCTATTTTAACCATAAGGAGAGAAGGGAAGGACAATGTGAATAGGAGAACCTCACCGCTGAAAACATTCCAGTTGCTCCGACAAATTGTATTCGCTTGAGCATAGCTTGAGCACCAGTAACGACGCGTTAGCTTAGTAACGCTTATGTAGCTTAAAAGCTCGTCCAATTACGCGTGGCCGTCGACAAGGCTTAGTTTATCAGAGCGATGTAACTCGTGGCTAGTGCGCGAACAGTGTGCGCAGCATGTTTATTCCTGTCGGACGCTTCGCGATTGGCTGGCTTCAAGCTATGTTTACACTAGGCCTCGTAAGAACGCGACATAAAGTAATTTTTGTCGCGCGCATCTTCTTCTGCACGTGTCAAAGCTAGTGTTGCATTTTGTCGCGCGCTAGTGAAAACCAAGCATTAAAGGGAGTATTACCTCCAAAGCATTCTTTAACAAAGATCCACAAATATTATATCTGCCCCTGTTCGCAGCGACAAGTGTTCTAAAGCTTGGTAAACCCTACAAAATGCGAGGGGTAATACTCCCTTTAAGCGAATTTAACCTAGTATTTGTAATCGAGTGTTTACATATACTTTGCATCAGATTTGCCGCTATAAGTCGCTTAACGAAACAGGCCGCTTCGCTTTTTTGAAGCTTTGAAATATCCCTAACTAAGATATGAACACGTTTTCACGAATTTGTTTTGTAACCGATGGTCGGACAATTGGGACAGTGCTGAAAATTTGGATAAACGTTTAGGAAATAAAAAAAAATCTTTTAAAATCTAAATTATTTATAACAAAAATATTGGAAACTGAGCTTGCTCAACTTGTCACTTTTTCAAGTCTTGTTTTTTTTTGGGTGAAAAATTCCTTTTTTTGAGATCGTGCTAGCGATATTTCTACGTTTTAGCTCTACAAATTTCTTATTGACAATTTTCATGTAGCACCTAGCGGTGAAAAATTAAATTTTCAAAATAAACGATTTCGATGAAATTTCGCTATCACGTGTCCCCCAGTACGGATAACGTACACTAAAATTTTCAACATTCTAGAGCACATAGTTTTTGAAAAAAATCAATTTTTCAAACTAAAACAAACACCCGGAATATTAAATTTTTTGGACAAGCAATTGCATGGTAGTGCAACAGTCCGAATTTAAAAAAATCCAGTCTTTTTATTTGGTCTAGGCTCCGATTTTGAAGTAAAAAAAGTTGGCAAGCGTAAAATTTATCCGTGGCTCTGTGGTAGGACGCTCACCTGTTGTACAGGAAGGCTCGGGTTCGAATCCCGCCCGATACTAACGCAAATTGAAAAGAAAAATGTATACTACACTTAAATGACAACAAGAGGGCTCCTTTGGAAAAAGCTTTACACTTTGCCCGGAAAATGCGTATGCGTTCGCAGACCAGACAGACAGACCCTCAAACAGATACATAGATTGTAAAACCCCTCCGAGGGGACTATGTCCCCTCGGAGAGGTAAAAATTATGTATGTGTAATTGTGTATGTGTATGTCTGGCTGCGGAAATGCGCTCGCAGTATAGGGGTGAAGTGTAAAAACCTTGTTTGCAGTTTCTTGATTTTTGGAAAAAGGTTTATTTCTATTAAAACGCATGTACTCGAATTCGTGTTTTTGTCATGTTTATGTGTACTGTGTGTTCATGTTGTGACGTGTGTGGGTGTTTATGAGTATTGTGTGTTTGTGCTGTAACGTGTTTGGGTGTAATGTTTTTGTGTACTACGTGTTTGAGTGTACTGTGTGTTTGTGTTGTGACGTGTGTGGGTGTTATATTTATGTGTACGGTGTGTTTGTGTTTTGACGTGTGTGGGTGTTATATTTATGTGTACGGAGTGTTTGTGTTGTGAAGTGCGTGGGTGTTGTGTCGTGTTTGGGTGAAATTTTTGTGTATTGTTTTGTGACGTGTGTGTAATGTTTATGGGTACTGTGTTTTTGTGTTGTGGTAGGTGTGGATGTAATGTTTATTTGAACTGTGTAATTGGACTTGTGTGATTGCTGTGACGTTTGTGAGTAATGGGTATGTGTACTGTGTGTTTGTGTTGTAACGTGTGTGTATGCAATGTTTATGAGTATTGTGCATTTGTTTTGTAACGTTTGTGGGTGTTGTGTTTCTTCTCTCCAATTTATATCTTTTTACTTTTGGGATGGACCGAGCGCTTAGAGTTACGGTTAACGTTTAAGTAACCAAATGGCAGGATTTCCACCAAAGGTTCAGAGTATATGTCTTATTGTCAATTTGCTATATAAACGTGCGGGTTCGACCTTATATCCCTCCTTCATGTCAGGCCATGACAGGCGGGCGTTCTACCATAAAACCACCGACGCTTATTACACTTCACTGAACAAAAATCGAGCTTAAGCGTATATTAATAGTTAATAGAATTTCACATGTTGGTTCTTATAACAAGATTTCGTGTTCGATTTAGGCACAGCGTAGAAGAAGTTCAAATGTTGCGGCTTGTCTTTTGAATGAAAACGGGCCCTCCTACTCGGCAGGCGAGTGTTTTTCCACAGAACCACCGACAGACACCTTTTGCGCTTTATCGATATTTTGAAAAACCGTTTCCGCAAAAGTTCGTTTTCCTTTACGCTTCTATGAACGTTTTAACGTTAATTTATTCTAAAACATTTTTAATAATTATAAAATTAAATAAAATTAAAATTAATTAATTATTTTAATATAAAATACGATCGCATCCATTACAACTGAGCCATTGACCTTTATGTCGCTGTATTGACATTCAGAACACAATATAGATAATTAGCATCAAGTTCCTCTTAAGAATATTTAAAAAAACTCTAAGCTGATTTCGAAAGGATAATTTATGAATTATTCAATAGGTGTTATTATAAATTGTATTGGCTAACAGCAATCTGCAGTTTAATTTTAGTCCACGATTGGGCAATGAACGTAAAAAACGTAATTCGTGTTAAAACGAAATCCGATACTTGTTTCATCTTTTTCTTAATAGTCCGGCTTATAAGAGCTAGAAAAAGTGCAGTGGAATGTTGTTAGAATTAATAGGTTGCTTTATTGCATACACTCATTGACAAGTTCCCCGTTCACGTTTTCCAGGGTGGCCTAACTCGTTTAGTTTTGATCAACGAAACTCCTCCTTTAAATCAGCTCTAAATTTCGGAAGAAAAATATTTCTGATCGATTTGTTGTGAGACTTTCTAACAACAATTCTTAACAAAAGAATGTTGACTTAATTAATAGTTGTACGGGATTTTCTAAATTACTCTAACAGGGTAAAATAAATAAATAAAATCAGCTAGGCTAATACCCAAGGCACCACCTTAGGCCTAAGTCATCATGCGACTTTTGAAGCCCTTAATTCAGGTGGCCGGGTTACAATGCGTAGGAGGGTGGTGGCATGCCACGAGATCGAGCCAACAGCTCCCTACACTAACTATTACCGTTAACCTAGACAAGTTTTTATGGAAGGGGAAACCGAAGAACTCGGGGGGAAACCCCTTAAACCAGTGGGGAGAGAGCTTGCAAACTCAACGCGGAAGGAGTTGTTCCGAGTTTTCACCCAGTGCCACAAGCCGGGATCGAACCCGGCTCCTCTTGCTGCGAGGCGAAAGTGCTAACCACTCCGCCACCCCACCTCCTTCTTTTCTCTAAAAGTGTTTTACTTAGAATAAAAAAATCATGATTTATTTGGTAAGCTTGAAGTTAAGAATTTAGGTAAAATATAACAAGTTTTCACGTTTCTAGAAAATTTATTTTTTATCGGTAGGTGCTAGACGAAATTTTGTAGAGCAAACTCGAAAACCTAAACAAAAGTTAATAAGGTACCAACTAGTTTTTGCTTCCTGCTGTCATTTGCCTAAATTTTAACCGAAAAGGTAAAGGTTCCCTCATTACTTATTCGTGGCTCGAAAGTTTATAAGTTAGTAGAAAACCCTGCTTTAAGCGTTGATTCGAGGAAACGTTCCTTACACATAGAAATAAATTGTAATTTTCTGCTACCTTCTAGACTTACACACTTGCTAAGCTTATACTTCCTTTAATAGTAAAGATTCCACGTACGTCTACTAGTATTTCGTAATTGACTTGTTTAATTTTTGCTGCACTTGGCGCTTTTGTTACCATGGTTCGTTGAATTGATATTTTCTCAAAATAGGCTCCAGAACGAGCAGAATATCGATACGTACAAAATAAAATCGACCACGCTGAAGAAGACAAAGGCTACTTAGAAGTAGCGAAGCTCCTCGATTCCAGTTTCTACAATTTCCCAAAAGACGAAGTATTCATTTTCAATTACATGTTCGTGGAATGTGTCGCCGGTGAAATCATGAAGGACTCGTACAAAGAGAATAGAAAAATTCACATATCAGACCCCGTAATTCAGGAATACATGATGTTTCCGCTCGGTTCTGACTTTGCGAGTAATCAGTCTTTGGTGGACAAGATGAATAAAGCGTCAGTACTATTTATCTATATAACGGTTCAAGCCATTTATCCACAACAGTTAAGATTCAACATAATCAAACTATTTGCAAATTTCTTTTGCGCGTGAAAATACCACTTCAAAGTTACGGTTTAAAAGCAATTTAATAACCAAGCAAGAAACAAACATGAACAGGTACTTTCAATGGGAAAACCGTCAATCGATACGTTTGTATTGAGCTGAAGCTAATGTATTTTTGGGTTTTTTTAGACTTAAAGAGGAACCGCATTAATACATAATCTTATGGTGGGCCATTCCGGTCAAAATGAAGAAATTAAAAAAAAATTGTCTGTAAAAAATATTTTGGTTCTATGTAAAATATATTTTGTGGATAAATAGATATTTTGTCTGCAAAAATAGTTGCTATTCCATTTTGAGGGTTTCGGCCCAACTCCCACTTTGAAGAGTCTTCGACCCTTATAACCTAGATCCCCTTTCTCAAAATCCCACGGTGATAAAAAAAATTCCACCAAATATATTTAATATTCACCGGAAATATTTGTTTTGAAACTTAAATATATATATAGATAAACTTGTTATTTTGGTTCTATGTAAAATATATTTTGTGGATAAACAAATATATTGATTCTATGTAAAATATATTTTGTGGATAAACAAATATATTGATTCTATGTAAAATATATTTTGTGGATAAACAAATATTTCGGTTCTATGTAAAATATATTTTGTGGATAAATACATATTTTGTCTGCAAAAATAGTTACTATTCCATTTTGGGGTTTCGGCCCGACTCCCACTTTGAAGAGTCTAGCTTCGACCCTTATAACCTTGATCCCCTTTCTCAAAATCCCACGGTGATAAAAAACAAATTCCATCAAATATATTTATTATTCACCGACAATATTCAATTTCGAACCGAAAATATTTGTTTTTAAACTTAAATATATATATATTTTAATGGAAGATCATTGACAATGGCATTGGGTCGAGCACCTAAAGGTCGAAGGTCCGATTCTCTAGCGATTTTGCAACATATTTCTGTTACGCGAAGTTGAAACCTGAATTAAAAATAATTATCTTGTACTTGGGGTTATTTATATCGTCCGCGAAAAACTTTAGTTAATGTAAAATTAATTTAGTTCGAAAATACGATGTTTCAGAGATAAGGGGAACGTAAGAGTTGAATAAGGTCCTTTTTGTTGTTATTGATAAGCGTAGCTATCATGGTGATTTGTTTGCGATGATGTCAGTTGAAAAGTACGCTATAAAGATAATTTTACTATTCCATTTTCAATTTCAGATTGATGAATATATTTGAAACGAAATGGCTTACACCACTTCGAAGAGTTCCTCGCAGCGTCATCAGCGGAATGACCTGGACACCAAGAGAGGAAGCCTACAATGATATTACCTTCAAAGGCCTCATTGGTTTATTATCGTGGTATTCTCGTTTAACATTTCTCTCTTTAATTCTGTTAGTTATTGAAGTGGTTGCAAATTGCATACTTCGAAAACATTCTGGTAAAAATATAATTAGAATTTCCAAAAAGAAATTGCGCTACAGAAAAGGCATTTGGAAGAGGCGAAACCAGGTTTAAATTGTGGAACATGTAAATCAAGATCACAAGTCGTCTTTTATATGAAACGGTTATGAAATTACATAACGCGAGTTAATTGAGAAATCTCCGTATTAGGGAAATGCCTTTTAATGTTAACTGATAATATGTCAGGATATATATTAATTTAAATTATTACTTTAACTCGTTTCTGGTTTACTTTGAGCCACAAATAAATTATATACGCCTATTCTGTTTAATATAAAAGACACTTTAGAAAAATAAATGCATGAAGTAATGAGTAACGATGATTTTAAAATAACGGTTGTTGTGTGAAAAGTTTATTATGATCAAACGTAGGGATTTAATTAAGAAACAAATGATGTATGATTGAGTAAGGCATTTGAACGTTGTCGCTTTGCATTTTTTTTTAAATTTAGGATAGCTCCCGATTTTTTAATACTAAAAATATTTTCAAATTTTCACTTTTCTGAAGAAAATATAAAAAGTTTTACAAATACACCAAAGGGCAAAGTTACTTTCTGAAATCTGTTCGTTTAATATTTTATAGTGTTCAAAATAATAGTTTGCCTTAAGGATACATATTTAAAAATAGGCACTACCCTTACGCAAAGGGGGATTCAAAATTTGTTGAAATGTTGTATTATGATCAATATCATTTTTCACGGTTTGCAAGAAACTCATGGGGTTCTCTATAGTCATGCGTACATGACATGATCAATTAGGCGACACTCTCGTAAGGAAGAAACATTTAAATAATACACGATTGTAAAATTTTTAAAATTAGAATTAAAATGTAGTTCTTTTATTTGATTTTTTCCCTTTTTAGTTTGGCATATTAAATGCTGCTAGCTTGAATAAGGAATTGTTGTGGAATGGAAAAGTACGTGAAACTAGAATAAATTTACTGCGGTTTTCAAACGACTACGGTAAATATTTTGTGTTCAATGTTTAGTTAAAAGCAGACTGAAAAATACAGCTTACAACTTTCTACTCATTGACTGTTTGTTTCCTACTAAGAACTCCTGGATGGTAAATTTCCGAAGATAGGGCCCAATGCAGTGAAGAATTTTCTCGGTTTTGATCAAAACCAGTTTTCCGTTGTTTGCTTATTACATATTGAAAGCGCATAAAAACTTCTACACTTCCAAAAAGATTCGATTTCGGATTGTATATATATACTTAACATTTATTCAAATATAGGGAACTAGCTCTTTCAAAATATTAGCAAAAGCGATTGTTTACATCTATCGGGGCATCGGGACACTCTCCGACGTGTATCTCATGAATATTTTGTTTTTTTCCCTAAAATAAATAAAAAGGTTACACTACAATGCTACATTCCCATGCAAAATGTTTGATTTACGTAGTGGTTTGGCACACTTGAAACTATGTTTGGTGGCACCATCCAGCGGCATTCAGTGTAGAAACTACGCACCGTTTTTCTGAGTCTTTAACTGGCTGTTCCTGAATCCATATGGTATGATACACGGGGCTGCCATCTGTCGAAGCAAATCTGCCTTTAATCTGCATTGATACAGCAATTGCAGCGCTGTCAGATTTTAAAACGGAAATTATGGTATCGACGATAAAAAATTATTGAATTCTTCGCAAAATTATTGCACCTCCTATTTGTGACGTTTTTAGCTAGTTTCGTGGGAATTTAAAATCTAAAAGTAGTCGTTTTAAGTGTTTTCCTCAAAGATTTACATGTTCTTGAAATACTTGACCTGTCATTCGACCAAAGTAAATAACTTTTATAAATAACTGCCGGCAACAGTGACAGACCACGCAAAACTACGGAAGCTTGAACGCAAGGTTCATATAATTGGCTTGAACTAGCTCTCCTCTGTGCTGGCTGCCAGATAAGTGTTTTATTCTACGACCAAGTCTGAGACTGCCGTAGGTTTAAAGAGAAGACTCAAGAGAGGACTAAGTTGCAAACCTGCCTGGCGCAGTGCTACCGCAGCCGTTACGAGAAAGCGGGGCTGAACACGGTGTTCAGAACACCAGAAAGTAAAAGCGTGCAATGACTTTGTTATTGAAATCGAAATTTTTTGAGAATATGATACTATATAAATTTTTTGAAATTATAGTACAGTCTATCAAAATTATTGTACAACCCAAATTTCTACCTAAAATTATTGATTTGTACCATAATTATGGTACGTCTAACAGCGCTGTACAGCATCAGTATCTGAATGTTAATTGAAACAAAAAAGGGAATGATACTAGTTCGACTAAAGGACCGCTAGTTTCGTGGGAATTTAAAATCTAAAAGTAGTCGTTTTAAGTGTTTTCCTCAAAGATTTACATGTTCTTGAAATACTTGACCTGTCATTCGACCAAAGTAAATAACTTTTATAAATAACTGCCGGCAACAGTGACAGACCACGCAAAACTACGTAAGCTTGAACGCAAGGTTCATATAATTGGCTTGAACTAGCTCTCCTCTGTGCTGGCTGCCAGATAAGTGTTTTATTCTACGACCAAGTCTGAGACTGCCGTAGGTTTAAAGAGAAGACTCAAGAGAGGACTAAGTTGCAAACCTGCCTGGCGCAGTGCTACCGCAGCCGTTACGAGAAAGCGGGGCTGAACACGGTGTTCAGAACACCAGAAAGTAAAAGCGTGCAATGACTTTGTTATTGAAATCGAAATTTTTTGAGAATATGATACTATATAAATTTTTTGAAATTATAGTACAGTCTATCAAAATTATTGTACAACCCAAATTTCTACCTAAAATTATTGATTTGTACCATAATTATGGTACGTCTAACAGCGCTGTACAGCATCAGTATCTGAATGTTAATTGAAACAAAAAAGGGAATGATACTAGTTCGACTAAAGGACCGCTAATGAAAGGAACGCAGATAAATCAAAATATAGTTTATTGAATGATGTTTGACAAGAACACTAAAAATTCCTATAATATTTACAGTTTATATATACGCTACTAAAAAACAACGCATTTATCAAACACAAAAAACCTTGTCGTAAAAAACAAATGTAAAAGATAGTATCGAAACATTTAGGGTGTATCTGATGGAAAATTTAATATTGCACCGAAGCTGTCGAATTTTTTTTTAATATATTTTTAGCGAACATAATTTCCGATATGGGAAATTTCATTAAATGACTCAAATGTTCAAATTGAAAATGTGTGTTAATGCATTTCGCTTTTTGCCTATTTCGGTAATTTTTGGTCAATGGAAATGAAACACCAATTTTCGGTGATAAACCTTTTCTTCGGAAAGTTTTACAATTACTAAAGAATTTTGTTCGTAAAAACTGAGTAGTGTGAAAAGGGAAAATTAATTTTTAAGTTTCGAGATATGCAAGTCTCCCACTGTGGTAAAGTATAGCCGCGTTCACACTAGGCCTTCAAATCGATTCAAATCGATTTAAAACGTTTTGCTCTTCTCGTGTGAACACTTTCGTAAATCGATTTGAATTGATTACGCGAAACTGCTTCCCGAACCAGTTTCCAACCGTGTCGGCTACGATTCCAAATAAATAGGCGGGGGAAAATGGCGTCGTCACACTCGTCAGCTCAGTGGGGAGACGACCTAGTCAAAAAGTTACTTTTAATTTTGAAAGAAAGGGATATTGTTTCACAGTTAGATTCTGTGAGGAGAAATGACGCGATATACAGGGATTTAGTTAAAGAGCTAGAAGATGAAGTAGGTGTTAAATATTCAGTGGCTCAAGTACGAAGTAAGGTAAAAGCCCTAAAGAATAACTGGAAGGCAGTTCGTGATAACAACAGTGTAAGTGGTCATGCGAGGAAAACCTGTACATTTTTCGAGGAAATGGATGTTATGGGGAAATAGGTAAGACTTATTTTCAGGTTCAGCTAAGGCATTATTACAGTTAATTTAACCAATAAATGATACCTAAGCCAATGGTAAATGCCTAATTTGTATTTAATTAACCATTTATAGACCCATTGCCAAACCCCCGAATGTAATTGACTCGGGTCTAAACAGCTGTAAAAAACCCAAAAGCACCTTTTCAAATGCTATTAAAGCAAAATCAGCCGCTAATTCAACTTCCAGTACGAGTGAGATATTGGCATTTGAGGATGGCAATTTTTACTTATCGGATGAAACTAGTAATATAGATGGGTCCCTCTATGATATAAACAATGATTCAGTGTTTGATAGTGAGTATTTGTAACATTAAAAAGAAGGGGTGACACTTTCAATATAATAAATGTATTTACCCTTATATTTTTAATGCTGCTTTGCAAAGACGTAGCCATAAATTAGTCAAAGGGAAGGTCAGAATTGGTAAATGGTTGGAGAAGGGGCGAGAATGAGTGAGAGCTTAGAACAGTCGAAGGTAAACTCAAGGCGGCTAGGACACAAAAATACACCCAGATTTACGCCACTGATCATCAGTGCCAAATTAAGAAGTAGCCCTACAAGCGTAACAGACGAACCATCTCTAGAATACACGCGTGTTACAATTGACGGAGATCTCTTACTTCAAGGGTGAAAATTTTGTGATGCCACAGCTATTTTCCAAGAAATCTCAGAAATGACAAAAAGATTATGCAACTAGGTCCATTGCTGAACTACTATTTAGGTATGAGTCCCTATACTGCGTAGGTAATTCGCTTTAGTTACGCTCGAAAGTATTTTCATGAAAGGGGGCAGTTGCCCCGTTTTCCACCCTCTTCGGGCTCCCATACCATTGGGCGTTTGAAGAAATTGGTGAACAAACAACGTGATTTTCAGCAAAACAATGAAACAGGTACAATTTAATCAAAATTAAGGTTTCGTACATTTTAAGGTATGAATTTATCCTACTTTTATTTCTAAAATCAATTGCACTTTTAACTTGATAATTTTGTAACTTTTTACGAAATGAAAATGTGGTTGAGTGAATAACATGATGAGACGATTTAATACGGGTTCATCTGCCAGCCGCTTCCCAGCTCTCGCCTTCTGGAAGCGTGGCCACCACGACCACGACTACTTCTCCCAACTCTTGATTCAACAAGATACGGTGTCTGAAAAAATTAAGAGTCAGTACGAGTCTCTCATAAAATTAAATGAGAGTAAAAATATTTTACGATTAATTGCATAGTCGAAACGGCAGTGGCCATATCCTGCAATATGCCATCTAAGGTTTGTCCAAAAAGGTGGACGGAGACTGGTGTGTAATTGGCCCTCATGAGACCTTGCCTCCAATAGTGCCTTTGCGCCACTAGGATAGTTTTTTTTGGTCACCGTACATCTCGGCAACACGAGCTTTTTGCTCCACATCTTCCAGCTAGAAACAAGGTTACAAGTGGTTATTGCATATTGTTTCAACGGCAGTAGCTTAGCCAAAAAATTGCCAAAAACGGAGTTTTATTGTACTAGGGGTAATTCCCTGAACAAGAGAGTTGAAGTGGGCGTGTGATATAAAGCTACGGAACTCAATCCGAAGACGGTGTTTCAACACCAAATTCATGTTGTCTACGCCATTCTTAAACGCTTGGGGCCTTCTTGGCCTTAATAAGTTCGGATGGATAAAACCGACAAAATAAAAACCAAAGCTTTCATGATAAGATGGAAGCTTTGTATAGGGTAAACACAAAACTGGCTGTCTGATTCTCCTTTAGAAGTGAAAACGTTAACTAGTGGCCGCATTAAAAAGTGGTGCCTTTCTGATTATTATTATTTTAGCCAAAAATATCCATCCGGCGCCATTTTTCAACGAGGGTGATTACTTAGCACCGGAAATACTTATAGAATCAAGAATGAATTCAGGTATCTAAGAATATTTCAACGCCATCGCTACCTGAGAGCCAAGATCAAGCGAATCTAAAAACCCCTATTTGAGAAAAATGATTTAGTGTTTTCAAATCTTGAATTATAATCTAAGATATAAAATGTACAAAATAAAGATAAATCCGATCTGGTTTAGTTTAAAATCTCGAGATATCTCGAAAATCCAACGAGAAAACGTGGAATCCGATGAGTATTCCGACATGAAATCCAGCGCGAATTGAATTAAGTTACCAGACGCCACCCATGCTTTTCTTTACCTCAAGAAAATTCTACAAAAAGGCGGCCATGATCTAGTTCCTTAACAATATTCCACACACCCTTAATTGCACAAACTTTATTTCATTAAAAAATATATACGTACTTGGGCGTAAATGGCTTTCCTAAAGCGACCACGTATAATGACACATCCTATGCCAACGTAGCCTCTCAGAGGGCATCTTCTAATCGAAGCAATACTAGCGAAACGACAACTAAACCAATAACCCGGAACTTGACAGCAACGGATTCTTCTAAACGCCCACATTCATCTTCTGCACAAATGCGTGGTGCTAAAGGGCAACAGAAACTGATTGATCACCCGCCGAACAATAAATTTAAACTAAAGTTGAAAGGCTCGAAATCGGTCACTTCTCTTAAGGCCGTTCCAAAGATGGTGAAACCCAGACGAAAGGCGGTATTTGTTACCAGGCTTGATAAGACGCTTACGTCATCGCAACTAACGGATTGCCTTATATCTGAGAACGAACTAAAAACCCTTCACTGTGTTCGTCTTAAAACTCGCTATCCGAGTTACTCATCTTTTTACGTCTCGGTTGACGAATCTGAGTTTCCGGTACTTAAGGACGAGAACACCTGGCCGGTGGACTGCCTCATAAACGATTATTTTGGCCCCTTGCATAGTGAAAGGAAGCACGAGTCAGAGTCCGTTGCTTCTAATTCCGGCGATAAAGTGCCATTGACATTACCTCAAGAACAAGAGGACTCCGAGTCACAGGAATCTATCGCATTTATAGCTATTCCTCCAGCTCCGCTAGCCGACTCTTCATTACCTAATGACCAGCCAACGCAATAATTTCTCCAAGAGCCCGGTGATTTTTTATCAAAACACCAGGGGCTTACGGACTAAAGCGCAAGAAATTTATACAAATATTCTACTAAATAATTATAATATAATATGTTTAACGGAGACGTGGCTCACAGAGAACCATTTTTCAATAGACTGGATACCAAGCTCTTATCATGTCTTGCGGTCGGATAAACGTTCGACGAACAACACACTAGCATTAGGTGGAGGAGCTTTGATAGCATTGCATAATACTTTGACTTTTATTAGACGCACTGACCTCGAGGTTATTGATGAATGTGTGTTTGCGCAGATTCGTACCATCGATAACGCCAGCTTAATTATTGGTACTCTATATATTACACCCCGGCTAACTCCTGACGTTGTTGTTAAGACACTTTCTACTCTTTCATCGAAACTCTCCACTCTTAGTGAAGATATAATCTTGATTGGTGATTTCAATGTTCCTGGTATAGACTGGGACATACTTTCTCATCTTGATTGTAGTCCTAACGTTCGTACCAAGGCTAAAGCTGTAATTGATTTTAGCACGGAATGTAACTTCTCTCAACTAAACCGTGCCCGTAACTCAAAAGGCAATGTATTGGATTTGGTTCTTGTTAACATTCACTTAGCGACATCGAAAACTACCCCCATACCTTTAGTTAAAGAAGACCCCGCGCACCCGGCATTGTTAATTACCTACCACAGCACCATCTCAGGCTCTAACACTGTCACAGACCCGAAGTTTTGCTTTAAGCGTGGCGACTACATGAACCTATACCAAGACTTAAGCTCTACAAATTGGTCGACGCTTCTTGCATCTCAAGATGTTAATGTTTGTGTTGACATTCTCACACATCGGGTACAGGAGGTAATGCACGGAAACATCCCGAAAGTACAGCGGCCCAGAACTTCCAACCACCCGTTCTGGTACTCGAAGGACCTAATAAGAGCCATTAAACGCAAGACGTATTTCCATCGAAAATTTAAAAGACTAGGCAAGACGGACGACCGAGAAAATTACGAGTCTATAAGAAGAGATGTAAAACGGCTGTTGTCTCGTGACAAACTGGAGCACGCCAAACTCACCTATAGCAACTCTCTAAAAAATCCTAAGCATCTTTGGGACTTTGCAAACGAGCGATTACACAACAAACCTCATCCGATTGCTCTAAACCTTCCATCGGGTGTAACGTCCGACCCTTCGCTTTTAGCGAAGGAGTTTGCGCGAAACTTTGCGAACGTGGCAACAGACACATTAGGAGACACCACCGACTTTTCTCTCGGCGACTTCCACCCAGCTGATAACGTGTTAAATAACATCACCATAAACGAAGCAGCCATTCGCGTCACTACTAAGAAGCTTAAAAACACTAATTCCACTGGTATAGACAATATACCTGTATTTATTATTAAAGGCTGTATGGACATCCTAACTCCACTACTATGTTACATTTTTAATCTGTCTATCAAGACTGGATCATTCCCATCACTGTGGAAGAAGGTTGTGGTCTCCCCAATTTTTAAAAATGGCTTCGCTGGCGATGTGAAGAATTATCGTCCAATATCCCTTCTTTGCGTCTTTGCCAAAATATTCGATTCATTAATGCACGATATCATGTACAATTGGTTCAAGCCCAACTTTGCTGATACACAACACGGATTCGTACGGGCACGGTCGGTAGAGACCAACCACATATCCTTTTTCAATGAAGTTATGCCGGCTGTGTTGGAGCAAGGTCAAGTTGATGTTTTATCTATTGACTTATCAAAGGCGTTCGACAGGGTGTCGCACCCTCTGCTTATAACTAAACTAAAACTATATGGCCTGACCGGAAACGCTTTAACTTGGATCGCGGATTATCTCAGAGAAAGGAGCAGTTTCATGAAATGCAATGGTACCCTGACTAAATTTTCATACGCAACAACTTGTGGGGTTCCTCAGGGAAGTTCACTTGGACCACTTCTTTTCAATATATACGCCAATGACTTGCCCAACTGTGTGAAGTCGTCCAAACTGAAGCAGTTCGCGGACGACACAAAAGTCTATAGCCTTATCACGAGCGTTAGTGATTGTCGGAAATTACAGGACGATCTCTCCAACATCGCTAATTGGTGCTCTTTAAACAACTTACTTATTAACGAAAATAAGAGTCTGGCCATTACATTATCAAGAAAGGTTAATAAGATCTACTACCCTTACTCGTTAAATGGTGAAATAATACCGGAAACATCTACATTAAAAGATCTAGGCATCCTTATCGATGAAGGGCTGTACTTCCGAGAGCAAGTGACTAACGTCGTCGCAAGATCTCGACGCTTGTTATTCGGTGTCTTAAAACTTTCGAGGGCTTTAAATTCGATCACCTGCTTCAAAACCCTGTACTTTGCGTTAATTAGGACAAAACTTACCTACGACATGATGTCATGGGGAGGTTGCGCCGACTATTTATTAAAAGAAATCGAGAAGGTACAACGGAAATTCATCGAGCTTGCCCACACATATTTCCTCCGAAAAGAGCCGTATATATATGAATATTTGCTAGACATCCTGGGCATGGATACAATTAGACTTTATTCATATAAACGTGAACTAATATTTCTTAAAAAAAACCATAGTAAAATCACAATGCACCGATTTAACTAACTCCCTCTTATTTCACGTGCCAATTCAAAACACGCGGCAAAAAATTACTTTTGTTAAAACTAAAGTGTTATCTCCTATGTTGAGAATGCAAAATACCTGTAATTTATTTTCGGACACTATTGACATTTTCTCATGCAAATTTTCAGATATCGTTAAAATGTAAATCTTACTTGTAACATTGCTTCAATATGAACCTGTATAATGACTATTGTAAAAAAATTGAGTGTTGTCCTATATTTTACCTTTGCAAAGCAATTGTTACCTTATTTATCTCGTACAAATTTTCAAATCTCTTTAAATGTAAATATTGTATAATTTTTTTTTCCAGCTATGAACCGGTATAAATAGCTCTTTTGCACTTTCTATGTACAACTTTTCGAAAACTCTCAACATGACAAGATTGTAAAATTTTCCTTTTAAGCTATAAAGCTACAAACCTGTACTAATACTACAAACAAACAACTATATTATACCTTCCGTGTACAACCTTGTTGGTTAAACTTGTAACTGTTGCTGTGCACGTTAATAAACCATTCCATTCCATAATACATTGACTATCTTTTTTTTAGCCTCGGCATCCACCCGTTGAGATTGCCAGTCAGTATTATTTATTATGAAGGTATCCAGTTGGGGGGACTATATATTCTTGTTCGTTGATCTATATTAGAATATTTATTTATATTTATATTTATTCGTGTGAGCTCATATCTAACAAATTAAAAAATTACTACTTACAATTGCTAAATCATAATCATGATCAGCTGCGCCATTTTCAAACCGCTTTGTTCAAAGTTTTGAAACCAAACTAAAACTTAAAGTGAAACCTAACAAGCATTCCTGTTTATACCTAACCCCTAATTGGCGGAGGCAACGGACGGTCTTATGTATAAGGGGGGTGTTGCTCTTGTCTAAGGGTTTATCATCCTTGCGGTATCATGGTATAAATACGCTATACACTCTTTTATGCGTGTGTCCAGCCCCCTCCCCCACCAATAAATGCTTCAGCGTGGCGGCCACCACGGCCGTAGTAACCATGCCTTCACTGCTGGGTCCTCTCCCCAGGTAGACAGGCTATATAGGCCCCACGAATATAAGCCAGTAAAATAATCAAAATTTTAAAATGGTGGCGTGGAAATGAACTGAACTAGCACGATTTGTACCCCACTTCACGGCGAGGGGTCGGACATTTGCCTGTTTTGTGTACGGGATTTTGGATTTTTTAAAAATCCATGATTTTTTATTGTTGATTTGTCATACAAAGTCTATGGGAGCAAAATTCTTGGATTTTGGATTTGTGGATTTTTTTTCCAAATTTTGTACGGGATTTGGCCAAATGCTTCACGGTCTTCTTGATGACGTAAAATGAATTCCGGTATTCGAAAGGGAAGTAGCGAAAAAGCGATAGAATAAATTTGAAACACGAAAAAACGCTGAGACGACAAAACTCCTGCCCATTAGTCGTTAGAATAAATAGAATAAATTTAACAATTTCCAAATTTCGAAAGTATATCTTGGTTTCATTTTTAAATACGTAACTATAATGTTAGGTATTAACGTTAAAAGCACCAACCGTAAGGCCGTTTTACCTTTAGAATAAATATCGGCGTATCTGGCACACTTGGCTTCTCCAGCATAGCAGTAGAATAGCACTTTTTCCGGATTTATTATATTTATTCTTTTTAGTCAGTAGGGCAAGAAAAAATTTTTTTTTTCTGACACAGCGGAGTGAGAATTCACAACAAAGAATGATGCTTTTAAACATATTTACCTATGGGATATGTTTAACTTTACCTCATTTCAATCAACAGAATATTTACTAATTTTAATTGTCATATTTCGTGCAAGATGAAGTAGGTATAGTATTGGTAAAATACTAATAACAATAATAAGTAAATTTTATAACCTGAATTGTAACAGTCTTGAGGCCTTTTTAAATGCGATTTAGCCCTGCCACAGATAACCCGAAAGCCATTTAAGCTCCTCCTTTATTTAAAACTTTCTCCAATCCCTTGAAACAATAATCGTAGCCGAATATTTAAGTCAAAAGTTACTTTCTTGCTTTGTAGATAAGAAATTAAAATTGTAAGATGATAAATTGCAATCTAAATCGAATATAAAATGGTTTAAAAGTTTTATTTTAATAAGAAGCTGAAGTAGTCAAATGGTTTTCGCTCACTTCGTTCGAAGGGACAATAATCAAATCCTTTATTTTCTTTCGCACAACTAAAAAAATCACAATAGTATAAATGACTATTAAATGGTCGTTCTCGTCTTGCCGAATCGAGGTGAAAGGATATACTTTTTTTACGAATGATATATCCAACGATGAAATAACTAAATCTTCTAATATCCTTAAATGTAAAAATAAAAAGATTTATGGTTTATGAACTCAGGACGATAAATGTCTCTTAAGTTATCAAGCTTAGTAAAACCACTTAGTTATAAAAATTCAGTATATCCAAAACATTATCTAAGAAAATATTCAAGTAAACATAAATTTCACGGGAAACACCCTATTCAACTAGTGATTCCCGAGAGAAAAACCATGCCCCTGCATTTTCTTATAATATCTTTCCTACTTTCCCTGGTGACATGAAAAGATCGAAAAAGAACGATCACCGGTTCTTTCTAATTCTCTCTTTGCGGGCGAAGTGTATCTTCTGGGAATCTTGAAAACAGAAGTTTAAGCTGCGGCCATATAATATCAGTTACCCTAGCTTTAGCAAACAGCAGATAGACATTAGTATAGTGATTGTATAAAAACATGAAAACGTCATCAAAAGAGGGAAATTTAATTATTTCAAGTTACTTACGGCAGCATGAATAGAGATTCCAAGTATTTTTGTAGCTTATCGTTAGAGTTTCCACCTGGCCGGAGGTTCCATACCTACCTACCTTTGTGCGGATGCCGCAACTTGGGAATGGTTAAGGAAAGCTACCCCCACCGGTATAAAAGGGTCAGCTCAACCTTCATAGGCCTTAGGTGAAGATGTGAATGGTCTGGCTGGTGAGGGGTAGGGTTTTCCTGTACGCACTTCTTAGTCGACTGATAACCCCGCATAAACCGTGGCATCAAGGGGCTGGGTAAGGCGGCGATTCAGATTAATCTGTATCATGGATTCATGGTAAGGCAGCCTTCGCAGTTCTATGTCAAATGTTTTCTGTGGAGGGGTTAGATGGGGCTCTCATACAGGAGAATTGGATTTTTAATGATAAAATCCTGGGACTAAAAAATTCGAGCACTGTAAAAATTTCATTTATATGCCCCCGAATGAAAACAAAATTGAATACGATTCCCTTACTGATCAAACTCCTAGCGATGAAACGACATTGGTTTATTAACTTTAAAAAAATTACTTTGCAGTTTTTATTATTATTCTGCCTTGTCTTCACTCTCTTCACGATACAAAAATGGTAACGAGGATGGGAGAAAAACTTCGCGCTTAAAAATACTATCTATCTATCTTTTTCGCGTATTTTATCCTTCTTCTCACAGTCCATAGGTGGTCTCTTCTAACTTAACTAAAAATACTATCAACATACTACTGTTCTAGTTCTTGCTGTCCCTGCTGACGACAACTACAATTACCTATATCTTTATTACCCAAGTCAACATGCCTACTACTGGAACCTTTCAACAGTTCGATTAATCGTGCCAAACATGGACCTTATACGCAGAGATAATGGAGCCTTAACTCAAAGCGAACAAAATCACAGAAGAAAACTTGAAGGTCGCAACGTTCCTGCCGCTACTTGGACCGAAGACTAACGCCTGTCTGATTAACAATCCAACGAGCTAGTCACCCTACTCAACAATCACTTTGATCCTGCACCATCTGATATCACCGAACGCATCAATTTCGGCAACCCATCTTCCCAATTGCCAAACGATGGGTCATTTGGCTCGTGTATGGCAGTCTGCAGAACTCAACAAAAGAAACAAGAACGATAAAATTTTGAAAAATCAAAGTACAACAAGCTACGCAACATAGACCAAGCGTCGAACCAGTCTGAAAGCTTCACTCAAATAGACAGTAAGAAGAATGAATCTAATGAATACTCATCATTTCCAATTGCGATGCTAGATTCCAGCTCCGAAACCATACCTGTACGAGTTTCAAAGGCGAGAAAGTGATGATGGAGCGCAATTCAGGAGCTGCCTACCCACAATGTCAGTCATCTACGTAGAGACTTTACGTGCTTCTTACTAGTAGTAGAAGGAAAGTGAGGGCGAGACGCCGATCCCGGGATCGGGATCGTCGGGATCCGGGATTTAAGGGGTGAAATGGGGGTAAAATCGTCGAAAAGTCAATGTATTTATGATATTTCTCGCGACGATTTGTTTTTTCGTATATCAACATATTGTGTTCAGGCCAGCTTGTTCATTTATCTCTGCTTATCGCGAGTAACACTTGAACGTATATCTTATCAAGTTTTATCGTACGTAATAAGATGAAATGATGTAAAAATTGATAACCTAGGCGGCGCGCGCGCGGATCACCCGGGGGACGCGGTTAATTTGAATTTAAAACATGGATTTGAGTGTTTTGACGTCATGGAATATTCGTTGTTAAAATGACGTAGAATGGAAATATTTTTAAACTTCATTTAAATATCATTGTAGTACTTAAATATGCTTGGCACTTGAACCTTTCTCACGAGTATTTCAAACGAATATCTAAAGTTTAAGTATGAGAAACGTATCGTTCTCAAGTATTGTAATTGTACACGTGTTCCCGTATGACGACCGGGTAAATTCCTATATGCGTATACGTAGAATGGAATTAATTTTAAACTCCATTTTAATAAATAAGATATCGAAGATAAATAATTTCAGAGTATAAAAAGGGAAAACCGTATAATAGTAAGACCATATTTAGAAAGTTCACCATCTGAATTGTATTGGAAGTGACTCCGAGGAACCTTAAAATGTAAGTAGGAATACTCGGTGATAATTATTAACTTTGTCTTAATGTATTTATTTTATAGGAATTGTTCATTTCCTGTGTCTGCGGACAAAGGGTTAATCGTTAATGCAGATGAAACCATCTACTGCGGTCTATTAGATTTAACAAAGGGTATCAAACTAACAGAAGCGGAACTGCAAGAGCTATGGACAAAGAAAGATGCCATTGAAGCTTTTTTCAATAACGAAGCTGAAACTTCGTGGGTTTTCACAGGCTCTGAAACCAAACGGTTTTCGGTTCATAGATTTGCCGAACAAAAGGTTTTAGATGTTAGACAAATGTACCATGGTTATGGAGTAAACTATGGAAAACTGTTACCGACTAAAGAGGGGGTAGCTTTCGCTCAATTTCCTCGACCAGTACAAGTCTATTCAGAAGTGTTTAAAGAAAATCAAGGAAATAAAGGAGGCGATGACTAACGTTGTAATTAAACAATTACACGCAGCTCTTAAGAAAGCGTGCAATGGCTGTCAAATTGATCATCCATCTCAACTCCAGCATGATTGTATCATAACGGATTATTCTAAGCGTGTAGATTTGCATTTTTAATAAATAATTATGTCGGTAGATTGTGAAAATATTATTGAAATGTTTACTATTCGCTGTGAATTGTCGAAAGAAATTTTAAATAATATAATGTCACTAATAATATGCAATGCTAAAAACTAGTTAAAAAACTAATAAAATTGATTGCACTAATGTTCCGATTCTCATTTACCATTATGGATTTAAGCTTACAACATCCAATGAATGGGCTTGTAGCCGGGTCCACCCAATGCGGAAAGTCATTCCTGGTGGGACGGTTGATTCAATATAAGAAGACCTGTACATACCCTCCTCCGGAGAGGATAATATGGTGTTATACCGAGTATCAGCCGAAACTATTTCAATCAATATTAGAACACACACCTTCAGTCGAGTTTCACGAAGGGTTACTCGATGTTAATATATTAAACCCGCAAATTAGGAATTTAGTTATTTTAGACGATTTGTTATGCGAGATATCTAATAATAAAGATGTAACTAATTTATTTATTCGTGGATCTCATCACAGAAACACCTCCGTACTAATTTTAATGCAAAACCTTTATTACCCCGGAAAAGAAATAAGAACTTTAAATTTAAATGCTCATTATCTATTTATTTTTAAATCACCACGCGATAAATCAACAATTTATCATCTCGCGAGGCAGATATCTCCAACCAATAGCAAATACGTTATTGATGCGTTTCAACAAGCTACGTCACGGAAATTTGGGTATTTATTAGTTGACTTGAAACCTCACACCCCAGATCAGTATGTACTACGAACAGGTTTAATACCGGGTGAAGAATCGGCTGTCTTTATTCCAAAATGAAGTGTATTATAGAAGGGAATTTTTTTAGGGTTAATCGAGAGTGGATTATTAAAGAATTAGCTTACATAGTATTAGAATCTGAAGAATCGGAAGTGTTTACTTTCAAATCTCCATGCCCTTTCAAAGCGCTTTCAAACGAAAATAAAAGACAATGCAGATGGATATCTCATAACATTTGTCATCTTCGATGGGATGACGGCGAACGTCCTTACAGAACGAGACGTGACATTTGCAATCAGATAGCGGAAAAAGCTACTTCGTTTTTCACCAAAGGTTTAGAAAAATCTGCAGTATTATCGACACTCATCGGTGTTCCAGTAACTAACATCGAAGATACCGGTTGTCCTAAATTATCAGAACTAGAAGACTTTGAATTAGACTGTCCTTTTCATTCCGAAACTGTTCATTGCGCTTTAAGAAAGGCTAAGAAAATCTCTAAATGGATGTCTCAAAACGAGTTAAGAAAAACATAGACTTTCTACGTTGCCTAATATCCTGTAATCTAAATCAAAGAAAGACAGCTATTAAATACGCTAGCAAGGAAGCTATATTGGCACTCGTTGAATGTTGTATAAATGTATTGCACGGAACAATTGAACTGTCAGAACGTCATCGTAAGCGGTTAAAGAAACATAGCGCGGTTATACGAAACGTGTCGAAGAAGAACCCTTTATCAAAACGACGAAAGATTCTGGTACAAAAGGGTGGTTTTCTTCCATTTTTATTAGCTTTCTATTCGAGGACAAGTGATTGGAGGATCTAATATAATCGATCTTTTGTATGACGCTGTGAGAAAAACGCCTGGAACAGCGATTGATCCTATAGGAGTTACAGAGTTTTACGAGGGCATTCATAAGTCAAATATTTCAAAACGTTTAATTAAAAATCCTGTAAGATTGACACTGTTAAAAACATTCGCTGTATTTCATACACCACCAAGTAGTTCAATGTTATCATCATCTTCACCTAGTCCTCTAAGATCTTGGATACATACTAAATAAAATATATTAACCTGATAATGTTGTTATCATTTCATTGTATAAGCCTACAATGGAAGGTTATACAGAAACGGTCTCTTTAGGACTTTTAGCCTATTTATCACAATCATTTTCAAAATCACCGAAAATTACCACAGCTGTATTAATTATCATAGTTATTATAATATAAGAATTATTTAATTTCCTTTTTTGCCGTTACATGCCATTACATCAAAATATTACCCAATATGGAGAAAGAACTTGAGCAGATCTATACTAACCCCGCAGACCCAGGGTCATTCGCTGGAGTTCGAGCGCTCTATAATTCAGCTCGACATAAAGGTTTAAAGGTTTCATTGGAAAAAGTAAAACAATTTCTAATAAAGCAGGATACATATACGCTGCATAAACCTGCTAGAAGACGATTCAAACGAAATCGAACTATTGTTTATGGAATTGACGAACAGTGGCAAGCGGACTTGGCAGATTTTCAGAAGCTGTCTAAATATAATTCAGGATCTCGCTACGTATTAAGTATTATCGACATATATAGCAAATACGCTATGGCTGTAGCGGTTAAAAATAAGAAAGGTGTAACAATTTTAGAAGCGTTTCGTAACGTTTTTGAAAAAGGCCGTCAACCGAAAAGAATTCAAAGTGATCATGGAAACGAATTTGTCTGTCAAGAAGTGCAGAGTGAATTAGAAAGAAGGAACATTAAATTTTTCGCTACCCGATCGGAAATGAAAGCGTCCATTATTGAAAGATTCATTAGAAGTTTTAAATCTCGTTTATATCACTATTTCACGCAGAATAACACCCTTAAATATATCGGCGTTTTAGATATTATAAACGCTAATAACAATAGTTATAACAGATCAATTAAATGTAAGCCTGTGGAAGTTACTCTAGATAACTCTGCTAAAATATGGAAAAATCTCTACGGTTCGGTAAATTTTTCTCCTCCGTTAACATACGCGTTTGAAATTGGAGATATTTGTAGAATAAGTAGAAATTTATCAATTTTCGATAAGAAATATAACCCGAATTTTACTACAGAATTGTTTAAAATAGCTGAGAGACTACCACGTGACCCACCTGTATATAAGCTGATGGAATTAAATTCAAACCCCATTTTAGGAGTATTCTATCGCGAGGAGGTTCAGATTGTTGGTCGAGATTTAAAAGACTGTTACTTCATAATCGAAAAAGTAATAAAAAAGGGGAAAAAATCGGACGGCCGCGTAGAACTGTATGTAAAGTGGCAAGATTACGATCCTACATTTAATTCTTGGATACAAGAAGTGGATTTAAAATGAGTTTTTACGTAACGCTACCTTCAGATTCCTCGTCATTATAATACCAAGATAATAGCGTTGGTAAATTTCGAACGTATTTAGCTGAACCGTTAAGATTTGAGGAACAGTACGAAGTTGGGTTAGCGGAAATAAGCTATCCTCGGACATGGCATAACGTTCGAAAACCTAATCTATTGGTTATTAAAGACCCTCTCGACTATGATAAAATAATTGAAGTTCCCGCGGGTTTTTATAAAACTCCGGAAGAACTATTACATGTTATGAACGTCCACAACCAAGAAGAACAAGTTACATTCGCTTATTATTATTCTAATCGAATTAAAGTTAAATTGCAACCGAAAATCAGAGCTGTAATTGGTCCCGATCTATCGATTTTACTAGGTTTTAAGGACAGAAGAGATTATGATTTCACCATTTTAAAATCAATGATAACCCCCTACCCAGTTGATATGAACGCTGGGCTACATTCCTTATTCGTTTATTCAGATCTGGTTGAAAATAGCGTTGTTGGGGATAGTTTAGCACCTCTATTAAGAATCATAAGCGTCGAAGAGAAAGCCGAGTCTAATGGTCTAATGGGAAAACAGCTACAAAAATATTTTCACAACCTCATTACCTACCAGTCGTGTGTAATAATATTAAGACTATAGAGATTAATTTAACAGATGATTTAGGTGAGCCAATACAGTTTCATAGTGGAAAAGCTCACGTTGTATTACATTTTAAACCCCGTAAAATGTGGACTTCACTATAAACCTATAATCATTCAGGACATACCCTCATTCTAGCTTAAGAGAGCGAACAGTTAACATCATGAGGTCTGAATATTCGCCTTCAAGAACTGATTATGAAAGTTACTATTTAAACCAGGTTGATTTCGGTGGAATACCTGTATATAGAGGTTTAGCTGTGCAAAGAGGACATGGACTAGGAAATATATTATCTTCAGCGTTTAGATTCGCGGTACCTTTACTGAAGAAAGGCGCCTCTTACTTGGGGAAAAAACTTTTAAGTACCGGAGCGAAAGTAGCGACCGATGTTGTTAGCGGAGTCCCAATTAAAACAGCGCTTAAATCGCATTCTATTAACGCTGGAAGGGAAACTTTAGCTTCAGCAGCTGATGAAGCCATGATCTAATATCTTCAGCTACGGATCATATTAAAAGAATGACGGGCTCCGGAAATAAAAGGAACTCAGTCGAAAAGCGCCATTTCAACAGCAGGCAGGATAGCGAAAGGACGGTTCCCTAATCGTTCCGATATATTCTCATAATGTCCCTTTTACACCCGCACTGAGTTGAGTGTATAAATTCCGAGCTAGATTTGTTTCAAGTACCTATGACACAATCTTCGATTATTGGTGGAGAATGGGTTGAGTATAATCCAATATCAAATATAGTTGATAACGCATCAATTATATTTTCTATCAACGGTAACTCTGAAACGTATATAGACCTTTCACAAACTTTGTTGCACGTTCGAGTTAAGGTAACTAAAGATAATGGTCTCTTACCGCAACCCGCGGTTCCAAGTGTTGCGGGTGGGGCCGCCCGAACTCCAGCTGACAATATCGCTCCCGAGAATTTGTTTCTTCATTCGCTTTTTAGCGAAGTCCACGTATTTCTTAATGAAAGATCAGTAACACCTTCCAGTCAAAATTACACTTATAAAAGTATGATACAAACTTTATTAACGTTCGGAGATTCTGCGAAAAAAAGTTATTTAACGAGTTCACTTTTCTATCGGGATACGCCTGGGAAGTTCGATTCATTTTTCGATAACGATGGTTTCTCTAAACGAGCGAGTTTAGCGCAAAAAGGGGCGATTGACTTGTTAGGTGTAGTCCATGCTGATTTATGTCAACAACCACGCTTTTTATTAAATATGGTTGATTTGAAATTTAAATTCGATAAAAATAGAGCAGCTTTTTGCGTTTACTCCGACGTAAAATGTAAAGTGGAGATTTTATCAGCTTCCGTTTATCTGAGGAAAGTTAAAGTGATACCGGAACTATCGCTCGCTCAAGCCAAGGCGCTACAATATGGAACCGCTAAATATCCTGTAACTCGTTCGGAGTGCACCTCATTTTCTATACCCGCTGGTCTTATGACTAGTGTGCAAGATCATTTATTTACCGGACAAGCACCCAAGAAAGTTGTTATCGGGTTTGTTGAACAAAAAGCGTTTCTAGGAGATTTGAAAAAATCACCGTACAACTTTCAACATTTTGATTTATCAAGCATTGGATTGTACATTGACGGTAGCAGCGTCCCTCATAAGGCGTTATCCCTAAACTTTGAGGAAAATCAATATATTCAAGCGTATTGCAATCTTTTCATTCAAACTAATCAGTGGAACGTAGATGAAGGGAATCAGATAAGTCGGGAAGATTACCGTAACGGAAATTGTTTATTCGCGTACAATTTAACCTCCGATCTTAATAACAACGCTAATCACTTGCATCTTGTAAAAAACAGTAACCTGAGATTAGAATTAAAATTTGCAAAACCGTTACCGGAGACGATTTCCATTCTAATTTACGCTGAGTTTCAAAATTTGATTTTAATTGATAAAAATCGAACCGTGATTTTGGATTACAGTAATTAATGGATTCGCTACAGATAACTAACATTCTTCAAAAATATTTAAGTACTAAAAGTATATTTCGAGGCGTATTCGCGGCTGACAAGCTACCTAAATATGTAAAAATATTCCCTTCGCTATTTATTGTAAATACCGATACGAGTGCTGGGCCTGGAGAACACTGGGTTCTAATATATTTTTCTAAACATAAAAATTGTGAATTCATGGATTCCTTTGGAACCCGCCAGATTATTTTAAATTTAATGACTTTATTGAACGAAACAGTAAAACTGTTACTTTTAATTCTAATCAATTACAGAGTAATTCTAGTAATACGTGTGGAGCATTCTGTATTTATTTTGCTATAAACAGGTGTAAAGGAATAGAAATGTATAACATTGTGTCTAGGTTTAAGAAAGATAAAAATGTAAAGGATAAAATGATTAAAGAGTTTATGTGCAAAATGTATTCAATAAAATAATTTTTTACAATTTATAGCAATAGCAGTTTTATATATATACATAAATACAAGCATTCATTATCAATTTTCAATATCTTTATGACCGTGCGCTAATGTACGAACCCCGCAGGGTAAAATATATATATTATCATCATTTGGTGATAAACAAAGTTTTCTAGTATTTAAAGTAAATAGCTCATGCTTGAAACTAGCTATACGCATCATCTCTGCTGACGTGGTTTCTTGATTAAAAAGACAACGTTCATGGCAACGCCCTTACAAACCTTTTTATGGTTTAAAATTGACTATAAAGATTTCCCGAATCGCAACTCCTTTTCTATCTCTTCAGCGGTCTTAGACTCCCCGTACAATAAAGCTTTGGACGAAGTCCTACAAAGCTTTGAATTAACTGTGAATTTGTCTCGTCTTTAAAATAGCCGAGAGCTTTTTTATTCTGATTAGAATGAAGGAAATGCGAAGGTGGATAATCAGAGAAGTCAAAGCGGTTTTTATGAACTTCAAAATCTTTATAAACATCATCCGTCTTAATGTTGTACGTTAAACTGTCTGTAAATATTTTATATATTAGTACTATTTAAATACAAAATTGATATTAAATTAAATTACCAGTGTCTGTAAATAATAGTGATGCTTTGTTCCCGTACGTATTTTTTATGAATCCATAATGGAACCGATACATGAGCTCCTTGGATAAATCTAGAATGGTGAATCTGGTAAATATAGGCCGGTTAAGAACAATTTTAGCTCTCTTCTTATGAGCGCCGGCTAACTCTTCATTAAAGATGGTAAAGTGTTCAAACTGCGGGGAACTTGTAACTTTTAACATTCTTTCTGATTTATGAATCAACTCGAAATTTATATGCGTCCGTAAATTTTCCATTGTTTTCTAAAGAATTAAATGAAGTAAGGGAAAAAACAGCAATAAATTATTTAAATTGATTTACCCGAAAACAGAGTTAACCATAAGTTTCCAGAAATTCTTTTCAAATGAGCTCTTGGATAATTTCCTCTGTTCAGTGTTGAATCTAACATATTTTTCTAACCATTTTCCTTGAGTGAAGGTTAGAGCTCGATGAACCTTATTCTACATAATATTTTAAATTGCGGTAATGTACTATGTATTTCTCTTTATTATTTAAATTAGGAAGAAGTTTTGGTAGACTTTGATTCTCCTTAATATTTAATTTTCCTAAGAGATCTTTGGAGTATGGAGATAGCATATCATGTGTAATAACTTTAGATTCCGCCGCTACTGGGAGATCGTTATGTAAGTCATGCAACTCTGGAGGATATTCAAGATCCACCTGCAAAGGAAACAATTCTTTAAAAATATAATTCAATAATTATAACACTTGTTATTTACCTCTAAAATGTACCCGTTTTCAACGTTATTGGGAATACTCAGAATATTTTCACAGAGTGTTTGCAAATCATCCTCCTGAACCCTTTGGAGGTCGCCTAGCGGTAGTGGTTCACACATAACAGCACCGTACAAATTATTCGCATCTTCAATTAAGTTAAATTAAGTTAATTAATATAATTAAAAATAAAATAATTAAAATTAAAGATTAAATTTTTTTAATGTAAATTACCTAAATAGCATATATAACTGCTCTCTTTAGACGAATCATATGTGTCGGGCATATATTTGTTATTCGCTTCAGAATAACGAGTTGAGATCATTGAAACACCGCCTCGAATACCTAAAAATTCAATGTAAATACAATAATATATAAAATATCAAAAAGCGTTACCCTTTTCAATAAATAAGTGTTGATCTATATCAAGTATGAGATCGAGGCGAACATCGGTCATCTTCAAAGCTGCTTGCCAGGCTAAACCTGGTGCGGTGTAAGCGTGAGCGGGATCTAATTTATAATGAGTTATAGATAATGTTCTAAAATTTTCAAAAACGTCGGCTAAGAGCAACGCATCGCTTTTCACATAGAGGTCGGTGTATTCCCCTACGAAAACCGAGGTTAAGAGATTTGAAATATTTATACTATAGTAATTTTACCTAATGTTTGAATATTAAACGCTGTCCAAACATTTTGGGCGTGTAAATAATCAGATTCTAAAATATTTTGATTTTTCAATGAACTGAAAAACGCTTCTCTCGATGGCAGCATCGTCTCGTCAAATTTCTTTTCATCGTCCATATACTCGTACGGGTAGACTCCCTTCCGCAAAAGCAGTTGAACTTTATCACTTTCAAAATATTTCTTAACAATCTGAAATTTACTGGCTCCTTCCAAAACGAGATTTGATACTAGAGCATCGAGGCTATCGCTTAGAAATCGATAAGAGTCTAAAAACCGAAATCTCCCTAAAAATAATAATAAAATTACTGTTAAGGTTAAATTCATAATTAAATATATTTTACCTAGTTTGAGTGAAATATAATTTTCGCTAGTGGAAGGAATACAGTCAAGTGTCTGTTCCTTAAAATGACCAATCTCCTGACATATAAGATGTAAATCGTATCTATGAAGATTTATTATTATTAGATTTATTTCCTGGTTAATTAACTTAATAAATTCACCTGCTAAGGTTATGAAGGAAAATAGGGATAAATTCTGGAACTTTCTTTTGAAGATTACAGAGGTTATGCGCTGGCCCCCTATATTTACCACTGAAATGACAATGATCTCGAACAGCGGGCATATTTCCCTGATTTAGCTGTTTCTGACAATTGTAGCAATGCGTAGCAGCTTGAAACTGTTCCTCCTCCTCCTCCAGGGTAATAATCATTGGTACATTGGCCTCAATGAGTTCCATCAACTCCTTCTCTAATTCCAGAATAGACTCCAGAAATCTTCGAGTTGCATCTTGACCTCGATAGCAATCGGATCGAACAGGTACACCTATAATATATAATATATAATATAACATATCTAAAAGGGAATTTTGCCAAATAACTTACCGTTAGGTCCAACAAGCACCCACGAATACGCGCAGCTGATGTGCATGTTTACTTTGCTGGTATTTAAATCGGGATCTAGATCACATCCTTTAACTCTCGGTAGGATTGCTTCAAAATCGGCGTAAAATACATACTGCACCTAATAATTTCATTTCATTATGAGTTAAATTAAATAATTTTTATTTTTACTTTTTCCGTCCACTCATATTTATCAAAATAAAGCTTCTTCTTCTTGGTAGGGAAAACTGTTTTTTGGACGCCGTGGGTGGCACATTCTTCGATATGCGCATCACGTCGCTGTTCAGCGTTGTTTCCGCTGAATCGGTGAAGACACATTCTAATGCAGAAAATAATTAGTAGATTGGAAACTAATATATTGGAAACTAAATTACCTGCAATAATAACTTGTACTTCTGTGTTTTGTTAGATGCTGTAACAGTTTTCCTAGGTCTCGTATAAGACAGTAATGTCTATTTCCATCGTCAATATCTTTAGTTTCATCGGCGATGTATAGCAAATCAACCTCCCTTTCCTTACCACACTTTCTAGCGCTTACGTAAAGGGGGAATATATCTCCCGAGAAGCCAAACACAGATATTGATAAATTAAAGTTCCTTAGCGTTTAATTTGAAAGGAAAAGATATATCACCGGTATCAAGTTCGTTTTCATACGGTGTATATTTGGAAACCCTGTTAGCGTGATGAAGCATAGAAACTGGGTGAAGTTTAGCGAGAATTGACCAGAGAAAACATTTCTCGTCAATTTCGTTTCTAATATTACGGTTGGTAAGATTCTACATACAGAACACGGTCAATTACCTAACCCGATCCTATCAAAAATATAATGTTTTAGTTCAAAATATAACTTATAAATTTTAGTACATACCTGTCGCTTCAAAGTTTTCCGCTGCTGACTGTATTGTTTCAATGCAGTCATTCAGCTGGCTTTCAATGACGTCTGGCGTTAATGTTGTTTGCATAGTGCTCCGGAAATAGGGTCGTACTTCCGCTCTTTGTTCCGCACCCCCTAAAGGTCTCATATAAACGGATCTTACGAGTACGAACCATTTAATTCCACGTTTACTGGCGAGTCTTTCCATTAGAAATTTACTGAAAGCGGCTCGGTAACGTCCGATAAACATCCCCGCATCAATATCATAGTCTTCGGCATTATAACGAATAGATGCTAACGTATCATTCAAGGCCTGGACCATACTTGGAGATGCTGGTGGTGTTTCATCAAGTATTGATGAGGCGGGAACAGGTGATGGTGTTAGGTTGTTGGGTAAAGCTGATGTAGATGGCTGTGTACGGGTAGATTCCAGTTGAATGTCTTGAAGCAGACAAGGTGATGGTGTTCGGGAAGATGCTGGCGAACGTTGCATTGGTGATGGTGTGCGAGACAGGTCCATGGGTTCGGAAGGGCTGGGTGCGTTCAAGTCATGAATTCGTTGATGGCTCTTAAAATGCTCTAATCTAGCAACATTCTTACCACATACTTCACAGACAAACTTATGTCTATCACCGTGTACTTCTAGAAAAACTTTTCGCGCACATAGGACACGTATACTGAGCTTTAGGCATATTGAATATAGCTACCGCAGTTAACCGTGGAATGACCTCCCACAACGCTATACAACCCCTTTTATAGTATATTCAAGTATCATTTGAGAACGATACGTTTCTCATACTTAAAATATTCGTTTGAAATACTCCTGAGATAGGTTCAAGTGCCAAGCATATTTAAGTACCACTTACACGCTAATGATATTAAAATGAAGTTTGAAAATATTTCCATTCTACTTTAACAACGAATATTCCATGACGTCAAAACACTCTTAAATTCAAATTAACCGCGTCCCCCGGGTAATCCGCGCGCGCGCGCCGCCTAGGTTATCAATTTTTACATCATTTCATCTTATTACGTACGATAAAACTTGATAAGATATACGTTCAAGTGTCACTCGCGATAAGCAGAAATAAATGAACAAGCTGGCCTGAACACAATATGTTGATATACGAAAAAACAAATCGTCGCGAGAAATATCATAAATACATTGACTTTTTGACGATTTTACCCCCATTTCACCCCTTAAATCCCGGATCCCGATCCCGGGATCGGCGTCTCGCCCTCACTTTCCTTCTACTCTTACTGTATCCGAGTTTGGCACATAAATTTGGTTATCTGCTCGAAGTTTTATCCGTTCGGGTGATAACTGATTTGTCTATCCGATTTTTCTATTTGATCTGGTTATCGTTTGAAAAGCAGATAAATATAGGGATATTTCTACCAGATATCTGTTTTACGACTTTCAATGGACTTCAGTGATTAAATCTTATGTTAGTACTTTTTATTTCACGTTATTGTTTACATATTTAATCAATGTATTTCAGTGACTCCACCAGTTTTTTAAGCAGATAATCGACGAAATAGTTTTCAGACTCAGGGGTTACCACGTCCGTCTCTTGAGAAAAGTGCCGATCAGAAGCAACTGATTACCCAGGGATTTCGAGAAAATCTCTAGCCAAGCAAGAAACCTTCTTATATTCAGTTTCATGCGACTATGTTTAAAACATTCAAAGTCAACTGCCCAAACTTAGTCCGGTTTACAGTGATGACATTAATTTACCTTCCACCACTGCAAAATATTTGTATGTAGCGGTACAACAACTACCTTCAAATAATCCAATAATTCAGATTCCTTAGCCTTGGTACTTCGTTTGGTTATTTTTGGATATAGGGCCGAAATGTCTACTCCTGCGTGATTGGCAGAACAAATTTGTCTGTTATGGGCTTCCAACACCCAGCTTATTTAGCCTTCAACATATAGTGAGAGAGAAACACTGACACCACTGTATCTTTATCCTTTTGGCAAAATTTTGTGTCATAGTGATCCTTAAGCCATTCAAGCTTCATTGTCGGGTCCATTTCTGTATATAAATAATAAAAAGCCATAATTTATCGCTTCTTGGTTTTAAGTAAAGTAGTTTAGGTATGAACAGCTTCATTAACCTCTGGTATGGAACAATTTGCCTTTATTAAGATTTCAAAAATCATTCCCATGGCAACCTATGAAGCAGAGGTATCCGAATGTTCAAAATACGTCGTTAGTTTCTCGAATGCCTTAGACGTTGCGTCTTTCACTACTCCACTTGATTCTACTTTTGTTTCTTCCAAGATATCCAAGCCATAGGATAATTCTTTTGCCATAAACGTTTTGTGATAAAACCATGTCCTGGAACAGAATATTGAATTTACAAATTAAAGGTAGTATAACCCAAGGCGTCCTTAACGGACCAACACACTAACAAGTAAGTAGCGTCAAAAATGTCTCAAACCAAAGGTAGTAGTGGCATTTATTGGAAGATTGACCGACCCACTGGAAAGTCCATTTAATAAGATATAATTAAACGATTCAATCTATGTTACCCGTAGAACAAGTATAAACGATTCCAAAAACAATCATTCTTCATCAAGTAAATGGAAGTCAAACAAATCCTGGTCCATGGTCGAAAATGATTACATCGACTGCGAAGAAGGTCCGTGTCAACAGACGCAAAGATTAAGGCATTATAGGGTTGGAAACAAATATTGCTCTGTGAATCCCAGCTCTCTTTAAAATTTCAAAAGTAGATCCTTATTGTGTTTTAAATACAAAATGAGTTTTTTTATCAGGATGGATTATTATCCTTGTGATGCCTTGTCATCTCCGACACAGGAGGTTGCCAATCTGATCACCCATTGCAAGAAGTTTGCCATTGAATGCGATGCCAATGCTCACCATGTTGCATCGGGCAGCAGTGACTGCAATTAAAATGGCGATGACCTAATGAAATATTTGGTTAGTACTAAACCACATATTCTTAACAAACATGATACACAAACAGAAGTAAGGTTAGGGATCTAACTATGTGCCCAGAAAATAATTATTTCTGTGACACAAGGGCATGTGTTTAATTGTTAAAGATAAACGACGAAGATAGTTCTTTAACACAGCGAGAAAAAGAACGAGGGAGAGGTGTATTTTATTCCATCTCTACGCTGTGTTTTTTCGTTCGAGTTAAATTTAAATACCCTTTACACTGCGTATTAGTGTGTCACATCATAATCGCTGCCAATCATGTAATTAGTTCCTGTTATTTTTTATAAATATAAGCGTTTTATCGATTTTTAAAAGTTCTTGTTGATCTCTGCGACGGGATGCTGGTATAAAATCTCACCAATGAGCCATCACTTTCAGATCATATACAAATATGCTTCAGTTTCGATCAAACCTGTTCATGAAATTACCGAAATTCGCAAACCTAGAACAACAAATTGGAAGTTCTTGATCTTCATTTATGATAATTAAATTCTAAACTCCCCTCCGTGCTGGAGCTCTAAATGGTTGTTGATCACATGCAACAGTTCATTATCGACTCCTACCTCCTAAACGGTCCGGCAAAATCTATTAACCAGCGAAGATTAGTAGACTTCGCTAAACTACTCACCTGCATTTAATAGAGCTAAGAGATCAGGTGATTTTTCAGTCTACAATCCGACACTTACGGCCTATCATAAGGCCATGCGGGAAGGCAAAACTTATGATCACTCACAGCCAGATAATGCATGCTATAAAGTCATTCAAGCCCTACAAGGTTTCTTGTTCGGATGGAATTCTACCAATCCTTATGCAGAAAGGAATTAATATTCTCTGTCGTGTGTTATGAAGAATCTACAGGTCCTGTTTTTCTCTTGGGAATATACCGGGCTCTTGGAAGAATTCAAAGGTTATATTTATTCCTAAGCCCGGGAAAACTAGATACCTCGAGGCAAAGTCATATCGACCAATCAGTCTAACTTCATTTCTCCTCAAATTCTAGAGAAATAAGTTGACTCAGTACAGGGCCGTCTTAAGACTTTTTGGGGCCCTGGGCTTAATTATTTCTTAAGACCTTTGCGATCCCCAACAGTCAGCATTTGTAAGTCCGTTGTCAAAATCCAACTACGCAACAATCAAACCAAAACTTTTAATTTCAAAAGTATAACATAGGCCTACTGAAAATAAGATTTTTACAGACAGTGACTCGCTGTTAGGTATTAGAAATTGTTGGTACCGAATGATACGCGATGTGGCGATGAGTCAAATTACTTTAGACGTGACTAAAAGATACGTAATACTCTAGCAATACTCTAGTCAATTACCGATCCTGTTGCACTTTAAGTAACTGTTTGTTTATTTCCAAGTCGTTTCTACTGGTCTAAAAATACAGTTTTTGGAACCCAAGGTGAAATTCTATGGTTCACGGTATGTTTTCGCCGAAAGCACCGGGAACTGGAATTTATATCTACAAACGGTTATTGAAATGCTTCCGTTTTTTCATGCCGCTGGGCACCTTCCTTATGCGAAATCAGTTCACTTGTACGTGCAACTAATGCAAAGCCTCGAGTCAAAGATGAATGAGGAAGATCACAAAAACTTCGTGCAAAACGGTTTTTTACAATATTTTTCTGGAACTTGGACAGATATGTACATAGAACAATCTCTCACGCGTTCTTTTAAGGCAGTGGGAGGGCTAACTCATGGCAGATGAATAAACGATAGCACCTTAAGTAACTGGATTCTCTGTACCCCAGCGTTTCTTAACATTAGCGAAGCGTTACAGTATTTTACTGAAACATCTTCCGAATTTAACGAACGACACGTAGAGCTGCGTGAAAGTAGAAAATCTAAAGACTCACAGACTGGATAACTGATCGTTCGCCATTTGGAAATAAATCAGGGGACTTAGTATGCTTATCATCTGGACTGGTCGTTGATAAGAATGTAACGTGTGTTAATGCTTACGAAATCGGGTTATCGTGTTTAAAAAAATGTCTGGAGTCAATTTTCACGATTTTAAGTTGCACAGAAAAGACATGGTTACCACAATTGCTTTTTCGAAATCGAGTGTCAAAATCAGAAATGAAATGGTAACGGTCTCTTCGGAACAGCTATTTAATCGCTTAATCTGCGTTTGCCACAGTCAAGAAGATCTCAAGTCATATTTCAAATATGAGCTAGCCTCACGGTCACCTTCTTTGTTTGACGATACATTTCTTCGTAAAGGAACAAAATCTTCCCTCGTAAAAAACTTCACCGGTGGGATGGGACCAGAGAAGACTATACTAAAAGACGTGGACGTAGTCTTAGACGGTGGTCACTTACTCCATAGCTTAGTATGGCCAAAACCAACTCTATTTATAAATAATCTGGAAAGTTACGTAACACATGTAAAGTATCACTTCGGAACTAACTGCACGGTTGTATTTGTTGGTTACCGACAACGAAAGACATTGAAAACCTTCGCCGTACTCACAACAGAACGTCACCAGAGATTCGTTTTACAACCTCTGAGACATGTACCGTAAATCAAGCAGACTTTCTTAGCAACTCTTTAAATAAAAAGTGGTTTATTTCGGTTTTAAAAGAAAGTCTCCAATCAGAAAACGTATATGTTTTTGTTGCTGAAGATGACGCCGACCGTGATATTGTTACTATAGCTCTAGAAAAACACCAAACTGGAAATGTTGTGGTAGTCGGCCAAGACACCGATTTACTCGTCTTGTTGATTGCTCTCGCCCCCGAAAGATCTGAAAATCTATTTTTCATGAAACCTTCAACAAGTTCGAAACCTAGCGTAGTTTACGATATCAACGAGTTAGTGAAGTAGTATTCAAATCTGCGTCAATATTTGCTTTCCATTCACGCGATAACCGGGTGCGACACCACATCAGCACTCTATAAGAAAGGAAAAATGAAAGCTCTACGAATTCTGAAAAACGATTCGTCTACGCAAAACGAAATAGATGTTTTTCTTAACTCTGGTTCAACGCAAGATCAAATTTCTCAAGCACGAGAAAAGTTTACCCTCAACTTATTTTGCGCTACAGACCAAAATAACTTGGATTAAATTAAATATTACTTGTACAATAAAACGACGGCAAAATTAAAATTAAAGTCCAAATTTGAGTTGGCAAGTTTACTTCCCACTAGTGCAGCTGCTCGCCAACACTCTCTTCGATCATACCTTCAAATACAACAATGGAAAGGAAATGATCTCAACGCAACCGATTGGGGATGGCGTAAAAGGGGGAGCGGTGCTCGGATTCATGGGGACTTTTCAGGATTTGCTTAACTAGTCATATACTACCATCCTACAAAAATTCAGCTGCCTCCTAATTTATTCAAGGTTCAATCCTATTTTCAAGCTAAGCTAACGTAACTCTTCAATATTTACAAATCCACCTACTTTATACGGCAGTCTCTAGCTTAAACTAAGTTAACGTTACGAGAATTGAAAATTCGTGTATATATGAGTTTTATACAATTACTTTTAAAATTGCGACGGCCAAAAAAATCCTACATCGTAAATCAAAATCATGCCGTATACATTACCATAACCAACAATGAAAATAAAAATAAAAATGCAAATATATTGAATGTAAAATATCAGGTTTACTAGATTTTAAGATGGTACAGCCGTATACCCCAAATGTGATCTCCGTTTTGCAAACTTTTTATAAATTTTACACCATGTAGTTCATGGCTTATTAAGTATTAAAATGTTTGTGATTGGGCTCGTCAAAAAATTATACTGAAAGCAATTTCATAGCTCTTTATGCTCCATTAATTTTAAATTCGTTATCATCAGACTAACGTATTTATCAAAAGTAAGTTTTAATTATAAATCTTTGAAATATCTTGGAAAATAAATGTGTAAAGTTACAAATAACGTGTTTGTACGCCATTGACTAGGGATTTTGTGTCATCAGTCACCAATACATTTTGAAACATGTTCGCAGACTCTATGCCTATCTTTTACAAAAAGTACAAAAATTTGAACCGACGGATGTTATCAGCGAAGAAGTTCAATATGAGGACCGCCACCATATACTTTAATAGAAAACTATGCAAATATCAATGCATAGCAGAATCAAATGTCAAAATATGGTTTAAAGGTTCAAATAGCAACTAATGAAAGAACTTTTGCTTATTTCAATTTAACTTTTTCGGGAAAGCAAACAAAGCAGCGAGGAGGAGGGTATGCTTGCGTGAAACTAACCACGCAACGTGATCAATAAAATCTCAATTACGAGTCTTTCAACAGTCAAGTAATTTTGGATTTAATGTTTAGCACCAAACACGAGGGCTAATGGCTTTACATTTTTGATAACTGCCGTACGCATTATATTTTCGTTCACTGTAATTACAGAAATTACGGTAATAACGCTGAAAGTATTGGTTACATCGATTACCGAATTACTAGAGAGATTACAGTTATTAATGAAATGTTAAACCTATTACAGCGATAAGTTATTTACAAGCGGTTGTTGACAGAATAGTTTAGCAAAATAACATACTTCATACAGTATTATGAACGCTCACCATAAATTACCGATAAACTTTATGCATTTAACGTAAAGTTAAAATATAATTGTTAGAAATATTATATGGACGAAACAATTTTTACCTCTCCGAAGTACTTTTAATCCATAGTTTTTACAATCACCGTATCAGTGTGTGTCTGGCTGCCTTCTGAAACATGTTCGCAGCATCGGGGCGAAGTGTAAAAACCGTGTTTGTAGTTTCTGGAATTTTTGAAAAGGGATTACACATGGTATTTGTTACTCAAACATTTCAGCGGACGGATGTTACCGCCGGGCTAGTTCAATATCAGGATCAAACAACTATGACTATTTAAAGCCAAAATCCGATAATTTTAAAATTTAAGCACGAAATAGCCAGAAATAAACCTATTAACCGAACAATTATTATTCCGTCCCTACTTAAAAATATTATTCTGGTTCGTTGATTCCATATTTCCGCTTTGGCTGGTATCCAGGGAAAAATGCATTTTAGGAAGATCGATAATGGTCAGCGAGCTTGAAACGAATGGTTTAAATTGAAAAATCACGTGTTATAAATGTACCTTGATTCTTGAGTAAGTTGAATAAAAGAGCCTGAATTAGGGTGTATTTACGTTAATCAGCTCACGCAATATCGCAATAAAAATCCAATTAGTCGGCTTTCAACATGAATTTATTTTGTAAAAGAACTGTTAAAGACTTATTTTTAAGCGAACGTATTAACTGTAATTAGAGAGATGACGTCGTTTACCCAGAGAGTATCGGATACATTCATTACGGATCGATTAAAGAGAATACCAAATGATTAGAGCCATCACGGTATTACGGAAATATTACACCGCTATATTACACCGTCAATTATTGCGATTACGGAGATTACGGAATATTTACAGCACTGACGATTAACGAGAGAGTACAAAGATAACAGCCACTTAAAAGCTTTTCTTAAATGATTAAATAATGGTATGTTCCCATTTGACCCAAACCCATTTCTCTCAATTCCCACTTTACCCAAAAGATAAGAGTGGTACCGATTGACCCAAAGCAACTTCTCCCAATTCCCGCTTCACCCAAAATTCATAAAGTTATTTATTTATGGCATTAAATTAAATTTGAATACATTTGTATTGTATATTTAATCTTAAAATAAACAAGTTAAAAAGAGATACAAATTAAATTAAATTTGAATACATTTCTATTGTATGTTTAATCTTTAAAAAAACAGTTAAAATTAATTAAAAATTAAATTAAATTTGAATACATTTGTATTGCATGTTTAATCTTTAAAAAAAAACAAGTTATTTTAAGTTTCATATATTAAGAAGTAGTAGGTTTATCGCAGTTGGTGTTTTGGTTAACATGAAATGGGATAGACGTTCGAAGAATCGCATGATGTCGTTATCTTTTTGGGATAAATGGGATTGGGTGAAAAGAAGTTTGGGAGAAATGATTTTGGGTGAAATGGGACTAAATCATGATCTCAATCAATTTTCAATTGAAACTTAGAATGCGCCGAGGTGATGCAAAATGGCGAAATTAAATACGGCAATTACTTGTATTTTGAAGTGTGCTCAGTTACAATCAACGTCATCACTTTTTATATGTCAAATTTGACGTAATCATTGTTTCATTGTTTTAAGTATTATTCAAAATACAAGTAATTGCCGTAATTAATTTCGCCATTTTGCGTCACCTCGGCGCATTATAAGTTTCAATTGAAAATTGATTGACAGCATATGGAATGTGTCCCAAAATTATTACTCTCCTTCCTTTTTTTCGCCAAATATTTTTCTAACTGAGATTGGACAAAAGGCGTAAAAAGGAATTTTGGTTTATACACTTTTTTTTTAGCTAGAAAATAATAAATGCTCTAGCACTGCAAATAGTTTTGTCCCAGTGATACTTATCCTAAAACCTTCAATGGCCAAGAATGAAGAGTGCGGCATCGTATTTTGAGAATATTTAAATATTAATTTAAATCGATTAAGCGGTTGTTTGATCGGGAAATAACTACATCAGGAGAAAATTAAACTTTTGATTTCAGTTTCATAAATCAAATTGCTAAAATATAATTAAATCAAATATGAAAAATTTGTAACAATTAATTTCAAGTATTAGATTTAACATAGAAATTGCACTTCATTATTTTTTAAGACGAAATAAACCATATTTTTAATTCCTTGTGTAACTGTTATTTTGTTTACTGGTTTGATATTTCAGCAGCAATTCGCAATAAAACTTCTCAGATTTTAGCGACTGGTTCCCGCTAAAAACATGTTTTGTAAACAATTGATTCTTTTGAAGTTGATATCAAATACCTCTAATAAAAATAAACAACACGATAAAAATAACGAAAACCGGTATGAAATATTTAAAAGAACATTAAGATCTAGAATTGCTCTGCTTGCGCATTTTTCTCAAAAACCAAAAGAGTAAGTTTTGCGAGGGTATCATTGTTAATATGGGAAAACTTTACATTCACTTTCCCAAAATTAATTACGGCAATTACTTTTAGTATTTTTCTAGCGGATTATCATCGTATTTCAATACGTTAACAGAAAATAACATGCTTATCTTATAGAACTACCTGTCACCGGAGATATCATAAGCAAAATGTCAGTTTGTAAAGTAACAAGATGTCACGGACATTTAAGTACACAATACCTCCGATGTATTAACCATATTTTAAATATTAAATTTGAACAAATTTCCAAAACATTTTGTACATAAACTTAATAAACCCAAGAGGAAATTTATCGGAAAATATTTTTTCGAGATATCTGGTTTTGTAAATAAGGTAAAGAAATTCGAACACATAAATTGAAAATATTTTTAGACACACTGAATTTCTCGAGTTACCTGGTTTTGGGAATAAGTTAAAGAAACAAGAACACGTTATTTTAAATAAACTTTTAGACAAAATGATTTTTTTGAGTTTCCTGGTTTTGTAAATTACGTAGTGAAACACAAACCCGTTAATTAAAATTAATTCAGGCAAACTGAATTTTTCAAATTTCATATTGTTACTATTTTATTGATATTTAATTAGATTAAATACTTTTGCAAATAGTTTCAATTTAAATGTGATTGTTTATCAATTATTGTAAACTAATATTTTACAAATTTATTTCAATATTAAAAGTGAAAAATCACAGAAGTTTAGATATTTGCTTTTTATAAATACATTAAGGATATACAAAAACGATTGTTTTACAACGTGTTTACTGAAACTTTTACTTTTGAAAAAAAAATGTGTTTTTTACGAAAACTAGGAGAATGAATGAATGTTTTATTTACCTTCCAGAGGAATGGCCCATTTAAAATTAGAAGGAAGGATAAGTAACTCATAGGTTCAAAATAAACGTGTATACAAATTGCAGTAATGATGTGAATATAGGCTTCGAGTTTTTTTATTTATTTTATTTATAGGAAATAAAGCACCATCTGCTAAATACGTCAGCTAAATATGACTTTTGAATTTGTTTTTCGTTTGTTGCGAAGTAAGAATTTTGAACGAGCAGACAGTTTTCATATATTCAATTTAAAACTCAGTCGGTAGGCGGCGATTCTTATGACCAAAATGTAAACTACGCACGAAGCTGGATACAATATGGAAATGTTATACACCAATACAAACATATACAATTGCTATTTACGCCATTATCAATTTTAATGGAATTCTTCAAGGAAAGCGCGGCGATAGGCTGTCTACGTAGACGCCGATTTTCTAAGATTAGAAGCGACTTTTTGGATGGTATATCTCTCGATAGTCCAAATCAGCTTCGTCGGAGCAATCTTGAGTGTTAAGAGAGCGCCCCTGAACGAGAGATGGACATTTCACCATTAGATGGTGCACGTCTTCTACTTCTGAGTTATCTGCGAAGACATCTTCGCAACGACTGGCCGTTGGGAGGGGGCCTGTCCGCGCGAGGAAGAACAAATGTCATCGGCGATCTTTGTTGTAGAGACTCATTTCGAGAGACGGATGTTGTTTGTTCGCGTACCACTTTAAACTGGGATGTGAAGCTACATGTACGTCCTTCATACATAACGCTTCTAAACTCTCGCGAAGATAATTATCCACCGCGTTCAGCCAGACCAATCTCTTTTGAAAACCTGTTTTCCGAACGTAATTATAGACCATGTACGCGATCCTCCACTAGTCCATCTATCGAACTCGCCCGAGATAGTTTGACCAGGACATTTCTCCTTTTAAGGCAGCTTTATCTGCCAATAAATTTCCTCCCAGTGCCATTTTCCAACTGAATTTTGAGCCTGGTCGCACGCTTTCATGGTCTCAGGACTATAGCAGAGTAGTTACCGTACGTTAGGCAAGGTTCGGCAATTGTTTTCATTCGTGTCCACTCAGGCTTTAATCTTGCGGATGATTCCTATTTTTCCTAGACCTCGCAATCGCTTGTCTACGCCTTTCATTCTAGGAAAGATCAGCTCGTTGAGAAATTGTTGAATTAAGTTTCGACCATTCCATTAGTACCAGATTTTTAATTTTTTGAAACTTAAGCTAGATCCCTTTCTTAGGCTCCAAAAACCGAAATATTTACCGCTCTTATTTTCGCCCATGTGAACCGACTTCATAGCGTCTCTTATAGCTGCTTGGATTTGTTTGTTTCTTACTTTCTGTTCGGCAGTGATCCTGAGTTTATTTTGAGCCCTTACTTCTTTTAAATTTTAAGCTCCTCATTTGTTTCCTTAAGCGTTTTTTTCCCATAATTACCTCTCGGAGGGGACAAAGTCCCCTAGGAGAGGTAATTATTATTAATTAGGAGGGGTTATACAATCACCGTGTTTGTCTGTGTGTGTCCTGCGAACGCGTTCGCATTATCCATGCAAAGGTTAAACATTGCGTACGCAGTTTCTAGAAATTTCTGCGTTCGCAGTTTCTCGAAGGGTTGGCAAAACCACCGTGTGACGGTGAGCGTTAAAGGATTTATTTGCGGTTGGGTTTGGTTTGGATAGTCTTTTTTTCGTCAACGCTCACCATCGTGACAGTTTTAATTCAGTTTGATGGGATATTTCGTTATTGTAATGTTTATGTGTAGGTTTTGAATGTTGAGTTCGTGTTATGACGGTTGTGGGTGTTGAGTTTGTTGTGTTTGTGTTATGATGGTTGTGGATGTTGAGTTCGTGTTATGACGGTTGTGGGTGTTTAGTTTGTTGTGTTTGTGTTATGATGGTTGTTGAGTCTTTTGTGTTTGTACGGGCGTTTTCTATTCAACTTCTTCTTAATGGCTTTGGGACGGACCGAGTGCTGAGTGTTATGCAACCTCTCAACGTCCAATGGCAGGGTTTCCACCAATTGTGACACGGTATTCGTCTTAGTATCAATTTGCTATTTATTGGCGTCGGCCGGGAATCAAACCTGGGTCTGCCTCGTGTAAGAGATTTACTCTACCACTCAGCCACCAACGCTTGTTAAGTTACGATGTTTTTCTAAAAAACTGCTTTGGCGAATGTCCTTTACAAAGTTATAACGTTAGGTACTATAATTTATTCTACATAATTTTAAATATTTGTAAATTATATTAATCTTATATTTAATTAAATTTTTATAAATTATATTAATCTTATATTTAATTAAATTTTTAAAAATTATATTAATCTTATATTTAATTAAATTTTTATAAATTATATTAATCTTATATTTAATTAAATATTTATAAATTATATTAATCTTATATTTAATTAAATATTTATAAATTATATTAATCTTATATTTAATTAAATATTTTAGTATTTTAATGTAAAATTTGATCGTGATCAGGAATTGAACTCGGGTCGCATTGTAACAATGCGGATAGTTCACCGCCGAGCCATTGACTTCCTTAGGGCAAATATTAAAGTAAAGGAACCATTATCATAAGGCGGGTTTTTTTACTAAACGGATTAATACAATATCTGTATATATTGTTTATTGAACTTTGTTTTTTAATTTTTGTGAACTTGTTAAAGTCTAAATATTTTACGTATGAAAATCTAAAGGTCAAATCTTGTTTGAGGTTATTTTATTCCACGAAAACGTCCAGTTTTGGAGGAACCTTTACAGTGTGTACGTCGTGTTATTTAGCTTATCCGGTTTCATAATAATAACGTCGAAAATTCCTGTTTGTTAATGGTAAGGTGTCGCACTTCTTGCTATAATTAAATTTTCTATTGTTTGGTTTCTAAATTTTTGAAGGAATTTGTTGCTTGATTGCATTATATTTTTCTTCCGGTTATTTTTTCTTTGAAGCCTTATCGATGGAGTTAATATTTTATATTTTCTATTAAGTATTTCTGTTTTGAAGGCTGATCGATTGGGTTAATATTAAATATTTTTATAGGTTATTTTTGCTCTGAAGCCTGATCGATTAAGTTATTTTATATTTTCTATTAATAATTTTTGCTCTGAAGCCTGATTGATTGGGTTGTTATTATATATTTTTCTATTGGTAATTTTGGCTCCGAAATTTAGTCGATTGGGCTTTTGTATTTTAATTTTTTGATTGTGTTGAGCTTTTGGGCGGTATTGTTAGCATTAAATTATTGTTCTTTGTGTGAAATGGTTTAAAGTAGGTTTTTGTTGTTGTTATTAAGGAATTGTTTTATGCCACGAGGTTTGTTTTATTGAATTTGGTGTAGTGCTTTTTAAATAAGAGTTAGTAAATTTTGAATATTAGATGGCAGGAGACGAGGGTTTATCTAAAGAAGAACTAAGAAAGGGTATCGGTTTTACCCAGGTTATCTTCATCATGGGCGAGTGCTGAAATAAAATGAGCGTTAAAGATGCGTCAAGTATTGCGTAAGTGGGAAAACTAAGGTGGGGTGGCGGAGTGGTTAGCACTTTCGCCTCGCCGCAAGAGGAGCCGGGTTTGACCCCAGCTTGTGGCACTGGGTGAAAAACTCGGAACAACTCCTTCTGCGTTGAGTTTGCAAGTTCTCTCCCCACTGGTTTAAGGGGTTTTCCCCCGAGTTCTTCGGTTTCCCCTTAAATAAAAACTTGTCGAGGTTAACGGTAATAGTTAGTGTAGGGAGCTGTTGGCTCGATCTCGTGGCATGCAGGGCTTGCCACCACCCTCCTACGCATTGTAACCCGGCCACCTGAATTAATGGCTTCAAAAGTCGCTTGATGACTTAGGCCTAAGGTGGTGCCTTGGGTATTAGCCTAGCTGATTATTATTATTATTATTATTATTATTATTAACAAGTACCATCTGTAGATATTTCTTTCATTGAAATTGGCTTCGTATTAATTGATAAACTTGCACTGTTAAGAGGGTTAAACTCAATTGTGCATTGTTTTAGTACGTCTAACTCACTGTTGTAACTACTTAGTTTATAATATTCTGAATAAATTAATTTCGGTTGTTTCGTCTCAATTATTTTTATTATAATTAAAATTTTTTACCGGGTGGGATCGAACCAGGATTACGTTTTCAGTAAATAACTCTGAATTGCGGAGATATATCTTTAAGGGTCATCTCGATAAATTAATACAACTAGGGACAATTCTTCCGAGGAGAGGTATATTTTGGCTTGCCAACTTGTTTTAAAAGTCGTTTCGATTGAAGACATTTCAACTGTTTCTCCACTATCTCTTTACACCTTCGATCATGCGCCGCCTTTAAGTTATACAATTTCGGGCTCATATTTACCATTAAGGCACTTATAGTCGCAAGAATTCTAGTTTCCATATCGCTCACTGCGTCCTGTTTTCCGGAACATTTTTTGTCTTCACCTCCATCATTACGCGGAAACTCAGTCTCCTCAACCGAGCTACTGTTAGCGCTGGTAGCTAAGTTAGGGGCCTTCCAGAGTTGAAAAGGTCAAGTTGCTGTAGTTTTTCCTGATCTTCGAGGTCTTCCGTTTTAGAATTGTTGAGTATTTTGGTTGTATGTTGAATAATTAATTCGGTTACTAGTTAAAATACACTTTTATACTTGGAATTGCGAAGGACTAATATTTATAGGAACAACCTTTATAGGCGCTTCCTAGTGGAATGCCTTACCACACTAGCATAGACGAAGAACGGGTAAACCCTGGACACGCGACGTACGCCTTCCACAATAGAGAGATATATTTTGAAAATTGTTCGGAATTTGGTGGTGCGCGACGCTGGAGCCTCTAGTGGCCGTCATCAAAATAACGGCTACTGCGCAAACGCGAGTTTTGTTTCTCTCTAATTTCCGGTCTCGGGGTCATAGTCGAGGTTAGTCGCGCCGTTATGTAAGCCTTATCCTGTGAGTTTAAATCAGTCTTGCATTTAGTGTGTTATTTGTAAATAGATTATTAGACATAATCTACCATTTACCGTGTGTTTTCCCTAAAGCAATAAAACATGAATTTATAATTTTAAGTATGATTTTATATCTATCCTGTGTTGTTTGTAGAAAGTGCTTATTTTTATAATCGCATGATTTTCTATTAATATGCCTAAAGCCATCACAGTCTAAATTCCAAAAAAAATATATTGAGGCAGTTAGGAAGAGTGAAATACAGAAATGTTAATAGTACTCACCATTTAACATTTCATCAATAAATTCATCGTTTATTCAACTCCAATTGCTAAGCCTTAGCTTAAACGTGTGGGATCTCCACGACCCACGAGATTCGAAACCGGAAATTGATTTCGAAGTCTTTTAACTTCGCTGGTGTCTTCTTCGATCTCCACGGCCTGTCTAACCTCTGAATCTCTTTGTTCAACCGCATGACCTTTCGTGGAACAAGATTTGCCGGATCTACAGCATTTTTTGACCTTTCCCTACAGGAATTTCTTGACCTTGCTCTGGATTTCATGGTTGCTTTTGTGGCGTAGCAAAATCCAAACGAATTTGATCGGTTCGCCCATCCATTGCCGCTTGATTTTCTACTTTCTCTGCTATCTCTCGTCGTGAAACTGGCTGAGATATTGTCAGTGATAGTGGTGCAGCTGATGTGGTCGGTTGAGTTGTTTGTTGCTTGGCCGGTATGATTTGATGGATCGCTGCTATGGTAGATACTGTTGGCTGCGTTGTTGTTATTTATCTCATTGTTGTGCACGGAACTGTTGCAGCTGTGTCTGTATTCGGAACTTGACTGTATGTTGGGCCTTAATTGATTTATAGGTCTTTTAAACATGCCTTTGTTAGTAGAAATTCCAAACATCATATTTCCCAGCATTTCTTTTATCTTGCCGTTTATCCATTTTGGACCATTCCCCAAGTTTAAGACTGATACCTCATCATTTATTTGATACGAATGATTAGGCTTTGGGTTTTCCTTCCCCTTATCTCCTTCTTTTGAGAATTTGGTCGTAGATCTGAAGATGTTCGTATTAAATATGTCCAAACGAGTTAAAATGCTTCTGCCCAACATAACTTCTGCGAGTGATTTCCCGGTTGCATTGGGTGTGCGTCGATAGTTCAGAAGAATCCTTAAAATCCGTTTTTCTAGAGTTCCCCTTTTTAAAGTATGAAGTCCTCCGACAATCCAATCAGAAAGGTTTATTTATTTTCTTTAGGCTTGACTTGATTACCCTATTACTTCGTTCCGCTTGCGCTTTCGAGGCTGGATGGTGTGGTGCTGAAGTTAAATGTTGTATACCATTTAATTTATTGAAAACCAAAAATTATTTGCTTGAAAAACAAGTGCCATTATCAGTCACCAGATTAGGCATAATTACAAATCTGACAATATGTCTGCGTAGACTTTGCGTGACTGCATCTGTCGAAGTCAAATGTGTAACATCTACTTCCATCCATTTGGTGACAGAATCATTTGTGATAAGAAGATACTTATTCTCAACTGGTACCGCAAAATCGCAGTGGACTCGTCTCCACGTACCATCAGCCTATGGCCATTCTTTGTATTTTGCTGCTGGCATTGAGGCATTTGCTTGACAGCTTTTGCATGTTCGAGCCTTAAGTTCAAGATCTTTATCTATACCTTGCCACCAGACCTTTGATCGAGCCTGATCCTTCATAGCTACTATCCCTTCGTGGAAACCGTTAAGTTCCCGGACGATGGCTTATCTGTGTTGTGGCGGAACAACCACTATGTTACCCAGTAGCATGATATGGTAAATGTTAGATAACTCGGTTTGTCTTCTATGGTAGACTTAATTTCTTCTCCCATTTCGTTCTTGTTTGGCCAACCTTCAATCATATATTTCCGTACCTGTTGAAGCGTGGAATACAATTTGGTGGCTTCAGCTAACGCTTGAGTTGATGCTGATGACTTTTCTAGTGACTTGACTAAAAAAACATACTCAGCCGGTATTGGCGTTGCTCCATTTTTTTTATTGGCAAAGGCAGCCTGCTAAGGGCTTCGGCATTGTCATATTTTTTCTTTGTTGTGGTGGATTTCATACTGATAAGCCGTTGTAACCTGGTAGCTGCCATTTCTGGTATTAGTTTGACCGGTGCAAAAAGATGTATCAGTGGCTGATGATCAGTATACATGTATAGGTAGAATTTCCGACCATAAATGTAATATCCGAATTTTGTGACGCCAAATATTGTGGCTAGAGCTTCTCTATCGAGCTGAGAATAATTTAACTCTGCCTTGGTTAGTGTTCGGGATGCAAAAGCAATTGATTTCTCCCCTCCATTTTCCAGGTGAGGTATCACAGCTCCGATCCCTCTTGGTGTTACATCAGAGGTCACTCAAAACGGCACAATTTATTTTATCCCCATCCCAATTCGAGTTGGCTAAACGGCCATTATTTAGATAACACAAAACGGCACATTTTTATGAAGTATATTTATTTTTTATTCCGGTTATTGATTGAGGGATTTTCGGTAAAAGCTTTCGTCGTTCTCTACACACGGACCTTCTCACAGTTGAAATATGGCTAGAGATTAGATCAGTTCTATGGTCGCTAATTTGGACCTCCTTTCTAATAAGTTTTAAAGGTTGAAGACAACGGTCCTCAAATGATTTTCTTTTGCAGTTGCCTCGCAGTTCCTGGCGCTGTAGCTTGTTGGCCGTTACTCTGTCATGGTCATGTTCCACCTTGTTTTTCCCTTTGATTATCGATTTGTTTGAGTCGGTCGTAACCGTTACATTACAATTCTTTTCAAAACACCACCAAACTATATCGCCACTTTTCTGCGAGCGAAACTTCTTAAATTTATAGTCATCGAATACCAGACCACAACCGCCCTTTTTACTGGCTATTAATTTGAAATCCATTTAAGCACGTCTACCGCATACCAAGAAATACGAAATGTATATTTAGATTAAATTATAATCGTGTCCTAAAGAACAGCTCAAAAAATGCGTGACGTTTTGGACTGACTCAAAAAAATTAAATGGAAAATTCTTTAGCCAAATTTGTGCCGTTTTGGGTCATAAAAAAGTGGGACGTTTTGGGCTACTAATGTTCAGTTTCGGTCATCCTCGGTTGCATCACACGCCAGTATATTGGATGCTGTTATAGCCTGCTTGGCTTCTCAAACAGTTCATAAAGTGGCGCCAGCTTGGTTGAGGTGTTTGGGATAAACTTAATTGGCATAGTACATCAGTAGACCAACGAAAGAGCGTAATTGTTCCAAATTTTCTGGTTCAGGTGCTTTCATAATCGCTGTCTTTTTCCCAGCCGGGGGGTGAATACCTGCAGCATCCAGAACGTGCCCCAGAAATTCCACAGACTCTTGTAGAAAACAGCCCTTTTCTTTCTTTATCTTCAATCCATTAATTAGTAAAATATGTAGTACTGCATCAATTCGCTGTAAAAGGTCTTATTTTGTCCTCCCTCTCAGCAGTATCCTGAAAAGGGGATACGCCTTGTTTATTGCGAAAGATCGTTTCAATGTGTCGTTGAAACAGAGCTGAAGCAGAAGCAATCCCAAAGGGTAGTCTGTACAGACCCAAAGGTGTGTTGATGACCGCGATTTCATTTGAATCCTGATGTAGTGCGATCTGAAAGTATGCGTCTCTTAAATCAATCCGGGCAAAATACTTGCATCATGCTAGTGTCGCGAAAATATTTTTGGACTAAGGGAACGGGTATTGTGCGGTATCAATAGCTGGATTTGTTGTGGTTTTATAATTTCCACAAATCTTCACTTTTTGCGGCTGTCCTTGTTTTTGTGGCTTCATTACCGTGACTCTCGGTGAAGCATACTGTGAATGATCCGCAATTTCAATAATCCCCAAATATTCCATTCTCCGAATTTCATTCTGCACTATTCCTTTCTTCGCATAAGGAATGGAACGAGCTTTACAGAATTTCGGTTGATGTTCAGTTCTTATTGCCAGTTTTACATCTACATTCTTTAAGTTGCCCAAGCCTCGTGAAAATAGTTCTTCATATTTGCTGATAACATTCTCCAAGGTTTGTTTAGGTCGAACAATTATGCTGTTAACTCGGTCATGTTCCGACAAAAGGGAGGGTAGAATAAACAATGTCGAGTATATCCATTTCCTGCCCAAAAGGATATCTTTATTGTTGTCGCGAATGAATGTGAGTGATAAAATGCCCTCCTTGTTTTCATATTGTAGTACACTGTTTAAAAAGTCTTCGACAGGTGAAATTTTTGCCCTCTTTTTAATTCTGCTAGAAAACTATAATAGATGGATCGATAAAACCAATTGCAACTATTATTTATTTTCCAATATCTTTCGTTATTTTTTGGTTTCGTCCACCAAAAATTAATATTTTGGCGGGAACATTCACAACTCATTTTTGACAACTTTTTAAATATTGGTTCTACGGCACTGACTCGCGCGTTTTTGAATTCACAATGGTCGGTTCATATTTAGAAAGTGGCAAAATTATCCCTCTACACCAACGGTTGATAAGTTATCGCGTTTACAAAGTTTCGTCGAAACTAGGAAACACCTAAAATGCATATTGGAAAATAAATAATAGTTACAATTGGTTTCATCGATCTATCTATTATAGTTTTCTAGTTGAATTAAAAAGAGGGCAAAAATTTCACCTGTCGAAGACTTTTTAAACAGAGTATACGTGAATCCATGCCTTTCGCATAACTTCGAGAAATTCGCCTTTTACAGAACGTAAGGTTTTAGAAAAAGTTTCAATGACTGACTTTCCTAGAATACGAAGAAATGTTTCTTCCAATATAAGCGTATGGTCAGATCCTGAATCTAACTCGAAGTTAAATTCTTTGCCATTTAGCCTACATGTGGCTATTGAAGGTGGAGGAGCATCATCGTCATTTGTCTGGGGATCAGCTTGTCCCGTTGTGACTTGATGAACAGGATATTCATTTATGTTTTGACATCCATCCTCTTCCTTAACGTAGTTTGTACGGTTATTTCGTCGTCTGTTTCTCTTGTTTGAAGTCTGCTTATCTTCATTCTTCTCGGCTGTGTTGGAAGGAGTCCTACATGCAAGTGCTAAATGACCTTTTTTCAGCAAGAATGGCTTAAAGCATCAATGAAGGGACATTTCGAATTTAAATGGTCCTTCCACTTGCATTTCGTACATTCCAGTGACTGACCCTTCTTGCTTTGTTGCGAGTTTGAGTGTTAACAGTATTTGACTACTCTGGGACTCGACTACTTGAATAAGCTGCTACATGTACATGACAGACAGATTATGTGTTCCTAGAACCAAAAAGTTTATTCCGATATAAAAGCTCTCCCTAAAGGCGTAACGAAACCTTCAGTTATTTGACCCTTACAATTTAAATTGAATTTAAACGACATCACAGATTTGATTATAACTGGAATCTTTATGCCGACGTTACCTTATTATTTCTTGAGGTAAGCGTATTAGCTCTGTAAGGAGTGCCTTAAATGTAAAAAATTAACCTTAAAACTAAGTAAAGCGGAGTTTAATATTAACAAAAACATAGGAAAAGAAACTCAAACCACGCATACTTTATACATAAAAGTTTTGTTTCGAAATAGATTAAAATCTTATACATAGTTAGGAGTCACTTTTGATCAACACTATCTGGAATTTTCAAACCGAGAAAGTCTGTTACTGCCTCAGGAAAACACGTATTAGTAAGAGTTAAATATCCCATGAAACTCTCTACAATGCCATAATTTTTCTAAATTAAGTTATGATTTCTGCATCTGTAGCAATTCTTCAGAAAATAATAGATCTAGGTTAAGAATCCTTCAAAAACGTATTGAAAGAACAATAAAGGAGATGCCATTATTGACCAATTCAAAGGATTTATTAACAAAAAATTATTTCCTTAATTTGACAAATTATACAAAAATGTATCCCTTTTATACAACATATATCATGGCTAAAAACTAATTTATAAAAAGCAAATGTAAAACTGTAAATACAAGATCCAAAATCATATTTCAACTCCCGCAATGTGAAGTAAGTACAAAATAGCTCAACAATGTATAATGGTGTTAAATGAAAAACTAGTTTCATATAAGTTGAAAATGAAAACACAACTTAATAATCCCTGTAAATGTTATCTTATCGCCGCAAACGTTACGTAATCACTAGAAATGACCCCTAGTTGATGTTATATTGCCGTACCGTGATGGCTTTAATCATTTGGTATTCTCTTTAATCAATCCGTTATCAATGTATTCGATATTCTCTGGGTAAACGACGTCACCTCCGTTTTCGCGGCTAATCAGTAATTACTAACGTTTAATGCTTAATAAGAAGTCTTTAACCGTAATTTTACAAAAAAATTACCGTTGAAATGAATTTTTGATTGCCACATTGCGTGACCAGATTCACGGGCTCTTTAATTTGAGTTTCTCAATAAGGTAAAATGCAATTTACCAATATAATTTTGTTATGTTATATTTAAACCCTTAAACAATTCATTTCAAGCTCGTGGACCCTTATCGATCTTCCTTTACATTGTTTCCCTGGAAATTAGCCAAAGTGGAAAATTAAAATCAACGGCGCGTAATAATATTTTAAGCAAGGGAAGGAATAAATATGTTTATTTATGGCTATTTCGTGTTTGAATGTTGATGCGTATTTCGGCGATCCGCATAATGGACTTGCCCGTCAGCTAAAAGTTTTAAAATGATGTTCCCAAGTGAAGGTAAATTTTGGAAAATTATACTTTGTTTTAAAAGATATATTAGCTCAAAGTTAGTTAAATTTCTAGTTGAGAGATGGCATTAACTTAACCACCATTTTTAATTTATTAATATAAAACAAAAGTTAAAGGATTACTATTAAATATTAATAAAAATGCCATTCTATTACATGTTTGATTTTAGCATTGACAATTAATTTTCATAGTTTTAAAATGTGTATGGTCCTTCAAAAAAATGAACCCAGAATGTGTCATACATTATGTAAGAACGCAATATATGGAAGGCAACGGTTTGTTTTTAGTCATTTTTCGTTCATTTCATTAAAGCAATAGTTCTTTTTACTTTCTGAATTGGTTTATAAAGTTATTTTAACTTAAAAACCCTATTACACCATTTTTATCTTGTCATATGGGTCAGTCCATGTCAAATCGAGAGGTTGGGAGGCACTACCTCACCGATTTGTACACGAGGGGTCGGACATTTGGCCAAATCCCGTACAAAATTTGGAAAAAAATCCAAAAATCCAAAATCCAAGAATTTTGCTCCCATAGACTTTGTATGACAAATCCACAATAAAAAATCCTGCATTTTTTAAAAAATCCAAAATCCCGTACACAAAACAGGCAAATGTCCGACCCTTCGTTTGTACATCGAATTTTGGTGCGTAAGTAGCCTTGAAATAATGACCATTTCCAAAATTTTGGCCCTCTATCGATAAAATTGGCCATTTTATGAACAATTGAAATTTTCCCACAGCAAAGGCTCCGCCGACCCAAAAATCAACATTTTTGGCCATATCTCCCAACCTCTCGATTTGACATGGATTGACCCTTATGCAAAAAGTAGGTTAATTAAGTGAAATAACTTATTTCATTCTTGCTTTTTAAAACAAAACAATCGAACTGCGCCGGCGCCAACTACAGCCTTTAATGACGTTAGCAATTTAATGTCCATTCGTAGCTTCTTATTTATGGAAAACGTACGGCAGTAATCAAAAATGAAAGCCATTAGCCTTTGTGTTTCGGCTTAAAATGATTTTGAAAATATTTAACCGTCGAAAGGTTATACAGCTCATGTTACGTGGTCAGTTTCACAAACATACCATTTTCCAGGCTGCTTTCATTGATTTCCTGAAAAAGTGAAAATTAAATTATCTAAAGTTCTTTAATTAGTTGCTATTTAAACCATATTTTGACATTTGCAAGCTCGCGGCGCGATATCGATCTACCTAAAATGGGTTATAAATTAGCTAAAACGAAAAAATGAAATCAGTGGCGGCAAAAAACATTCGGTTTATTGCTTGTTATTTAAAGTCAGAATTTTCGAATCTGCTGTGTTTCAAAATTCTTCGCAATTTGCATTTAATAGCCGATAGTTTGCTATTAAAATACATTGTGGCGATCCTCATATTGAACTTGTTTGCTGATAACATCCGTCAGTAGAAATTTTCGAAACTGTGGTTGCCAAATTAAAGGTAATTTGTTGTATTTTTTTTTTGTAAAAGATAGGCAAATAATTGGCGGACAGGTTTCCAAATGTATTGGTAATTGATGGGACAAAATAACACGTTATTTGTAACATTACACCAAAGTTACTTTTTATAAGTTTGTCTGATGATAACGAATTTAAAATTAATGAAGCAACATGACGCATAAAGAGCTCAGAAATTGCTTTCAGACTTTTTTTGACGAGTAATAAGCCATGAACTATATGGTGTAAAATTTATAATAAGTGCGCAAAACGGAGTTCACATTTGGGGTATACGGCTGTACCATGTTAAAATCAAGTAAACCTGATATTTTACATTCAATATTTTTGCATCTTTGTTGGTTATGGTAATGTAGGTGGTACGATTTTGATTTACGATGTTGGTTTTTTGTCTATTGCAAATTTTAAAGTAATTATACAATACTCATTTATAATTGAAGTTTTAACTATCGTAACGTTTACTTACAATTGTTATATTTGACTTGAGACTGCCGTATTTAGTGGGTGGATTTTTAAATATGGAAGAGTTACGCTATCTTATCTTGATTTCTTTTCAAATTGCTTTCTTGAATACCCTCGTGTCTTTCAATACCGCACTTGATTTCAGAGTTATTGAACAAAAGCAATGAGGCCAATCATAATTTAGATTCTAATAAGAGTTTGCATAAAATGTTAAAAAAAAACTAGTGTTGTAAGTCGGATAATTTTCCACTCGCAAATTTATCCGGAAACAGACCGAGGCCTTTTTTCCGGAAAATGTTCCGTATTTTTCCAAAAATAATAAAAAAAATTTAATTCCATAATTAGTCTAATTTAATTTGAGCGGAATTTTCGCCTAATTTTTCGAATCTGATAGTAAAACTAAACCTCTAGACTAGTTTAAACTGATTTACAATGTAAAACTATTAATGTTTTGTAGTTTATTTACTGATATTAGACATTTTATAACGCGAAAAAGTTAAAAACCCTTAAAAAGTAAATTATGTTTCATTTTTTTTATTTTCAATTATATGTAATTTTTACATTTAGTTATTAACAATGGCAAAAAATTAAAATAAAGCTGGGGAAGAAAGTTAGCAAAGGCGTATGAAATTCAGTGGTAGGGGAAATAAAGCTCTTGTAACAGGACTAGAGGCAAGATAAAGGTTAGTTAACAGGGAAATGTGGATAGCGAAAAATACGAGAGCACCGAAGATGTAACGAGAGCTTCGGACGAAATTGGGATGTGATAAGAACAGGCCCTAAACTAAAAACCAAATGTTCCGACTCAAAAAGTGTAGTCAAGAAGAAGGCCCTTCGACAATATTAGGTTGAAAAAAGCCACTGGAAGGGGTTCAACCTCTTACGATGAGCTAATACCTCTTGAGCTCAGGGTCATTATATTAATTGACGAAACTGCAAATAAAGGGATAGTTGGTGGTTTTAACCGCATAGACACTGCGCCTATTTATTTAGAAGTATGTAATGCATTGCACAATTTATAGATTTAAAAAATAAGGCACCATATTTTTGAAACGCTTATTTCTGGCATTGATTTTCAATGCTATAGACGCAGTGCTTCCATATTCGAGGAATTTTTCCTTTTTCCAGAATTTATCAACCTTTAAAAACGCTGAAAGGGAATAATGCAATTTAAAAGGGAAAAGCGATGGAAATTTAATAAAGGGTCATTATAAAAGTAATGAATGTCACAATCTAAATATCCAAAGCAACTTTTGAGGATATGTTTTTGCAAAATTATTAAAATGCAAGTAATTTTGTAATAAATAAAACCTAAAATTTTCAATAATTTTAAGAATTTATCTTAATATCTATATAAATTAGTATTAAGAGCGAGGGATAAAAAATGGGAATTACTAGGTCGAAAACGCGAAAATGAAATTATCGCAAGAGAAAAAATTTAGATATCCAATGTGTGTATAGACGTCTGCTATGCTGTCGTAATTGGATTCTTCAGTTTTGTGTTTCCAACTAAACGACAAAATATTATAACCTTAATTAATATGCTGTTTTATATGTTAAATAAAAATTTTGTTTAAATACATAAGAAACAAACGGTTAAAGGAGTTTTCAACTTTCTATGTAAGCTAATTCTCATAATGAATTTATAAAACAGACATGTACTAAATTCTATCTATCCAAGTCTGCACTTATTATTTTAAACTTCTGGTTTAAAGTAGAACTATGCAACAGTATTTAAATTTGGCATACATCATGAAAAACTGAAGATCCAAGTCAAGTAGTAGTAAACAAAATTGACAATAGAGTTACATTAAAATGACCACATTTCTTTCTAGAAAGGCCTGATGAAATGTGTGCAGTTACACTTCACTGACTGCAGTAGCCTGTTTGAATTGTTAAAGGGACTTTCAAGAAAGACTTAGTCAAATTGAAATAAGTCATTCAGTCGTAACTTTGGGTTTACAATGTACGGCATGTTAACTTTAATAACTTTCTTGATTAAATTGATTGCAAATCTCTTTTATTGATGACTTCTTTACTAGTTTAGTTTCTATAATGAGTTTCAGCAATTTAAATGCTATAATTTTACACGTAATCCTTTACAATTTAAAATTTTCTCAGTTTACTGTTAAAGTTTCAAGGCTCAAATTAAAGGAAATGGGTTTAAAATATATAAAAGGTGAGGGAAAATTTATGGAAATTATTTTAGAAATATATTTTGCTTTTTAAAATAATTCCAAAAAATAACTCTTTAATCTAAAACATTTAAAATATCTGTGCCTTCATAGATCCGAACTACCCCTTAAATCAACCTTCCAACTGCTTTGATAAAAGCATTTTTTATTTAATATTTTAATTATTTCTGGTACTACAGTAGAAGGAAAGTGAGGGTGTGGCATCGATCCCGGGTTCGGGTTTGGGTTCGGGATCGAAATCCGGGATTTAAGGGATGAAATGGGGGTAAAATCGTCAAAAAGTCAATGTATTTAGGGTATTTCTCGCGACGATTTGTTTTCCCGTATATCAACATATTGTGTCCAGGCCAACTTGTTCATTTATCTACGCTTATCTCGAAAGATACTTGAACGTATATCTTATCAAGTTTTATCGTACGGAATAAGTTGAAATGATGTAAAAATTGATAACCTAGGCGGCGCGTGCGCAGATTCCCCGGGAGGCGCGGTTAATTTGAATTGAAGTGTTTTGACGTCATGGAATATTTGTTGTTAAAGTAGAATGGAAATATTTTTAAACTTCATTTTAATAGCATTAACGCGTAAGTAGTACTTAAATATGCTTAACACTTGAACCTATCTCACGAGTATTTCAAACGAATATTTTAAGTATGAGAAACGTATTGTTCTCAAATGATACTTGAATATACTATAAAAGAGGTTGTATAGCGTTGTAGGAGGTCATTCCACGGTTAACCGCGGTAGCTATATTCAAGATGCCTAAAGCCCAACATATTTGCCCTACGTGCGCGAAAAGTTTCGCTACCAAGTCCTCCTTAAATCGGCATGTTAGAGAAGTACACGGTGATAGACATACGTTTGTCTGTGAAGTATGTGGTAAGAATGTTGCTAGATTGGGACATTTCAAGAGCCATCAACGAACTCATGACTTGAACGCACCCGGCCCTTCCGAACCCATGGACCTGTCTCGCACACCGTCACCAATGCAACGTTCGCTAGCATCTTTCCGTCCACCATCGCCATACCGTCCACCTTCACCTAGTCTGCTTCAAGAAATTCAACTGGAATCTATCCAACCATCTACAGCGGATTTACCCAACAACCCAACGCCATCACCTGTTCCCGCCTCATCAATACTTGATGAAACACCACCAGCATCTCCAAGTATGGTCCAGGCCTTGAATGATACGTTAGCATCTATCCGTTACAATGCTGAAGACTATGATATTGATGCGGGGATGTTTATCGGACGTTACCGAGCCGCTTTCAGTAAATTTCTAATGGAAAGACTCACCAGTAAACGTGGAATTAAATGGTTCCTACTCGTAAGATCTGTTTATATGAGACCTTTAGGGGGTGAGGAACAAAGAGCGGAAGTACGACCCTATTTCCGGAGCACTATGCAAACAACATTAACGCCCGATGTCATTGAAAGCCAGCTGAATGAATGTCTTGAAACAATACAGTCAGCAGCGGAAAACTTTGAAGCGACAGGTATGTACTAAAATTTATAAGTTATATTTTGAACTAAAACATTATATTTTTGATAGGATCGGGTTGGGTAATTGACCGTGTTCTGTATGTAGAATTAAATGTAGCATCTTACCAACCGTTGCGAGGGTCATCGTATATGGAACTACCTGAAAAACTATCTCGACGTCACGCGATTCTTAATATTAGAAACGAAAATGACGAGAAATGTTTTCTCTGGTCAATTCTCGCTAAACTTCACCCAGTTCCTCGGACTCAAAACGCTAATCGTGTTTCCAAATATACACCTTATGAAAATGAACTTGATACCAGTGATATATCTTTTCCTTTCAAATTAAACGCTACGGAACTTAAAAAATTTGAATAATTTATCAATATCTGTGTTCGGCTTTTCGGGAGACATATTCCCCCTTTACGTAAGCGCTAACAAGTGTTGTAAGGAAAGGGAGGTTGATTTGCTATACATCACCGACGAAACTAAAGATATTGACGATGGGAATAGACATTACTGTCTTATACGAGACCTAGGAAAACTGCTACAGCATCTAACAAAACACAGAAATACAAGTTATTATTGCAGGTAATTTAGTTTCCAATATATTAGTTTGAAATATACTAATTATTTTCTGTATTAGAATGTGTCTTCACCGATTCAGTGGAAGCAACGCTGAACAGCGACGTGATGCGCATATCGAAGAATGCGCCACTCACGGCGTCCAAAAAACAGTTTTCCCTACTAAGAAGAAGACGGTTTATTTTGATAAATATGAGTGGACAGAAAAGGTAAAAATAAAAATTATTTAATTTAACTCTTAATGAAATGAAATTATTAGGTGCAGTATGTATTTTACGCCGATTTTGAAGCAATCCTACCGAGAGTTCAAGGATGTGATCTAGATCCCGATATAAATACCAGCAAAGTAAACATGCACATCAGCTGTGCGTATTCGTGGGTGTTTGTTGGACCTGACGGTAAGTTATTTGACAAAATTCCCTTTTAGATATATTACAATAGGATACTTATAGGTGTACCTGTTCGAACCGATTGCTATCGAGGACAAGATGCAACTCGAAGATTTCTGGAGTCTATTCTGGAATTAGAGAAGGAGTTGATGGAACTCATTGAGACAAATGTACCAATGATTATTACCCCGGAGGAGGAGGAACAGTTTCAAGCTGCTACGCATTGCTACATTTGTCAGAAGCAGCTAAATCAGGGAAATATGCCCGCTGTTCGAGATCATTGCCATTTCAGCGGCAAATATAGGGGGCCAGCGCATAACGTCTGTAATCTTCAAAAGAAAGTTCCAGAATTTATCCCTATTTTCCTTCATAACCTTAGCAGGTGAATTTATTAAGTTAATTAACCAGGAAATAAACCTAATAATAATAAATCTTCATAGATACGATTTACATCTTATATGTCAGGAGATTGGTCATTTTAAGGAACAGACACTTGACTGTATTCCTTCCACTAGCGAAAATTATATTTCGCTGAAACTAGGTAAAATATATTTAATTATGAATTTAACCTTAACATTAATTTTATTGTTTTTTAGGGAGATTTCGGTTTTTAGACTCTTATCGATTTCTAAGTGATAGCCTCGATGCTCTAGTATCTAATCTCGTTTTGGAAGGAGCCAGTAAATTCCAGATTGTTAAGAAATATTTTGAAAGTGAGAAAGTTCAACTGCTTTTGCGGAAGGGGGTCTACCCATACGAGTATATGGACGATGAAAAGAAATTTGACGAGACGATGCTGCCACCTAGAGAAGCGTTTTTCAGTTCATTGAAAAATCAAAATATTTTAGAATCTGATTATTTACACGCCCAAAATGTTTGGACAGCGTTTAATATTCAAACATTAGGTAAAATTACTATAGTATAAATATTTCAAATCTCTTAACCTCGGTTTTCGTAGGGGAATACACCGACCTCTATGTGAAAAGCGATGCGTTGCTCTTAGCCGACGTTTTTGAAAATTTTAGAACATTATCTATAACCCATTATAAATTAGATCCCGCTCACGCTTACACCGCACCAGGTTTAGCCTGGCAAGCAGCTTTGAAGATGACCGATGTTCGCCTCGATCTCATACTTGATATAGATCAACACTTATTTATTGAAAAGGGTAACGCTTTTGTGATATTTTAAATATTATTGTATTTACATTGAATTTTTAGGGATTCGAGGCGGTGTTTCAATGATCTCAACTCGTTATTCTGAAGCGAATAACAAATATATGGCCGACACATATGATTCGTCTAAAGAGAGCAGTTATATATGCTATTTAGGTAATTTACATTTTTAAAAAAAATAAATAATTTTTTTTATTTTTATTTTTTTTTATTTTAATTATTTTTATTTTTATTATATTAATTAACTTAATTTAACTTAATTGAAGATGCTAATAATTTGTACGGTCCTGTTATGTGTGAACCACTACCGCTAGGCGACTTCCAGTGGGTTCAGGAGGATGATTTGCAAACACTCAGTGAAAATATTCTGAGTATTCCCAATAACGTTGAAAACGGATACATTTTAGAGGTAAATAACAAGTGTTATAATTATTGAATTATATTTTTAAAGAATTGTTTCCTTTGCAGGTGGATCTTGAATATCCTCCAGAGTTGCATGACTTACATAACGATCTCCCAGTAGCGGCGGAATCTAAAGTTATTACACATGATATGCTATCTCCATACTCCAAAGATCTCTTAGGAAAATTAAATATTAAGGAGAATCAAAGTCTACCAAAACTTCTTCCTAATTTAAATAATAAAGAGAAATACATAGTACATTACCGCAATTTAAAATATTATGTAGAATTAGGTTTGAAAATAACCAAGGTTCATCGAGCTCTAACCTTCACTCAAGGAAAATGGTTAGAAAAATATGTTAGATTCAACACTGAACAGAGGAAATTATCCAAGAGTTCATTTGAAAAGAATTTCTGGAAACTAATGGTTAACTCTGTTTTCGGGTAAATCAATTTAAATAATTTATTGCTGTTTTTTCCCCTTACTTCATTTAATTCTTTAGAAAAACAATGGAAAATTTACGGAAGCATATAAATTTCGAGTTGATTCATAAACCAGAAAGAATGTTAAAAGTTACAAGTTCCCCGCAGTTTGAACACTTTACCATCTTTAATGAAGAGTTAGCCGGCGCTCATAAGAAGAGAGCTAAAATTGTTCTTAACCGGCCTATATTTACCGGATTCACCATTCTAGATTTATCCAAGGAGCTCATGTATCGGTTCCATTATGGATTCATAAAAAATACGTACGGGGACAAAGCATCACTATTATTTACAGACACTGGTAATTTAATTTAATATGCATTTTTTATTTAAATAGTACTAATATATAAAATATTTACAGACAGTTTAACGTACAACATTAAGACGGATGATGTTTATAAAGACTTTGAAGTTCATAAAAACCGCTTTGACTTCTCTGATTATCCACCTTCGCATTTCCTTCATTCTAATCAGAATAAAAAAGCTCTCGGTTATTTTAAAGACGAGACAAATTCGCAGTTAATTCAAAGCTTTGTAGGACTTCGTCCAAAGCTTTATTCTATTAAATTGTACGGGGAGTCTAAGACCGCTGAAGAGATAGAAAAGGAGTTGCGATTGGGGAAATCTTTAGAGTCAATTTTAAACCATAAAAAGGTTTGTAAGGGCGTTGCCATGAACGTTATTAGAAACGTCATCCGCCACGAAGACTATGAACGTTGTCTTTTTAATCAAGAAACCATGTCAGCCGAGATGATGCGTATAGCTAGTTTCAAGCATGAACTATTTACTATAAATACTAGAAAACTTTGTTTATCACCAAATGATGATAAGAGATACATTCTACCCTGCGGGGTTCGTACATTAGCGCACGGTCATAAAGATATTGAAAAATTATAATGAATGCTTGTATTTATGTATATATAAAAAAAACTGCTATTGCTATAAATTGTAAAAAATTATTTTATTGAATACATTTTGCACATAAACTCTTTAATCATTTTATCGTTTACATATTTATCTTTCTTAAACCTAGACACAATGTTATACATTTCTATTCCTTTACACCTGTTTATAGCAAAATAGATACAGAATGCTCCACACGTATTACTAGAATTACTCTGTAATTGATTAGAATTAAAAGTTACAGTTTTACTGTTTCGTTCAATAAAGTCATTAAATTTAAAATAATCTGGCGGGTTTCCAAAGGAATCCATGAATTCACAATTTTTATGTTTAGAAAAATATATTAGAACCCAGTGTTCTCCAGGTTCAGCACTCGTATCGGTATTTACAATAAATAGAGAAGGGAATATTTTTACGTATTTAGGTAGCTTGTCAGCCGCGAACACGCCTTGAAATATACTTTTAGTACTTAAATCTTTTTCAAGTATTTTAGTTATCTGTAGCGAATCCATTAATTACTGTAATCGAAAATCACGGTTCGATTTTTATCAATTTCAATCAAATTTTGAAACTCGGCGTAAATTAGAATGGAAATCGTCTCCGGTAACGGTTTTGCAAATTTTAATTCTAATCTCAGGTTACTGTTTTTTACAAGATGCAAGTGATTAGCGTTGTTATTAAGATCCGAGGTTAAATTGTACGCGAATAAACAATTTCCGTTAGGGTAATCTTCCCGACTTATCTGATTCCCTTCATCTACGTTCCACTGATTAGTTTGAATGAAAAGATTGCAATACGCTTGAATATATAGATTTTCCTCAAAGTTTAGAGATAACGCCTTATGAGGGACGCTGCTACCGTCAATGTACAATCCAATGCTTGATAAATCGAAATGTTGAAAGTTGTACGGGGATTTTTTCAAATCTCCTAGAAACGCTTTTTGTTCCACAAACCCGATAACAACTTTCTTAGGTGCTTGTCCGGTAAATAAATGATCTTGCACACTAGCCATAAGTCCAGCGGGTATAGAAAATGAGGTGCACTCCGAACGAGTTACAGGATATTTAGCGGTTCCATATTGTAACGCCTTGGCTTGAGCGAGCGATAGTTCCGGTATCACTTTAACTTTCCTCAGATAAAGGGAAGCTGATAAAATCTCCACTTTACATTTTACGTCGGAATGAACGCAAAAAGCTGCTCTATTTTTATCGAATTTAAATTTCAAATCAACCATATTTAATAAAAAGCGTGGTTGTTGACATAAATCAGTATGGACTACGCCTAACAAGTCAATCGCCCCTTTTTGCGCTAAACTCGCTCGTTTAGAGAAACCATCGTTATCGAAAAATGAATCGAACTTTCCAGGCGTATCCCGATAGAAAAGTGAACTCGTTAAATAACTTTTTTTCGCAGAATCTCCGAACGTTAATAAAGTTTGTATCATACTTTTATAAGCGTAATTTTGACTGGAAGGTGTTACTGATCTTTCATTAAGAAATACGTGGACGTCGCTAAAAAGCGAATGAAGAAACAAATTCTCGGGGGCGATATTGTCGGCTGGAGTTCCGGCGGCCCCACCCGCAACACCTGGAACCGCGGGTTGCGGTAGTTGACCATTATCTTTAGTTACCTTAACTCGAACGTGCAGCAAAGTTTGTGAAAGGTCTATATACGTTTCAGAGTTACCGTTGATAGAAAATGTAATTGATGCGTTATCAACTATATTTGATATTGGATTATACTCAACCCATTCTCCACCAATAATCGAAGATTGTGTCATAGGTACTTGAAACAAATCTAGCTCGGAATTTATACACTCAACTGAGTGCGGGTGTAAAAGGGACATTATGAGAATATATCGGAACGTTTAGGGAACCGTCCTTTCGCTATCCTGCCTGCTGTTGAAATGGCGCTTTTCGATTGAGTTCGTTTCCTTTTATTTCCGGAACCCGTCATTCTTTTAATATGATCCGTAGCTGAAGATGTTAGTCTCATGGCTTCATCAGCTGCTGAAGCTAAAGTTTCCCTTCCAGCGTTAATAGAATGCGATTTAAGCGCTGTTTTAATTGGGACTCCGCTAACAACATCGGTCGCTACTTTCGCTCCGGTACTTAAAAGTTTTTTTCCCAAGTAAGTAGCGCCTTTCTTCAGTAAAGGTACCGCGAATCTAAACGCTGAAGATAATATATTTCCTAGTCCATGTCCTCTTTGCACGGCTAAACCTCTATATACAGGTATTCCACCGAAACCAACCTGGTTTAAATAGTAACTTTCATAATCAGTTCTTGAAGGTGAATATTCAGACCTCATGATGTTAACTGTTCGCTCTCTTAAGCTAGAATGAAGGTGTGTCCTGAATGATTAAAGGTTTATAGTGAAGTCCACATTTTACGGGGTTTAAAATGTAATACAACGTGAGCTTTTCCACTATGAAACTGTATTGGCTCACCTAAATCATCTGTTATATTAATCTCTATAGTCTTAATATTATTACACACGACTGGTAGGTAATGAGGTTGTGAAAATATTTTTGTAGTTGTTTTCCCATTAGACTCGGCTTTCTCTTCGACGCTTATGATTCTTAATAGAGGTGCTAAACTATCCCCAACAACGCTATTTTCAACCAGATCGGAATAAACGAATAAGGAATGTAACCCAGCGTTCATATCAACTGGGTAGGGGGTTATCATTGAATTTAAAATGGTGAAATCATTATCTCTTCTATCCTTAAAACCTAGTAAAATCGATAGATCGGGGCCAATTACAGCTCTGATTTTCGGTTGCAATTTAACTTTAATTCGATTAGAATAATTTAAATAAGCGAATGTAACTTGTTCTTCTTCTTGGTTGTGGACGTTCATAACATGTAATAGTTCTTCCGGAGTTTTATAAAAACCCGCGGGAACTTCAATTATTTTATCATATTCGAGAGGGTCTTTAACTAGAGGGTTATCAGTCATTTTATCATATTCGAGAGGGTCTTTAATAACCAATAGATTAGGTTTTCGAACGTTATGCCATGTCCGAGGATAGCTTATTTCCGCTAACCCAACTTCGTACTGTTCCTCAAATCTTAACGGTTCAGCTAAATACGTTCGAAATTTACCAACGCTATTATCTTGGTAATATAATGACGAGGAATCTGAAGGTAGCGTTACGTAAAAACTCATTTTAAATCCACTTCTTGTATCCAAGAATTAAATGTAGGGTCGTAATCTTGCCACTTGACATACAGTTCTACGCGGCCGTCCGATTTTTTCCTCTTTTTTATTACTTTTTCGATTATGAAGTAACAGTCTTTTAAATCTCGACCAACAATCTGAACCTCCTCTCGATAGAATACTCCTAAAATGGGGTTAGAATTTAAATCCATCAGCTTATATACAGGTGGGTCACGTGGTAGTCTCTCAGCTATTTTAAACAATTCTGTAGTAAAATTCGGGTTATATTTCTTATCGAAAATTGATAAATTTCTACTTATTCTACAAATATCTCCAATTTCAAACGCGTATGTTAACGGAGGAGAAAAATTTACCGAACCGTAAAGATTTTTCCATATTTTAGCAGAGTTATCTAGAGTAACTTCCGCGGGTTTACATTTAATTGATCTATGATAACTATTGTTATAAGCGTTTATAATATCATCTAAAACGTCGATATATTTAAGGGTGTTATTCTGCGTGAAATAGCGATATAAACGAGATTTAAAACTTCTAATGAATCTTTCAATAATGGACGCTTTCATTTCCGATCGGGTAGCGAAAAATTTAATGTTCCTTCTTTCTAATTCACTCTGCACTTCTTGACAGACAAATTCGTTTCCATGATCACTTTGAATTCTTTTCGGTTGACGGCCTTTTTCAAAAACGTTACGTAACGCTTCTAAAATTGTTACACCTTTCTTATTTTTAACCGCTACAGCCATAGCGTATTTGCTAAATATGTCGATAATACATAATACGTAGCGAGATCCTGAATTATATTTAGACAGCTTCTGAAAATCTGCCAAGTCCGCTTGCCACTGTTCGTCAATTCCATAAACAATAGTTCGATTTCGTTTGAATCGTCTTCTAGCAGGTTTATGCAGCGTATATGTATCCTGCTTTATTAGAAATTGTTTTACTTTTTCCAATGAAACCTTTAAACCTTTATGTCGAGCTGAATTATAGAGCGCTTGAACTCCAGCGAATGACCCTGGGTCTGCGGGGTTAGTATAGATCTGCTCAAGTTCTTTCTCCATATTGGGTAATATTTTGATGTAATGGCATGTAACGCCAAAAAAGGAAATTAAATAATTCTAATATTATCATAACTATGATAATTAATACAGCTGTGATAATTTTCGGTGATTTTGAAAATGATTGTGATAAATAGGCTAAAAGTCCTAAAGAGACCGTTTCTGTACAACCTTCCATTGTAGGCTTATACTATGAAATGAGAACAAAATTATCAGGTTAATATATTTTATTTAGTATGTATCCAAGATCTTAGAGGACTAGGTGAAGATGATGATAACATTGAACTACTTGGTGGTGTATGAAATACAGCGAATGTTTTTAACAGTGTCAATCTTACAGGATTTTTAATTAAACGTTTTGAAATATTTGACTTATGAATGCCCTCGTAAAACTCTGTAACTCCTATAGGATCAATCGCTGTTCCAGGCGTTTTTCTCACAGCGTCATACAAAAGATCGATTATATTAGATCCTCCAATCACTTGTCCTCGAATAGAAAGCTCTCCTGAGTTAGTCCATCTAATATATCTCGGATCTTCCGTAGTCGCTCGGTATAATGAAATCGCATCACTAACATAAGTTGCAGGTAGAGAATAAGATATTTGCGCGAACCAGGTTTTAGGCCGTTCAGAGTTTTCAATAACGGGAGAGATTTGCTCTTTACGTACGTAAGTTAACCGTCGTTGGAGAGTTTGATTGTATAATGCTAATTTCTCTGATTCGTTTAAATCTGGATTATCTAGAATAGATTTCATTTCATCATCGAGTGTCTTCTCTTTTTGAAGTTCAGGTGTTTCTTCTGTTTTGGAAGGTGGAGTGTTTTTTAATCTCTCCATTACATCTTCAGGTACTAGAAGCATTTTTCGAGCCATCATCGGTTTATAGCTCGGCTTATTGCACTTCCGGCGACTGAGCTAACGATAGATAGCAGTGGCGCTAATAAAAATGGAAGAAAACCACCTTTTTGTACCAGTATCTTTCGTCGTTTTGATATAGGATTCTTCTTCGACACGTTTCGTATAACCGCGCTATGTTTCTTTAACCGCTTACGATGACGTTCTGACAGTTCAATTGTTCCGTGTAATACATTTATACAACATTCAACGAGAGCCAGTATAGCTTCCTTGCTAGCGTATTTAATAGCTGTCTTTCTTTGATTTAGATTACAGGATGTCAGGAAACGTAGAAAGTCTAGGTTTTCCTTTACTCGTTTTGAGACATCCATTTAGAGATTTTCTTAGCCTTTCTTAAAGCGCAATGAACAGTTTCGGAATGAAAAGGGCAGTTTAATTCAACGTCTTCTAGTTCTGATAATTTAGGACAACCGGTATCTTCGATGTTAGTTACTGGAACACCGAGGAGTGTCGATAATACTGCAGCTTTTTCTAAACCTTTGGTGAAAAACGAAGTAGCTTTTTCCGCTATCTGATTGCAAATGTCACGTCTCGTTCTGTAAGGACGTTCGCCGTCATCCCATCGAAGATGACAAATGTTATGAGATATCCATCTGCATTGTCTTTTATTTTCGTTTGAAAGCTCTTTGAAAGGGCATGGAGATTTGAAAGTAAACACTTCCGATTCTTCAGTTTCTAATACTACGTAAGCTAATTCTTTGATAATCCACTCTCGATTAACCCTAAAAAAATTCCCTTCTATAATACACTTCATTTTGGAATAAAGACAGCCGATTCTTCACCCGGTATTAAACCTGTTCGTAGTAAATACTGATCTGGGGTGTGAGGTTTCAAGTCAACTAATAAATACCCAAATTTCCGTGACGTAGCTTGTTGAAACGCATCAATAACGTATTTGCTATTGGTTGGAGATATCTGCCTCGCGAGATGATAAATTGTTGATTTATCTCGTGGTGATTTAAAAATAAATAGATAATGAGCATTTAAATTTAAAGTTCTTATTTCTTTTCCGGGGTAATAAAGGTTTTGCATTAAAATTAGTACGGAGGTGTTTCTGTGATGAGATCCACGAATAAATAAATTAGTTACATCTTTATTATTAGATATCTCGCATAACAAATCGTCTAAAATAACTAAATTCCTAATTTGCGGGTTTAATATATTAACATCGAGTAAACCTTCGTGAAACTCGACTGAAGGTGTGTGTTCTAATATTGATTGAAATAGTTTCGGCTGATACTCGGTATAACACCATATTATCCTCTCCGGAGGAGGGGATATACAGGTCTCCTTATATTGAATCAACCGTCCCACCAGGAATGACTTTCCGCATTGGGTGGACCCGGCTACAAGCCCATTCATTGGATGTTGTAAGCTTAAATCCATAATGGTAAATGAGAATCGGAACATTAGTGCAATCAATTTTATTAACTTTTTAACAAGTTTTTAGCATTGCATATTATTAGTGACATTATATTATTTAAAATTTCTTTCGACAATTCACAGCGAATAGTAAACATTTCAATAATATTTTCACAATCTACCGACATAATTATTTCATAAAAATGCAAATCTACGCGCTTAGAATAATCCGTCATGATACAATCATGCTGGAGTTGAGATGGATGATCAATTTGACAGCCATTGCACGCTTTCTTAAGAGCTTCGTGTAATTGTTTAATTACAACGTTAGTCATCGCCTCCTTTATTTCCTTGATTTTCTTTAAACACTTCTGAATAGACTTGTACTGGTCGAGGAAATTCAACCAAGAAGATTGAGCGAAAGCTACCCCCTCTTTAGTCGGTAACAGTTTTCCATAGTTTACTCCATAACCATGGTACATTTGTCTAACATCTAAAACCTTTTGTTCGGCAAATCTATGAACCGAAAACCGTTTAGTTTCAGAACCTGTGAAAACCCACGAAGTTTCAGCTTCGTTATTGAAATAAGCTTCAATGGCATCTTTCTTTGTCCATAGCTCTTGCAGTTCCGCTTCTGTTAGTTTGATACCCTTTGTTAAATCTAATAGACCGCAGTAGATGGTTTCATCTGCATAAACGATTAACCCTTTGTCAGCAGACACAGGAAATGAACAATTCCTATAAAATAAATACATTAAGACAAAGTTAAGAATTATCACTGAGTATTCCTACTTACATTTTAAGGTTCCTCGAAGTCACTTCCAATACAATTCAGATGGTGAACTTTCTAAATATGGTCTTACTATTATACGGTTTTCCCTTTTTATACTCTGAAATTATTTATCTTCGATATCTTATTTTTTAAAATGGAGTTTAAAATTAATTCCATTCTACGTATACGCATTTTGAAGTGTATCGCGTTACGTATATAGGAATTTACCCGGTTCTCATACGGAATCACGTGTACAATTACAATACTTGAGAACGATACGTTTCTCATACTTAAACTTTAGATATTCGTTTGAAATACTCGTGAGAAAGGTTCAAGTGTCAAGCATATTTAAGTACTACAATGATATTAAAATTAAGTTTAAAAATATTTCCATTCTACGTCATTTTAACAACGAATATTCCATGACGTCAAAACACTCAAATCTATGTTTTAAATTCAAATTAACCGCGCCCCAATCCGCGCACGTTAACCGCGTCCCATATTCCATGACGTCAAAAAACTCTTAAATTCAAATTAACCGCGTCCCCCGGGGTAATCTGCGCACGCGCCGCCTAGGTTATCAATTTTTACATCATTTCAACTTATTCCGTACGATAAAACTTGATAAGATATACGTTCAAGTATCTTTCGAGATAAGCGTAGATAAATGAACAAGTTGGCCTGGACACAATATGTTGATATACGGGAAAACAAATCGTCGCGAGAAATACCCTAAATACATTGACTTTTTGACGATTTTACCCCCATTTCATCCCTTAAATCCCGGATTTCGATCCCGAACCCAAACCCGAACCCGGGATCGATGCCACACCCTCACTTTCCTTCTACTTACTACTAAATACGTTAGTTTTAACCTAGAATATATGATCGGGTTCTACAGGCTAATTTTCCCTACGAAGCAAAGGCTTAACGGTTAAATGTTAACTACTGTTAAATTACAATTAAATGAATTACGAAAATGATAATTGTCACTTAAAAAATACTTAATTACGTATAAATAATGAGATTTAAATAAAGTTCCCATACGAAATGGTTTATTATTTCTTGAGTAAAGTGCGAAAATCAACGTTAACTCGAAGACGGACAAAATTTTATTTTTGCATTTTTCCGGGAAACTGGCTACGAGCTGATCAGTTGGCCTTCCATGTTAAAAATGGTACACTAACTCATAACAGTACGAAGCTTCTTATCTACAGTCGACTAACTTTCGTTAAATAACGGGATTCTAATACGTTTCTCACTGAAGTTGACAGTAAGAATAATCCCGCTAGGCATCCTCAATACTGAATCTTGGGCATGAAAATCGCTTAAAATAAAGTCTTAAATTTTTTTAGCGACCCGACTATTGATTCTCCTACGCTTGGCTGTATTAATTTTAGCCATAGGAAATCGCGCTGACTCCTTAAATAAGAATAGCCTACCGGCCATTCTTAATAAAGCTAATGCCTTACCTGAGATTCATTTTCATAAACAGAAGAAAGTTAAGCGGAAAGCCCATTTCCACCTAATAACGTCCCGGAGAAGTCAACTCAACGTAGGTCAATCAAGTGCTCAAAGAAGCCCCAAAACGCGAAGTCCCGTATCAGTAGCTCATCAGCCGTCGCAACAGTCCAATCCAAGTAGCCGGACTAAAACTTTAGATAAGGCTGCGCAATCTGTTGTGAACAATCGGGAGAGGCTTAACAATATTTAATCATCAATCCTCAATGAAATAGTCAATCAACGAGAGCGGACGGGCAAATTTTTACAGAATTCTCAAATCATTTAAACAACACTAACCAGATTCTCATTGGTATTCATATTGCGTTAGTTCCTGATGAATCCAAAATAAACCCCTCGTCCTTAAACATATAATTGACTATCATTAAAAATAACGTTAATACCAATACTTACCCTAGCTCTTAGACATAACATTAATTACCTTTTTCAATTCCATTCTGATATCCCATTTCATTGTACCCATTAATATTAATAGTTCAACTACTAATCTAAGCTAGACCTCACTATCAGCTGCTGCACGTTTTTTCTAGATATTTCTGTCAGCTGATGTTTTTCCCCATGAAAAAGCCGTTTTGATCTATATTTTATTTCCTTAAACGAATAGTCAATTTCGCGGTTTATTTGAATTCTGATAATATTTTATATTTTTTCCCTTCACAATAATATTTTTTGAATATATTTTAAATTAACCAGGGAAACAGACTTTAGTGATAGATTATATACATAACATATTTTTATGAAATAATTAGACAGCCTTTAAAAAAATGGCAGTTTAATAGAGCTAATAAGTGCAGCAAATGCAAAACGTCAATGAAAACAGATAGAGAACAAATATATCGTAAGATGACAAAAAAAGCTAGGCACAAAAGGGAAATGCAAGAGTTTAACTTGATATCACTAAACACTAGATCACTCATTCTATTGTTCAAAACTACAAACAAAATTATATTTGATTTGATTATATCATTGGAAATTTTTATAATTGTACGCCGTATTTTATAATTGGAAGGGACGGATATTTTACTCTAACGCTATGTTAATTAAAATTAGATATATTACTTACTAGCAGATATAGTTCAGTTAAATTTTTAAAAACATTCAGTCGTCAGGGCTGAAAACCAATTCCAGATCCGCCTAGGTAAACGGTAGAAGAAAATCCAAAAGTGGTATGGTCTTTTCCCACATTTTCTGAACAAGAGATTGCCATAAATTTATATATTTATTAAGTAAGAATTTGGTATAGGTTTTAAACGTGATAAAAGAAGCCATTACAACATCATACAATTTCTGTGTCCTCCGAGCCTATTGCTAGTTGCACTGCCAAAACATAAGACCAGGGTACCCTGTATGGAGTAAATGATCAAGAACGATTGAATGGGGCTTTTGGAAATGATTATAAATTAAATGGTCGCAAAATGCTCAATTTTCGCCTTTTTGAGTCATTTGGATAATACCAATACAATTCTGGTGGCCATACACAACTCTTTTGTTGCGGCTGCAAAGGAAATTGAAAATTTGTTTCAAGGATCTCGCCTTCATCAACGAATAATAAATAAGCATGATATATAAGAACATATATCTACTACTTCATAATAAATTTAGTGAATATTACTAACAACCTATTCAGATGTTAAAACTTTCCAAAATAGTGAAATTTCTTCATTATTGTAATTATTTTATCGTGTCTCTCAGTCTAGTAAGCTGACCAAAGTGTTTATAATCTTTCAAAACGGAACTGTCTCTATCTTCATGCTGGTTTATCTCTTAATATCAGTTCGGCGCTAGATTTGAATTCCAGTTGGATATTTTTCAAATGTGATTATCACCACCCTGTAATTCCCCCCCCCCACAAAAGTTTAATTTAGCAAATTTGGGAGTTATTGATCATAGGGTATCAGTTTAAAATGAAAATGTGTCCCCTTTGTTTTAAATGGTAGCTACAATAAATAAATACTTCTATTTTAAGAATTGAAATTAATTTTATTATAGTCGAGGAAATGTAAAAAATCAAGGTGTAGTACAAAACATAATTTGACTGTTGATGTTTTCAATGTAGATAATAATTCGCCGTCTTTACAAAACAAATACAGCATATGATTTTAAAGATCTGTAATAAGAGTATTTTATAATACAATGGCTCCAAAAATGATATTTTACATAAATCAAATGAAAAGATAGTGCTTCCTTCTTTTCGTTTTAAAGGGGCTATAAAGTTCGGTGGCAAAATGTGTGTAAAGTCAGTAAAGTGCGAAATTTACGGTTGACTCTGCCTGCCTCAGCCACGGCCGAGTGATGGGTTGGGGGAAAGAAAAGCATGCTCAATTTTATTTTTTTTTTGCCACCAAACTTTGGAGCCTCTTTAATATTGGATAGAAATAATGGTAAAGGCATTGTTACCTGCGTAGCAGATACTATGAGGAGCCTTTCAATTCGGGCCTTGGCCATTCTCATTTGTAGCTCAATTAATGAGGTTATTGGTAAATATTTTATTGGTAGTGCCAAAAATCCTTTTTTTAACACTACATAGTATTGGATCACTCATGATACATTATTTTCAGCGGGACATCTGTTTCAATATTGTTTCGACCTTGATTTATCACGTTACCTCGAAGAAACTCCACCGCCTTTTTATCAAAAAAAAAAGTATAATTTTCTACTCCAAACGCGTTTACGAGTGTTCAACGAGACTTTTACTCGTTAAAATATTTCTGGAACGCTTTTTTTAAATGTTTCGTATTTTAAAGAGGCACGCCCCCTTTATCGTACATTTACGATACTTTTTCGTCTCTGGAACGGACCCTTAGTTGGCCAGCATGAAGGATTACTCCTGCATTACGTAGAAGTTCGAGTTTGCAGTTTATGGAAGTGGATTTTTAGGCTTTTTCACTTAGTCGATTGCACGGATGAACCAAGTGAGTAATTCATGATTAAGTTTTGTTCCTGAGGTATTTTAAAGCAAAGTGGTCGAAATTTAAACTTAAACAACGGACCAGCCTTTTCCTAGTGTAGTGAAATAACAATATTAATTGTTCAAAATATTAAATTATTAAAAATTACTGTCCCCTTAAGTGCCTATCATTATTCCAGTGTTCTCGTTCAAATCTGTGAAGTCTTTTGAAAGATATGAAGAAGGATAAGCGAACTATAAGAATAGCTGTGATTGAAGTAAGCAAATACTGAGTATTTTAAATATATATTTTTATAATATATATTGTAACATATTAAATATACTCCTATCGATTATGGTTTGCATGTATACACGCATGAATAATAACCACACGTTGTACAAACAGTTCTAATTTTTGAAGGAAGTGTATACAATTCTAACTGCGGAAGCAAAACTTTACGAAGAACTAAAAAAATACTTTGAATCTCTTTTCATGTTGACGTAAGTTACTTAAAAAATTATATAAATATCATAAATCACCCTCTTTTTTGTGACCTTTTCGTGTTTTTATGAAATCACGACTTAAATGTCTATCTGCGGTTTGATAATGCCAGGGTAATAGATAAAGTGTGACCGTAACTAAACCTACTGTTTTTATGTCAAAATGGTTATCTAAAGCCCAGTTCACACTATACAATTAATTGGGCCACTTAATTGTATTGTGTGAACTGGGCTTAAGTCGATTAATTGAATTTGGGTGACATCTGTCGTTCTGAGGTCATGAGCGATGGATCATTTACAGTTTAGGATATCAAAAAAATTACTTCCTTTAAGTTTGGATATGTCGTTTGACAAATACGTGTTTATTAGCATCTTGTTTAATAAGACGATACCCCCCATTTTAAAGTCCGTCATTCTTTTTAACTGCTAAATTGTGTTTAAGAAAATAGCGGTTTGGCTTTTAGTCCGGGTGACCGAATTGAGCGGACACCATATGACAACTTTTTTTTATTCAAAGAAGGAATAAATAAGGGCTGATTAAATCTGAGAAGACTACGAGCCCGGCGCAGATCTGATTAATCAGGGCGAGATATGTGTAAGGGCCACGCCAACGGGGGGATACGTTGGGACGACACCCGGGGCGGAAGAATTCCAATCACCTGTTACGGGATTGGTGGTCGTCCTCACACGGCCATCCACAAACTCTGCCTCCCAGACGCTTGGGATTACAGGAGTACGCCACTACTCCCGGCCATATGACCACTCAAGCTATTGATTGAAATTAATTTGTTATTAAGAAATTTACAATCAAAAGCTTGGAAGTTTAAGCCATTTTATATTCGATTTCAATTGCAATTATTCATTTCATAATTTTAAATAACTTTCTACAAAGCATAAAAGTTACTTTTGGCTATAATATTGGGCTAATATCAGTTTTTAAAAGGCTAAGGGGGACGTTCAAATGGGGAGGACCTTAAATGGCTTATGGGTTTTTTTGTGGCAGGGCTGGCCTCAACCCTCCCACGTGGTTTCAATTTTCCATTATCTCTGTTAAAAGGGCCTCAAACAATGCAGGTTAATAACAGAGTTTAATATTATTACTATAATTATATTAATTATAATATTATTTTTAATTTTATTTAACCAGTCCTAGACCTATTTTCAAATAAGTATACATCTTTGGCTCATTGAAATTTTGAAGTTTAGTTAATCATAGTACAATAGTGAATACATTTCTTTCGTTCATTCTTCGATGTTTATGGTTGATAATTAAATTTAAGTAATAATTTCTTATTTTTTATAATGTTGGTGGTGAAAATCAACATTGAAGCTGTGCTTCCCGAAATCTCAACTTTCCTTTGCCATGTTGCTATTTCATATTTATTCCTTATCGTATAATTTATTAGTAATGTAACTTTCAGAGTTAAACAAATATTTGTCTCTTTAAAGCTTTAATTATTAAAATATTATTTTTACGTATTTCAGAGTTGAAATTGAACCGCACTCTTCGGTTGAGTTCAATGAAGTAGAAGTTTTTGATGAAGTACCTTGGGTAAGAAAAAAACTAAGTAGACAAAAATTTGTCCTGAGTATGCAAAATAGCAAAACACCCATAGAAATCTGACGGCAATGCCTTTCCACAAGTTCTGGTTTCATGGAAACCATTCTGACTCTCTCATACCAAATGTTTAATTCCGTTTCGTTTTGAAAGTTTTCAATTCCTGACTCATTCGGTTTCTCGTAAAATATTCTTGGGTAAGCGATGTAAATGACTACGATTCAAATCATGCCCTCTCGACTGCATCGGGCCACTTCACCTTTGTCCGTATCGAACACACGATGACCAGCATCAACCGATATTTAAAGGATGATCATGCTATTAAAATAAAGCAAGATTTGGACATATTTCCGTCAAAGATGAGCCTGTACCACCCTAAATTATAAAAAAAGTTATAAATTCAGTTAAAACGCCAATTAACATATACATAGTTATTTATAAATCGCCGCTCCACCCTATAACATAAACTGTCGCGGTGCCCTCTTTCATGTGCATTCATATAAAAACAACTAATAAAAAATACACTTAAAGAACTATCATCTTATCTCTGTTTCATATATTTATTTACAAACTTTCAATTAGGGTTAAATTTCTTAAAAAAAAGGTCGTTTGAGTATAATTGATACTAATAGTCTGTCGGGGTGGACACAGATGGTGTCCCTTTGACCTCTAGTGGTGTCTCCACTGAAAAAAGTATTTGTAATATCTAGAAATGAAATTTGAGACTTTTAGCAGTTTTATTTCCTTAAACTTCGGTTAGTTGGGCATATAAAATGCTCAGGATGAAAATATAAGCGAATAAGTAGATTAGTCCATTATGAAAAGGGATAAAAAAGCTAAACCCTAAACAAATTTGAAGAAACTTAATAACTTACAAATAGCTCGTACCGATAGGTATTCGAGCAAACAAAAAGACGCGAAACTCGGACCAAATAGATCTTTGAGTGAAAAATTAAATTAAATGAAATAAAATAGCCAGAATTTCCAACGGTCAACCGGTTTCGTCCTATTCGGGACTTGTCAGTACCGTGCGGGAAGGGTGGCTTGGGACTATTACACCGAAAAAAGAAACCAACCCTAAACATAAAAATTTCAAAAAGAGTACAAACAATTTCACTTAAAATGCTAAAACACTTAAAACTGTGAAAATAACTTTATCCAAATTATTGTCTCGTGACCATCCTTCACTTTCCAAAGTTTACACTTTTAATGTTTAAATATTCATGAACACCGTGCTGCACGTATTTTCCAAATCAATGGCCTTCCCCTTTCTATGAGAATAATGAAGACCACCATAGCCTTCCTTACATATTTCCTGCCATTTTACGTATATTTAAAAGAAAGTCGTCTATTTGAAGCTTTTCTAAACTCTTCAACAATATCAAATTATATTTTTACTAACATATAAGACAAACCGGTATTAAATTAAATTTTTAAATTAATTTAAAACTTAGGTTTTGGTATTGAATATGAATTATTTCATAAACTCCTCCGCGTTTTCGAGTAACAGACAGGAAAAGAGCACCATACGAGTTAAAATTTTTCCCAAGAATATTTAGATTTTTAGATTCCCTTCTTCCTTTGACGATTTCCTAAGATTTCCCCGGATTTTTACAGTCCAAAATCAAAATATTTTTAAATGAATTTTACTTTTATGAGACGTTAGGGATGCAACGGATAACCGGAACCGTGATGAACCGAGTAAATTCTAGGAACCAGAACCGAAACCGGAACCGATAATATAAAAATTTGATAACCGTATCCGGAACCGGAACCGATATTTGTAAAAAAAATGATAACCGAAACCGGGACCGGAACCGAGTTTTCCATTGTTTTAAACGGTTTTTAAACGGTTCTACAACTTCATTTACAAGCATTTAGCGCATGTTGAAATTTAGTAATGAAACTTCCTAATTTACTATTAGTTTTTATTATAAGCTCATCTTTATCCTATCTCAGATAACTCTATGTGGGTTTCTACGTAACGGTCAACTGACACACACTTACGTATTCTCAATTGAAAATGGGCTCGTCCTCCAAATGTTTGCTTTAAAAACTGGCATAATCCGGAAATCCGCGATAGTTTTAGTTTTATATTCTTCAGTCGGAAAACTTGACACAATTTCACAAATGTAGCAAAGGCCACATAAAATATTTATCGTCTACTGCTACTAGTGTGCCTTCCGAGCAATTTTTTAGTGGGGCAATGGGCAAGCGTAATTTTTGATCCCTTCGCAACCAACTTAGAAGAGAAACAGCAGAAAAGCCAGTGGCGTAAATAACGCCCCGGCAGACTCTGCAATGCGGGGGGGGGGCTTCCATCGAGGAGCCCCCAAATTGCCTACAGGACTGTGTACAGTCCAACCGCGTGAGGACTCGTCTAGTTTTTTCTCCTGTCAGTTCAAGTTAATGTTTTTCTTGCTTCAAATATTTTTTTATGTTTCAACAGGCGCTCCCAAAACTTTATAAATACAACCACAATAACCGTCACATAAATATCCAAACAACGCACATAATGAAAGTAGCATACCGAAGTTTGAAAAGAATCGAGACACGTGTTTTATAGCAGATCGTTAAACCTTGTAAATTAATGACTAAGTTGTGTTTCTGAATTTAAAGTTTTTAAGGTAAGGCTAATTCATTTGCATAATATAATCGCTGGCCTGGGTAGTTTTTGTCTAGAAAATCTAAAATTTCAACTTATGCATTTGCTTACATTTCACAAATGACAATGCTTATTGAACGAAATAATATGGACTCCATTTAGAACGTTATACTCAACTGAAATCAAAACGAGTCTTAGAAATCCTGTCTTTATATTTTTCAATGAAATGAGGCAGGAGCGTATGGAGCAGGTGGGCAATGCCCCTCCCTAGAGTTTTGCTGGGAGGGGCAACTAATGTTATTACCCCTACTTTTTGGTCAGTTGAAATCTTCAAAAACTCAAATTCTCAATTTAAAAGCATATAAAGCTTATAGAAGCTCAACTGTGTGTTTTCCCGCCAATTTACATAGTAGTCAAACAGTAACACTTGCATTTGGTGAAGTTACACTCCAATAAAAATTCAAAATCTTAAATTCATAAACGACTCTAAAGATTAAAATACACTTCGTATGATAACTGTTGTTACTGTTAATAACTTAATGACATTCGCGACCGATTACTCACTCTACATCGGGGGCTAAGCTCCTAGACCCCCGTTACGTTTTTCTTTGCTCCCTCCAACTTCTAAAAAGTTCCTACGCCCCTGAAATAAGGAGCGGAAGGGAAGGCAATGTCTCCCCAAAACTTGAAAGTACATAATTTCCTCCCCCCCCCTCCATCTTGAAACGATGAAACCGTGGGAATTTTCAAACAGAATATTTAATTTTTACCCTACTTTATTGAATAAACAAATAACACGCTTACATGAGTTCCCTATAAGAGAATAGTAGCAATAATTTTTTTAATTATTTTAAATTAAGTCATCTAGATCGTGATTCTGGTTGAACTTGGTGGTCTGAACTCCAGACTTCTTCTTAATCGTTTCACTTAGGGCTTAAAGCCATTTTTAAGCGTTTTATATATTTAACATGCAAGTACGTGTTAAATCTAATTGTAGAAGGCGATACATGTTAGCCCTAACTCTGGATGGCGATAATCGCGACTCGGCCCCAATGATTATAAGGGGCCCCAAAAACAGTTTCGCGGGAAGACCCCGAACCCATAGCTACGTCACTGAGAAAGCTACTATTTTTAAAATATAATTTATCAAAAACAAATTTTATATTCTAAATAAATAAATGTGGTAGATTTTATTTCTCTTTAACTTCATTTGAATTGCTTGTGTATTTAACTTTAATTAATACTAAACACACTGGAACCGTATAGGAACCGGAACCGATCGGTTCTAAATTTTGAGAACCGGAACCGGAACCGATAAAGCAAAAATTTAGGAACCAGAACCGGAACCGAGATAGTCCCAAAAAGTGGAAGTTCAATACGACATGAGATAATTGATCCACTGTTTGACCTACTGCATTCTCAATTCTTGTGACTTGTCCCTTGGCAGCTTGTCTTTTTCTCACATGAGCATCCATAATGTTGAAACTCCAAAAAACTCGTTATTAACGTTGTTGGTTTTAGAGTGCTTGAAAGGCGAATCCTCGTCCGTACTTCCCTATAGCCCACGGAAATGTTTTGCCGATTCGACGATTAGTTCGATGGTGTAAACAAGTTGGCGACGGACCAAAAAATGTCGTGAATAGCGAAATAATAGACGCGTTCCTTGCCAATAAAACAGTTAACATTTAATTATAACGGAATTTTATGGAAAGTCAAAAATCCACACTTCTTATTTGAAAGAAAAACATTTTGTCTCTTTTTAAAATCTAAAAAAACGTTAGCCGAAAATACACCCGATTTTATCCTCGCATTTTTAAAACGTGTGCGATATAAATGTAAGATCGCGCAGAGGATAAAAATACGAAAACTTTGGGTACATGTGTTTGGAGATTTTAAAGTTATATAAACATTACTAAACAATACCTAAGAATTTAATTTCGTAGAGCGTGGTTGTCAAGTGGATTGAAACAGTAGCGGCGCCAAGGCTGTCGTTGCTTAGTGGCCCACAAATGAAATTGAGGGGGCGTGTGGGATTCATACCACGTGCCTACGTAGTCAGATCACCTCTTTGGTAATTGATATCAGGGAAAGTCTTGGTAATTGAACTAGCCCACAGTGGAACCGTTGCATCCTTATGAGACGTTTATGAATTTCCCTTATATTTTGTTAACAATTACTCTTCAGTTAAGTTTAACATAAAAACGTGCCATTTCAGCGTTTAATTTAAATGTTTAAAATTTACCTGAAAGCTTAAAAGTTTTTATAATAGCTTTTTCAGTTCACATAGAGTCCACGTTCAAATTTCGCGTTGGTCGCTTCGGGGCTCTATGTAAACTGATTTGATCATGGAATTGTAGTTTAATTACAACTAAATATTTTTCAAAGAGGTTTCAGATTAATATAAAAATCGCCGAATTTTAACAAATTCGTTAAATTCTTTAACCTTTCCTTGACTTTTTAGGCCTAGTTCAATTACCAAGACTTTCCATGATATCAATTACCAAAGAGGTGATCTGACTACGTAGGCACGTGGTATGAATCCCACACGCCCCCTCAATTTGTGGGCCACTAAGCAACGACAGCCTTGGCGCCGCTACTGTTTCAATCCACTTGACAACCACGCTCTACGAAATTAAATTCTTAGGTATTGTTTAGTAATGTTTATATAACTTTAAAATCTCCAAACACATGTACCCAAAGTTTTCGTATTTTTATCCACTGCGCGATCTTACATTTATATCGCACACGTTTAAAAAATGCGAGGATAAAATCGGGTGTATTTTCGGCTAGCGTTTTTTTAGTTTTTAAAAAGAGACAAAATGTTTTTCTTTCAAATAAGAAGTGTGGATTTTGGACTTTCCATAAAATTCCGTTATAATTAAATGTTTACTGTTTTATTGGCAAGGAACGCGTCTATTATTTCGCTATTCACGACATTTTTTGGTCCGTCGCCAACTTGTTTACACCATCGAACTAATCGTCGAATCGGCAAAACATTTCCGTGGGCTATAGGGAAGTACGGACGAGGATTCGCCTTTCAAGCACTCTAAAACCAACAACGTAAATAACGAGTTTTTTGGAGTTTCAACATTATGGATGCTCATGTGAGAAAAAGACAAAGCTGTCAAGGGACAAGTCACAAGAATTGAGAATGCAGTAGGTCAAACAGTGGATCAATTATCTCATGTCGTATTGAAGCTGTACGTGGATATAGTGGAGAAGGTTTCGAAAGATTTGGACGAAGCTCACGAAGGCATAGCTAAAACCATTGATCCAGCAGGTGACTTCGATCTTCACGAAACCGAGTACAACGCCAATATCGCTCGGATTGAGCAATTAAATGTCTCGTTGGTCACTGAAGCCAACACAAGAGCAGCCAATGCACCAGTTAGGCCAGCCAGGCCAATTAGCGAATTTCGATTAAATAAGTTGGAGCTTCCTACCTTCAGCGGAGGTTTCATCGATCGCTTACCGGTCCACGATCTTTTATGGCAACCGTACACAACAACGAATCCCTAACGGGAGCTCAGAAGTTTCAATACTTGAAGTCATCATTACGAAACGAAGCAGCACTCATAATTCAATCTATCCCGGTAACTGACGCTAATTACTTGGAAGCTTGGGATATCTTGGACAATCGTTAAGAACAAAAGATAAATCATCGACACCACAACTAAATGCATAAGAGCACTCAAAAATCTACAAGAACCAGTTCAACACTGGGACGCCATCCTACTACACCTTATAAAAGAAAAACTCGATTCAGAATCTCGCCGGCAATGGGAACTATCCCTGAGGGGTAACGGAATGCCAAATTTCGACGAACTCGTAATAATCCTGGAGTAACGGGCCAGAGCGTTGGCAGCAGCCCCGCCAGCACCTACGAATATTGCAATCACCAAATCCAAGGCTCTAATACATCAGAGGCTGAGTACAAAAGCTCATCATGGTACTCTGAGCGAGTCTTGCAACTTTTGTAACGAAAACCATTCAACGTACCGATGTACAAAATTTCTGAACGCATCTTCAGCCGAGCGCTGGAACATGTTTAAGAATAATTCCATGTGTTTCAACTGCTTACGAACTGACCATCAAAGCAACGAATGCAAATCTGGCCATTGTAGAAAGTGTAAATTCAGACATATGCTTTTACATCCAGACGTACAAGAGAAGGAACCGCCAAAAATGAAGGCTATCTCTGGCATCGTTTCATGCCCTTCTCGAGACCTAAACGGAACCTCTCAAGTGATTTTGGCAACGGCAATGGTCCAAGTCAAGGGTTTCGGCGATCAACTATTTCCAGCCCGAGCATTGCTGGACTCAGGATCGGAGGTGACGATCGAGGCAATAATTCTGAACAAGGTTACGGACAAGCTACCGAACAGTCCGTTCGACCCGAGATCCTGCGAGCATTTAAAGGGCTTGAATCTCGCAGACCCGACGTTTCATATCCCCGGACACGTGAATATTCTACTAGGTGTGGATGTGTACCTAAGTCTCTTGCAAGATGGAATTTGCAAGGGCAAAGAAGATCTTCCCGGTGCCTTTAACACTCGTTTCGGATGGACAATTTCCGGTCCACTACTCATAAAAGGAAGAAGTCCGACGATAAAGGTCCAACATTGCAAATTGGAAGATGAATCGAAGACATCCACCCTCGAAGAATGTTAACACCAACTGAAACCCAATGCGAACAGCTTTTCGAAGAATCGCATACGCGTGACTCGACAGGAAGATTCACCGTACGATTGCCAATGAAAAAGAACCCGCCAATTCTGGGGGAATCCAGGCACATGGCCGTTCGTCGGTTCTTACAAACAGAACGACGTTTACAATTCAAGTACCGCAAGTTCATGGGAGAATACCTGGCTCTTGGACACATGGAACTCATTCCAGACGATGTCAAAAACAAACACAAATCCACCGTTCTACTTACAACAGACTATAACTAATTAAATGAGACCTAGCTGTGCCCCTAAAAAATTATCACGCGTTATTCAAAAAAGATAGTACCACCACAAAAGTCCAAGTCGTGTTCGACGCATCAGCCAAATCTACATCGGGCGTTTCATTAAACGACACGCTTCTCGTCAGACCGAAACTTCAAGATGATCTAGTCAATCTGCTTATTCGATTTCGTCAACATCGCATTGTCATGAAAGCAGATCTTACCAAGATATTTCGCCAAATTTGGGTACACCCGGATGACAGGGATTACCAAAGAATTGTATGGCGAACTAACCCCAACGAACCGTTGCAAAATTATCCGTTGCTAACAGTCACATATGGAACCACATCAGCGCCATACTTGGCAACGAAAGTCTTGAAGCAGCTCAGTCAGTACGTTAAGGACGAACTCCCACTGGCGTCTTCAGCTGTGAAAAATGACTTCTACGTGGATAATTTGATGTCCGGTGAAGAAACAATGCAATAGGCCTTGAAACTTCAAGCTGAAATAATTCAAGCTACGTCTCAAGGTGGTTTTGAGATCCGTTATTGGGCATCCAATGTAGCGGCATTGTTGTATCCATTCCCCGCAAACCTAAAAGATCTTCAAAAACCACTATCAATCGATAACGACGAATCAATGAAGACCCTTCGTCTCTTTTGGACTCCTTCTACTGACCACTTTTCGTTCGTGGTTACTTCTTCTCAATCAAGAATTTCGATCACCAAGCGAACAATTCTATCGGATACGGCCAGAGTATTTGATCCCCTGGGTCTACTCACTCCAGTTACAATTCGAGCCAAACTTCTCCCACAGGAAATGTGGCAGATCAAATTAAATTGGGACGAACCTCTACCCCAATCACTCAAAAATAAATGGAGGTCATTTCGAACAGACTTACCAAAAATCGAAAACATAACCGTACAACAACACATTTCGCAAGCGAACGCTACACAAGCTAGCTTACATGGATTTTGTGACGCTTTGGAGAAGGCCTACGCAGCGACGGTTTATCTGAAGACCGTAAACGCCCAAGGAAGGATCAAGGCGCAAATAATCGCTGCAAAAACAAAGGTCGCTCCGTTAAAACTAATCACTCTGCCGAGGTTGGAACTTTGTGGAGCATCACTTCTTGCCTCTCTGATGCAACTTGTCAGAGAGTCTCTGAAAATGGAAATTACCGACGTTCATTGTTGGTCGGACTCAACAATCGTCCTAGCATGGTTGAAGTCTGCACCTCAACATTGGAAAACATTCGTGGCTAATCGGGTTTCCGAAATACACGAAAAGCTACCGAAGGCTCAAGGGCATCACAAAAACCCAGCTGACTCTGCCTCACGAGGAATCTCCGCTAACGAGCTTCCTCAAAATGAGTTGTGGTTGCATGGACCTGACGACTTGGATTCTCTTCTAACAACAAGATAACAGAACGATAACCAACAATAGCCAATGAACTGCTTGTCGGAAGAAAGACGAGTAGTCGCGTTGGTGACGCATTGTCAAATGGAAATAACCTTACTAACAAAATATTCGTCGCTAAGCAAACTCCTTCACGTCACCGCTTACATACTGCGGTTAATTTTCAATTGTTGCCACGTGAAAGAAGAACGAATTTCTGGTGCTCTATCAAGAAAAGAAAACGAAAAGGCCTTATTTCATTGGATTAGAGTCGTTCAAAACAACAGTTTTGGCAAAGAGATAAGCCGCCTCAAACAAAACAAGAAACTACCAACGAAAAGCAAAATTCTATCGTTACAACCGTACGTCAACGAGAAAGGAATTCTCAATCCAACCTATCGTATGAAAAAATGCACCCAGCATTGCTATCAAGACACAGCAAAATGACCAACCTTCAAATTCAACACGAGCACGAGAATTATTTTGACGGCGGTGCTCAGTTGCTAGCAACTACCTTGCAAAAGCGTTTTTGGGTCGTGGACTTCGCGATGCCATACGCTTCCACATTCGAAGATGTATTCCGTGCGTTCGCCAACAGGCCATCACGGCGAAACAACTAATGGGCGATCTACCCCAGGCCAGGGTAAATCCAGCACGAGCCTTTTTGAAGTGCGGCGTTGACAACGCAGGCCCATTCACCCTTAGACTCATGAAAGGACGAGGCCATCTCCGGTTTAAGGGCTACATTTCGGTCTTCGTCTGCTTTACCACGCGAGCGATTCATTTGGAATTGGTCAGCGTCATGACCACCGACGCATTTCTCGCAGCCTTAAAACGCTTTGTCGCTCGACGAGGAAAATGCTCGGATATCTACAGCGACTGCGGAACAAATCCATCGTCTCCGCGAACAACAACGAACAAATGTCAAGATGGCTCGCTGACGAAGGTACGAGCTGGCACTTCAACCCACCTACCGCTCCACATTTTGGAGGTCTTTGAGAAGCAAGAGTGAAGTCAGTGATGTATCACTTGAAATGAAATCTTGGCACTACAATTCTTAACTTTGAAGAAATGCAAACGCTTCTATGCCAAATAGAAGCCTGCCTAAATTCGCGTCCATTGACGGCGTTAAGCTCGGACCAAACCGACTTCGCCGCTTCAACACCCGGACACTTCTTAATCGGAGATGCGCTTACCGCCATCCCAGAACCCGACTTGACTTCAGAAAAGGTCAATCGTCTGTCGCGTTGACAGTTGGGCCAACAATTCCTACAACACTTCTGGAAACGTTGGAGAAGTGAATGTTTGTCGCGCCTTCAACATAGACCGAAATGGACAACACCTAATCCAAATCTAGGCGTCGATGAACTAGTGCTGCTTAAGGATGAAGACCTTCCTCCTACGAAGTGGAGAATGGGAAGAATAACGCAACTTCATCCCGGAGAAGACAACCACGTTCGCGTAGTTTCAGTCAGAACAGCTGACAAAATATTAAAAATGCCCGTCGTAAAATTATGTCAATTGCCCCTAGACTAAATCTTTTCCTAAACATTTTTGTTAATTGAAATCAATTATTTCAAGGTGGGTGGAATGTTTAGTATTGTATATATATCTTTAAAATCTCCAAACACATGTACCTAAAGTTTTCGTATTTTTATCCACTGCGCGATCTTACATTTATATCGCGCACAGAGATAAGGGAGTGCGTTTACCGATAGGGGCACCTGCGGGCGGGGGAAACGGGGGTGAAACAGGCCCCTGTAGGGGCCCCATTTTGCGTACATTTTCGGCAGGTCAAAAGGTTAGGTCAATAGGTTAGATGATTTACGATGTTATAAAACCTGGGTCAATAGGTTATCTGCCCCTATGCAAACAGCCGTCAAAACCGATCCGTCATAGTTAATGTCGGGCCCCTGTCTTTCGAGTTGGTAATAAATAGGGGATACATGCTGGGATGAAAGAAGGAGGAACAGTTCCTCCTAAACGTTGGATTTTCAAATAAATAAATTATGAATTTTAAAACCGTTTAAAGTCTCTTTTCATTTGGTTTTTCACAATGTGTTTCCCTTCACTTCTAAAAATACTTACTTAAGTTAGTTTGTATGAAATACTTACTAATACCCGAAAGATGGACTTTAGAGTGGATAAGATTTGTAAATATCATTTCGAAACTAATAATTTTCACGCTTTATTTAAGTCAAGCAATTAAATTTTTAAAAATGAAAGAAGTTAAACAATACAAATATAGTCAGAAAGATATTATAAAAACACTAAAATTAAAATTAAATGAAAAACTCTTTATTCAACTTTAATACGTTACGCTATTTAAGAAACGTAATTTTAGAAAACAGACATAACGTAAAACCAATGTGATGAAACAAAAATAATATTAAAACGACTTATATTTTCTTACACACGATTTTGCGGTACCACACAGCGATTTTGTGAGATTTCACAACGGCGCAATTATTAGGGTCACGGTGAAAATGACAATGTTTATACAAAGAATGGTAGATAATTTAGGACAGTCTAAATCCTCGACGTTAACTCCTATGAAATCCGATAAAACTTTGGCCTTTACTAAACCTTTACAAAAAAAAACGTGAACCCTTGTTCTTTTATATAATTTGCGATGGCTCCTAGGCTGTTGTAGTCTTCCCGTCCGTCGTCCCAACGGAGATCGCAAATGTTCCAATACAACCATCTACACTGCCATTTATCTTCTTCCGTAAGACTGGAATATGGATATGGTGGTTTAAAGGTCCAGACGTTATGCTTCTCCGTTTCCGCATCGTAAATAGCTAACTCTTTAATTATCATTTCTCCATTCACACGGAAAAAGTTTGCCTCGATAAAACATGTCCTTTTCATTTCTAGAAATAAACTTGTTTTAAAAAAAATTAGAACATGTAATTAAGACTTCGCTCTGAAAACACTGAAGCTTCCATCAGTCCAGTAACTTTACCATATGAAAAATTTTCATCAGGTCAATTGAACCCAAAAACATTTTCTACGTTATTAGTACTTTGCACAGATATTCTGACTTGAACCGGGGTTTTTAATGCTTGTTGAATTGAATGGATAAATTATTTCAGCTTTTATATAAAGGATATCGGTTGGATAGAAAAAAATCTTATTCAAAAGCTGAAGTATATTTTATTATTTAACACCATCACTTAAAAACCACTTTGTCCAAGTCTGATAAGCGGAGTTGGATAATTTTTCGATTCAATTATTGTAATTCTGGGGAAAAAAATTGCATGTAATTAAGTTTTCGCATTGAAAGAAGCTTCAGTGTTTTCATAGTGAAATGTAAGGGGAGTTGGCTTTAAATATAGTGGAAAATTACCTTTGTTATTCTATGTTCACCCATTGAGTATGGTAGCAGATGAAAAAAAATTAATTAGCCAAACTAATACTGTTATATATGCAAATATTTCACTCAGAATCAAAATTATTGACTCCCAAAAAATATTAAGCTATTTTATTATTAACATACAGAGCTAGTCAGACTTAGGGAAGCGTGTTTTAAGATAAGTTAAAAATGAATTTGGGGAAAAAAATTGCTTGAGTTTTTAATTTTACGTTACAGAGTGGCTCCCATTTAATTCTGAGTGAAAAATTTTCAAAAGTCAAAGTTATTGGATTGCATGAAACTTTAGTGTTTACAAATTTTTCACTCGAATCATCACATTAACTGAACCCAGAAATATTTATCGCGACAGATATTGCATTCACTAGTGGTAAATACACGCTTGGTTATAAATTCATATATATTTCTTATAATAGTTTCTAGTGAAGGCTACCAGTAATTAAGAATTAACATTACAACTAAATAATTATATATAAAAATAATGTGATTTCTAAGGTAGCTTTAAAAAAATAACCTAAAACAATCTTACTTTTTAAAAATGACTCTTTAATATCAAAAATCGTCTGTCATACTCGGAAACAATTAATTGATCACTGATGTCGTTTCTAATATTTCTTCAGCTTTTAAAGAAAAAAAAGAGTTACTCGAGAAGGGTAAAATAGTCCATATTTAAATTTACAGTGATTCTTATTTTGCATTCCACTTTCATTTTAATCCTTAAGATAGAATCGTTCAGTACTTTGCGGATATAAAAAGAGGGACTCGTTTAAATGGAAATATTTTTAAACTTCATTTTAATATCATTAGCGTGTAAGTGGTGCATATACCCAAAATTGAACCGCAAGTTCAGATATGCAAATACATAGAAAATACTATAAAAACATCTTAACTCTACTTTTAATACATCAAAAAAATTCCGATATTCAAATATTTCAAAATACTCAATTAATGTACTAAGTTACGTTTAAAAAGAACCTTTCGTAAACATGAATTCATCCAATTGTTAAACATAGATTCCAGATTAGATGGTGTATGTATGATGGGTAAGACTCTTGTCAGAAAGATGAATTCTGCTTTTAATATGTTAAAATACATTTCGACTATACAAATATAGTTTTCGCACTTTAAATTTAAATATAGACTATTTTACCATTCTCGAGTATCTTGCATATTGAAATTGTTACGCATACAGGGTTACCATTTAATTTTGGAATAGATCACCAAGCTAAAAATATAAAAATTGATAAAAACTTACATGGCTACGTCCTCATCCGAGAACAGCGGAGATGGATTTCTAGTGGACTTGGTTGGATACAAAAAAAGAACAGAGTTGTGATGTCTTAGGGACCAAATCCCTTGGTTTTTATACCCAAAAGGACCCCCCATACACACTTTGAGGGGCACCCAAATACGTAGGGGCCATTTGGGATAGTTAAGAGGTTCTATTCCCGCTACTAGTTTATGGGCCTTCATAAAGTTCTACGCGCAAAAAAAAAATTTTGGTGGGAACACTCGTTTGTTATAACCATTTTAGCGCTAAGAATCCACACCTGATGTAAAAAGTTGGGGGCCACTTTTTCAATTTATTCGCCATGGTCTCTACAAATCATAGAATGTCGTAGAAAAATAAACAGTTTTTATAATACACTCGGCTCTTTTTTACCAAAACGACACTTTTAGCTAGCAAGGGGGGACACCCGCTGTGTCTATTTTACGCGCTGGGGGTAAGGGCCATTCTCTAGCTACCCTTTACCCCTTAGGGCCCATATTCCGTAAGACGGATAGCTTTGCGCATCGTGAAATTGTTTGAAAATAATGTTACACGGGGAAAGTGTTTGTCGGCGAAAACACAAAAGGCTCGACCCATTGAACTATTTGGATTTATTACATAACACCACTCGCACGTTGAGTAAAGTGTTTGACAGATGCCGTAAGGGGGCATTCCCTAAGACGGATAGGTTTTTGACAAGTGGTTGAGAAATAATGATGGGCCTATTGACCTATGGGTAAATAGGAACATTACTCGGGTTTATAGCTACTGGCTGTTTGCATAACATCATGTCAGATGATTCCACCACCCCCACCGAATAGGGACGCTAAAGGGGAGATCCTCCAACTATCGATAAATCATATGACCCTATTGACCTACCGAAAATGAACGCAAATGGGGTCTATATATAAAGCATTCACCACCGTCATCCATCGGCAGTACACTACAACCCGTTTCTCGAGCATCATGTCTAAACGAAGCTGTGTAGATAACGTTCCAGGGCCTACTAAAATGTCTAAATTTGACCCGACTCAGCGGAAAGTTAACCCTCGGTATTCACTTTCATCCGAGCTTTTCGTTCACGTCTGAACTCGATATATCTGTAGCTCTATGCAATAAAATCACACACCAGGTCTTTGAAATGTCTTCGCTCGCCTGGGATGATTTATACGGCCACTGGGAACAAATAAATGATCCCCAACGGTTGCCCTTTCGATCACCGTTCCCGCTATCTGATGCGCTAGTGACCGCCGCCATGTCTGACCAAAAAGAATTAACCTTGCAAAGTACGATATCCGAAGCGTCGGTCGTAATCAAAGCGCCGGAAACTCGAGAATTGGACAGACTCAAATATTTCATTAATTCGCACATTCAACTCCTTAAAGTGAACCAAAAACTCTTTGAATTAATGGGTTACGTTATAACCGATAATTATCGTAAAATTTACGAAATATTGTAGAAAGAACCATGTGCACCCAACAATTTATTTCTATCGGATGAACATGAAAGGTATGATACCGTTGTCCGCTATGCGTCCAATTACGTAACCGCATTTAAAATTATTGACGATTTTAAAGAAACAGTGGCTAATCAAAATATGTTTTGTGTATTTAACTTTTACAATTTGTTTACTATGGTATCTACAAACCATAAATATATTAAAAATAAATTGTTTTATCTTTAAGCGTTTTTTTTTCATCCGCTTAATGTACTGTAACTTTGAATGTATAAATAAAACCTTATAATTTTTATACACTCTTCTCTTTTTTTCCAAAACACTTTTACCGATGACCGCCCGCTATTTTACGGTACCCTTAGGGGCCCGAAAGTGTTTGTCGGCAGAAACCCTATTTATTACTAACTCGAAAGACAGGGGCCCAACATTAACTATGACGGATCGGTTTTGACGGCTGTTTGCATAACATCGTTGTCCACACCGCCATAGGGGCAGATAACCTATTGACCCAGGTTTTATAACATCGTAAATCATCTAACCTATTGACCTAACCTTTTGACCCGCCGAAAATGTACGCAAAATGGGGCCCCTACAGGGGCCTGTTTCACCCCCGTTTCCCCTATTTAACGGTTTATAGCTGTTTGCATAACATCGTTGTCCACACCTGCCGAAGAGGGGCAGATAAACTACAATGAGGGTAACATCGTAAATCATCTAACCTATTGACCTAACCTTTTGACCCCGCCGAATATTGCCGCAAATGGGGCCCCTACAGGGGCCCGTTTCCCCTATTTAACGGTTTATAGCTGTTTGCATAACATCGTTGTCCACACCGCCATAGGGGCAGATAACCTATTGACCCAGGTTTTATAACATCGTAAATCATCTAACCTATTGACCTAACCTTTTGACCCCGCCGAATATTGCCGCAAAATGGGGCCCCTACAGGGGCCCGTTTCACCCCCGTTTCCCCCGCCCGCAGGTGCCCCTATCGGTAGACGCACTCCCTTATCTTTGCGCACGTTTTAAAAATTGCGAGAATAAAATCGCGTGTATTTTCGGCTAACGTTTTTTAAGTTTTTAAAAAGAGAACAAATGTTTTCATTCAAATAAAAAGTGTGGATTTTTGACTTTCCATAAAATTCCGTTATAATTAAAGGTGTTGTGTTTGTCACTAGATGGCGTTATTAGACAAGGCGCGCTCTGATTGGTTTGAGATAAAGCTCATAATAATGAGATAACCTTTATGTATATAAGCCGGTAAACGTGACCGCTAAGCAGTTAATTTGTTGGCGTTAATCATGTAAATTGTAACTTTTAACTTCAATCATGTATGTAAATTAAATAAAAAATGCTTTTATCAAAGCAGTTGAAAGGTTGAATTAAGGGGGAGTAGTTGAGATCTATGAAGGCGCAGATATTGAAAATGTTTTAGGTTTAAAGAGTTTTGTTTTTGGAATTTTCAAAAGCGAAATATATTTCTAAAATAATTTCCATCGATTTTCTTCACGTTTTATATATTTTAAAACCCTTCCCTTAAATTTGAGATTTGAAACTGTAGCAGTAAACTGATAAAATGTTTGGTATTATTGGATGTAATTAACGGTATTTAAAATAGTTTTAAATAAGTTTTACTAAACAATGTGTAATTCTTTTATGTCAAATTGACTTCTAATTGTCCATTAGCAGGGCCTCCACCCCCACTCCAGAGGTCCTATAAAATCCTATATTTTCGAAAATGTCCTATAACATCCTATATTTTTAGAAAAATCTTCAAAAAGTCCTATAAAATCCTATAATTTTGATATTTTGCTCATTTCAAATCCCGCCACTCATAATGTCAGTGAAATTGTTAGATTTAGCTATAGGATAAATTCCTATTCAAAGTCATTCTAGTCTATACTTTTGTCCTTGTTAACATGGTTAGCTAATAGTTTCTATTTTTAAGTGAAAATCAAAGATTTATTTAACTAAATATAGATTTAGTTTTTAAATGCATAAAGTTAGTTAATAAAATAGCATATATAGTCCTATAAAATCTTATAATTTTGAAAAAATAATCCTATAAAGTCCTATAATTTTGAAAAAATAGTCCTATAAAGTCCTATATTTTTAGAAATACAATCCTATTTTTCTTATAGAAAGTTGAAGATTTGAGTGGGGGCCCTGCATAAGGGTTTAGATAACAAGCTATAGGTGTATAACTGGTTCTAGTGAGCAAGTTAAATATGCTAATTTTTTTAGAGAAAACTGCTCTTGATTTCCCAGTGGAAGATTTTATTAAATCTAATGCGAAACGTTTTATTTTACATTAAAAGTGACCCAGCATTAGATCATCTGGAATCGCCAATTGTAGAATTTCACAGATTGAATCCTCGGAATGTAGTTGGTTATTTTATTATTATATTTATAATATTGAAATTGAAAGACAAAGCTACTTGGATAGGTTTCTTTTATTAAATAGACAATATTTTTACATTTACATTTTGTATTTATAGCATTTTGGTATTTGATGGATGTGGTTACGTAATATGAAAACTGAACAAGGGAAAACATTGTTACAGATCAGTTTCGTAATCTAATATTGATTAAAAATAGAGAAAGAATACCCTCGCAAGAACGCTTATCTAATAATTACCATTTATGTACAATAGTTTATTTCGATAACAATGATGTGACAGAAAGCTTGTAAAATTTTATAACAATGATGCGGAAAAAGCTCGTAAAAATAATTTATCCGAGATACAAGAAGGCCAGCGAAATATTTCTTATTCTTAAACCCACATCTCTACCCAGCAACCACAAAATCGTCCTTTGGACATCCGATGGACGTCACACTCGGATCTTTCCTTCGTCCGTAGGACGCCCCAAAATCCACGGTTGACGTCGGTTGGACGTTACCAGACGCCCAAATGTCCGGTTTGTCTAGAGCCTATGAACATCCCTAGCCTCTAGGACGATCATACGGATGTCAGCTGGATTTTTAATAGTTCATCTGAGGTTTTATTTTGGGTTAATTTTGCGCCAGCAACGACGTCTTAGGGACGTTAATTACTATTTAATATTAATTAAAAATAATTTATTCACAGTTATTTTCAAATTTTCAGTGAAATACATACAATTGTGAATTACGAAATAAATATTGCAAACCATACATATTTTCTGCTATTTTAATTTTGAAAGCTATATATTAATTTATTAATGCATTTCAATAAATTATACCTTTATAAATTTGAGCTTTAAGTGAACCCTTGACTGAGAGTGAAAAATAATAAAATGTTATGGGCAGGGCCGGATTAACCCCAATATCTTCCATAAGCAAATTAAAAATTTTGGTTTCCCCCCCTCATTAGTTAGTAGACGCCGAATAGAGTAATGGCACTGTGACGTCCTATGCTCTATCGTGGAATCTTAATAAAGTTTATTTGTCATCTTAAAACAACATCATTCATAACAAATGGAGACGGGGTACGTACGAATTCACACCGGGAAGTGGAATTAAGCTTCCAAGGCCCGATCTACCGCATGCCTGATACGCCTCTCCAAGCTCAAGATAGACTATTCATTCAACAAGGAACTATGTCTGGAGTATATGGAAGGTTAGAAAACTTTGACAGTCGAACTGAATCCTGGTCCCAGTACTCAGAAAGGCTCGAGGCCTATTTCACTGTCAATAATATCACTGAAGATGCAAAGAAACAGGCAATTCTACAAACGGTATTGGAAGCCACTACCTATTCATTATTGAGAAATTTGATTCGACCAACCACTATTCCTTCGAAGTCATTTCCTGATTTGGTATCCGTTCTTGACCAGCATTTCAATCCTAAACCATCCAAAATTGTGGGACGTCTACGATTTAACAATCGTAACAGGTAGCAAGGTGAAAGTATTGCTGTGTATATTTCAGAATTACGCAAGCTGTCGGAGTATTGCTGCTTTGGAAACACTATAGACGAGATTATCAAAGACCGGCTGGTCTGCGGCATCAACGATGACGCTATGCAAAAGAGGCTCAAGACTGACTAAAGAGGATACACTCACGTTACAAGACGCAACTTGCAATGTTCAGGCAATGGAGACAGCCATAAAGAACACACGCCAAATTAAGAATGGGGAAGCTAATACTTATTCATCCAGTGGTCAGTCAACTAATCATATCTCTTATCAGAATAAACAAACAGCTCAGAGGTCAAAGAAGCGGCTTCAGAAAAAGACGTCTACAACAACTCCTCTACCTAATGCCAGTATTCCACGAAATAAGTTAACGCCAATCCAACATCACTGCAACAGAATGCCCATTCATCAAAGACAAGTGTTTTATCTGCGAGAAAATTGGGCATATAGCAAAGGCTTGTAAATCGGCAGTATCCGAAAAGGGCAACGTCAGGAAGAGAGAATATGGGAAAGGCACATCATGTCGAGCCAATCATATTGAGCCAACACACAACTTACATTTACGAGAGTATGATTTCCCGGTCAATCATATCATGTCGGGGGAGAAGAAACTGATGTTACCACACCACCTCCGGATATAGTCATCTGTCAAGTAAATGGAATCGACATTAAATTTGAAGTGGACAATGGGTCAGGTCAAAAGAATCCCATTCTCAAGATATGCATCACCCATTGTACCAGCACGCTAACCAAATGGATAAATAAGAATTTGCGGTGATTTTAAGTCTACTACTAATCCTGTGATCAACACCGAGGTATATCTTATTCCAAGAGCGCAAGACATCTTCGCTAGACTTGCAGGATGCAAATATTTTTCTAAAATAGATCTACGAGAAGCGTATAACCAGTTAGAACTTCACCCAGAGTCCCGAGAGTATACAGTCATAAATACCTCCAAAGGTATTTTTCAACATAACCTTCTACCGTATGCAATTTGTTCATCATCCGCAATATTCCAACGCCATATGAAAATGGTGTTACAAGAAATGAAACAAGTAATGCCATTTCAAGACGATGTATTACTGGGATCAGCAACTGAAGGTGAACACCTACAACCAATTGACACATTTTTGTCAATCATCCAACGTAACGGCCTGCGTATACGTAAGGAAAAATGCCATTTCTTCGTATCAGAAATAGAATTTCTAGGCCATAAGCTTGATGCAGAAGGTCTACATCCTTTGAACTGTAAAATGGACGAAATCATGAAGGCGCCAGAACCCGAGAATATTTAAACACTACGTTCATTCTTGGGTATGATCAATTATTATGGTCGGTTCCTACCGAATCACTCATCAAATTTGGCAGCTCTCCACAAACTACTGCATAAGGACACGCCATGGACCTGGGGTCCTGAGCAAAAGTCAGCATTTCAACGGGCGAAGACATCTCAGATGCTCGTGCATTTTGATATCAATAAAGAAGTAATTTTATTCCGCGACGCCTCACCTTATGGAATAGGTGGGGTGATCTCTCACATGCTGGAGGATTCCCAAGGACAACTCGTGGAACATCCAATAGCATTTGCGTCCAGAAGCTTGTCAGCTGCAGAAAAAATTATTCGCAACTGGAGAGAGAGGCTTTTTCTATTGTTTTCGCCGTCACTAAATTTATGGACTATTTGTATGGGAATAAATTTACACTTCTCACTGACCACCAACCTCTAGTATCGCTACTGTCATCACAAAAACCTGTACCACCCATGGCAGCCGCACGCATTCAAAGATGGGCATTATTACTGGCAGCTTTTCAATATGAAATTAAATTCCGCCAAGGTTCAAGTAATCAAAATGCTGACGCATTAAATAGATTACCTCTACCTACTACTGAAACCAAGACCCCAGTACCTGCGGAGTACGTCTTTTTGATGAAGGAAATCGATGATGGTCCAGTCACTAGTCTTCAACTAGAGAAAATGACAATCTTAGATGCAACATTGACTAAGGTTACACAATGCATGCAGCATGGATTTCCTAAGACGCAATTGGAAGGATAACTGTTGACATATCGGAAAAGACAGGATGAGCTTTCGAATTTCAATAAAATCTTATTTATGGGAAAACGCCTGGTCATACCACAAGCTTGCAGAGAAAAATTCTTAAAGGAGATGCATCACACCCACCAGGGAATTACCAAGATGAAATGTTTAGCAAGATCAAGGATCTGGTGGCCGCGAATCGACCAGGATATAGAGCAATGGGTAAAACAATGTCAAACCTGCCAAGAATATTCTGCAATGCCTCCATCCAAATTCCAAGCATGGCCTCAAACCATGGCAGCGAGTCCATACGGATTTCTCGGGTCCGATTGAAGGACGATATATTCTGATCACCGTGGATGCATATAGCAAAATGATTGAAGCTGACATAACAAGATCCACATCATCTGAAGCTGTTATAAATTGTTTGAGAAATCACATTTCAAGATATGGTATCATGCTCAACCTAGTTACGGACAGTGGTACATGCTTTACCAGTCAAGAGTTCCAAAATCTTACATCATCAAATGGGATAACTCACATGAAAACGGCTCCGTACCATCCCCAGTCAAACGGACAGGCAGAGAGGAGTGTGAGAACAATAAAAACTAGACTTAAGAAAATTTCTGGTGACATCACGGAAGAAGTTGAAATATTCAATTAGGGTTTAGACAAATTTCAATACGGAAGTCTAGAAGCACGGATTGCACGAATACTCACGAGTTATCGGAGGACGCCACTCGCACCAGGAAAAACACCTGCTGAATTAATGATAGGAAGAAATATAATTACAAGACTTGACCTATGCCATCGGGAGCTCAAAGTAAAGCCTAGAGAAACTTTGAAGACCCAGAATGAAGAAAAACATAAAAATGAGCCTTAGAAACCTATAACAAAATTCATAGTTAACCAGCTAGTCCATGTTAAGCATTATGGACGTGGGGCTCATTGGAGGAAAGGGAAGATACTAGCACATCTATGAAAAATGATGTATCAAGTGGAAACAATATTGGGTATGGTAAGAAGACATCAAAACCAAATACGTCCTAGGGCTCAAGAATCAGCCGAGTCCACAAATGTTCCCGAAACTGATCCAGAGATGTCCACCATCCTTAAGAACACTGAAATTCCAGAAACAACTGAGTCCACAACTGTTACCGAAACTGGTCCAGAGATGTCCACCCGCCCTAAGACCACTGAGATTCCTGAGGCAAAGATCAACGACCATGTTTTCTCATGGATGCCATCAAAAACCCACAGGACTACAATTCCAGTTAATCCAAACCCAGTCCGGAACAAAACGCCAAAGCCACGACTTGACATCAGGACATCAATTCCAGTAACATCTCCCAACACGCCGACACTAAGGAGGAATCCTGTCCAGATAAATCTAGCGAGGCAATCACTTAATCAGAGAGGGGTTCACTCGAGAAGTAGAAGTCAGCCAAACCCTTCTGGAAGCACCATTCAGCAGCGACTCGACTTTATGCAACCAGCCGCAAATCAAGTTTTCCCATTGGATTAATCAAGAAATATTCCAGATCAATCCCGAAAGATTTCAATACAACAACCTCAAGCCACTTTGCGTCCAAGGTCCTGAAGAACAATCAACCAACCAGCAAGATATCGGACATGAACTTTATAATTAGGCATATAGTGTTATCTTTAAAAGATAAGGTATTGTTGTGTTTGTCACTAGATGGCGTTATTAGACAAGGCGCGCTCTGATTGGTTTGAGATAAAGCTCATAATAATGAGATAACCTTTATGTATATAAGCCTGTAAACGTGACCGCGAAGCAGTTAGTGTGTTGGCGTTAGTCATGTAAATTGTAACTTTTAACTTCAATCATGTATGTAAATAAAGTTTATTTGTCATCTTAAAACAACATCATTCATAACAAAAGGTTTACTGTTTTATTGGCCAGGAACGCGTCTATTATTTCGCTATTCACGACAGGTATCTGTATTTTAAAAAATATAGAGTCAGCTTACTTCTAATTTCGCAAATGAGTTCTTATATTTCGTTTCAGGGCCGTTTTAACCAAATGTGGACCCCAAGGCAGACTGGTGGTGTGGGCCACGGTGGGCCCTCCCTACCAGAAATGCAGACTTTACTCGTTAAAATGGTAAAATGCACACTCAATCCTAAATCTAGTATAGTTTTTAAAACCATTTTTTCTTAAACGTTTGTGGTGCGGGCCCCAAGGCAGTTGCCTCGGTCGCCTGTGCCCTAAAACGGCATTGTTTCGTTTAGTATCCATGTTGAATCAATTTTCACAAAATATTTTAGGCATTCAAGACATTCGAATATATGATTTGATGTTTGAAAAGCCTCCCCTGGGGCGAGGTTTCTATAAAGACGATAGACCGATTGTTCTATCTAATTGCCTCGTTCCCTAGCGACACCCCGAAAATAAGTTGATTTTTGCAGACGGATTCTTACTGGGGATTTCACCTACGTTTCTCCCAAATAAGCCGTTAAAAATATCAATGGTTTTAGAATTATGGAAACTTAAATTAATTCACTCGGAATATTTGAAAGGATCAAGAGCATTATTTATCGTCAAGTATTGCGTTGTAGGATTCTAATTTCCGAAATACAAGTATTTTAACTTATTAAATGGTAGTTGTCTCCTAGAAATTCGCGGATGGAGCCAATAGTCATACAGCAGAAAACATATCGTAAAATAATAAGAATTTTATGTTTGACAAGGAATGGAAATATATTAAAGAATCTAAAACCGATAACTTTCGGTTTAAAAATATATAAGTCATACCCGAAAAGTAATAGGCTTAAATACCCTGAAACGATTAATAGTTGAAGCTGCTCTTACAATTCTTAAAACTAAATAATTTTGGCACTTGTTTAATATTCAACGTGAACAACTCCTTCTGCGTTGAGTTTTGTAAGTTATCTCCTTTTCTGTTAAAGAACCTTTCCTCCGAATACTTCAGATTCCTCTTTCCATTAAAACTTCTATAGGTTTTAAAGCAATAGTTAGTGTAAAGATGGTAGTGGTTACCCTCCAACGCGGTTTTATTTCCATTGTAACGCGGTTTTAAAGGCCTCAGACTTGTTATAAAAAAGTTTATAATTATTATATTTAAAAATTTAGGTTCTAGTTTAGAATAACTAAATAGCAATTAACCGATAGGCCACGAAGACTTAAGAATAAGGGCCCGAGACATTTGACGGAAAATGGAGAGACCCGAAACGGTGATCAAACTAAGTTAGAGAAGCCCAGAAAAATCTCAAGCCTATGAACCTGGTTAATTCTTCATCCGCCACTGACTGTATTGTTAGTTTAAGTAGTCCCTATTTTACCAAACACTCACTTAGACAACCGGGAGCTTATTCGATATTTTTACTTTATTTTCCAGAGTGCCGACATCCTTGTGTTGGACACGCAACTTAGTGTCTTTGAGAATTTCACACAACCCAATAAAGCGGTGCCTTCCTTTGTCTGGGACTTCAGCTCTTCAGTAATATTCAGTGCTGAGCCTGAGGAAATCTCTAAAGCTTGCGATAATTTATTTAATATAGATCTGGAGGTGAGATTCTGCGCGTAAAATAAACTTAGTTCCATAGCGTGCCTAACGTTAAAAGCTAGTGTTTTTCACGGATTTATATTTTTCATCGTTTCTTTGCACGAGATAATTTAGAAGGCTCTAATTTCTTTATCGTTAGGTTTTGTTCATCTTCGTGGTCTCGCTTCTAGTCGTTGCATCTTTAACCACACTGATATTGGTTTTACTGCCTAAAAACGAAAACATTTCATTGCTGGGAACATTCTTCGCCAACCTTTGGGAAGCATTTTTCTTGTTCTTTCTCCAAGGTAAATTTTTTTAACTGATATTTTATTTATGCAGCCCTTAATTAGCGTTACCTTAAAGAGATAGTGTCAGCTTGGTTACATTTTGAATTTTGTGATTTAGGGTAGATCGTAAGAGATATTTCTACGTCCAGAATTTTAATATACAGGGTGTCTTAAATTGATCGTCCCAGACGTTTTTCTCAAAAAATATAGTTGCTAGAAATGTGAAATTATCAGGATATACTCTCTCGGGTAGGACCCTTTCCTTTTGAAATTTTCAGAAAAATCGTGAAATTTTTCATCGTTTTGAAATTTTTATTTTTTGAACGATAGGTGGTATACGAAAATTTTCAAGCATCAAGTTGTAGAGCGTACTCGAAAACCTTTAATGAAATTGGTTCGGTCAAAACGGACAAAGTTTCATTGAAATAATACGTCATGAAAAAAACCAAGTTGGTACTACCCAAAAAGGCTTACGCCTGATGAAAAAGAAAGAGAACCCTATCTAATTTGAAATGATCGTATGTTTGTAAAGATAAAAAAAGGATTGTTTTTAAGCAAAATCATTTTAAATAGTTTTTTAGAGAAAATACAATAAATGAGGTTCAATAATTCCACCGTCCGCTGCAATACAAATCCGTGCGCGATGAAGCATATTTTGAAACGAAGAGCGGACCATCTCGGGAGTTACGAGTTGGAACGCTGAGATGATTCTCTGCCGTAGATCTTCTTCGTTAGTGACAGGCGTTTAATACACTTCCTCCTTGACGAATTCCCACAGGAAGAAGTCCGGCGGTGCGAAATCTGGGGACCTCGAAGGCCATCGTACTGGACCGTTCTTGCCTATCCATCGCCCAGGGAACTCGTTGTTAATGTACTGCACGACGTGTCTTTCTTGGTGGGCAGGTGCACCGTCATGCTGGAACCAATTATACCTGATTGTGGTGAGGAAATCCCCAGTGCGGTTTTTCATCATTCTACGTGGGGTTATTTTGGCTGTTAAATCGGCCGTCTCTCCCAAAGGAGCAGTCGTCGGACACAAGAATCAAACGGAGGAAATCTTCGTTTCCGTCGGCCATAGTACAAAACCAGTTACAGAAATCCAGCCGAAGTCGCTGTTCACCCTCTTAAAGTGCTTGGTGGAGCGTGGCACGAAATGGGTGATAGTTATGACGGTCAAGGACACTCCAAACGTGGTACTTTGACACGTCCAAATCAGAGCAGGCCATTCTTATGCTTGCTCGAGGGTAGGTGACAAAGTAGGCGATGACTGTGTCTTCCATGTTGATGTTGCCATGGCCAGATCCACGGAATCTGTGATTCACGTTGACTTCGTTTTCAAAGTCATGGACAGCACAGAGAACAGTGTGGTGATTTGGACGACTGTCATGATACAAAATTTGAAATAATCTACTTACTTCACGTGCATTTCGTTGACCATCTCCGTAGTATAATCGACAGAGTAGTGAAAAATAAAAAACCCGTGGGAAATTCAGTTGGCATAAATTAGACGGTTTCGGGGACATCTTGCAACATTCTTGCCCCAAATAAGACGCGTGAATTCTGGAATTCTACTATGTAAATTGTATTTTCTGAAAAAAATATTTAAAATGATTTTGCTTAAAAAACAGTCCCTTTTTTATCTTTACAAACATACGACCATTTCAAATTAGATAGGTTTGTCTAACTTTCTTTTTCATGAGACGTAAACCTTTTTGGGTAGAACCAACTTGTTTTATTTCATGACGTATTATATCAATAAAAAATTGTCCGTGTTTGACCAAACCCGTTCCATTAAAGGTTTTCGAGTACGCTCTACAACTTGATTGAAAGTTTTCGTCTACCACCTATCGTTTTAAAAATAAAAAATTGAAAACCGTGAGAAATTGCCCGATTTTTCTGAAAATTCCAAAAGAAAAGGGTCCTCCCCGAGAGAGTATATCCTGATAATTGCACATTTCTAGAAGGTATAGTTTTGAGAAAAATGCCTGGTCCGATCAAATTAAGACACCCTGTACATAAGATATGACACTTAAAGCAAGTTTTTATTGATGAAAATTAATATTAACATATTAATCACATATCTATATTGTTGACGTCATTAATTGTGAGGGTGAGAAGATTTCCTACCGTTCTAGTATTTTAAAAGATTAAATGCGTGTATAAAATTATCTTTTGAGTCTTCACGCGCCCTCCTAATATTTAAAGAGTGGCACGCGTGTTTCTGCGCGCTCTTTTCAAAAATAAAATATAAAATCACACGGGCTCTATAACTTTAACAGTGCATCGCAAAACAGCGATAACCACCAATATTTTTAAATTCGTTATGCGTAAAAATATTGTATGATTTTATTTAAAGTAGAATTTTGATTCCGATGTCGTATTAGTGTTCACCAGGATGATTTTGAAAATCCCAAAGTTAGGCTTAATATATTAGAAAATAGTAGGACCCTCTCTGTTTTCTTTCGAAACATTATCTTTCGGCTCGCTCTAGTAGCTACCCATATCTACCCACCAAGACGTGAGTAATAGGCACCCAAGAAATGCAGGGAACACTATCCTTCCATTATAAACTTCAATTTTCAAGTAAAATTGTTTTTACCATTATATCAATATCTATTTATACAGGGTGTTTTTTTTTCTCGAAAAAGTGATTGTTTTCAAAAAACCATGTTTTCTAGAAAGTGGAAATTTGTGCTGTACATTATAAGTGCCGGGGGACACTTTCTACCAAAATTGCATCTAAATCGAAAAATAATTTCACGTTTTTTGAAAATTTAAATTTTAACCGCCAGGTGCTATAAGAAAATTTGTCAATGAGAAAATTGTAGAGCGTCACCGAAAACGTACAAATAGCGTTGGCGCGAAAAAATAGACGTCTTTTTCACTGACTAAATACGACTTGAAAAAGTGACAGGTTGGGCAAGCTAAAATAACTTTTTTTGAATTCCATTGGAAGAGTAGTGTAACTTTATGAAAGTCAGAAATTTGTTAATATGGTCTTCAATGCAATAAACACCGCTGAAAAATCGAGGAGACAATGGCGAAGAAGGTATTACACGATTTAATTTCGTAGGAGGAAAAATGCGAATTTTTTGAAAAACAGAGACATTTTATTTATCTACTTACAAACAAAATTTATTAGTACGTTTAGAAAATACCACCTTCGGCTGCGATGCAGGCTTGGGTGCGAACATTCATATTGTCGAAGGCGGCTTGAATCATTTCCGGGGTTACTTCCCGGCCAGCGCTTACAATTCGTTGACGCAGCTCTTCAAGGGTCTCAAACGGAGTGGCGTACACCTTGTCCTTGACGAAGCCCCAAAGAAAGAAATCCAACGGAGTCAGATCGAGCGACCTTGCTGTCCAGTGTACGGGACCGTTTCTTCCTATCCATCGTTGTGGAAATTCGTTGTTTAGGTAATCTCTCACGGCTCTGAAACCACAGTCTTGCTCGTTGCGCCAACGGCAGTTCGTCAAGTTGTTGTTCTAGCACATTTCTCAAGAAATCTAAATAACTCTGGCCATTTAAACTTTGCGGTAAGAATACTGAACCAATCAACCTGTTTCCAACAAGACCAATCCAAACATTCAAGCGCCCAAATTGAAATTGGTGACGGTGTTCATATCCCCAGCGTGGATTTGTGTCTTCCCAAACATGATTATTTGGGTGATTGTAAGGGCTGTCTCTTGCAAACGAGGATTCATCCGATAATAGCATGTTGCGGAGGAATTGTGGGTCGTCGTGCACGGAATTTAGCAGCCAGTTGCAAAAATCCAGCCGTTGTTGAGCGTCTCCATCTCGTAAACCGTGGTGAAGCATTGCTCTATAAGGATGGGACTTATGCCTATGTAAAATTTCCCAAATGCGAGTTTTACTGCAAGTCAAATCCTTTCTCGCAGCGGCACAACTACTACGTGGGTTTGCGGCAAAATAGGCTAAAACGGTGTTTTCAAAGTCCAAATCCCGCTGACCAAGCCCACGAAATCGAGGTTGTACGTTACCATACTGGTGAAAGTCGTTTACAGCTCGCCTTACAGTCGCTTACAGTAGTTATGGATCGTCTTCTATCTGAATGCCGTTGCTCAAAGATCTCACTCACTCGTCGTAGATTTCTTCCACCTTCCGCGTAGTAAATCGCCACTAGTTCCGTACGATCAGCTCTGGAATATTGAGGCGCGATTGTTAAGATTGATGACCTTTAAACCTGTGGTCCATTTATCTTCTCGCCTAGCAAGGTTAAAATAGGTTTCGAATACGACTAGATGTAAACACAGGCCTATTAGATTAAAAAAACTAATAGGAAAAGTCAATAGCTAAATGAGGCAGATTGTGGTTTCACAAAGAATGCCACGCCTCATGACCCACGAAATGTGAAATACTGTATTTCAAAACGATGAATAGGGTAAAACGGTTCGGCACATTGGCCAGCAAGGTCGCCAGATCTTACGTAATTTAAATCGCCATTAATAAATTAATTAATTAATCAATCTAATTTCTCGATTTTTAAGTGGTGTTTATTGCATTAAACACCAGATTAACAAATTTCTTACTTTCATAAAGTTACACTACTCTCCCAATGGAATTTAAATAAAATTATTTTAGCTTGCCCAACTTGTCACTTCATTTAGTCGTATTTTGTCGGTGAAAAAGATGCTAATTGTACGTTTTCGGTGACCCTCTACAATTTTCTCATTGATCATTTTCTTATAGCACCTAGCGGTTAAAATTTAAATTTTCAAAAAACGTGACAATATTTTTCGATTTAGATGCAATTTTGGTAGAAAGTGTCCCCCGACACGTATAATGTACAGTACAAATTTCAACTTTCTAGAAAACATGGTTTTTGAAGAAAAAAATCACTTTTTCGAGCAAAAAAAAAACACCCTGTATACTTCATGCAAAAATCAAATACGACAAAAATAAAATTAATAAATAAAATGTTTGGACTCCGTGTTTCTTTTCCCCTTTCGTTTACGTTTACACGGCACACTTTTCCCAACTGATCTTAACCAGAAAATCGAAAGAACTTTAATATCTCTTAAATTAATTATTTTTAATTAATAATGATTATAGAAGTCTTCCTCTTCGACGACTAGTCTCGTCACGATATCACTCGCAATTAGACAGTGTATTATATAATTCACTTACGGTACACTGTTCAAGAAAACTAAATAACGATAATCCAAAACAATTTAGAGCATTCTTTTACCAAATACAAAATCTCTATTTTGGAAAATTTTAATTTTTTTTATCTATTTTCAGCTGGTAAAACACTACCAACAGTTTTGGCGCACAGCATTCTTCTCCTTGTTTGGTTAGTTTCTTTGAGGTTCCTCTCGATTACTCTGAGTAGCGCATTGAACTCTGAGTTTTCGTTCGTCACTTACGATGTCATCAACTCCTTGAGCGACCTGATATCTCATCCACATATTATTCCCCGGATTCCAAGTCCGTCGTTCGAAAAAATAATTTTTCAGTCAAGAGTTAGTAGTTTTATTTATTTTTTAATCGAAATCCCAAAACTGTACTGGTTTTTATTCAATCATTCGAGTAAAGCTCCCTCAACTGCGATTAAAATTGCGTTATGTCTGTGACGCAATTTCTCAAAAACAATCTGAGCAAATGCAAGAGCATTGCCTTACTTATGCCACTCACTAACTTTCATGCCCTGATAAAAGCGAAATTTAGATTTTCGAGTTATTTGAGGTCAAACTCAGAATCTTAAAAGAATCTGTCCAAATTTAAATAAACGGCGCACATACACCGTAACCGAAAACTAATATTAAGTTAGTACTTCAACCACTTCATTCTTGATAAAATCTACTTTTACCATAAGATCAAAGAGACCCTATTTTACAACTAAGGACAACTATTGGACAGAAAACGTCCGATTTTTATATGTAAATTACCATTACGATTTGTTCTGGTTAAGCTTGATTGAAAAGTCCGTGAGTTCTTAAGAAACAGTAGAAGGCTAAAGCCATCTTTGGTTCGTTAATTAAGTTACTCGAATGTTTTGTCTCAGGTAACATTGATGTCGAGTCCATTGACTAGTGAAGCTATTTACTCTTGGCTGGGTTACAATGAGTAGGATGGTGTTAGCAAGCCCTGTATGCCATGCAATCTACAGCTACTTACACTTACTATTACCGATAACCTCAGTAAGTAAGAGCTCAAGGGGTAACCCCTTTAATCAGTGGAGATCGCATAAAATTGGGATGATGCTGAAGATAAACATTTAAAAGAAATTTAAGTATTTTTTAAAAATTGAGAAGCAGAAATATGCATAGACTGATATTTTTTAAAGTATTTTCAAAGGCAATTTACGTTAGCCCATTGATTCGATACTTTTGAAATTAAAGTTAACCCTATAAAGTGAATGGTAAGAGGTTCTAAAGTTAATTGGTGTCATGAGTCTTTGTTAACCCAATTAATTAATTGATAATAGTGCGATTTGAAAGGTGGATGAACATATTAGGTCGAAAATTGGCTTTCAAATGATATATATAAAACTAAGAAATCGCGTGGTAGTGCCACAGTCCGAATATCAAAAATACAGTCTGCTTTAAGGTCAAAGCTCATCAGTTTTAATTTAAATCAAATTTATGGAATAGTTGATTGGCATTGCTATCGTAACGCGCAAGACAGACTTTTTTGCTGGCCTCCCTAGTATAAATAATAAGTCTGGTGCCAGGCAACTCCTAGAGCAGATCTTTCAATTATAAATATGTTCATTAGAAGTACGTTTGACATTGAGAACACAATAACCCTTTAAGCTTTTTTCCGCCAGGTAAGATTGTGAATTGTTCTATAGGTATTTTCATAAATTGTATCGGCTAACGGCAAACTGCAGTTAAATTTGAGTTCACCATTGGGACAATTAACATATTTCTGTTAAAATGAAATTCTACACTTTTTAATAATGAAGGAAATCTAAAAGAAAAAGCTTTAGAAGCTTAAACGATAAATATTAATATTGTTTTTCAACGCTAGAAAACGTGACACGAAATTTTGTAAGAGTGTTGCGTTAGCTTTATTGAGTACACTCAGATACAAGTTCCCCTACTCGTTTTTGAGGTGTGGCTTAACTAGTTTTTTATTATTAATGTTGTTAGATTATCTAACACAATACTTTACAAAAGAACGTTGAATTATTGTAAATAATTAAAGACAGTATTTTCTAAATTACCCTAACTTGACATTTTTCCCCAAAACAGTGCAACATAGATTTTTTGAAATTTTCATGATTTATTAAGTAGGCCTACATGTAAGCATTAAAAACCTGAAGTAAAGAATTTGAGTAGAATGAAAGAGGATTTCGGGGCTTTTGAAAATGTTCTTTTCACCAGTTGCAGCTAGAGAAAAGTCGGAAACTAAAAGGAAAATCAGTTAGGTACCAACTGGTTTTTGCTTCCTACTGTCATATCTTAGTAAAAATCGGGCACTTTTCGTTTGTTTTATCTACCTGCTAGTGGGGAACAAAAATCATTTTTCAATACCACGAAATCTTTTAAATATTTGCTGAAATTTAACAGGAAAGTTAATTATTTCGTCATGCTTGGACCGTATGTCCCAACAAAAATCCCTACACTTAGAATGAAATTGTAATTTCTTCTACCTTCTAGATTGAGAATCTTGTTAAGGTTAAACGTTCTTTAAAAGTAAAGCTTCCACAGACTAGTATATCGAAAATGCTTTGTGAAATTAACCGTGTGATTTCATAGTGGATTTGTTTAATTTTGGCTGCATATTGCGCTTTGTTTGCCATGCTTCGTTTTATTTATGGTTTTTTTATTACATAGGCTCCAATACGAGCAGATTATCGATACGTGCAAAATAAAATCGACCACGCTGAAGAAGACAAAGGCTACTTAGAGGCAGCGGAGCTCTTCGATTCCAGTTTCTACAATTTCCCGAAAGACGAAGTATTTATTTTCAATTACGTATTCATGGAATGTCTCGCCGGAGAAATCATGAAGGACTCGTACAAAGAAAACCGAAAAATGCATATTTCGGACCCCGTCTATCAGGAATACATGATGTTACCGCTCGGTTCTAACTTTGCGAGTAATCAGTCTTTTGTGGACAAGATGAATAAAGCGTCAGTACTATTTCTCTATCGAACGGTTTAAGCCATTTTTCCACAAGAGTTTAGAAATAACATGCAGCATTAAGCTATTTCCAAAGTTCTTTTGCGCATAAAAATTCTACTTCATTATTATTACGGTTTAAAAAGCAAATTAATTACTGTGCTTGAACCAAACTTGTATAGGTCTTATCACTGAGATAAAGGTCATTTGAAAATTGAAATTTTTAAATGGAGCTCAATTAATTAATTAGATCGAAAACAAGCGGAAACTTATGACAGGACATTAGGTCAAAATAAAGAAAAATAAAAAACCTGCTGGGTAAAGTATTTTAGGGAAATAATTTTAGGTCATAGAGATATATATTTTTTGTGGATAAACAAATATTTTTTCTGCAAAAATAGTTGTTTTCAATTTGAGTGTTTTTGTCCCCACTTCCACTATGAAGAGTCTCCGAGTGAGCCTAATAACCAACTTTGTAAAAACCTTGATCCTCTTTTTCATAAGAATATTCCTTCCACCAAAATTATTTATTATCCACCGAAAATATTAATTTTCCAATATCAGTTCAAAGGCGTTAGAAAGATAATTTGAAGGTCGAAGGTTCAATTCTCCAGCGAAACGATACGAATTTGAAGCCTGACTACAACGTTAGTGTTACTTAAGATTGTCCTTGAAAAATTCCACTTATTATGAAATCGATTTATTTCGAAAATGTGAAATTCAGAGATATGATAAACGAATGAGCTGAGTTAGGTCCTTATTGTTGTTATTGATAAGCGTAGCTATCATGGTGATTTATTTGCAATGATTTCTTGAGAGGAAATATGTTACAGATCGATTTAATGGGGTCCTAGTTGAATAGTACACTAATACGATAATTTTAAATATGCGATTTTTAAATTTAGATTGATGATTATATTTGAAACCAAATGGGTTACACCACTTCGAAGAGTTCCTCGCATCGTCCTCAACGGAATGACCTGGACACCAAGAGAGGAAGCCTACAATGATATTACCTTCAAAGGCCTCATTCACATTTTCTCGTGGTATTCTCGTTTAACAATTATCTCTATAATTCTGTTAGTTATTGAAGTGGTTGCAAACTGCATCCGTTTAAATCTTTCTGGCAAAAATAGATTTAAAATTTCCAAACAGAAATTAGGCAACCGAAAAGGCTTTTTAGAGAGACGAAAGCTGGTTAAAATCTTGGAACACATAAATTAAGATTACAAGTCGCTTATTATGTGAAAAGATTATCAATTTACTTTAAAATATGAATTAGTTGAGAAATCTTCTTATTTGGGAAATGCATGCCTTTAAATTTAACTGACTCACTTTCCCACAGATAAAAATATTTCAGATTTTCAAACAAACTGATAATTTAGAAAATATTTAATTTAATAAATTACTTTTATTCTTTCTGGTCAACTTTGAAAAACCCATAATGATTCAAATTTGCAGTTAAATAAAAATGTTGTAAGCCTATGGTGTTTAAAAATAAGAAACTTTTGAAAAATAAATGCATGAAGTAATGAGTAACAATGATTTTAAATTAAAGTCGTCGCTTTACATTTGTTTTAAAATAAGAGTAGCTCCGGATTTTTTAGTATTAATATTTATTATCAAATTTCAACTATTCAAGAAAATATAAGTACAAAGTTCTATTCTGAAATCTGTAAATTCAATATTTTACATTAAATTTTATTCAAAATGATAATTTTCCATAAAGGACATTGTTACGTTTTTTTAGTGTTCAATGATATTTAAAACTGTATATTGGGTTAAATGTTAACGTTTTATTAATGTGCAATGATATTTAAAAGTGTATATAAGGTTTTAGCGTGCTTATAGCTTCAATATAACGGAAATTGGTGTAGGCTTACACAATGGCTTGTTGTCCCGGTACGCTGGTGTTCCCAAAAAACATATCTTTAATAAGTGAACACCTGTGATGTGATCGATACATTCCTAAAAAGAAAATGGAACGTTTTGACGACGTTGAGCAACGGTGTAATGCTTGACGCTGGTCGGGAAAAAACGGGCAGGTGAGAGGAGGAGATCGCGAGAAGTGAGGAGAGGCGGACAAAAACAAAAAGAGGTCCAGAGCCATACGCGAAGTGACCTTCTCGCCGAAAATAGGCCAGGATTGACCGGGAGCCTTCAGGTATTAATTCAACCGACCGTGTTTTGTGACCGGGAGCCGTCGGTCATCAAGTCTGTTGCGAATACAACATGCCATCATTAAAACTCTTGGCTACAAACGGTACCGTATAAACTTAAATAGTTTTCCACAATCTTAAAGAAATATCTTCTAAAATAACTACTGTCGGAGACTTTAACTTTAACTCAAACACCCCATGCCCGGAAAAAATCACTGATCTAATTCTGAGTCACTGTTTAAAAAAAGTGATACACTAATTGCCAGACCTATAGTAAGTCAAGTACATGCATCGACAATTTTTTTTAAATATATTAGAAACTAGGGTTTGTATTTTGATACAAAGGATAATTCACGCTCTTTCTCTTTCATTATACCAGTCTAGGGACAGCGTCACTATAACGCTGGCTTAGGGTTATTTTCCTTATGATGCCTTGTCTCCTCCGTCACAGGAGGTTGCCAATTTTGTGAACCACTGTGAAAGTCTGGGCAAGAGCTGGTCATTGGATGTGAAATCAATCCTCACCATGTTGCATGGGGCAGCAGTGACTGCAACCAACGTGGCGATGACCCAATGGAGTATTTGGATAGTACTTAACTGACATGCTAGCCGTGTTAGTTTTTTTCCAAAGTAATATCGCGGAAGACACGTTATAGGTTTCTCACATTAATAGTTATTTGGGCGAATACCTCTTTTATATGCGCTGGTTTTTTATTATAACTCTTTTATTCTTAATTCAGTTGCCACTAATTAAATGTAATTGATCATATTTTACTGTTAGTAAAAATGCCGGTCTTTTCTGTTGGGTGGTTAACTATGAGAAAAAATAATGTAATATAAAATTTTTATAAAATATTACGTTTATTATAGCCCAGCTATTTGCGTTACCCTGTGTTCACTTTTTGTTTCGCGTTAACTGAGCACACTGAGACCACTCTACCAGATTTTCGTTAGCTTAGTATATTTGGATTCACAGAGTCAGACCGATTTTCTAGGTTAGATCAAAACACACTTGATCTTTAAGTTTAACACTACTCGTAGACTACTCATAATTTTAAGAGCTTAATTTTGTAGCTGTCTTTCAAATTCTAATAGAAATAAAGTTTTTTCTTAAGTTTGTGTAGGGAATGTCTCTTTCGGTTTTTGGAAATAGCGAAGTATCCAAAGTTTATAAGTGAATATAAGCGCAAGATGTCTTGTTTAAAAGACAAGACATTGAAATTTAAAAAGGCCAAGCAAATTATTAAAAACTTAATTTTTGGGTCTAATAGCTTTGGATTTTTAAATTAAATTATAAATCAATATTAAATTTACTGCTTCGCTCATTGAATTGTTGTCGGTGTCGACAATATTTACTTTTATCTAAAACTTTAAAGTCGATAAATTTCGTTTGATTAACAGTACGTGTAAAAGCCATAGTTATTTAAGAAACAATACGCTCTGCCTAGTTATTTAATTTCAAATAATTGTCTTAAGCTTGTCACTTTCGCTTCAAATTTATAATGATCGTAAAATATTTGATTAGGGCATTTAGATGAAAATAAAGATGACATAGGATTTGAACTAAATCTCATCTGCAATGTGTGGCCAAGTTCCACACGGCTCTACGAACATCATAACCGTGTAATACCGCAAAGGTTCAGTATGAATATAATTGTTATAATCTTAGAACATCGAAAGAAATAATCATTAATTTTAAATGTTTGAGAAACCATGGCGTTAGAATTTAAAATAAAAACAACAGTATTTAAGAGCCAAGATACTTCATGGTTAAATTTTTTTTGTTTATTTACATTGGTGAGCTTTCGGACCGCGGTCCCTTTTCAAGCCGAGAGTTACAATGTAAATAAACAAAAAAAAATTAACCATGAAGTATCTTGGCTCTTAAATACTGTTGTTTTTATTTTAAAATCGAAAGAAATATTTTCGGCATTCATTCGTCAGTCTGAAAAACCTACTCTACAAAATATTCCTATTTAAACCTGATAAAGGGCAACTTTAGTTCTACGGCAATTCCAGGCTGACATGAATGTGAAATTTAATTCCCATCATAAGGTTATACTTCCATTAAACGATAATAGCGTTTTAACAACCCGTCTGATATGTATCTTTTGTATTCGCTATTGTGAAATCTTGCTTAAATGATATTTTCCATTGTGAAAACTTACGGAAATGGTATTCACTATTTTGAAAACCTCCTGAAGCAATACCGCGGTTTTTTGAATCTTCGATTTAAGAGAGTGCTTTTCTACCTAATGATTTTAGCTAGAGCCGGATTTAGACTTTTGCAGGCTCGAAATTTTATTATTGAAGGTTAGAACCTTGGGCCCGGGGAGGGCTTGCAAGTAATCTGGAAAAATGTACAGTGGATAAAATAAACAACCAATTAAAAGGGTGGTAAAAATGTACGAGGAAAAATGTTCAAAACCAAGAAAAAAATAACAAATATATATTGGTAGTTAATGTTCAAGCTCACTATACATAGAAATTGTGGTATATCTGTTTGTCCTTCTAATAAATCTTCAACTTAGTTATGGAGTCTTTCTTGTAGATCAAGGAAGACATTTTTATTTCGTTTCTTGGCACGCGCACCGTTAGCCTCGTTTAATTTTCTCACGTGTACTCGTGCTTCTTGTTGGAGAACTTCTATCAAAGCAAATGCATTTGGATGATCTTGTCCTACTAAACCTGCAGCAGCATTGTTCCAACCTTTAGAGATATTGTTGGTGCAGTTTTGGTTTCTAAGCGTGGCTACATGGCAATTCAAAGCAGATGCTGGAAAAATTGGAGGTGTTCTTCTTACACGAAAACAAAAATGATGTTTACTAGAAAGGCAACGTCTAACTGCCCTGAAACGTAAATTTTCTCAAAATATTCCAAGACCTCTTCCACAGGTGGAAGGACAAATACACGTAAGTTTTTCATCCCTTCTTCAACAAATTGGCCAGGTTAGATTGCTAGAGCATCTAGTTGATGCAAAAAACACTTATAGGTTCGCCCTCTCGGTACGCATTCATCAGACAAAAGTTCTGAATTTTTCAACAGGTTGACTGCATCAAGTGGTAAAAACATCCACAAATTCTACCCAAACGTAATTTATCACCAGGTGAATTACTTTCTCTATATCGAAAGTAATTGACGAACGATAGGCATCACACTTGTCAAGAATAACATTAAAAATTTCTTCGTAACAAGAATGCTTCATTCTTTTCATTAAGGTGAAGACAAATGGAACGTGACTATGTTCAACTTTATCATGGATAACACACACTTGATTGAAAATATGCGGAACTCTTCCAAAGGTACCGTTCATGAACTATTTATCTGATATTGTAATGTATTCAAGTTCTTATCTGATATTGTAATGTATTCAAGTTCTTCGTCAGTGGCAAACATAACTTGGCGTTATCGTAAAGCAAGAAAGGTCTAGGATTTCGCCAAGCTGTCTTGGTATATTTCTCTGAAATTGTTAGATCCTCAAGACTATTAGGATCCTTAGGACGATTTTATAGAACACACATAACGATTTAGAACTTGGAAACACTTTTCATCTGGTTAGTAATTATTTTACATTTTTACAATTCATCCTACATTCCGGCTTAGTATAAAATCAAACTCAAACTCTTCCTCATTTCAATTTTGGATTTACGATCATACCTTTAGAATTTAATTCGAAATAACTTGTGCGTGAACAAGTCAAAGTGTCGTGATAAAACAATGCACTGATAACTATAGTAAGGTAGGAAACACTCTCATCGGTAATTATAATAATTAGCTAAAATTAAAAACCCAGACGACTAATATTGGAATGTTAGCAAAACCCAATTTCTATTTCCTAATGAATAATTCGTGCTAAGATAATTTTAAATTGAAAAACCAATAAAATTATGAAAAGTTAAATTTCTTATCAATTTTGAGGAAAATATAATTGCAATTTAGTGCAGTCTTGTCTTACAACGAATAGCTTTTCTCGAAATGAAATATTAGTTTTAACGCAGCATTAAACATCAAAGTATAAAATGTTTCTACTATCATCAAAGCCTTCATTTTTAGAAAACATATAAAAAACACTTTTTTTAAATTTTAAGCAAACTTTTATTGGCCTTATTGCTTTTGTTTCAAACCTCTGTAATCAGGTGTGTCAGAATTTATAGCCCGGTGTACCTAGTAACAGAGACCATACCTCCGGAGGCCTATCATCATAGTGCCCTACACCAGCGTCCCCCTAGCCCGGACAGGTGACAAATCCAGCATGGGTAGCAGAACCCTACTACTGATGGTCGCACCTTTGACGCAAGCCACTCAACCCAGCAGAAGGTGCAGCAATGGGTGGACCTGTCCCCACTTCGCACACAGCAGTGTGATTTAGAATGGATGCTATAGCAACTCCAGCCGACACCCTACCTATGAAGGTAAGGAGCCAAACCCTTTGGAAAGAGCTCCTAAAGGGGAACGACGAGCACACAGCAGCCCAAGTAACCCGGCACAGCTGGCACCGGAGATCCCGGTGGGCTCCAAAAGGCCGGGAAACAGGACCGCCGTGCCAGCATATGGAGGCTCGCCGCCCCACAGCAGGCTACCCAATCCGCCGAGGCGGCCAGTTTGCCTGGACCCTCTCTGTTAGCCTGAACCGAAGTTCAGTATCCAGCCCAAACCTGACCGAAGTCGGAGGTGGAGATAGGACCATTTGATCAGAGCTAACATCTCCCAGTGCGCCACCGCCCTTATGGGTTACAAGAGCCGGACCCCGACTCCCCGGTAAAGCCACCAGTTATTGCACACTCTAACCCATTTAGGGCCTCTGTAATCAGGTGCAGTATTCATAGGCACGGGGTATTCAAGGAAGCAAGCTAAGATATCAAATATTATCCATATTTACAAATAATCTAATGTGTACAGCGGTATCAAGTCAAAACTAACAATTGTACGATAGTGAAAACTTCGAGTATAAATGAGTACTGTTTATTTACTTTAAAAATTGCGACAGCCAAAAAAAATCGTAACGCACAAAATACATAGCAAACAATAAAAATAAAAAAGCCAATTAATTGAATTTAAAATATGACATTTGGGTCATTTCGTGTCAAAAGTCCCATTTTTGTAAAACGTTCTCCGCGGCACCATGCGTGATTCTTACGAAAGTTTACACGTTAATAATACAGGGTGTTTTGAATTGCTCTGATTGGGCACTATTTTTAGAAACTTCAACAGATAGAGTTGCGAAATTTTTAAATCCTAAATTTCAGAAAAATCTGAAATAATTTTAATAGTAGGGTTATTGCTTAAAATATTTTTTCACCGGAAGGTACTAAAAATAATGTTTCAATGAGAAAGTTGTAGAGTGCTGTCGAAAATGTTTAAAGAAATTGGTTTCATTGGAAAAGAACACATTTTTACGAAGATATGAGCTAATGAAAAAAAAGGTGTCCATCATACGGGACGATAGCCTTTGCATTTTTGTACGTAAATGAAAGAAATCGCGTTAAAAGATTAAATTCCTAGAAAAAATAAATCTAATTTGCCAATTTAGGCCTACAGTAGGCATAAAAATGTATCAGTAGGCCAACTACGCACATAGTTCAAGTTTTCAATTAGTATTACACGTGAAATCTTTTTGTTTTCAACCATTCTAATCAACATGCCACTAGTTATTCTCGTGATCAGCGTGCTTTTGTGGTCGAGTTATTTTGAGGTGAAGCCAATCGTAACGCGCATAGGGTTAGTGAATTGTTCACTCTTCGATATCTAGATAGAAAACCAAACCAGAACACCGTTCTTGGACCTGTTCGTAACTTTGAGACTTACGGAAACGTTAATCCCAGATTACGTGGACCAGGTCGTCAAAACATCAACATGGAAGACACCGTCCTAGCCTATTTAGTTTCGTATCCTCGAGCAAGCGTCAGAGGTGCAAGCGACGATCTCGGATTTTCGATGAACTGCGAGTGGATCACTCTTAACAACCACAACTTTCATCCGTATCAAGCGACCACAGACCAAGCTCTGCACGAAGGAGATATGGAACGTAGATTTGATTTCAGAAACTGGCTAATAACCAAGTCTGATGAGAACCCAAATTTCATCAATCCAATGTTGGTCTCCGACGAGTGTTCCTTTGGGAGAGATGGACCTATCAACCATCAAAACACCCACTAGTGGTGTGACGAAAATCATCACTGGGGTTTTCCTCACCATCATCAATAACGACTCCGACTGAATGTTTGGGCAGGTTTGCTCGGGGATCGAGTTATTGGCCAAATTTTCCTCCCAGCGAGTCTTAATGGACAAAGCTATACTTGGCGCTTTTGCAGAAAGAAATGTCAAACGCATTAGAAGATATTCCGCTGGAAGCTTACATACAGATGCGGTACTAACATGACGGCGCACCACCCCACGTACCTAGATGTGTAGTGGAGCATCTTAACAACGAGTTCCCCCAGCGTTGGTTTGGCAGGAACGGTCACGTTCGATGGCTTGCGAGGTCTCCGGACATAACTGCGATTGACTTTTTCTTGTGGGGGTTCATCAAAGCACAAGTTTATGTGACGCCCGTGATTTCTTTCATTAACGTACAAAAATGCGAAGATTATTTTTATTTTGCATCAGCTCATATCTTCGTGAAAAAGTGTTCCTTTAAAATGAATCAATTTCTTTGAACATTTTCGACAGCACCCTACAACTTTCTTTTCTAGCACCTACCAGTGAAAAAATATTTTTTACAAAAACCCGAAATTATATCCGATTTTTAAGAAATTCAGGATTTAAAGCGATCCCACACTAGAACTAATACCCTGAAATTTCGCAAGTCTATCTTTTGCAGTTTCTGAACCAAATGCCCAGTCAGAGCAATTCAAAACAATCTGTATAGATAGTTTTAGAGCAAAATCCAAATTTTGTAAGCTAGATTCAATGTGTAGGGTGTTCATTTTCTAATCGCCGAAAATGCGAGTTCTACTAATAATTCAAGAAGTATTAAAGCAAGTCCCACCACTATAAATAAAAGTGGTAAAGAGTAACTAGGCAAAATTTTATTAAACTTTAATTGATTAATTAGTTTTTAACTAAATATTGTTGAAAACGACGATTTTTACTCGAATGTCGCTATAGCTTAGCTAAACTAAATAGGTTTTTGTCACTAAGGTATTAAGACAAATATTGAAGTTTAAATGAGTAAAAGGGGTACAATTAACATGAAAATCGCAATGGAAAAGTTCTAGGAAATTTAGTTTCTGAATTATAGCAACTTGAACCAATTCATTTTTTGAAAACCTACTTAACATGCTATTGTTTTAGGGGTATTAAGGTATAAACGAAATACAGACAAATAATAGTACCAGTAGAAAGTAGAAAGCTGAGGGTTCTAGCTACAAAATGCATAAATAAAAAAGATTTATGTGAGAGACCTTCAACCCATAAAATAACATTCGATTGTAGGCGATTTTAGACACTTTTGCGTGGTTCGTTTCGAAGAAGTTTTCTCTTTGAAACGCGGGATAATTTCCGGGGCTTATTTAAGAGAGTAGGCAGATTAACTAAATTTCCATCTGCTACTGCTGGATACCGTTTTGTGAATCTAGTTGAAGTGCTACTAAAACTTACTGTTTAAATTAAACAATGGAAAATATTTATTTTGATAAATGTTCACTTATGTTTTTAATAAAGACTGCCATATGTTAGATTTTGGAAAACTGGTTCATTTTGATAAACGTTCACTTAATAATGTGTTCAATGAAGACTGTCATTGTTTAGCGTTTGGAACGAAAACTGGTTCAACCAAAAATATAACATTCAATTGTAGGCAATTTTATATTAAAAACAAGTTTTGTTACTTTACATTTTTTAATACAGAAAAAGAAACTTTAGATTAAAGTGTTTTCATTTTCGTTTGGTCTTTCATTATTATGGATAAGCACTAAACTAAATAAGAAATGCAAATTTTATCTGTAAAATTTTAATCAAAAATGAAAAAGAAATTGTTTTTCCAACGTCTTTCAGAAGCAAGAACAAATGATTTACCATCAGAACATATTTCAGGTTTTACAACTGATAATATATTTTGAAAAGGCACCTAAAATACGTCGTCTATTCCTGGCAAATAAAGCTTAAGATTTTTTCTACGAAAGAAAGTAACAGATGCGTCTTTCTTTTTCGCAGATATTTAAAATGTTTCCAATGTACCAATGAATCTTCATCATAAGTACATCAGAAGAAAATAGGGGGAAGTACGTTTCTTAGGAAATTTATTTAACAGCTTCGCTTGCACCTACAAACTCTGCTTCTGTAAAGGAAATTGCAACAGATCTTTGCCTACGACTGGCCCAAGAGATCACGCCACTGCTGTATAGGAATGCCCTGAAGCTAACGGACCGACGATCATGGGGATCCGCTTCCAGAGTACCAGTCCCACCGGAACAGCGATAGTGGATGCCCCAGTGTTGATTTACACACAGATATCTGAAGATTATCTTTACCATCTTCCAGTGTTCAAGAGTGAAATTGTCTAAGTAGCGACTCGCGAGAGACCACATGAATGCCGAAAGTGATATCATGTCTCGTACAAATGGCAAAATAATTCAAACTGCCTACTGCCTCTCGATACGGAATCGTAGCACCACGCTCCAGAAAAGCATCGGCTATATGATTTTTCTCGAATGTAGTAGCGACCGGTTTGGCTTACTCCATTTGAAAACTTTCCAAGTTTTTTCTCGTGTACAGATCCAGGCCGATGAAAATGGAGCCATCTGTTAACCTCTGTATCCGGATTCTTAGGAAATATCCAGGCGATGGAATAGTGACTTGGAACTTGAAGCTCGTCAAGAAATTTCGTCGTAGTCACTTCATCTCGGGCAGCCCCAAGGCCATCTTCAACATATATGACAACAAAGAGAGTTCGTGATTCATCATAAAGCAGGGAAGGATTGGCTTACTCGCTTTGAGTCTATTCTTGGTGCTTCTTTGAGACCGTAGATACTTCTGTTTAATTGACAAAATTAAGTCGAGCTGTCCGAATAACCTTCAGGCTTATGCATGAAAATACCTTCGTCCAAGCTACCATATAGACAAGCAGTCTTAATGTCAAATTGAAACAATTTGAGATTTTGATCGTCCGCTATACTTTGAATGGTTCGTATGGTTTCACAGCGTGCGACAGGACTAAATGTCTCGTGTTATCAATACCACCCTTCTGAAGACAGCCACGTATCTCACAAATTGTGCTTTATGCCGCTCCGTGGATCCATCGGCTTGATAGAACCAGTGCTTCTACGATATCCCGAGTATTATTCTCTGCCAGTTACCGCATTTCCTCATTCATGGCCTCCGTACACTTACTGGTCCCATTCGAGCTGATCGCCTCGGAATATTAACGGGGCTCTTTTGCGTCACATACCATGGCCATCGCTACTGTGGAGTGTTTGGACAGCTAGCCGATTGATCGACGTTTGATTGGATACTCTTGGTCTTCTGTCTCGGGTTTCTGATTATCATGATTATTATCATCTTTATATACTGGAGCCGAGCTTCTAGGGTCCCTCTACTCCCACATCAATTTTAGCTTCAGTTTCCAATGCGTCTTTAAAATCAAGGGAAGTACTTCTGGATTAGTAGGTGATTTTTATGTAAAAGACGACATCCCTGCTTTGGATCAGTTTGTTCGTTTCCTGAATCCAAACCTAAAAACCATCGACATCTGCGTTAAGCCGACCATCAGTTCTCTGACACCTTTTGAATCCAACTTCTGACCACGATCATCGGGGTTCGTCACATAGCAGATTGTACCCGAATGCTTTGAAATCTTTAATCTGCGGTTGCATGTCGAAGTATAGCTCTGAAGGTGTATGTTCTTTGAAGTGACTGGTTCCAACTCTATTTACAATGAAGCTAGCCATGTTTACTGTTTCAGCCCATACGTTTTTGGGCACTGACTTTGCGCGAAGCATCGTTCTTGCTTGGTCCAGAATAGTGCTATTGGTGCTTTCCGCATATCCATTTTGTTGCAGTGTATACAGATTTGATTTAAGAAACTGGGTGCCAATCTGCGAAATCATCTCTTGCTCATCTTTAATATCTTATTCGCCTCCTCCATCAGACAAGAGAGATTTGATGGGATAACCATGCTGTTTTTCAACGAAACGCACCACATCTGTGACTGCTTTCCGGACTTGAGATTTTTCTTTCAGAAAATAGATTATATATCTGGAGTAGTCGTCTGTTAAACAGGTGAAGTTCTTGGACAAACCAAGGTTTTGGTCTTCCATGGGACCACAAGCGTCGGCATGAATAAAGTATCCAATCTTTGTTGCTCTGTGTTGGCGTTCTTTGAAGAGACGATGATTTATTTTTTTTCTGCACATGCTCCAAAAAGTCTATCGGGAGGTTAATATGGTATATTCATTCAGTCAAGTATGGCTTTGACGTGCTGTTTATTTATATGACAGAATCGCTAATGCCAAAGTTGCAATAAAGATTTATATACCCCCGTACCGTAAATGAATCCACGTTTTTTGCTTCTGGTGCTCGGACATGCATATTGAGCTTGTAAAATACCCCACCGTAATCAGCTACCTGCTGCACCACGCCATCCCTTGTAAAATGCATCTAAGAATCAACATCTTCAAAGCATAAATCTTTATCTTACGCCAACTCAATGGAATACAGATTACGTCGTAGCTGTGGGACATAGAGGACAGCTGAAATATTTGACAACTGCGAATGGTTCCCTACAACAGGATCCATTTCAATTGATCCTTTGCTAAGAGTTTGTATTTGAGTTCCATTGCCCAGGAACTGGTTGTCTTAATTCATCATACCCCGTAAGCCATGCAAACTGATAGCTCCGGTATCCGCTATGAAGGCCTCCGACTGATAAGAACGAACTGGCACTTCTCCAATTAGTATTTCGACTGTGCTGGCCGACTCCTTCAAATTGATCTTTAGCCCGGTCATTGTTTTGTTGCTCTTGCACTACTTCAGATAGTGACCCACTTTCTTGCAGCTGAAGCAAACGATATTCGTTTTAGAACCAAGACTGTCTCTGACGTGGTGAACTTCCAAAATAATCATTTTCCTTAGATCGGATCTGTTGGTAACAAATCTAGATTAAGATAGCGACATTTTCCCGATATGGGATATTAAAAATGGTGTCGTCATCCCTCCGACTATATTTACGTAATGTTATCTCTTCCATTTTTAAATGTATAGAAGTATGACGTCATTATACCTATTGTAAATGTATAATTAAGCTTGTTTAAATAAAAAAAAATACATTGACAAAGGATCTTGTAAGACCGAAAACGTTGTGTCGAACGGTGATGTTAAAAATTCTTATAATCACGATTTAAATGTTTGTATTTAAATATAGTGTCTACAATAAATTTTAAATACGATCGTCTCATAAGTCTTCCGTAATAAAATCATTACTTATTATAAATCACCAAGACAAAAATCAGTTCTTCTATTGTGACAAAAGCTTCAGGTAATCCGTGGAGTATCTTCACCTGAATACTGATATCGGCTGGCTTGATGTTGAACTGCTCCATTCTTTCACTGAGCTCTAACTTGAGCAACTTACTTGGCCATAGGCTCATCAGAACTTTTCCATAGGGGTCTCGACCACTCAAATTGTAGATTCAAAGATTCTTGTTCTGTCTTCGGCTCGTATGTGCCATGTCATGCTTACCACATATCTTGAGCGTTTGAGTGCCTCCGAATAATTGGAAAGTCGTGTAGAATTTATTGTCTATTTCTCTTGCTTAGCAATAACTAATTTACTTCAACTAGAGTAATGTCTATTTAAAACTTTTATTACTACAATTTTACAGAGAACGACATACAAATTTGAGTGAAGCGTTAGACTGAACTTGCTGGCACTGGTAAACAGGCAAACACATTTGATTTATATACTTAATTTTAAAAACAATATTTACACAATAAAAAATGAGGCGACGGAGAAAATTTCTAACCTTTTAAAAGATAAGAAAAATAAAAAATGGCAATAGTTTTTATGATATTTCTTTAAACAAAAATAGTTTTCACATAAACTCCCCGTCGATGAGTTTCTTAAAACTCATCAAATTTATTTTAAAGTATTTACGAATTTTAAATTCATTTCACTTCTAGATAATATAGTAGTTGGATTGGTCGTCGTATATATTTACCATTACCAAGAAATACACGACAAGCCCGAACTTTTTTGTCTCTACCTCGGAACACTTCGTCTACGCGAGCTATTTTCCAAAAGGTTCGCGGTATCTTCTCGTTGTGGACTAGCACAATATCTCCTTCTTTAATTTCTTTGTCTTCTCGAGGGTTACGAAACTGGTGTGCAGTACGAAGCTCTAGGACGTAGTCTTTTCGCCAACGTGCCCAGAATTGATCCAGCAGAGATTGACGATACTTAAGTCGCCTAGTGAGATCTTGTTTCGTACAGAGTACTGGTTCACTGGTGTCGAACGCTCTGGAAGGTACTGACATGAGGCGTTCACCAACTAGAAAGTGACTAGGGCATAGTGGTGAAGGCTCTTCGGCATCGTTGTAGCTGAATGTTATGGGTCTCGAATTAAGGATTGCCTCTACTTCTGTTAGAATCGTCTGAAATTCTTCAGAGTTGAGCGATGCCTTTCCAAGGATCTTCTTGAGTGCGCTTTTGACTGATCTGACCAATCTCTCGTAGAAGCCGCCCCACCACGCAGCCTTTTCCACAATATATTTCCAGGTTATTTCTTGACCAGCGAAATATTCTTTCATCTGCGCTGACTTCAGGTGTGTCCAAATGTCTCATAGATCTTGGTCCGTTCGTTTGAAACTCTTGGCATTGTCCGAGTAAACTACGATTGGTACACCTCTCCTGGACACAAATCTTCGAAATGCCATCAAAAACATCTCAGCCGTCATACTTGACACCAGTTCCAAAAGAAGGCCTCGAGTAACTGCGCATGTGAAGATTGTTATATATGCCTTGACTGTTTTATTCTTACCGACTCGAACAAAAAAAGGTCCTGCAAAATCGACGCCGGTAATGCTGAATGACGGTGCTTCGGTAACTCGGTCTTTTGGTAAAGGTGCAACGCTGGTTGATCCAGACTTTGAGGTAAATCGCTTGCAAATAATGCAACGATTTAGTAGCGTTTTTGCCACCTGTCTTCCTCGTATTATCCAGAAATTTTCCCTGACATCGGTCATAGTATCACGTAACCCAGAATGCATCAATCTTTCATGAGAAAACACAATGATTAGTTCTGATAGTTTATTTTTACCCGATAATATGCAAGGATGTCTTTCGCTGTACGAGAAGTTCGTCTTCTGCAACCGTCCTCCGAGACGAATCAGTCCGTCTTGGTCTAAAATTGGATTTAGAGAAAATATCTGCGAGCTACTTGGTAAACCTTGACCTTTTCTTAGTAACGTCAATTCTTCGTGAAAATCTTGCGTTTGAGCTACCATTACCAGTATTTTCTCAGCCTTAATTAGTTCTTCTATTGTCAGCGTCCCCTTCGTCAGCTCTCGACTCTTGATAAACTGAACGAAACGACAGATAAAGGCCATTACTCTTTTTGCCTTCGTGAATGAATGATATCTGGACAGATCTACGATTGGTATAGGTTTTTTAACGACAGCGCAGTTGAATTGGGTGGTTCCAATGTACTTTCTACGACATTCGTCTTCCACGTCTTCCTTCCGTGGTTCGCTTGTTTGTGTCACGGGCCAGTACTCTTCTTCGAGCAGTAACCACTTGGGACCTTCCCACCATACTTTATTGGAAAGAATGCTTTCAACTTTACAACCTCTGCTTGGGATGTCTGCAGGATTTTCCTTGCCTCTGACGTGATTCCAGATACTGGGTTCCGTCAACGATTGCACTTCCATAACCCGATTGGCTACGAAAGGTTTCCTTTTAGTCGCTTTGCCCTTGATCCAATGAAGAGTTACCAATGAATCAGTCCACATCTGTATTCTGGAAATTCCCCGTGGTAGGATTTTATGAAGGTGATTGACAAAACGAGCTCCAACCACAGCTCCCATCAGTTCCAATCGTGGTAAGGTTATCTTCTGAAGTGGTGTTACTCTGGTCTTAGCTGCTATGAACGCCACTTCAATGTTGCCGTCTGAACGAACGTAGCGGCAATATGCTACAGCGGCGCACGCATGTTCATTTGCATTACAGAAGACGTGGATCTCTCTGTATAGTACTTCTGAATCATCGAGGCCATTGTGATAATGTCGAGGAACTGACAGTTGACATAGGCGCGGTAGTTCGAGACACCATTCATCAAATTTCTTCAAAGGCTCGTCTGGTAATGGATCGTCCCGTTGAACTCCCAACTCCCAAAAATTCTGGAACAGCATTTTCATTCTCACCGTAAACGGTGCTAGAAACCCAACTGGGTCAAATATTCTCGAAACGCATTGCAGAACGCTTCGCTTGGAGTTCGTTCGAGTAGTCATAAATTCTAGAAGCGGTCGTAACTAGAAGATTAGAGTATCTTCGTCTGGATTCCAAGTCAACCCCAATACTTTTTGGTTATCCCTTCGTTCCTTGGTCGTGAACGTGGTTTGATCCTTGGACTTGTTCTCCTCGTTTTTCCATCTCGATTGAAGTTTTCTTAAATTTGTTCGCCACTTACGGATGTTTATACTAGCACTGTTCATTAGATTCTTCGTCTCTATCGATATTTCGTACGCTTTCTCTTCATTAGGCGCTCCGGATATGAAGTCGTCAACGTAGAGGCTGTCTTTGATTAATTTGCAGAGTTCACCCTTAGCTTCTTGATGTATGTTCAAGTGATGTTGGATTGTTGCTGATAGTAGGAAAGGGCTCGAAGTTACACCGAACGGCACTCTTGTAATGCGATACGTGTCGTAGTTCTCTTGATTAGGATCGTCTTTCCATAGAAATCGAACTGCATCTCGGTCAGATGGTGATAGTGATATTTGTAAGAACGCCTTTTCAATGTCAGCGGTCAACGCGATCTTATTGTTACGGAAACGTAGCAAAATAGATAGTAATTCTTCATTCAGGTTTGGTCCAGGTGCAAGACAATCATTAAGAGAAGGCTCGTCCGCTTCGCTGGCAGATCCATCGTACACCACACGTAACTTGGTTGTGTCGTGATCAGTTCTGATAATAGGTTGATGTGGTAGATAATGAACTGGATTAGAAAAGTTCGAACTCGAGTTGCTCTCAACTTTCTCGGTGATCTGTTGCTCCTTTTGCTCGTGGATTACTTCTTTATACTGTGAGAAAAGTACGGGGTTCTTTCTGAATCGCTCCATTAATCGATCCGTTCTTCGTTTGGCAACAACGTAGTTGCTTGAACTGCATATATTTGGCGACTCCATAGCTTCAAGTTCAATTCTTCGCTCTGGATCTCTCAGATTCTCCAAGGTGATTTTCACGACTCGTCTGATTACGTCTGTTGGCTTGTCATCTTCGAAACCGTATAGCGAAATCAATTCTTCTCTGATGAAGTGCAGTTGTAGAAGATGAGATAATCTCTGGGTAACAAATGTCCCTTGAGCTGCGCCATCAAGTAGACATCGAATTCTTTGACTCCGTCCATTCGTGCCGTAGAGGTTTACTTGCGCGGTTTGCAACAATATGGTTCTTGGTGCTGGAGCTGAAGTTGAAGTGATTGTGGACAGGCTGGATACTTGGTTCGGTATATATTCTGTGTCCACGTTATCATTATTGTTGGTACGTTTCTTTGCTTCACAGAGGCTTGGATGGTGTATTTTGTTACATCGCTTGCACGCTTCCATCTTGTTCTTCTCCCAACAGTTTCTTGCTGAATGCCTTGGCTTGAGACATATGAAACAGAGTCTCTCTCGTCGGGCAAACTGAAGCTTTTCTTCAATTGATTTCTCGCAGGAATTCGTAGTGTGACCAGATTCCTGACAGTAGAGGCATTTTGATGAAGTGCTAACGTTGAGAAGTGTTGCTGAAGATAGTCTTCCTTGACCTTGACTGTTCGAGTTCTGCCATGGTTTCGACGTGCTTCTCTCTTGGAAGGGTCTTGATACGGTGTCTCGATTATTCGCGGCATCTGCATATGCGAATTCGAAAGCCAGCTCTCTAGTCTCCACCTCGTGTCTCAGGTACTCCACAAGATCAAGAACGTCCCAGGTCAATTGACCTTTCTTCATACGTGAGAATTCCAGCATGATATCTTGTGGTATTCGTTGCTTCAGAATTGTCCTTAATAGCTGACCATAGGTTTCAGATCCAATATTCATAGCCCTCAGACTTCGAATTTCAATTTCCAACGCATCGTATAGTCTACGTAGCCGAGGTACGTCGCTTGATCTTCGTACTGTCTCGAGCTTCAAGAAGTTCTCCATGTGTTTTTCCACAATTTGGACTTGATTTCCAAAGGTTCTCGTTAGAATCGATACGGTTGCGTCGCTGATAGCAAGTCCTTGGATGGCTCTGGCTGCTCAGCCTTCCAGATACGAGTTTAGGTATGTGAATTTTTCTACGTGGCTAAGTCCTTTGTTTTGGTGTACGGCAACATTGTACTGACTCCAGAACGCTGTCCATTGAGTTGGCTCACCAGAAAACTTCGCCATTGTCAGTTTGGGCAACTTCACGGTTTCGTTAGATGTTCTTGTCCTCTGCAATGAAGGACCTTCTCGTACATCACGTATTTTTTGCTCAATGATCGTTTTGCAATCGCTGATCTGGTCCATGTAGTTAATGGACTCTAGAATATCTTTATCAAAATCTGCTTCTTCTGTTATAAGGTATTGGATCTCTTCGTCCATCTTTGGCGAATCCTTTTCCTTTTGAATTAGACGATTCAATGAGACTTCCAGAACGTTGATGTTGAATGGATCGGTCTGCAAATCATTATCCACCTTCTCTACGAGTTTCGTGATCGACAAGTCTTTCCCGGGTTTCAGCACCATTAGTTTGTAGCAATAACTAATTTACTTCAACTAGAACAATGTCTATTTAAAACTTTTATTACTACAATTTTACAGAGAACGACATACAAATTTGAGTGAAGCGTTAGACTGAACTTGCTGGCACTGGTAAACAGGCAAACACGTTTGATTTATATACTTAATTTTAAAAACAATATTTACACAATAAAAAATGAGGCGACGGAGAAAATTTCTAAACTTTTAAAAGATAAGAAAAATAAAAAATGGCAATAGTTTTTATGATATTTCTTTAAACAAAAATAGTTTTCACAAGTCGCTTGAGTCGACAGTGGAGTTGACGCTCCCGGATTTAAATGGGGATTTTCTCATTAAATGCAATGTGAGTTTAAAGGGCCAATGCGCTGTGGTAGAGTAGAAAGACGATAAGGGCATGATCCTTAAAGCCTTTGTTAGCCGGGGCCTCGCACCAGCGGGGCGCAACTGTGGTATATGCCCTCAAGAAAAAAAGGATTGTACGTCGAGGGAACTGACTTTGTAATCGAAACCGATCTTGATGTAACAAATTTATATATTTGATTCAATTCTATTTGTATGATATTTAATCTATGAAGATGAAATGAAACGTTTAATTGTCTAACAAGGCCTACTCCAAAAGTAGTTATTTACTAAATGAATATTAAAACATAATTATCAAAATGTGATGGCACACTCCGCATTCCTTGCCATTAAAGATTTTAAAATAGGTATCACTAAGGCAAAACTACAAAGAGAAATGCATAATTCGTAGCTAGATAATTAGTGTATATACCAAAATTCTTACATAACGGTTTTTGCCCAATCTCAATCAGAAAAATATTTTTCGAAAAATGAGGGAGAGTAAGAATTTTAAGACGCACGGCATATTAAGATTGCTTTCAATCAATATTCAATTGAAACTTAAGATGCACCAAGGATATACAAAATGCCGGAATTTATTACGGCAATTACTTTGTAGAATTTTGTATGTTGTAGTGTCATAATTTTTTTGCCAATAGTATTACGTAATCATTTAAAAAAAGCTTTTAAGTGGCTGTAATATTTGTAGCCACTTGTTAATCGTGAGCGATGTTAGTGTTGAAACTTATATTGGAATGTATTAACCCTTTAAAATTATGAAGTATTATGTGTATCAAATATTAGAATTTAAGCGCGATTGTACGTGAATAATATATAAAACGCGATCTGCATGAAAAATATCGCGCGCCGTTTTTATGTTTTGAAAAATTTAAAACAAAAAAGTCAGTTAGATTTCTATTGTGAAGGAGAACAGGACGTATAGCGATTTCGTGCCTGTCTCCGCCATTTATAACCAAAGTTTTTAACCAGAAATAAACCTTAACAGTTTAATTTTAATCGCCATTGTCCACTCGTCGATTCTTTCCGCGATTTTAGTCATTTATAGCCTCGCTCACGCCGCAATCGAACCATTTAATTCTAAGTGTTTCAGTCCGCTTGGAATCTTCAAAAATAGCTCTCCCAATCTTCAAGGGTTGTTCCCACCTCTACAGTTAGTAATCATAATCCCTTTAAATGTTTAGTTATCTCCGCAATCGTTACGTTATCGCTATAGTTATTCCCTTGTAGGTGCAATATTTCCGTTATACCGTGATGGCTCTAACCATTTGGTATTCTCTTTAATCGATGTACCCGATACTCTCTGGGTAAACGACGTCATCTCTCTAATCACAGTTAATTTTAATTTCACTATCAGTAATCACTTTCATTAAGTGCTTAAAAATAAGTCTTTAACAGTTATTTTCCTAAATAAATCCACGTTGAAAGACGCTTGATGAAATTTTTTTTGCGACATTGCGTGACTTGATTTACATAAATACACCTTAATTTAGGCTCTTTTATTCAACTTACTCAAAAAGCTAATATGCAATAAGCCAAAGTACTTTCATAACATGTGATTTTAAACTTTAAACCATTCTGTTCTAGCTCGCCGACTATTATCGATCTTCCTAAAATACATTTTCCCTGGAAATCAGCCGAAGCGGAAAATTAAAATCAGTGGCGCGTTATTATATTTTTAGTTAGAGACCGAATAATAATTTTGGGGAATTAGGTTTATTTCTGGCTTTTTCGTACTTGAATTTTCAAATTCTCGGAAATTGGCTTTTAATAGTCATAGTTGTTGCGTTTTTCGGCGATCCGCATATTGAACTTTGGGAAATTATACCTTGTTTTAATAGATATGTAAGCAGTTGGCGAACGATATTCTATTCCGCCAGTTTTCAAAATGTATTTGTGACTTATACTGTGATGGAACAAAATCCGTAACCGATGTCGTAATATCAAGTTAGTTGTAATGTAACACATTTATTGTTTAAGATAAATAACAATTAAAAGTCGCTTTAACAAAAGATACTTTTTACAATTATGAATATGCCTTTTGTTAAGATGTTTCAAAATGATGGAATAAAATGAAGGATAATATTCGGATTATCTTCAGCTAGGCTAATAATAATCAGCTAGGCTAATAGCCAAGGCACCACCTTAGGCCTAAGTCATCGAGCGACTTTTGAAGCCTTTAATTCAGGTCGCCGGGTTATAATGCGTAGGAGGGTGGTGACAAGCCCTGCATGCCACGCGTTCGAGCCAACAGCTCCCTACACTAACTATTACCGTTAACCTCAACAAGTTTTTATGGAAGGGGAAACCGAAGATCTCGGGGGAAAACCCCTTAAACCAGTGAGGAGAGAACTTAAGAACCAATCGAATCGAGTGTCTTTAGAAAATCATTGCGATGAGTTCAAAGGTTTTATGGGCTATGTCATTGACTTGTAAGCGTTTACGGTTTACTTCAAGCATAAATATATATTATTTTATAATATAAAGCCGGTAACTTAATATAAAAAAGGCAAAAGACATCGCACTTCTTCTATGGGATTTGGCTTTCGACAGATATTTCTGAAATTGAAACATATTGTTAAGCTTGATCAAAGGAGCAAAATTGTTCTTTGCCATTTTTGTCTAGCTCCTATAGTTTGTCCAGTATCAGCGGTCAAAAGTGTACAAAACTTAGTATAGTCTATTTGTTAAAAGAAGTCACGGCCCACTGCGCATGCGCTCGCGATCTCTCGCCCCATAGCGGCCCGCTCAAAGAATTTCAAATCAATGCATTGGCGCGAAACTGAAGTTTAGCGATTAGTGTCATCGTCGTCCGCAAGGAGCGCCTCGTCCAAACCCTAAAAACTCAACAACTGCTAAAAAGTACCTAAATATTCATAAAGCGAATTTTTTTCATTTTTAAATTATAATTGAAAGTTACGTTTCCATTTTTAACTTAAAAAATTAGGTTTCAGTTAAGTTTTTTTCAAATTGTTTAGCAAGAAAGTTAACCCTAGATAGTTTTAGTTCCAACTTTACCTTGTAGCCATTTTTCCATACATATATAACTATATAAACTTCATTATCTTCTCTGTTGCCATTTTTCCATACATATATAACTATATAAACTTCATTATCTTCTAAAGAAAATAAAATGTTTATTTAGGTGGAACATGTTCTAAGATTTACATTGTTTGAAACCCTTTTAATAATAAGTTCCAACATATATTTATATGGTTTTGAATTTCATTTTTCATTAAGTCCTAGGATTCACTAGATTATACAAACTATTGGAGCGTAGTAATACAGTTTACAGGTAATTAGAAATTAAATAATTTTTATTCGACAATTTGGTTACCCTTACTTAACTAGATTAAAATGCTTTTGCGTTGCGTTCCTTATTGCAAATCTAAAAAAGTGATGACACTCTGCGAGAAAGATGGCTGAAAATCATATCTCGCGATAATTACAAAATAAATGACACATCAGCATAAAGTGTAGTATGCAATTTACACTTAAGTAAGGTACAGAATTCATCTTTAAATGACAATTGTGGGGCTTGAAATTTTCAAAGAACCTATAAACAATTTGGATATAAATACACTGGAGTCCCTAGGCCCTTGGGGGTGGGATATAGGGACCTGAAATTTAAAATTAGTCCACTCTAAAAATCTCATAGTAGCCCCTCAAAAATGTAAATAATGTTTAGTAATTTTCTTGCATCTTAAAAATGAAGTAACCAAATTCAAACAAATAATATTAGATTTATTGATTAAACGAATCAAATTTCGAATTGGGACTCAGACAGAGGTGGTTTAAAATACCCAAAGCAGAAGTTTGTCATAATTATCTCAATACACGTTTTCAGTATTGATTGTCACGCCATCTACCGCAGCGTTTTGAAAGCTCTTCGTATTTTTCAACGTACAGGTGGTAAGTTTCAATGCCAGGGGTGCATTGCAAAGAAGTAGCAAGTATGGGGGCCGTCCATATGTTTACATTTTAAAAAAAGGCTTAGCTTAATAAAGGAAAATGGACCTCGTTGGTGGTTACTCGTGTTCTGTTCCTTTTTGTAAGAACCGTTCGATTGAAAATAGAGTTTTATCCTGGCATTCATTTCCTAGTGATCCAAAATTAAAGGAGCTTTGGATTAATAGTATTAAAAGGTATAGAAATAATTTAAAAGTAACGAAATATAGTAAGTTGTGTTCGGAGCATTTCCGTGAAAATGACTTTAGGCCTTTCATGGTTATGAAAAGAAAAATGTTGAAAGATAAAGTTGTCCCAACTATATTTCCATGGAATGTAAGTTGCAACTTTTTATTAGCTCTGTATGTCTTTAATTAAAAGTCGTTATATGTATTTTTCCATTCAGAAGGGTACTGATAATGAAAACTATAATGATCAGGAGCCAACAACAAGCTCATTGTTAAGTGAAACAATTAATACATCACTTAGTCAGGTTGATAGAGAAGTATTAAATATAAACCTAGACGATAGTGATACTATGCTTCCTGGTGATGCCGCAGCGAATGTTAATTCAGTTGCGGGTGGAGAAATTAACGCTCATAACACCCTAAATAGTACTACAATATATGGGGTATGTAATTGGTCTTGACCTATTCAATAGAATGTTGTATTACCATTGGCACTTATTATTTTTTATTATAGACAAATGACGTTGAGTTTCAAATTAACTTATTAATGGAGGTCTCTAGTATAAACAATGACGAGAGTAATCAGAACGGGGAGAGTGAAACATCTGTTTTAAAAGCTACTTCAAACAATATCTGTACTACTAATAATGATGTAATTGTGTAAATAATAACAATGTCATGTTCATAACAGATATAATATACTTACCTGTAATATTAAATGTAGGTGACTGACTCGGGAGAGGTTCCAAGCTCTAGCGGTGTTATTGCTAGCGGAGATAGTGTAAGTACTGTTGTATAAATCTTAAATCTTAATCAAAAGGGTCCTTAATAAAAAACAACTTTGTTTTATTTCTTATGAAGCAGTAATACAATTTTTTGGGGATACTTAAAACGAAAGGGCCCCCTATTTTGCGAAAATGCCATGGGGCCTGCGGGTCTTTAGGTACGCTACTGGTAGTCAGTGGCGCCGATCGCTTTTTTTCCCAATGGGGGCCGAAGCTCACTAATAAACTTGGAATGAGGCTGCTGGCAACACTTTCTTTCTACGGATGCTTAAAAGTAAATGGCCTTTAACATCGGCGGTTTTACCAATGGGGGCAGAGCCCCGATTGATTTTTCCCAATGGGGGCTTTGGCCCCGCCGCCTCCATGGGATCGGCGCCACTGCTGGTAGTAGGGTGTTATTTGATTTTTTACGAAACTTTATAAAACTATAATGTTAAGCTTCTGATGTTCTAATAGTTGAAAAAATAATTATTTGACCTAGGGATTTCTTATGCAAACAGAGCCTGAAATGGAAAGCTCTAATAATACCAGTAAAACCAGCCTATCAAGCAGTAATAAAGTATGTATTTTACATTGTATATGAAAATTGCTACTTTAAGAGAAGTTTTAAATATACAGGTTACTAATAGCTGCAGTACTCGTGTAAATTATTCTGAACGTTGGCGTAGAAAAACCTCGGGCATGGCTAAAACAATTTTAGATTTGGAAAGGGAAGTAAAAAAGTTAAAGTCAGAACTCAAGCAGAAAGACCTAGAGATGGCAAATTTAGAAGAAGATAAAGTAAAATGGAAGTTTAAAGCTCAAAATTACAAAAGTAGACTTTTAAGTGTGTCTATTATTAAGAGTCCAGAAAATTGTAGTTTCTATACCGGACTGCCAGACTATGACACCTTTAAATGGTTGCTAGAGTATTTAGAAAAGAAAGCATCAGTAATGCAATACTGGAACGGGAAAAAAACCAAAGAAAATTACACGCCACAAAATGTTAAAACCGGATGTAAGCGGCAACTCTCAATGGAAGATGAATTTTTTCTAGTGTTATTACGTTTAAGACAAGGAATGCTAGTGAAAGAACTTGCCAGTGTTTTCAGTGTCAGAAGCGTCAATATCCAATATCAGTACTACGTGGATCCATTTACTTTACCACGAGTTGCAGCTACTTTGCTCATTCCCTTCCAAAGCCGTGACTGACCTTGCTCGCCCTTCATCGTTTATCGAATACCCGAATACTCGAATAATTTTGGACTGCACAGAGTTTAGAGTTGAGAGACCATCGTCGATATCAGCTCAAAGAGCAACTTTCTCATCATACAAAAATTATAACACCTATAAGTGCCTAATAGGCATTTCTCCCGGTGGAATGGTCACTTTTGTGTCCAAACTGTATGGTGGTGCATCATCTGATAAATTCATTGTTCAAGATTCAAAAGTTCTTGAGCTCTTCGAACCAGGTGATGACGTGATGGCAGATAAAGGGTTTGAGCTCGATGACATCATGCCAAACGGGGTCACTCTGAACATTCCTCCATTTTTTCGTCGCAGTAAAGCTCCGCAGATGCCAGCTGAGGATGTACTGAAAACGAATAGTATTGCTAAAGTTCGCGTTCATGTGGAGCGAGCTATAAGGCGAATTAAAACATTCCACATCTTTGATAGTCCGATTCCACTAACCATGTCTGATGAGGCGGAAAAAATTGTAATGGTTTGTTCGCTGTTAACCAATTTTTTTCCAGACTTAATCAAGGAGAATACAGAGACATCACTTCTAGATGAGTTTTAACATATTATATAATTTTTATTCTACAGTTTATAAACACAACCTTTCTAAAAAAAATCATTTTATTGCATTTGTTACAATTTTTATTTCAGACCATAATTTTAATTTGTATCAATATCAAGAAGTTTAGGAAAAAATATTTAAAAGATCATCTAACACATTCTTCTCTGTGTTTTTTTTTAAATGGCACATACTTCTCTTCACCATATAGGGATTTACCGTGTTTAACCCTTCCTAAAATCCTTTCAGGTACACAAGCGTAGATAAGAAAATAACACAAACTGCGAAACATATGATCAATGAAGGCTTCGTCCCTGAAAATCCTTACACACACTTGTTGCTCACTTTCATTTCCCATAAATACAAAAAAATCACACCAGCCACGCTCGCTGACAAACATTTGTCCTTGTACTTGGCTAAAATAGTTTGAACTTTTTTTCAGCGTGATTTGGCCATGCACATAATGAATATAAAAAATTTTAGATTTTAAAACTTCATCTACTGTGGAATTTTTCTTGGAAAAGGGGCATTTAATTTCAATAAGGCCTTGGCTACCAGTTTTAGTTTCAGCAACAAGGCCATCGGGTGAGGCAGCCAAAAATGGAAACTTCTTGTGAACCAGTAAACCACTTGGCGTTACTTTCACTGGATTGTCTCGGTCTGACATGTATTTTATATAATTTAGCACTGCTAAACCTTCATTTTCTTTGCCATGTAGAATAGCGGGCAGTTTATCTAGTTTAGAGTTTCCTGTGCTGTTACTAACAAAGCCAAGAGACACCAACCGTTAATCTGGATCAGTGCTACATTTTGAAAGCAGGCCGAATACGGATGATGAGAGTCGATTCGATCTTTCAACAAGCCACTCTGGGCTTCCAGATTGCTGCTTTCTCGTTTTCTTTTCAATGTTTTCTCTTTCATTATCAGTTAACGTTGGATAGTTTTCTTTAATGAACGTGATAACAGTTTGGCGAAACTCTGGTGAAAAAATTGAGAACGGTTGAATTTCTCCTTGATTGTTTGTTGTCGATGTGGTAAGGTTCCCTAAAGCCTTTCTTGGACTGTTATTGGAGGAGGCAGCTTTTACACATTCTACAGGTGTTGGTGATGTCGGGGTATTACGCAAGGTGATGGAAACGTGATAGTAAGAGAAAGCGTACTTTTATCCATGGGTCTAATTTCAAAGTGTCGTAAGAAAGCGCAAGAGCGCTTTGTGGATTGCAATTTTTTAAACAGTTCTAACTTATCATCCACTACTAGATCCCTCATATTGGTAGGTCTTGGATCAAATCTAAGTCTGCGGTTCTTTTTTTCTTTGGTAATCTTCCCCGGAATCCGTTTTATAATTTTCATATCATTAACAGCTTTGGGATAAGAAGTACTGTTGCCTCCTGGGTTGATCCACTTGCACAATGTCCCCGTACATGTAACATCTTCTGGTAATTCACCAATTTTCTGATACTGAAGAACTGAATAATATGAGGCAGCTGCATGGTGGCACCTTCCTGGAAATCTAAAAAATAATTTGAAATCAATATACATATATATATCAATATGTCTAAAAATAATGGATACTTACCCAGCTGGACATTCACAATAACTGTAAACGAGACACCCAGTAAGTTTAGAGAAACCAAAAACCACAGCATAGTTTCCTTGCTTCATAGAGGGGAAGCAGTTCGCTCTAATAGCACACCACTCATCTTTAACCAAGTCTGGGAAAGGTTTAGGGTTGAAGTACAATTTTTGCACATAACCTTCTTCGAAAAATCTCAATCCTTTGGTTTTGTTATTAGTTTCAAAATGCCGAGTAAATCCTTCTTCAGAAGCGCCAGGAAATCCATTTAACTTTTTAATCCATGATTTATTCTTTTTAAAATTATAATCAACTTTCCTCCACTTACTTGTGTCAACTACAGTGGCCATGTTTATTTACATGTTATGCTAGAAAGAAAACTGGCCTAAATAAGGGGAAAATACGAACAGCTTCTCTTTTGCAACAGTAGATGGCACCATAGTCTGTGCGCTTGCGCAGATTATAATACTGAAGACGTGTATTGTTAAGACCTTCATAGAGGGAGCGATTCCAAATTTACGAGAAACTAATGGAATTTGTAACCAAATTGAATATTACCTATTGCCGAAACTTTCTAAATTACCTCTTTTACAGTGTTATTGCAATGACACTTCTCCTTCAACTTCTGCAAAATTTATCTGTGACTTTTACAGCAGTCATTCCTGGAGAAATATGTAAATAATAACTTTGTTTAAAATTTTCCATATTATGGATTGTAAATATTTAAATAATAACTTACTTTCAATTGCTCAGTTATTAAAATATTTTCTATTGGCTTAGCTACAAGCGTAAATTGCGATTATCCGAACAGTCTCTTTTCATTGAAGTGTTGTCTGTCAACTGTAACAGCTGACTCAGTAGCGAGAAATTTTTCTAGGAACCTTGGATTTTAAAATATTATTTTCGGCGGGAAAAACAAAAGTAAAAATTTAAAAAAAGTGATTATAACGTATAAAAAGAGTTGATTTACCTTTCATTTCCTTGAAAATGCCGATTAATTCTCAATATTTTTCATAATGAATAAAAAACCAACATATTTCCGTAGGATTCAATGTTAAAGAGGGGTCAGATTATAGAGCTACAGCCTACGTAGCGGCCACAAATGGCATTCACTATTTTGGGCTGATTGATCTGGCCGCTATGGAGCGCGAGAACGCGAGCGCATGCGCAGTGGGCCGTGGGTTAGCGTTCTGCCTTCGCTAGTCCGGGCTCACTATCAATAGAGTTTTCTTGCCAAGATTCGCGGTGCTTCCCAAAACAGAGCGTCGGATTTGGTTACTTTCTGATCGCACGATGAACGAACTCAGTCAGGGGCGTACCGAAGAGAGTACGTTTGGGGGGGGGGGAGGTAAGTGAAATTTGCCAAGTAAAAACCAAAGTTTGTCAAGTCGTCTAAGTTTGGATTGTTACGGTAGATTTCAATTTAAATGTTTCATTAAAATTATAATCGGTGGCGCCATCCGCTGTTAGCGGCGGGAACTATATACTATACAATTGAATTAATGGTACTAATGTACTTTGGAAGTTATAGATGGCGCCACCAGTATAATGATAGAGTTGACGGCTGAGTGCGCCGACTGGAAATTTCGGAATTTGTTTTGCGAAACCACGACTACCGAACGCGCCTATGTCATTCTAGCGGGACTATTCCCAATTCAATGGCGAAAATGGCTCGGCTTCTAGTTATATCATAAGTCTATCATAAGTCCCCATAAGTATGATTCCACCATAAGGTCCCATATTACCGGCATGGTCCTCGTATGGAGAATTTTAAATTCAAAAAGAGCTCCAGGTATGATTAGAACGCCATCTAGTCAGTGAGGAGGTCGCTTGTTTTTACCGGAAGTTGCCTTGAAAGTTTCAGTTTTTGATTAATGGCGGCGGTCTAGCGAAAGCTGTTGTTTATTTCTTGAGTAAATTTATTAAAATGTCTCAAAATTTTAATATAACTCCTATGATTAGTAAAGAAAAAGATAAACCTACTTATTGTCATCTCTACCTGGGGGATAAAGATAAGTTACAAGAAGAAAACCAATTTGGTGGCTTTAATTTGGAAACTCCCATTAAGCCTTGCCCTAAATGTGCTATCACGTTTAATAACAATAACCAAAAAAGGTCTTCGGTTTTCAAAATTGATGCTTCAACTCGGTGCTATATTATTTCTAATAAGATAGACAGTAATCAGCAAATATCTAAACCAAAAACTGTGAGTATTTATATACTGTTAAGCTTAAAGCCAACTAAGTTCTCAGCTAACAAATTTCTATAATATTCTTTACTAGTCGAATAAGCTGACCCAATGCTGTAGAAAGGAATTGCAAGCTACAACAGAAGAAAAAGTGACGACTAACACTAAAAATAAGTTATCTCAAACTGATATTACACCCCAAAATAATGATGAAAATGTTGGTTATGTAAAAACATCAAAACGCTTTTTGTCACTGGCTTTAAAGTGTTTTGACAAAAAACTATTCCATGACTTGGAAATTCAAGTTAAAAGAGATCATAACAAGTGCCCGTTTATCCGAATAACTAGAAAAGATACGATTGGTCTTCTCGGTTCATCTTTGGATCCTGTAACAATTATTTTGAATCGCGATGGCTCTTTAATTTTGTCTGTGTTGTTTAAGTCTGAAGAGGTGTTTAAAATCTTTGAAAATAATGTGCTTAATGAGTGTTTGTTTAACTCGATATTAACGAAAGTGTCAGGTATTGGTGATTACGTTTTTTGCCCGGGGATTAATTCCACAATCATGGTGGGAGAACTACCTCCCAGTATCCTCTGTTTAAATTATCCATTTAAAAGATATCATTCTAAGCGCTGTGAAGTGTACTACCAAAAACCGCATGAAAATGAAGTCAAGACGAAGGTTTATAAATTAAAGCGCTGCAAAGAATACCATTCTGCAACTTCAAGCGTATCAAAAACTCGCAAGCGTAAATTAGAAGAAACACCGACCAGAAAGTTTAAACGACAGCGAATATTTAGCAATTTTGCTATTAGTAGATTATCACCAGCGAGTAGAAATATACGACTATCCCGGTTGAAAAAAGCAAGGAAGTCTCTCCAAGACAAGGTTGCTAGGCTAGAAAACAAGCTTAAGAAATTTGAAGTCACCCTGAATAATGACCATTCTGAGCAGATGCAAACAATCACACAAATAATAAATGGACAATTTTCGGACGTTCTCGAAGAGACTCTTAATGATAAAGATGTCTCTGAACCTACTCGTAAGGCACTTAGAGATTCATGGGAAATTGATTCTAAACTACGACAGTGTCAAGATAAGAAAGATTTTCTGAATGATCAGATAAAAAATTAAAATGGAAAAAAATCAAACAAGTGGAGTACCATCACCCTTCGACTAGCGTTGGCTATTTACTCTCGAAGTAGAGCTGCTTACAATGCCCTTCAGAGTTTTTCCATCTTGCAACTGCCCTGTGAACGCACATTAAAAAAAAGGCAAAGAAATACCATCACGAGCCGGGAATTGATCAAGTGTATTTGGCCGACCAAGAAAGAAAGTATAAAGAGTTCCAAAGTGAGAAGCTTTCACGTGGGGATCGAAAACCATTAGGAGTTGGTGTTCTCGTATTTGACGAAGTTAAGGTAATAGAAAAGATTCTTTGGAATTCAAAGAGCCATGAATTTACTGGCTTCGCAATGAGTAAAGAAGAATATAAGGATTTAAATGACATAATAATAAAGCCCACCAAAGATACTGAAACTGAATCTCCAGCTCAATATGTTCTTCAGTTCCTATGGAGAGATCTCTCCTCCGAGTTTGATTTGATTGGTCCCTACTACACAGCCGCATCTTTATTTCAGCAGCACTTAATTGCCGAGGCTCTCTTTGGGACTATTGAAGCTCTTCGTGCCTTTTCTTTCGTAACTAATGCGTTGGTTTGTGATGGGGCATCAGAGAATCTGGCACTAATAAAATCTACAATAGGTCTTAAAGGTCCATTTGGTTACCAACAAGATCAAGACGGAAAAATTGACGTATCTGTAAACCCAAGCTTCGACAATCCCTTTTTTGATGGAGGAAAAATACATTGGATCGTATGCCCTTCTCATCAATTGAAAAATACAATACAAGCTTTATTTTCATCTCGGGAAGCTGGACCAAAGCAGTTCATACGAAATGGAACCAATTTTGGATGGAGCGAAATTCAAGCTGTTAAAAGAAGAGACGAAAGAAGAGCTCAAAATTGCCAATTGCGATTTGTCCCAAACCTTCTAACAAGCTACATAATCAGAGACTCTTGGACTAGATTAAATGTAGTTCCCAGTAAAATTATGCAGCAGGAAGGTGTTTTGTCAGAATTGAATAGCTTCGCTAATGGTACAGATGGGAGCGAGACAAAAAGGAAGAGCGCAAAGTTGGCCTATAACTTCTTACGTGCTGGTAATCAAATATTTGAAAATGGAATATTGTCCCACAAAAAGGTTACAAAGTTAAATTCTGAGGTCTTGGATTCCATTCGAACTGGCTTCAAGTATTACGAAGATTGGTTTAATGAAGTTTTGAAGGAGGACTCTGACTATGCCTTTAATGATCCAAAGCAAACCAAATTTCTAAGCTGGCAAACCTGGGATCTAATGCGAATTATGGTCTTTGGATATATTCACCTTTGTAATGACTTTCTTACCATTAACCCTGATTATTTCTTATCACCACTGCGCACAAATGGAAGCGCTGTCGAAAGTTTATTTTCACAGATGAAGTACGCAACCGGTAGCAAGCTATCTAGCGTAAACTATTCTACTGCTAGAAAGGCCGTGGTTACTAGAAAAAACATACATGCCAAAAATTCAAATATAATAAAAATATTAGAGATACTTATCTTTATTTAAGAGAGAGTATCTAAAGTGCTTAAAAAGTCTTGTAATATTAATGGCAATTTAGATTGTTTAAATGAAAAAAATCAAATAAAAGCTTTTTAAAATAGTTTATTTTTAAAACCTTAAATGCTATTATGTAATACTTAGGATAAGTTTTTATAAAATGAATGTTAAATTTGCACAATTTTTTTTCTATTTATAAAAACCAGAAAATGATATTTACAATTACAGTCTGACCGGTTTTGTGGAGCTGAGCACCACAAAACTGGTTAAACTGTAATTGTAAATATCATTTTCTGATTTTTATAATTAGAAAAAATTGAATGTGCAAATTAAACAAAATTTCATTTTATTTTATCAAAATCATAAATGTTATTATTCGTATCTTTTGTTACTTTTAGGTTTTCTAGCACTTTTTCTCAAGGGAGGTAGCTGAATTGTATTTGAAATTTCGCTCACTTGAAGGGGCATATCAGGTATAAGTTTATCACAGTTTATATGAGATTCTTCTTTTTCACTAGGTAGTTTAGTTTTACTTGATCTTTTCTTGGTTGGAAACACCTTATTAAGTTTTCCTTTCTTGCCCTTGTAAATTGAATTTAGCTCGTTAGAGGCGGTGTTTTCTTCATCTTCAAATACAGTTGCAAGATTTTTTCGCTTCGGACGGTTGATTTTTTTTGAAATCACATGTATAGCTTGATGTTTTTTTGGGGTTGCAGCGGTCGAACCATCTTCCAAAAAGGTTTCCTCTGACCCTGTAGACTTCGGAATATCACAATGAACTACTGTGGCAGTCTGTTTATTCATGGTTGCTCTCTTTTTGGTTGAGACTGCACAGTAGAGGCCATCTCTTAAAGTATGGCCTCCTTTGCTCATTTTGCGAGCTTCTTTGGCGTAGCGATCCATATGACTAGATATGTATTCCTGAATTCTAGCATTGACAATTTTCCTGACCCATAGTTTGAAAAATGTTATCACAGATTCGTCTTTTTCATCATGCTCAATAGGAAGGCATTCAGTAAATAAGAGCCATAATTTTGGCATTTTCTCAGCAATATTTTTGTGACATTCCTTGATCATTTTCTTTCCAAACCTCTGAAATCCATCAACACTAGCGTATTTTCTAGCTTCATTATTAAGTTTACTTAAAAATTCTAGAAATCATAACTTTGGGAATGACATATTTCCATTATCGCGGTCTTGTAATTCCTTTGCTAGACTTTCTTTTTCTTTCCCTTGTAAACTTAACGCGATGCCAAGTTTATAAATTTTTCGTTCTTTAATTTTGCGATCAAGGGGTGATTGTTATTTTCTTTGGCAAGCTTGGAAACATTAACTATTTCTCTCATACATCCACCACCAAGACGGAAGAGTGATTGCGGTGGTTCAAGATCCATCCGTTGCCCAGAGAGAAAGAAAAGGTTTTCATCAGTAAACCTCAGATTGTTACGGCTCATAGAATTTTGAATTAACTCTTCGTCAGATGGTATTTCGAAATCAATCTCTGACTTTTCAAACCATTCTTCTTCATCTTGACTAGCACAAATGTTCAAAACTGGTTAAATAGAATCTTCATCCTCTTCTGCGTGAGTAATTTGTAGATCAACGTCAACAGATTAAGATTGTAGCGTCTCAATAAGCATGTTGGAATCTTGTGGTTCCACCTCTAAAGCATTATCTTCATCATCCAGTTCTACTTCTCCGTTACAAATCATCATAGCAAACTCGTGAACCACACGAGATAGGAAATTAAAGATTTTCTCACTCTCCTCCCAATCTGCGTTAATGGCAGCAGTTTCTGTCATATCAGACTTGAAGTCAGATTTTAGGGTTTTGGCATAAGCGAGATAACTGATTTTAAACTGAACCATTCTTGAACTACTAATAACAGCTGGTTTTTTTCTCTTCTTATGTCTCACTATAGGAATTTTCTCTTCATCACAGATCATAACACTTTCTTTAATTACAGTTTCAATCGATTGTATTATTGTAGCATTAAGTAAATCAGGAAATGGAGCTGGGGGTTCCTCTACATGAGATTTTAAGTGACTAGGCTTAACTTCAATAATACTAAATACTTCTCGTGAATTTTGTTATCTACTAATTTTGAATATAGTTTACCTCTTTCTGTATTGTTTAATTGCACTTCTTTGCCGGCCTTTTTATTTAAATATACATTTAATTTATCTAAATACTGACCAGCTCCATTCTCCGATGCCGCCGCCATTTTCAAATTTCTTTCCTTTAGAGTCTATGGAGTTTAGACTGTGGTGCATGCGCAATGAGTATATCGACGACGTCACTACCGTTTCGTGGTACCTCGAAAGGCCGACAGGGGGCGACGAGATTTCGGTACCTATACCCTTCATTTGGGATAATTGCTACGCAATTAAATTACCTTTGTTTCATACTTATGGGGACCTTATGATAGACTTATGGTTATATTGAGTGAAGCATTTGCGTACTCTCTTTATATAGGAGATACACGAAGAAGAAAACAGAGATTGAACGATGTTACAGCAATTTAAAAATCCCATCAAACCCGCTTACTATTTTCTCGTCGTGTAACCCGCTGTAGTAAAAAATAGATACATTTCATCTTGACGAATACTAGTTGTTGTTTAACTGAACTGCTTTGAATAACTGGAATTATTCATACCGAAATATAACATAAACAATTCAAACACTTATTACTGAAATATTAACGTAAGAACAACCGACACTGTATCACACCATATGATCACACGTTATCTTTATAAAACGCAACTTTAGGAATATTGGCTTGTGAAATTTTCACTTTCCTAAAGAATATCACTATAATATTCACGACTTACCTAATTTTCCCTTAAAAAAACTGTAACATCTCCTATAGAAATTAACTATTTTTATAAATATTATACAGATTGCCAAATATAACGTACGTCCCTGAACTCAGTAAATAAATAATTAAATATTGGGTTTTAAATGTCGTTTGACCGTGACTTTAGACGACTGCGTGACTAAAATCTGAAATAAGTGTTTGATATGTTGTGGTGTGACTGTTTCTTTCCTATCAGCGAGTGTTGAATGGGGGATTCAACGAAACGGTTAATCATATATATTCCGATTTCTTAAGAATTTATTTTTTGTTATGTTTTCTTTATTATTGCTCATAAAATATTGAACAATACATTATTCAACGTACGAAAATTCATCGAATAATAATTTGCGAGAAATGAAATAATGAAGTAGAGGTGTAAAAATTTGGCAAGAAAAATTTATTTATAGTGAGCCCGGACTAGCGACAGGCGAACGTAGAATGCTAACCGAAGGGCGCTGACTATACTACGTTTTGTCCACTTTTGACCGCTGATACTGGACAAACTATAGAGTGCTAGCAGTTGATGCGTTTTTAAAAGTTAGTGACGTCACAGCCGTAGCTTCCGTAGTGGTTGTCATGAAAATTTGCGTTTTTTCTCAATAGACGTTTAACATTGGTGACGTCGTAGGGTTTCAAGCTGCTGGCACTCTATAGGAGCTAGGGAAAATTGGCAATGGACAATTTTGCTCCTTTGATCAAGCTTAACAACATGTTTCAATTTGAAAAAAATCTGTCAAAGGCCAAATCCCGTAGAAGAAGTGCGATGTTCTTTACGACATTAATTATGAAAAGCTCTATAATGACATTTAAATTTATAGAGGATAGTATGCAAAAATGTCTTTGTTAATATTATTGTTTTGACTTTAATATTTTAACTTTACGTTAAATTCGTAAAGTTTATCGGTAATTTATATTTTATCCAATATCAAATGAATAAATGTTTTACTGGTCCTATATTGGGGAAGTTTATAAAGTAATCAATTTCATGAACTACCCTAGTTTCATTAAGCATTTTTCGCTTAAGAGTTCGAAGGCCCTTGCACATCAATAACGTATTTATGAAAATTAAAGCGAGAGGAAGTCAGATGTCAACATAAACACTGATTAAATTTCTACTTGTGAGAAATGGCATCATCAGCTTTTTACTTCGCCGCCATTTTCAAATTATTAATATAAAACAAAAGTAATACGGTTATTATTATATAATAATTTGAAATAACGTTACATAACATGTTTAATTTAAGCAATAACTATTATGTTTTATAGTTTAAAATGTATGTTCCTGGAAACAATGAAGCTAGAATGCACCATACATTATATGAGATCACAATGTGGAAAGCAAATATTTATTTTTAGTCATTTTTCGTTAATTTCATTAAAGCAATAGTTAATTTTACTTTGTGATTTGGTTAATACGGATAAATATAGCTATTTAACATAATAACACTATTCCACCATTTTTATTTTGTTATATGCAAAAAGTAGGTTAATTCGGCGAAATTACTTATTTCATTCTTGATTTTTAAAACAACGAAACTATCTGTGCCTTCAACTATGAAAGCAATGGAATGTCCATTCGTAGCTTCTCATTTATTGTCGTCTTCTTTAATTCAGATTTTTGGGTTACTATTCGAGCTTATTATTTTATTTATTAGACTGAAGGAACCATCCTACTTTGTTATCTCCTAACTGTGAACCACCGCTTGAAAAACATAATCGCTGTGATCACTCCGTTATCGCTGTAATTGACCGGTAATCCGTGTACATTTTTAGTAATAACTCTAATCTCTCTATTAATTCGGTAATCACTTTAATCATTCAGTTATCGATGTAACCAATACTTTCCGCGTAATTGGCGTAATCTCTGTATTCACAGTGAACAAATTCGTTAGCATAGTTGAAATGATAACGCGAAATAAGGTCGGTCGGTCGCTTTCTTTTTCGCTCCTGCTATTTCGAGCTTTCCGTTAGCTAGTTTGTGTTTTACTCGATTCGCCATTCAGTTCTTGCCTCAGTTTTGGTCGCTCTTCACACTGGCAGTGCTTATTTTCAGGCAAGTTGCTTAATTCTAAAGTTAATTGATATTTGAAGAAATTGTGCTGCTAAGCCTTACTTCACCGTGTGTACTTTCTCTGTTCGTTTCTTTCTCTACTCTGCCCCCCTCGTAAATTCGAGAAAGATACCCGTCATCACCCCACCGGAGGATGCGACACCTCCATCGCCACCTTCCATCTGTTAACCGTGGGTACAGTTGAAGAATGGTCAAATAGCGTACAATGCGAGGACTGCGGTGGGTGGTATAACGCTTCTTTCCCGCTTTCACTGGCTTTTTTCACGCTGCAATCCGTTTTTTCGTATTTTTTCCAAGATTTTCCAAAAAAAGTGGACAACCTTGAACGCAAAATTTCCAACTTCGTTCTACCCGATGACAGCTATGCTTCCATTCGGAAAACTGTTTCCGTCCTCGGTCAGCAGTTACTGGACTGCCAGGCTGCCCAAAGAACTGATAGAGCTAAGTTGGCCCTCACTGTTCAAAAAATTGATCAATTTGATCAAAAACGCACAGGATGCTCTTCACATCGCCACAACTGATCATTCTTGGCGCATTGATATTAAATCTCGGTATCACCAAAAATTGGTACGTCGATTGAGTCCCTCGCAAGCGATGTCAATACGCTGGCCTCGTCACTCAAAGCCACCTTTTATGCCATGGAACAGTGTCTTCTGTCGAAAATAACCGATTAACTGAAAACCCCTTTGCCCCCACCTCCTTCCGACTTTGTAACTTCGGAGGACCTGGCCTCGAAGAAAAGAAGGCTCAACGCCATTCTCTTTGGTGTACCTGAGGATCTTTCGCCTGAAGACGAACTTGGAATACTTGTTGAGCTTTTTGCCTCGAGTAGGGTTCCCACTAATCTACCGTGTTACCGCCTTGGCGCTAGAACCCCACCCGCTGGAGAAGGACCTCGTTCCATCCTTATTGTGTTTCCACACGTAGCTGCTAAACGAGCTTACCTTGGGCTTATCAAAGTCGACGTTCTTCTTACCCGCATTAAAGTTATTGCGCTCGTATTGATCAGCCCCTAAACAAATAGCTTAATAAAAAAATCATAATTTAAAAACTACGTTGAATTTGGCTTGACAAATTTGGATTTGCCACTAAAACTAGCTATTTAACTAACGTGTTAGCTTTCGTAGGAATAGCGCATGGTCCCGTAGGAAACCTTTTACCAAAACGGGACATTTGATATGAAAAGACCCAAATGTCATATTTTCATTTTCATTGTTTGCTATGGTAATGTGTGCGGAGCGATTTTGCTGTTCTATGTTGGTTTTTTTGGCTGTCACAATTTGTAAAGTTAATTTACAATACTCATTTATACTCGAAGTTTTCACTATCGTTACAATTACTTACAATTTGATACCGCTGTATACATTGGGTGTATTTGTAAATATGGGTAAGTTTCGATATCTTAGCTTGCTTCATTTAAAATTTGATTTCTTGAATACCCCGTGCCCTTGAATACCCCGTGCCTTTGAATACTGCACCTGATTACAGAGTTTTGGAACAAAAGCAATAAGGCCAATAAAAGTTTGCTTAAAATGTAAAAAAGAGTTTTTTATATGTTTTCTAAATAGGAAGGCTGTGATGAGTAAAGAAACATTTTATACTTTGATGTCTAATGCTGCGTTAAAACTTGTATTCAATTTCGGGAAAAGCTATTCGTCTTAAGACAAAACTCCAATTATGTTTTCCTAAAATTTGATGAAACTAAACGGAATAAACGGTATCAAACAAAATTGTAAGGAATTTTGAATTTTAATATTTTATATTTTTATTGGTTTTTCAATTAAAAATTATCTTAACACGAATTATTACTAGTTCATTCTTTGTCACAACACCATGTTAATAATATTTTTAAAATATTTATGATAACAAGACCTGCTACTCCATGGAGTTAAATGTTTTTTATTTTGATTAAAATATTTTGGAAGCTTTCGGACCGTAGTCCTTCGTCAGCCGCTACCTACATAAATTCAACACCATGTTAACTTGAACTTCATGCACAAGTTATATTTTGAAATAAAATCGAAAGGTATGATCGCAAATCCAAAATTTAAATGAGGAAGAGTTTTAGTTGGATTTTAAACGAAAAGTGAAAGTTAGAATGTAGGATGAATTGTACAAAGAAAAAATGTACAATAATTAATAACCAGATGAAATGTGTTCCCATGTTCTAAATCGTTCTGAAGACACCTTCCTTATGTACGTTCTAAAACCCTCCTAAGGATCCTAATAGTCTTGAGGATCAAATCATTTCAGAGAAATATACAAAGACAGCTTTGTCGAATCCAAGGCAACGCCTAGCTATGTTTGCCACTGATGAAGAACTTAAATACCTTGCAATATCAGATAAATAGTTGAAGAGTTCCGCATATTTTCAATCAAGTGTGTGTTATCCATGATAAAGTTGAACATTATCACGTTCCATTTGTTTTCACGTTTTTGAAAAGAATGAAGCATTCTTGTTACGAAGAAATTTTTAATGTTATTCTTGACAAGTGTGATGCCAATCCTACATCAAATAGTTTCGATTTAGAGAAAGCAATTCCACCTGGCGATATAATACGTGTGGGTAGAATTCGTGGATGTTTTTACCACTTGATACAGCCAACCTGGCGAAAAATTCTGAGCATTGGTGTGACGAATGCCTACCGACAGAACGAACCTATCAATGTTTTTTAGCATCAACTAGGTGCTCTAACAATCTAACTTGACCAATTTGTTATAGAAGGGATGAAAAACGTACGTGTATTTGTCCTTCCACCTGTGGAGGAGGTCTCGGAACATTTTTAGAAAATTTACTTTTCAAGGAAGTTAGACGTTGCCTTTCTAGTAAACATCATTTGTGTTTTCGTGTAAGAAGAACACCTCCAATTTTTCCAGCGTCTGCTTGGAATTGCCTAGAAACCAACAATGGACCAACAATATCTCTGAAGGTTGGATCAATGTAGGACAAGATCATCCACATGCATTTGCTTTTATACAAGTTATCCAACAAGAAGCACGAGTACACGTGCGAATATTGAATGAGGCTAACGGTGTTCGTGCCAAGAAACGAAATAAATAAACAAGAAATACTCCGTAACTAAATTGAAGATTTATTAGGAGGATGAAAAGATATACCGCAATTTTATACGTGAGTGATGTATTTGTTTAATTTGTCCTTGGTTGTGAACATTTTTCCTCGTACATTTTTCCCGACTGCTTGCAAGCTCTCCCCGGGCCCAAGGTTCCAATCTTCAAGAATATAATTTCGAGCCTGCAAAAGTCTATTAGCACAAAATATCCAGTTCTCTAAATCCGGCTCTAGCTAAAATCATTAGGTATAAAAGCACTCTCTTAAATCAAAGATTCCCAAAACCGCGGTATCGCTTCAGGAGGTTTTCAAAATAGTAAATACATTTTCCGCCAGTTTTCACAATGTAAAAAAATCATTTAAGCAAGATTTCACAATAGCTAATATAAGAAATACAAATCAGACGGGTGATTTAAAAGCTATTATCATTTAATGGAAGTTTAACCTTATGATGAGAATTAAATTTCACATTCATGTCAGCCTGGAATTGCAGTAGAACTAAAGTTGCCCTTTATCAGGTTAAAGTAGGAACATTCCGTAGAGTAGGGTTTTCAGACAGACGAATGAATAACGAAAATATTTATTTATTAAATAATCATTCAAAATAATAACTTTCTCTATTCCATTCTGATATTTCATTTCATTGTACCCATTTTATATTCATTGTTCAACTACTATTCTAACTAGCTGTTGTACCTTTGTTCTAGATATTTCTGTCAGTTGATGTTTTTCCCCTGAACAAGCTGTTTCGATCTATCATTTTTTCTTAAAATAAATAGTCAAATTAGCGGTTTATTTGAATTCTGATAATATTTTAATATTTTTATCCCTTCACAATAATTTTTTTGGAATATATTTTTAATTAACCAGGGAAATATAGACTTAAGTGACAGATAACATATTTATATGAAATAATTAGACATTTATTAACAAAATGGCAGTTTAATAGAGTTTATAAGCGAAGCAAATGCAAAATGGGAATATAAAATGAAATCAGATATATATAGAACAAATATATCGTTGGACGACAAAGAATTTTGCCACAAAAAGGAAATGCAACAGTCCAACTTCATGTCAATAAACACCTGCCCACCCATTCTTCTGTTTAAAACCACTAATTAAATGATGGTTGCTTTGATTATATCATTGAAAATTTGTATAATTGTACGCCTCATTTTATAATTGGAAGGGACGGATATTTTACTCTAACGCTATGTTAATTGACATTAGATATATTACTTACTAACAGATATAGCTCAGTTATATATTTTAAAAAGTCAGTCGCTGAAAACCAACTTCCAGATTCACAATATATTCGACTGAACACTTAATAATCAGGCCTAAGTCATCACGCGACTTTTAAAGCCCTTAATCCAGGTGGCCGGTTTATAATGCGTAGGAAGGTGGTGACAAGCCCATCATGCCACGCGAACCAACAGCTCCCTACACTAACTATAAGCTAAGTAAACGGTAGACGGAAAATTTCAAAGCGGTATTGTTAACATTGCTCTTTTCCCACATTTTCTGAACAACAGATTGCTATAAATTTACATATAAGTAATAATTTGGTAAACGTGATAAAAGAAGCCATTAAAATATTAAACAATACCTGTGTCCTCCAAACCTATTGCTTCTTGCAGTGCCAAAACATAAGATCCGGCTACCCTGTATGTAGTAAATGATCAAAAACGATTGAATGTGCTTTTGGAGATGATTCTAAACGAAATGGTCGCAAAATGATCTATGTTCCCTCGCCTTTTGAGCCATTTGGACAATACCAATGTAATTCTGGTGTCCACACACAACTCTCTTATTCCTGCAGGAAAGGAAATTGAAAATTTTATTTCAATGATTTCACCTTTATCAACGAATAATAAATAAACCTGACCCATAAGGACATTTACCAGCAGTATATCAACTCCTTTAAATAAAATTTTATGAATATTACAAATAACCTTTTCCGATGTTAAAACTTTCCAAATTAGTGAAACTGTTTTCATTTTTGTAATTTTATTATCGAGTCTCTCAGTCTAGTAAGCTGACCAAAGTTTTCGTTATTTTTCAAAATGGAGCTGTCTCCATATCTTCATGCTGGTTTTTCTCTTAATATCAGTTTGGCGCTCGATTTGAATTTCATTTGGATATAATTGAAAGGTGGTTCTCACCTTCCTGTAATTTTTTACCCATGAAAGTTTAATTTAGCATATTTGGGAGTTATTTATCATTGGGTATCAAGTCAATTGCTCTAAAAGTGATAATTTTAATACATCAAATCAATACGTAAATGTTTATTGGAAGTGCCAAAAATAATTATTTTTAACACTAGATAGTATTGGGTAACTCATGATACATTATATTAAGCGGGGCATCAGTTTAAATATTTTTTATACCGTGATTTATCATGTTACCTCGAAGAAACTCCACCACCATTTTCTTATAAAAATGATTATTTTCTTCTCCGAACGCGTTTACGAGAGCTCAACGAGACTTGTACTCGTTAAAATGTCTGTGGAACGCGTTTTTTAAATGTATCGTATTTTAACGGAGCACGCCCCCTCTATCGTACATTTACGATACTTTTTCGTCTCTGGAACGGAATTAAGATGGCCAACATGAAGGATTGCTCCTGCATTACGTAGACGTTCGAGGTTGCTGTTTATGGAAGTGGTTTTTAAAGCTCAGTTGTCGAAATTAAAATTTAAACTTCGGACCCGCACTTTCCTTGTTTAGTGAAATAGCCATATAAATTGTTCAAAATATTAAATAATTAAAAATTACTGTCCCTTTAAGATCCTATCATTCTTCCAGGATTCTCGGTCAAATCTGTGAAGTCCTTGGAAAGATATGAGTGAAGATAATCGAACAATAAGAATAGCTGTGATCGAAGTAAGAAAATATATATATACGCTATCGATTATGATATGCATGTTTACACGCATGAATAATAAACACACGTAGTACAAACAGTTGTCATTTTTGAAGGAAGTGTATACAATTCTGACTGCGGAAACAAAACTTAACCACGAGCTACAAAAATACTTTGAATCTCTTTTCATGTTGACGTAAGTAATTTAATGAAAAATATATTTAAAGATCTTAAATACCCTCTTGTTTGGTGACACTTACATGTTTTTATGAAATCTCGACTTAAATGTCTATCTGCGGTTTGATAATGGCAGAGTAACAGATAATATGTGAACGTAATTAAAGATACTGTTTTCATGTCAACCTGAGAGCTTTCTTAATTATTTTGAGAAACTTGATTATTATAACTATCTAAGTTGACTAATTGAAATTGGGCGACATCTGTCGTTCTGAAGTCATGAGCCATGAATCATTTACAGTTTAGGATATCAAAAGATTTACCTCCTTTAAGTTTGGATATGTCGTTTGACAAATACGTGTTTGTTATCACCTCATTTTATAGTCCTTCATACTTTTTAACTGCTAAGTTGTGTTTCAGAAAATAGTGGTTTGTCTTTTTGTCCGTGCGACTGAAGGGAGCGGACACCATTTGACCGCTTTAGCTATTTATTGAAATGAATGTTGTTATTTAAAAATGTGCAATCAAAAGCTTTGAAGTTTAAGCCATTTTATATTCGATTTCGATTGCAATTATTCATTCCACAATTATAAATAACTTTCATCCAAGCATAAAAGTTACCTTTGGCTATAATATTGGGCTAATATCAGTTTTTTAAAAGGCTAAGGAGAACGTTCAAATGGGGAAGACCTTAAATGGCTTTTGGGTTATCTCCTCCCACGTGGTTTCAATTTTCCATTACCGCTGTTAAAAGGGTCTAAGACCTTATACAATGCAGTTTAATAGTAGAGTTTATTATTACTATTATTATTTTATTACTTTTAATATTATTTAACCAGTCCTAGACCTACTTTACATGGTAGGCCTTAAGACCATTCAAATAAGTATACATATTTGGTTAATTGTAATTTGGAGTTTAAGTCAAACATATTAAAGTAGTGAATACATTTATTTGCTTCATTCTTCGATTTTTATGGTTGATGATTTCATATTTTTGTATAATGTTGGTTGCGAAAATCAACATGAAGCTGTGCTCCTCAAAATCGGAATTTTCCATTGCCCCTGTTGCTATTTCATATTTATTTCTTATCGGTTAATTTATTAGAAATGTATTGGCATAGAAATGTCTTGGCATACATAGGTTTTAAATGTTTATGAAACTTTCCGAGTTTAAAGATTTTTTTTTACATATTTCAGAGTCAAAATTGAACAGCACTCTTCGGTTGAGTTTAATGAAGTAGAAGTTTTTGATGAAGTACCCTGGGTAAGAAAATAACTAAGACAAAAATTTGTCCTGGGTATGCAAAATAGCAAAACACCCACAGAAATCGAAAGTCACTGCCTTTCCACAAGTTTGGGTTTCATGGAAACCATTCTGACTCTCTCACACCAAATAATTTATTCCGTTTCGTTTTGAAATTGTTCAATTCCTGACTCATTCGGTTTCTCGAATAATATTCTTCTGTAAGCGATGTAAATAGTTTCAATCAACGCTAAGGCAACAACAATGACCCCGACTACGATCCAAATCATGCCCTCTCGACCGCATCCGGACACTTCACCTTCGTCCGTATCGGACACACGATGACCAGCATCAGCTGATATTTAAAGGATGATCACGCCATTAAATAAAACAAGATTTGAACATATTCCAGTCAAAGATGAGCCTGTACCACCCTGAATTATAACACAAGTTGTAAATGCAGTTAAAACGCTAATAAGCATATAGTTACTTAAAAATCGCGGCTGCACCCTATAACTTAAACTGTCGCGGTGCGAGCTTTAATGCCATCTATCATTTGCATTCATATAAAAGAAATAAAAAAAACTGTGTTTTGTTTAAAAGTTTGAAATAGCTGTTAGCCGATTGTTGTTGTGGTCTGAGAACCCAATCGAGACCCATGAACAATGTGGCTAGAAAAGCTTCGCCCTTTATACGTCGAATTGAAGCTTATATCAATTTTTATCCCCTGACCGTTCTATTAGATCTGTTGCCAATTGTTACTATTATTTTACTACTACTGCCAATCTACTATAACTGACCGCTCGGAGTACGTTACTATTTGAATTTGTGGGTAAAAATGAAATAAGTAAATTTATTTTGCCATACCAAAAGACCAATTTTAATTATTACTAAACAGATAACTTTAAACACTTACGTGACATAAAAATGGTTAAAACATGCACACTCTTAAATGAAAATCAATTAAAAACTACTAATAAACCTCCTAAGCTAAACCCCATTTAGATGCCATTTTCACCTAACCTAATTGTGTGCCATCTGCCATGATATTAAATCTTCGGTTTAAACTTATTACTTATCACAAGTCTTTTCATTATGAAACCCATTACGGTGAAGGGACTACGTTGTGGTCGTGTGTAACACATCTTAGGCGACGCTCGAAGAGTTGAGAGTTTTTCGTCCAGCGAGAAACGTCGAAGATTCGTGGAGCGAAGCAATCTGAATGTTGATGACTATGTGACGGTTATTCTTGTCGACTAAAACGACTAAGTTACTACCCGAATAAAGGTTTTCCGACCGATGGAATGACTAAGAGCATATTCGAGCTTAGTGATTCAGTAGACAACCGAAAGGTTGTTCTGACCAACCTCAGAGACGAAGTTTTTGAAAAAGATAAATCTCTGGGCGCGCTCCATGGTTTTGTACCAATAGACCACGTGACCTACGAGTCACGTGAATTTAATTTTTGATTATTAGGTCCAATCATGGCTGAAGGTGGAGAGTTGTCCCCGACCAATGGTCAAAAGGGGTAAGAAATTTAAAACCACGGGTAAACGCGCACAATACAAAACTTTGCTATTGACAGATATCTACGATGGCATTTAGGCAGGATGGCACTGGTATCTCTAATCTCTGCCGCATCTTCTTCACTATCCTAACTAAAAATTTCCCCGTGCACACTAGGAAACCCCCAAAAATACAACCAGTTATTTCAAAATACAATACAACACAAAATGTCAAAATTGCAGACTACTGGCGCCAGTGTCGGTTTCTCATCTACTAATACAAAAGTCACCGTAACTAGGCTGTCACTGGCGCCGGACAGACCGACTTAGAGATTACCTACGAGTTTTTGAATATAACGGGGTTCAATATAGTTTTTCCGCCGTGGCTGCCGCGCCGAATGAATACAATGAAATAAAAGAGGGGGTCAGGACGACCTTGAATTTGACCTTGGTCTTTTGGTACCCTTGGTATGGCATTTTATTTTTAGGCACCGTACCGGCGACGGTCGGGCAATAAAGAAGGGATTAAGCTTGAGGGGAACTAGGCGAACTGTCAATTATAGTGACGAGCGTGAAGTCAAGGAGGGCGTGAGATAAAAACTGCTTCTAATCTTGGTTAAAACGAGAATTTCCAAGTTCGATGTTTAATCCTAATTTTACGATATATACCAATTTTTACGTTTTAATCCTAATTTTTACGTGTTTTATACCAATTTTTACGTTACAAGCTAAATGAGCGGCGAATACTATTTCACATTTATCTTCAGTGGATCGAAAATTTGCTTCGTCTTTAACAGGATGAAAGCCAACTTCTTCGCGTGAATTCATTTGGGAAATCTGGATTTTGGCGGAACAACGTAACCTTTCCCACCATTTACTGTAAAATACGTCTTAAAATAGACTTAAATTAACTTGTAAAGAAAGAATAGTTCTTTAAAACGTATAAGCCTTTACAGAACTCTTCATATCAAAGCTTGGATTTGATAATAGAGTTTTCGCAACTGACTCAATTTTTATTTTAAATAAGCTATCCATTAAGGTATTAATTTAACTATTTACAGGAAGTTTAACATTATTTTTATGAAACCATTTCTTTTTACAAGTTTGTGTAGTTTAGATACTTAAATGCAGGGGCGGCGTAGAGTCATACTTACCTCAATTATGTACACACAAATTTACTTAAAATGCTAAAACACTTAAAAATGTGAAAATAACTTTGTCCAAATAATTATCTCGTTACCATCCTTCACTTTCCAAAGTTTACACTTGGAGGTTTCAATATTCATGAACAGCGTGCTGCACGTATTTTCCAAATCATTCGCTCGCGCGGGAAAATCTCGTCTACAAGCCACACCCCTTTCTTTGAGAATCAACAAGACCACCATAGCCTTCCTTGCATATTACCTGGCATTTTACGGTTATTTAATAGAAAGTTGTCTATATGTATACTAACATATAAGACAAACCGGTATAAAAATAAACTGTTTAATTAAATTAAAACTTAGGTTTTGGTATTTGAATATGAATTATTTCGTAAACTCCTCCGCTTTTTCGCGTAACAGACAGGAAAAGAGCACGATACGAGGTATTATATTTCCGAAGAACCTAATTGGAGTGTAAGATTTATTTTAAGAAATTCTCGAACATGGTTGCCTGAATATTTTTAGATTCCCTTCTTCCTTTGACGATTTTCTAAGATTTTCCCAGACTTTTGAAGTTAACAATTAAAACATTTTAAATTTAATTTTACTTTAATAAGAAGTTGATATATTTACCTTATATATTGTTCACAATTACTCTTCAGGTTAAGTTTAACCAAAAAATGCGTCAATTCAGCGTTTAATTTAAATGTTTAAGAACTTAAATAATAATCAAGGAATAAGCTATATTTTTTAGTTCGAATTCGCGTTGGTCACTACGGGACTCTATGTAAACTGATTTGATCACGGAACTATATTTTAATTACAATTAAATATTTTCATAGGAGGTTTCAGATAAATATAAAAATCCCCGTATTTTAACAAATGCTTAAAATTCCTTAACCTTTCCTTCACTTTTTAGGCCTAGTTAAATTTCCAAGACTTTCCCTGATATCAATTACCTAAGAGGTGAACTGAGTACGTGGGCACGTTCGCGTTGTCTGTATCCCACGAGCCTCCTCAATTTATTTTGTGAGCCACTAAGTTACGACAGCCTTAGCGCCGCCACTGTTTCAATTCATTTGACAACCACACTCTACGAAATTAAATTCTTATTTATCTGTTTTGCGAAAAATATAGAGTTCTGCTTACTACTACTTATTTGGCAAATGAGTTCTTATATTTCGTTTAGTATCCAGGTTGAAGGAATTTTCCCAAAATATTTGGATCCCCGTTCCCAAGCGACACCCCGAAAACAAGTTGATTTTTGCAGACGGATCCATACTGGGGATTTCACCTACGTTTCTCCCAAATAAGCTTTTAAAAAATATCAATGATTTGGGAATCTTGAAAGCTAAAATAAATTCCCTCGGAATATTTCAAAGGATCAAGAGCATTATTTATCGTCAAGCATTGCATTGCAGAATTCTAAATTTATCTCAACTCTTGAGGTTTCTTACTTTGTTCTTCGACAGAGTGGTTTGTCGCTAGTGTGCGTGGTTTCGATGAACAGTACGCTTTGGCGTTGTTAAAATTATTTTCGGCCACTCCGTCGACGTAATTTGTGAAAATTTTGTAACATTTAGTTACTGTGAATAAAGTTGTTAAATATTTTCGTATTATTCTGTAATACACGTATTTTAAATTACTAATGGTATTTGTCTCCTTGAAATTCGCAGATGTTGTTCAACATGAACAGCTCCTTCTGCTATGAGTTTGTAAGTTATCTCCTTTTCGGTTAAAGAAGTTTTCGTCCGAATACTTGTAAAGGTTTTAAAGCAATAGTTAGTGAAAAGATGGTAGTGGTTATCCTCAAACGCGGTTTAATTTCCCGTGTAACGCTGTTGTTCAGGCCACAGACTTGTTATAAACATGGCTCATAATTATTATAATTGAAAATTTAGGTTCTTGTTTAGGATAACTAACCAGCAATTAACCGTTAGCCCGCGAAGATTTAATCCTAAGTGCCGAGACATTTGCCGGGAAATGGAGAGACCCGAGACGGTGATTAAACTAAGTTAAACAAGCCCAGAAAAAGCTGGGTAGTTCTTAATCCGCTACTGACTGTATTGTTAGATTTAGTAGTCCCTATTTTCCCAAACCACTTGGATTACTTTTTAGCTTAAAAAGGAGCCTGTTACTGAGCCTTCTATAGTTGAGGATATTGTCACTAAGACAAGCGAGACCTTTTAAGATATTTTCGATTTATTTTCCAGAGTGCTGACATCCTTTTTTTGGACACGCAACTAAGTGCCTTCGAAAATTTCACACAACCCAATAAGGCGGTGCCTTCCTTTCTCTGGGACTTCAGCTCTTCAGTAATATTCAGTGCTGAGCCTGAGGAAATCTCTAAAGCTTGCGATAATTTATTTAATATAGATCTGGAGGTAAGAAACTGCGCGTAAAATTAACTTAGTTGCATAGCGTGCCCACGACCAACTTTGATCTCTCGCGCTACAGCGGCCATCTCATTCGTTGACGTTTCTGTGTTAAGCTATGAGCAAAAGATGTGTATGACGTGAGCGCCCCTAGCGGATTATTATATTTAGAATAGTTTTTACATTAAAGCCGATATAAAAACCGAGAGTGGCGCTGAACTCCTTTACGTTATAGTACAGTTTATAGGGGGAAAATCCTTGCTCGCGGAATTTCGACAGTTGGCCGCTGTAGCACGAACAGCTCGTGATCAAAGTTGGCCGTGGCGTGCCTAACGTTAAAAGCTAGTGTTTTTCCCGGATTTATATTTTTCGTCGTTTTGTTGCACGTGATAATGAAGAAGGCTCTTTATTCTTTATCGTAAGGTTTACTTTATCTTCGTGGTCTCGCTTCTAGTCGTTGCATCTTTAACCACACTGATATTGGTATTAATACCTAAAAAGGAAAATATTTCGTTGCTGGGAACATTCTTCGCCAATCTTTGGGAAGCATTTTTCTTGTTCTTTCTCCAAGGTAAAATGTTTTATCTGATATTTTATTAATGCAGCCCACAATTAACGTTACCTTAAAGAGATACATGTTAGGGCATTTAAAGCAAGTTTTGTGGATTAAAATTATTTTTAACCTATTTACATGTTATTCACATATCTATTGTTGACGTCATTAAATGTGGGGGCGAGAAAGAAATTTGAAAGATTTTCTACCGTTCTAGTATTTGTTAGGATTAAATTCTCGTATAAAATTATCTTTTGATTCTTCCCGCGCGCTCCTAAAATTTAAAGAGTAAGTTGCAAATTATTCGTAACCGCCTTAATATTACTTTTAAACGAAGAAATTACGTTTAAAATACCCGAAGATAATAAGAAATAATAAAGAGAACGGGAAATGTTTTTGAATTTTGCCGTGGTCATTGACGTCATTGACAACGAGTTATCTCATTGATCGCTTTACCCAACATAGAGTTTAGGCTTGCATACAAATTCTTGATGCCACCTAGGAGCAACAAACACAAGGAGAACGCAGCTAGCCTTTAAACACGCTAACGAAGGGTTGTATACGAATTTCATTGGACGAGCGTTACGAGCCTTTACGCAGAACGTTTTACGGCCGGGGGGAAGACAATTTCCGAATTTTCCCTTTCCACACAAGAAAATCCACGACTTTTGACGGGTTGCGGTCTCCTTGTGTGGGGTGTTGTGTTTGTTGCTCCTAGATGCCACTATGATGCTACTAATTCCGTGGACGAAACCAAAAAAAAAACCCCTATTGAACCATGGGATTGTACTAACAGAATTTTTTACGGTGATCGTGCTCCGTGCGCCGTAGAGTCGAGCAATTTGTTTCATCGAGCAGCTTAAGTTAGAAAACACGCGCATATTTTGTTTTTTGTTGATCTCACTCGAAAACGCACGAGACCCTCTACACGGAAATATTAGGAAGCGCGCGCTACAAATAATAACACTTTCTATACATGTATGCGTATTTATTATTTTATAGAAAGAGCTATTGAAATAGGCCTGCACAAGGCTACGTAGTAGAAAAACGATATGAAACCGAAGGCTCCTCGCGCCGTGCCGCGTGATTTGAAAAGATAATTTCTAGGCTTTTATTTCGATAATAAGCCTAATATTACAATAAAAAATATCTGGTTTGAAAACTTCTACAAGTAAACAGAATCGCTCCACTTCAGTTCCTTCTATAAAACTTTAGCTTCGATTTGCCCCAAATTGATCGTGCTACGGAGGATAAAAATTGGCAGAAAATTTCAGGATTTTGGGTAGCGAAAAAGATCAGTTTCGGACTTAAAATTAGTACACTTAGGCTTGGAAATTTGTTTCGACAATGATAGTTTTGGAAAGAGAACGTCCAGGACTTCAAAACAAGTCCACATTCATTCGTTTTTATTGCTATTGATTTTTCGTGTAACCAACACTTTAAGAAGGAGTGGCTCACGTGATTCTGCGCACTCTTTTCAAAAATAAAATATGAAATCGCGCGTGCTCTATAACTTTAACAGTGCATCGCAAAACAGCGATAACCACCAATATTTTTTGAAAGCTTATTACATTGATAATTAAATTCGTTATGCTTAAAATATTGTATGATTTTATTTAAAGTAAATTTTTGATTCCGATTTCGTATTAGTGTTCTCCATATGGGTTAAGATGATTTTTAAAATCCGAAAGTTAGGCTTAATATATTAGAAAATAGAAGGACCCTCTGTTTTCTTTCGAAACATTCTCTTTCGGCACGCTCTAGTAGCTATCTATTTATATACTTCATTCAAAAATTAAATACAACAGAAACAAAATTAATAAATAAAATGTTTGGACTCCGTGTTTCTTTTCCCCTTTTACTTACCTTTACACGGCACACTATCTCCAACTGAGATTCCCCGGAAAATCGAAAGAATTTTAATATCTTTAAATTTAATTATATCTAACTAATGGTGATTTTAGACTTCCTCTTCAACGACTAGTCTCTTCACGATTTAACTTGCAATTAGACAGTGTTTTATCTAATTCGATTATGGTACACTGTTCATGAAACTAATTAACGATAATCCAAAACAAATTAGCGCGTTCTTTTATCAAATACAAAATCATTAATTTGGAAACTTTTAATTATATTATTTATTTTCAGCTGGTAAAACACTACCAACAGTTTTGTCACACAGAATTATTCTCCTTGTTTGGTTAGTTTCTTTGAGGTTCCTCTCGATTACTCTGAGTAGCGCATTGAACTCTGAGTTTTCGTTCCTCACTTACGATGTCATCAACTCCTTGAGTGACTTGATATCTCATCCACATATTAACCCCAGGATTCCGAGTCCGTCGTTCGAAAAAATAATTTTTCAGTCAAGAGTTAGTAGTCTTATTTCTTTTCTAATCTTCTAATCGAAATCCCAAAAATGTTTTTATTCAATCATTCGAGTAAAGCTCTCTCCACTGCGATTAAAATTGCGTTATGTCTGTTACGCTATTTCTCAGAGACAATCTGAGCAAATGCAATAACATTGCCTTACTTACGCCCATGCCCTGACCCCCCCCCCAATTGAGTGACAGCGTGGACAGCTTGACCGACGGCTCTGACTGTCCAGGTGGTCACTCAAGCTGTCACTCGTCGAAAATTAAGTACAGAATAAGAGGGGTGGAAATTCACTCTGGTCTCGGTCTTTAAGCTTGATTGCAAAGTCCGTAAGTTCTTTGATAATTGTTTTTTATCTGTGGGTGCTCTTATTTGAATATTGCGCCTTTAACAAACGGTAGAAGGCTAAAGCCATCTATGGTTCGTTAATTAAGTTACTCGAATGTTTAATAAAATCAATTTCCGACCGCTTTAGTTGTCTCAGGTTACATTGACTGGGGAATCTAATTACTGTTAGCTGGGTTACAATGAGTAGGACGGTGTTAGCAAGCCCTGCATGCCATGCAATCTACAGCTACCTACTCTTACTCTTACTATTACCGATAACTTCAGTAAGTCTTTATTGAAAGTGGACATCGGTTAAAATTGGGATGATGCTGAAGATAAACAATTAAAACAAAATTTAAGTATTTTTTTAAATATAAAAGCAGAATTATGCATACACTTATATTTTTCCCTCTCCGTGTTCGTAGTTTCTGGAATTTGTTATTATTTAAGTTTGGCAAAACCGCCGTCAAGGTTAACCGCCGTCAAGGCTAACCGCCACGACGGTTGCGATTTAGTAGTCTTTCTTTAAATTTTGTTATTGTAATGGTGATGAGTATTGTGAGTTTGTGTCGTGTGTGAATGTTGAGTTTGTGTTTTTTACTTACGTGGTCTCTACTCTTCAACCTCTATTTGTTGACTTTTGTTAGGGACCGATTGCTGAGAGTTACGGTAAACGTCTCAGCGTCCAAATAGCAGTGTTTCCATCAGATGTTCACGGTATACGTCAGAGAAAGGAGTTATGACGTGGTAAATGAGATAATCAGTCTTATATCTTATCTCATTCACCATATCACAATCAGTAGATTCTCTCTCTGCTCCACCCTCCCCTCAGACTCTGACTTCACCCCTCCCCTCGTTACCCATAATATAGTCTCCTGGCTAGAATTTGTTTTCCCCGCGCTGCTATCTTATCTCATTCACCATAATGCAATCGGTAGATTATCTCTGTTCCATCTCCTCACCCTCGTTACCCATAATTTAATATTTATAATTTATTGCCGTAGTTTCTTAACTATAAAATTTCTTTATCGCTTCCAAACCCCAGAATTTGTTTTCCCCCTCCCCAACTCTATAATTTGTTATAGTTTCGGAACCCTTAATTTATATTCGGTATAATATGAGCAATAAGAAAAAGTTAATTAATTGGTTTGAGTTAGAACTTTGTATACATGATTACGTAAAATTAGTTCTACGACTAGTCCGACATTTACCGCGCTTAAATCATAAATTATCATTATATTAGTAATTAATTCGTTCTTCGTAAGGCATATAAACAATTTAATTTAAAGGGATGAAACTAACTTATGCAAGCGCGACTTGTATTAATAATTTAAAAAAGGTCTACCTTACGTATTTGTAGCGTCTAACAGCAGTTTCGTCTGACAGATGAGGGACAGTCACAAACGTAGTCCCCGGGCAGTGTAATATATTTGACACGTGATAATTCTTAGTTCGGAAAAATCTCGTTACAGCCTCCTTGATATAGCGTCAATGGATTTTATCCACACTTTAAATACGGTATTTAAAAAATGACGTCAACGAATTTGTTGCAGTTGAGATATTAATATCGAGTGTCTTGAAACTAGCTGATTTTTTCTCCCACGCCTCATTTCTGTCTGGAACATTGACGAGTAAAGACCCGTCTTTTACAGCTCGACAAAGGCTTAAGGATTTCCTAACATAAAAGTTAGTAACTATTTTTTGAAGTAGACTATATATTTTTAGACATTTTTAAAACAATTTGCATATTGAAAAATCTTTTATATTGAGATATTTAGGTTTAACCAGTTAATACAATATTAAAAAAATTAGGCATAGTATGTTGTGGTAGCGAATGTATCATTTGAAACTATAGACAATGTTTGTCTACTACAGCTATGGATATCGAAGAGTATCGAATAGAAACGTTTTGTCACTGGAAAAACCCCCACGTCACCAAAGAACAACTAGCCGGTGGATTTCACTATATTCAACGTGGAGACGATGTACGATGTTGCAAGTGCCACGGAATCTTAGGAGACTGGGAATCAGAATGGGAACACGCCAGATGTGTTTTAAACTGTCCGTCGAGGGATAGTACACACTCTGAAAAGTTCCTTTCACAAGAATGGGACAACGCATCTCACTTGTACCTGAAGACTACGTGTGTGACTGTCCCTCATCTATCCGACGAAACTGCTACAAATACATGAGGCAGAACTTTTTTTATTTATTATTTCAAGTCACGCTGGCATAAGGAAGTTTCATCCCTTTAAATTAAATTGTTTACATCCCTTACGAAGATCGAATTAATTACTAATATATTGATAATTTACGATTTAAGCGGGTTAAATGTTGGACAAGTCGACAAACAATTTTACGTAATCATGTAAACAAAGTTCTAAAATAAACAAATAAAATGTAAATAACTTGTTCTTATTGCTCATATTATAGCGAATAGAAATTAAGGGTTCGGAAGCGATAAAGAAATTATAGAGTTTGGAAGCGATAACAAATTATGGAGTTTGGGGAGGGGTAAAACATATAAATAGTTTTGAAAAAGACTATCGCGTTGAAAGCTCAACCAGTGACTGAGTTAGTTTTTATTTAATTTTTAATGTTTTTAGAAATTTAAAAATTGAAATAAAAGAAGTTTTACTTATTACATCCATGTGTTTTCTCCGTTAAAATTTATGAAATTATTATACTCCATGGATCTTAACAAATCTTTCAACATTTATATAATAGCGATTAGAAATTCTGGGATTCGCAAGCGATAAAGAAATTATAAAGATTATGGGTAACGAGGGGGAGGAGATAAAACAGAGAATCTACTGATGGCAGTATGGTGAATGAGATAAGATAGCAGCGCGGTAAAAACAAATTCAAGAAAGGATATTATTTTGTGGGTAACGAGGGGCACGGATGAAGTCAGAGTGTGGGGGAATGGGGTTGCAGAGAGATTATCAACTGATTGTGATACGCCTTTTTGTTTATAACAAAAGAAGTGAAGTTATTATAATACCTTTAATCGTAACAAAGCGGAAATATTGTTTATAATCAAAATTGGAAAGTGAACTTTTACCTATTTGGAATACTGAGAATTAGTGTTGTAAGTCGGAAAATTTTCCGCGGAAAATGACCGAGGCCTTTTTTCCGGAAAATATTCCGTATTTTTCCGAAAAAAATAAAAAAAGTTTTTATTCCATGATTAGTCTAATATATTGTTTGCAAATTGAAATAAAGCGGTATTTTCGTCTCATTTTTTAGAATCTGAAAGTAAAACTAAACCTCTAGACTAGTTTAAACTGATTAACAATGTAACGCTATTAATGTTTTGTAGTATGTTTGCTGATATTAGACATTTCATATCGATAAAAAGTTATAAACATTAAAAATCCTTAAAAGGTAATTTATCTTTCAAATTTTTATTTTTCCTACTGAGAACTGCCTAGCTCTTTCGCCAACATTGTGTACGTTTAGATATTGTTTACTTTATTTTTTTGAAAACGTGACGTCATTATGCTCTTTAATTCATTTTTTAATGTTAATAAATAGGCTTGTACGATTGTTATTAAACTTTACACGTTTTGTACTGTGTTTATTACTCATTGGCCTAAGGTGGTGCCTACCTGATTATTATTTTTTTTTTCTTAGTGTAAACTTGAAGTAAACGTATTTTTCACCAGTTGGAGCTAGACCAAAAATTAGAGAGCAAAGTCGAAAACTAAAATGAAAGTTAGTTAGCTACCAACGGGTTTTTGCTTCCTGCTGTCATACCTTAGTAAAAATTGGGCTTTTTCAACCCACCACATTTTATTTTTACTTTTTATTCGTTTTATCTACTTGCCAGCGGCGAAAGAAAATAATTTTTCAAAACCACCAAATCTTTATAATTTTTGCTGAAATCTAACAGGAAAGATGATTATTCTGTCATATTTGAAGCGTATGTCCGAAGAAAAATCCCTACACTTAGAAAGAAATTGTAATTTTTACTACATTCTAGACTGATAAACATGTTTAGGTTATACGTTCTTTAACAGTAAAGCTTCCACAGACGTCTGCAAGTATATCGTAAACGCTTTGTGAAATTAACCGTGTGATTTCATAGTGGATTTGTTTAATTTTGGCTGCATATTTCGCTTTACTTATCATGCTTCGTTCAATTTATATTTTTTTATATAGGCTCCAATACGAGCAGATTATCAATACGTGCAAAATAAAATCGATCACGCTGAAGAAGACAAAGGCTACTTTGAGGTAGCGGAGCTCTTCGATCCCAGTTTCTACAATATCCCGAAAGATGAAGTATTTATTTTCAATTACTTGTTCGTGGAATGTCTCACCGGAGAAATCATGAAGGACTCGTACAAAGAGAACCGAAAAATGCACATTTCGGACCCCGTCTATAAGGAATACATGATGTTACCGCTCGGTTCTGACTTTGCGAGTAATCAGTCTTTTGTGGACAAGATTAATAAGGCGTTAGTACTATTTCTCGATCAAATGGTTTTTGTTTTTTTTAACAAGAGTTTCGAAAAAATAGCATCAAGCTATTTCCAAAGTTTTTTGCGCGTAAAAATTCTACTTCATATTACGGTTTAAAAAGCATATTCATTACTGTGCTTGAACCAAACATGTATAGGTCTTAACGCTGAGATAATGGTCATTTGAAATTATTTAGATCGAAAACAAGCGGAAACTTATAGCAGGACATTAGGTCAAAATAAAGAAAATTAAAAAATATGATGGGAAAAGTATTTTGTGGGAAAACAATTAAGGTCTAACAAAATATATTTTTTGTGGATAAACAAATATTTTTACCTCTCCGAGGGGACTTTGTACCCTAGGAGGGGTTATACAACCACCGTGTCTGTCTGTCTGTTCGCCCTCTTTTTGTCATTGGGTGTAGTATAATATTTTAATCGGCTGTGATTCGCACCCAAGCCCTCTTGCACGACAGGTGAGCGTTCTACCACAGAACCACGGATACAGTTATGCTTCACCGAAAATTAAAAACTCTTCCGAGGAGAGGTATTTTTGGCTTGCCAACTTGTTTCTGAAAAAATTGTTGTTTTCAATTTGAGTGTTTTTGTCCCCACTTCCACTTTGAAGAGTCTCCGAGCGAGCCTAATAAGCACTGTTGTAAAAACCTTGATCCTCTTTTTCAAAATTCACCGGGAGAAGAATATTCCTTAAACCAATTTATTTATTACCCATCGTAAATATATATTTTCCAATTTCAGTTCAAAGGCGTTGGAAAAAGAATCAGAAGTTCGAAGGTTATGCGCAGCTAAAACCTTAATTAAAAATAATTATCCTGAACTTACGACGTTAGGGTTACTTAAGATTGCCCGTGAAAAATTCCACTTATTATGAAATCGATTTAATTCGAAAATTCGAAATTCAGAGATACGAATGAGCTGAGTGAGGTCCTTATTGTTGTTATTGATAAGCGTAGCAATTATGGTGATTTATTTGCAATGATGTCTTGAGAGGAAATATGTTTCAGATCGATTTAATAGCTTTCTAGTTGTATAAGTACACTAATGCGATAATTTTAAAGATGCCATTTTCAATTTTAGATTGATGATTATATTTGAAACCAAATGGCTTACACCACTTCGAAGAGTTCCTCGCATCGTCATGAGCGGAATGACCTGGACCCCAAGAGAGAAAGCCTACAATGATATTACCTTCAAAGGCCTCATTGGCATTTTCTCCTTGTATTCTCGTTTAACAATTCTCTCTTTAATTATCTTAGTTATTGAAGTTCTTGCAAACTGCATCCGTCCAAATCATTCTGGCAAAAATAGATTTAAAATTTCCAAACAGAAAATAGGCAACCGAAAAGGCTTTTTAGAGAGGCGAAGCTGATTAAAATCTTGGAACACACAAATTAAGATCACAAGTCGCTTCGTATGTAAAAGGGTTATGAAATTACTTTAAAACGCGAATTAGTTGCGAAATCTCTTTATTTGGGAAATGCATGCCTTTTAAATTTAACTGACTCACTTTCCCACAGTTATAAAATTTCAGATTTTGAAACAAGATGATTATTTGGAAAATATTTAATTTGATATCAGAATATATACAATTTTAATCAATTGTCAATTACCCTCATTCATTTCTGGTTAACTTTGAATACAAATATTGTAAGCCTATTGTGTTTAATAATAAGAAACTTTAGAAAAATAAATGCATGAAGTAATGACTAACAATGATTTTAAATTAACGTTGTCGCTTTATATTTTATTGAAAATAAGAGTAGCTCCAGATTTTTGTTTTAAAACTATTTAGAAATTTCAACTATCATCAAGAAAATATAACAGCAAAGTTCTTTTCTAAAATCTGTAAGTTTAATATTTTACATTAATATTTATTCATAATTTTAATATTCCATAAAGGACTTTGTAACGTTAGTAGGGTCTTCGAGCGGGCCCGCTCGAAGACCCTACTAACGTTTTATTAGTGTTCAATGATTCAAGTGTTTATTGGCTTAAATGTAACGTTTTATTATACGCAGATGACACGATCCTCACAATGGAGAAAAAATCTGGTAAATCTTATAAGTAACCCAAATGTAAATCATTTAATATTAGACAAGTGGCTTGATCTAAACGGACTTAAAACTAAATAAAAACCAAACCAAATGTACACTGTATAGTATTTTCCAATGTTGGTTAAGAAATTCATTACACAATTTGTTCAATTAAACTAAATGGAAGTCGAAATAGCATGGGTATATAATACAAATATTTAGACATGTGGTTTAATCATAAATTAAATTGGAACAAGCATTTAAGTTACATTTGTTAAAAGCTAGCCATTTCAGCGTACATAATTAAAAATGTAAAGAATAATTTCCAAAAACCATCTTAATTAAATTGAAATATAGCTTCTTTTATTCACTTTTTATCTTCGGTATTGTTGGGTAAAAATTTAGTGCACTTCAAAAGCGTACGTTAAGAGTAATATATAACCTGAACTGGCTAGCACATACCGAACCCTAGTTCCGAAAAAAATAATCTAATAAACATTTGGCATTTGTATAATTACGCGTGCACAATTTTTATCTATATAAATCTTGAGTCAATACCAGAATACCTCTTTGTAAAAAACACGGTAAAACATGTCACCCGAACCAAAAGGTTTTTAAAAAATCTACGCTGTCGAACCTCCAAATCAAAGCTCTTTAACGAAGCTAACGTTTGCATAAATAACTTAAAACAATCGTAGCGATTTAAGAAAACCTTAAAGAAATAAGCATATCACGAAAACATGTAGGATCTTAAGAGTGTGAACTAGACATAAATTTTTTTAAACATAAGAAATCCACCCAAAAACCATTCGGTTAAAAATTGCAAGGTCTTTTAAACAAAAACGTCACGTCCTATATTACTCTAGGCCATAAAAGTAGTGAAATCAAATAACGGGCAAGATCTGTAATTATATTCCCATAAACGTCATAAACTGGACTTATTTATCGACAAGTGATGTGCTCTGAAGTAATATGCTAGACCTTGCGCGTCCTAAGTGTTTTACTGGAATACTGAGAACTAGTGTTGTAAGTCGGAAAATGACCGAGGCTTTTTTTCCGGAAAATTTTCCGTATTTTTCCGAAAAAAATAAAAAAAAGTTTTTATTCCATGATTAGTCTAAAATATTGTTTGCAAATTGAAATAAAGCGGTATTTTCGTCTCATTTTTTAGAATCTGAAAGTAAAACTAAGCCTCTAGACTAGTTTAAACTGATTAATAATGTAACGCTATTAATGTTTTGTAGTATGTTTGCTGATATTAGACATTTCATATCGATAAAAAGTTATTAACATTAAAAATCCTTAAAAGGTAATTTATGTTTCAAATTTTTATTTTTCCTACTGAGAACTGCCTAGCTCTTTCGCCAACATTGTGTACGTTTAGATATTGTTTACTTTATTTTTTTGAAAACGTGACGTCATTATGCTCTTTAATTCATTTTTTAATGTTAATAAATATGCTTGTACGATTGTTATTAAACTTTACACGTTTTGTACTGTGTTTATTACTCATTGGCATGGCATTCCGCCCTCTGGCGGCAGAATGCCCACCCTGACACTGGCGAGACACTTTAAACTCACTGCCCCTCTTTCACTTAGAAACAACCTATAAATCAGAAGCATTCGAATGTTTAATCAATTTCTGTAATTACATTCCCATAAACGTCATAAACTGGACTTATTTATGGACAAGCCCTATGGCGGAAAACCACCACCCTGACACTCGCAAGACTATTGTTGTCGAACTCAGCGCCCCTTTTTTTGACAATCCACCTATAAATATGTTGTATACATAGTTTTCAAGTACATCTGTTATAGCGGGCATTTTAAAATTTAAGACTATTTTTTCGAACACAGCGCCACGTTTTCACCTAGAATCAACCCTCAAACCTTTTGCATTAATTTTTTTAAATCGCTGGTCGCTCCAGTTTAGTACTTCTTATGAGTTTATTACTCTATGGTTTCGTTACCGACTCGCTAAACTGTACATTTGTCGCCGAAGCTCAAGAACTATACCAGATATGAACTTCTCCATTTAAATCGGTTCAGTAGTTTTTGCTGTAGAGCGGTCTGCGAGGAGAAGATGGAAGAAGAAAAAGAAAAATTAAACCTTACTTTGCCTCATTACTACGAAACATCGCATCAACCCTGTTCGATGGAATTCGTAAATGTTTGTCGCGTTCCCGTAACCTTTCAAACGATACATCACTGGTTTTGATACGACCTATAGTCTTTGAGATACGAGGGGGTAAAATCGGCTTCATTGTGACCCGAGATAATATTGCAAGTGCTCGGGTAGGTGCTCTACTCTATACCCGGACCTTGCGTAGGGACTACCGTCCCTTTTGATCCCAAGTGTTAATGATAATTTACACTTGATTGTACTTTTCTGCCTTGTCTATTGTCATTTTTATTTTAACTGAAATTTTAAGTAATTTTTAATGATTATGAAATAATGTTTAATGTTGTAAAGAGGGCTAACGGTCGCTAGAAGACTTGGCCCTCTAACATCTATTTAACTACAAACAGAATAAATACTTTTCAATTGATTTGATAAACCAGGGGGTTCAAAATTTAATGAATTGTTATTTTTCGATCATCATTTTTCACTGTTTGCTATCGAAGCAATTACGAACTTCCTACAAGGGACTTTCGAAAAATCAACCTGTATCTGTACTCGTTAGGGCACTTTATTTAGTTGGTTACCATAGTAACCAACGTTGTCGATGGTAATCCGGTTTTACTTGCTTCGCGTACAAAGAAAAACATAATTAAGTTTCGAGATGGTCTCGTTCTCTCTACGACTGGGCGTGTCCCCATATCTGAAACGAAACCTTCTCGCGTAACCTTGAGAAAATCGTGGAAGCTCAACCCTCAGACGGTAACTTTAAAGGAGCTCTGTGTTTTGGCAGAGTCGATTGTTTTGCGTCCCTCGATGGTATTGGAATAAAACAACGATGTAAACAAACAAGTGTTGTTTTATACCGCACTACACAAAGATCGTACACATTTATTTTATTGTCAGTTACTCATTGTTCACTTGTTTTTAATAAACAATACTCTTGGATTGCTATGCTCCGTCTTTAACATCATTTTCGATGATAGTCGGTTATTTTTCCATTGGGTTATGGGCCCATTCACGATGGCGCAACGGTAAACATGTCTTCAAGTATTTAGCTGAGTCCGAATGGGTCTGTCTTCTAGAGTTTGCATTGTTCCATAAATCGTATAATATTTTACTTCAATCATCCAAATCGGATGGCAAATCTATGGCTACCGGCGGCGATATGAAGACATCTGTTACCAAGTTGAACTTGACGAACTACTGGTTATGGCAATTCAAGTTAAGGATGTTGCTCTCAAACGATAACCTCTGGGAGGTGGTAAACACGGTCAGGCCATCAAAGAAACCTCCTGCAGATTGGGATTCTCGCGACAAGCAAGCGCACGCAGCGATAGCCTTGACAGTAGAGGATGACCAGTAGATTCACCACGGCCAGGGAGATGTGGAGTACACTCCAGAAGCTGCATGAGCAGAGCAACATGACCAGCAAGCTTTATCGGCGCTCTTCGATGCAAACCTCCATCTGGATCTGACCAGGATGATTACGCCTTCGGGTATGACGCCAGTTGTCTCAGAATCTGATGTTCGTACCACCGTGTGAACGTTCCCAGCCGTGCTCTGCTGAAAAACGACCGAATTGGTTATCTTTGATACCATGGTCTGGTGGAAAGTCCTTGGTTGGAATTTTACTTGCACCAATCCCCTCACGCTAATTTTTTTTCAACTCTTCAATTTGCACCACCAAGGACTAATTAATGAAGAAGACCAATTACTCCTGTTTTCAGAGTTGGTCGCGATGATTTGGCTTACGCTCAAGAGATTCGTCAATTTACTAACGGGGCGCCATCTTAGGTCGAATTTCTACTGCACAGAAATGTGGCTTCACTGCAGATTAATTTGTATTCGTGAAAATGAGAAAAACTGATCTTCTGAAAATTTATTTTTGTGAATTAAAAAACCTTGTGTTATAGGATCGGGTTTTGGTTGACCCATTTCGGGTCGGGTAACCTTCCAACCTGACTAAAAACCATTCACTATCGCTTAAGCCTTGTAGAATAAAGCCAAAAGCAGTGCGAATTCATAACATTTTCGTAAAGATTATTGTTTTAAGACAATGTTCACCCCCTCGCAGCAAATAAGTAATAACAAAGCTTCTTCAAATCTCGCTTGAGTAATGCTCAAACCCTCTTTCTTTTCAATTTGTTCCAACTTTACAATTTCTTAAAATTATGTTTCTGCCTTTTATCCCAAAGTTTTTCAACTTCCTCCCTGAGAACACCTATTACTTTTGGTTTAAATAAAATCATTAATTAAATGTTCTTTCTTGTACTATTTCTGAATTTATTTATAAAAGTAATATAGTTTAATATCCTCCTATATGTTTGTCGTGTTTCAGGTAAGACCAATTTCGTGTCGAGTCAGGCAAAATAAAACCTCTTTCAAATGTTGTACGAATTATCATAGTGAAAAGTAATTACTTTTTGTTAGATAAATTTTCGAATAGTTGTGATTTAATGATATCTCAAAGCATCGACCTTGTATAAAAGTTTATTTACGCCAAAAGCACCGGGAAATGGAAATAACATCTACAAACGATTTAAGAAATGTGTCCGGTTTTTCATGCCAAGAGTTATCTCCCTTACGCGCAATCAGTTCACTTTTACACCCATTTATTGCAGAGTCTCGAGTCAAAAATTAATGAGCAAAATTGCAAAACGTGTTTTAACAATAAGAAGAACGACTTAATATTATTCGGGAACGTGGACGGATATGTGCATAGAACAATCTCTCACGCGTGCTTTGAAGTCAATGGATGGGCTAACTCATGGGAGATTAATCACTGAAAGCACGGTTAATAACTGGATACTGTGTACACCGGCGTTTCTAAACATTAGCGAGTGATACAGTAGTTTACTGAAACATCTTCCTAATTTAATGAACCCGTAGAGCTGCGCGAAAGAAGACAAATTGGCAAGCCAAAATATACCTCTCCTCGGAAGAATTGTCCCTAGTGGTATTAATTTCTAGAGACGTCCCTTAAAGATATCTCCGCAAATCAGAGTTATTTACTAAAAACGTAATCCCGGTGCAATCCCGCCCGGTATAAAATTTTAATTTTAATTAAACAATTGAGACGAAACAACCGAGTTTAATTTATTCAGAATAATATAAATTAAGTAGTTACAACATCGAGTTAGACGTACTAAAACAATGCACAATTGAATTTAACCCCATTTACAGAACAAGTTTATCAGTTAAATATAATACGAAGCAAATTTCAATGAAATAAATATCTACAGAGGGTATTTGTATTTTTCTCGCTTACGACTTCCTTGCCGTATATTTAAAGGGATAATTCCATATATATTACTAGTGAGATGGAACAGGTTTGGGTATTTTTTAAACCATGGTGGATATTTTAAAGAAAAAACAATTGGATTTAGATTTTTTTTACACTACCTTTTTCTAATGCAGTTGTTTAGCGCTATGAATAACATTAAAACAAGATAAAAGGAACTCTATGGAAAACGTTTCATTAACTGCACTGCTTCACACTAAGTACGGCATAAAAAGAAGAAATGAAACATCAAGATCCCTTAAATTTGACACAAAGTTGGTTAAAATGTTAGAAAATGAAAAGTCCAATGCAACTGCAAACGTTGCATGTGATCGAATTCAATATTGTTTGAAAAAACAATGATTGAAAAGTAAATGGTAATGTTCCTTAATCAATATAGTGTATTTTTCTTTGTAAAAATTAAAGAAAAAACTGTGATAATAAAACTACATTTTGTTAATAGTTATTTTTTATGGGAATTGTCAGGGTATTTTTAAATATGAAATGGGTAAAAGTGGGTATTTTATTGTTGGATTCTTGTGGGAATTTTAAGGGTATTTTTGGAATGGGTAAAAGTGGCTATTTTTCAGCTTATGTCTGCATAAAATGATCTTTGGGAAATGGAAGCACTGGTTGAGCGCGTAAAACATAACTTCGGAGGTAACTGATCGGTTGTATTTGATGGTAACCTGCCGCTTCGGCGTGCTTACAACAGATCGTCACTAGATATTCGTTTTCCAACTTCTATGAGATGCACAATCAATCAAGCAGAGTAGATGTTTTCATTGCTCAAGTTGACGCCGACCGTGATAGCGTTAATACAGCCTTATAAATAAGAATCGCATTGCTTGTTTAAAGTAATAATTATTAAATGTTAATATTCTGAAAAATATTCAATTAAAAATAACAATTTAAGATATGGTTTGGCTTTTCTTCCTGCTACTTCTATCTTCAAAAAAAAACTGAGTGGTGTGAAAAGGGAAAATGAATTCAAAAGTTTCGAGATATGCAAGTCTCCCAATGCTGTAAACTATGTTTTTGAGATTGGGATTGGCTACGAAACCATTCCGTTTCGACGTCTACACCTCCTAGGAAGAGTAGCATCGAGATGTGCACTATCTTGGGGGCTGAAATTTGGCGGTGTTTAGTCGTGCATAAACCACATTCACTGAAAAATTGCTAACGGCACTTCTTCGAGTACATCGAGAATTAAGCAGCCAGATGAGCCTTAACTTCAGAAGTTAAATGGCTGGAGCTACATCATCTTTTCATTTCTAATGGCACGTCTTGTACAATCTTTGAGCTTTCGCACCATTTCCTTGAGCCCGTCTTATTGAATATAAATTACCATATAATCTACAGACCACCGTTACGAAAATTGGAGTCTTATTTTAGAACGGAGTTGTGATAATGAAGGATCAGTCTTAGATACGAATGAAAAAAAAACTAACATACCACATTTAAGACTGAAATAAACCCCTTCCGCGTGTATTGTATTTGCAGACTTAATATTAATGTTTTACATACGTCTTTAGTAAATAAGTATTCCAATATCAATATAATCGAAGATTTGAAAAAGTTTTGAACAAGGTTTAAAATTATATCCTAAATTGTTTGCAAGTTAAAAAATCCTATTTTAACCTTTTTAAGATTACAAAAGTCAGTCAGAGAATAAGCATATTCGATTATGTATTTCAATACTTAAAAAAGCCTACTTCAAGTTATAGTTATGGATTAAATAAGTATTTAATAGTATTTTCGAAATGAATTAGTCTGCAAGGAAAATTTTAAGCTAAAAGATAATTAAATTTATTTGTTTTAAATTTGTTATATTTTTTGGGCTACATTTGACACTGGGATAAGCCTTAATTATCTCTTAACTAAGGCAGCTACATTTTCGTTTAAGTAGAGTTCAAATTACGATTACTAGAAGCATAATAGGAATACTTTAGGATAAAATATACCTTGAAAGTTAAGATCCAAAAAGTCTTTAATTCGATAATAAAATGCAGTTTTACTAACCTTGATGAAATTAAAAACGCAGTGTAAAATAATCTCAAATTAACTTCAAAATAGTCTAAAAATATTATTGGCAATTTAGCTTTATAGGAGTAAATAAAGCTATAGTGATGATGCAAAGCCATGTGGAAACCGTTACTTGTTGGGGACTATATATTTTTAACATCATGAGAAGTGATGAAGTCCACCCACCGTGCGCCGAGGACTGCATGGAAAAAAATTCGAGCACGTAGCGAAACTCAATTTTGCACCGTATTATCTTGAATAAAATTTAAGGGGTATTGTTAAATTATACAATTCTTGATTTACTTTATGAAGATATATTTTGTATTTAAATGAAACATGTGAATAGTAATAACACTACCATAATTAAAGATACATTTTTAAATACGGCTAAAGTTTGCCTACTTAGTATGTAAGACCGTTTTATATAGGCTGAAAAGCAAAATTCCCCTCTCAATACACACCAGATTTCAGTACCAGATAAGGTACGAAGCCATTTAGGGCGATTTCCCTTGGTATGATGCCACTTGGTTTGATGTCAGTTAGGGGCGTTTTCAATTGGTTCTATCTTCTCTAATACCTGTCACTTTTTGGCCGCAACGAATGACACAGGGCTACCTATACATGGTGTCTCAATTTGCTCGATCAGGCCATTTTTCTCAAAATGTATTTATGCTAGGGTTCTGAAATTTTCAGGGTTTATTCGTTAGGTATGGAAGGCTTTGGTTACTAAATTTCAGAAAAATCGAACGATTTTGTGCCGTCTTAGAAAATTTATTTTTTCACCGGTAGGTGTCACGCAAAATGTTTCAATAGAAAAGTTGTAGGGCATAGTCGAAAGTGTAAAAATAATTTTGGTTCGGTTGAAAAAGACCTATTTTTCACTGAGTTTGGAGGTCGGGGGAAAAAACAAGTTGTACTAGCAGGCAATAGCCTTTAACGAATTGTAGGTAACATGCATTTCAGTTATAAGATTTCGAAAAATAAACAAATAATAATTAGCCCAAGTGACAAATGTTTTTAATGACTTCTATAAAATGTTTTCAAAAATGCCACGTTCTGATGCAATGCATAAATATGCACGATGTTGCATATTTCGAAATGCTCCCCGAACCATTTCTGGAGTCACCCGGCGACATGCTTCGATGATTCTTTGTCGTAAATCTTCAACGCTCGTCACAGGTGTTTGGTATACGTAGTCCTTTACGAATCCCCAAAGAAAAAAGTCGAGTGGTGTTAGATCAGGGGATCTTGCAGGCCAACGAACAGGACCAGTTCTTCCGATCCATCTTCCAGGAAACTCGTCGTTTAGATATGCAACCACGTCACGATATTGGTGAGGTGGCGCCCCATCTTGCTGGAACCAGATGCGTCTGTACTCGGCCAGAGGAATGTCGTCCAACACGTTGGATATTTCATTTTGAAGGAACTCCAAGTAGTTTTGACCGTTCAGACGATTTGGCAGGAAGAACGTGCCAATAATTCTGTCACCTAACAGACCAGCCCACACATATAAGCGAAACTGCACTTGGTGGCGGTGAGGAAATCCCCAGTTTGGATTCTCGTAGTCCCACATATGTTGGTTTTGACGGTTGAAAGGCCCATCTCTTCCGAATGAACAATCGTCGGACATCAGTAGTTGATCGTGAAAATCCTGGTGTGCGTCAGCCATGAGGCAAAACCAATTGCAGAAGTCGAGTCGGCGCTGTCTATCACCGTCATACAGTCCTTGGTGAAGTGTCGCTCGATAAGGATGAAAATGGTGTCTTTTGAGTGTTCTCCAAACGTAGTTTCGATCCAACCCTAAGTCAAAGCTGGCAGTCCTGACGCTCGCTCGAGGATAGGCGACGCAGTAGGCAAGTATGGTGTTTTCCATGTCGATGTCCTGGAGATCACGACCAAGAAACCTCGGATTGATATTACCCCAGTTGTCGAAGTCGCGGACCACTTTAAGAACCGTCGTATGACTTGGTCTGCAATTGGGAAATCTTCGTCTAAATAACTGACTTACTAGAGTAGCATTACGACGACCTTCTCCGTAAAATAATTCTAGCATATGAGCGCGCTGATCTCGAGTGTAAAGAGTCATACTGGACAACAATCGGCCAAGCTGAGATAATGTTTTTACTTTGAAATGTAAACGCTTTAAATACTACTCGGACAATTGATATTTCACGTTAAAAAACAACAAAAGAAAAATAAGCGTAATTTTTGGTCTACAAATCTTTGTTTGATGATCTTACTCGTAACCACGTTGAAATGGAAGACGCGGTCTTTGTCTACTTTGTCTAATTAGGTGTTGAACGTAATAATTTTCTTTAACAATAACTTTTTGCAGATCTGATTATGAACTACATAGCGGAAAGCATAAGTTCCATAAAATAAATGTGCATGTGTGTTGTGATTATGTTCGATTGTTTACGTTAAAGGCTATTGCCTGATAGTACAACTTGTTTTTCCCCCGACCTCCAAACTCAGTGAAAAATAGGTCTTTTTCAACCGAACCAAAATTATTTTTACACTTTAGACTATGCCCTACAACTTTTCTATTGAAACATTTTGCGTGACACCTACCGTTGAAAAAATAAATTTTCTAAAACGGCACAAAATCGTTCGATTTTTCTGAAATTTAGTAACCAAAGCCTTCCATACCTAACAAATAATCCCCGAAAATTTCAGAACCCTAGCATAAATACATTTTGAGAAAAATGGCCTGATCGAGCAAATTGAGACACCCTGTATACAAAGATGGGCAAAAAATCATTTGGCGAATAAATTACTAAATAACAAAATATCTGACCATATTTATTCGTCGATTGACAGGGCTAAATATTTTAGGTATAGTTATTTAGCAATTAAACAAATATTTTGTCGTGGTCTTATTTGGTAAATAATTTAAAAAATAATATTTTCGACTATTATCTGGAAAATAATATTTTACGAGTATTTCATGAACATTCATTTGCTAAATTGTTTTTAACAAAATATTTTCCGTCATTTATTTCGCGGAATAAAAAAATTTAAATATTTTCTTAAATTTAAATAACGAATAAGGATTAAGGTGACCTTTGTTCTTTTCGTTTTAGTTAATCGAGTAAACGCAAGGTTCGTAAAAAATGCTTATCGCACTATATGGAGTAAACTGTGGCGGGATATTTGACTTCTTGATAATGGCAACGTTTAACGCTAATGCCACCGACAAAGCACCTCCAGTTTGAAGCTTTGGACGCAGTGGCGTAATGACAAATTTCGAGCCCCTCGCAGGATATCAAAAGGCCCCTTTGTAAAAGAAATGTATTTGATATAAATTATTAGTAGTGTCGTATTTAATGGAATGCAATATATTATATGTCTATTTAAATTAAAAACCGCAAATTTCATTTACTGAAATTTGAAAATTAAAATATTATATTCAAAAGCTACCTTTAGATATTTTTTGCGATTTCTACCGTAGGATATTGAGTCAGATTGAATTTTAGTATTGTTTAAAGGCTGTCTTTTATTCGTCCCGTAACCCACTTTTCTCCATTTTTACAAGTTTTCCTTGTTAAAATACTTAAAACGAAAGGGCCCCCTAGTTTGTGAAAATAAAAAGCCCCCCCCCCGCGTTCGCGGGGTCTGCAGGTCCTTAGTTACGCCACTGTTTGGACGATGCTACGTTAATTATGGGGTCGGCAGTATTAGATTAATGTTTTTATTAATTTACTGCCCTTCCGTAATTTTTGCCTTGGGTAAACGATACCCCTAGCTAAACTGGAACCCGGGGCGGTCAGTCCTTCCCCCATTTTCCGCCACGGCTACAATTCTTTTCTCGTGATCTACCATTTCAATCTTGGAATGTCATATTATTGCGTTAAAACCAAATTCACGTATCTTCGTAAGGTTTGTGTATATAGTAAAGGTAAATGATGCTTTCAAGTAAAAATTAGTAGCATTAATTAAATAATTAATTAATAGCTACAGTGGTGTAGCTATAGGGCCGGCGCTAGAACAGGCGAGCGAGGCGAGCGTCTAGGGCCTCGCACTAAGCGACACGTTTTGTGGTCCCCACACCTAAGGGCACTTTTGGGAGTCCCCTTACTTAGCGGCACTTATTTGGACCCCTCATTTATTCCTTCGCAAAACATGTGTGTTGTGAGAAGGGGCCTCACTCACATGTCGCTGCCTCCCCTCCGACAGGTCTGCTGTGCCTTCGCTGTGACATTAAATAGTGACCACCATTGCTGGGTAATATTGATACTCTTTGTTAAAATAAAAATGGTGTCGAAAATTGTAAAGTCTTTGGAATTTGTATTGTATTTTCTTACAAATTGGCCATATATTCAGTTATTTTCCTTGAGTCTAGCTGTTTCAAATAATTCGTTATGTACTAAATAAAAAATAAACGGAAGCTATTTTTGACGATCTATTTGTAAACAACGCCAACCCGAAATATCTGATGACAAAATAGTTCAGTCTTCTTTATTTGCAAAATACATTTATTTCAAATTATTTATTAAAACAGATATTTTGGCCTTTTTATTTATAAACTTATTTTATTAAAAAACATTTTCCTACATTTATTTAAAATATTTTTCTCTAAATAAATTAATTGTAACGTTATTTATAAATAACAACTGACACGAAAAAAATTGATTCGTTATTCGCCAAATGATTTTTTGCCCATCTCTGCCTGTATATCACCGTCTATACTCCGCGTAGCTGAGCTTTTACCTATAATAATAACTACGATCATTAAAGTTCATTTCCAAAGTAAATAAATCAAACAAACAACACTTGTTCATTACTACAACCTAGAGTGGTTAAGAAATTCGGATTTCGGTGGTGGCGAGAGGGCGCTGAATTGTGCTTCGTTCTACCCACCTAAAAACAGTTTACCATGAAACCCCTCCGCCCCCATAGTGTGAGTTTAAGCTTACGCTGTAGGAATCGCGCCCGCCCCACATTTATGCTCCTTCTCTAATCCTTCTTAATTTTCAGTCGAAAAAACAGTTTGCTAAAAATTCGTTAAACAAATGTGTTTTAATTTTTTGAAGCTTCCTTTTTCAATCTCTATAGTAATACCAAATCGTTTTTGAACTGATTTTCAATTAAATCAGAGGGAGCGTCTGTAAATTCATTCATTTTCTTATTATTATCGATTGCTTGCTTATAGCAAGAATACATTTCGTGAGATCGCTAAAGAGCTGATTTTTAACATTGTATAACCAGTCTTCCATATTTGTAAAATTAAAATTGTCATTATACATTTGATTAAAATTTCTACTTTGGTTGAAAATGATTTGGTGAATTTGCAATTAAAAAACATGTGGTGTAACGTTCCCACACGGTTTTCTGGGTGGAGATTGAACCATCTAGAGGCCAGTTTTTGAGTTATTACGTTGCTATACATTAGATGCCATAAAATGTTATTTTCGTGGTCATTAAACGAACTATTCCAAATTACTTTGCAATTTATGGTAGCGTCTTCGATATCAACTATAGCGTAATAGAACATTTTTACTGGTATTGGTCTATAGCTAGGGGACACCGGGTTGAGGTATTTTCTAATTCGAATTTATCCGTAATAATTAAGAGTTCCGTTTTATTATCGTTCATTTTAAGTTCTAGATGAAGAGATTACCCTCAGGTTCTCGCTGGCGTCGTCTCCGTTGAAGAAATTCACCGGGAATTATTTCTACAGGTCGAACTGAATCACTGTGAACTGACGTGTGATCGCTCTATTTGTTGCTGCGCTCAGGTTTTTACCTTCAGCGGGATCTATTGATCTTGGGCCTCTCGGGTCGAAATGTAACGAAAATATCTGAAGCCTACCGCTTTCCACTTCGAGTGGAAAAGAGTGAAGTCTAAAAATGGATAGTTCCATTTCGGTCAACAAACTAGGGAGATTCGACGTTTTTACTATTGAATCGGTAACGATTTCCAAAAACAAACAGCTCTTTATAGAATTCTAAATTCATCATTTTTGTTAGTTTCAAATAGTAGCTTATAAATTCCAGTTCGATACGATGACCTAGACCCTCTATCGCTTTTTTTCAATTTGACAGAAGCGAAATTCCCCCCCTCTTTACAGAGAGACGGTGGCAGCCGCAGGTTATTTTTTATTTTGGAAGCTACAGCTTTTCCAGTCCGGTTAGAGATACAGTGTCCGTGGTTTGACTTAAGGGACTAGCCGATTTAACCTATAAGTATAAATCGAAAAGAAATTTAGGATCGCTAATAATAGCTGATTGATATTTACGTCCACGGTTAAGACCAAAGCTTCGCGATGGTATGTAGTTCGGGGTTTTTTAATATTCGTAGGATCAAGTGTAACTCCTTCCTTATCGTAAAATTCGTTTTTCTTTGTCTCTTCATCGGTCTCTATTCCCGCGGGTAGATTACTCGATTCCGGTTTGAGTTTAAGAAAAGCGTTGACGTATTCGGAGAATAGACCGCCCTCTTTTGATTACAGATCGTATTGAACTACCTCGTATTTCTTTTCGTGAATAGAAATAACCTCGTATTCCATTTCAATTGCCAACTGTACCTGGTCAGCGACGCAATCAACCGTTATTTCTCTTTTAGTCTTCTTTTTCAGAAGGCAAAGGCTTAACATTTTATTTTTCTATAGCCGAGGCCCATACCGTATCCAAACGCAAAAAAAGACGTATCAACATAAAAATCACATTAGGAGGATCAGTGTACATTGGTTTCGACGGATCCAAGTTATATTCCGTACCCAAGGTTCGTAAAAGAAAAGCACCATAAGGTTGGCTCTTGTAAGAGTGGCGTGAAGGTGGATTTCGGCAGCCGCAGGGAAAGAGGAAAGAGAGCGTTGTTTCCCCTAGTCGCTAGTGAGAAAAATTAAACAAGACGTGGCGTGATGTTATATTTGTTATATCTACGGCGCAGGTGCAAAGGAATAAAAAAACAACTTCCACCGACGACGTGAGTGGATGTATCAACAAAAATAGATATTTCTGATTTACTTTATAAAACGTTTCACATCTGTTTTTTTAGAATTGATTGTATTTTTTAAAGCTCATACATTTAATACTATAAGCTTTAAATTAATATTGGAGGTCAGTAACGTAAAGATGGTACATATTAATCTTATTTTATTGGGCGATATTTAAAAGAATGTGCGGGCTCAGTTACGCCTAATGGTTACGATTTTCTACAAACCACGTGGCGACGGAGGCATTGTTATGATTTTCAAATTGATAATAAATTTTAAGGTAAAAAAAGAATTTAACAATGAATTTAATTTTTTAATATAATATCTACGTTTTAATTTATATTCGTGTATTGAATTCCAGGCTTCGGTTTAAGTTCTTTTTAAATCTCAAAAAACAACAAAGCAACGGCTATCAAAATAAAGTATTATAATCGAAGGAAAATTTATATCTTATTTTATAGGATTTGGTACATTAAATTAAGGTAAAAAACAAGTGGCAAATTAGATATAATTAATATAGGCATATGGTAATGCATGTTGGTTTGATTCTTTCAGTCACATGACTGTTGTTTTAAAGATTTTAATATTTATATTTTGTTCCATACCCAAATTGTGGCATTGAAATAAAAGTTTTATTTAAGAAATTATTGCATTAAAAAGGTTGAGTTTCGTATAAGCACTAAAAGAACTATATAGCCATATACAAAGGTGCGTATAAGCGCTATAAGCTTTAACAGGCAACTTTTGAAAGACAGATTAGGAAAGAGACAAACGCAGCCACCCCTAAAATCGCTCTCTTCAAAATCTGACCAGTGACGTCACTGGTCAGACCGCCCGCTTGCTCTCTCTCCGCGTTTCGACTTTCTCTTCAAAAACGAGTTCCAGAGATGCGCCCCCGTTGTTCCGTACCTAACCATCGAGGTTTTCACCAATCTTATCTCTCTTTGCGAAGGACTTTTCACCGCAAAGCAAACTGGAACATCGTCGCTAACCCAAAACATCATCGACTATCCCGGCAACAACGTATCCATCGTCGCCACGTCTAACACCATCAGATTGACCTCAGCCTAAGGCCATGTTCTGGATCTGGGAGCGAAATCGGTTAGTTCCAAAAAAATTGCTTCTATTCGGTTCGAAATAGATCGTTTAAAACAGCATTAAAATGTAATCGAATGCATGTACTTAGCTATTGTTAAAAACCTTAAGAAATTTACGAATTATTATACGGTAAACCTTTCGATGATCTATTTTTGTACCCCGATCAATTTAACTCGTACCATAAAAAAATTGGCTGTTTTAAATCACCTTCGGAGGTACTACAAGATTTTACCAATTTACTCGTAAATAATAAATTAACCTGTAAACTAACCATCTAAAGGAATATCTGATAATACCTACTGACATGTAAACAACGTTTTAAACTAAACAGATTAATTGTAAATAGCATTTTCTTATTGCTCATATTCTTTTGATTAGAAATTATTGGGTTTATGGGGAAGCAGGGGGTAAAATCCATCCTCCAAACAGCTGCGAGCGGAAAACAAGTTCTGAAGAAGGGGGAAAGCGGAGGAGTAAAATCCATCCTACAAAAAGCGGCGAGGGGAAAACAAATTCTGAAGAATGGGGAAAGCACAGGGGAAAAATCCATCCTCCAAAAAGGTGCGAGGGAAAAGCAGGGGAAGAAAATGGGGAAACAGAGAGACAGAATCTGGGGATTACCGTCTGGAGGAGGAGATAAGATATCAGACTGATAATCTCGCCCTCCAGATCGTAATCCTTTTCGGTTATCTGTCCCGTAAACAGATGGTCTTGCACGGCACCTATATTTCCGCTAGGAATCGAAAACGAAGTACATTTGGTGCGGGTAATAGGGTATTAAGCTATTGCCATTTTAACACTTGGGCGTGGATTAAAAAAAATTCCGAAATTAGATTTACTTTTTTGATATAAAAGGAGACAGATATGATCTCTAACTGACATTTTACATCACTTTGTAAACATAGTTCTTTGTTTTCCCAAAAAAAAACAAATTTAAAATCCACTAAGTTCAATTAGGGCTAGGCATTATCCAACCGTTATCCACAAATTTTGCGGTTATTTTTGATTAATCGAAAAAATACATTAGTTTGTAACAATTTGATTACAATAACAAATAAAACACCGATAATTATTCAACAAACATGTTATTGAAATATTTAATGCAAAAAATAATCGCAAAAAATATATATCGGTTGATTATCTCTATCAACAGCTTTGAAAGACATCCCGTTTAAATTCTCTATGCATTTACAAAAATGTATATATTAAAAAAATGTATTTATATTCGTAAACGTTTGTTCATATGGTATTCTTTTGGTAATGAAAATAAAACGTATAAGTATAAATTATATTTACAAAAATTATGATCGGTTATAAATTACCGTCGGAAAAATCACGCCTCGTTTCATTTAATTCCTCCTTCTCTGCAAAGAGTGTGAATAATATATTGTGGTAAAGCACTAACGGGTTTAGATGTCTTAACCTCATACAGTGTCGTATCCAGAAATTTGTCAAGGGGGGGGGGGCGAGTATGTGAATGTTGAGAAGTGGGGAATATTTAGTACAGTCAAAGGTAGGCCCAAGAGGGGGGGTTAGACCCGGAAACCACCCCCTTGTTTACTCCACTGACCTCATACATTGTTGAACCAAAACTTCCGCTCGCTTAGCTCTACCAGGAGCGGCTCCATAGGTGGCGATCGCCTCGATCGCCCCCCCCTGCCTTAGAATACTTTCAAAACAATTTTTGTGCAATTCTTCAGGTTATTGAAGTATATTTATATTGATGAAGACTACAGAGTTTAGTTGCAAAGTTGTTACAATGTAATAATGTGTCTAAAACCTTGATTGGTTGTGGTTGATTATTTGCGTAGGCAAATACCAGAGTAAAGCGGCAGCTAAACACGTGACTTGTTCTGCGAGGAGATAATTATTAATGGTTACATTCAGCATTTACAATCTGACTGCGTCCAGAGGGTGTGAGATGTGCGGAAGATTAATGAAGCTTCTGGAGTAGGGAAAAAGTGTTAAGTAAAAAGCAATTGTGATAAATTAAATTTTACCTTTAAGTATAATTCTAATGAATTAACTGAGTTTAGTGCTCTTGATTGAAAAATATTCTTGCCAATTGTAACAGGACGTGGGAGGTTTTTCAAAGTTCGAAAATTATGCAAGAGACCGCAGGATAAAATTATACTCCAATACTCCATCGACACGTCAGCCCTCACAGTAATTAAAAAAAAAACATTACAGTAAATATAATTCGTATTGACGTATTTTTAAACCCCAGCCCTTGTGGGTTATGACACTAAGCCAACGTGCAAAGATATCACCCAAATATACATAGCAATGTGTATTATTGATGTCGCCAAAGTTCATTCAGTAGTTTTGTTTTTAAGGACGAATAGTCGTTTTATGTTTTAGAAATATGAATATTTTGAATGATTAACCATTTCTACGGGTCAAAATACGTTTACTTTGGAATAAAATAATCGTATCACGGATAATGTTAAACGATTAACGGTACCGCAGAATTGCATACATTATTTTATTTATGGGAACTTGGGAAGTGCAGATACCCTCTATAAGTGGATAACCATCGACTGAACGCCGAGCCCTAAGTTCAATAAATATCGAGGTTGTTGACACATCTAAATGAACGACACCGATCATATCTATCCTCCCGTGTTGCGCAAAAGAGGCCTTTTTCAAGAAACCATTAGATCCATCTTCTTTTTTGATATCCACCTGAACGTGTAGGACTTTTTGTGCCAATCAACATATGCTTCGGAATTTCCACTCATGTAAAATATTAATGCTGAATTGTTAGTAATGTTAGAATTGGGATTGTATTCGACCCATTCACCGCTGACGATACCAGTTTGAGTCAGAGGAACTTGGAAAAGGTACAATTAAGAATTCACACACCCACTAGAGTTGGAATGTAAAAGAGTCGTAACCATAGACATAATAAAGAAATAGACCCAAGCGCTTGCAGGCAAGTTTCACATTTTATAATTTTGTTTAGACGGGAAATCACAAAGCCGGCAATATAGAAAACTGCGTTTTCTCGAAAATTTTAGATGAATATAAAATACCTGTATCTCATCATCTTCTTGGCCTTGGAGGTCTGGTGTCATTAAAGGTTCGTTGTTATCATACTCAGTATAACGCTGAAAACTACAAAGTCTTGGAATTTCAGTTTCATTTAGAGGCGTAACATTTCCGGTTAAAGTTGGAGTCAGACGGGTTGACAGAGATCTTTTATAAGCCCCTTCAAACTCTTCGGTGGCGGGGTTGTTATTCCAGCCACCTTTTCCACGGATTGTATTGAAAAATAATTCCAAGTGGTCTCGGGAAAACTTGTAGGTGAGTATGAAACTATGAGATTTATATGACTTTAATTAGGGTTTGTTGGCATAAGGTTTGCCTTTGCAATCTCCAACATACTGGTTATTGAAATTGCCAAACCCAAGGGACCGGTCTTTCGTTTCCCCTTAACAAGAAAGTTATCTTCTACATCTCTAAGGTTTAAGAGTAGTTCTTTAGTTTCCTCCAACTGCATTTGTTTAATTTCAAAGTAGGAGATTTGCAGCCTTTGCGAAAGGTGACCGAGAATTAAGAATATCGAAACACCTAAAGGTAGTAAAATTGCTTTGTAGGTTTAAAGACATAATATTTTGTTAATGGGGTACCTGTCAATTGACTCGATGAATTTTTCGGTTGGTTGACAACCTTTGAAACTTGGAGCTCCAGTCTCCTCCAAAAATGTCAATGACTTAGCCACAGAATTACTTAACTTGAACAGCCAACTTGACTTTCATCTTCTGTGTTTTCCAATTGATATGGAATTTGGTGAGTTTTTTGCGTAAATATAACCCCTCCTTAGATTGAAAGTTTTGAAGAGATTTGACAAACACATAGTCAATTTCCTACGTTAGTAATACAGAATTAAAATTATAAATTTATTTGTTTAGGAAATAAGGTTTCCCTTACCTCATCTGTCAAGCCGTTGATTATCCTTTTGGAATCCTTAAATCTGCGCTTAAGTTTTATCATGTGGCACACTTGTGGCGGCTTAAGATGGCTGGATCCCCGGGGCGGCAATTTTTCGTCAGCGGGGCGGCCTCCTCTCCCACCCCTGCCTAGCTATGGCCCGCCACCCTACCGAACCTTTTGACAGGCAAATGGAACCCCTTGCTACCCTGGCACCCGGTGCGGACGGCCCCCTCGCCCCCCCCCCCCCATTACGCCTCCACTTTGGCACACATCCAGAATGAGAAATATTTTGTCATTGGGATCTGAGGGATTTAGCATTTTTTCCATGCCAATATTGCTGTTTAAACCTTCACATACTAATGCGATACATTTTATTCCAGTTAAATGAATGCGACAAAAACATTCCTTAACTAGGTTTGTCAGCAGCCATCCAGGAGAAGTATGCAAAAAAATATCCTAAAGGAATTTACAGCTACAGTTCACTGCTACCAACATAAAAACAAGAACTAAAGACGCTACGATGTGTTCTTCTTGAGCATTATCAGAAACCTTCCCATAATTAACGAATCCTGTAAACTTATCTCCGCACCATGCCACATGTTTTCTTATTGACATTTCGTCGATGTTAAGGGCTGCTTAGATTTGTTAGTTCTGTTTTTGAGCATCTTGTTTAAAAAAATTCAAAGCTTTGCTCTGTGAACCCAGGTTCTCCACCAATCTTATCTGACCACTCCCTAATGGTGTTCTCATGAGGTAAACAAAAATGTTTCCACAAAAATTCATACGCTTTCGGTGAGTAAATATGTAGCGTTAGTGAAAATTGTTTAATTTCCTCTGAATATGGCTTCTTTTCCTTGTTATTGTAGCCAAGTTCACCAAGGTCTTTGAACAACGCTTTTGATGTTGCAGAAAAGTTTTCATTTAGGTTTGTCTTTTAATTCTTTGAGTAGGTCTTTTAAATTGGTAATTTTCTTATCTTTTCTATCGAGTTTTTCAGTGGCATTCCTGAATTTCTTCTATAAATTGTTTTATCTTCTAAACATTGGACTTTTCTTTTTAATGTTTGAACTATAATTTCTGGATCACCACTGTGGTATGTATGATCCAACTAAAGTAGTAATAATGAAATTACTGAATCTAACAAACATGTTTTTTTCAGGGGCAATAACTTACTAAAAATCTTCTATTTCGCCTACTGTATTTGAAATATCTGAAGTGTCTTCATTTTCAACAGTGACCTATTGGAAGTTACAATTTTTCTCGGATTGTTCGGTTGGAAAACATTAAACAATATAAACCGAAACTGGATTATGTTCAACTGAATATAGAACAGTAGCTATTGATGAGTCCACACAACCCGAAAAAGCAACCGTCAAAGGAGCATCTAAATTGATAGAGCTTTGCTCAACTGAAGTAGGAATTCCGCTATTACCAGGAAAAACCGTTATTTTGGAGGGTTCCTGAATGGACTCGATAACTTGAAACCGTTCATCATTATCATTTTCACCATAACATTTCTGAAATTAAGATGTTTCTACTGTAGGTATGGTAAAATTTCTATTCTTAGAATACATTTCTTTTATAGAGAGAAAGGAATATCTCTTCATAACAACTTAACCAAATTGGCTAAAAACACAAGGAGAACTAGCTTAAATTATAATAACATAATTAAACCTACACGAAATGATCCGTGGTCAAAATTTAAAGGTAAGAGGTTAGCATCACCGGTTTTTTCTATTTCACTTTCAAGTGGATGTAAATTATTTGCATTAAATAAAAAAATTACTTAGACTATTTTTGCTTGTTTTAATTTTATAGCAAGAAAACCTGAGTTGGAATGACTTTTTGCGTGAGCCACCTTTTGCCTTTTACAATTTAAAAATCCTGATCTAAAAAGTGATCACTACAAATTAAATCATGATTTGAAGGTGTCCAGTTTTCGCGATTTACAGCAATTAGCCATTGAGAAAGTATTGTTGGTTTAGATAAAGGAAACCTATGGTTATATAAAGATTTTAAATAAGAATGAATATTTATCTAAATAATATTTTAGTTTAATCCTACTTATGGAATGAAACATTTTCCGGTATTGTTCATTTTTACGATTTTTAGTAAAAAACACTTTAACAACTTCTTTTTAAATAAAAAAAATCCCAAAAACTTAGGTAACATTTTTTATAATTAAATCCCCAAGTCATAAACGTACTACCCGTTTTTCAAATTATCCACTTAAGTTTTTGCGTCTGTTTTTGAACCCAATAAATATTACGGAACAACTGCCGGTTGTCTGCTAGTTATCGCTCCCGTAAATTTTTGGCAAATCAAACTCCGCGTAATGTGTCTATTTCTTTCTTATGTCTATGGTCATAACGCTTATGAAATTAAATCAGCGTGAGAAGGAAACGATGTTTTTTTCGTCTTAGATTTATTTCGAGTGACTTTGCGAACCGCAACACGTTTCTTTAGAAGTCCACATCCCGAAATTTCCCTCACCTCCTCCTTCGCTGATAACAGAGTTTCTTAGCCCGCGTTCATTGATCTGTTTTTCAGAGCTGTTGTGATTGGAATTCCACTAACCACAACTGAAACCACTTTCGCTCCAGTGCAGTGGCGCCGATCCCATGGGGGCGGCGGGGCCGAAGCCCCCATTGGTAAAACCGCCGATGTTAAAGGCCGTTTACTTTTAAGCATCCCTAACAAGAAAGTGTTGCCAGCAGCCTCATTCCAAGTTTATTAGTGAGCTTCGGCCCCCATTGGGGAAAAAACCGATCGGCGCCACTGCTCATGTGTCAACAACGTTTTTACCCAGAAATACTGCTCCACTCTTAATGAGAGGGATAGCACTCTTAAATGCGGATGCTAGAATGTTACCCAATCCATAGCCTATATGAAGACCTACACCATTATACACGGGAATGCCTCCGAAGCCGGCCTGATACAAATAATATTTATCGTAATCATTAACGGTGGGGTTGTACTGTTGTCGCCGCATGATGTTGGTCTCGCGTTGAGCTATACAAAAATGATGCGTTAAACACGTCTACAGTGGATGTTATAGGGAACTCTAATATCTTCGTAGTCTGATATGTAAGGTAACGTGTACCTTACTACGCTCGAATCGGACTGGGTTCCCTATGCCATCCATTTTATGAATTAAGATAATTTGCATGTTTGAGCCGGCAACGGGTAAATTTTGAGATTGAGTAAATAACGCGACTTCTCCTTTAACGGTAATTATTCTTGAGAGTGGCACGTTCCTGTTCCCCACGATAGTATTTTACATACGGTTGGAATAAACAAGCAATGAGTGTAAGCCAACGTTCATATCCACCGTGTAGGGTGCTAGCGTAGTTTCCCTAAATTCGAGATCTTCTTGCTTTAGAGTGAACCCCAGCCAAATCGCAATTTCTGAAGGTACAGGACAGAAGTAATCTTTCGCTTTATGAACTGAAACTCGTTTTGTAATTTTATTGTGATTTAACTCAATTAAGGATATAATTTTCGAAATTTAGCATTTATAGAAAATCTTCGATTGAGGAGATATTTGCCTTAGGTATAATAGCCATTTTTGGCTTTATAAAACCTTCTAACAAAATTTTATCGGTCTGCTTCTTGTTTTATATTGTTCCACGTTCTAGGATAACTTATTTTAGCTAATAAACTTCATAAGGTCCATTCAACTGAACAATTTCTGGTAGGTAAGCTCTAAATTTGCTAAGAGTATTACCGGGAAAGTAATTCAATAAGCCACTTGGCTTTTTTTGGGTAAAGTAAAAACTTCCTCTCGGTTTTCAGAGTAACTTTAATATCCAACCCTCGAACACCTACGTATACACCTGAGTCCGCTACGTTGTAATAAACATTCTTTTATTCATCCATAATAGGTATTATTTATGAGAGTGGGTGACGCATAGCCCGATAAAATGAAATCAAACTACTCAATTAGGAAAGCGGTTAAGAGTTTTGGATTTTTCACCAACAGCTACTGTTTCTGCACAACCATCCATCATTAGATAACATATATATATTACAATTTTACCGTTGCCCATTGTGATGGGTTATGTGGTGGTGATTGGTACGAGAGCGAATTCAGAATCGTTAATCTAGTGGGATTTTTGATATATTTTTTTTGGAACATCGTTGTTTTTTAAGGCTTTATAAAAGCTATTAGTGCATACATGACCTGTAACAGCTTTGTTTTTCAGACAACATCGTCATTTAAATCAATAACGTTCGTTTCTAATACGACTCGCCCTCCGACCATGATATATTTTTATTTTCGATAAAGATGTGACACACTAATACGCAGTGTAAAGGCTATTTAAATTAACACCCGAGCAAAAAAAATTTAAAAACAAATATAGTGTAGAGATGGAATTAAAAAACACCTCTCCGTGGATCTTTTTATCCGCTGCCTTAACTACCGTGATACAGATTAAGCGGCTGCATTTCCAAGTGATTACAGGAAAACGAATACTAAGAGTTCGGGATGCTCTGGGACAGGTCACAGGTTGCCTAAAGAAAAGCAGGCTGTCGCTTAGCTAGAACACCTATTGATTGGTCGTACAACACGGGACGGAAACATTTTTGAAGTGTCGTCTAGGCTTCTAGCACTTCGTGATGGTAGACGGAATTTCAATAGCGCAGGAAACAATTCAAAATCAATCATGTTCAAGCAACCGAGGAAATCGGCCAAAAAGTATCAAGTGCAAAAAGTTTTCTATGCAAAACGCCATGAAACGCCATATCAACCTGGAATTTCTAGCCACTCAGTCTCATACATTCCTAAGCAAAATGGAGTAGCTGAACGTGAAAATTGAACGATCACGGAGTTCGTTCGAGCCATGCTGTATTTAAATCTTTCTCCAAAACTGTGAGCGGAAACTATCAACACGACAACATATATTCCAAATAGCACAACCCAAACCCGCATCAATTATGAAAACGCCGTAAGAGCTATGAACTGGAAGCCGAATCCTTCAGACAAGCATTTGGGAATTTTTGGAACCGATTAATACGTTCATGTGCCAAAGGAAGCTTTCCAAGAAGGCTTTCGAAGGCATTCTCGTTGGTAATGAGGATAACATTGATAGCTATCGAGTCTACGTTCCAGAGCTCAAAGACGTCATCTGATCTCAAGTTCAATTCTGAGAAGCTAATGCGGGCTATAAAGTCATTGAATCCCTACTTATTTTAGATCATTTAAATGTCGACATCTTTGTTTATATTACCATATTTTACTACTAAATCGCTAAATGACTTGGCCTAAGGTGGTGACTTGGGTATTAGCCTAGCTGATTATTATTATTATGATTATTAAATGCTTTAACTGATCAATCACCTACGTGTTTTTCCACCCTAAATGAATTTTAAGTTAGCTCTTTTAAACAAGTTAAACCTATATAACCAGTTGTCGGTAATAGGTCTTATATTTTTAACCCAATTGTTAATGTCTGTATGTTTTTATATCTATCTAAAATAAGAATGCTGATCGGCAATATTGAACGAATAAATTACATTATTATTATTATTACATCCAAAATCGTAAGGAGAGAGCGGGAAATTTGTTTAGCATGAGATTTGAGTTTCCGAAGCGTCCCACAAGGGATTTGTTTTGTAATTATAAATAGGTGAACGTTATTATACGGATATTTGTTATTAAGTTTAAGGGTATATTATTTACATTACCCATTTTTAACACAAGGGTAAACGTCGCCACCTTTTTCTACACGTTACCGAACCGATATTTTTCATGTTTTAAGTTTTTAGGGGTAAGCAATAATTACCTGTCAATATTTTAGTAAATACTTTATTGCCGTTTTTCACCACCAGGTTTTTTCGCGGTAAATAACTCCATCTTTTCCCACACGAACCTTATTATAACGGATAATATTTTATGTAATAATCATAATTTAATTTTAAGGGTGTATAATTATTTAACTTTAGTTACCTTTTGCAGAGCCATATTTCACCACTAGGTTTTTTCGAGGTTAATAAGAAATGTGTTAAGAACTTACGAGGAGTGTACCCGAGGTGTTAATAACTAGTTTTGGTGAAACTAGGGGTGTATATAGACCTAATGTAAATTCACCAAGGGAAACTTTACGCTGGGCCTCCGTTTTGCCATGGCACCCCAAAACGTTTTGGCACCTCAAAACGAAAAAATTCTTATTTATAAAAGCATGATATTTTCAAAATTCCGAAAAAATTAATTTTACTCAAACTCACCAATTGGGTAATTTGGCTCATGTTTGGATAAATTTTAGTTTTATTTGGGGAAAATTTATATTAAATTGGATAAAGTCACATAAAATTGTTGGAATTCGACCACCATTGGGTAAAACCTAAAAAAACGGAAAAACTAACATAAAAGGGTAAAACCTAAAAATAAATTGGGTAAAAACAAATTAAGTATTATCGACTATGTTTCGGTGAAAAAGGACAAAAATTTAAGAAAATATCTAACTTGGGTAACAGATTAAAATTATTAAATGAAACTACAAAAATTCGGTAAATCTACTAAATATAATAAAAATAAAGCGGTGGGCCGTAGATAACCGTGTAAATATAATAATAAAGTTTATTGTGCGACAGAACAGTACATATTTGGTATACCAGCAAGCTGGCGCACATGGTTTGCACCGTAAAAAAGGAAAGTAAAACAAGAAGACAATAATTAGCGATTACGTATAAAACAGATTAATTCTGACTATGATTGCTTTCAAATTACAAATTTAGAAGAAGGAAAAAAATTTAAAAACTAAATAATTTTAATATTTTTGTTTTTGAATCAAGCACTATTAATTAGATCGTTCAGGGAAACATGATAATTAAATTATTCATTTAACCGTCCATAGAACTTTAACTCTGCATATTGGAATAAAATAACGTTCTATTGCGAGAATTAAGGAGCCTACAGTTAAAATTAATACATTTGGTCAAACCAGAACATTCAATTTTGTTATTTAAAATGCGGTGCAAAAAGTTTACGTCAGTTTTAATAAGCTGTACAGTTATAGTGTCCATCAAGAGATTTTTATGTCCATCTTCATAATTAAACCCCATCGAAGGGGAAGGAGAAAGTGAATTTAATATATAGGCCCTAAGTAAATTTTCTTTGTAGAGACTCCAACGAGACAAATTGGTACGACAGATATTACTGTAAATTATAGACCCATACAATAGCGAAGGAAGAACTTGTGATTTAAAGAGATTTATAAAACATGCGGGCGATTTTAGCTGCTTGGAAATACAATAGCTAAAACCGAGAAGTTTGTTGCATTTATTAATAGTGTTTGAAATATGTGACCCGAAATTCAATTTTTCGTCATAAGTGACACCTAAGTCTTTAATTGAGCTAACACGTTCAAGAATAGTGCCATTTAAAGTAAAGTCATAAATATTTTTTTTAGAGACAACTGAGGTTTTTTTTTCGTTAATGGGAATGTTATTACTTCTACACCAATTATTTAGAGCTTCTAGATCACGTTGCAGGTCTTGACAGTCCGCCGTAGAAGTGATAAATTTCACAATCTTGTGATCATCCGCGAATTGGAATAAATATGACTTTAAAATGCGGGAAGGAATGTCATACGCATATATGTTAAAAAGTAGTGGTCCTAACGAAGAACCCTGCGGTACACCACAGCCCACCCGATAGTGGATGGTACTAATTTCACCATTACATTTCAATATAATAATTCGATTTGATAAGTAGTCTTCGCACAAATTTAGTAATGATCCAGATAAACCATGAATGTGGAGGTCAATATAAAAAGTATCTACCTGTCCTCGTTCCTTTACGGACTGATCAATCAGGTTCGAGAAGAATAGAAGATTGGTTTCAATAGATCTTCCTCTCACAAAACCATGTTGAGTATTGGGTATATATGTTTTGAAGCAATTATAAAAATGGTCGTGCATAACGCGATCTATCACCAGGCCCCTCTCTACCATTGGGCTAGGTAGGGCTTAGCCCTAGGGCGTCTCCCAGGAGGGGCGCCGTCTGGCCCTTAATTGTTAAACACATACTATAAAAAATATATAAAAGGGCGCCTAATATAATTAGCCCAGGGGCGCCTGAAACCTAAAGACGGCCCTGTCCATCACCATACCAATGCCATTAAGAATAGATACCGGACGATAGTTTTCTGGATCTTCTTTACGACCATTTTTAAAAATTGGTGTAACTAGCGCGGATTTCCATTCGCTGGGGTATTTTCCAGTTTTTAGAGAAAGATTTATAATAAGTGTCAGTAGTGGAGTTATTACATCAGCACAGCCCTTTAAACCCCATTTTCATGCTCGCTGGTAGCGGGTAAAAATCGACAAAATCCGCTTCCGCTACACACTTTTTCACTTTCCGCGTCGATCTGTTTCAAACAGATATTTTAGCTTTATTTTCACGCTTGCGAGTGGCGGATGCGAATTTTGACAATTTTTATCCGCTACCAGCGAGCATGAAAATGGGCCTGTATTGTGAAATTTGGAATGCCGTCAGGACCAGAGACTAGAGTGGGTTTTAACTTATCAATCGCTTTTTTGACATCCTCTTTCGTAATTTTCAAATAAAAAAGATTATAAGAAAAAATATTGTCATCTTTTACTATATTGGTAGGATCTGTAGAAGCGTAGGCTATATTACAAAATATATTAGCACACTGTTCAACAATAGAGTTATTGTCTGTTAAAAGATTTCCATTTTGGTTCTGGTTGAATAACGTTTCTTTTTAATAAAGTTCCAAAATTTCTTATAAGTTTTTGATACCTTATTAGTTTCGCTTAAATAGGATGAGTTATCGGGTCGAAGAAGTGATTTAGTTGATGCCCTCTGCTCGCGATGTAATTCCAAATTTCCTAGTGAGGGTTACCATGTTGGGTATAGATGATTTTGTGGACTACGCTTATTTGGTAATTTCGTACAGACATATAAGTCAATCGCGGCTCTTAGAGTAGAAGAGAGAAAGCGAACCGCATTATTCACGTTTTTCATGGAATATAATATTGACCAATTGGTGAACTGTAGGTAGTTGAGTAGAGATAAATAATATCCTTGATTGAAGAGGTATATATTTCGAAAAGGGTTCATCCTTAAAATGAAAAGTCAGTTATCCGAATGCTTCATTCTAAACAAGTTAATGGCTATAGGTTTTAAAATTGGTTTACGAATGGTTCTATGGCATCTAGATTAAAGTCGTAAGAAGTAAACGTAATTTTAGGACTATTGCTACTAGTATAACCTACACCATCTTGTTTTTTAACAATAAAATATTTTTTTTTAAATGTTTTTATGGGTGGAACTAATTTTTTGTATTAACATAAATTTCTTAGCGAGTTCCGAACTATATCTAAATTTTAAAACATTTGTAACAGGGGTTTTGACGTTTGTAATGGCTCTCTGTGGAAAATGTCCTATCAGTAGTCTATGATGAAAATTAAGAAATAATTACAAGATTGCCTTGCGTCAGAGAAAACAGCAAATTTGAAAATAGACCTATCTAAAAATGCATAGGTTACTACCCTCATTAACGTTGTGCACCCCCGTTTAATTAAATCCGATTTAATCAGGATTAGTTTGATTTATTTCCACCTATAGAAACGTTTAAAAAATATTAAAAATAGCAATAGTTAGTGTAGGGCGCTGATGGCTCGCGTGGCATGAAGGGCTTTCCACCACCCGCCTACGCATTGTTACCCGGCCACCTGTTTAAGGCATTATAAGTCGCTAGATGACTTGGGCCTAAGGTGGTGCCTTGGGTATAAGCCTAGCGGATTATTATAATGTTATTTTGATCATGACGAAGAGCGAAATGAACCAACGCCTGGTAGTAGAAGCCGAAAATCTTAATATTGTAGTAAAAACATTTGTTTATTTACATAATAAAAGCCGCGAATATTTTAATGCTCGTAAAAAGGTACAGTCAAACAGAAACACTGCTACGTTTTCTTTCAAGTAATTTTTTTCGTGTACAAAAGGCTTAAACACTTCATATATTTCGTAACTCATCATACACCTTGTACTCAGACATTTCACGAATCACGCATCTGAGAGTATTTTCAATAAATGCGATAATAATTTTCCGTTTATTACACTCGCTTTTATCAAATATTCAATTTTAAATATTTCAATAACATCTGTTTTTGAAAAATTATGTATCTGGGGTCAGCGTATCGAATAGCGCTGGGTATAAACAAACATATTTTAGGAAGCAAGATATTCTACAACATTAAAATGACCCAAACCCGTTTGCGTATCTGGATCCTCACGACTCTATCGAGTAGACCAAGCATACATTTCCAGACGACATTTGCAATTGAACTTGTGGTAACAAACGATTCATTATTAATAATTTGCGGCATCCCATCAAAGAAGGTAGAACGAGAAAAAGGGAAAAATGTAAACATTTATTTATCTAACGCGTCTTTTTAAAAATGCCTAAATCAACCAAATAACTTTTGCTGCATTTAGTCGTCTTACATTTGTAACTTTGAATTGATCACGAAGACTCTGAAATCTAAATTAACTAACCAACTTTTAAAAAATCAAAAACAAAGGGCTTTTGGCGTCAGACATACATAACTCGCTGGAAAATGGAAAAAAGTGTTTTTAATTGAACATCTGACCCCTAGTAATAAAAAACTCTTCTACGAGGTGAAATAATATGCTACAAAGAACGGAAAAATTTATTTGCGCAAACAAGAAGGTGATAAAGCCATTAGAATAAAGTCACTTTCTTATCTTGCAGAACTGTAATTTAAGACAAAAACAGATTAATACTTATTATTTCCTTATCCTTTTTCGTAACTAAATGATTTCAAACTTAAAAAATTATTCTGTAAATATAACAATTGAGGAATTTACTAAAAACCCTGATTATAACACATCCTTGAGAATAATTCACTTAAACATCTGAAGTATTAGGAAACATATTGACGAATTTTTTATCTTACTAAATGAGTTAAAAGTCAATTTTCATATTATATTACTTTCTGAATGTTGGTTACGAAATCTTGACATTTCATGTATAGCCCTAAATAGCTACCAAACAATTAGTAATTCCGTTTTCAATAATCAGAATGACGGTTTAGTCGTGTTGGTCAATGAATCGCTTCGGTTTAAATATGTTGAAAGTACTATACAGGGTGTTACGGATAAGAGTAAGTAAAAAATGTCTAATAAACATGGGTCCTAAAGTACTTCGTTTCAGAGATATGGGCACCCAAAAACCGGACACAGCCTTAAATCTGGCAAATAATTTTCTTCCTTGAACCAAATTGTTTTCATTAAACTATCACTTGTTTTTTATCCGTGAGGCGAGAAACTTTAATAACAAGTGGCAAAAGTGCATTTATGTCCTTTTAGTAGTAAAATGAGTTCGAAGACAAAGCCATTTTAATTTAGTGATACGATTTTAATTATTAAATTTAAAGATACAAATGTCATAAAAATTTTAAAGGAATGGTTTTAAAATTGTCTAAATCGTTCTGTAGCTAATATGGCACATTGGACTAGGAAGGCTTATTGCACGGACGGGCTCAAGAAAATTGGGTTAGAAGCTCAAAGATTCAACCAGCAGTAGATTCCTAAAAGACTGGTGTCAGATCGACTGGCGTTTGAGTCTGTAGATAGACAGTTAAGAAAAATACAAGATACCAAATAAACGTCCTGGATACGTCCCGATTAAGCTGATATTTAACCAGACTAAATACTCTCGGACGTCTTTAGGCTTAACGTACACTAATCCTCGGGATGTTCACTAAAAACCCTACGGACATCTTAAAGGAAAATTACACCCTATTTTAATGTTAGGTTCTTTGAAAAGGCCGTTCAAATAGCAATATACTAATATATTCAAAAAAAATTATAAATCATTCCTAATTTTAAAATAAATTATTTTCGAATCAGAAATTGAGAACTAGGCTAGCGCCATTTTTTAAAGCGCTCCTAGCTTCATACGTGCTGACGGACGGACGTTATGGCGACGCTATCTCATTGGCTAAGAGAGAGACTCGTGAGAGAGGATAATTTTTTTAGTAGAAATTGATTTACGTGAGACGTAGGTGATGGAAGAGCGGGGGTCGCTTGACCGCCGCTAGTAGTGTCAGGTAAAGTTTTTTTTATATCACAGTTGGCTCTCTGAAGTCTGAACGATAACTCTGCAGACGAAACTTAGTGCCGGATCGGGACAAGCCGTTTAGGTGCATTCTTTTGATTATAAATTGTTTATTAAAATGCCTTCTTGTATAATAGATGGGTGTCAAAATACACTTAGCAATATTAAGTATTACTCCATTCCATGCCATTTAAAATATCCGGAGTTGTCAAAAAAATGGTTAAACCTAGCTAAAGAAAAAGTAAAGGATAAATACAACGAAGCCTTGGCAAGACACTCAAAGGGCCAAGAAAAGGTGAATAATACATTATATAGAGTTTGTGAAATTCATTTCCATCGCGATTCCTTTAAGCCCAAGTTCGGTTTACCAAACTCAAGAAAGAAGTTGAAAGATGACGCTATGCCTACTCTTGAAATTTGTTTATATTCGGATCAAAAATTAAATAATTCTAATCAAAGATTATTGCCAAAAGAATTTTCGAACTCAGCAGTACCACACGATATTTCAAGCTCTTCAGTGTCAGAATATATTCCAAACTCAACACCCATTTTGATTAGGTCTATTTCCACCCAAACAGAAAACGTTGATACATCAATTTCTAATCAACAGGATAATTTTCATAATTCAGACGTAGAAACCCAAGTTGATGAAAGTATAATTCTAACTGCAGTAATTGAAAGGAAGGCCCTTATTTCTTCTAAAATTTCACAGTAGTGCATCATTCGACCGAACTCCAATTACTTCCAAAAATGTATCATTCTACTCCTCCGATAATCAAGTCCAAATGTGGAATCATGTTCTCACCACTAAGTAGCATAACTGAAGTTACACCCAAAACAGAAACGGGATCCGTTTATGAACCCAGTTTCAGCACTATTGAAGACACATGCAGCGCTACCTCAGACTCAACAACTGAATATGCTTTTGAAGGAGAAAATATTGTCAAGGAAAGGAAGTTTATTGTTTTTGAAAGTGCACTGAATAAGTTGCTGTATCGCGCATTATGCCAAAATTCGGAATGTAGGAGTGTGGCAGATATAAGCACTATTTCAAAATCTGAAACTGAGGGAAGCATGATTAGTGTTAAATACAACTGCCTAAATGGTCATGACAATATATGGAAGAGTCAACCACTTTTGGGTTGAATGCCGGCTGGAAACCTTTTGATTGCTGCGGCTGTCTTATTAACTGGCAATACTTTTCAACCAATAAATTCATTCTTTGAATATTTTGGTATCAAAGGAATTTCCAGTACCACATACTATAAAATACAACGGAATATATTGATACCAGAAGTAAAGTCCATTTGGGAAAAGGAGCAGGCCAGTATGTTTGCGGAAGCTAGAAATGAAGATACGCTAAAAATGTCAGCTGATGGGAGGTGTGATTCAAGAGGGCATTCAGCACGATGGTGTATTTATACCTTCATGAAACAGGGGTCAGATAAATGCATTCACTTTGAAATAGTGGAAAAAAAAGGAGGTTGACTATAAATCAACTAATATGGAATTGGAGGCACTGAAAAGATGTATGAAAAAAATGAAGGAAAAAAACATACAAATAACACAATTAACCACTGATAGACACACTCAAGTTCGAGCGTATATGAAGAAGAACCATCCTGATATAGATCACCAGTTTGATGTCTGGCACCTTGCAAAATCTATCAGGAAAAAGTTGACATCAGCCGCAAAGAAAAATGCAGAGTTAAATGAATGGATGAAATCAATAAGTAGACACTTGTGGTACTGCGCAGAAAATTGTGAAGGGGATCCTAACATGTTAGTTGAAGCATGGCAGTCTATAGTGTACCACACAATCAATGTTCATATATTCCCAGATTTTCCAAATTTTACGCAATGTGCCCATGAACCCATAAGTGAGGAAGTGACCCAAATAAAAAAATGGCTTGAACCTAGTAGTAGAGCACATGAAGCTCTAAAGGGAATTGTATCTAATAAGTTGGTTTTAAAAGACTTAAGACAAATCAATCAGTTTTCTCATACCTCAGCACTCGAAAACTACCACAGTTTGATGAACAAATACTGCTCAAAAGACAGAGATTTTGATAAAGAGGTGTTGGAATGCAGAACAATTCTAACAATTTTAGACCACAATAACAACACTGGCAGACAAAACCTTTATGAAATTGGACCCGAAAATGAAAAATCAAAAGAAGAGTTTCACTTTTATTACTCAAAGGCTACAAGCGAGTGGCATGCGAGGCCAATCAAGGAACCCAAGAGCTTCAAATATGTTTATAGCATTTTGGAAAAAATTGTCCAAAGACAACTTTGTGGAGAGAGGGCAATCGTATTGAGAAAACGTGAACCCCATAACAATGCCCCCACACCTTGTCCGGAAAAATCTACACTAATTAACGCTGCAAAAAGTCGACGATTACAACTTTAGACATTTTTTATTTCAAGTACATTACCAGTTTGAGATCTTTTGTACCCAATAATATTAAAATATATCACAATGCTTTCGTATAAAATAGGTTTTTGTCACATACATTTACTCTCCATATTTACACTATTTATTTATATTAAATTTAAATAAAAAGCGTAAGTTAATGAAATTTATCTAGTCTAGGTACATAAGTATTAAGGACTAATAAGGAAAGTTAAAAAAAAGAATTATATTAACAATTATATCTAAATTCAATTTAATAATGTTTGTACTTTTTTGGAAAATTTAAATAAGATCTCTAGTAAATATTGAGTATTCTTGGGACTAGTCAAATATATAACAACTTAAGGGAAATGCCATGCAGCTTTATAACCAACATAACTATTTGGGTTTACTTCCGGAAAATTTTTCCTTATTTGGAGCATTGCACATAATGGTATCTTGTACCGGTTTCTTCTTGCCAAATGATCGTGTACCATGTGAGAGAAATTACGGTACGCCGTATACCTGTATGTCCTAAAATCAAAACAATACATTAGCAATGACCAACAATTAATTAAAAGCATACAGTAATATTACTTTAATAGTATCATACCTGTTTGTTAATACTCTAGGAGGTTGTCCATGTCTTCTTAGGTGATAATAACCTCTGTAATTTGTTCTCAATACTCCTCTATTCAGACAAACCGATGCGAAGTCTTCATGGTCTATAATGCAATTTATGTTTTTACCAGTATCTTCAGACACTTCCCGCATAGCTCTCCTAGCATTTCGTATAGTTTGACAACAAACAAGACCAGATTCTAAGTCATTTTGAACAATTAGACCCCTTAATTCCTCTGCTTCTATCCCGAGGCTAAGCCACGGCGGTACACAATTGTTGCAGTTAGTGCCTTTTTATATCGTCAACATCCAAATTTATTTCAAGACGATTATTTTGTTCAACTTGCCTATTATTTAATTCGGCCTGGGAGTATTCTGGTTCGAACTGGTACGGTATTACTCGAGCGCCGTGCATTTCCAACAAGTATCATGCACGTCTCTGGCTGTTTACATTTGAAGTTTCGTCTGCTCAGAGAGCCGACTGTGATATAAAAAACTTTACCTGACACTACTAGCGGAGGTCAAGCGAATCCCGCTCTTCCATCACCTACGTCTCACGTAAATCAATTTCTACTAAAAAAATTATCCTCTCTCACGAGTCTCTCTCTTAGCCAATGAGATAGCGTCGCCATAACGTCCGTCCGTCAGCACGCATAAAGCTAGGAGCGCTTTAAAAAATGGCGCTAGCCTAGTTCTCAATTTCTGATTCGAAAATAATTTATTTTAAAATTAGGAATGATTTATAATTTTTTTCGAATATATTAGTATATTGCTATTTGAACGGCCTTTTCAAAGAACCTAACATTAAAATAGGGTGTAATTTTCCTTTAATACTTGTCCTCGGGACGTACTTAGAGAAAATCAGACATTTGCTCGTCTTGTAACCTCTGAGTTACGTCAATATCTCTATCCGGTTTTCGGGACATCATACGGACAAATGAAATACACCGGCGTACTGTCCATAGGACGCCGGAGGGATGATGTTGGGTTTGCTGAGGCACTGACAAACGTCAATTCTACGAGGATAGTCAGCCTTGTTGAAGCTTGTACGTGTTGTAGGTGGTATGGGGGGAATTGCTGTTTATGTAGAATAAACTTAAAACCTAAAAGTGTAAATAATCCGTAATTCGTTTAGATTAATGATAACGCCAGCTTAACCTTATTCGGAAGTGATACGCAAAAACCAGTTACAAATAATTATTGTCTTTTAATAAATTGTAAAACATCACAATAACTGCTCAAAATGACAACGCCGTACAAATGATTGACGAATCTTTTCGAAGACTCAGGCTTGTTCCGAATAGTCTCACATCCATCATTAATGTCATAAACAAGGTCCTTCAGATATCCCCAAAGAAAAAAATCGCAAGGGTTTAAATCGGGAGATCGAGGCGGCCACGAAATAGTTCCTCCTCGTCCTATCCACCTTAAAGTTGATCTCGCACTGCGCGGCTGAAATGTGGTGGCGCTCCATCGTGTTAGAACCACATTCGCACTCTAGTTGCCAAAAGCTCTGGTAACGATTCCTGAAGAAATCGTAGGTATGACTCTCCATTTAACCTACACTCTAAAAAAGGTTGGGTCAAATTTACCCCAAATTGGGTCAAATTTTACCCAAAACTTGGGTCAGTATTGCACCTATCCAAATACTTGGGCAAACCTAAAACAACCCAAATTGGGCAAAATTATTAACCCAAACTTGGGTTAAACAAAAACTACCCAGATCGTTGGGTAGAATTTTAATAACCCAGAAATTGGGTTGTTTTAAAAATTTGCCCAAAATATTAGGTTAATCTTTAATTTCAACCCAAACAATTGGGTCTCTGTAATTACTCAATTATTTGGTCTAATTTAAAGCGTTGCCCAATTAAATGGTCAAAATGTGTTTAACCCAGAGAACTGGGTTTGGTATTTGCCCAAATTTGTGAGTTAAATGGTCAAAAAGTTTAACCCTACAAACCTGGTTGTTATATTTGCCCAAATTAGTGAGTTACAAAATTATTAATAATTATTTTTCTTTTATGTTGTTTAACTTAACAGTAACCCAAATTGATCCTAAGTTAGAAAAAGAAAACATTTATTTCTATTGATATCAACTCTTTATTACATGAAGATAAAGCGTATTACAAATGTCACTAATAAGTATTTTAAAGAATATTTTACAGAAAAACTTTATAATCTTGAAAATCCTATGGTACAGTCCAACCTAATTACAACAAACTTTAAAAAGCGAGAACATTGCATATATAGTCACAACTGAATTATTACTATACAAGAAAGGCGAATATATTGCACCATTTTTATGATAGTTAATTTAATAAAGCGAAGATATTGTAACATTTTTATGAAAGTTAATTTATTAGGGATATTGTACCATTTTTTATGCAAATAAATTTAATAAGGCGAAGATATTTTACCCTTTATATGCAGGTAAATTTATCAAGAACTTTGAGCAGTTAAACTAAGAAAGCTACCTTATTCACTACAGGTTTTAATTTTTTATCCAATACCAAAGCTTTTGATATTTTAATAACAATTACAAATCACAAAACGTTATAGACTAGGTAATACTCAAGAGAACTCCCACAACTAAATTAACAAAATTGTCAAAATAAATTTTAAAAACTCTTTTAAATTTTTGGTTGTAGCTAAACAAATGTTTAAAATTTTAGGAACTATCTAAGTTTAAAATGTTCAGCCTTAAAACTTAAGTGGCACCATGAAACCAATGTTTCATGGCTTTAACAACATTGCTCACATCTCCAGAGCCTTTACAATTGCCTATTTCAAAGAATGAATCTTGAAACAGTTCCCAAATGCTGCGGCATTTTATTGGGTAGCCAAGGTCTAAGACATAAAAAAGTTTGAAGCAGGCATCCACTGCTCTTATAAGAGATTTTCTAGGGAAATAATCATTTTCCATCACAACATAGCAGATGACAGGTTCTAATATGTTTCCACAAGTTACAATATGAGGCTCTCGTATCCCACATTTCGAAATATAATCAGCTATTCCTTCTTTATCCTAAATAATGTATTTAAAGCATGATTTAACTACTATTATAAGACTATCAACCCCCCCCCTAAGTTTGATTTTTCATAATGGTTTCTGCATTCACCACTTGGCAAAAGCCCTAGAGGATCTACGCTTTCTAGCAGAGAAAAAGAGCAAATACTCTCAAACTCCCATTACCCCTACCACCTCTCAACCAGCAGTTTCAGATAACTTGCATTGGGTTATTTGCGAAAATTTGGTTTTTCCCCACTAGGTGGATTCAATTTGCTAGTTTGGTCAGTCATTTATCTAACTTTAAAGTAACCTTCGATTCAAACTTAGGGGTGGGGGGTTTGATAGTCTTATGCTACTATGATAGTTGCATGTTAGGAGGGGAAAAGACCGGGAAAGTTGAGTCTAACACCATAGCGCCACTTGTTAAAGAGTTGAGATAAAAGGGTGGGATCTAAGAATAGACTTACTTGCTCCCCTAATTACGAGTAACGCTATAGGGTTAGATCCAATCATTCCCCTCTATTATTAATATATCACACAACATTAAATTAGCGGAAACTCACAGGAATATTTGCAATAAAACACTTCTTGGCGTCTGTAACAGATGGTCTCACACTTTTTTCCCACATCGGTATGAAATTGTTGGAACCAAGTACGGCAAAATAAGGAGGCATGAATTTTGAAATGTTTCTAAAAAATATAAAAAGTAAAAACAGTTAAAAAAAGCAGGTAAACTTATACCATCTGTTATATCTGTGCTGCATTCTAGTTGATAGTCTTTCAAAATATGACTTTTCAAATTGACAAGTGCATTTTGTCTTATTACGTCACAAAATTTAGACCGCCAATTATTTTTTAAATTGTCACAGTTGTTTGGAAACATTAGTGAGAAATCTTGTTCAATCTAATAGAAAATTGTTAAGTAATATGCTGTGATATAACAAAATATATTAAGATACCATTCCAGGAACATCTTTAAGGCGCGGATATTCATTGAAGATTTTCAACACAGAGAACTCTGAGTGGTCTCTGATCCATGAATGTCTTGCTCTTGCAGTCAGATTCATATACTCCTTTACTTGGGGAAAAGGTGTTAAATTATCTCTCAGCCAATCGGTCATATCATCTACTGAGATTTCATTTGCACTTGAGTCAACAACTGTAATAGATATAAAAATAATAATTCCAAATAAATTTACCAAACATTTGGTTCCTATAAAGAAATTCAACATACCAGACATATCTTTTGACATTGCCAAAGAGCTTTGAGAAAGAAGTGGCCGTTGTTTTTTTGTCAAAGTTCCACCATGTCTTATCATCCTTTTCCTTACGTTTCGTAAACGTTCTTCAGTATGACCAGTCGCTGGTCTGTTATTTCCAAATGCAAACCAGACTAACTAATGAAATTCTAAAATTAATAAAAAGTGCTTCAAACAAAAAAAACTATTATCTTTAGAGTTTAACTTAGGGAACTCTTTTATAATGCTTTTAGCTAGAGTTAGTTTTACCAACGATGAAGGACTGTAAAAAATATATTCATAAGTCAACTAGCAACTTGTAAACCCATTACAGCAGGTGGCCACGTAACAATGAGAAAGAGGGTGGTGGCAACAGCTCCCTACACTTAATTCCCATTAATCTCAACAAGTTTATTTGGAAAAAAACCCTGAGATCTCGGGTGAGTTGGGAAAGAACTATTTTAAACTTACTAGTCTCCGTGTACTTTCATGAGATGGGACACAATTATCTGTGTCATACGTTTTCTGTTAATATATGACAAAGGAGAATTCGATTCTAATTGCTCACAAATTGCCCTACCATAGTAATTTTCCATCAAAATACCTTTAACATTCTAATAACAAAAAAAATTAATTGCAATTGGCAATGCTAAAATTGTTAAAATGTACTTACAAACACATTTTCTTCGTTAGTTGTAGTTGGAATATTCCTACTAGCTTGAGGATTTTGTATAGAAACATGGTTAGCATCAACATTACAGCATGAAGCAATTTCACTATTTATTGGGGGATTTTTACTTGTGCCAGGTACATTCTCCAATAAAATATCATGATCATTGCTGATTAAATTGGCAATGGCAATTTCAGTGGCACTGCTAATGTAACATAGAGTTTAACTTATAAATTAGGAAGCATAAAACATTAAATACAGGAAAAATACTTAAAACTAAAGCCACAAATAATATTTACATATTACACAATTGTAAGTGTCTATTTTCTAATAACATGATAAAATTAAATTATTTAAAAGTATCTTTACTTAGGTACAACATATGTTTCATCATTGGAACTATTGAAAGGCCTAGAGAGCTGTAAAGGGTGCGGGTCAACAATATCATTTATATTTATTAGGCGAATGTTAATTGGATGTGTTATATTTACCCGGTACGCATGAAAGTGTCTCTCAAAAGCGACTGTTTCTAACTCTGATACAACAAATGTAAACTCCATTTGACCTTTCAGTAAAATATATTCTACTTTTCCAAAAACTATATCTTCTTCATTAACATTTAGTATAATCACTTGCCCTGGTTTATAGAAAAAACCCAGATATTTTACCCAGTTTATTAATACAACGTCATCAAACATGGAGCTGCGTAATAGATTTGCAAGTGATTTGCCATGTGCAAGGTTTGTTATAAGGGCTATATGAGAAGGACCAATTTCAGTTTCTCTCTGATCGAATGCTTTGGAATTTATACTGTTAAATGCAAACAACATTTGCTGTTGGTATGCTAAAGACTTCGAAATGTTTTTGAAATTGCATATCATATGAGCATATTTTTTAATAAAATTGTGTTTCGCTTCAAACCTTATAACACCCACCCGAATAAGGGGGCCAATCATTTCTATACATTAAGTATAGTGTAACATAAAATGATGTTTAGGTTTTAGTGATCTTTCCGGAAACATTGAAAGGAAGTGCTCGTGGTGTTCTGATATTATTTGTTTTAAATATGGCAAATGATTATCAAATATATAAGGAGAAAAAATAATATCTATTCATTCTAATAGAATTAACAAAAGTTCATATATCTCATTGTCAACTGGAACTAAGTCACAAAGAAGTAAGGGCAAATATCTAATTAAGCACCAAAGTTGACTAGCAATTTGGCCAGTAGCACCGTCAGGGTTTTGAATCTGGTATTTAGTTAATTGGGTGGGTTTGTTTTTAAAATCAGTACCAAACAGAAAACTAGAAATACGAATGTTTAACTGATCAAGAGTAAAGAACTTCTGTTCTGTGAGATACCTTATAACAAGTTTAATTTCGAGAGGAGCAACTCCTTCTAGTATATCATGCATTATGTCAGGAACAAAATTGCTTGTTACATGGAAGTGAGTAAGTTTGTTAAATAAACACTCTCTTTTCACACCAGTTTCTGATGGAGATTGCAGTGCTATATCTTGATTGTAATTATCTACATTTCTTGAAAGAGTATGATCTACAGCCGTCTGTTTTACCATCACATTCTTATGAGCTTTACAAAAATGACATGGATGATTGGCTGTAAAGCCTTCAATTAAACCGAGAATGAGGTGCAAGCCAAGATTGTCACCACTGACTTGTGCTAAGTTGGCATACGCAGTGCCAGAAAACTCACTCAAATTTATATGAAATCCATTTGATTCTATATCACGAAACTCTTCATACAAATGGAAGAGCACTGAATCTATCACGAGTTCTTTAACATAACTTGTCTTTGCTATGGCTAACAAATATATGTTATTTAGAGTGGAATTGTACTGTGGTGGCAGTGCCTTAATGGTGATATAAAAGGCAATAACTTTGTGGGTGCCAGTTTTTGATCCTAAAGGATTTGTCACTTCAAATTCATCCGAATATAGCATAATAGGAAGTTTTATATTCTGGGCATTAAATTTTATATGAATTCCCTGTTTACCGTCCTTAAAATCTTGTAACCCAGTAGTTTCACTATTAACATAGTTATTAATAATATCATAAACCCCGGGAGTTTCGAGTACTTTCGTTAGGGTTCTCCTCAATGGGACTAACTGAAAATAGCACTTCTTTGTTCTTTCAATTTCATTTCCTGTCTGGGGACTTTGAATATTACTTTTTAATTCCCCCATTTCAATATCCCTAGGTTCAACAAGGTAGTCATGTTCTTTAAGATACTTTTCTTGTTTGTAGGGTGTATCAAAGTTTCTGAATGGATTTGATAACTTTTCAAAATCAGAAAAGAGATTACCTAATTCATCCTTCTCAAATTGAGACTTAATCTTGCATTTCATATATTCTACAATATCGCATACTATTTCTGTGACTCCCATAATAACAGTTTGAATCGTAACTTGAGAAACAGTTGGTGATGACTTCAACTCGCATATGAACTGAATAGCACGGTCAAAAATATCATTTGCACTTAAATCATTACTGCTATCCATTTCAATTGCTTCATGTTGATTATCAGGATCATTAACAAATACAGAGTAATCAGCATGTAGTGGATGCTCGTTGAAAACTTCATCATTGTTAGACCCATTCATAACAAATGGATTTTTTTTAGAAAGATGTCGTTTCAAAGTGAAAAAGTTTGAATACGATTGTCCACAATGCTCCTCAGCACAGTAAAAGTTACCAGAACCATCTCTTAAATTGTGTGAATTTCTTAAGTGAAAAACAAGGTTTTGTGGGCTACCATGAATTTCCTTACGACACTTGAAGCAAGTATAAGTCATTTTCTTTATAAATAAATCCTGGTAACACTAAAAACTAGCCGAGTCAACTCTAAAAAAACATACCTATTATCTTCTTGTTCTTTATACCTTTGATACAATGATAGAAATTTTACCATTGGGCAAACCGCCGGAATTAGTTCTTTTAAGAAATCAGGTGTCAACATTTTAAAAACTTCTTCATCAATGCTATTTTCTGACAATAATTAATTTTATGCCAATTTAAACTATTCAATAGAATACTGGTTATAAAGATTTAGAAGATTACCTATGAAATTGTCTTTAAATTGAATTAATTTCCACTCTAAGTTTTTTTTCTACAAAAGCATCCATTTCACTTTACATTCATGCATCTAATAAAAAGCAAAATGACAAAAGATGCATTTTTGAAAAACTAAGCTGGGTAGATTTCATAAGTTTCGCAACATTCGGGGGTAACCCCACAAAAGATTGCTAAAAAACAGACTGATTTTCTAAATTTTGTCACTCTCGGTCATTAATTAAGTAATTTTCCCTCTTAAAATTCCATAAACTATTAAAATATGACTAGTCATACCTTTTCCAACTATTCATGTTCCAAAAATTACAATATATCCATCTACAAGATAACTAAGCTGGGTAGATTTCATAAGTTTCGCAACATTCGGGGGTAACCCCACAAAAGATTGCTAAAAAACAGACTGATTTTCTAAATTTTATCACTCTCGGTCATTAATTAAGTAATTTTCCCTCTTAAAATTCCATAAACTATTAAAATATGACTAGTCATGCCTTTTCCAACTATTCATGTTCCAAAAATTACAATATATCCATCTACAAGATAACTAAGCTGGGTAGATTTCATAAGTTTCGCAACATTCGGGGGTAACCCCACAAAAGATTGCTAAAAAAACAGACTGATTTTCTAAATTTTGTCACTCTCGGTCATTAATTAAGTAATTTTCCCTCTTAAAATTCCATAAACTATTAAAATATGACTAGTCATACCTTTTCCAAAAATTACAATATATTTCTCTACAAGATAACTAAGCTGGGTAGATTTCATAAGTTTCGCAACATTCGGGGGTAACCCCACAAAAGATTGCTAAAAAACAGACTGATTTTCTAAATTTGGTCACTCTCGGTCATTAATTAAGTAATTTTCCCTCTTAAAATATGACTAGTCATACCTTTTCCAACTATTCATGTTCCAAAATTTATATTTCCATCTACAAGGTAACTAGGCTGGGTAGATTTCATAATCTTCACATCACTCCCCACAAATTGCTAAAAATAAGACTGCATTTCCATAATAAATCACATTATTGTATCTTACCCACTAAATTTCTTGGAGACAGTTAAAATAATAAGAGTCGCTAATAAAATGTGATAAAAGCAATTAAGCCTTAACATCAAGTCCCAAAAATTTTGTGTTAATTTGTAAGCATTTGAAATTTGTTACACATAGCCTTGATGTGGAATTTGCTTAATATTAGTCTTTAGAACTTGGTTTAAACTTAAACTTAAATCTAAATCTTAAAATCTTAAACACTTGGCATTCAAAATTTAATAAAGTATAAACTTTTGTTAATTTGAGTTTATTCCATAGCTTCCAAACAGTGTTATTCTTGGGCCCAAAAGTTAACCATCCACCCCTGATAATTAATAAAAAATTAAAGAAATTTATAAATATGAAGAAACATAATAACCATAAATACTTCGTGTAACTTTATTCAGAGTGAGGGAGCAATTATAGTTTAGTTCAGCGCAGAGCCCTTTGCATATCACTTATTAAGTCTCTGAAATACTTAATTTCTACCCAAGCTGGAATATCAGTTTAATAAAATAAAATTGACTCGTTGAGATAGATTTATGTCCTGTATTTGGCTAAAATTCTTGACAAACCTCATTCGTTATTCATCGGCTAGGAAAATCTACTACTCAGCTTAGTAACAAGCCCAAAACGGAGCTGGGTGAGAGTGAGTGTGGAAAATAGGTAACATCAAACATTGTCACTTAAACAATATCCAGTGTCATACATAGGGTCGGAGTTAACTCTTATGATATAGCCACTCATATTAATCTCATTCTTCCACAACTTTAGGTGTGAAATGATCAATCCTTGAACTATCTCAAAAGCCTTTGAATTATGAAATAACATATTTCTTAATTTAATACCAACTAAGGCTTAGCGAGTAGCGACAAATTTACATTTGGGATTAGTTCTTATATTAATCATCTGTATCAATAAAAAATCACGCAATACCTGTTACTACAATAAAATATCTTAAATTTAACAATCTACTTAGTATGAAAAGTTTTTGTTACCAATTTCAATTTTTTTATCAACTCGTATACACCGACGCCAGCCGCTCGAAGGAAATAATTTTGTTCTAAAAATGTGTGCAAGTTGCGAGGTGCTGAAGCCGAACAATTTGGCGCGTAAAGCCATCCAATCAAAACCTCTTAAATTGTAGTCACTAGAAACTGCAGCAGCCGACAAGGCCTTGTGCTACCCGTTTTGGGCCAAAAATAAACCAACTTGGGCTAAGAGATATATTTTCAAATAACCCAAATGTATATGGTGAAACACAATTACCCAAAATTGGGAAAATAACCCAAATAGGGTAAAAATTAACTCAATTTGGGTTAAAAAAAATTTGCCCAATTCTTTTTACCCAACCTTTTTTAGTGTGTAGGTGGAAGAAAATATGGTCCAACTAGATAGTCTCCGACAATTCCACAATAAACGTTGAGGCTAAAGCGCTCTTGGTGAGTTGCGACTATAGTTCCATGTGGGTTATTTTGGCACAATTGATGATTATGTTTCTAATTGACTATCCCGTTCCGCGAAAAATTGGCCTCATCGGCTGCTAGAACAGTGGGTCATTCTGTAATCTATCCCCAAACCACTGACAGAAGTTGGTACATCTAGGATAACTTAAAAACAACAACATCCACTTCTTGTACAATAAAAAGTCTAGGATCATAGTCGGCGTCGTTCAGGTCTTGAACTTTTTGAAGATGGAAAGGGTGACCACGTAGAATTCTCCAGATCATAACATGATTGCCACCTAACTGTCTTCCAACTTGGTGGGTACTTGAATGTTCCAGGATCATCATCGAAAATTGTAAGTACCTAACATTTTAACAGAAAAATATTAAAATATCATAACTAAAAAGTAGTTATAAATCGAGGTAGTTACCTGTTCTTCCACGTCAAGTGTAATGTTCTGCACTCTCTCCCCAGACGGTTGAAGTTACCCGCTCTCTCGTAGGCGCCGGTCTACAGCTTCAAAAGTTCGCCTATTCTGTACCCTTCTTAGTGGGTAATGTTCTTGATACAACTTCCGGGCCACATCTCCTCTTCCTTCGGCTCGTCCGTACATAGAGTGCATATCCGCGGATTCAGCGTTAGAAAAATGTGCCATCAATATCGCAATTGTGGTTACAAAGTAAAGAAGTTTCCCAAATAACCAAACATTTTATACTGATTTATTTGAAAAAAAGTTCAAAATACAAAGTTTTAACATTGTTTTTTTTATGATTGGCATGTAACCTGGAGAAAAATACAAATAATATTTCGACTGGTTTTACCAAATAGACGCACGATTGAATCTTTGAACTTCTAACCCAATAAGCGTTCTTGGACGGGCCATATTAACCACGGAACGAATTAAACAAAATTAAAATCGTTCGTAACTACAAAATGTTTTTATTTTATTTGGAACCGTGTCAATAAAATTAAAATGCCTTTGTCTTCACACTCATTTTACTTCTAAAAAGACATTAATGAACTTTTGCCACTTGTTATTAAAGTTTCTCGCCTCACGGATAAAAAACAATTGATAGTTTAATGAAAACAATTTGGTTCAAGGAAGAATATGGTTTTTTGGGGTATTTTTTGGGAGCCCATTTCTCTGAAACGAAGCACTTTAGAACCCATGTTTATAAGACATTTTTTACTCATAGAGACCCATAGAATGCATACAGAAAGTTTCGGTACTCTTTTCCGTAACACCCTGTATATGACTCAAATTGCTTGACAGTGGACTTTCATTTAGAAAATAATATTTTTCGTTTACATTCGTATTGGGTGAACTATATATTTATATAGTTCACCCAATACGAATGTGGAAAAATTCTTAGTCGCTTTTGAAACTGAATTGAAATCGTATAAAAATATAGCCAATGTCATAGTAGCCGGGGACCTAAATATTGACATACTGATTGTGGAAAACCTCAGTATTCTAAACTCATAAAAAATCGTTTATTGGCTAAATAAACCTACTAGACACGGATTGTACAGTAAAACCTGTATAGATAATTTCTTGGTAAAACTAACTTAATTTACGATATATTTGAAAATTCTTATATATTGACTACTTTTATTACGGACCACTTTCGAATAATAATTGAAATACAAAATAAAGAAGACCTCCGAGGAAGAAGAGAGTGTAATATTTACGATAAAGAAGAAATTGACTTTCCAAAATTAAATTTGTTATTATCCTTTGAAACATGGGAAAGACTTCATCATGAAAATGACATCGACATCGCTACAAACCTCTTTATTAGAGAGTCTCCAATTTTATATGTGCCTTGCTAAGAAACCATATTTGCCGTTTAGAAATCCAAAAAAAACGGGTTTGATAAAAAGCATTAAGACCAGGGACAGGTTAAAATTAAGACTAAAAAAACCCTTTTAATTTAGAGTTAAAAACGTTCTATACTAATTACCGGAATAAATTAAACAACTTAATTAAAAGTAAAATATTACTCAAAAATAGTTGAAAACGCTAAAAATGATAAGGCAAAACTTTGGTCTGTAATAAATGACGTAATTAATAATAATGTGTGTTTATTTTCAAAATAATCAGCGTTTTTACAAATAGATTGTACAAGGCTAAGTCGTAAACGACTTTTAAGCCTGAGCGAATACATACAAAAAATCCTAGCCGTTTACTTTATACAACAAAAAATAAAAAATATAACAACAAGAGAAAGAGATAAAAAAAATAAAAAAATAATTAAATTACATATTCATGTTCCAAAACTCTATACAAAGGTTTTAATTTTTGGAAAATATAAAGGATTTGGCGCGATTTTTAAACAGCTTAAGATTTTCAGTTAGGGGTGGAAATAATAATACCAAATAATAAAATATAAATGTACAAGGGAATATCTATAACTCTGAAAAAAAACCTCGAGAGATAGGTAATGCATTTAACAAATACTTTGCTGGTATAGGTCAAAATTTAGCTGATAGAATTACAAATTCGAGATATTTAAATCACTTAGAGCAATACTATCCTATTCCAATCGTTAACCCTAATAGAGGTTATTCTTTTTTCTTAAACCAATCGCTCCAAAAGATATCTTCAACTGCATTAGTTCGCTTAATAAGTCTAAAACGTTAGGAAACGACAACATAAACTCTGTTATTATTAAGAAAAAAAATTATGTGATAAACCCAATAACTTTCATAGTAAACCTAAGATTAAGTACCAGTACCTTCCCTAGTCTAGGTAAAACAGCCTTTAATACACCCATTTTTAAAGCAGTTGACGCAACTATTATCTCCAATTACAGACCTATTTCTATCCTTAACTGTCTGTCAAAAATTATTGAAAAATGCGTTAAAATACAGTTTGATGATTATTTACTAAAATTTAAACTACTCTCAACAAATCAATTTGGGTTTCGTAAAGGATTGAGCACTAGTGACGCGCTCTATTCCTTTCATAATTTTACTCTTAGTGCTCTAGATAATAATCGCAGTTTTCTTGGATTTAGCTAAAGCTTTCGATTCCGTGAGCCACCGACGATTATTTCAGAAATTAGAACGACTGGTAATAAATGGTCACACGTTGCAATGGTTCAAAAGTTATTTTAACAATAGAAATGCTAAAGTTAAAATTAAAAATCAATAATGTAGTGATGCAAATTATTGTTTTGGGGCACCTCAAGGGACAGTTCTGGATCCGATACTGTTTATTTATATGGACGATCTGTTAGAGAGGAATATCGGATCATATTGTTTCGTATGCTGATGATACTGTTCAAATCTTCGTTGGTGACTCATGGTCGGAGGCATTTAAAAAAGCTAATCTAGGCCTTATTGATACCAAAAATTGGTTGGACATAAATTTACTAAGCCTAAATGCGGAAAAACCCAATTATTTGACATTCTCACTAACGAAAGCCGGTGAGACAATAATTGATGATATAAGACTTCATAAAAATATTATCTGCGTTTTCCAATTAAACAAAGACTCCTGTATGTGCCCAAAAATTAAAAAATACGAGCAGTTAAATACCTTGGTGTAATTGTTGATGAACACTTAAACTGGTCAAACAGAATTCATTCTGCTTTATTTGGGTTAAGTCTTCTGAGAGACATATTAGACATAACTGTTTTACGAACTGTATATTTAGCCTAGTTTAATCCATACTAAATTATGGTTTGATGTGTTGGGGTGGTGCTTATGATAATCAATTGAATGTTTTAAAAAATTTGCAAAATCGATGCATAAGGCTATGTCTGAGGAAACCCAGTGATTACCCAACCAACCTTTTGTATCAAGAACTAGATGTGCTGCCACTAAAATACATGTTCTATAAAACGGTTTTATTGCATTACTTCAAAATGGAAGTCTTAGAAAATAAGGCTGATTCAAATACGGCTACTATCCCGTTGGCTAGATCTAAAACGCTAAACATAGAAAATTTACCTTTTTTTCAGGAAAGCTAAACCCCAAAGGAACGCGAGATTCCTAGGGCCGAAATTATATAATAATTTGAAAGTTAATCTTAGAAATATAATTTCTTAGATTTAAAATATTTCGCAATGAAATTAATTTACTCATTAAGTCTCCTGAATGTACGGTATTGGATAATATGGTACCTGATTCATAATCTTCATGTAATTATTTTGTACCTATTTTCTTTGTTATTTCTCAGTGGTTTTATTCCCGATCACTGTATTTAAGTAAGTTGACTTGTGTAGTTATTAATTAATATTTGACAAGCACCCCCTCCTAAAAACAAGTTTTTAACTTAGCTAGGAGGGGACACACATTAAAAACAATGGTAACAATCTATGTATAATTTATGTGTGAAATAACAAATTCTTAAGAATACAAAAATTTTCATTATAAAAGAATAAATTCGACCTATCGAAATATAATAAACGGGCTAAAGTCTAGTGATTGTAATACTACTGTAACATAATTTAAATTGTCCAGCTTAAATAGCTATTGGCATTATATGCTAATTAGAAGTGAGGTCTTCTAGAATGGCACGAAAGTTCTTATTAAAATAAATATTCTAGAACTCTAGAGATGTAGCTAACGATAAAGGAAGTGGCTGATCACAAAATTGCCTTTAAATTTATAACCTATTTACCAAAGAGATATTTATTAACTTTATTTTATGATTTTAAACTCATATTATTAAAAATCGTGAAAAGTGGGTTTTAATTTTTACTTTTTTAAAAAACATTTCTAATCTTAAAACTATTAATTTCCTTTTTCTAGTATAATACAAACACATTTTTTTCCTTTTGTTGGTTTAATCTAAGTTAGGTTATTAGAAGCGCAAATCAGATTAATATTTTTGTGTAGTTTGTACATCTATGAAAATGATTGTTACATTACAAAGATAGCACTTCCGTCGATAAATATTACAAAAACAATTTGTATACTCTTATAGCAGGGTATAACAATATCACTCCCACTGCGACCAACATCTAAACCAAATTTTGTTTCTTTAGGTTTTAAAGGTTGACACACACTATCGGCACTACCAGACTTAATACCTCAAAAAATATTACTTAAGGATAAGAATATTTTATCCTGTTGTAATAATAATAAGGAATTGATTTTAAGTTTAAAGAACTGTAGATAGAACATTTATCAGAACTCATTCTACATGAAAGGACACTGTTCTTAATGTTTCGTGCCTTACTTGTTTTTTGATGCCCTTATTACATCGAAAACGTATGTGGGCCCACCTTTTTTGACGCCCCAGCAACTAAGTTTTTATTGATAAAAGGATACACAAAACATGAAAAGGCTTGACGCAATATGATAAGACTGTGTGTTGTTGTCGGGCGTTGGTCAATAAGGTAGCGTTTTAATTATATTTTAGAAATGTAAACATTAAATCAAGTGTCTTGTATTTCTTGATAAAAAATCGTTAAAAGTCAAGTAAGGCTTCAGTGTATTTTTGTACTTCTTTAATGAATCAGATAAATATTAGACAATAGCCAAGTTATTCACAATGACCAAAAAAAATCTAAACTTCCAGCTAATTCAAAATAAGTGTTGGGTTGTTTATTTTGTTCTGAAGTGCTTGCTTTATCACGGTTTTTTCGATAGAGTCACGCGTAACAAATTGAGCAGACGCGCTTGGTTCGTCATCGTCATACTTAACGCTTTCACTTTTCACAAGATTTGTTTGTGGTTTTTCAACATGTACAGTTTCAGAAACCACGGCTACATCATGCATCAATTCTTTGACGCAACCGAGATGATAAAAATGGCGTATTTAATAAATTGTGGCGCTTATAATCCCAAATTAATATCGCATTTACTGCAAATATTATCCGAGGAGGTGCATTTTGTAAATTTCAATCGCAGCGTGCTTATGAAATGTTTTCAAACACTTATAGTTTTATTCGGATATTTGAGCACCATCTACCACACACTGAAACCCTTTTACACCGACGAAAGTAATATCAAAGAGTATGTCAAATATTACTTATACGGCAATCCCTATCTTACGTCTCATCTTAAAGTGGCAACGGTGATGGTGGCGCTGAACAGATTCGTCTACTTTTACATCGCCAAGTCGCTGGGCTTTCTTTACCAAGCGTTGGTATATTTTTCACTGGAGTCCCTCCGGAAAAGTGCATTTACATTGGCGGATAAACTCTCAAATGTGGACTTGGACTTGCAAGACGTTCAGGTCACCCACACGAAATTGTTCGCGAGAGTTGAGAGACTGAATTTACTTTTGAAGTGGATACTTGTACTGTGGATAGTCGATTGGACTGGAAACTTCTATTACGAAATGTTATACATCACATTCTATTCTCAATATGGTATTCTGACTGCGCTATCCAGTTTCATGACGATTTCCAGCGTTTTTCTGATACTTTGGACGATGTCAGTCATGAGCGAGACAAATTCAGTCTTAATGGCAGCCTGTCATGTCAGGTCGGTCGAACAAAGTAATCTGATTTCGAAGCAGACGAAGCAACTCTTTCTACGTGAAAGGATTCGAACTGCGATTTTGCATTTCACTCTTTTTCGCAGCGTCGTTGTAAATCAAAATTTCGTCGGTGGTCTAGTTTTCGCAATAGCGTCATACACTACATTCGTCTGGTCAGTGATCTATCAGTCGAAGAGAGACAAATTTTGTTTGCTTTAAAAATTATATTTAACATTTTGAAACGTAAGTTTGCTTAAACAATCAATAGACGGTGTCACGCTCCAGTAACTGATAATGTTAAACAAGTGCACTTTTGTATTTTATTATTATTATTTAGTATTATTATTCGGAAAAAAAGGTTGAGGAAATTTTTAATAGCAATATTGTTAGGTCCAAAAAAGAAAATAACCAAAATTTAATTAGGAAAATCTCCTTTAGAAAGTTTTAGTTTTGCCATACATAAAAAAATCGGATATTTTAACTAGGTGTATACGTAGTAAATTTGGTATAAGACTTCGTAGTTAAAACATTAAAAAGCGAAATATATGAACGTGTACAATTTATTTCGCACTATATTTCAAAATGTAAACAAAATTATATTAAAATTTTTGTTTCAATAAAATGGTTTAAAATTAACAATTTGGTTTATTTTATTTCTATTATAAGCTCAAAGCTCGGGGCATTCGTCCATGAATAAGAGAATAGAGAATTTATAATATGGTCCGTTAACCCGTGGGGGGGGGGGGGGGCTCTTGAGGTGTGAAGTGTTTAGAAAAAGTTAACAGTTAATACCAAAGAAATATAGAATATTGACTTTTGACCCAAGCCCGCTATACGCAGCATAGAGGTAGAAAACTTAAATTTGCCTGAACAACTACTTACGTGACGTCACTCTACGAAATTTATCAACTGAATTTAATCGATTTGGCGGAATTGCCAAACACGTAAACAGAACTCCACACAACAAAGAAATTAATTGATTACTAAATAGAAAAATCTAAATTTTGTAGAGGACCCCCATAAATCGTAAAGTTGTATAATAACTTCGAATATAGGTCAACCGGGTGTAGAATTTTAGGGGTTTCTTCCAGGGTATCTAATAAAACCCGCTCCATTTAATCAGGACTGAAGAGTTATAATTATTATACTGGGAAACTTTAGTTCACTAACAAGTCGTGTTCTATCTATAAACTATTAATATTTCATTCACTTTAACTTTTTCCTACCACAAAATGTTTTATTTATTTTGGGTCTTTACCCGTTGCAGTTTTACAAGTTTCTCTGGTCCGCCTACGGAAAGTGGGGGGGGGGGGGATGGGGGGTTACAAGCTGGGCAGGATTATAAGCGTGCACAGAATCCATACGGTATTTTCGGGTGATTCCCAGAAACTTACCATACCTTAACTACCGGATTCTACGTTGCCAATTTTCATCTCCAACTTGTTACAATGATTTGGAAATGCGATACAAATAATATAAAAGGTCTCTCACAAATTCATCAAAATAAATTATTACTTTTTATCATTTATGTTTAAACACATTTACAACAATTACACTAGTAATACTAAAATTTAAGTTAAAACAATTAATTAATTTTATTCTTATTTAAATTCAAACGCGTTTTTCAACCCCGGCTTCAAAATCTTTATCGTAAAAAATTAAACGGGTAAAAAGTAAAAATTAATGTTAATCGTGTGGATGAAACTGTCAATTTATTCACTACTGGTTCCGAAATAGAGGTTGATTCTGGAATAGATAAATATCCCACCTATAATTGGTAAGTATGTAAATGTATTTAATCTTACTAGAGATATAAAATGTTTTCTAATAGGGTAGTGTTTCTGTTCAAGAACCAATATCCCTTACGAAAATGGTGGATCAAAATTTGATCCAAATTTCATCAAAAATTGGACAGATCAAACGGGGATCCAATTACAGACTATCTGGATTAAATTTCAAATCCAACCGTTATTTGGGATCCAAGGGTCTTGATCCAATGAGATTTGGATCCCGACTGGATCTAAGGATATTTGGATGCGGTCGGGATCCAATAAGATTTGGATACGCTCTTAATCCAATGAGAATTGGATCCAGTTGGGATCCAATAAGATTTGGATCCAGTTGACATTCAAAGAGATTTGGATCCGGTCTGGATCCATTTAGTTTTGGAACAGCTTTTGATACAAAGATACTTTTATCCGGTCGCGATCCAATTATATTTGGATCCGCTCTTGATCCAATTAGATATGGATCCGGTCTGGATCCAATTAGTTTTGCACCAGCTTTTGATCCAATGAGATTTGGATACCGACTGCGACCAGCATTGTAAGTACGGAATCTGAGTGGTAATCAATACTTTGGGAAATAGGTAATTTTAGTGGCATGAATTATATTTAAATAACATTACCAGCAGATACTATTCACTTAGCTGTGTGAGTAACTCACAGTGAAGCACTTTTGACAATCAATCAAGGACGAGAACGACGCCAAATTTCGTGAAAACATTTCTTACATACATAACAAACCATGCCAAGAAACGATAAGGTACTATAATGAAAAGCTAATATTTTAGCCAAAAACCTAGGAAACCTACGATATCTGCCAAACGTCCTCTACTTTGGCCTAAAATAAAAAAACTGATCAAAAAACGGCACGTGCATCACGTACTCCAAGTGCTCAAAACGCGGTAAAAGAAAATAATTGAGGTAAATATAACATAAAAATTCACAAAAACAATTAATTATATCCCCACCCATATCCCTGGTTTTTACCCCTGGTTCCGCTTAGATGGTAGATTAAATAAAACAAACAAATGTAATTGGTCAGAACCGAGTGACGTTACTACAACTTTGAGAAGGCTAACTAATAGAGAACCGACATGAGTGTAGAAGGCAGGGAACAGACTTAAAATAAGACGACTCGTTAATCAAAACCACCCAAACTAGGCTACTTTTTTTACTAACGTTGGGCGTTACTGACTAATCCGCCAGTTTCAAATCGGCGCGTGGCCCATTGCCAAAATCGTTCTAGTTACAATATGATTTCTATGCTGTAGAGTTTTATCAAAATGTTGCCAGTTGTTCGATAAATTTAACCATTGAAATAAAAATATATTTACTGAGATCAATATTGTTCTGGTGGTCTCGCCAAACATTAAAAGTAGTCATCTAATCTAATATCGCCTTCTATAATTATGTTTATACCATTGAGTTAGGAATATATACTCTAGATTCTTGAACACTCAATTAATATACGCTATGGTGTCACGGTTGGGAGCACTTTCTAGAAACACTTACGGCGGCTGTCATTTATCATTATACGGTGCCGTCATCTATTTTAAAAATAATATATTTAAGCCACCGGCTTAAGTTATTCAAACCGCTGGCGATAGATGACGACCCCGTACAAGATTCCATACACGATTCCCGGCTAAATATCAATTGGATCCAAATTTGATACAATTTTATTTGATCAAATTAATTTGGATCAAACTTGTATTAAATTCTTAGTTAAAAGATTTTTTGGATCTAAATTTGATATAATTTTATTTGATCAAATTAATTTGGATCTAAATTTGATACAATTTTATTTGATCAAATTAATTTGGATCTAAATTTGATACAATTTTATTTGATCAATTTAATTTGGATCTAAATTTGATACAATTTTATTTGATAAAATTAATTGGGATCTAAATTTGATACAATTTTATTTGATCAAATTAATTTGGATCTAAATTTGATACAATTTTATTTGATCAAATTAATTTGGATCTAAATTTGATACAATTTTATTTGATCAAATTAATTTGGATCTAAATTTGATACAATTTTATTTGATAAAATTAATTCGGATCCAAATGCTATTGGATCAAACCAATTTTGATCAAACTTGGATCCAGTTCTTAGTTAAAAGATTTTTTTGGATCCAAATTTGATAAAGATTATTTTATCAAGAAATAGTTGATCCTTATTTGATCCCTTCGGGATATAACTTGATACAAATTGGATCCAATGTCCAAAATTGGATCAAGTCATTTTCGTAAGGGATATGATTCGTTTTTTCTTTGCTTTGCCTTCATTTCGGTAAAATATTTCTACAGTAGTTGGAATCGCCCGCAATTACCTTAGTTGGGATAACTTCGATCGACGTTGGGCCTCCTAAACTTGGACCATTGAATAAAAATATTATTAGTCAATTATTTAAAGGAGCACGTGCCTCCCTTTTCCAACGGCTGCCGAGGTACAGTGGTTGGGATATTCGTTGATTGGGTTAGTTATAATGATATGTTCAGTTTGAAGTTGGATATACGATAAATATTGTGTTTTTAATAAAATTTGTTATATGATTTGTATGAAATCATTGTTTTGGGCAACAATTTAAATAATTATAGGTAACACAATTACTATTGTTTTAGCTCAATTTAGTATTTTTTGGGCTATTGAATTTTTACACAGTTTCACGAATTCACCGCGTTCGCAGTGGCTTGGAATGAGGGAAAAGGTTTTTTTACAAAAACCTCTCTCTTCGTCATTGGTTGTCGAATAACAGTTTCGTCGGCTGCGTATTGTTATTTTCCGTGTTTGTGACGGACCGAGTTCTAAGGGTTACGTTAAACGTCTTAGCATCCAGATGGCAGGGTTTCCAGCAAATTTTCACGGTGTACGTCTTGTTATTTATTGGCGCCGGCCTGGAACCGAACTCTGGTCTGCTGCCTGCAAGAGATTTGCTCTAACCACTTAGCCACCGACGCTTGTTAAGCTACGGTTTTTTTTTCTAAAACAGCTTTGGCGAAAGTGTTTTAAGCAGTTTTAAAGTTATTAACGTCAATTTTTCCTGTACCATTTTATTTTTCTGATATGTATAAAATTTTCAAATGTGGAAATTTATCAATTTGTAGTTAAATACTATCGTCGTCAGGAATCGAACCCGGGGCACATTCTTATGACGCGAACGATTTACCGATGAGCCATAGACGTCTACATCTCTAAAGTTTAAATACCAGTAAAACCGGGATAAAAATAAATGTAATATTTGTTTGGGTGGGAAGATTTTTTACGTATGAAAATTTAAAGGTCAAATCTTGTTTTAGCGCAGCAGATAAGAGGGTTAAAGGGTAGAACCCGTTAGTTTTTTGTAATTTATTTCGTTTTTTCAGTCTTATATTCTTATCTATTGTGTGTTTAGCGTAATTGTTCATTTATGAAGAAAATATAAAGTTGTATACATCGTGCGCTTACACTTATGTTGGTCTGATTTTAACTGGGTCGTCATTACTTCGTAATTTATTTTAAAAGTTTTCTCGACTGATTAAGATGTTTAATGCAGTTTATCAATTGCGTTCGTTTGTTTTTATTTATAAAGAGCCCTAACTATTCCGTCTACAGTCATTTTTTGATATACGAGCTGTCGTTTAGTCAAGTTTTTCGCTTCTTGTTAATACATTTTTTATTGGTGTTGATATTTGGACATCTACGATTCCTAATGCAGTCATTGATTTCCTGGGTGTGCGAGTCATTATATGATATTGGAAATTGAATGGTATTGGTCCTTTTCATGCGGTATGTGTCACAACGTCAACTGGAAGTCTACGAGTCGTCCATTACCAGATGTCGAATATAGCTATTCTACGGTATCTTCATCAAGGGCGAGTGTTGAAATAAAATGAGCGTTAAAGATGCGGCAAGTATTTCGTTAGCGAGAAAAATACAAATACCCTCTGTAGATATTTCTTTCATTAAAATTTGCTTCGTATTATATTTAACTGATAAACTTGTTCTGTAAATAGGGTTAAATTCAATTGTGCATTGTTTTAGTACGTCTAACTCGCGGTTGTAACTACTTAATTTATATTATTCTGAATAAATTAAACTCGGTTGTTTCGTCTCAATTATTTTAATTAAAATAAAATTTTTATACCGGGCAGGATTAAACCGGGATTAAGTTTTTAGTAAATAACTCGGAATTGCGGAAATATCTTTAGGGGGCGTGTCGAGAAATCAATACCACTAGGGACAATTCCACCGAGGAGAGGTATATTTTGGCTTGCCAACTTGTTTGGATTATGGTTTCCGGTCTGGCATTCATAATAGGTTAGATAACCTTTTTTTAATATAATAATTCTTTATTGACAGAAAACTGTTTTCCTCGCTACAATTGTCCTGGGCTAATTCTTTGGTCGCACTTTTAGCCCTATAAAACATTTAAAATAAAGAGCACTACACAATATCTAATATAAAATTAATATTGACAGCATAGTAAATTAATTATTAGAAAAGGCGAGATGATTAATTGTACAAACATAATTAAATTAATTTTGAGGAACAAAAATTCAGTACACAATCTCGAACCATTTTTTGAAAGCAGTTAACGTTTTGATGTTATCGATCTTAAGGGAGTTAAAAAATACACCTTTATGGAAAATAGTTAGTTTATGGGTAAGTCTAGACTGAGTTGTTAGGAGTCTTTTGTTATTTCGAAAGTCATAAAAAGAACTCGTGTTAAGATTAAATTCACTATGCAACTCATTATGAATTATAATTATAGCTTTATAAATGAAGACAATTTGTGATATTTTTAGTATATTTAACAATAGTTAGGTTTCCGATCAAGGATTCGTACAATTCGTTTTTGAAGCAGAAACAAACGATATGTATTACCTTGCGTTGTATTACCCCAGACGAATCTGCCAAAAGGCTGTTTCTAGAGAGACGAAGTCAAAGCCTTTAAGCGATTAAGCTACCGCTTTTATAGTTTTTGGACAAAACCAAGCACGGGGTGAACGACGATGAAGTTTTGTGCGCTGTTTCAGTCTGTGTTTTTAACAATTTTCTTCCGAGGCAATTCTTCCTTGGCAACGTTAGTTCCTCTTCCTTGAAGTATTCCTCAAGGTATTTATATCATTTTTAAATAGTATTTATATTTTAAATTACATTTACGAAGTCTAGAAGCAAATTTTTAATTCTTTAATGAATGAAAGTAAATGAGGAAGTTACAAGGGCTCGATCCTAAACTGGCTTTTACGACGACCGAGAGACGTGTGCGACAAATCTGCGCTCAATGGAATACGCCTCTATCACGGAGCAGCGTCTAGTAGCGTTTTCCATCGTGGTCATTCGTGCACTCCCGGGGCGCTTTGAAAAGTTTTCGTCTTCCATTAGGTAAAATCGAGCAGTTCCGAGCTGGATTTTCTTGTTCAATTAGGGGGAAGGGCTAGATCGCGGAGCACTAAAAACCGCTCCGTCTCTCCCGACGGAGTGACTTTCTCCTCGCTCTCGGAGCATGCTCAGATCGCCAATGGAATTTGATCTTCTGACATTTCACCATGGCTTTCGGAAATCAGGCAGAGAGCAGCTCTGAAGAAATTTCCGGATTTCATTGGAAACAGCCACTCCGGCCGACTCGGAGGTGGAGTTATGATGTCACAGACAAATCTGGATCAATCTCCGAACAGTTGCATTTGAATTTTGTCAATTAAATGTAATTAATTGGGCTGCTCCGAGGACACCCAGTGTGATTCGATATTATTTCGTTTTTCCATTGGAAAGAGCATGTAGGCAGAGCGGATCCCTCGCACGCAGCCCTGGCCCTGGATTGGTCCTTCTTGATAGACGGAGCGACATTTTTGGAGCCTAACATTGTAATGGCAAGTATTGCTTATATTTTTCCAACAAAACACTTGTGTCAAGATCACCCCATTCTAAATTGAGTAACAGCGTTAGAATAATTAATGAATAGCTTTGTGAAAAAAATATACTTGGTTTTTCAGCTAATATTTTGTGGAGAGAGGTAGGTATTTTAGCGGAAACATTTTGAATTGAGTGTAACGTTTAATTTGGCTAATTTTGTGGTGAGTGCAAGATTTCATTTGGCTCGGTTAGTGGTGCTTGGGTATAGAAATAGCTGGTTTCCTTGTTGGACTTGGTGTTAAAGGAGCACTTTGATCTGGTACTGCAGTAACCCAAAACTTTCTAACTGATCTTCTGAGAAAGGCATTATTTTTTTCACCCATCGACATTGAGATAAAATGTATATCACACCGTATTCCTGTCTATTATAGGCTTGTAACGTAACCAAACAAAATAATTTCTACCCATGGAGTGACTCCCAAAGTCGAGAGTAGAGAATATCACGTCTATTAAGCCTTATACAGTAATAAATAAAATAGATCAAGATCAAAATTATTTGACTTTCATTATTATTGTTGAAAAAGAGAGAATGAAATATAATAGTAATAGAACTTATTATATATTACGGAATACTCATGATTGTATTTAATTAAGATTTAATAAAATCAATAAAAATAATACAATATTTACAACTTAACACATTGCAACAAAGTTGGACACAACGTTTCGAGTCTAACTAGACTCTTTGTCAAGTGTAACAATTTGACGTCGATCATGTCTATTTATTAACATATACAGTTAGTATAATTACGTCATGTTTGTTCACGGTATATATATAACAGGGAGCATTATCAAACATTTTTATTTCAATACCATAGACATTATTGGAGAGACGATGATACTTTTTCTACATCCCATATAGGGGAAATATCGTTATCTTTAATTAAGTTTAAATTACCACATTTTTTAATAAAGATTATTTTCTGCAAATTTTTCGGATTATTCTTGATACTAATGGAACACCAGCTTATAAATTATCCAAATATTTAATCCCTAAAGTAAATGTCACAATACCCTTAAACAAACATGAAATAAAAAACAGCGATGATTTATTAGATAAATTACAATAAATTAAATTAAATTCAAATAAACTAATTAGTTTTGATGTGATAAATTTGTTCGGTAGTATCCCGAGATATGGCGTATTAAAAGTGTTGGAAAAAACTTAAGAGAAAATTCCGAATGGAAACATATTTCCAAATTTAGCCTTAATGACATATTATACGCGTTTGAACTAAGTTTGGACTTCACATTTTTTTAATTTGATGGCAATATTTTTAAACAAGTAGATGGATTACTAATGAGTCGACCACTCTCCCCATTATTAGCAAATATGTATACATGTATGCAACACTTGGAAAAGAAGTTTCTTAAAGATCACAAAAACCCAATTTTATTTTGGTACCGATTCGTAGACGATATTTTGACTTCTGTTATTGATAACCCCTTAGACTTGCTAAATTCTTTAAATACCTATGATAATTGTATACAATTCACTTTAGAAGAACAAAATGGCGACTCGATAAATTTCTTAGATATAAAAATCACTAATTCTGATAATATTTTAACAACTCAATTATACCACAAGCCAACGCACTCTGGCAAATTTTTGAAATTTAGATCTTTCCAACCATTTAAAATAAAAAATAATGTAGGCATAAATTTGCATTGCCGCATTAATAAATACAACTCCAATAATTCAAATGATAAAGATATTATCGACTCCTAATTAAAAACTAGTGGTTACCCAAACCGCCTCATAAAAAACTCGGGATTTAACTCTAATCTACTTACATGTAAACAATTTAAATCTAACGATAAACATATTTTAGGAAAAAGATAAGCTACGCTGAGTAAACAAGGTGATATATAGGTAGACCTGAGTCATTCGCCGCTTTATATAGGCTGAAGCAGCAATACATAAGATGATATTTGTACATTGGGGTTGTACACTTTGTTAAAACTTCAACGTTTCTTTCATTAATCAAATACGCGGTTTACGGGTAGTAAACAATTGTGGTTGTCATTACAGTTATGTAGTTTTTAGTGTGTTTTTACCTCTCCGAGGGGACAAAGTCCCCTAGGAGGGGTTATACAACGACCGTGTCTGTCTGTGGGTGGGTCTGTGGGTGGGTCTGTGGGTGGGTCTGTGGGTGTGTCTGTCTGTCAGGACTGCGAACGCGTTCGCATTTTCGGTGCAAAGTGTAATCACTGCGTACGCAGTTTCTCAAAGGGTTGGCAAAACCACCGTGTGACGGTGAGCGTTAACGGATGCATATGCGGTTTGGTTTGGATGGTGTTTTTTCGCTCACCGTCGTGACGGTTTGGTGTATTACGGTTTTTGTAATGTTTATGCGTAGGTTGTGAGTGTTGAATTTGTTGTGTTTGTGTTCTGATGGATGTGCATGTTGAGTCTGTTGTGTTTATATGGGCGTTTTCTCTCCAACTTCTTCTTAATGACTTTGGGACGGACCGAGTGCTGAGTGTAATGCTACCTCTCAACGTCCAATGGCAGGGTTTCCACCAGTTGTACACGGTATTCGTCTTAGTATCAATTTGCGATCGCATCGGGCGGGATTTGAACCCGAGACCTCCTGATTGACAGGCGGACGTTCTACCACAGAACCACCGACACTTGTTACGCCTTATTGAAAATTAGACCTTCAGCTTTATCGGAAGCGTATTTAATAGAGTACGAAATTTTGGTTTAATTGAAATAGAATTGAAATTGAAATTATTGCATCGAAGAAATTCTAATTTAGCGTTTCTCTATTGATTAAAAACAAATGCGCCACCCAGGTTTCGAACCCAGACCATTCGGCTTGGCAGTCGAGCGCTCTACCACAGAACCACCGATAGCTGCTTAGATTCACTGAAATTAAGACAGGCATCGTAAGCATAATAGGTAATAAAGTCTTTTTTATTAATGAATTTATGAAGGCCTAATCTGGTATTTTTTAAAGGTTAAATCTTGTTTTAGCGCAGTCAGCCGAGATTAGAGGGTTAAAGGGTAGACCCTGTGGTGGTCCACTTTCTTAACGACCTATATATAGTTCTGTTAATTCAAAGGAGATAATTTAACGTTAATTGCTTTAAAAGCTGGCGGTTAGTCAAGTGGCTCTCTGTGCTTTGTTGATGGTAAGGTTTTTGCTTCTTGTAAATACATTTGGTGTGGATATTTGGATATCTACGATTTCTAACGCAGTCAATGATTTCTTGGGTGTGCGAGTCATTATATGATATTGGAAATTGGACGGCATTGGTCTTTTTCATGTGGTATGCGTCACAACGTCAACAGGAAGTGAACGAGTCGTCCACTACCAGATATCTACGGTATCTTCATCAAGGGCGAGTGTTGAAATAAAATGAGCGTTAAAGATGCGGCAAGTATTTCGTAAGCGAGTAATTCCAAAAAGCCTCTGTAGATATTTCATTAAAATTTGCTTCGTATTATATTTAACTGATAAACTTGTTCTGTAAAAGGGTTTAATTCAATTGTGCATTGTTATAGTACGTCTAACTTACTGTTGTAACTACTTAACTTATGATATTCTGAATAAATTAAAATTGGTCGTTTCGTCTCAATTATTTTAATTATAATTAAAATTTTATACCGGGCGGGATAGAAATGGGTTAATATTTTTAACAAATAACTCTAAATTGCGGAGATATATCTTTAAGGGTTATCTCGAGAAATTAATACCACTAGGGACAATTCTTCCGAGGAGAGGTATATTTTGGCTTGCCAACTTGTTATATATACATACAGCGTCGGTCACTAGAAGGTGATAGTTAAAAACTACACAATTTTAAAGGTATACCGTAACCTCGTAAATTACGTATGTGTGTAACCCCAAAAAATAAACTTTATTGGAATTATTTTACATTTAAAACTATTTATTATCCACTCAAATACCTGTCCATTCTTGGCCGCAACGAATGACTCAGATCTACCTATATATCACCTTCTTTACTGAGCGTAGCTGAGATTTTTCCTATAATACATGTCCCTTTTTAAGAACTATACACGCATATATTTCTTGAAATGTTTTATTTGTAATATTTTATAAATTATATAGTTATATTATATTATATTTTCGTGGGTTATAAGTTCAATTCAAATTACGAAAAACTAAATATGAATTTGTTACCAATTTGAATTTATAATTATTGTTACAAGAGTATGTATAAAATAGTTTTGATTCTGGTGTAAAACTAAGAGCAGAAACGATAATCAATTTAAAATGAACGTATTTAAACATAGAAATTTACAATGAAAAGAAATATTTTAAAGCATATATTGACACTTATCATACCAAAACTATATTAATGAACATTTAACAATACATTACAAAAAATTATATTTCTTTCCACAAGGTTTACTGTTTAGTAAAATCGTAGGCATATTTCTCCAATTATACTTCTTTACAATAATTTTTTAAGTAGTACAAAATTATATTTTTCGAAAACATTTTCACGTGAGTACAATACAGCTAGTAATGATTCAGATTTAGTTGAATCATGTTTCGTATGTAGAACTAGAAAAGGCTTCACGAAACCAGCTCCTTTCTTTAATTCTAATATTTCAGAATGACATTTTGAGTTCAGTTTTGTTGGCACACGATAGTAGAATCTCGCCCAATCATACAAACAAGTGTTTTCTCGACTGTCAGGGAATTGTGTAAAATTACGAAGGTACTTCAGAAGTGAAATCTTTAGGCGAAAAAAGGAAAAGAAAAGAACATCTGCATTTAAAAGTTTAAGCAATTCTCAACTCTTGTTCGAATTAATGAAGTCAAGTTAAAGAAAAAACTATTGAGAAAGGAGAAAAAAGTTTGCAGATTGATTATGAAAACTGGATAGACCACTGCTCCCAAAGCAGAAAACTGGCTTAATGATATTCTACATAAAAATTTCCACGGGAAAACTGAGGAACAGCTGGACAATCTAGACTTCCCGAAATTTTTCTTGGCTACACAACTGAAGATGAGCCAGTTAAATTCTAAAAAATGTCGAAGATGGCACCCTTTAGTAGTTCATTGGTACCTCTTCATGTACCATCAAGCTACCAATTTATACAAATCACTCGAGACTTCTGGAACTTTACACTTGCCTAGTTATCGCACTTTATTAAGGCACACACCGGATGTTGGACGCAAGCCCAACTTCCAACCAGGAATGTTTAATCAGCTTGCAGAAGATTTTAAGCTAAATACACTAGAAGAACCCCAAAAGTACTCTTCTCTACTTCTAGATGAAATGAAAGTAAAATAGGATTTAATATACAGTAAAAAGACTGGAGACCTGGTTGGGTACCCCAAAAATAAAGATCCGTATGACAAAATAGAGGCTATCAATCCCAAGTATTTTGATCAAAAAGAGCAACCGATTGCCACTCACACTTTGGTTTTTATGGTCAGAGGGGCGACATCGAGACTTAAAGCTACTTTAGCTCACTTCCCCACAAATACAATAACCGGAGATGAGTTACATTTCCTTGTGCGGCGTGCGATAGCTCTATTAGAATTAAAAGGATTTAAAATCATTGCTGTCATCGGGAATGGTGCATCAACCAACAGGAAAGTCTTCACCAAACACCACCAAGGTGCTGAAGCCTCTAGCTATAAATGTCTAAACGTACATGCTTCCGATGAAGAGCGCTATATCTACTTTGTATTTGACGTCCCACATCTGCTTAAAACTGTACGCAATTGCTTTTTAAACAGTCGCGATGGGTGTACGTTTAGAGTGATGTACAAAAATGGGCAAGATATAGTCTGGAATACCATCATAGATTTGTATGAAAATGAGCGTGCCAAGTCGACCTTAAGAAAGGCATACAGGCTCACTGATGACCACGTGTACCTGCAAGCTCAACAAAAGATGAAAGTTAAACTTGCAGCACAGGTATTAAGCACATCATCTGTTGCAAATGCTATCCAGGAAGAATTTGGTGATCAAAAGTCGGATACCATAAAATTTATCAAAACATTTAATCGGTGGTTCGACTGTATGAACACTATGAACTTTCAAGAAGGTTATCACAAGCGTAATCCATGGGTGAATCCATACAAAACCCTGAACGATTGAAAGTATGAATTTGCATCTCTTTTAATTTCTGTTGTCAATTGTTTAAATTGCTTTTTTTGCATTGGCTCAGAAATGACTTTGCACAATATCTAAGTGATTGGGAAGCAGACGTTAAAAATAGACTTAAACAAGGTGGAAAGCCTTACAGAACCGAAGAGACTAAGAAAAGCTTCTCAGCCATGAAACACTATCAGGATTAAAACAAACTAGTAAGGACCAGGCATAAGTTATTATAAATTTTATGTAGATTATTAATTGTTATTATTTATAGCCATGGCTATAACAGAGATGGTAGAATTCTTGCTTTCAAAAGGTGCAAAGTTCGTACTGACAACAAATTTTAATCAAGATCCGCTTGAAAATGAATTTAGCCGTCACAGACAAGCAAATGGATCTAGTCAACATCCTACTTACCAGCAAGTCTGTAATAACACTCCAAAGCTTCGTGCTATCAAACGAGGGAAAATGAAAGTAATTGTCATGGGTTCAAATTGTGAAAACAAGAATAAGTAAAATAATTAAAATTTCACTAAAAATTCATTGAAAAATCATAAATTTAAAAGTTATACAAATTAAAACAATTACATACCTTCAGAATACTGATTCACTGATTGTTACTTATATCTTCTAGTTGTTTCTGTAATGCCTTTTTAGCCCTGGCTTTCTGATTTTTGGCTCTTTGCACTGCCTTCATTTCATCTTTTTCAGTTCTTACGGGGCCTTTTCCTTCTGTGTTGATTAATTTGTCTGTCATTTTATCAAATATTTTATCACCAACAGCTTTCTCTATATCACATTTTTTTAAAACTTCGTTCCAAAAGTCTTTCACTTCTTCGTGATTTTCCATTAGGTTCCGTGCTTCTGCTTTTCTGTCAAAACTTTGTTTATTTTTTGTTGAGAAGATTTCTGTTGCAATAGCATGGAGCTTAATAAATATTTGGAAAGTGTTCCTATTGGCGTATAGAAGTCCTCCTCTATCTTGCAGTTCAGTCCACTTGCGTGTCCTCAACTCCACACAATTTGGATCGTTTTTATCACAAGTGAATTCTTTAAAAAGGCGACATCCTTCAGTAGTTTTTTGGAGGAACCTTAGAGAAGCCCCTATCACGTAATACAGAGCTCCTTCATTTAACTCGCTTCCTTTCTTTTCCTCTAATACTTTGGGCGGTACATGACTGGGGTCTGTGTACCTTAAGATCTTTATAAATATCTCTCGCAAAAGAAACTGAATAGCTCTTTTTTGATTAAACAGGCTGATTTTTGGTTCCTGTAATGAGATATGAAATTAGTATTTGCTTTGCCTATTTTAAATGATTAATTAATTTACAATTATGTCCACTGTGGTGAGTATAATAGCTTCCATGAAACTGGTAGAGAATTTTATCTCCTCAGACTTCACAACAAATTTATCTTGGGGAGTTTTGGTCATTAACTCTTGTAACTGTGTTTGAAATACCCTCATGGTTTTTGGATGGTTTAATTAGACTCCCCAGACTAGAAAAGCGGCTTGTTCAGAGGTCAAATTCATTTGTTCAAGGGCTACTTCAATAGCTCCAATTGAAAATGTATATACGTTATCAAATATTATATCATAAGCCACTAGATCCACTATTTTCTCCTTAGGTTTTAATCTCTCTTTCTTCACCATTGAATTAACTGCAGTTTTAGGGATTGGAGATTCCTTGGTATCGTTTCTTTCTTTCTCTTTCTTCGCCATTGAATAGACTACGTTGTTAGAGACTACGGATCCCTTCGTATTTCCTGCTTGTTAAGTTTCTCATTAGGTGATTTTAATCTTTGTTTTTTCTGCTTTATTTTTGAAGGCGTATTTTCACTATATATGAGAAGTAGATAAATTGTAATCATAGGTCAATCATTAACCAAAATTGTTCACAACCAAAAAATGGTGGCTATTTTATTACCATGGTCTATGTTTAGAGGTAGTTACAAAAGGGATAAGACCCTCGTCTTCGAATTCATTGTCTTTTAAAATATAATCACACGCAGCTATATATTCATCCCTAGAGTTCTCACTTAAATCACAGTCAGAGTCTGTTAGTGTAAAGGATAACCATAAGATTTAATAACAAAATGTTTATATTTTATCATATGGCCCAATAAAATTTATTGGTTGATGATTTAATGTTTTTTGTACCTGATAAAACAATAAGAGGTGGGGATGTAATTCCCAAAGTATCAAAAGTGTGTTGACGAAACATTCTGAAAAAATTATTAAATACATTTATATATTATTATTTAGGTTATAAAAATTTGTACTTACTTTAATCATTCTTTAATTACATGTATAGTAATTAATATTTTTGTTTCACCACACGAGGACCACCAGAGTTCGCGTTGGAATTTAAAAACCTTCCCCCTACTTAACTCCTCTCACGTGGTCTCTAAAATGACGTAGTTCCTTATTTGAACAATTTTCACGGTAGGGGGCGATAGTAGTAGCACGTTACCGCCACTGTATGGTTTTCGAAAAATTGTCATGTCCTGGATTTATCGTTTCTTGGCCCATGCTTGAGCGCAGAGATGGGCAAAAATTGCGAGCGCTCAAATTTGATCTTGTTCAGAGAGTGAGATAAACTGAGAAAGCTCAGGGCGAACGCAGAATATTTTTTTAACTGACTGATAGTTCACGGCACGTTGAGCGATAGTCCCTCTAGCGGCGCGATAGTTTTTCAGTTGAAAGCGAATAGCGGCGCGTCGAGAAATATCTTCCCGATTGGAAACTAGTAGAGGGCGAATCTTGATCACGTTAAGCAATGGCGTGGTTTTTTCCTCTAATATCGCTCACCGGGAGGCGAACCCAAGGGGTGCTCACGCTTGATTTGAAATGGTAATTGTTTTTGCCTTTATGTTTCAAGGGTCTGTCACTGACGTCACGATTTTAAGAAGTGGTTTTATGTCCTCGGACTATATTTGCTCTGACTTTTTCCGTACCCAAGCAATGTATTTTTAACATATTTTTTAGCATTCTTTATTACGCCTGAGGCGCTAATCTAATGTTTTAGTGACGTCGTCATCAGCTCCTGTCACTTTCATCTCGTTTCTTATTTGAAGGCTTTAAAAAGGGCTGCGCGAGCACACCTATATTAGCGTCTCTAGCAACCTTGAGGCGAACCTTCATTGAAAATATTTGGTTTCTCATCGATTTGTCTATTATTTTTACCTCTCCAAGGGGACAAAGTCCCCTAAGAGGAGTTATACAATCACCGTGTCTGTCTGTGTGTCTGTCCTGCGAACGCGTTCGCATTTTCCGTGCAAAGGTTAATCATTGCGTACGCAGTTTCTAGAAATCTCTGCGTTATTTAATTAAATATTTATTAAGTATATTAATCTTATATTTAATTATATATTTATAAATTATAATAACGTAAAATTTGATCGTGATCAGGAATTGAACTCGGGTCGCATTGTTACCATGCGGATAGTTCACCGACGAGCCATTGACTTCCTTATAGCAAATATTAAAGTAAAGGAACCATTATGATAAGGCGGGTTTTTTACTAAACGGATGAATACAATATCTGTGGATATTGTTTATTGAACTTTGTTTTTTAATTTTTGTGAACTTGTTTAAGTCTAAATTTTTTACGTATGAAAATTTAAAGGTCAAATCTTGTTTTAGCGCAGTCAGCAGATAAGATGGTTAAAGGGTAGAACCCGTTAGTTTTTTGTAATTTATTTCGTTTTTTCATTTTTTTTATCTATTGTGTGTTTAGCGTATTAGTTTTCAAGGGTAATAGTTCATTTATGAAGAAAATATCCAGTTGTTTTTAACTGAGTCGTCATTACTTCGTAATTTATTTTAAACGTTTTCTGGACTGATTAAGATGTTTAATGCAGTTCATCAATTGGGTGCGTTTGTTTTATTTATGAAGAGCCCTAACTATTCCGTCTACGGTCATTTATTGATAAACGAGCTGTCGTTTAATCAAGTGGCTTTCTGTGCTTTGTGAATGGTACGTTTTTCGCTTCTTGTTAATACATTTTTATTGGTGTAGATATTTGGACATCTACGATTCCTAATGCATTTATTGATTTCCTGGGTGTGCGAGTCATTATATGATATTTGAAATTGGACGGTATTGATCTTTTTCATGCGGTATGTGTCACAACGTCAACGGGAAGTCTACGAGTCGTCCACTAACAGATGTCGAATATAGCTATTCTACGGTATCTTCATCAAGGGCGAGTGTTGAAATAAAATGAGCGTTAAAGATGCGGCAAGTATTTCGTAAGCGAGAAAAATACAAATACCCCCTGTAGATATTTATTTCATTAAAATTTACTTCGTATTATATTTAACTGATAAACTTGTTCTGTAAATAGGGTTACATTCAATTGTGCATTGTTTTAGTACGTCTAAAGCCCAGTTCACACTATACAATTAATTGGGCCACTTAATTGAAACCAACTAATTGTAAGCAAGAAAATTGTACAGTGTGAACAGAAAAATGTAACCATTGTTCCAACTTTTTCTGTTCACACTGTACAATTTTCTTGCTTACAATTAGTTGGTTTCAATTAAGTGGCCCAATTAATTGTATAGTGTGAACTGGGCTTAACTCGCTGTTGTAGCTACTTAACTTATATTATTCTTAATAAATTAAACTCTGTTGTTTCGTCTCAATTATTTTAATAAAATTTAAAATTATATACCGGGCGGGATTGAACCAGGATTTAGTTTTTAGTAAATAACTCTGAATTGCGGAGATATATCTTTAAGGGTCATCTCGAGAAATTAATACCACTAGGGACAATTCTTCCGAGGAGAGGTATATTTTGGCTGGCCAACTTGTTTTAATAAGTGGCGGTTCGAATAATTGTTTCCACAACGATTTGTCTTTTCTAAATTTTGAAATATCTAGGCGGTAATAGAAACATTACTGTTATACTTTTAATATTCCACACTTAAGCCAAGTTCACATTATACAATTAATTTAGCCACATAATTGTATCCAACTATTTGTAAGCCTGAAAATTGTATAGTGTGAATGGAAAAAGTGGGAACAATTGTTACAATTTCCCTGTTCATAGTATACAATTTTCTTCCTTACAAATAGTTTGATACAATTATGTGGGCCAATTATTTGTATAGTGTGAACTGAGTTTAAAGTGAATGTTGCCGAAACTGCAATGGGAGTTGTTGCTGCTGTCGTGGGAATTGAAGCGGTAGGCTTAGCGGAAGAAGTGGAAATGTTTAACGAAGGTAGCATAGAATTGAGAATGTTTAGCTTAGGTCATCTTTTGAGAAACCGATATGCAATATGTACGTGACAATCGTTGAACATAAGTTTTTAATTGGCATTAATGTTATAAGCTAAGGCTCTTTTCAACATACATGAGTATTTTGAGAGGAGCTGCTCACAGTTTTTCACTGTCGTGAGAGGAGCGCGAGATGAGTGGTATGCAATAAACCGTTAATCGTAGGAGAGGGAGATAATCATACTTAGCAAATTTTTATGAACAAGAGCGAATGAGTGATTTTAGAATAAAGAAAAATGGAGGAGAGAAATGAGTGAGTGAATCTTACGAAACGAAAACAGGGGGATAACACTCGTGAGTGGGAAACTGCTAACAGAGAAAGAGTTGAGTGGGAAAGAGTTGAGTGGAAAACCGCTTCAGGAGATTGGTGAGCGAATTTCGCGGAAAAAAAACGGTTGTCTATTGTCGCTCTCCGGTTGGAATGTAAATAAATGGACCCATCCTTATAACGCTCTCTTTGGGTCAAAGATTCCTGTAGTACGCCTGCGCACTCGTTTTTTTTCTCTTTCGAGAATCTCGAAACTTTCTAATCAGGGGGAGAGGGGTGTAACTTACTGTAACAAAGCTCAAGTCGAAACGAACTGGGCGTTCACGTATTCGCGGAACTTCGCGCCGGATCCTGTCTTCTTTGTTTCGGAAATCGGAATAGACTCATTTGCGGCGTGTTTTTCGTGGCGGGTGAGTTACTGGGTTTGTATCTTTCGATAATCCTCGAATATGTTAAGTATTTTAAACGTAAATTCGGTTTTCTTCGTATATTTAAAGTAATTTAAAGAAAAGGAAATGTTTTAGCTGTTAGGTTCTATAGGTTGTTCATTACTATAATAGGCCCTGAACATGTAGTACCGTGTACGCGGATTCCTTAGTCCTTACTTCTTTGTTTTTGACATTGGCGATTTGGCGCCGGCGGCTAATTTCGATCCTTTTTTGAAAGGATCATGCCGGGAAGTTTGTCAGAAAAGAATTCAAGCTTGAACAATACTATCCATGATGGCACAAATAATAACATTCTGGAGAAACGTATTGTTCGTGTACAAGGGTCGTTATACTCAACACACTTAAATTATGTGTTACTGGTGGAAAGTCAAGGGTTTTCAAAACAATTTAGTCGTGATTCTCAGGAATCGAATAAATAAAACCAAGTTCTTCTCAAGTTTCTGAGAAATCTCAGTTTAGTTCTTCGTTATCTTTACTATGCCAAAACCAATTCAGCGAACATTCAAATTCCAGTCTCGATAGTACAGCTGAATTTCATCATCAGATGCAGAATCATACATAATCTCAATTAAACCTGGAAATTATCGTAGACAACCTTGAGGAACTGAAGGCTAGCAATGACAATACATTGGATCATTTGGATGTAGATAATAATGAACTGAACCTTCAGGAAGTCTCCCGTGAGTCACGTCCGATCAAACCAAAAAAAAAGGATTTGTCTTCACACTATCAAATGCTGGAAGAGTACTCTTCAAATATTTCACATATGAGGGCCATTAATTAGAGAATTTAGTCTTGAGCTGAGTTTATTGCGAAAAAACGATATTTGGCAATGGGGGAAATGCAATTTATAACTTCACAAGACATTTGAGTGTAATTTATTTTTGCTCTTTTCTTCTGTTATTGTTGCAAACATAAAAATAACTGAATTAAAGTTGTTAAAAGGTTAGCTAACTGTCACACATTTTCTACAGAGACTCCACAAGGTTTCAATTGATGACAAAGACCACGGTAATCCACAACCTCAAGTTCCGGCGAGTCAAGTATGTACTCAATCTTTTCCTAAGACACTTATCGATCTGGGATTTCAAAGCAAAAGTCAAAAGAGACCATCAACTACAACCACCAATGTCTGGATTCCAAAAAAGTATAGAAAAGCAGTTTTAAATTTTATTACAGGTTCAGGAATGCCCTTAGGATTGACAGAAAGTAATTATGACCATGGCAGGGCTCTCTTTTTCGACATATATTTCATGTTTTATTCAAATCTATTATCTATAGCTGACGAATTCAGGGAGTTTATGTATGAGCTCAATCCCATCATTGAACCATTGTCTCGCAGATCAATTACAAGAGACCTCAATAAATCTTTTGATAATTAATGAGGTAGTTCCAGCGATAAAAGCCACAATGGGCTCGTTATTTGCTTTTCACGCACAAGGGAGGGTATTATTGGAATTAAAGGTAATTTTCTATCTGGTAAAGTTTCCTTATCAATTGTTGTTATTAAACCTATTGAGTATATTAATTGTCGCTTTCAACTTAGACCAGTGGGAATTGAAATGCATGACTTTAGCGCTTAAATACTTTGGCGAAAAACATTTTGGTGAAAACATAAGAGAAAAAGTGGATGAATCTCTAAAGGACTGCAAGGTTGATCCCTTGCAGGTTGGTAGTGAAGAACTTGTAGATATTTTTGAGTGTAACACTTAGTTTTTCTCAGGTTCGAAAAGTAATGACTGACAACGCATCTAACATAACCGCAGCGTTTAATGTTGTCGAGGAAATTGGTGCAGATTGGACTCCATTGGGAGTAGATTCCAGTGAAGATTCCGGAGATGACAGCTTGGATAATGAGATGTGCGAAGAAGATGATTTAGTGTTCTCAGAAAATACTTGCCGTATGTAAATTGTAATAAGTTACATTTTAAGGTGTTTACTATATTCTTTCATTTTAATAGAGCTTAAAGAAGATGAGATTGCAACAATAATAATGAATTGGGATCGTGTAAGGTGCTTGGCTCATACATTCCAGCTAGTAGTTAATGATGGTTTTAAAAAAGATGAAAAGGCCAGACAACTGGTTGAATATTGCAATACAATTATAAAATCCCATTTTAATTCTGGTCAGTTGGTTGCTAAAGCAGGAAAAGATTTGAAAATTTCGTGTGTGACTAGATGGAATTCTAACTTGTACGCTTTGGAAAGACTGAACGAAGTACGTATTCATATTTGCTAAATATAATGAAAAAAAATTAAATCTTGTTTAAAAATCCACTTGCAGATCACAAATTCTATTTAAGGCTTACAATGATGACAAGAAAAAAATAAAATTCAAAGTCGGTATGTGTTTTAACCAGTTTGTGTTAAAAAAAAGCTTAATACAGCAAAGAAATTTCAACCTTAATTCAACTCTTAAAGCCAGTTGAGGAAGCGACAAATATTATACAGGGAGCAAAGTACTCAATCTCAGTTGTTTCCTATTCGGCTGTTGTTTATGCCACTCAAGGTGTTGAAACAACTTCTGGTGGAGATTTTGCGGTTTTAAAATATTAAGAATGATTAATAAGCGGAGAGTATTTTTGACAATTGAAAGACAATTATTATCTAAGAGCGGCTGTAATTGACTGAAAATATGAGCTAGATAATATCGACAACGTTGAGTATGCACGGAGTCTTCGCAGTAAAGTGGGGAACCATTTCAAAGTGGTAGGCGACAACCACGACTTTATGCAATGTAAATATTCCGACGGGTAAGTAACAATTCAATATCAAATTTAAATACCAATTGCAATGATAGATAAACAAGCAGACATAGAGATGTTTTATCAAAATGTACGCGGCTTACGTACAACATCTGACGCGTTCTACAGTAGCATGATTCTTCAAAATTATGATATAATTTGTATGACAAAAACGTGGTTCAATTCTAATCACTCCAACCTCGATTATTTTACAAAGGCTAAAGTAACTTATACTTGTGGCGGTGGTGCAGTAATGGCTCTTCGTAGCGATATTAAATTTATTCGACGAACAGATCTTGAATTTATTTGCGACGCCGTTTGGGTGGAAATATCGTGCTAAGACACTAAAAAGTTACTTATAGCTAGGAGCAACAAACACAAGGAGAACGCAGCTAGCCTTTAAACACGCTAACGAAGGGTTGTGTACGAATTTCATTGGACGAGCGTCACGAGCCTTTACGCTGAACGTTTTACGGGCGGGGGGGGAGGATAATTTCCGAATTTTCCCCTTCCGACGGCTACAGGCGCTAAAGCGTCTAGCCAATGAAAACTGTACACAAGAAAATCCACGACTTTTGACGGGTTGCGTTCTCCTTGTGTGGAGTTTTGTGTTTGTTGCTCCTAGCTTATAGACAATGTTCGTCTCCAAATCATTAGGTAATTTCTCTCAAGACGGGCAGAATCTCTCTTTCTTTTTTGGTTCTTGAAACCCAAGTCATTCATAAGTCTTGGTAACGTTGCAGCACTCATTGAGGGTAAATCCGGATCATCGTTAATGACCCTCGATTAATTAGAGGTCTCTTTTATTCACACAGACATTCTATAGATAAATTACATTAACGCTACTTACTTGTAAAACTTTAGTTGGAAGATCATTTATCATATAAAATCGATGAATAATTTGTCGTATTGCGTATTTGGTGTAGGCGTCGTATTTATCAAGTTTTTTCGGTCGGCTTCTTTCTGGAGCTCGCTTTCTACAACGCGGTAATGGCATTGTACCAATATTTTGTTTAGTCTCGGTCTTAAAACGAATCACCGTGTTTCTACGCACACCTGTCAGTTCAGAGTTTAAATCTACAACCTTGTTAATACTACAATCAGGATTTTTAATTCTTTAAGAAGAATAAGTATTAAAAACTAATTGATTTGCACCAGAATTTAAAGGTTTACCGCATTTCAATCTTGAGTACAATAGCGGAGAACTAACTTGACCGGGAGCCATATTTATTTGTGCAGAAAAATAAAAGCGGAAATTGCTCAAAATTTACGTCAGTGGCGAGCGATACTTCACTGTGCTACTTCAAATATTAAATACAATCGCGAAAATACTTATTTGTATATATCAAATATTTTAAAACCTTTTTAAAGTATTTGGTACAAATCCGTCATAGAAAATATATTTTCTTTAAAATTATTGTAATTTTGTTACAAAGTGGTACGTGTAAACAGCGGACTGTTTTTCACGCGAATGCCGAAAATTCCCTGACTCAGGTAGTGTACCCTGGTAACATTGAATTCTACTGTAGTCTCGACACACAAAAATTTTAAATCATTAGCTAAATCATGTAGTTTCCCCGTTCTGGCATTGGTTTGAGTCTGGCTCTTTAACTAATATTTAGATTTTGAAGCTCTTGCAGATTTTCTCTTATTTCCAATCGGTATGAAGGAAAACCACAAGTTGTTGTACGCTATTAAAGATACACCACAAGTTTTTATACGCTATTCAAGATATGAACATACCCTAACAATATTGTAAATATGTTTTGTAATTTTATGTTATATTTCTTATTTAATTATGGGTGATAATTTGTCAATAACACCGATAATGATTTTTGAATCGAAGAACGTTTGGTCACCGAACGTTACTATGACGTTCGAAGATCAAGATATATTTTGCACGAATTCTAAAAGAGCTTTAATTTATTTGTTTAGCGCATATTACGCGTTTCATCTACAGTATCCTCTCAAATTAAAATAATCTAAGGAATATATACAAAATCTTTTGCGGACTTGATGCTCTAAACGTTTCAGTAACATGTTTTGTAAACAGAATCGCTTAAATAAATATTCTTTTTCATGCAATAAATGGTTTATAACAATGTACATTTCAGAACAAAATTCAATTCTAACTAGAACAGAGTATAATTTAGTACTAGAACTGTATTAAATTCTGAAAAGAGCCATATAAGGTTTCGAACTAGAACGTCATTTAATTCCAAATGGAACCATATAAGGTTCCGCGTGAGAAACTCGTTTCACTCCAAACGGAACGGTGTAAAATTCCGCTTGAGAATGCCGTTTCATTTTAAATAAAACATAGTATAGTGAAGTCAGAGAACAGTATTAAAATCGGAATAGAACACAATGACGATGCACCCGCCCGAGAATTTCATTTCAAATGGAACAGTATAAAATTTTGGCCAAGAGCGATAATAAATTCTATGTAGAACAGAGTATAGTTTAGTTCGACAACATCATTAAATTCTAATTTGATCAGTATATAGTTCGGTCCGGGAATACAATTTAATTCCTAATAGAACAGCGTATCGCTCGTTTTGAGAACTTAATTTGATTCCAGAGAGAACACAATCCCATTCTATAATGAACTCTTGAGCTTTGAAATTGGAACGAAAAACCGCTCAAGAAAGAATAACTTCTATTCTGAAAACGAGTTTTAGTTCTAAATCGAACAAAGCCTAAGTGGAACAGAGAGAGTTCTGTTCTAAAAAGAACAGGCTAAAGACGGAAAACTGCCCCATAATTTCCCAATTATACCAGATGGAATGGCCAAGAAGCAGCTGTATCTTCGTTTGTGGCTAACTACAATAAATATTTAGAAATTAGAGCAGAACATCCCAATGAACTTGAAAGATTTTTTGATAATTGTCAAATATATCATGGAGCTCTTCACATGGCTAAGCAGTTAGAATCGGTCGGTTGCTGTTTAAACAGGTTGCCGTCTTTCAGTTTGCGATGGGGGTGGTCATTTGGTTCAAAGTGGTCAGTTTGCGATGTGAGTGGTCAATACGGTCCAACATGGTCAGTTTGCGGTGGGAGTGGTCAATATCTCCTAAATGGTGAGTTTACGATGGGAGTGGTCAATATGTTCCAAAATGGTCAGTTTGCTATGGGAGTAGTCAATATGGTCCTAAATGGTCAGTTTGTTATGGGAATGATCAATATGGTCTAAGTGATAAGTTTACCTAATTCCCCTAAAACCATTTGATTTCGTCCCGTTAGACCATGTATAGGCTCAAAACATATAGTTAAAATATTATCTGGCCACCGCAAGTATTTTTTTTTTTGGTAAATTTCGAAATTGTTTGTTTTTGCCGTATTTCCGAACCCACCATAGATTGTTTCGGTTACCATAGGACTAATAGCGGGAACACAGTGGCTAGTATAAATGGCTAGACTATTCAAAATATACAAAAGTGTAATAGATAACGCCAGACTATTATGATTTTTGATTTTTTTTCGAATGAAATGCATCGATAAATGAACTATGAGATTGGATAAGTAAATTTTGCTAAGGGTGCAGGAACTATACACGTATTTGTACAGCAATATTTTGGGAAAGGTTCCTTTTTTGGCCGGAACTAAATGTAACCATTAAATTTGCATATAAAATCCCATAAGGATCTGGCTCGACCAAAGTGAAAATTTCGAAAGGTCATAAAACTTGACCTTTTGACTCTGCTAAAAAAACCGCCCGGCTGATAGCTTCCTGGGGCATGGTCTAAAGGTTGGCATAACTTTTTCTCGGATCCCAGACTTACAGTCCAAGACCTTCCCTTGTAAGCATAGAAACATTTCTTACATATGTAGTTGTTTTATAGAACAACGATTTTTTGAAAAGTCCGGATTTCCCAATTGATTTTTCAACGTGGAGTTATCTGGGTTACTCCAGGTGGATAAAACTGGACTGGTTACCACCGTGCCAACCCTAGTAAATAGGGTCCATATATTTGTTCATTAAATGTATTTCTTTTTCGATAAGAAGCTAATGGTACGGCTTCGTGAAACTTGTTTACATATGTTTGCGATTTCTGAGGAGCACTAGTAGGCGATGTTTCGTAACTATGGCGGCTCGGAAACCACGTTAAAAATATTCGCATCAACCGCCCGCGCCTTACTATATTCGTATTAAGAAAATATGGAACTGATTTTTATGGGGATTTTGATTTAAAAGATTTTGGTTATAAAATTAAATTTATCAGAAAAATACCAGATATAATGAAATTTACCTTCTGGACACGCTGTTACATTACAAATGTCAATAAAGAGAATGGAAATGCATTCAATTTCTTTAGAAAATTCTTCCAAAATTTGTTGTTAACGGCTTGAGATAATAAAGATGTTTTCTGTTATTCTTATATGAGATTCTATTACTAAAATTCAATAGTTGCAGTCATGTTGTCTACGGTCATTTGCCCATTATCTCATCCAAGAGCTAAGTAACTATCGACTGTATATAACCATTAGTTTCTCGATTTTCATGTTACTATTTTTTACTGCTGAGCTCTAACCAATTATCGATTAACCATCAAGCAGGTAAAAGTGATAAAACGACACTTATGTACTTATTCTAAAAATGAAGTAAGATTGTATCCATTATTCGAAAAAGTTTAAGCGGATAAACAAAATTGGAAACGATGTTAAAAATTGATTAATTTTTAATGGCTACGGGTTTTGATACGTAAGCAAGGACTTCATAGCTTATAACTATTTTAATAGTAAGAGTGTATTACAACCTGGAGTACACTTTTCTAGCGATATTATTTTATTACGTTGAGATGTTAAACGTAAAATTTGTCAGGTGAGAGTTTCTAAAACATTAAATTTTAAAGAAATTGGTTTATTTGGACATCTGAGAGTGTTTTATTAGCAAGAAAGTAAAAGTGACACCCTGATCCCGGAGAATTAGTTCTGTAGACTTAAATAATGTTTAAGAGTAAGTTGCATAGACATGTTCGGAATAGAAACTTAACTACTTTATATTTTTCTAGTTCGTTTTATTAAGGAGTTTCCAAAAATGTAACTTAGCCAAAGATTTCTTCAATTTAGGCAATTTCTTACCAATTCACGTATTATATCATAGCTAGTTAAATTTATCGATAAAATGAATGAGTGGATATATCCGTTTATCTTTAATTTTTATGTCTGCAGGCATTCAAAAATTAACAAGCAATACACAAAACGCAATTTAAGTTTCGGAGATGATGTGACGGCCCCGAAAAAATTAATTATTTATACTGTCGACGAAGGCTAACGTGAAGATTTAAACTCTTGAATGTAAAACTAACTTAGACATATATTCGAAAAGTAAAGATTTTGCTACTGTCCGATCACAATCTACATTAATTTGCTTTTCTATTTATACTACCAGATCTATTGGATCAAAATTGTCGTAACACTCTAAACTGAGTGGTGCTTTGGGTATTAGCTCTATTTTTTTTTAAACTAAAAAAAGTTAATAAAATACTTGGTCCGTCTTAAATAATTTAATTAACGTTTATTTTGGAGTTTTATTGGTTTATTTACCTCGGGTAAAAGGTAATTTGACTTTTAAAACCTTGGTGGGCATTTTTCTAATTAGAACCATTCTCCTAATCCTAATGGTTCTCGAGATAAATTTTGAATGACTTTGAACTAATGTTTCAAGGTCATCGTAAGTTACAAATTTCGAACTCCCCCACTCAGTTTAGAGTGTCACGACAATTTTGATCCATTAGATCTGGTAGTTTTCGATTTATAAGCCCTTTAATGTCGTGTCTTTATTAGAATACCACACACGACCTTATGGTTTTTGGTCTAACATTTCTCGACTTCCCATTGGTCAAATTAGATCGGGTGAAAACTGATTAGACTTCAAATTAAACGTAGAACACATGTCTAATTGGAACCATTTTTCTAATCCTAATGGTTCTCGAGATACAATTTGAATGACCTTGAAGACCTGGTTCAAGATCATTGAAATTTTCATTGTCATTTGTCCCCCTGCACCCTCTATGTAACCTGCAAATTTCAAGCACCCTCTATGTAACCTGCAAATTTCAAATTCTTACATAAAACGCATTTTGAGTAATTGGCTCTGTATCGTTTTTTAGTTAACACCCTGTATATTAGAAAAGTAATGTAAGTAAAAGTACTGTCCGATCGCAATCTACATTAATTTGATTTTCTATTTTAGATAGAGACACATAGCAGCCAGGCGAAAAGTTCATAAACTGTTCGTCTGCGTATCAGAAGATTTTCTATTATATAATTCACAGAGAGTCTGCTTAGCCTATGAAAATACGACAATTTACGAGTTAATACGTTGGTCGCTGCGTGGCTCTAGGTAAACTGAAAAGGTATTTTTTTATTGAACCTTTTCTTTTGAGGAATCTTATAATAAGCTTATTTTGCAACATAAACGGGTCTCCTTTCATACACCAATATTTTAAACGTTGTTACGCGTCACTTCTTAATTTGCGCAGAGTATATTAGTTTTATTTGCCAAATAAAAATAATTTTTTGTCCGTTTTTATTGCATTCACAGTGTTTCGGAACACCAGTAGTGTACACACGATGAGTATTCGAACCCTTTTGGGTTAGTTTTCGTACCTATTGGGCTTAATCATTCTACTTTGGGTTTTGACCCCTATAAACTGATCTGATTATATCTGAAAGTCAATGAAGATAATCTCATATATTGCAATAATTTTATCGCAACTGTTTTCTGATAATCGATTGGAAGCGCTATTTAGAAGCACTTATTCCCGCACTTTGCGATCGGACAACGCTTTAGCTGAACTTCCCTTCCGGATCTTTCACTATTTCATGAACAGGTCCAAGAAAAAGATTCTGCTCAACTTAAAGTGATACCACAAACTAGTGAACAATATTTAAACATGACGTTCAAACTTTCTTATTAAGTAATTTCTTCTTCAAATTGGAAAAGCTCCCTGTTATATCACAGATATTGGGATTTTATTAATTTTATTCAATTCACTTATTATTCAAGAAGCCAAGGGATGTCTGCCGAGGCCTATCGAAGATTTTTAGTTACATATTATTTCTTAAAGCGTGTCCCGATTAAGAAGCCTGTGTCGAAAAATTTCAAGCAAATAGATGTATCCAGTTTTGTGTGATACTTCTATCTTAAGGAAAAAGCTCATTCCTTTGTAAATTAGGGTGTTTTTTACAAGACATGGGCTTAAAACACGCTCGACAGTTAACACTTTGGGATACACTACCACATATTTCAAACAAATTAGAGTATTAATTATGTTTCAATCGATTTCTAAAAGGTGTCCTGAATTAAAAGTAATAGATACTATTACCTTATACAATAAATTTTCTTCCATAATGAAAATATCAATGGGATTGCAGCCAAACTGCAGGAAAAGCTTTAGGCGGATTATATATAATTTCTGTTTCTTTTGGTGAAACTGAGCAATTTATTGAACTCTTTGTTATTTAGTATTAATCATATGTAAACAACCTCAATTTCACTAATGTTTTACTATTTTGGAAAATTACTGAATAAAAATTGAACATTCGGACCATCTTATTTTTTCCTTGCTTATATAGTTTGAACCATTTTGAATAATCTGCTCCTCCATTTTGTTGAATTACTATATTTCTTAACCTAAATTTTATAAAATTTCTACAGTAACTTTTTAAATCTGAAAATGGTGAAAATTAATCTGAATCGAAACTTTCTAGTAAGATCATTTTTTATAATTTATTAATTTTTGACTTATTCTAAGTGCTTTTGTTTAAAAAATGGGCGTTTCAATCACGACTCAAATAATTTTTGTAAACGATAAATAACGGATATCATAAAACCCAAAGAAATTTTACTAAAAAAGCAAGTAATGTCATCAAATGAACCAACTTACGCAAACAAACCGACTATTATGTTAGGCATGTCTTAGCGCAAATAACCCGAGTCAGAATAATGCTTTTCAGAGTTATTAGCAAGGTCACGCAGATCACTCTAGAAGTTGCAACGACAACGTCGGACTCGGGAGTCACTGCGATTAGTTTCTTTCTTCTCGCGTTTGTACTTCGGAGTGAAATATTTTGGACTTCAAGGCGATGTCATATTTTTGTCAAGCTTATATGACATATCGTATAATATTTACGTTGTTTAAATTAATATATTGAATGTAACAGTAACAGTTTTCCAGCTAAATAAACCGAAAGAGAGACGCATCAAGTTTTTTTCTCTCGTGGCATCTTAAAAAGACAAGCGGATAAAGTCCTGAATGACGTCAATACTTTTTGGATAACGAAGGACTGATGACGAAAAAGAAAAAGGTTGAAATGCAAAACAGTACTAACTTCTTAAAATTAAATATCGGTTTACGGACATGTAAACTAAGTTTTGGCGCATGACGGCGGCGCGCACTCACTTCGCTCGAGTGCCCCATACTAAAAAAAGCTATGGGCCATCTATAACGCAACCTAGAGGACAGCACCAAGCCTTACGCATCAAGTATCGTCAACCCGATATTAATCCAGCACTTCAGCTCAACAAAATCTGTGCATTTTGACTGACTACCACCTTCCATAAATGGAACAGCGCGGCGACTGGCTCAATACTTGCTACTCGTAAGCCTTATAATATTAAAATTTATTTAATTTTTAATAATAATATTAATAATTTCCGCCGTGTTTCTACGCCACTATAATTTTTTATTTACATTTTAGTACCTATATATAAAATATTTTCCCCTAAAATGCGTTTAAGTTCAGTTATTGGCCAGGAGCGTTGACGTCATACAGGTCTTTAAAGAGCTGGAGTGCTGGATTAATATCGGGTTGACGATACTTGATGCGTAAGGCTTGGTGCTGTCCTCTAGGTTGCGTTATAGATGGCCCATAGCTTTTTTTAGTATGGGGTTGTGGGGCGAAGTAAGTGCGCGGTGCCGTTAGTCGCCAAAACTTAGTTTACATGTTGGTAAACCATTATTTCATTTTAAAAAGTGAGTACTGTTTTGCATTTCAATCTTTTTCTTTTTCGTCATCCGTCCTACGTTATCCAAAAAGTATTGACGTCAGTCATTACCTTGTCGGGTCGCTATCCGCTCGTTTAAAAAGCGTCAAAATACCAATTTAACAGATTTTTTAGATAAACCAGTATACGCGAAGGAACAATACTATGTTTAGACATCACTTACGGGACGCTGCCAAATTTAAGCCGTAACTTAGTACTGGTCAACTACTTATCTTTTTTGTCAAATTTTTAAAAATGTGTTAAAATTATTTTGGAAGTTGGAATTGAAATCACGACTTAAAACAAAATCTTCGTCAACGACTCAATGCCAGCGCCTAGGCACTCCCGGCGTTCTCGTTCGAAACTTTTTTCAAATAAAGTAGTAATACATCGCAAGTTTTAGTTTTATACTGTTATAATATGGAAAGTTTGGAATTTCTTTGTACTTTCAAGCTACCAAAATGTTGACATAATATTGAAGTTTTAATAGACCCTAGAGCTCGGCGTTTGGATATGAAATATCCGATTTATTTGTTTTCATCCAAAGCCGAAAATTATCCGAATAAAAACTTTTGTTTGCATATTAATTCGTTTTAAAATCGAGATTTTTATGAATAGTTGAAATTTTGGCGGTTAAGTTATCTGTTCCGCCGAGCTCTAGAATAGAGCCCACGTGGCCACGGCTCAATTTCACCATGAGGCCCACCTGCCATCGGACAAGCCCAGTCTATGGCCAGTTAAATAATATTTATGAGTATTTCTGAATCGCATAAAAGGTTTTTCTCTTCGTGGCCTTATATCTTTGAATATTTCTTATAAAAGTTTCTTTGTGTGTTTGTTATAGTACTGGCCACTTTTATTTAAATACGAAAGAGCTAACTTCGGTACTTATTTCCAAGGAATGAAAGGACCCATAGTGGACCTCTTCAAAGCTGTTTCAAAAAATCTTAAGTACGTCTGATCATGTCTAAACATTTTAGTGATTAACACTGAGAGATATATAGTTAAGTTGATTAAAAGATTTTAAGAATCCTAATCTTATTTTTAAATGTATGTACTTCAACAATTCTATAATTAAACACACTGAAAACGAAGTTCTGTTGATAAAAATGTCGCAAAGGGCTTTGTCCCAACTTAAAAAATTTCGTTGTCCCCTTGAATGACGAGACACACGTTAATTTCAGTTGGACACTTGCCTGTGACAGAAAAAAGGTAAATCTTTAAATTTAAACTTTACATTAAGCAACCTGTACTGTACTCAAAATCCGCGAAATGCATGTGCTATCTTATAATAACAACAAAGGTGCGTAAACTTTCATGGTATTTTAGCATTTTTAGAATTTAGGATTGAGAAGGACTAAACAAACCAAATGATGGTAGTACTTTACGAAATAAACTAAATTACATTTGGTCTTTGACAACCAAAACATTGATATATGTTTATATATCTATATCGTTATGAACTACCTAATATTAAATATAAAATACCAGAATTGCTTTTAATTTTGCAATTCTAAGTCTGTAAGCGGAAAACTTTACATATTACGAACATTCATTAGGATGATTCCTAAAAGTATTATTAAATATTTCCACATTTTACAAACATTCATTATGATTATTTTTCAAGATATTGTCAAATATATTAAATAATATATTACGAACATTCATTAGGATTATTCCTGAAAGTATTATTAGAATATCTCCACATTTTACGAACATTCATTAGGATTATTTTTCAAAGAATTGTTAAGTTTATTTAATAATACAGGGTGTTTTGAATTGCTCTGACTGGGCATTTTTTTCAGAAACTGCCAGAAATAGAGTTGCGAAATTTTCAGGGTATTATTTCTAGTGTGGGATCGCTTTAATTCCTCAATTTCAGAAAAATCAGAAATAATTTAGGGTTTTTGTTTAAAATATTTTTTTACCGGTAGGTGCTAGAAAAAACGTTTCAATGAGAGAAAGTTGTAGAGTGCTGTCGAAAATGTTCACAGAAGTTGGTTTCATTGGAAAAGAACACTTTTTCACGAAGATATGAGCTGATAAAAAAACGAGCCGTCCATAGGGGCCAATAGCCTTCACATTTTTGTACGTAAATGAAAGAAATCGCGTTAAAAGATTAAATTCCTTAAAAACGTATTTGTAATTTACCAAAACGCCAATTTAGGCCTACAGTAGGCCTAAAACGTATCAGTAGGCCAACTACGCACAAAGGTCATGTTTTCAAATATTATTTAATGTGAAATCTTTTTGTTCTCAACCATTCTCTAACTTTTATTGGGTCTAATCAACATGCCATTAAATTCATTTCGTGATCAGCGTGCTTTTATGGTCGTGTTATTTTATGGTGAAGCCAACCGTAACGCGCATAGGGTTAGTGAATTGTTCACCGTTTGAGATCCAGATAGAAGACCAAGCCACAACGGTCTGGGTCCGATGAAACGAAGACCATCCGATCGAAGGGGCGGCCATCAGATCGAAGCCCATCGACTCGATAAAAAGCACCAACCGATCGAAAGTCGAAAATTCCTTTTTTATGAGTTCACTGTAAAACGTTTCAACGGATCGAAAAATATATGTTTTTAAAAGACTGTAGCATTAAATAAATGCACTTTTGTGAACTAACCTTAAAAACTAGTTTTAAAAGGTATATTAAGGAGCTCATCATTATCGTTATCTGTAGGATGGGTTTGCGTCGCGGTTATCGGTTCATATCGTCTAACGGTGGGAAGCTTTTAGAGCATAATAATTATTTGTATGGAATAGATAAAATGGAAAATGGTACTAAGTATTATCGTTGTCGTAAGTACAAACAAAAAAGATGCAAAGGTCGCGCTATAAAAAGGGAAAATATGGTAGCAGAAACGTGTGCCCATAATCATGAACACCGTTCTTGGAGCTGTTCGAGACTTTCAGAACCCCAATTTCATCAATCAAATGCTGGTGACTCCAAAATCAAAATCGTATTCCATTGGGAAAAAAGGGTCAACTCCGAGAGGGAGGATCGTCTTCCATTGACCAAGGTACTCCCTCCCGGAGTGCTCCCGGAGTGCTCCCGGAGTGCTCCAAAATCCAAATCGTATTCCATTGGGAAAAAAGGGTCAACTCCGAGAGGGAGGATCGTCTTCCATTGACCAAGGTACTCCCTCCCGGAGTGCTCCCGGAGTGCTCCCGGAGTGCTCCAAAATCCAAATCGTATTCCATTGGGAAAAAAGGGTCAACTCCGAGAGGGAGGATCGTCTTCCATTGACCAAGGTACTCCCTCCCGGAGTGCTCCCGGAGTGCTCCCGGAGTGCTCCAAAATCCAAATCGTATTCCATTGGGAAAAAAGGGTCAACTCCGAGAGGGAGGATCGTCTTCCATTGACCAAGGTACTCCCTCCCGGAGTGCTCCCGGAGTGCTCCCGGAGTGCTCCAAAATCCAAATCGTATTCCATTGGGAAAAAAGGGTCAACTCCGAGAGGGAGGATCGTCTTCCATTGACCAAGGTACTCCCTCCCGGAGTGCTCCCGGAGTGCTCCCGGAGTGCTCCAAAATCCAAATCGTATTCCATTGGGAAAAAAGGGTCAACTCCGAGAGGGAGGATCGTCTTCCATTGACCAAGGTACTCCCTCCCGGAGCTGCCCCAACTCAAGAGTCGGAGGGAAACAAAAGAGTGCTCCGAAAACGTTTCGTATTTCATTGGGAGCTACGTGGGCGAATCCTCCGAGCGCCTCCTACAGAGAGCAGTGACGTCATTCAACAAATCCGGATCACACTCGAAGGTTCCCAATGGAAAACGCTATTACAGACAGATGTGGTACCAACATGACGGCGCACCACCCCACGTACCTAGATGTGAAGTAGAGCATCTTAACAACGAGTTCCTTCAGCGTTGGGTTGGCTGGAACGGTTACGTTCGATGGCCTGCGAGGTTTCCGGACCTAACTCTGATGGACTTTTTCTTGTGGTGGTTCATCAAAGCACAAGTTTACGTGACGCCCGTTGAGAACATCGAGGATTTGCGTCACCGAATCATTACAGCCTTCGAACTTGTCACTCCTGATATGATCAGACGCTCGTTTCAGAACATGCTTCATCGTGCCCAAACATGTATCGCGGCAAACGGAGGTATCATAGAACCTCACTTGTAAAATTGTTATGTTTATTCGAATAAAATGTTGAATTAAATCTTTCAGACATTTCTTTCATTTACGTACAAAAATGCAAAGGCTATTGGTCCCTATGGACAGCTTGTTTTTTTCATCAGCTCATATCTTCGTGAAGAAGTGTTCTTTTCGAATGAAACCAATTTCTTTGAACATTTTCAACAGCATTCTACAACTTCCTCATTGAAACGTTTTTCTAGCACCTACCGGTGAAAACATATTTTTTACAAAAACCTGAAATTATTTCCGATTTTTCTAAAATTTAGGATTTAATGCGATCTCACACTAGAAATAATACCCTGAAAATTTCGCAATTCTATCTCTTGCAGTTTCTGAAAACAGTTCCCAGTCAGAGCCCTTCAAAACATCCTGTATATTACGTACAATCATTAGGATTATTCTTGAAAGTAGTATTGAATATATTTAATAATGTTTCAGGAATAATCCTAATGGATATTCGTAATAGAGTAACGTTTTCGGCTTTACAGACTTAAAATGGCGAAGTTGTTTTTAAAGATAAGCAAATCAAACACGTAATTAAGTTAAGATTTAAAATAAATTTCAAAATTAATGTTATCGTTAGAGATCTGATTTGGTGATGTATCCTACCTCTGTAACGTATGAAAGATACGCGAATTACGACTTCACGGCGGAACTGTACTACTCGAGGGTCGTCTTAGTTTCCAATCGAGAAGACAAAGTTCATAACTCATTAACGGCGGTAATTTCCAATTTTCCTTTTTGGGTAAGAATTTAAGGGAAAACTTAAGAACATTAAGTGAAATAAAAATTGACGTCTTTTTGTCAGCTGACTGTATTTGTTTTATTGTCGTATCTGGCACTTTCAACTGTCAGTGCTCTATTTGCCAAAATCTCAAGTAAGAGGACACAAAAACCTAGAACTTACTTCTGGGTTTTCTTCGAAGCGCTTCTCAGTCGCGGTAAGTATAAAACATGAAATATTCATAAACTTATACACGGAACTTGGGCATTAAAGGGGCTTTCTCCCGAGTTCTTCTGTTTCCCCTTTCCATAAAAACTTGTAAAGGTAAACGGTAATAGTTGGTTCGCGAGGCACGAAGGGCTTGCCAGTTCCCTCCTACGCATTGGAACCCGGCCATCTGTTTAAGGCAATAAAAGTCGCTAGATGACTTGGGCCTAAGCTGATGCCGTGGGTATTAGCCTGGCTGATTATTATTACATTGCACATAGAAGTTACTCTTCATTTGGTTGTTTCGGGGAAAACAGTGTCATCTTTTGTAAAGGCTAACACGTTGACATAGTGGCAATTCTTAATTTTGAAATAAAGAAACCAGTCTTAAAGAGAAAAATAGAGGATGTTGAAACAACACGTAGTTGAAATGTCACAGATTGAAGTTTTCTGGATTGACTAGAGAGATTAATATTGTAGCAAATCAACCGATAATAATTTATCATGTTATCTAGATAAACTGATCCAAATATCACTTGTTGGATTTTTTGTCAAACCAGGGCCAAATTGAGTCTTTTCCATCCCTTTTCGCCATCCGCAGCCTCTAAAAATCGTCGTTGACCTGAATATTTCCAGGATTAACTGCGTTGAGTTTCATGGATATGGTCGTCCTTTATCTTCTCATAAATGATTTAAATAATGATATTTAATCATGTTCCTTTGTATGTGAGAAGACATAGCAGTCATTTGTTGAAACTTCGGGCCAGGGGAACTGGAAATAGGGGGATGGATGGCATTTCCAATTGTAATGGGACGGACAAATAATGTAACTTTCCTTGCAACCTTTTGTTCTCTTCAAATCTAAGAAATTCCAAAAGGTTAAAAATGTTAAATTTGTAGTTTTTTCTACTTTTCAAAAAGGACGCGTACGGTGAGAAACCTCAGCGTTAATCTGGCTGTGATCCGTCAACATATTTACGTTCCTAGCTCCCGGATTCGAACGCTTTCCGCTAAAATAATTGACAATAAGTCAAATATATCTAAGGAACCTAAGTTAAAGGTTCTATGTAATACAGCCATTAATAATAATCAGCAAAGCTAGTACCAAAGCACTATCTTGGGCCCAAGTTTTTTTGCGACTTTTAAAGCCATTAATTCAGGTTGCCGGGGTACAATGCGTAGTGGTGGCCAGTTCTTCAGTCCACGCGAGCCAACCACTCCCTACACTAACTTTTACCGTTATCAAGTTTTTATGGAAAGAGGAAACCAAAGAAAACCCCGTTAAAGATAACTTCCAAACTCAACGCAGAAGGAGTTGCTTAGAATTTTCACCTATTGACACAAACTGGGAATCGATTGCATTTTCTATAACTCAAAATAAAATATAATTTGAACCACTTTATAATTTAAAATAACAAAAATCACAGAAATTTATAGAAAATCCATTCCAATAAATTATTTATTTCTAAAGGATTAGAAAAACCCAAAATTAATGTGCAACCATTCAAATCAATATATTAAAATAGGAGAAATATTTAGCGCATTCTCATAACGGTTTTCCGGTAAAAGGTAACATTTCAGAAACAAATCATTTAAACTAATGTTTAAATGATTCAAAGGTAAACTGTATAAAAAATCAATTGCAGGTTGTTCTTATGATATTACAATAAATCCAGTAAAACACATGCTATGTCTCTGGATGTTTTGTCTGCTCGTCCTTCATAATGTTATAAATTCAATACTAATGTCAAATTTAGTTAATGGAGAAAGAGCATTAATATATAATCTCAGTGATATACTACGGACCAAAAACATGGAAATATACCCTTCAAGACAAGCACGAAGTCTCACAATATTTATTCCGGTAAGTCTGCGCATACGACGATTCGAAGCAGTTAGTGACGCCATGCCGAGCTTTTATTACCCATACAACCAAACCTTACAGCGTGAGAGACCATGGTTTTATTTATATTCATAAAACTATTTGATACGTTATCTTCTAAGAAACCAACTACTTTAACTTTTAAAATATTCTAGAAATTATCAAATTAAGTTGATAAAAATATTTTCACGAAAACTTTGTTTAAACTATAAAATATTCAAGAAATTAACAATTTAGTTTAAAATCAAATTATCAAGAAAACATTGTTTAAACTATAAAAGTTTCAAGAAATTAAAAATTTAGTTTAAAATCAAATGATCAAGAAAACATTGTTTAAACTATAAAATATTCAAGAAATTAACAATTTCGTTTAAAATCAAATTATTAAGGAAACATTGTTTATACTCTAAAATATTCAAAAAATAAACAATTAAGTTTCTAAAATCACGAAAACATGGTTTAAAAGAAATAAACAATTTAATATATAATCAAATGATTATGAAAAAATGTTTAAACTATGAAATTTTCGAGAATTAAAAAATTTAAACTACAAATAAATTCTTATAAAAAACATTAAATCTTTTTAATCTTTTAACTGAATAACAAGTTACCGAAGAAAATTTCCGTGATTTTTTGTGATATATCAGCATGTTAAAAAACCTTTTTTTTTACTCATTAATGGAAATTCCTTAACACTGTAATACGTGTTTCGTACTAAATATAAATGCATTCATACAACATCTATTGACTTTCTTCAATGAAGTTCGTAGGTTCGAACGGGCCATCCATTAAAAGCAGGATGAATACAGATATTCCCCAAGGAGATAAATACATTCCGAAAGCTTTGAGACTCGTGCGTTCGTCGAAATTAGCTTTTGTGGTTTGGCACGACGACATGCGATATTTCAAAAGGTTCTGCAAGAAGACGAACAATAATGGGCCGATATTTTTCCAATCACCGTTTGCATTAGGAATTCTAAGTAACGCTTTCATAACTAATAATTCGACAGTTAACAAGACAATGTTAGACGGAATAAACGTCATGTAAGCCACGGTTCATAAGCAGATTAATGTTTTTTAGTAAATGATGAACGTGGCTTACTTAGAGTTATTTTATTTTACAGGATTAGACAATTTTATGCTGCGGGAGTAGTTGAAAAAGCATTTAACGATGAATACTGGACGTTGAAGGATCGTTGTATCACAGAGAAGAGTACAGATTTCTTTAGCGACAAAAGAAGTGCTCCGAACCTCTTGAAACCCTTTCTTCAACTATTTTTATTTGGCGTTAGCATTTCCATGAATGTCTTTTTCAATGAAATTTTATTTTGCTTACGTAAATAACAAGAGAATGTTTTTACCAATACCGATATATCTAATTATGATTAATATGTGCAAATTTTTTTTGGAATACCTAGAAGCTTTTGTGTGTTTTTATCTTTAAAGCTTTACCTGTATCTTAGCAGCCCCGTTTTACAATACGCAAATTCTAAATATTGTAAAATATTAGCTACGGTTAATTCAGAAAATTAAATCAGCTTAAACTATTTCAGTTGTATTTATTCTACCAAAGTGTGGATTTTAGGCTAAAGAATATTTGAGTTTTGGTCATGGGTGTTATTGTTCATAATTAAATGAAAAATATCAGAAATTATCAATTCTTTAAACCAATTGTTTTTTCTAATTATCAGATTTTATGTTGCTTAAAGTCAATAAATGGGAATATTATCTTTGAAAATGTTAACTCAAACTGTAAAGGTTCCTTCAACGCAATACTGCAAAATATGGAAAGCGAGATTTTTAGGTACACCACTAGATAAAATTCGAATGGGATGTTCAGTTGATCTAATGAACCTGTCGAACCAACTATAGCTGACATGTTCGCGGAATTGAAGTCGATCTCCAAAAGCTAGATACTGTATCCCTAAGCCTTAGTGACACTAATAGTTCAGTAGCTGCCATTGATAGCAGACAAGTCAAAATGGAAAAATCTATATCAGACATTCAAGACGTACTAAAAGACCTAGTCCCCCTAGAGGACAGAGTTAATATTTTAGAAAAAGATGTCTTGGGGGTCGATTCGAAAGCTAAACAAAAAAATGAGGAGAGCAGAATGATAATTGACAATTTAGAAGTGCTGATTAAACGTAATCATTTGTCAATCAGGAAAGTAGCCGATAGCGACACGAAGTTAAGGCGGGGCTAGTCAACAAAATCCAAGATATGTTCTCTTAAAAGTTACAAATTAAAGTTCCAGTAACCCCTACCCAAGTATTTCGTAAAGGCCCGTTTGTACAATGTAAAACTAGAGTAGTGTTATATAAGGCCGAATCATATGACATAAAAATGTCCATCCTAACTAAAAATACCTTATTAAAAGGAACCAATATATAGAGCATGGCTTTACTGCGAACCAACAAATGGCCAGATACAAGCGGAGACAAATCGCTAAATCTAAGCTCCCCGAGTAAATATAAATGGACTTCCGTTATTTTTATAACCATTGGTACTGATACCTTTAAATATGATTTTGCTAAAGATGTTATAACTGAATTTTTTTAAACTGGTAACCTTGTTTTTTTTTGAAAATCTCAATTAGTTATGCTTAATTTTATAGTTAGCAATATACAAAGTGCGAGGGCAAATTTCGCACATCTTTTAAGTCACTCTTTAACGCTCAATAAAAATACGGACATTGCAGTGCCTTGGTTGAAGTATTAAAAGACGTTGATGTATCCGATCATTACCCTATAAGGATATCTCTCGAAACTTCTAGCTCAGTTAAACCCAAACTAAGAATTAGAAATACCCCTGAATTTAATGTCAATATACTAAAATATAAAAGTGGGATAATGTAATAAATTCTCAGGATATTAACGTATGCGTTTAACAATTTTCATGATTCTTTCCTAGAAACGTACAATAAGGCCTTACCGTATTATGTAGTCAATAAACGTGATTCGCATAAATGGATACGTACCGAAATTCTAAGAGAAATCAGACTAAAAATAAAATGAAAAAATATTTCGAAACGCTATCCAACCGAAGCAAATATAAGAAATTACAAAGACCAAAGAAATCATTGCAATAATTTGACTCGCGATGTGAGGATCAATTTTTATAAATCCGCGCTAGGTCAATGTAGCGGGGACTTGAAAAAATTTGGAAACCAATTAACGAACTATTAGGCAAAAGTAAAAAATCAGGACACTCAAAAGTGAACAATATTCCAGATAACATTAATGATTATTTTAGCCCCCCTCCACAAACCTTAATAATTGACTCTGGAGCGAATATACAAGGGGTTAATATGCAAGGGGTTAATATGCAAGCGGTTAATATGCAAGGGGTTAATATGCAAGCGTTTAATTATATGTCTAACTCCATGGTGCTTGATTTAATGGAGGAGTCTGATATCTGTAAAATTATATATGCTCTTAAAGTAGATTCCGCGGCGGGTTTCAACGATGTTTCACCTAAAATTCTAAAACGTATTGCGTCAACAATTACGAAGCCCTTAACCAAATTGATAAATTTATCGCTGCAAAGCGGGAAATACCCCGATCGTCTAAAGAAATCCATCATACTACCTATACATAAAACGAGATAAGGATTGGCTTTCCAACTATAGGCCTATTTCGATTTTATCCATATTTGCTAAAATTTTTGACAAATGTTTTTATACCCAGCAACTTTGTAAACAAATATGGTCTTTTATCGAATAAGCAATTCGGATTTCGAGAAAAGTCAAACGTTGAGCTCGCGAATCTAAAAGTATACAGTGAAGTAATCGAAAGTCTAGATAAAATTCACTACGCTATAGCAATTTTTTTAGATCTCAAAAAAGGTTTTGACTCGGTTAATAAGCAACGCCTTTTGAGTAAACTCTATTTGATGGGTATAAGACGACCACGACTGGATAAATTAATATTTGACAAATCGCCAGAGTTGGACCACACTCAATAGAGTATTATCTACGGAAAACCATATTTTCAAGGGGGTTCCTCAGGCCTCTATCCTCTCCCCTATTTGGTTTAATTTATTTATTAAGGATATTGTGACTACTGAAGTTGACAATTCTCTTACACTATACGCTGACGACACTGTAAGCGTGACCGGTGGCCCTGACTTAACTCTACTAGCTATCAAGGCTAACAATATTTTATCGAACTTAAACACCTGGTTGAAAAAAAATCTTTTATAACTAAACAGAGATAAGTCCGTTTATATGATTTTTTCGAATATCAATTAGCCTAGGCCAATCACATTCAGATCAGTCTCGGGAACACCGATCTCACGGATGTCAGCCGTTACAAATACTTGGCAGTTTGGTACGACCCTCAACTCAAATTTAATCATCGTATTGATGCGATAGCGAATAAAATCGCTTATGGTAAATACCTATTGAACCAGAACCGAAAAATATTTCGTTATGAAACACGCCTGCAGCTTTACTACTCATTCTTTTACCCTCACTTGACATTTTGCATATCCATCTGCATGGGAAAATACCACGGAACAGAACTTGAACCGAATATTGCTACTTCAAAAGCGTGCCGTCAGAATTATTGACAATAATCCTTATCTCGCGCATAATACGCAAATTTTTATTTCCCTTAATATTTTAACAATATTTTAAATTTATGACTACTTCGCTCTAATCTTTATTTTTAAAACATTGAAGTCTAATTTATTCAACCTGTTTTCCTTGAATGTGCACCCTCTTTATGATTTACGTAAAACTAAAATACTAAACGTAGATTTTGCTTGTACATCCCTAAAAATTAATTCAATATTCTATAAATCTATTACTCAATTTAATGAACTGAACCTCTTAAATAGTATTTCTTTATCAATTTTTAAATATTTCGCGCGGAAGTTTGTCACTAATTGTCTGTGATTTTCTAATAAAATTTGTTAAAAATTGATAATTTTTATTTTTTTATTTATTATAATTTTTCTTTTCTTGTTTTTTGTTGTTCGCTGGCAGTATAATTTTTATATAATATAATTTTTAGGCCTAAAAGTCGTTTTCGACTTGGCCTCTCTAATTTGTGTACTAAATTTTAAGTTTTCGAATAAATGAACATTATTATTAAAAAAATATCCAAGCTCCATGTTATATATTTTAGTAGAAATTTAACCAAACCTTTTTTATAATTTTTAATTTTTGGTGCTTCATTAAAATAATACAATTTCTTTCTATTTACTTTCGAAGTATAGTGTGGTTTAACATATAGTTATTATTTACATAAATCCATTAAATGAAAATTTTCAGTTATTGTTTCTAGCAAAACATAGCTTTCTCCTTCAGAACGTAACTCTATTTAGCCATTATCCAAAATATGCCGCTTCGGAAGGGAAATAGAAAAACAGGGTTTCTAAAAAGCAGCGCTAAAGGAAAGCTGTCATTCGTGTGTTTCCTTGGTTTGGAAATTCTATTCGAACATGAAATAACGATAAAAAATTTTAGTAGTGCAGATAATGTACTTTGAAAATAAAGTTCGGAACAGTTAATCACGCGAGAATTTATATTGATTTGCTTTTTGGCAGGTGCCGTTTCCCGCAATATTCCCAACTTACATTTTCTATTGGCACGTTCATGTGTACCCTATTTTTCAACTTTATCATTAAAAATTTGGATCAACCTAAATAAACGGGTATAAACGTAAATATACTAAATGCCATTGTGCTAGTCGTCAATTTAGTGCTTATATGAAAAATTGGAATCCAAGTTTTTTGAAAACAGTCTTCGCAACAAACACATCGGCGAGAAAATCCGCATTGACCAGCTTAATCAAGTAAATTCATACTTATCGAAACTTTAATTTTAGATGGGCCTTGGTTTAGGTTTCCATTTTCGTTGCCTTTTCATATTAGATCCATGAGCAAAGTGTAAACGTTTTAAGGAAATTTCGAATCAGAATTGAATTATATTCTGACATTTTTTTTTGGAATAGATATTTTCCTTGGGTCGATTATTAGATTAGCGTGGCTAGCCAAAGAAGACGACTGCAATCTATAATCACATCAGACAAAGTCAACAAGATTTGATATTTTTATGAACGTTAACATATTATTATCTTTCATTTTCAAACACAAAAACTTGCAACATATATAATTAACTATTTATTATAAATTGGAATCTGATTAAACATCATTATGTTAACAATTAAAAACTATGGTTTCTAAGATCACCTCAAAGTTAAAGAAAAGCAAATTAGTAAGCATAAGTGGTGGCTCTGTAACAATTGGTTTTTAAACTGGTTTAAAAACTTCGAAAAGAGATAAAATTAGTAACCCGAAATGTAAAGGGCTCCACTAAACGGAGTCAAAGAAGGTAAGACGTGTAACACTTAATGGTCGCATTTAATAACATACTTTATATTACATAGATGTTTTTATAATTGTTTAATTCCTACATTATGGGCCCAAGCCAAAATATATATCACCCTTTCTTATTATAAATCATGCATTAATCAATTTGTTAATTGAAAGTATTGTAAATATAAATTGAAATGGATAGATATAATCCAACGCGTTATAAATGTAATTAAAATAAGAATTAACCTGCAACCTTTATAACTCTAAAACGACCTATGAAAGCTAAATAAATTAATACAGAGTCATAGAATACGATCTACACTCGCTCTCGAATACAACCATCCTGATTGGTTTTTGGGTTGATTAAAAAGACAGTTATAACAAATGTCGCTGCTGTTTATATGTCGGTACATTCAAATACGAAAAAAAAAAAATACCTTGTTTGCTACTGTCTGTTATGATTTCAATGTCTGAGTGAGTGTTATCATCGTATATTGTATCATCCATGTTTGTGTTGTTTCAATTCACGATGAAAACGAACAATCAATAGATTAACTACACTCTTAACGCCGAGCCGACTAGAACCAAACTAAAACTTGAAGACTGAATTTCTAATACCGTGCGAAGTTGCGAACTTCCAAGTTTGCCATACTAATGCTTGTGAGTCAGAGACGGCACGATTTATCACCCACAAAAATTAATACAGTATTGTTTAAAGCTTATGTCAGTAGATGGCAAGTCGAGCTCTATGAGAAACGCTTAAAAATAAGTGAACGTGCCAAGAATATGATTAACACGTGATAATGATTAGCTTTTTGTGTGTAGTCTCTTGCGGTTGAGAATAAAAAATATATAACAGGTCGGGTCGGGTTTTTATTTAAAAAGCCCGACCAGGAACGGCCCGAAAAAATATAAAATTAAGCGCGACCTGACCCAACCCGCCAAAAACTTCGATATCGAAAACCCGACTAGCCTCGAGGCGTGGTTGGGTCGAGTAGGGTAAGCCCGCCTTTAGCGGGCCCAAGACTCATCTCTATGTGAGAGTTTAACTCTAAAAGTTAGTGAAGGGAGCTGTTGGCTATCGTGGCATGAACGACTTGCCACCACCTTCCTATGCATTGTAACACGGCCACCTGTGTAAAGGCATTATAAGTTGCTAGATGACTTGGGCCTAAGGTGGTACCTTGGGTATTAGCCTAGCTAATTATTATTATTATTATTATTATTATAACCTAAGAATGCTCATAATTATAGGCAGCACTATTAGATCGATGTTACACAAAAAAGCAAAGAAAAATTACAATATTAAATTTTCTAATCGTTAAATACACATCCCGGTAAACGCATGGGTATCTCAGAAATATTAGGTTTAGATATTTGAAATATTCCTAAGATAACCAAATAAACCTAAACAGTGAAAAATTTTGTACTGGGGATGCTCAAATGTCCCAATTTTGGACATCTGTGTAATAACTTTTGGAAAAGGATTTCGAATTTTGAGAGATTTCACAGCAACATTCACAAGATGTGATGCTCTTTCTGGTGTTATATGGACATCAGATAGTGATTTTACGAAAAGGTCAAATGGATAGACAAAGGATAAAATCTTTGGATATCCAGGGCTACAACCGCAAATACGCGCATTTCTTATCTTCCTTGGCGCTCACTTTGGGTATATATTATAATTGACATTGTTTTTAAGATTTATCAGGAAAGAAAAATGTTTATTCTTCTGTAGGTTGCTACTATCGTTCACACCGTAACTATAATTTTGATCAAATATACAAAAAATTGTCAATCGAAAGAAACAAATTAAAATAATCTAGTAGACCATCTATTTACACCTATGGATTAATGATAGATTCAAAATAAAAAAGGCACTGCTAATTTTTAGCACACGAATTGACGTTTTTTATTTATAAGTAATTATCATTACGAATAGCCATCGGCCTTCGTTTGGGCGCCCGTATATGTGTGCCGCATTCTTGCAACTGCGGTAGCCCAGTCGATTCCTTTGGAACTCACGGCCTAAGTTGTAAGAAGAGTGCGGGTAGGCTTTCACGTCATGGTGCGGTGAACGATATTCTTAAACGCGCTTTGGTGTCCACTGGGGTTCCGGCCATCCTGGACCCCCAGGTCTATCGCGTGAGGATGGAAAGCGTCCCGACGGTTTATCCTTGGTTCCCTGGTCTGGTGGTAAATCCCTAGTGTGGGATTTTACCCGCACCGAAGCTCTAGCGCCTTCCTATTTGGCCTCTTCTTCTTCAGCCCCTCTCTGGGCCGCGTCCCTGGCTGAACAAAAGAAGAAAGCCAAGTACGAAGGCCTAGAAAACTGTTACGTGTTTAAAGCCGCGGCAGTCGAAACCCTCGGGTCCTTCGGGCGAGATGGCCTAGCTTTGGTTCACTCCATCGGCCGAAGATTTCGCGAAGTGACTGGCGAGACGCGCTCGGTATAGTACCTACGTCAACGCATTGCAATAGCCGTCCAAAGAGGCAACGCAGCTTCGGCACTAAACACTTTTCCCCGGGCAGGCTCCTCGCTAGAGGACTATTTGTTTAAATTACCTTAACGGTTTTATAGCTGTACAATTTCATTAACTTGTATTCAAATGTTGATTTTTTCTTTGAACTATATTAAACCAGTAATTATCAAGTTTTTGTAGCAAATTTCTATATTATGACTCACAAATATTTATTTAAATTACTGATTTAAGCTAGCAGCGTCCTCGGGTACTAGGTGAGGTTAGAACTCCCTCAGGCTCGTAATGTAATGTTTAATTATAATAAATTCAATGTTTTCCGATTAGTTCCCAATTTATTATTTTAGGCTAGTCTCTTACAAAGTTGCTCGTTAAATTAACAATTAGATTTTTTCAGTATTTCAACTATTTTAAGATATTTAATTAATATTTATAACGTATAACGTTTGTCCAAAATTGGTTATCTCTGAAACCTATAGTGCATATTGTTGCTCACGTTACAACACTCAAAACAGTTTTAACTTAACTTAACCGCCTACAATGATTAACAAATTTAAGAAAACGCCATTATATTTAGTATTCTTTTTACACAACCAATACAAATTAAATGCATGCAGTCATTTGGAAAATCATTTATCATATCAATTGGTAAAGCGGTGAATTTGGAAATTGCATTCGGTAAATGGTGCTCTTTTTGTGTTTGATTTCGAAAACTAGAATCAGTTCTTAGTGGGGCATCAAATTGAGTAAAAATCACTTTTTCCTTCCATACTCTTTATGTCTAATGGTTTTGGTTTACCGATTCCATAAAATAACCCTACTACAAAGGGCGATTTGTCATTAGTTTGTTCACACCTTGCTAATATTGGCCAAAGCTCTCCTTTGGTGCTCTTGTGAACCGGTATTCCGTCAACGTTAAATGAAACGTTTAACACCTTTGCGTCTAATGTCGGTAAACCTGATTAAGCCCGTCCAACAGACCGATATGACAATAATTCCCGTTTTCTAAACTGTCTATTGTTACCTCTTCTCTTTTATTCGTATTTAAAACCGTTCTTGAGTCCAACGGAAGATAACCGTGATATGGTTTTAGGATTTTTAGAAGTCCATTTAGAGATTGGTGGCTAATATTAAATTTAAGTGACCATTGAACAAGTTGTTCAAGTAAGCCAACCACGTATTGTTCATCTGAACTACCCCAGCTAGTGTCTCTATTGAACATGTACTCTACATATGTATCATGATTTGAACTTTCCTCCGAATCGGAATTTGTGTCACTGTAAACATTTTGACCGACGAATCCTCGGTCATCTACTATTTCATTCAAATACTCAAGGTCATTATTTTGCGGCTCTTCAATAACTAAAGGGACTTCTGGCACCGGTATGTTGACATCAACCAATGTATTTTCTCTTTGATTGCTATTGTCGTTAACAAAAATATCAGACATATGATGTCGTACAGCTGCTGAAACGTTCCTAATTCGTTGGCGTTTAGAAACTTTATACATTGTGCCATCTAAGAAAAAAATTATACGTTGTAGAACTTCACCAAAGTATATATATCAAATTAATAATACGCAAATTAGAACTAAACATGTTATTTAATTTTTAGTAGTATACATGATTGTATTTTAATGGGGGACGGCCAAGCTTTAACCAGTTAGATAGTCTTATAGCCCGTTAAAAACTAAAATATATGGCGAAAAGCGCACTAAAATATATAAAGCGGTTCATTTTTAATAAAATAAAGAAATAATAATAATAATAATAAAATAATTAGCTAGGCTAATACCCTAAGCACCACCATAGGCCCAAGTCGCAAGCGACCTTTTTATTGCCTTATATATGAGTGGCCGGGTAGGAGGGTGGTGGCAAGCCCTTCATGCCACGCAAGCTCACCGTCAGCTGCCAACACCAACTATTACCGTTAACCTCAGCAAGTTGCAACTTGCAAGGCCGCATGACTTTATGCGAAAGAAAGAGAAGTAAGGGAAGGTGTGAACAATGCGATACTTTATCTTCCACTCTACTTCAAATTTTAAATAGTAAATGCTTTAAAAATAGTCTTAGATGACGCCACAATATATACTGAAATGGAAATTGATGTCAATGAGTCCAACTCCTACCTTACATTCCCTTCTACCATAAGTAACATAATACCCCTAACTGTGACATTGAAAAAATGTTTTACTACATCCTTTCTTCACAGTGACATTAAAACATTTTGAAATAGCTCCACTTGGTAGCGGCGGCATGAACTAATCTAACCCAACTTCCGGGAACGTGATATCCCCATAGGCTTGAAAACAGTCATTTTTAGGCTTAAGGTGTATTTAGCCGCACTAAATTCGTTTTCACCACGGAAATCTGAATCAATTACGCGAAAGTGTACGAATTTTTCCGACGCTGTAAGAAAGGTCGTAAAAATTCGTACAAGTTTGCTGAATCCCTCTTATTTTATAAACGATTATGGGTTTAATAACATAAAATACATCTCATTATAAATCGGTAAAATACACTGTGTATATTATATTTATTAAAAATATAATAAAAACAAGGCGACTTGTTTCGTCAACCCATTCGAGGGCGAAATCGCAGTGGCGTAGCTAAGGTAAGTGTCACCCAGGGCGGAAATTAAGACTGTCACCCCTGCACATGGAGCGAGCGATATATATATATATTTCAAATGGATGAAAGGTCGTTTTTATTATGTCGTCAGATACTTAAAAGGTAGCGGAGTGTCACCCGGGGCGGTCCGCCCCCTCCGCCCCCCCCCCCGAACGACGCCACTGCGAAATCGGGGTTATGTATAAGTGCATATAGTCTTAACTAAAATACATCTTGTGTAGCGTCACAAAATACAATTTCTAAACATAACCTATTATAAATTACAACGTCTTTTCAGCGGTTATGATCTTTCCACCAGGTGGTTAAATGAAATGAGACGTTTTATTATCCTGACTGATTTGAACTCTTTTTTAAAAATATACAATTATAAAAAATTAATAACAAAATAAAGTTCCAACTTCTTATATTTTTTCTTTACATATTTTATGCATTAAATAAATTGGCTCGGAAATAAATATTAAAGACATTCTTTAAATAACCGCTGTTTGGTTTGTCAGGTTACTCACTATGTATCTACTCTGATTAAACCGGCAATTTCTTCTAGCCTTCCGCGCTGTGAATAGGTTTTTTCTTTCCGCTCCCCTCAAAGAGGATGACTCGGGAGTCGTAAAACGGAAATGTTGCTTGTTTTTTTATTGATATTAGATATTTCTACTAGTTTTCTTAATAAACCAGTATGTATAAAAGCGACTTAAGATGGGTTTAAAAAGCCAAAATCATATACAGTCAATTTTGATTACGAAAATATGTAAATTATTTATATTACACCTCGCAATATAAATAATTTGCATTACAATCTGATTTAAGAATGAATTTGGGTGCAATTCAAAAATGTTTCGGGAAAGACAGGGCAATATACGCCTACTTTTTCGGTTAACTCTGCGCCTAAATATTTTTAGCTAAAGCCTAAGCACGTGCTGGGAACTTGTAGAACCGTAGACATAGTTCTGTGGTGTCAAGTCTTAATTCCTACAATTTTAACCAAAGGTTATTGATTGATTTATAAAATAATTGTTGAAACTTTTACATACCTCTAATTTCTTCATTGACTATTCGGTAATAATTTAATGGAAGAGCTTCTAACAACTTAATCCTTAATAGCACAAAGTTTAAACGAACTTTCTTCCCGTACTTTACACGTACGCTTCTCGCAAAATAACCAGCAACACTTTTTTCGTCGGTCCGAAAGTCTAAAGTTTACGAGGGCTAAAACAACAGTCGGAAAACCCCGGTCACATGGTATAAGCTCCGGACAACGGTAGAGGGCGACCTTGTTAGATAATACAATTCTACACTAATTAAAGTACATGTACCTCGCAAAGGACCCCTGCAATTTTTTGAGTCGCACGCTACGGAGAGAGATGTAAGACTATAATCTAAAACGCGGTTATCTGAGAATGCAATCAAAGGTAGACATTTTTTGACATCCGCTCCATTTGTTAAAGCTGTCTCTCTGAAGTAATTTTAGGTACAGTGAAGTTAAATATATAATTTGATGCACAAATACTCGAAATGTAAAAATAAATAATGTACAAATAGTCCGCTATTTAATAAAGTTTCGAAACTATACTCGACATTACTGTGACCTGGGTACACTACCATTTTTTTTCTACGTCCGTCGGAAATATAATCCCCCAAAGAAAGCGATTGCTCTTTAGAAAGTTTAGTTTAGAGTAAAGTTTCAACTATTGATTGACACCAAATTGAGCTACAAATGTAAAATATTTACTATTTAAATAAATACATTTTCGTACCTAAAATTATAATTTAAAGTAACACGGTGACCTCATCTTCTCGACGATTGTCATTTGTCGTAACAACGGTTTCTTCGCTTATACCGACATGGCGGGACTATATCAAAATAGTACGTTACAAAAGACTAGCGACTGGATAGAAAATCTTTAATTTTCTATGTTAATTAACTCGCTGATTTTCCTGTACGAGCCTGAGTGCAAAGTCCATACTTTCGTTGTTGCGTGGGTGCGATTATTTAAACGTAGCTCCGCTAAAACAACTATGGTCGATTATCGCCATCTTCTGATCAGTTAATGTTCCGTGTATGTGTATTATTTTGAAATGCGGACCATTTACTGTCCCAGGTAACAGTGATTTCGAGAATAAACTTCATATTAAAATAACACCGTGACGTCACTTTCACGGCCATTTTCATTCAGCACAATAAGGGCTAGGACATATAAGCGCCAAATACATTTCGACTAAATGAACCCAACAAGTTTTTAGGTAAGATGCAAAGAAGAAAAATTTAACAAATTGGAAATATAGTGTGTCATATTCGGAATCTATATGTGCAAAGTACATGCAGAATTTCACTTGATTTCAAATATATTTTTATGTATAGTTTCTACACGTGTTTCATATCCCATATATATACGTGCAAAGTACATGTATATTAACAATAGAATACAACTAGGTTTTTATGTATGATATTCATACGTGCAAATAACGTGTGATTAAACACTACTCCAATCTAGTGTTTCATATCTTATTTATATACGTTGTTTAGGCTAATATATCTGTATCGAGTAATATTCGAAATGCGAATCATATACCCCTAAAAATATAAATATAAAGTTTGGATATGTAAAACCATTGAGCCATCAAAGAAGAAACAAGCCGCCTCGATAATCTCGTATTGGTATTGCCCTTCGACCTTCATTCTTTTTCACGAGAAACTGTAAAATTGTAATTTCCCACGGGTCAGTGTTTTAGTGAGTTGGACGCTAGAGGGCGAAAATAGTTTAGTTTTCGGAGAGACTTGGTCGAGGATAGATATAACAATGCTAGCGCGAGCCGCCGTAGTTCGATGTAACGGTTTTTCAATGTTTAATGTTATTATTTTCGTGAATTAAAGACAGTTCGTTTATTACGTTGCGTTTGATTGTTTTACTCATTTGTACACGAACATTTTTGGTCCGTCGAGCCGGATAGTATATTCGCTACGGTTTAATTTACAACTAAACCTAGGACACTGAATGACTTTCATCAACGCGTCGGATTAACGTCAACTTCGGCATCATTCGGACTAATCGGATTAATTGTGCCTTTTGGATTACTTCTGTTTTGATCATCCAACTAACAAGATTCATCAATCAACATGGATTCTCTGAAACCAAAGAGGTCATCATTAAAGGGTCAAATAACACGTTTAGAATCACAAAGAGCGAGTCTCAATCAAAACATATCCATTGTAGCGGCAAATATGTATTTACGTAAGATTGAAGATTTAACTGTTAGTTACACTATATTATTCGAAGATATAGCTCAAGCATGTGACCCTAATGAGTATGATGATCATGAAACGCAACACAATCTAGCAATTAATAGGTTGGAAGACTTACAATTATATTACGCTACTATCGTTTACCAAATTCAACAGAGTACAGCAGCTGCTGTTCCTCCGGTTATATCCGCGCAGCAATCCTCTTCTCAAGGCTTAAGTTCAACACCTAGTCCGGATATTAAATTGCCAAAGGTAGAATTACCCATTTTTGGTGGAAATTATGTAGACTGGTTTACTTTTCATGATCTTTTTTCGGCCATGGTTCACAACAATAACTCACTAAGCGGCACTCAGAAATTCCAATATCTCAAGGCGTCCTTGAAAAACGAAGCAGCGATTCTGATCAAAGCTATTCCAGTTACCGATGGTAATTATCCCGAAGCTAGGGACCTACTGACAAAAAGATACAACAACCCTAATGAAATAATAGACGTTCACATCAAGCGACTTTTTTCTCAACCAAGCGTTACTCATGAGTCAGCTATAGCATTACGACGTCTTATGGATACCACAGCGGAGTCTATCCGAGCCCTGAAGGTTCTCAAGGAGCCAGTTCAATATTGGGATTCAATATTACTGCATATCGTTAAAAAAAAATTGGACCAAGCATCTCGTCGCGAATGGGAACTCTCATTGCCAGGCAACGTTAAGCCCACATTTGACGATATGACGACATTCCTTGATCAACGTGCAAGAGCGTTGGCTGCAGCTCAACTGCCAATGACATCTACTAGATCTAAGTTCGTTGTTAAGCCCAAACAGACAACAGCCAGTCATCATGGAACAACACGAGAACAATGCGCTATATGCAACGAAGGGCATTCGATCTATAGATGTTCTACCTTACTAAAGAGTCCTTGCTCCGAGCGTTGGATGCTTATCAAGAAGAATTCTTTATGTTTTAATTGCCTACGAAGTGTCATCTAGGTACAGAATGCAAAGCAGGCCACTGCAAAAAATGTACGTTTAAACACAATACTCTCCTTCATCAAGATAATCAGGAAAGCAAAGCCCATTCAATGATGGGAGAAGGTTCTGAAGTTGTCTCAAATATGTCAAGAAGATCAGTCAAACACTCGCAAGTTTTATTGGCAACCGCTCTTATTCAGGTTGTCGATTCCAGCGGACAGCTTCAGCCGGCACGAGCACTACTTGATAGTGCTTCACAAGCTAGCTTCATCACCGAGCGTTACGCTCAAAGGCTTCAATTAAAGCGCAACCACTTTAATGTATCAATCGGCGGAATCGGAGCTTCTGGATTGGGAACTTCACGTGGAAGCGTGGCTTTAGAGATTCGATCTAACGTCGACAAGGCTGTAAGACTCAAGGTCGAAGCATTGATCTTGAAACGTGTTACTGGAGATTTACCAAGCATGGCGTGCGACCCTACCAACTGGTCGCATCTTCTAGGATTACAACTAGCAGATCCACAGTTTCACACACCAGCTGAAGTGGACATTCTCTTGGGTGCAGATGTTTACATAGACATCGCTCGTAATGGCCAATGCAAGGGACCAACAGGAACCCCAGGTGCATTTAATACCGTTTTTGGGTGGGCTATTTCTGGACCCCAAGACTCGATTATCAGCAGATCGGATGTACACGTGCATCACTGCACCCTTGATAGCCAATTACAAAAGTTTTGGGAGATCGAAGAACTACCTTTTGAGAAGAAATTAACGCGATACTTCTGGCAAATACGTAGTTAGATTACCACTCAGTCATCAACCTCAAGTACTCGGTAGTTCAAGGGATTAAGCTGTTCGTCGTTTCTTAGCAAATGAACGACGTCAACAATCCCTGATCTATATGACCAATATCGAACCTTTATGAAGGACTATGAGGCTTTGGGACATATGGAGCTGATCAAGCCAAGCGAACTAACCAATGCTCATACGGTTTCCAATTACTACTTGCCTCACCATGGCGTGATCAAGGAAACAAGCACGACTACTAAGTTGTGAGTGGTTTCCGACGGCTCAGCCAAAACGTCTACTGGCTTGTCATTGAATGACATAATGATCGACGGCCCTAGGTTACAAGATGACTTAATCAAGTTGTTAATTCGGTTTCGTTTCAACCTTATTGCAATAACAGCAGATTTGGAAAAAATGTATCGGCAAGTCTTAGTACATCGTGAAGACTCGGACTTACAACGCATTATTTGGCGAAATAACATCAACGAACCTATCCAAGATTACAGGTTGTTGACAGTTACATATGGTACTGCTTCAGCGCCTTACTTGGCTGTCAAGGTTCTTCAACAACTAGCACAAGATGAGAAGGAAGAATTCCCATTGGCTTATGAAGCAATCACTCGAGATTTTTACATGGATGATCTCATGTCTGGTGAGAACTCAATCAGTCAAGCCTTGGCTTTACAATCAGAATTAATTCAAGCGACTAGTAAAGGAGGTTTCCGATTACGAAAATGGACCTCAAACGAGTCTATTCTATTGGAATCAGTGCCCACTGAAGATCGAGAGGTCGAAGCGTCACTAAATATTGACAAAGACGAATTCATTAGGACATTAGGTCTGTATTGGCATCCTGCATCCGATAAATTCACATTCATTGTGACGTCACCAAGTTCTAGACTCAAGGTTACTAAACGAAGTATACTTTCAGACATATCGAAAGTCTTTGACCCACTCGGAATTCTAGCGCCAATAATCATAAGAGCAAAATTACTTATGCAAGAAATGTGGCGACAAAAGCAGCAATGGGATGAAGAGTTACCTTTTTCTCTACGGCGGAAATGGCAAGAGTTCCGTGATGAACTTCCGGAAATAGAATCTCTCTCCGTTCAACGCTATATCTCTCAACCTGATCCAAAGACTATTTCTATTCAAGGTTTTTGCGATGCATCGGAAAAGGCATACGCCGCCGTTGTTTATTTGAAGACCACCAGTATCAACGGTCAAGATAAAACTCAACTAATCGCCAGCAAAACTAGAGTTGCTCCATTGAAACCAATTACAATTGCCAGACTGGAACTATGTGCAGCTGTCCTACTTGTTAATTTGATACAGTTAATCTTAGAGACGTTAAAGGTGAATATACCAGAAATCCACTGTTGGTCAGACTCAACAATAGTATTGGCTTGGATAGCATCATCTCCATCACGGTGGAAAAAATTCGTCGCAAATAGAGTTTCAATCATTCAGGAGACTCTTCCTTCAGCGTATTGGCATCATATACCTGGTAACCACAACCCGGCTGACTGTGCCTCGAGAGGTATTCAAGTTAGCCAGTTACGGGATTTTTCATTATGGTGGAATGGACCACAAAATCTGAATCAGTATTGACTTCGAAGACTGTCTTTCTGAAGAAAAGCGGGTACAAATAATCGCCGCAGATGGTCAAATCGACACAGCCCTACTCTCAAACTATTCTTCATTAACTACTCTGATTCACGTAACAGCGTACATACTTCGCTTCGTTCACAATACAAGAAATGGAACTTCTAAACGTAAGGGACCGTTAACAAAAGTAGAAAATGATCTTGCCTTACGTCATTGGATCAAGGCTATTCAAAATGAATATTTCCCCATCGAAATACAAAATCTTCGTCAAGATAAACCACTTTCTTCGAAGAGTAAATCTTATGTCTTCGTCCTTACCTTGACGACGATGATGTACTAAGAGTAGGTGGTCGCTTACGTCATGCCAAGATGCCAATAGATCAAATTCATCCAGCTATCATACCAAGACAAAGCAAGCTCACCGAGCTTGTTATCATCCATGAGCACCTGAAATATTTTCATGGCGGACCGCAGCTAATCCTCGCTAATTTGCAAAAACGATACTGGATTATAGGCGCTCGTAGCGCCATCCGCTATCACATTCGGCGATGTATTAGATGTGTACGTCACCAAGCCACCACAGTGCAACAAATAATGGGCGACTTACCTTCAGTGCGAGTCAACCCTTCTCGCGCCTTCCTCAAGTGTGGGGTGGACTACGCTGGTCCATTGTTACTAAAGGTTGTCAAGGGTCGTGGTAATAAAATGTTCAAAGCATACATCGCCGTTTTTGTTTGTTTCACAACTCGAGCTTTGAATTTCGAATTGGTTAGCGATATGTCAACCAACGCGTTCATAGCAGCGCTAAAACGTTTCGTATCGAGGAGAGGAAAACATTCAGTTATGTTTAGTGATTGCGGAACCAATTTCGTAGGAGCAAACCGAGAATTGAAGGAGTTCATCAGACACCTAACGACAACAACAAGCAATGACCAAATCACAAGATGGTTAGCAGACCAAAGCATAACTTGGCATTTTAATCCACCAGCCGCTCCCCATTTCGGAGGAATTTGGGAAGCCGGAGTAAAATCGATGAAACATCACCTTTAACGCGTCATAGGTCAAAACAGTCTTACCTATGAAGAAATGGAAACTTTACTTTGCCAAATAGAAGCCTGTGTGAATTCAAGGCCACTGACAGCTCTTAGTTCAGATCCTGATGACCTACAAGCTCTGACCCCGGGACATTTTTTAATTGGAGACACATTAACAGCGATTCCCGAAGAAGATTTGACATCCGAAAAGGTCAACAGACTAACACGCTGGCAGTTAGGCCAAAAAATATTTCAGCATTTTTGGAAACGCTGGCAAAATTAATACCTCACGCGTCTTCAACAAAGACCGAAATGGACACAACCACGCGAAAATCTTCAAGTAGGGAATCTAGTGTTACTGAAAGACGAAGTTCTTCCTCCTACTAAATGGAAGTTGGCTAGAATTGTCGATATTCATCCGGGTGTCGAAGAATGCGTACGGGTTGCTACAGTAAAAACAGCAGAAAAGACTTTCATAAGACCAGTTGTCAAATTATGTCCGCTCCCATTGGATTAAGTAGTTTAAATTTTGTGTGTATAACAATTGTCTTTTTTAAAATATTCATTTCAAGGTGCCGGAATGTTTAGGCTAATATATCTGTATCGAGTAATATTCGAAATGCGAATCATATACCCCTAAAAATATAAATATAAAGTTTGGATATGTAAAACCATTGAGCCATCAAAGAAGAAACAAGCCGCCTCGATAATCTCGTATTGGTATTGCCCTTCGACCTTCATTCTTTTTCACGAGAAACTGTAAAATTGTAATTTCCCACGGGTCAGTGTTTTAGTGAGTTGGACGCTAGAGGGCGAAAATAGTTTAGTTTTCGGAGAGACTTGGTCGAGGATAGATATAACAATGCTAGCGCGAGCCGCCGTAGTTCGATGTAACGGTTTTTCAATGTTTAATGTTATTATTTTCGTGAATTAAAGACAGTTCGTTTATTACGTTGCGTTTGATTGTTTTACTCATTTGTACACGAACATACGTGCAATGTACATCCAGATAAACACCAGATTCCAACTAGATTTTATGTATGATATTCGTACGTGCAAAATACGGCTGATTTAACACTACCCCAATCTAGTGTTTCATATCCCATATATATACGTACAAAGTACATGTATATTAACACTAGAATACAACTAGGTTGTTATGTATGATATTCATACGTGCAAATAACGTGTGATTAAACACTACTCCAATCTAGTGTTTCATATCTTATTTATATACGTGCAATGTACATACAGCTACACACTAGATTCCAACTAGATTTTATGTATGATATTTATACGTGCACAACACGTGTGATTTAACAGTACCCCTATGTAGATGTTTCATAGCCCAAATATGTACGTGACTAATACGTATATAAATATTTCAACACGTTATATCAACCATAAATACCAAATATCCACGAAATGCACACGTGCTTTTGCTACCTGGGTTTGATTAAATAGCTAGCAGGTTTGTTAACGCCAGGGCTAAACATTGGATATTTAAACGATGTTTCGGCGTGCTTAACATCGTTACTTTTTCAATCGATATTTAAATGAAAGCTTATTAGCGAGAGCACTAAAATAAAGATCAATTTAGAAACTCCCATAAAGCCTCAATTTGTTTCCAGGTAAAGGAACGAATCACGCAAAGTAGCGAGGTCCCTCAAAATGCGAATCTAGTTTAATGGTGATAGTTTTTTTCGAGAAATTTTTCTATATAAGTAAAGTATATAAACCTAATAGCAGGCTATAACGAATGTTCAAGAAGATATTGTTTTAAAAACGTTCGATATGGCAAGCAGCTCTTTGTTTTTCTTATAACATTTAAAGATGGTCTGGGGAAAAGATGAAGAAACTCTTAGCTCATTGACGCTTGAATTTAACATTTGAAAATCGAGACCACCGAGTTTGGTGGAATCTAAGCGTTCTTAAGTGAAATAGCGAATGGTTTTCTATCCAATTGCCATTAAAGACTAACGAACAAAATAGTTATTAAACTAAAGCCACGCGACACGAGTGACGTTGAAATCGTCGTAAGATTTCGGCAAAGTTGTTAGCAATCCCTTAAAATAACTTGTGGGCACCTTTAAAAAAACTCCTAATCTCTAGTTTTTTACCAAAATTTTAATTTGTATATTTTTTTAAAAACTGTATTTAAATGGTTGCAATAAATGTTTTTGGGTTGTTCGACTGCGACTTGCAAATCTGATAGTCATTCTTTTTCTTATGCACGCGGCTCTACAATTGGTGACTCGAGACTCGTAACGCATCCCTGGTTCATTCAGTCATTATTCCTTCACCGGTAGACTTACGAAAAAGCCATCATGTCTAAAGCCACACCTGAAGGAGACGATAACTTTTCTGCACTCTCGGAACAAGTTCAACAGCTATCGGAACAACTCAGACAGGCCTTGTCATCGAGAGATCAGCTCACGCAAGACAGCTCTATGAATCAAGAAATTGCCCGTGTTTCAATCAAGTTGCCACAGTTCTGGAGGGAGAACCCTGATCTATGGTTTTCCACGATTGAGTCACAATTCCGGATCCACCGCATTACTTCAGATCAATCAAAGTTTGATTATGTGCTACAATCCTTGGACCAAACGATCATTCCATACGTCTCCGACATTCTGAAAAAACCACCGGAGGCCCCATATCAAGCAATTAAGTCAAGAATCATTGCGTCGTTCAGCGAAACGGACGAGAAAAGACTACGGACGCTTCTCGGCGGAATGCTGATCGGCGACCAAAAACCTTCGCTTTTCCTACAGACGTTGAGGAATCAAGCCGGATCACAAGCAAACGACGCTATTTTAAAGTCATTGTTTTTGGACCAATTACCCGAGCAAGTCCGTGGCATCCTGGTCATGAGCAACGAGAGTGACCTGGATAAAATTGCCGCCCAAGCAGACAAGGTCGTCGAAACTTTACGGCCGAGTACCATATCCGCCGTGACCTCGCAAACATCCACTTTTCGAGAAGCGTCGCCCATCGAGCACCTCGTACAACAGATCAACGAGTTAAACAGGAAATTCGAATCGTTCAGCCGCGGGCGCACCCAGCATCATGGAAGAGACTACTCTAGCGGGGAACGCAACCGTTCACGATCACGAGGACGCAGTTTCAACCCAAGAGGGAAGCTCTGTTTCTACCATTTCCGTTTCGGCGAAAAAGCAAATAAATGCCAGGATCCCTGCGATTGGAAGCGGAACTCTTCACCACAAAGACGTTCGGATCCGGAAAACTAAGTGGCCGGTCGGGTTTAGCGGCGACCGACAATCCTGGCCTAATTTCTCGTCGTCTTTTCATTTTTGATAAAACATCACAGCGTAAATACTTGATTGACACCGGAGCTGACGTATCTGTAATCCCACCCACTAATCAAGATAAGCGTCACATAAATCGTCACGTACAACTCTATGCAGCCAACGGAACGCCAATCAGGACGTACGGGACGAAACTCCTGGAACTTGATCTCGGACTACGTAGATCTTTCAAGTGGAAGTTCACCATCGCAGACGTGGGAAAACCGATCATAGGAGCTGACTTCATGACGAATTTCCACCTCTTACCTGATTTAAAATTGATGAAATTGGTGGACAGCTCAACGTCACTCGCCGCTCGCTGTGACGTCCTTGATTACCCGGCCAGAGGAATTACTACGATTTCCGGTTCATCAGACTTTCACAAAATCCTTGCTTTATATCCTGAGATTACCCGTCCATCGGAAGTCCTACGGCAGCCAAAACATAACGTTTTCCACCACATCGAAACCACTGGACCACCAGTAGCAGAACGGGTTCGCAACCTTGATCCGAAAAAACTTTCGCTTGCGAAAAAAGAATTCTGTTTCATGATGGAACAAGGGATTTGCCGGCCATCAAAGAGCAACTTCGCAAGTCCACTTCTTATGAAGCGTAAGAAAAACGGCGAATGGCAACCGTGCGGGAATTTCCGAGCTTTGAACAAACATACCCGTCCTGACCGATATCCTTTGGCTGTTCTAAACAACTTTACCGCAAACTTCGCTGGATGTCAAATATTTTCGAAATTTGATCTCGTCAAAGCATTCCATCAAATACCCGTTCACCCCGACGACGTTCACAAGACAGCCGTCATCACCCCATTCGGACTGTTCGAGTTTTTACGAATGCCGTTTGGTCTGTGCAACGCCGCCCAGTCGTTCCAAAGATTTATGGATGAAGTCTGTAGGGGTTTGGATTTCGTGTTCGTTTATGTTGACGACATCGCCGTGGCATCCCCCAATGCGGAGACGCACAAGGAGCATTTGCGGTTACTTTTTGACCGGTTTAAAGACTACGGGATCATCATAAATCCTTCGAAGTCACAGCTCGGCATGGAAGAACTCGAGTTCCTTGGTTTCTTGGTCAACGCAAATGGTATATCCCCGTTACCTAGCAAGGTCAAGGCCATCGGCGAGTATCCTAAGCCCAAGACAATCTCTGAGTTACGAAGGTTTCTCTGTATGGAGAATTTCTATCACCGGTTCATCAAAAATGCCGCTAATCTCCAAGCACCTCTCAACGAATATTTGAAAGGGGCGAAGAAGAACGACAAAACCAAGGTCAAGTGGACTACTGAAGCTGAAAAGGCGTTTGAAGACTGCAAAACCGCTCTGCAACAGGTCGCAATGTTGGCACATCCGAGGGCAGAAGCGTCCTTGGTTCTCAAGGTTGACGCGTCAGATTTCGCAATTGGGGCCGCTTTGGAGAAGCGGGAAGGATCTGTGTATGAGCCGCTTGCATTTTTTTCTCGCAAGCTGTCGGAACCGCAATTGAAGTACAGTGCCTACGACCGTGAACTTTTAGCAGCATATTCAGCAATCAAGCATTTCAAACACATGCTCGAGGGTCGACCATTCATACTTTATACCGACCACAAGCCATTAACCTTCGCTTTCAACCAGAAGCTCGACAGGGCGAGCCCAAGACAAGCCAGACACCTCGACTACATTGGACAATTTACAACGGATATCCGCCATATCAAAGGAGTCGAGAATACAGTCGCTGATGCCTTATCTCGTATTGAGATTAATTTCATGGAAATGGGATCTCTCGATTTCCAGGAATTGGCTAAAGCGCAAGAAATGGATGAAGAGCTACAGGCTTTTCAAAAATCAAAGACGGATTTGAAATTGATGAAGGTGGAAATACCCGGCGCTAAAACCAGTTTGTTTTGCGATGTGTCAACGGGTAATAATCGGCCCTATATCCCACAACAATTCCGGAAACAAGCTTTCCGCAACATCCACAATTTGTCTCACCCTGGGGTCAGCGCAACTCGGAAGTTAATGACTCAACGTTTCGTTTGGCCGTCGATGAATTCCGATATAGCCAGATGGGTGAGGGAGTGCATTCCTTGCCAAAGAAATAAAGTTAACAGACACACTGTCAGTCATCATGGTAATTTTCCGCTCCCAGCACGAATGTTCACCGACGTCCACATAGATCTGGTTGGGCCGTTACCACCGTCAGAAGCATTTCCAGTCAATGGTTGCACCGCCGAGATCGTCTGCCGAGCTTTCTATGCTGGTTGGGTTTCACGTTTCGGTTGTCCCGACACCGTCTATTCCGACCGGGGTCGACAGTTTACTAGCTGTATTTTCAAGGATCTCGCTAGTTATTTGGGGGCGAGACATCAACTAGTAACAGCGTTCCACCCGCAAGCAAACGGCATGGTCGAGAGACTACACAGGCCACTCAAGGCTGCTCTCGCGGCACATGGGGACAACCAATGGACGAAAACGTTGCCTTCCGTCCTACTGGGTCTTCGAACGGCGATAAAAGAAGACATTAATTCTTCAGCTGCTGAAATGGTTTATGGCGAAACAATCAGGCTTCCTGGGGATTTCTTCCGTCCAAGTCCTTCGCGTCAACTTCCCGAAGAGTTCCTGGGCATCCTGCGAAAGGTCATGGATTCACTGCGCCCAAGTCCGGCATCGAACCACGCCAAGCAAAAAGTTTTTGTTCACGACGATCTGCTGAAATGTTCACACGTTTGGATTAGGAATGATACCGTGCGGAAGCCATTACAGCCGAAGTACGACGGCCCATACCGGGTCATCGATAGACACGTGAAATTCTTCAAGTTGCAAATCAAAAATCGAGAAGATCATGTCACCATTGATCGATTGAAACCCGCATTCCTTGAGCCTGAGCTTCTGTTGGAGGAACCTGGGGCGACTACGGCCTTTGTCGAACCAAAGATGTTTTCGAAGAAGGTATCGTTTGCCGACGTGGAACCAGGATCTAAAAATTATCAGACACGGTCCGGTCGTGTTTCAATGCCAGTCATCCGGTATCATTGTCATTAGAGCGGGAGTAATGTGGGCACCTTTAAAAAAACTCCTAATCTCTAGTTTTTTACCAAAATTTTAATTTGTATATTTTTTTAAAAACTGTATTTAAATGGTTGCAATAAATGTTTTTGGGTTGTTCGACTGCGATTTGCAAATCTGATAGTCATTCTTTTGCTTATGCACGCGGCTCTACAAACTCTCAAGAAGGATGCTCGCGGCTCAATTTTCCTGTAGGTTCATTTGTAAGTGTAGCCTCATATTACCAAGTATTTTTATTAATAGAACAATTTGGCCATACTGTAAACTGGATAGTGTCAAATTTATATTGGTTTTTATGTTACATTTCTTTGAAAAATATCAAAGAGACTTTTTGATATCTATTGTTTTGATTGTTTTAGGATCAATCTCAGTTTATAGTTGTAATAAAAAATTTAAGTTATGTATTTAATTTTTATAATTTAAGAATTTATTTTAGTTTTCTAAAAGAGCATTCATTTGAATACACGTTGGTTCGTACCATAAAGAAGGCGTTGCAATTTTGACAAATCCCGACGGGCAACACCAACTGTTTGTTTATTCTGAATTATTAATTTGCATCAATGCAAAATCGCAGGTTGTATGAGTTAGAAAAGTACCATTCAATTTGCTATTGATATTAAAATTAGTTTAGGGTGACATCCGTTAATTAAATATTATTTTAAGTATATGAATAATTTAAGCATTATAGTATCTCAGCTTTGATATTTTATAAATTGCCTACGTAGAAACTTTCGTTTTAGAAAGGTTAACTGTTTATAGTTTCGGGTTTCGCAATCATATCTTCAAATTGAAAATGTTTTACTTTCTTACTCAAAGGGGAGAGAAAATTCTTAGCCTGTAGCATGATCTTGAGAATAATGAAATTATTTAAAAAAAAAGTGAGAATGTCGGATATAGTGAAGAGCAATGGCTGGTTCTTGTGGCACGACACAAAGTTTAAACTGTCAGCGGTAGGGTTCACACGCTACCTATGGCAGTAGGTCCGAGGATAATAATGAGACCAGCTAACGAACGGGTGATTAAGGGGTGATCTAAAATCTCATCAGCATAAAATTTCTGACTCAAAAATAACTGAGTAAACTATCTCAATTATATCTATATATTTAAATTTTTTTCCCAGTGAATTACAACCTCTTTTAAGAGCAACTCTCGAGGCGAGCATTTTCCATTGAAATACGCGGCCAGTCAGGGTGGTCAATAATATTGTATTATTACGAAAACATGGCATGATTATGTGCCATGTCAAAGTTGATGGTAAGATTATCAATAAACATTTCTTAGAAAACTCAGAGCCGTTCCTGTATTTGCTTATAAGAAAGCTTGTTAAAAGTGTTACGCGTAGGTCTAGCCTAGGCTTTAACAGAAGGTGAAAGGTATCCTTTTTTTACTCATAGGAAAAGAGGCATTAGCGGAATTAGATGGAAGTATGCCAAAATCTCTGGGATTTATTGGTGCTGACACTGTATTATTTCATCAATGTGCTGACCCTCCTGCTGCAAACATTACAACATGTAGCACAAGCAGCAGCTCGCAGGAAAGTCTGCTAGAGGCTGAAGGTGCAGCAAACCAAGGTAGTTTTAGAATCATTTTTCATTTAATATATAAATATTTAATTGATATTTATTCCTTGAACAGCCAAATTTCCTGATAGTGCTATAAAGCTCCTCGTAGATAAATATGCAGAATATCTTCCCGAAATTGGCACTATGAAGAGCTTTAAACTTAAAAAAAACATACGTGGTAAAAAATTTCAAATGATATTAAAGATATTTAGGATTTAAACTTTAATGCTGCACAATGCGATAGTGTAAAGAAGAGGAAAAAACAAACTCGATTACAATAAAAAATCGAGATCTACACGAAAGATCATTGACTTCGAAGATGTCAAATATTGCTGCCAGCTAGGAGCAACAAACACATCACCCCACGCAACGAGAACGCAACCCGTCAAAAGTCGTGCATTTTCTCGTGTACAGTTTTCATTGGATAGACGCTTTAGCACCTGCTGCCGTCGGAAGAAGAAAATTCTGAAATTGTCTTCCCCCTCGCCCGTAAAACGTTCAGCGTAAAGGTTCGTCCAATGAAATTTGTACAAAGCACTGCGTTAGCGTGTTTAAAGGCTAGCTGCGTTCTACTTGTGTTTGTTGCTCCTAGCTGCCAGTGATGCCAGTCTGATGCCTGAAGTTATGAGAGGTGTTGGAAAAGTAACAATAACGCCTAAACGCCGTAACTCCTCTCCTCAGATAACAGTGACAAGAAAGCAAACTTTATTGCTGAAACTAGTCTAAAAGTAATTATTGGTATAATCATGAAGAACCAAGTTAGGCTTAGTGATAGAAATTAAAAACCTTTCATTTCACCCAATCTTTTTAAAGCAGTTTCAATTCACCCAATCTTCTTAAAGCAGTTTCCTTTGGTCCAACACCATTGACAGCTTCTATTTCTTCGTCTCCCTCTGCTTCAAGAGTGTAATCCCATTCGTCGCCTTTATCGATACATAAATTATGTAGTACGCAGCAAGCCGAAATAAATCTGTTGGTCTTATCTACGGTGTCGAAACCGTTGTTATAGAATTCCAATACCGAATTTGGTATTAAATACCCGTTGTGCATTTGTAAAATTGCCTTAATCCCTGTAGGGTGTAATTAACCATTCACGGAGAGCATCGGCTGCGTCTCCTACTAAATGGAACTGATTTCCACATATGCCAGAAATTTCTTGACTTATGATGGATAATTTACAAACCCTTGAATCGATAAATCTTCAACTTGCGTCGCAAATGCCTTCAAGCGTTAACGATGTCCCATCGTGTCTATTTACATATGTATATTTTAATTTATGGGCAGGTGTACGAATTGTAATGTAGCTTCCGTCTACACACCCTAAAACACCTGGGAGTCTTGTTACCTGTTTATTTAAGAAATTTCATTTGTAATTTACCACGTCAAATATTAATACAGCTTTAAATGCTATTGCCGCTTCTTCCTTTTTTCGGGACTTCTTGGAAATTTAATTTCCACTGGGGCCACAGATTCAAAATAATCCATAACGCGATCAGTTACCCTCAGCAATGTGGTTTCTCCTATACCAAACAGACTGGTAACATCTCTCAGAAATCCTTTGTTTCCAGCAAACCTTAAACCAATTTTTGTATTAAATTACTATTACTATGAACTAATCCGCAATGGAAGCAAAATACCACAAAAAAGCTGACATCACCGGACTACCACCATGCGTGGCATCATCTTAAATTGGACCATAAGATGTGCGTTTGTGATATTATCCGTCCGGTATATTAGCGTCCAATTGTACGATTGAGGACTTACTCCGTAGCTGCGTTAAACTTTTCTCAAAAAAAAAATTATCATTTATTATTTCGGTGATTTCCCAATATTTCATGGTCCGTCCGAAAACTTTCCGTCTATTTCCACTCGCGTCTATCTACAGGTTGACTTGACGTAAATATGCTTATTATTACTAGGCTTAGATCTACGATTGGCAATCGAACCATACAGCGCCATTTATGACCTAAGAACGGGGCAACTGTCTTTGCATACGCGCGCATTGTATATCTTCACCTATCGATGGCCAAACTTGTTTTTCTGTTCGAATTTGAATGCTTTGGTAGCCCTGGGTTGAATGGATTGAGCAAAAAGCAGTTGGAGAGAACGCAAGCGTTTATATTTTCACAGAATAAGAATGTTCTGTTTTTTAGTGTAGTTTCGTTCTTTGTTTCTTTGTTGGCTAGTTGTGTATGGAACCTCGTAAACCCTAACATTTATAAGATTAATGGAATATAATAGCATATACTGGCGCGGATACGATGTAAATCGTTCCGTTATGGTTAATGGTCAATTTAAATGGTTCCATTTTTTCCTCGTCGAAGGCCTTTTTCATAGTGTGACACTCGAGTAGGCCCCCTAGGGTATTTTATACTCTATTTGAAATTAAACTCTAACCTCGGCATCCAAAACCTTATCGCTTCGTATAATATAAATAAAGTTATTTAATGACTAGTATTTAACGTAATTCGCTAAATGTTTAGTACAAAATACCGACCCTTTATCGGTACCATACGGATCTTTTTCGGGGTCAAAATAAAATAGTTATTTTATCGGTCTGACGGGAATTCTACAATTACATTTGTAGGGGCTCATCCAATTCCAGCACTTCACGTTAGGTATAGCGTGTAGTTCGATCTCAATTTCATTATCAAGGCCGTGTTCTTACAAACTTTCATTGAGCCCCAATATGAGTTTTCGTACTTTACTATAACGTAGAATATTTCCATTCTCATCTTTCTCCGCTTTGATCTTAGACGCTTTTATCAATATTTTAAAATACGTAAACGGTTGCACGTTTTTACCTCTCCGAGGGGACAAAGTCCCCTAGGGGGGGTTATACAATCACCGTGTCTGTCTGTCTGTCTGTGGGTCTGTCTGTCAGGCCGGCGAACGCGTTCGCATTTTCGGGGCAAAGGTTAATCATTGCGTACGCAGTTTCTCGAAGGGTTGGAAAAACCACCGTGTGACGGTGAGCGTTAAAGGATTTATTTGCGGTTTGGTTTGGTTGGTCTTTTTTTCGTCAACGCTCACGGTCGCGACAGTTTTAATTCAGTTTGATTGGATATTTCGTTATTGTAATGTTTATGTGTAGGTGGTGAATGTTGATTTCGTGTTGTGACGGTTGTGGGTGTTGAGTTTGTTGTATTTGTGTTATGATGGTTGTGGATGTTGAGTTTGTTGTGTTTGTATGGGCGTTTTCTCTCCAACTTCTTCTTAATGACTTTGGGACGGACCGAGTGCTGAGTGTTATGCAACCTCTCAACGTCCAATGGCAGGGTTTCCACCAATTGTACACGGTATTCGTCTTAGTATCAATTTGCGATTTTTTGTCGCCGGCCGGGAATCGAACCCGGGTCTGCCTCGTGCAAGAGATGTACTCAGCCACCAACGCTTGTTAATTTACGGTGTTTTTCTAAAAAACAGCTTTGGCGAATGTCCTTTACAAAGTTATACCGTTAGGTACTATAATTTATTCTACATCATTTTAAATATTTATAAATTATATTAATCTTATATTTAATGAAATATTTATTAATTATATTAATCTTATATTTAATGAAATATTTATAAATTATATTAATCTTATATTTAATGAAATATTTATAAATTATATTAATCTTATATTTAATGAAATATTTATAAATTATATTAATCTCATATTTAATTAAATATTTATGAAATATTTTAGTATTTTAATGTAAAATTTGATCGTGATCAGGAATTGAACTCGGGTCGCATTGTAACAATGCGGATAGTTCACTGCCGAGCCATTGACTTCCTTAGGGAAAATATTAAAGTAAAGGAACCATTATGATAAGGCGGGTTTTTTTACTAAACGGATTAATACAATATCTGTATATATTGTTTATTGAACTTTGTTTGTTTATTCTTTGGTACGGTTTTATGTTTTGTTTTAAATTTTTGTTAAATTCTTAACAAAATTTCGTTAAAACACAAAAAGTAGTTCATTGTTACCTTTTAATAACGCGTAGAAAAAGGATAATTATTCAAAACTCCTGCGGAAACTATATCAAAGTAATATTTTAGCGCCACCGTATGGGGAACTATCAATTAACCCGGTAAAAAATATAATCTCTTCAATTTTTCGAACTTTAGTCAAATCTCGACGGGTAAAAAAAACGCAAAATAAAAGTATATAAAGCCGTTGCCGTCAGTATAGAAGAAATCGTCTTTCTTAGTTCTTGGCTGTCAGACGAGCTACTACAGGACGGGGTCGTAGTGTCGGTCAAAAGTTATGAGGTAACTCTGCGGTTTTAATTAGGATGTTCGGTCTTCGGTCAAGAAAAGAGTTAAATTATGTTTCGCGTTTGGAACGTGAGTGAATGGACTTAAGTGTATGAACAGTGCGTGTTTAAGACTGAAAGTGTTAAAGTAATTGTGAACTAACTCAAGTCAGCTGTAAGATAAAATTGATTGTTATTATTTTTAGAATTGGAATAACCTAATTATACCCTTTAAATTATCAACTCAACCTGTGAGGCTAATTAAGTAGATTGGGAGTAATTAGTAGCGAACATCTCTCAGCTGTTAATTAAGACAGAGTTTATAGTTAGGTAGTTTGAATTTAGTTAAAATTACTCAGTATAATTTATGATATTTACTTAAGTGTAAGTGTGTTTTGGTTTATGTTTCAATCACGATGAACTAAGACAAATCTAGTCTTAGACACTTGAGTACCAGTTCTGTACAATTACGTAGAAGTGATATATATTGTTGTGCCATTGATGAAAGTTAAATCTAGAACGTTCCATAGACTGTTCTGAATAAAAATAAACATTTATAATTTTGCATAATTCTGGTTGCCATTTTATTTTCTAATCACTCGCCCACAACATTACAGTTCTGGCAATCCCGAATCAAATAAATTTTCGATATAACGGCGACGGGAAATTATTATCGTAAATTTATCGCGCGGCCTTAGGGAATATTCTTTTAACCAAATTTCGATAAACTATTGTTTAATTAAAATCGGCCGTATTCCGTTAAAATTATAAACCAAAAAGCGAACGGTCGTTATAATACCCTCTGTAGATATTTCTTTCATTAAAATTTGCTTCGTTTTATATTCAACTGATAAACTTGTAAAAAGGGTTTAATTCAATTGTGCATTTTTATAGTACGTCTAACTCACTGTTGTAACTACTTAACTTATGATATTCTGAATAAATTAAAATTGGCCGTTTCGTCTCAATTATTTTAATTAAAATTAAAATTTTATACCGGGCGGGATAGAACTGAGATAACATTTTTAACAAAAAACTCTAAATTGCGGAGATCTATCTTTAAGGGTTATCTCTAAATTAATACCACTAGGGACCATTCTTCCGAGGAGAGGTATATTTTGGCTTGCCAACTTGTATTAATTAACATTAAACTAAATATGACGGAAACACATGCGAAACAATTTTCCCGCGCATTTCTAACGGTATTAATTGAACGGTTATTAACAAATATTTATATATATATGGCAATATATAGTTTTTTTGTAATTTATTTTATTTTTTTCAGTCGTATATTTTTATCTATTGTGTGTTTAGCGTATTTATTTTTCAAGCGTAATCGTTCATTTATGGAGAAAATTTCGAGTTGTATACATCGTGCTCTTACATTTATGTTGCTCTGGTTTTTAACTGGGTCGTCATTACTTCGTAATTTATTTCAAAAATTTTCTCGACGGATTAAGATGTTTAATGCAGTTCACCAATTGGGTTTGTTTGTTTTTATTTATAAAGAGCTCTAACTATTTCGTCTACGGTCATTTATTGTGCGTTGTAAGCCGTGTATTTCTAACGGTAAGGTGTTTTTCGTTTTTCCTTTCACATAATTTTTTCAACTTTCAGTATTTGGGTTTATTTATTCTTGATTTCGAAGTATTTGGATTGACTTGTTTCTTGGTTGAATATTCTTTTATATTTTTCTATTGGCTATTTTTGTTGTTGTTTAGTACGTCTAACTCACTGTTGTAACTACTTAATTTATAATATATCAGCAGAGATAAGAGGGTTAAAGAGTAGAAGAACCCGTTTGTGGTCAACTTAGTTAGGTTTTTGTCTATCGGTACTTTTGAACCGCTAAGGGTCATTTATGATTACAATTTCAAGTGGTTTACTTCACGCTTTTTTCGTTTCGCTTACTTTACTCGTAACTTCGTATTTTATTTTACGTGTTTTCTTATCGGATTTATATGTGTGATACATTTTCATTAATGTGGTTACGTTGTATTTATTTATTTTGAGATATGCACTGTTGTTTAGCCTTCACTATTCAGTTAAGGGTTTTTTCTGTGCGTTATAAGCCGGGAATAGTTAACGGTAAAGTGTTTTTGGTTTTTTCTATTATTATTTCCATTACCGTGGGTATATGGATTGACGTTTTCTGGAATTCTAAGTACTTTAATTAACTTGTTACTTGGTTGGGTTCTTATGATATATTTTTCTTTTGGTTAGTTTTCTTGTTTCTTTTCGTCTATCGAATGTGTTGATAATGTGGGGGATAATTCATTCACAGTCCACTTAGTATTCTGTTTGATAAAATCATTTAATTTTAGTAAAGTACTCACCAAAGCTTTGGGAGGAATCATAAATATTATATGTTTTGAACTAGGGTCATTATACCAAAAGTACATAAGCTTAAAATATTATACAATTTGAAATTTTAAAAAGTTAATAAAGAAATTAAAGGTTTCATCGACAATTGTGTTACTATACTTACGAAATTGACGGAAAAATAAACTCAAAATTTGATTTTCTTAAAACCGTTCGACTAACCAAAGCCGCTTCAAAATGTTTGCTTCAAAATCTACGTCACAACCGTTCGCGCCACTGCCGACACTAGGTCGCGCCGGTCATATGTCTGCAATTTCGGTAGGTTATTACTTTTTGTGCAACTTTGCTTAGTACTGTTCAAACTTGCCGTGATTATTCGTACAATTTGGATCAAAAACATATAAACGTAGTTCATTTCGTGCAACATTAAACCGAAGCGTGCCAATTAAGCAAGTATTTGTATTATGTGTGCAGATTTGATCACTAGCGTGAAAACCTGGAATGTCGCGTTATGAGTTGTTCAAAGTTGGTCAAATTCGTCCAAATTTGGTTCACCTCTGTCCTCGTATCCATACATGGGCAAAACTCCGGAGGGGGCCTCCGGAGTTCTGGAGGGAATACGAAAAACCTCCGATATTGGCTGGAGTTTGGAGGGGAAAATTAATTGCAATAGTTATGAGAATTGAGGGTGGATGCATTATTCGGAGGGTCGCACTCCAGAAAACCGTTATACAATATGTCATTAATCCCTCAATCCTCCGACGCAAAGGTTAACCCTCCGTAGGCAGACCCTCAGCCCTCCTTAGCACCAGTTTAACCCCCCCGTAGGCAGACCCTCCGCCCTCCGGAGTACCAATGAAACCCCCCGTAGGCAGACCCTCAGCCCTCCGGAGCAAAGGTGTGCCCACCGTAATAAGACCCTCAGCCCTCCGGAGAAATAGTGTGCAGCCCGCAGTCAAACCCTCTGCCCTCCGGAGAAAAGGTGTGCTATCCGTTATAAGATCCTCAGCCCTCCGAAAAAAAGGTGTACCCTCCTTAATCGGACCCTTAGCCCCTCAGCCCTCCGGTGCATAGGTGTGCCCTCCTTAATCGGACCCTCAGCCCCTCAGCCCTCCGGTGCATAGGTGGGCCGTCCGTAATAAGATCCCAAACCTCCGAAGCTAGAACCTCAACCCCCCTTTAAAGGGTATATATTTATACAAAATACAGTGGCGAATCGAGGCACCCGCATACATGGGAACACCTCTGCAGGACTCTGTGGGCCTCATTGAAATTAACGTTATGCCCTCCGACGTTCCCTCCGGAGTTTTGTCCACGTATGGGCACCCGTAGACCTCCACAATTGAGGTGAGCCTTAAAGTTCAGGGGGAGCTATTCATTTCAATTTACTGGAGGGGGATATATTTTTAAAATAATACTTTTCTAGGCTAATACCCTAGACACCACCACAGGCCCTAGTCAGCTTGCGACTTTTAATGCCTTATTTACCGGTGGCCGGGTTACAATGCGTAGGAAGGTAGTGGCATTAAGCCGTTCATGCCACGCAAGCTAGCCGATAGCTCCCTACACTAACTATTACCGTTATCCTCGGCAAGTTTTTATGGAAGGGGAAACTGAAGATCTCGGGGAAACCCCTTTTACCAGTGGGGAGATAACTGGCGATTAGCATTTTTCTACATGAGCTTACTTCTTACAAAGAGAATACCCGAGGTGATAATCACCGATTTGGTTGAGACTAGCTGGGTATGTAGACCTTATTGTAACATGAAATTTCACCAAGTGAAAAGTTGCAATGGGCCTTAGTTTTGCCATGTCAACCGAAAATGTTTTTTACAACACAATATGTCAATTTTCCCATTGAAAATAACATGAGAATCTGTGCATTTCTAAGGTTCCAAATTTTGATCAAATTGACCAAAATTCATCAAAATAACATAAAATTAATTTCATTTGTCAATTTAGATCTAATTTTTTTGGTTTTGAATTTTTCATTTTTTTTTAAATTTTCACAGGGAGGACCCTAAGAAGTGCTCAAATTCCCATGTTATTTTGAATGGGAAAATTTACCTACTGTGTTGTCAAAAACATTTTCGGTTGCCATGGCAAAACTAATGCCCATTGCAATTTTACCTTATGGAAATTTCATGTTACCATAAGGTCTACATACCCACCTAGCCGTGCATTCCGAAGGCGTAGAAAGGGGTAGGAATTATTGGCAAAATATAGTACAAGTTTAGTCAGAGTAAATGCATTGCGGATAACCTAACACGTTCAAAAAAGGCGATTTGGGCGGATGTGTTTATTTTTAAGGTTGGTTGTTTTGTTTCAGAAACGACACTCGTCTATATTTATTGAGCATAAGCATTATTGAACATACAATCTTAAAAGCGCTTGCAACCTTGTTCGCATTATAAAAAAGTATCGACCCATTTGTGTAGTTCATACATATAAAGCGACAAACGACAATGACACTGTCACCGCTTTTGTGTAACCTTGACGAAGAATCTCTTTCAGGAGCCTAAAGCTAAGACCCATTGAAAATCAATACGTTACTAAAGGTGAAAAAGATGCTTAATTTGGCCAAATAATGAATAAATTTGATGACTTGGATGTTTCAATTAAATTTATCGCTATTGACGTAGCCTGGCAGTCACACACGTTGGCTAACCTACGGAGGGAACGTCGAAGGGCTGGAAAGCATAACGCTAATTTCAATGAGGCCTACAAAGCCCTCCAGAGGTTTGCCCGAAGCGGAGGTCTCTACTATGCCTTTTGCAGAGGCGTAGTGAGGGGGGGCAGGGGGGCATCCACCCCTGGCGCTGTTGGCCAGGGGGGCACACAAGGGGCGCCCACAGTATTAAATCGTATATTGGATTATATACTAAAGTTATTGTTAGGGCAGGTGGGGGGCCCAAATTTTGGAGTTTTGCCCTGGGCGCCAAATAACCTCACTTCGCCACTGGCCTTTTGCCTTTCAGAATCTGGAACCAAAGTACCACCCTATATCTTTTGCCCCTCCGTAGGCAGTGGCGTACCTAGGCTTGGGCGGTCCGACCCGGGCGGCATTTTCTAGGGAGCGGCATTATTCATTCAAGAAAAAAAAATGGCATGTTTTTAGTAATGGTTAACGTCAGGGCCGGTTTGAACTTTTGTGGGGCTGTTGCAAAGTGCATTTGCAGGGCTCGAGACTTCGTAAAAGTTCCCTTCTTTTAGCAGTTTTTACCCAACTTAATCAACGTTTTTATTTCGATTAGTAATTAAAGGGATAATGAAATGGTAAAATAAACTACTTTCAGTCAATTCCGCTTCCAAAATAAACCTCCGGGGGGGGGGGGACGTCGGACGACTGGGGGGCATAACGTTAATTTCAATGAGGCCCGCAAAGCCCTCCGGAGGTTGTCCCACGTATGGCCTCCCGCTGGCTACGGTTAAGGTTTAGTCTTTTCTCGTAGTGAGACTGTTGCTACCATAGATATAAGAAATGTATATAAAGGTCTAGATAAATTTCGGGGCGTCTAAGCCTAACATAAAATACATAATTGACACCTAGCAGACACCGAGGAAGGTACGTGACCAAGAGCGCGAGCTCTCTTAGCATTTTAGTACTAAATGCTTGACCTTTCCGCAGGCGGTAGTCTTTAGACACCATCTGTTGGTGACTTTTAGTATCATTTTTAAGCAGGAGACAATGGCTCTCGCGACGATAGCACGAGCTTTCTTACCGATAGATAGCGTCTTATAAGGATAGCCTGCAGAAATTACGCGTTTCTGCTAGCTGTCATCTCCGTATTCACTCCCTTTGAAATATTTTATCTAGACCTTTATATACGTTTCCTATATCTATGGTTGCTACTAGCTTCTTGTTCCTTTGGACAGAATGAATACGTATGCTTAGTATTTTTGATCTTTCGCTGTAACACAGGACTCATAAACATTTTGGAAATTGAGAGGGGCGGAAAATTCGTGATCCGTCCCGGGCGACAAAGGGTCTAGGTACGCCACTGTCCGTAAGAAAATAGTTCCCTCCGTTGATCATCCTTCAGCGCAATGGTACCAAAAAAATGACCTCCTTCAAAAGTCCGAAACCAAAATGCCCCCTATATCGATTACCCTTCGCCCTTGTAATACAATTTTCATTACTGTCCTCTGTGCTTTCGTTCTTCGGAGTAACAGCGTCAAACGATGGAAAAGAAATGTTGCTTCAGAGAGCGGAGAAACAATGAGAGGAGGGAATACATTTGATCTGGATTATGCAGGGGTAAAAAGCTAGCCTCCGCTCCGGAGGGAGGAGGGTGAATCTGCCGGAGTTGAAATTTTAACTTCGGAAGAAGTAGGGGCGACTGCCAGAGCTGAGATTATCACTCCGGAGGGAGAAGGGGCAACCTCCGGAGTCGAGATAATAACTACGGAGGAAGGAGGGGCAACTGCCGGAGTCAAGACTATCTCTCCGGAGGAAGGAGGGGAAACTGCCAAAGTTGAAATAAGAACTCCGGAGGGAGGAAGGTGCAAATGTCGGAGTCGATACTATCACTCCGGAGGAAGGTGGGGCAACTGCCAGAGTTGAAATTAGCACTCCGGAGGGAGGAGGGTGCAACTGCCAGAGTTGAAATTAGCCCTCCGGAGGGAGGAGGGTGCAACTGCCAGAGTTGAAACTAGCCCTCCGGAGGGAGGAGGGCGCAACTGCCAGAGTTGAGATTAGCACTCCGGAGGGAGGAGGGTGCAACTGCCAGAGTTGAAATTAGCCCTCCGGAGGGAGGAGGGTGCAACTGCCAGAGTTGAAACTAGGCCTCCGGAGGGAGGAGGGTGCAACTGCCAGAGTTGAGATTAGCACTCCGGAGGGAGGAGGGCGCAACTGCCAGAGTTGAGATTAGCACTCCGGAGGGAGGAGGGCGCAACTGCCAGAGTTGAGATTAGCACTCCGGAGGGAGGAGGGTGCAACTGCCAGAGTTGAAATTAGCCCTCCGGAGGGAGGAGGGTGCAACTGCCAGAGTTGAAATTAGCCCTCCGGAGGGAGGAGGGTGCAACTGCCAGAGTTGAAACTAGCCCTCCGGAGGGAGGAGGGCGCAACTGCCAGAGTTGAGATTAGCACTCCGGAGGGAGGAGGGCGCAACTGCCAGAGTTGAGATTAGCACTCCGGAGGGAGGAGGGCGCAACTGCCAGAGTTGAGATTAGCACTCCGGAGGGAGGAGGGCGCAACTGCCAGAGTTGAGATTAGCACTCCGGAGGGAGAAGGGTGCAACTGCCAGAGTTGAGATTAGCACTCCGGAGGGAGGAGGGGCCACTGCCGGAGTGAAAAACTTTGCTAAAGAGTGCTGAGGGGTGGAGGGTGAAGGTCACCTATTTTGCCCACGTATGCTCATATCATTTCTTCTTGGGGTTTTACGAGCTTGTCAAAGTCAGAGTACTCTGATAACTGTTACAAGTATTAAAGAAAAACCGTGCTCATAGGTATGGGATATTCTTCTCTCGAACATAACGACCTTCAAATCGATTCAGTACTTTGGAATAAACTACGGCATTCGCTACTGTCAAGTTAAATGGTTGAAAGATGTCTCCCAAATCATGTAAATTAAGGAGCCAATTTGTTCCTCCTCTGTTTGAGGCCTGAAGCTGTTCCAAATCATCTTTTCCACCTGGGTTAATCGCTTAAATGGTTCCGAGAACATATTTCGAAAGTTGGGGCTGGAAAAGCCTTGGCTGTAGGTATATCTGACATTTTTATTTCCAAAAAACACTAAGAACTTAAGCCTTAGCTATATGGATATTAGAAATTGATCAACTAATAAATAAATTTCTTCCTAACACCATGTTAGGTTTTTGGGTTGATTAAAATCACATTTACGAATAATAATCAGCTAGGCTAATACCCAAGGCACCACCACAGGCGTAAGTCATCAAGCGACTTTTAAAGCCATTAATTCAGGTGGCCGGGTTAAAATAGAACAATAACAATTACGGAAAAACGCTTGTAATATTATTTTATTTGCTGATGCTTTTATGGGATGTGATTCAACTAGCGCCTTTTTCGGTTGTAGTATATCTGCGGCCTTTCGGCAACTCGTGAAGTCCGATCTATTAAAGTTCATTACAACAACTTGCGGATTAGAAAATAGCGAAGAAAATGAACTAAAAGATGCGGGTTTGAAAGGCCTGGTTCGGATTTCCATTGGAAATTATGAAACAGCAAACGTGAATGACCTTCGTAACGAGACGCGTGTAAAATCGTATTTGTCGTGACGTCCTGACTCTGGGAGAGCAGATTAATAGATCCCCATACGGCCGACTGAAAAACCAATATGGGGACTGACGGTGATTATATCTTAACTATTTGAGAAAACTAAACACAATTTACTTCAACTTAACTTTTAATTTCAATTTCAATTCACTGCTCATCTGGAGCTTACAAATAAAAACAGTTCTCTCTTCTGGAGAGCTTCAACATGCACTGCCTCAATACAAATTTCCCAGTGGCTCGCAAGCCTTGAACAATAGGGCAACAGTAACGGTCGACATTCCGTACTGCTGACGTAGGGAGGGTAGGGTCGAAACCTTTCCCATGAACGTGAAATAGCTCGAGGGAGAATACCGGCTTTGACAACGCTGGCCGCTAGAACTACGCAGTAATAAAAGTTGTCCAGCGAAATCGCCGATATTCTCTCTGTCGCTTCACTCGCTTACGCAGTCGAAAGTAAAATTCTCGGAAATGGTTAGGGGGACGTTAAATTATTAAGTTTACAATGTTAAGGGAAAGTTGTTAAGTTAAATTTAATTTTAAGACATTTAATTATATTTTTATACACCATAATACCCTTTAATAAAAAAAACAAAACAAAGAAAACAAAAAATACATTGGGATATTCCACAACGCGCACAAAGAAAATTGCAACTGCCAAATACGAGTTGCATGGAGCTCGGCTGCACCCTACCGAAAACGCTCCATTGTTTCATTTATTGCCTGTACAATTGCAATATGTTACATTGACCCCTGGAGTGGTCTGAAAAAAGGGCTTCTTAATCCCGTGATATGACGCTGGATAAAAAAAATCAAAGAGCTAATCCCAATTGCCAGCGCTACAATATAGGAGCAGCTTCGCAAAACTGTAAAATATTAAATGGTGCGCGTGGAAATCAATTAGTGATGAACCTAGTGGTTGAGGAGCTCTTGCTTGAAATTCGGTGTGGAATGTTCAGCTCTGTGTAAATTTAGGCAAACTCTACCTTGCTTTAAAATATTGTAAATGTTACACTTCTTAATTCATAGTAACGGAAGTAGAATTATAAATATCGGATATCACATTTGAAAACAAAACGTAATTTAAATAAAATGTATTTGAAATAGTAAGAAATGGCGTTAGCGTGCACTTCTTTTTGCGTTGTTTGACATTGAGACACTAGAAGCTTACATTTTTACATTTCCCATATTCAGCTAAATTTAAACCTTTCTAAATATTTCAATTTTTAAATTAAGCCCAGGAATCAATTCTGGACATATTTCCGGAACTCGCGCGAGATTTGTTTATTATTCAGGCGCTCTTTGAAAAAAGCCCCGTTACTAGATGTAGTTCTTTAAATAAACTTCTTGGAATGTTTTTAGATAAAAAACCCCTCTCTTATATAAACAAATTCCAAAAACCTATTTAAAATGAAACTTCATAATTTTTTTTACAACAGATATTCTTTCTTTTAAAACATCCTTTTAATTGATTATGCTCGGAGTGAAACTGAACCAAAACTACCAAGTAAGATCATTTTTAAGTTGTTGTTTATAAACTTTTCTTTCGTTTCGTAAGTTGCCGTTTTTAACGCAAATAAAAATAAAAACAAAATTTAAAACAAAGAAGTTCCTTTAATATACCACAAGGCCATCATGCAGTTGTTTAAATGGTTTTTGTTAAAATACGCCAAACGCGCTGTTATCAAATAGAAAGACGCTTACAGCATTAAACGGTATTTCTAAAAACTGTAGATAATAGTAGATTAAATAGTGGGAGCGCATGGTATTAAAAAACAACTGAATTGTTCGGAAAATTGATACACATGTATTGTGAACTAAAATCTTAGATACTTGATACATATCTTTCTAAAAACGCTAGTTAATTTTTTTGAGATTTAACAACTTGGTATTGAGATGGCGTAAGTATTTGTTTTTTAACCATTTTAAATGAGCCTAGCTCATATCAAAACTTTGATTAAAATATGAATGAATGATTAGAGCTCGGGTGGTAAAGTTATAAACTTTTAAGATTATAGTTAATGAGATATTTTGCCTTTTCCAATTTTGTCCTCAATTTTTGAAATAAATTATTTGGTATTGTTTACTGGTCTACATAAAAAGGCTTCGTTTTCATACAACACACAAAGACGGCAGTATTTCAAGTAGAGGTCGGGATGGTTAACTTTTATTCAATAGATAAAGCTCTCAAAATTATTCATTAAATGTTTTGATCAAGTAATTTGTATTTCTGTATTATCCGATTAATTTTTTGATAAATTTGTAAAATTATCAGTAAAACGACGTTTTTTTCGATAAAAAGCTCAAATTTTCCGAATAATACATGTTTTTTAATCATTTTCCGAAATATTAACCGGTAAATTTCTTTGTTTACATTTTTTTCCCGAAAAAAATCAATTTAAACATGGATAATGATTAACCGTCCCCGACCTCTAATTTCAAGGTTGCCTTTTAGGGGGGCAGTGCCTTGTCCTAAGGCCGGAGCTGGTGGACCCCAACGGGGGCGCATTCGGGAAAAAAATGTTGCTCCTCTCTTGAAAACGTTTCTTTTTCTCTTTCTCCTCCTGCGCAGTCGCGAGTGACGTCTCTGGAGTTCGTGTTTTCGGAAGACCGAATTAGAGGGGGCATATAGTTTACTTTCATTTGTCTGTCGTTCCTTTTTTCTTTTTAAATATTCTCAAACGATACGTTGAAGGAAAAGTCGCCCAATTTTAAATTAGATAAACCAGCAATTTTCAATTTCAGTTTAATTTAATTTAATTTTATATCCTTTCATTTTTCATTATTTTTGGAATCTATTATATTATATTGTATTATAATATATTATATTATATTTAATATAATATATTATATTGTATTATAATATATTATATTATATTTAATATAATTATGGAACGACGAGCCGCGGTTCGAAACGTCTCTATAGGCTTCGTGCGTAGTTTAAATTTTGGTCATAAGTATCGCCGCCTACCGACCGAGGTTTAAATTGAATATAGGAAAGCTGTCTGCTGAAAGCTCAACCGAAAAACCTAGAAATTCAAAAGTTATCTGCTATTTCTTTACATATATTTCCTAAGCTCGAAGCTTATAATACTAAAAAACAAAATTTCAATTAATATTTTTAAACCTTTTCACGGGTAAAAATAATATTATTTTATTTCTAATTCCACCATGACCTAAAACTAACATGGATCGATATGATTTTATAATCTATTATATTTCATAATATTATATGTTAAAATCTATTATATTTCATAATATTATATGTTAAAATCTATTATATTTCATAATATTATATGTTAAAATCTATTATATTTCATAATATTATATGTTAAAATCTATTATATTTCATATTAATATATTTTATAATCTATTATATTTCATAATATTATATTCCATTGTATTATAACTTGGTAAAATTATAATTTAAATATTATGTTACTTATGTTAAAAATAAATAAAACTACGGCGACGTCACTAGCGTTTGCGCAGTGAGATAAATATTTATACTCGATTCTCAGGACAAAAGGGAGAGAGACGACTTGTTGCCTGACATCCAGTGACGTGTTTTTAGGGGAGAAACCGGATATCTTTCCCCGTTGCTTTTTAACGGGAGAGTTTGGTTTTTCTTGTATGAAAAGAGGCTGTATGCGCCAACCTATATAAGATATTTTTCTAGGAACCTTGGGTGGACCCTAGTGAATGGGGCTGAACTTTAAGCTTGATTAACAAATGGCACGCTTTTTGCTCAACTCTACCAGAAGTTTCAATTTTGTCATATTAAGTGAAGTGCAGTTGTAAAACGTACAATTGTATACCCTGTAAATGTGCCAAGTGCAACCTTAAATGCACCGTTGAATGCGTGTGAATTAAATTACACGAGTTTTTTTCAAATACTCAAAAACCAAATTAATTTATTTCTGTATATAATTAATTTTAATTACGTGTTAGCTGTTTGATTATGGTCTGCAAGAATATTAGATGATCCTTTTCAAAAAGACCCAACTTCAGTATTCTTATAGTTTGAACATGCAAGGCTTGCCACCACCCTCCTACGCATTGTAACCCGGCCACCTGAATTAATGGCTTCAAACGTCGCTTGACGACTTAGGCCTAAGGTGGTGCCTTGGGTATTAGCCTAGCCTAGCCTAGCTGACATGGTCGTGTTTAGGTAAGCTAAATCACCCCAAAAACGTTTCACCCCTCCACCCCTAGGGTACGCCCAACCAAACTCTCAATAAAAGATAATTCATTACCGAGTTGGCGCCTCTATTTAGCTGGTTGCGAATTTGTCTCCTAATTACGAACATAAGTATATATTCTGCCTTCTCTGTCTAAAATGGAAAAAGGAATAACTAGGATTTTTTGAAAGATACGTATCGAGCTAAGTTCAAGGGAAGTGTGTATCAATTTTCAAAGCTGTACGACCATTCCGAACAATAAACAATTTAATACCTTGCACTCTCACTATATGTGCATTTTAAATGTAGCAGCTGATATTTCGCAAACCTCTTGGCTGTGTTTCCTATTTATACGTTGGTGTTTTTTAAATGTAGCAGCTGATATTTCGCAAACCTCTTGGCTGTGTTTCCTATTTATACGTTGGGGTTTTTTAAATGTAGCAGCTGATATTTCGCAAACCTCTTGGCTGTGTTTCCTATTTATACGTTGGGGTTTTTTAAATGTAGCAGCTGATATTTCGCAAACCTCTTGGCTGTGTTTCCTATTTATACGTTGGGGTTTTTTAAATGTAGCAGCTGATATTTCGCAAACCTCTTGGCTGTGTTTCCTATTTATACGTTGGGGTTTTTTAAATGTAGCAGCTGATATTTCGCAAACCTCTTGGCTGTGTTTCCTATTTATACGTTGGGGTTTTTTAAATGTAGCAGCTGATATTTCGCAAACCTCTTGGCTGTGTTTCCTATTTATACGTTGGTGTTTTTTAAATGTAGCAGCTGATATTTCGCAAACCTCTTGGCTGTGTTTCCTATTTATACGTTGGGGTTTTTTAAATGTAGCAGCTGATATTTCGCAAACCTCTTGGCTGTGTTTCCTATTTATACGTTGGGGTTTTTTAAATGTAGCAGCTGATATTTCGCAAACCTCTTGGCTGTGTTTCCTATTTATACGTTGGGGTTTTTTAAATGTAGCAGCTGATATTTCGCAAACCTCTTGGCTGTGTTTCCTATTTATACGTTGGGGTTTTTTAAATGTAGCAGCTGATATTTCGCAAACCTCTTGGCTGTGTTTCCTATTTATACGTTGGGGTTTTTTAAATGTAGCAGCTGATATTTCGCAAACCTCTTGGCTGTGTTTCCTATTTATACGTTGGGGTTTTTTAAATGTAGCAGCTGATATTTCGCAAACCTCTTGGCTGTGTTTCCTATTTATACGTTGGGGTTTTTTAAATGTAGCAGCTGATATTTCGCAAACCTCTTGGCTGTGTTTCCTATTTATACGTTGGGGTTTTTTAAATGTAGCAGCTGATATTTCGCAAACCTCTTGGCTGTGTTTCCTATTTATACGTTGGTGTTTTTTAAATGTAGCAGCTGATATTTCGCAAACCTCTTGGCTGTGTTTCCTATTTATACGTTGGGGTTTTTTAAATGTAGCAGCTGATATTTCGCAAACCTCTTGGCTGTGTTTCCTATTTATACGTTGGGGTTTTTTAAATGTAGCAGCTGATATTTCGCAAACCTCTTGGCTGTGTTTCCTATTTATACGTTGGGGTTTTTTAAATGTAGCAGCTGATATTTCGCAAACCTCTTGGCTGTGTTTCCTATTTATACGTTGGGGTTTTTTAAATGTAGCAGCTGATATTTCGCAAACCTCTTGGCTGTGTTTCCTATTTATACGTTGGGTTTTTTTTTCAACAACATATTTTAAACTAATTTTTTTATTAATGTAGTATTTCGACATCAATTTTCATTTTAATATATTATGTTTTAAAAAGGCAACTCTGTTTAAAAAAGCCTCGCGATTTTTCAGTTAATTGACTTTGGCCTATGGTTATGTTTTGGTATAAGAAAAAAAGTTTTATATAAATTGCAAGGTTGTTGTTTCTGTGCGGGTGCTTTTATTTAAAATATAATATTTATAGCGACTGTAGACGACCACTTACTAATCAATTAATATGTTCCACGGATGCTGACCTCAGTAGTACACTCGGGTAACATTTATTTCGAGCTGATAAAATAATACAAAAAATTAAGACATATTATATTATATTTCTTAATCGAGTTAAACGGGTCGTCGTATGTTATTTAACAAAAGTTTATTTACATTTTTAGTACCCACCACTTTTATTAAAATCTATAGCGGCTAACGTGGGTACTTACTTTCAAGGAAATCAAGGACCGATAGTGGACCTCTTCAAAGCTGCTTCGAAAAGTCTGAAGTTAGTTTTGATTATTTTTAAATGCAAATTAACGCTGCAGTCACGAATTTTTAGGCCGACAACTTATTGATTTAAAAGAAAGTAGATTACCAATTTATCCTTTAAAAAAAGAAAAAATAATAATAAAATATAAATATGAATTAAAGTATAGATATATGAGTTCAAAGATTTTTCAATTATTTTTTCTTCGTTTGAAATTATTAAAACCGACTATAGGCATTTGGGTCATTTTGAGTAATCAAGGCTGAAAGTTTTTATCAATTTTCGTGAAGAAATCAAAATTGGAAATATATCCTCATAAACCAAATAGATATTCTATAGTAAAATTTCATTCCGAATATTTTGAATAGTTTTGAGAAACAAATCGTAAATTCCTTTTTACACTTGGGATTATTTATTTTGTCGTTTTCTAAGTGTAAAAACGAACTATATTTCAATATGGTCTCTATTTCCATGTCATCAATTTCAATTATTTGCTGGTAAAAAGAAGTACATCATGAAAATGGTTGTTTTTTCAGCGAAGCCACAACCGCATTAATTCTTTAAAATGAAAATAAAATTAAAACGTTAAAAAATATTGACTAATTTGAAAATTTGTCATTTCCAAATGAAATCAAAGAGCGATATTTAATTGAGATTAAAATTTTAAAAACACATGATTTACTCTCAAAATTTATTCGGTTAATTGCTACTAATGTAAAGATATAAAAATGTAGACTAATTTCATAAATTGGAAACAAATTGTTTATTTTTCACTCACATCACGACTACTTAATAAATCTGGCACTTAAAGAGATTCCGGAAGATTTTTCCAAAAATAAACTTTAGTAGGGGACATCTTTGAACATAAATGTTTAATTATGTTATCTTTCTTTTGGGACAGGATGGTTCTTGGAAATTGTTTTTGAGTAGGGAATGAACTTTGGTCAAAGGTTTTTTTTAAATGAATTTATTTTGCCTCTTTTTTTGAATTTCTTGCGAATTATCAAAGTTCTTTTACCTCTAGTAAATCTAACTTCGACAAGATCTCCAAGTTTTAGACTGATGTTTTTAGAGGCTTTCCCTGAAACAAAGTTAATGAAGTTTTCAATACTTTGGCTTTCTACTATCATATTGCTACTGCATTTTCTCATAACATTTAACAATTCATAGTAATCTTTCATTTTTTTCTTCTTTTTAATGACACTTTCAATGTTTCCGTGTGCGCTGTCTGCGGACATGTGGGTATGTCCCTTGGTTAAATAGCGTGTGTAAATTTCTTGAACATGCGGCACTTGGTGACTATTTAGCCAATTTTTGTTTTGTGCTGAGCAATTATCAGCGTAAAATATAAATTTGTTACATTCAATTTGCAAAAGCCTGTATATAGAACTAGCAATTGACTCTCCTTTTCTCCCTTCTATAGCTTCGTGCCAAACAATACAATAAGTTTTTTCGCCTTCTGTTGAAGTCGATGGTCTTAGAGGAGCATAAGTTTCGTTAAAAACCACTAAACGTGGGGTAAATTCCTTAAATGCTGGCATGATTGGTAATAGGATTACTTTTTGCAGATCCATAGAAAATACTATCTCATCTGAATTCAGGTCACGTGTAGGGTCTTTTTTGTACATTTTCTTGGCCTCGTTTGCTTTTTCAACATGTTTGTTATAATTTTGTGTCAATCTCAGATATGCTTTCAGGTGCTATGGCCTTGAAGTTTGCACAATCGGCACATTCGTCAGATATTGGTTCTTTGAATGAGATTTTCATTTCTTTTATTTTTTGCGGTAGGTTTCACGACAACCTTGCAGATCTGGATTACACTCTTTAAAGTCATCAAGCATAGTTTTTATATTAAGTTCCCGTGCAAGATAGCGGCCATTTGGTGCATTGACCCTACGATAAAGAGCCTTAGCGGGGTTGAACTTCATTATGTGTTTCTCCAGAATATTTTGATCTATTGCATTTATTGCGGGTTTTTTCCTCTCCTTTCCGTGACTTCCTCACCTAATAATGACGATTTTGGGCAGCCGAGAGTGCAGTAATTACCGCTGATACTTTAAATCCAAGACTGAAAAGAAAAAAGTCTTTACACACACGAAGATGACCTGGTCCAGCTGCTAGCCCCTTCTCAAATTAATATATTCTTGATTCTTTTTTACTTTGCTATATCTTTCTTTTTCCTTTTGGAAATATTTTGAAACTTGACTTCTGAAAGCAGTATCTTTCTTCTTTCAATTTAAGATTGTTGCCAAAATGTATTCCAAATTGACACCCGTTCTTCATGACTAAAAGACGAGCATTTAAATGAGTCATCTGTTTGATGAACCTTGCATGTCCCGAGCATCGGCTGTTTCTCTTTATCTCTTTTGGTTTTTTCTTTTTGGTTTTTGCATCTCATTTTCTTTTTGCGTTTATCAATCATTGGAATTGGATTATCACCTTCATCTGTATTGGTATCTCGTTCTAGGCTGTAGCTTGGAAACAAAGAAGGATCGTCTGGATTTTCTATTTCAACATCTGCATAATTTTTTTGATTGTAAATTGAACCGATATTCTGTTCATCATAATTATAAGCTTTTGCATGTGAGTCATTAATTTGATCCATATTTTATCGATTGAATTCGGAATTAAAATTTCTATAGGGCCGAATTATCACAGTCTGTAATTTCACTTTCAATAATCATCATTTTCGAATTACACTCTAAAGGAGCTTGCTTTAGTTAACAAATCATTTGATTCTACAAAATCAACAATTTTGGTCACTATTTGTAAAACATCTAATTCAAAATTTCAAATTAAAGATAGATGTTTTTTGTTCAGACTAGATTCTTTGGTCTCTTTTAGGTTAGTTGACATATTTGATTCAAAATATCTGTTGCTATTATCTTCAATAACTCTAGATAATTCATTTTAAATTGGTTCTTCTACGATGTAATTTGTTAAATCTGGCACGCACGGATAAAATAGGATGTTGTCAATTTGGAAAATTGGTTTAGATTTAATACAATTTTGAGAATCAGATGATTTAGTTGGAGAGTCATAATGATTATCAGATCCATCGTTTGATGGAGAGGAGTACCAGTGGTCCTGCAAGATCAACGAAGATTTTAAAATATCTTGATTCAATGTTAAAACATTTCGTTGTTTACATATTTCAAGTTTTAATTTACTTTTTCACTTTAAATTAATTAAACCATTGAGAAAAATAACACAGCCGCGGCGGCGCTTCAGCCTGAGAGTGAAAATTTCGTTATTTCCTGCTGGGAAATTCTAAAGAGAAGAAATTGCCAATAGTAAAAACCGGCTACATTTCAGAGGTAGTCGATTTTTAAGACGGAGGAGTCTATTTTCGGTGAGAGGTAAAACGAAACATAAAAAAGATTTATATTTTTTAACACTCTCGTTTTTTCAATATTTTTAATTTTGAAGCGGAATAACATACTTTATTCACTTATAGTGTGTTTTACCATTTCAAATATTTCGCGAAAAATGGTAAAAGCGACTATATTTAGTTTTAGTTGGTTTTGCATTATAATTTATATGTACAAACTAAAGAAAAAACCATTGTTTTCAAAAAATGTAGTTGGTATTGATAGATTAAAACAAACCAAATAAAATATAGTTTGTTTTGTATATAATAATTAATATGAAAGAGGTGGGAGTAAAAGGGACTTAAGTCTTTTTAGTTCGTTTCGAACGTTAAAAAGTAAAACATATTTTTAGTACGTTTTACTTTGGTCATATAAATTTACCAAGGAAAAAGAAACTAAAATGAGTTTATAGTCTTTTTTGCCTTAGTAAAATTGGAAAATAGCTAATTTGCATATAACTTGAATGTTAAATTAAAGCAAAACTAAGAGGAATTGAAAATCCAAATTGAGTAGGTAAACTTTATTCATTATAAGAGATATAAAAATATTTTTTTTTTTGAAAATCGAACAAAATACCTAAAATCTGTTTTACCTTTGCACCGCCGTACGTGGTTTGGAAAAAAGACACTTTTCCTGTAGAACCCCTTCGGAATGCCATGTTAACGTCCTTTACATTTCGGGACTCCGTTGCGTCGAGCTTAGTATGTTGAAATGGTGTAGGTCTATATCACAATAATAATCGTAATAGAAAGTATTTGATAATATATACCACTATGCACATTTGCTTACGCTCTCAACATGAAAAGTACCTTTGCTGACCAAAATATTAACAGTGAACCATTAAAGTTGCAATAGAACTACTTGGTGAAAACATATATCTATAGGATATTTGCCAAGTAGCTCTGTAGCAACTAAATATATTTCTTCCTCACCCTGAATGAATTAAAACCGTTTATTTCAGTTGGACACTTGTCAATGAAAAAAATAAGGTAAATCTAAAACTTGGTAAGCTTAACAACGATAAGCCTTAAAAATAAACATTCTACATATCAATTGTGGAATTTCTTTTCAAAAGTGCAAAAAATTCATAATGGTATTGTAAGGTTTTCAGAATTTAAGAACCTTTAAAACATAATGGTACCACTTTAAATATTAACCCTTTGACTCTCTGTTAACTTCAACTAAACCAAAAATATAACCTACACCAAGGTCCTTTGACTCTCTGTTAACTTCAACTAAACCAAAAATATAACCTACACCAAGGTCACTTAACCCGTTATAGACCATTACAGAGTAATAAGATTCTTTACATATTACTAGTTCTTTAGTTCTTTATTAGCTTAACAAAAGGTCAATGACCCATCACGTCAAGTCAAGGGGGAGCATACAAGGAAAATCGGGCTGCAAACATTATGTACTAAAAGGCAATAATACATGGCAAAAGTGGGGGAAAAAAAGAAACCGAGAAGATAAAGGAAAATATCTAACTAGGCGAGGAGAAAAAATGAATGAGGAGGAGTCAGTCATAAATGTCCAGGAAACGACACAGCTCCTTTTTGAACTGGGCCTGATTTAGGAGCCCTTTGTGATGGTCGGGGAGCGAGTTCCAGTCGCGGATGGACGAAGGCAGGAAGGAAGGAGTGTTTACGGAACGCGAGACGAAAACCTGGCAGAACTAGTGAGGCAGTACGGTTTCCACTAGGGATCCGAAACCACGAGGAGGCCGCCGCGGAGAGCGGAGCAAGAGCTCCCCGTGTCGATGGACAATTCTATTTGCAAGAACTAGGCGCTTTAATCGTCCAGAGTGTTCCACTTGAAATTCGTGAGCACGTTAGTCATACACGTACTCCAGGAGAATCCGATATTCGCCACAAAGCGAAGAGCCCGTTGCCGCACCGATTTGATTGCGTGAGTCCCACTAGCGATAGAAGAGGACCACACCGCCGAACAGTACTCCGGTATAGGGAGGACGTATGTCTTGATGGCCAAGGACTTAGTGTTGAAAAAACAGTGGGCTAGGTGGCGTTTGACAAATCCTAGAGCCCGCGCAGCCTGGGAGGAGACCCGAGCAATGTGGATGTTCCACTCCAGCTTGTCCGTGATGGTCACTTCCATATGCTTTTTTGAGGTGACTAGCTTCAGAGGAACGCCGCCAATACTGTTGTCTAAGGCATTTTCCGGTTGACCAGCGCGGCGGAGAGAGAGGGCTAAGCACTTGGCAGTGTCCAGGGGAAGTTTCCATTCTACGCTCCAGGCGTGAATGGTGTGTAGGTCGGCTCGCAGAGTCGTGAAATCCCGGCCCGATACAATTGCACGGGAGAAAGCAACGTCATCAGCGAATATGTAGAGAGTGGGGACCACGTGGTCGCCAATATCGTTCATGAAGACAATAAAGAGAAGTGGCCCGAGAACTGACCCCTGCGGAACACCCGAAGAGGCAAGACGCCAGTTGGAGGAGGCGGCAGGGAGGACGACGTGAAACTTCCTACCACTGAGGTAGGCCGAAACCCAGTTTAGGGGCTTTCCCCGGATTCCGTATGAGTGGAGTTTGGTCTTCAAGAGCTCGTGAGAGACGGAGTCGAAGGCTTTCCGAAAATCGAGGTTAACGGTAATAGTTAGTGTAGGGAGCTGTTGGCTCGAACGCGTGGCATGTAGGGCTTATCACCACCCTCCTACGCATTGTAACCCAGCCACCTGAATTAAAGGCTTTAAAAGTCGCTCGATGACTTAGGCCTAAGGTGGTGCCTTGGGTATTAGCCTAGCTGATTATTATTTATTATTAATATTGTAAACCCGCCCTGCAAGCTCGAGCGCAGCGGTCCAGTCCTCAATACAGCAGAGAAGTTGCGTCTCGGTGCTGAAACCGCTGCGGAAGCCATGTTGATAAGGCTGGAGCAGGTTATGGGTGGTGAAGAGCGTAGTGATCTGCGATGCATGTACGTGTTCATCGAGCTTCAGGACTAGAGACAGAAGAGCGATCGGTTGGTACTCAGACGGGTCAGAGTGGTCCCCTCCTTTCGGAACCGGGGTGACGTTGGCGTTACTCCAGTCAGAAGAGATGGAGCCGGTGTCATAAGATATTTGGAAAAGTTTAGTCAAGGGATCAGCAAAGCCCGGTGACGTGTTGGGAGTTATTTTGTAATACAATAAGAAAACAATTTTCAATGCAATTTTAAAGTTATTTTATAATACAATAAGAAAACAATTTTCAATACAATTTTAAAGTTATTTTATAATACAATAAGAAAACAATTTTCGATGCAATTATTAAACAATTTGCAATGTATTAAGTAGTTTAATGTTTATGCTCTAATCAGACATCCGATTTTGTGACGTACCCAACCTCTATAACATATGATAGGTTTGTAAAACGTGACTTCACTGCAGAACTGTACTACTCGAGAGTCGTGTTAGTTTCCAATCGAGGACACAAAGTTCATAACTCATTAACGGCTGTAATTGCAAATTTCCCCATTTGGGTAAGAATTTATTAGTGAAGACTTAAGAACATTCACTAAAATGCAAATTTAATTTGCTCTTCTCAGCTCATTGTATTTGGTTTATTGTCGTATCTTGCACTTTCAACTGTCAGCGCTCTATTTGCCAAAATCTCAATTGAGAGGACACAAAAAACCAAAACATACTTTTGGGTTTTCTTTGAAGTGCTTGTCAGTCGCGGTAAGTATAATAAATTAAATTTACATGAATTAGAAAAAAAAAGTTTCAATCACGAAGCCCGGGCATGAACGTATTCATTTTCTTGCCATCAAAGCAAGTTTAACCGATTTTTAAGTAATTTAATTTGCGAGCGTCTGTGCATCCCGAAGTGGGTCGTTCAAACGATTTGCTTTATTCTTCTAATTTTATCTTTTAAATATAAAAAGATATTGTATAATGTCAATTACAGGTTGTTCTTATGATATCAGAATTAATCCAGTCAAAGGCTTGTTATGTCTCTGGATGTTCTGTCTGCTCATCCTTCATAACGTGATCAATTCAATACTTATGTCGAACTTAATTAATGGTGAAAGAAATTTAATATTTCATCTCAATGATATACTACTGACAAAAAACATGCAAATATACCCTTCGGAACAAGCACCTAGTCTCACTATCTTTATTCCGGTAAGTCTGCGCATACGATGATACGTAGCAGGGTGTGTTGTGTCATGCTAAGCTAGTTAATTTAAACAAGTATATTAACTACGAAACCTCCCAGCCCATGAAATAATGCTTTAAAGCAAGTGTCAGCTCTTTTTTCAACAGATGTCGCTAGCGTCGAAATCAAAACAAGATGCTGAAGCTACATTTTGACCCAAAAGGTGGGACATAAAAGTATGCTTCGCGTTGATTGGCTCGTTTGAAAATTTGTCAATAACTTCAATTATAGTAATTGTTTACAATATATTTTATATGGGATATATAATTTCGGTTAAAGTTCACTAACATTTTGTAAATAGAGTAAAAGTGGTCTAAATATAATACTCTATAATGGCTCTCTGGCGACGTTATTGTTTCGCTATTTTGAATTTAGGCTTCCGTTCCCATTAATAGATGGCTCCACGCTCTCCACGAAAGTCATTTCTTTCGAAGATTCGGATAGATTCATGGCCATCTCTAATAACAGGGGCCTTTTCATAATACAGGTGGCAATGATAGAGCCGACAGTTGCTTTAAAGTAAAAAACACCTAAACGGCCGGTCATCCTCTAAAAATTATTAATAGTTCTCATAAAAATAACAAATAACATATTATGTTTAACTTACATAATGTTGTGATTTTTGCTTGAGGTTGAGGAATTAAAAGTGCAGGAGGCGGATTGAAAAGAAGAAAATCATACAAAATAGTCACTTTCGACGTAATATAGACTGCATACATCTGGGTTGGGCGTTATTGGAATCAACTGAGCCATCTAGGTTATTGTTTATATGCCAGAATAGACAACACGTCAAAATGCAAATACAACAAATAAAAAGTACCTTTTAACTATCACTAAATTAACCCTGACATTAAATATTCAATTTTAATTATAGTTTTATTCTATAAAAAAATTATCAAACTGAAACATAAATAGAGTAAATAATCAAACATTTTTTGCTAGCAATTTCCCCTCAAACAAAATAATTTGTTTACATAATCACGATAATCCGTAATATTCTTACTGCCAATTAATGCATTTATACTGACTGTTTACAACCAAGTTCGAAGGTTTGAACGGGCCTTCCATTAAAAGCCGAATGAATACGGAGATTCCCAAAGGAGAGGAACCCATTCCCAAAGCTATGAGACTCGTGCGTGAGTCGAAATTAGCTTTCGTTGTTTGGCACGATGACATGCGATATTTCAAAAGGTTCTGCAAGAAGACGGACAATCATGGGCCGATATTTTTCCAATCGCCGTTCGCATTAGGAGTTCTAAATAACGCTTTCATAACTAATAGTTCGTCAGTTACGAAAACAATGTTGGAGGGATTTAACGTCATGTAAGCCCACTGTTTATATGTCAATGAGATTTAATATTTTCATTAATGTCCATGTCTAAAGATAATGCGATTTGCTTAGATTTTTTTATTTAACAGGATTAGGCAATTTTTTGCATCGGGAATCGTTGAAAAAACATTTAACGATGAATATTGGACGTTGAAGGATCGATGTGTCACAGAAAAGAGTACAGATTTCTTTTATGAAGAAAGGACTGTTCCAAACTTATCCAAACCTTTTCTTCAAATATTATCACTGTTTGTTGGTTTTTCCATGACTATATTATTTATTGAAATTATATTTTATTTACGGAAATAAAACTATCTTGCCAAACAATATCACTAATTCGCTAGTACCAAGAGTGTGACAAGATGATCTAATTTATGCAATATGCGTTAATTAAATTTAGGTCTCTGTCTTTATTAGTATGTTAATTTTGTGATCTCGGTACGTTTTCCCGAGAAATTGGAAAAATGAATAGTTTTACCGAAATGAAGCTTCACCGTTTTTACTATACTCGAACTGTTCAAATTATATTATGTGCTTGACCACACGCAATTTATAAAATTAAATTAGTTTGAACTTTTAAAGGTGCATTTCTTCTACTAGCAGGTGGTATCGCTTTAGAGAATATCCAATGATTCGTAGCATATTTACGTAAAAAGGTCAAAATACATCGCTGAAATTAAAAAATAAGAATATGAGGTTTCTATAACATAATATTTTAAATTATAAATATTAAGAATTTTAGTATAGCTTCTAGCTTGACTAAGTAAATTTTGCTGTTAATACTTCACTTGTTTCCTTATGTATAAAATTGAACTGTAGATGATAGGAGTGCAACCTGTATTTAATGAAGATTGAAGATTATTAAATATATTTATCTGACAATTTATTTATGTTTTAAAGCACACCTTTATTGTACCGTTTTTAGATGAACACTTATCGAATTGCCACGAATTCGATTTTCAATGTTAATTTTTCAATTTTCATTATAAAGCAATATTACCAATAACAAGCTTATTTTCTGGATTTAAATTACATTGTATGTGTAGTGGTATAGGTAGTGTTGAGGTTAACATTAAAACCTCATCCTTCTCCCACCGTAACGCTGTAAAAAAGTTAACCCGTTTTTCCAAGAAATGCTATGGGATTTTCTAATGGGCTTCACTCTACGGGAAAATCAATATGCCCTTGGTTTATGTACCCCGGGTTGTTTCCTAGAAAAACGGGTAGGGTAGCGAGACAAATTTTATAGGAACCTAGTTTGTGTATGGTGTCTCACACGATCTTTTCTATATAATTTTCAATTTAATTAAAAATTAGGGTTAACACATTTTCGGTTTTAGCGTCTACGTATATCGTCTTCGGTTCATCATTGAAAGAAATAGCGGACCTTCGATAAACGCACTCGACTTTCGGCTAAGCCTTGGCCAACTGCTTAATAAACTACAATTAGGTATTGAAGTAGCAGAAACGAGAGAGCGTGGCTGAATGGCTTAAAGCGCATAAGCGTAGTGCAGGTTTCTGAATGTTCGATTTCGAATCTCGTAAATGATTAACGATAATATACAAATACATTTTCTGTAAATTCTAATTTACTAAATGTATAAGTTTTAGTTAAATTGAATTTATGTATAATATAAATGTCTGAAAAACGTTACACCCATGAAGTAGCAGCTTTTTTCTAAACACCAGTCTATCGGTATAGATTGTTATTGACCACATTAGGTTGACCTGATTCCGTGGTTTCTTATTCCGGCCGCTCTGGGCGCTGTCTTTGGTGTGCAGGCTGTACACGCAAAGGTAAGTCTACACTCCTACAAATTCCCCATACACATTTTCAGACGCTGGCTAAAGCTCTTTAATGAAAGTCGTGATATTAGAAATATTATCCGAAAATCCTGCATAATCTTAATTTGTTTGGTACTTCTCAGTTGTTGGGCGATTAGGTTGAATTCTATTATTCTAAGATAACCTACATGACGGAATTATATTCCAAAATTATTCAATATTTTAAGTGGGATATTATACCTTTTTACACGATCCTTTTTAACTCAAGTTACGGTGAGTTAGCTAATAATTATTTATTTTTAGCCATACAACTTTACAAAATATAGATGGCGCTACCGCCTAATTATAAAGATGAATTTCGCACAGTCTTATCAGAACAGGTCCCGCGTAACCATGGTAACCGAAATCGTAATTGTAATTCTAGCAGTATTATTCCCAATTCAATGCTAGAGACGAGTCGGGCTTTTTATGCCCGACCCGGCCCGAGCCCGTTTCGGGCCGGGTCGGGAAGAAATAAATTTTAATATTTACGGGTCGGGTCGGGTCGGGCAAATTAATTTTTTGAAAATTTCGGGGCGGGCTAATTTTCAATTCGGCCGGGTCAGGCCGGGTTTTTTCATTTTAAAATTAAATGGATCGGGTCGAGCCGGGCCAATTTTCAAAAGGGCCGACCCTTACCCGCGACTGCGTAGGTCGTGTGAAATGTTTCGGCCCTTCGGGTGTTGTAGGAAGAGAGAGGGGGTGGGAGAGAGATAGACGTAATGAGTTATGCGAGCAGCACGACTAGCGTCTATTAACTATCATTTCAAGGTCGTCTCAGTCGTCCGATTCGCCTAAACTTCTCTTACGTTAATTGGCTATGATAGTTGAACGTCTCTTCTACGTCACGAGTGACGCGCCCGATACATCTAAACAAGAAGGCCATTGTTACTTTATAGAAGTCGCGTGTCTCGGCGTACTTTGAAACAATATAGCTAAAAGATTTCTAGATATTCCCGCGTCACAAACGAGTGACGAATGTGTATTTTCCAGCACGGGACTGACACTTGGTCCTCGAAGAGCGAATTTAAAAGGTTCAACTCTTTCGCAAACTGTTCTTCACAAAAATTGTTTAAATAAATAAATGCCTCTTGTTATATTTTGTATTGAATATCTACATCTACACTATACAATAAAATAAAATAAAAAAAGCTTCATGCTATGGGTTGCGGGGGTTCTACGGGTCTTATCGGCAATTATCTGGTTTTCGGGTCTTGTCGGGTTGCCGGGCCGGGCCGGGCAAAATCGATTTTTTAATTTATCGGGTCGGGTCGGGTCGGGCAAAAATTATTTTCATTTTTTACGGGTCTGGTCGGGTCGGGCAAAATTTAATTTAAAAAATTACGGGTCGGGTCGGGTCGTGTAAAATTTTATTTTAATTATAGCTCATAGGCGTGCGCAGCTTTTAAGGGCAGTTTGGGCAACTGGATTATTTTGCAACCCCTATAATTATAAGTTTCAATTGTTCTTATGATAAAATTAACCTTGATTTGTCATTTTTGCGGTGCTAGAGTAAATGTAGGTCGAGTAGCCCTACATTTTTTAAAGTTCATTTTCCACAATTTCCTTTTTAGGTGCTCTAATTTTCTCCAGCTCTACGTCACATTTTTCTTTTTCGGGTGGGGCCCTGGTACACATGACCCTACTGATGCGCTTGCCTATGAGTTACATGGTTATAGCCTTTAATACAGAGAAATACTTAGAGGTATAAGAAAGGGGGAAATATTTTTTGACAAATTTAGACCAATATTGTACAGTAGGTATTAAATTAATAGTTAGATTGGCTTTGGTTGGGCCCATGTACAAATTTTTGGTAGTGGAGGTTATGAGTCACACTCACAAGGAGACATCCCGAAGTGTAACCCACCGATTTGGTTCAAACTCGGGGGATTGGTAGACGTTCATGTATGATGAAAAATCCTAAAGGGAATTTATTCAATGGGCAACCGTTTTGGCATGTCAACGAAAAATGTTTTTGACAATACAAAATATTAAATTTTCCCATTGAAAATAACATGGGATTTTGACCTTAAATTGATCAAAAGTTGATCAATTTTGATGTTTTTATTGTAAATTTTTTTTATTAATTTTAATTTTTTTGGCATTTTCGAAATTTTTAAATTTGTTCAAATTTTTCACAGGTCGGGGGGGCCGCAAGGAATCGGTCCGAATCCCATGTTATTTTCAATGGGGAAATTTCCATTTCATGTTGTCAAAAACATTTTTCGTTGCCATGGCAAAACGGTTGCCCATTGAATAAATTACCTTTAGGATTTTTCATGATACATAAATGTCTACCAATCCCCCGAGTTTGAACAAAATCGGTGGGTTACATTTCAAATGATCATTATATTAACTTTGAAAATTTTGGTTAAGAAATTTCAATAGGACAGATTTTAATTCAATTATATTTAATCGTGACTGAATAATTTGGAGATTTTTCTTAACAAGGCTAAATATCTATCAGCCCATAAAATTTAGTAACCCCTGAAAGATACTTTGGCCTTTTTCAAGTTAATTAATTAATTAATTAATAATTCATTTACCAAGTTAAATTGATGTATTTTTCATAAACGTTTTAAGTGTAGAATATTATTTTTATTACATTTTGACTTAATTACAACAATACTCCTGTAAATCAAGCCATAACGGCTAAATTTTAAACTTTACGCGCCCAATACGAAGGAAGAAGAAACGAAGACTGAAACTGTTCCTTTTTCGAAAAACTTTCTTGGGTCTAACAATCAAAGACTATATAACGCTTCGCGAGTAGCCCAGCACCAACACCGGCAACTGTGGTTGGATATGAAGGTGATAGAGATTAATCTGCATCACTGTAAGGCAGCCTCGGCAGTTCTCTGTCGTAGGTTTGTTGTGGAGGGCCTAGACGTGGCCCTTATACAGGAGCCTTGTATCCATAATGGAAGAATCCTAGGTCTCGAAAATGCAGGTACTGTTTCAGGGTTGCCACACGTCAGGAAAACCGGGAATTTAAAAATAGGCCTAAAAAGTCAGTGAAATGTTAGGGAATTTTAAGAATTAGTAAAAATTCAGGGAAAAGTCAGGGAATTCAATATTATCTTGGCACTTTTTGAAGGTAATTTAACTCTAGATCTATGACAAATTCCACGATTATCATTTATTTCCTTGAATGTTTGGCTAATTTTTTCCACATTGCAATAACCTTTTTACTAAAATATAAGTCATCTAAATTTATTAACTTTTGATAAAAGTAAAATATAAAAGAAAAGTTTTGGCCTTAATAAGTCAGGGAAAATCTGTTAAAATGGTAAGGGAATAGTCAGGGAATTTGAATCTGAAAATTTTGTGGAAACCCTGTGTTTACTATGACTACAAATCTGCCAATCCTAGGGCATGTATTTTGATACGAAGGGGTATTCACGCTCTTCCTCTTTCATTATACCAATCTACGGACACTGCCACCATAAAAATCTTCTCTTCATTAGCTGATGGAGAAGACGAATTAATGATGGCTTCTGGCTATTTTCCCTATGATACCTTGTCCCCTCCATCACAGGAGGTTGCCAATCTGGTGAACCACTGTGAGAGATTGGGCAAGAAGCTTGTCATTGGGTGCGATGCCAATGCGCACCACGTTGCATGAAGCAGCAGTGACTGCAACCAACGCAACGCGGTGATGACTTAATGGAATATCTGGTTAGTACTAAACTTCAAATTCTTAATAAACACAGGAGTAAGGTTATTGACATAACTCTGTGCACAGAAAATGTATTACACTGTGACACAATGGCATGTGTCTAATGAACCATCACTTTCGGATCATAGGCAAACATGTTTTCTGTTTTGGTCAAACCTGCCCAGGTAGTTACCGAAATACGCAATCGATCAACCAATTGGCCTAGGTATAGGGAAGACCTTGATCTTCATTTACGGGGATGTGGCTCTAGGCTCCCATCGGTGCTGGAGCTCGAAATGGCTGTTGATCACATACAACAGTCCATAATCGACTCCTACCACCAAAACTGTCCTGCAAAATCTACCAACCAGCCAAGGTTAGTTCCTTGGTGGAACAATGAGATTGGTAGACTTCGCAAAACTACTCGTAAGCTTTTTTAATTGGTCAGCCTATAAGCTGGCCCTCACTTCCTATTATAAGGCCACCCGAGAAGCCAAACAGGCTTCCTGGAGGGATTTTTGTGAGAGTATCTCTGATATTCCCACTACAGCCAAACTAATGAAAATTATGGCACATGACAATACAAAACATCTGGATACTATTAAGTTGAAGGATGGTAGTTACTCCAGTTCTGGAAAAGAAACACTGACACATGCTGGAGGTTCACTTTCCAAATTCTAAAGTCACTGACACAGATGACTCTTATGATCTTCCTCTTAGGTTAAAAAAACTAAAAGGGTAGATTGGGATGTGGCAAAACAAGTTGTCGCTCACTCCAAGCTTATGTGGGCTATGAAGTCATTTAAGCCCTACACGGCTTCTGGTCCGGATGGGATCTTACCCATCTTGTTGCAGGAGGGAATAGATAATCTCTCCTGTGTAGTGCAGAATCTACAGGTCCTGTATTGCTCTTGGGCATGTACCGAGCTCCTGGAAGCATTCAAAGGTTATCTTTATTCCTAAACCCAGGAAAACCAGTTATCTCGAGACTAAGCATTTAGACCAATCAGTCTAACTTCATTTATCCTAAAAGTTTTGGATAAATTAGTTGATAGATATATTAGAGAGGAGCTTCTTAGTGTTACACCCCTCTGGAATGCTCAGTTTGCCTATCAAATGGGCAAATCTACTGAAACTACCCTTCATGGCATAATTAATTGCCTTGAATGTGCAATTGAGTTCAAAGAAATAGCGTTAGCTGTTTTTTCTGGAAATCGAGGGGGCTTTGGACAAAGTCTATAAGGCTGTCCTTTTAAGGCTGCTAAAGGTTTTGGTATCAATGACCCGTCGTGTCTTTGGATCGACTCTATGTTGACAAATCGGGTCACGACGGCTTCCCTGCTTGGCGAATCGCTAAGGGTCACCACCAGCTGGGGCTGCCCCCAGGGGGGTGTTCTTTCACCCCTGCTGTGGTGCCTGGTTGTGGACGAACTCTTGGTGAGGCTAAACAGGGATGGCTGTCGCGGTTTGGGTTATGCTGACGATGTCGCAGTGATGATTACTGGGAAGTTCCCAGGAACCATTTCGGCTATGATGAGGAAAGCTCTCATCTCTGTGGAATGCTGGTGTTGGCCTCACCGTCAATCCTGACAAGACGAGCCTGACTCCTATCACTCGGAGGAAGGTACAGGACTTGTTCAATGATATTTCTTTCTTTGGGACTATGTTGGTCAAATCAATTGAGGTAAAATACCTCGGTGTTATACTCGACAGTAAACTAACATGGAAGCCACATCTTGGTCTCGGTATCAGGAAGGCAAAAATGTTATTCTGGAGAGTAAGGGGTAATATAAGCAAGTCTTGGGGTCTTAGCCCAAAGGTTGTGTATTGGATCTATACCATCATAATCAGGCCTATGCTGACGTATGCAGCCGTGGTTTGGTGGCCGAGGGTAGTGCTTAAGTCAGTTCAGGCTGAACTACGCACTGTGCAAAAGCTGGCCTGTGTCAGCATGTCAGGAGCTATGAGAACGGCGCCAAGCGTTTCTCTGGAGGTGCTCCTGAATATTCTACCGCTTCATCTTTATATAGAGAAAATTGCAATTATGAGTGCCTATCCTGCTAATTGGGAGTGCAGCCACACCAAATATTTTTGGCAATATTCTGGTCACTTACCGATCTTATTGATGGGTTCTGACAACATGGCTGCAAAGTTACACTTTGAAAAGCAGTTTAGTGTTTACTTTCCAAGTCGTTTAGACTGGTCTGGCGACACGGTGTTTAGAACCAAGGGCGAAATTGCTTGGTTCACAGATGGCTCCAAAACTCACTCAAGGGTGGGTGGTGGAGTTTATTGTCAGACTAAGACGTTGGTGTTTTTGCTACGGTTTTTCAGGCTGAGATTTCAGCCATCTGCTTCTGTGTAAGAAGAAGTATCGGGGCAAGACTATTCAGATTTTCTCGGACAGTCAGGCTGCCCTTAAGACTCTCAATCAGTTTAGTATTACTTCTAAGCTCGTTCTTAGCTGTTTGGATCTCCATTCGGAACTGGGCACCGATAATAGGGTTCAACTATATTGGGTGCCTGGTCATAAGTGGTATCATGGCAATGAGATGGCCGACACTCTGGCCAAGGAGGGCACTGAACCTGCTATTCCAATACCCAATGGCCTGGTTCGCAGCCATGTGCAAGGCGCTATGACTGAGAGGCAGGTCAGGCTTTGGCTTGAGAATGAAGGTCAGAGGCAGGCCAAGGAGTTTATTGTTGGGCCTTCTATGAATAGAAGAGTAGTATAAGGGTGGTTACGGGCCTACTTTTAGGTCACTGCCAGCTTAATAGACATCTGCATCGTATCAGTGAGAGTCCTTTGTGCAGGGTATGCCTTGCAGAGGAGGAAACTTCCTCTCGTGTCCTTTGTGTCTGTGATTCTTATGCGGCTCAAAGGTTTGAGTACCTTGGTATGCATAGGTTGGAAACGAGCGATCTTTCCAACATCCCGGCGAAGCAAATTCCGTGTTTATATGGCTGGGGCTGCACAATGGACCTCTGGTCGAAGTGCTAGGTTGGGTTTAACCCAACCACCCAACTTTAACTAATAATAAATAATAAGCTCCTTGATAAAACCAATCGTGATTGGTTACCACATGAAAGTTTCGATGACACTGTCGGTGATGATAGTGTTCTAAAACGTTATGAAAGAAGAGAAAAGGGGTCAAAGAAGAAATGCCTACATCAAACAGCGAAACAAAGACGAATACAGAAACCTATAGCTACATCTACACCTTCTGGTAAACCAAGAGCGCTGCTGAATAGCTTGAAGATTCGGCACTTGGAATGTCTTCAGAGTTAGATAACAGTTTCCTACAAATAAACGAGCAATGGTCCTTCAACGATACACAGAAAATACGCGGGTGATTAAGACAATTGAATGTGGCAACCAAATTGAGCCGTATTTCAACAGTGCTTCCATAGAGACTCAAACTAGTTTTGAAAAATCGAACGCTTGCGTACAAACTGAATTTCAATCACAATATTTCTGTGTTCAGACTGGCCCTGCATTGAAAGATTGAACAGTATTTTCCACGCAAACAATTCTAAGCATTTGCTCTACATCTGAACTAGAAGCAATTGAGATACGGTTAAAAGAGAGCGCAGAATTAGTTGATATACTAATGAGCCAAATAGAAGATACAAATATCAAGCTAAAGATAGAACTTGAAGTAAAAGATGAAGAGTTGAACAATTTTAAATTCTGTCCTTCATACTTTCGTGATGACTGTGAAAAAGTTTTGTTTTTTACCGGGTTGACCTCTTTTGATTATCTTGTAGAGGAAATACAGGCCTATACCTCTTTAAAAATTCGAAGTTAAGTCCATTTTAACAATTTATTTTAACTGTTACAAAGCTGAGACTTGCTTCATCCAACAAAGAATTAAGTTATCGATTCAGAATATCAGAATTTTTTATAACTGTCTAAATGCATTATATCAGAGGTTGCATTTATTCATAAAATGGCCAGAGAGGGACGAACTACAGGCAACTATGCCAATTATGTTTTCGTAAAAAGTTTGGTAAAAAATGCTCTGTGATTATTCATTGTTTCGAAATATTTTCTGACAAACCATCTAGCAGGAAATTGCGAGCTGACACCTGGTCCAGCTACAAACTCAACAACACTCTTAAGTTTTTGATTGGTGTCACACCACAGGGTTCAATTAGTTTTATTTCAAAAGGTTGGGGTTGTAGGGTAAGTGACAAATACCTAACTGAATGTTCAGGTATTTTGGAAAAATTAATTCCGGGTGATCTTGTTCTGGCAGATAGAGGGTTCGATATCGAAGATTCTGTCGGGTTTTATTGTGCGACAATTAAATATCCCACAATTGTTAAAGGGAAGAGCCAATTAGAACCTCCAGATGCGGAAGCTACGAGAAATTGGCCAAAGTCAGAATTCACGTAGAAAGAGTCATTGGGCAATTAAGGCAAACGTGCCCCAAACGAAGACGTTGCAACTATTGATAAAATATGTACCGTTTGTTGCGCACTGAATAATTTAACTTCCTCAGTTGCACCTATTGAGTAACAGCGTTCACCGTAATATTACTAATAATTACTAAGACCAGAAACTAGTGTCAGAAATAAAAATATTTTTATTAATATCAGGTACATGTAGTTCAAATGACATTTTTATATTGAAATGAATTTTTAAAAACCATTGAAAATTTTATCACAATAATCATTTATAGCTTCAATCTTTTTTTCACATTACTTTTTCTCTTACCCCAACTTGCTTCACAGCCAATGGCTAGGGGGCGCCAAAAGGGTGCCCAAAGTATTACATGTAAAATAAAATTATTGGATTATATATAAAACTCGATTTTTCAGCGGTATTTATTGCATTAAGCACCAGATTAACAAATTTCTGACTTTCATAAAGTTACACTACTCTCCCAATGGAATTCAAAAAAAGTTATTTTAGCTTGCCCAACTTGTCACTTTTTCAAGTCGTATTTTTTCAGTGAAAAATACGTCTATTTTTTCGCGACAACGCTATTTGTACGTTTTCGGTGACGCTCTACAATTTTCTCATTGACAATTTTCTTATAGCACCTAGCGGTTAAAATTTTCAAAAAACGTGAAAATATTTTTAGATTTAGATGCAATTTTGGTAGAAAGTGTCCCAAATTTCAACTTTCTAGAAAACATAGTTTTCGAAAAAAATCACTTTTTTCGAGCGAAAAAAAACACCCTGTATAATTCTGATACTCAATAAAAATTTAACACGCCGTTCAAATATTTATAATTTCCTTAACATATTTCCTTGGTCAAATTTAATATTTAAAGTAACACAATGACTACATTCGTAACAATAAAATTATGATAAATTCCGATCACTTTATAACCGAAGGTAACATCATAAGCCTATTAAGGCTCACCTAAGTTTGAATTTGACATAAAGGTGCATGTATCCAGCACTAGAAACGCGTGGGATAAATCAAAATTAGAATCTACGCTACCTGGTGGAGAAAAAGAGCAAATTATCCGAACCCCCCCCCCCTTACCACCTATACCATCTACGAAGCAGTTTCCGGTAGCATGAATTGGGGGATTTGTTCATAAGTTTCGTTTTGTCTCCACCAGGTGGATTCATCTAGCCAGTTTGGTCAGTTACTTGTCTAATGTTAAAATCTCATTCGTTTCAAACTTAGGGAGGCATTGATAGTCCTATGGTAACATTGATTTCGAATATACGATAATATTTGAGTATTATACACTCTTTTTCGCGGTCTTTTCAACCCCTCTTTTTGGCCGCCCGCTAGTCGGCCATTACCTGGAACCACCGGTTGGGGGTCTAGGCTCGGGTCTTTGGTCCCAGGATATGGAGAATGGGGGTTAAGGGGGGTAAACTCAACATGAACGCGCCCAGCAAAATTCCCAAAAAAAGAGTGTATACGCGATAATATTTGGTATAATTTACTCAAAAATATAAACCCTACCGTAAATGTATATCGAAAATGGAGAGAACTTTGGAGAATGATCGCAATTTAGAATATCGTCTTAAGACGACCTTACGTTAAAAATATAGTTACCATAGTGCATTTGCTCTTCGAACTCGGTATTGACGCCTTAATATGGGATATCTTAAAAGAAGAGCTCGTCCTACTGGATCTAGTATGTTCAGTCTTTCTCTGATACGCCATCTCGGCACGTGTATTGCTATACCAAGTCGTGTAAGTCCTCCTATAATATACGTTTCCCCAAACCTTGTGGGTAATCTGTAATTTCAATTTTTTCTAACATCCGAAATTTAACACGGCACCTATAAATTGTCCTCACATTAACTCCCACAACAGCCGCTGTTCTTGTCCAACATAATCCTAAGGTATCTCGGCACCAAGAAATTTGTTCCCTTGTTATATTGCATGCCGGTCGCCCTACTGCTCCTAAACGGACAACTGAACCGGAGTATGGATCCAAACCATTGAGTTGGGAATATTAATCTAGAGGTCCAATCAAAACGTCGGATTTCAGTATTTCGCGAAACAAGTTTTTAAAAATAAGAATACTGTCGTCTGCTCCCATCGGCGTCCCAAATGACGAGGAAACGTTATCATTCTACCCGTGGCGCCGTCTATCTCTCAATGGTTCGTTCAAATAAGACGCGTTTTCAAGCAAAAAGATTTTTTTTCTTCAAAATAATGGATGGCGCCACGGGTCATATGATAACGTTTGCTCGTCATTTTAGAGCAGACGGCACATTCGTATTTTTCAAAAACTTGTTTCGCGGGGAGCAGATTTGATTGGATCTCTAGATTAATATTCCCAACTCAATGATCCAAACTAAGATCAACTTGGTTATTCAATAGATTTTCCATCTCTAATAAATGAAAGTTTAAGGCATCCAACAATATTTAGAATAACTCCCCAATATAAACCGTGGTATCATCGACATTTGGGTTTTGATTAACGGCCAACAGAAAGCGTCCAATGACAAAACAGTGCGATTGCAGTCTTCTGTGGTTCATTTCAATAATATTTAAGTCATCGCTGTGACGGTATCTTAAAAATGATTGATACTATCTTTGAAGACTTATAATGTAGTTCGTAACGTCCATTTGGTGTTCATTTCCCGCCATTTCAAACACGTAAGATGGAAATATTTTTTTGGAAATTTCAATATGTAATGGTTTCTTTGAAGCGACTCTTAGTTGAGAGATAGCTTCTATCAAAACTAAGAGACTTTTCTAATAACGAAATACTCTTGAACTTTTAATAAAAATAAATAGTACGCGAATAAAGATGAAGGTAAAACAACCAAAAACCAAGCTAAACCTTTCAAATCGCCATCAATGTTCTACCAGAGAGGATAAGGGAGTCCTTAGTTACGCGCCTAATATGTCCAACAAGGGAAACCAAGACTCCGGGGGGCCTGACAAGGGAGTAAAATCAAGGAGGACCCATTACTAGACCAGTAAGATTTTAAGCGCCATCTACACAACTAAAGATTTGAAAAGGCAGAATGCTGAGAGTAGGTTGAGAGCAATGAGGGTAAATGGCGCTTAAATCGTACTGGTCTAGTAATGGGTCTTCATTGATTTTACCCCCTTGTCAGGCCCCGGAGTCTCGGTTTCCCTGCTGGGACCTGGGAGGCAAAGTTTCGAGCTACGAGCCTACGACACAAATTAATACCGACGAGCGTTCCAAATTGCTATAGCCATATGTTACATAAAATCATAAGTATGGATGGCACGTCCTTTTCGCCTAAAGCTAAATTATAAAATGATAGTTTGCTTCAAAGGATACACGTCGATGTAATAGTAAGCATGAACTGCAGCCCTATGCACATTTTACCATTGATTAGTCAGTTCGCATGTTGAAAAATCGTGCGTTTTGTGATAAAAGCATGAAAATTTGTCTACCTACAATTTTTTTATATGCTCAAATGATTTAAGACGGGAAGCCATCCGTATCTATTACGTAACGGCCGTAAAAAGCGATTAAAACGCGCCGTAAAGTGCAATCGGCCTACTCTAACGACCCTCCCAAAAAAACGCCTGCCCACGTGACTCGTTCGTTTGAGAAGGAGAGGGGTTTGTTCAAGGGGGCATCCGTAAAAGCAATTTCTTACATTTTCTCCACTAGGTCGGTTTTTAGTATAAGACACGTGAAGTTTTTCAAATCGGAAATAAAACAAAATTGCAAAGATGAATATATATTCTTAAATTATCGAACCTTTACATATTACTTATCGAGGTTAGAAATTTCTCAAATATACCAGTTATTACTTAATTTACGTTACAAATTAGAATTCCATTGTATATGTTACATATTAATATAAAAACATATCTTTAGGGTGGCTCGATTTTGCTCTGACCAGGCTTTTATCTCAAAACCTATTTGAGATATAATTTTGGTACTTTCAGGGTATGCTTTGAAAACTCGAATATGTTTTCCCTTTTCTTTTTTTTTGACCGATAGGTGCTAGGGAACAATTTTCAACAAGAAAATAGTAGAGCATATTTGAAAGACTACAAATAAAGTTTGTTTAATCACAAACGAGCAATTTTCCACTTAGATAATGAGGTCGGCAAAAAACAAGTTCACCATAGCAGGACAAAGGGTTCTTTTACAAAACTTAGTTAAATTAACAACAAAATGGCAGATTGCTCGGCGGGTAAATTTCAGTCGTTTAAAAATTAATATCTCGTCATTAAAAAAGATACAGTTTTACGACTGATATTTTTGAGTATATTTAAACATGATCTTTCAAATAGACCCAAGTTGTACCCAACCTGGACTTTTCCTTTAACTAGGTCTATAATTTATCGATTAAAAATTTTATTACTATGGAAATATAAAAACGTCATTCGATACGTTACTCTATCGCATTTAACGTTCAAATTTTCGCTTGTTATGCATTGTTTTATAATTATATTTAAAAAATTATGCGAAATCCTGGTTTCTAAAGGCACGAAATAACAGACAATTTAGCATGTCTCGAAGATTTACGTCCATTACGTGGAATTATTTCACACCGTAACTATTATTTTGATCAACTTTACAAAATGTATGTAAATTGAAAAAACCAAACTTAAAATAATCTATAGTAAACCATTTATTGAAACCTATGGATTGATGATATATTATATTATATTAGTATTTACTGATTTAAGCTAAACCCTGTGAATGTTAAACAGTGGAGTCGGATACTAGGTGAGGTTAGAACTCCCTCAGGCTCGTATTGTAAAGCAATGTTAGAATAAATTCAATGTTATCCGATTAAAGGGTATTTTAACTTTTATTAACCAAAATAAACGAATTCCCAAATTATTAATTTAGGCCAGTCTCTTAAAAAGTTGCTCGTTTAATTTAAAAATTGGTATATTTAGTATTTCAACTATTTTATGATTTTTAATTACTATTTATAACTTTAGTCCAAAATTGGCTCTCTCTGAAACCTCTAGTGAATATTGGTTGCACAATGGACCTCTAGTCGAAGTGCGCGAACGGGCATGTCCTTAGCCCTTCACCCCTTTCACTAATACAGCACTCAAAACAGTTCTAACATTACTTAACCACCTACAATGACTTACAAATGGTTAGAAAAAGCCATTTTACTACAAGTTAATCAAAAAAGAAAAACAGATAATCATTAATTTTGAGGTAGTATGGACATCTCCCTGACATCGTGATGAATGGAGAATTCGGATATTACTAGCAATGAAGCGCATCATGAACAATTATCGATAGTACGGTCACAGAAGCTTAGAGGACGAAGTAGAAAATTTTCAGGTTCATAAAGAACAACCCTAACGTCGGAATTTAGAGCTCCGCTGTCCCTTTAAAGATATCTGTCAAACGAAATGTTTCAAGTTCCTTCAAATCTTTTATGGGGTAATTTTAGATTTTTCCACCCTAAAGCTATGTCTGCAGCACTATAAGGTTCCAGTAGTACGATGCCTGTATAAAAATAAAAATCAACTGCAATCGCTTAAACTCCTGCATGCAACTTAATTGTTCCTTAATGACCTAACTTCAGTAATGATCAGTAAAGAAAGGGAAAGTTTAAGAAATTACCTATAAATAACAACGACTTTTCATTTGTGTTTCAACGTTTGTTATTGCTACGCTTTTGACTCATGAAGCGAAACATTTTAGGTTAATGAAGATCTGTATTGAAACAAAACACACCTTGATTAAACTCCTTGTAAACGCCAGGGCTAAAAATGGAATATTTAAACAATGTTTCGGCGTGCTTAAAATCGTTACATTTGCAATATTTAATATGGAAAGGTTATAAGCGAGATAACTAAAGTGAAGACGGATTTAGAAACTCCATAAAGGCCTCGATTGTGTTCGGAAGAGTCTCCAGGTAAAGGCACGAATCACGCAAAGTAGCGAGGTCCATCAAAATGCGAATCTAGTTTAATGGTGATATTTTGAAAGAAATGTTTCTGTATAAGTATATAAACCTATTAGCAGGTTAGAACGAATGTCCAAGCACATATGGTTTTAAAATCGTTCGATACGGCAAGCAGTTCTTGGTTTTCTCTTAAATGTTTCGGTCTGAGGAAAAGACTCTCTTAGCTGATTATCGCTTGAATTTAACATTTGAAAATCGAACCCACTGAGTTTGGTTGGATCTAAACGTTCTTAAGTGAAATAGCAATTCGATTTCAGACAAATTTACATTAAAGACTAACGAACAAAATAATTAATTAAATAAAGGAACGCGACGCTAGTGACGTTGAAATCGTCGTAAGATTTCGGCAAAGTTGTTAGCCGAAATAACTCTCATGAGAGAAGGATGCTCGCGGCTCAATTTTCCTGTTAGTTCATTTGTAAGTAAAAAGTATTTTTATTTATAGAACAATTTGGCCATACTGTAAACTGGATGGTGTCAAATTTATATTTATTTTATGTTACATTTCTTTCGAAAATCTCAAAAAGACGTTTTGATATCTATTGCTTTAATTGTCATACGTCTTTTAGGTTGCACAAATAATATTAGACAAATGCAATAAAACTTTCTCAAAAATAACTTTATCATCATGGAATCTCAAAAGAACGAAACTCAGTTTAAAGTTATATATTTGATCTTTAAATTTTTAAGAATTTGTTTTAGTTTCGTAAAATAGTGTCTAGTTGAATACATTTTGATTCGTACCATAAAGTAGGCGTTTGCAATTTTGACAAATCCCGACGGGCACACCAACTTCTTAATTAGTAATATACATCTATGTAGCCGGTTGTATAAATGTATGAGTAAGAAAAGTTACATTCATTTTGCTATTGATATATATTAAAATAAGTTTAAGCTGACCTCCGTTACTGAAATATTTTATAAAATATATAAATAATTTAAGCGTGATAGTGTCTCAGCATTAAGGTGTTATAAATTGCCTGCGTAAAAACGTTCGTTTTAGAAAGGTTAACTGTGTAGAGTTTCGGGTTTCGGGTTTCGCAATCATATCTTCATATGGAAAATCTCGAAAAAGCTAGTCCCTTCCTACTTAGCCTGTAACATGATCTTAGGAATATGAAATAAATTTGAAAAAAGGGAGAATGGCGGATATATCGGAGAGCAATGGCGGGTTCTGGTGGCACGACACAAAGTTTAAACTGTCAGCAGTAGCGTTCACCAGCTACTTATGGCAGTTGGTCCGACCATTATAATGAGACAACCGTACGAACGGGTGATTAAGGGATGATCTAATATCTCACCAGTATAACATTTCTGACACAAATATAACTCAGTAAGCTATCGCAAATATATCTATATATTTAAAATTGGTCAAACATTTTCGTCTTCAGACTTAAAGGGGTTTATAAAAATTAAAACAAAGCAGAATGGTTTTAAGTCGACGTCTACTGTTGCTTATGTGTAATGAGAAATGGTCTCGTCAATAAAATCTACTTTCGCCATCAAGATATAGCGTCATTGAATATTGGCAATTGTTCTCCAATCAATTGATTGTAAGGTAGGATTTATTTATAAATTTAACGCAATAAACAAAGATTTCATTAATATGTCTGTAAATAACACGGAAACCATTGTATAAAAGCAATGTTTATTTCCATAGTCATATTATTGTGTTTTATGTCACTCTGATAAAAATTCATTTGCACGCTCCAAATTCTTTTAATCTTAACTTTAAAATATGATCTTTTAACAATGAAATACGTAAACGATGAAAATAAAGTCATAAAGGAAATAATTGTACAAATATTAACAAATGATTTTTATACAGGGTGTTACGGATAAGCATGTCAAAAATAAGTGCTATGTTCTTTAGTTATTATTGAGACGAAATTTTTTATTGAACATAGGTCCGAAAATGCATTGCTTCCGCGTAATTGGCTCTCAAAAATCGTCCTTCAAAACATCGAAAAACGGGCAAATGTGCAGATTCTATTATTCCTTTGTTTTTTTACACAAGTTGTCTCTTTTAGTTGTCGCTATATTAACTCTTAAGTAAATATAACTGATAATTAAATTTAAAAGGTTTCTTATATATTGTAATAAAAAGTTTTTACAAGGTACAAACAATTATGTTAAAAATTTAATAAGCTGTGTGTAAGTGTTTTGGCTGCCATCTTTGTTTAGAAAGAGCGAGAAAAAAGTTTAATCATGTGGTTCATATTTCAGGTAAAGACGTTAATAGGTCAATGACGTACGTGTTCAGGGTAAATTTTTTTTAAATCAGTAAATATTTGTTCGGGGTAAAGTGGATTTAACCAGGGAGTCCCGTGTTCAAGTGTTTTTGAAAAGGTTGTATTTTAATAAAGTTTAATTACTTGTCAAGCGTGGCCATCTTTGTTTATATTTTTTATAACCGTTAGGAAACTAGAATTAGTTTCGGGGTGTAATGTAAATCGATCGATGAACTGTGCATTCCAGGTCATTTTGAGCATATTTCTTCGGTGTAAAGATTGTTGATGAATATAAATTAACTAGGGAGTTCGTGCTTAAAATTTCCGTGTGCATTTTAATTAGGGTTAATTGACATTTCAGTGACCATCTTTGTAACGGATATATTTTATTGGCATATTTCAATAACCTATACAGGGAGTTTTTTTTATTGTGTGAAAACCTTTTTTTATTAAAAACCAAGTTTTTTTAGAAAGTTGCAAATTTTATGGTACGTTATACATGCCGGGTGACACTCGCTGACAAAAATTAATTGATTTCGGAAATTATTTTCACGTTTTCCAAAAATTAATTTTTCACCGCTAGGTGCTAGAATTAATTTGCAATGAGAAACTTGTAGAGCGTCATCAAAAACATAAGAATATCGTTATTTCGAAAAACTTTAACGAATTTGTCACTGAAAAACACGACTTGAATAAGTTGGCAAGCTTGCCAAAATATACCTCTCCTCGGAAGAATTTTCCCTTGGGTGTATTAACTACTGGACACGGTACTCAACGATATTTCGCCATCAAAAGCGGCCTCCTAAAAAATGTTATCCTGGTGCTATCCCAACCAGTAGATTATTTTTTATTTTGATTATAAATATTACAAATGTTATTGCATTAATCAAATTTACAATATCAATAGAACAAAAAACCAACTTTAGACCCAAAACGTTATTAAAATACCATAGCAACCAAATGAGAATTAGAAAATGCAAAATTATTAGAACGCTCACGAAACGTAAAATATATGTGCAAGAAACTATTTTATAGAGAAAAACCAACCCATTGTATTATAGGTCTTAAACAATCAAATTTATATGGAAAAACCAAGTTAAAGCGAAAACCAAAACTATAAATGAAAGCACTAATAAAAACTGCGTGGGCTCATGACGGCAACCCAACGAAGCCGATAAAAAACAATGCAATTAAAATATCGTAGACATGAATTATCCCCCACATTTTCAACAAACAAGAAAAATATATAATAATAACCCAACTAAGTAACAAATTAATTAAAATATTTAGGAATCAAGAAAAGTCAATCTAATTAGCCACAGAAATAAACATTGTATTAACAGAAATATGCAATAAAAAATATATAATAATAACCCAATTAAACAATAAGGTAATTCAAAATGTCAATCCATATACCCACGGTAATGAAAATTGTAATGGAAAAAACCAAAAACACCTTACCGTTAACAATTCCCGGCTTATAACGCACACAAAAAAACCTAAACTGAATAGTGAAGGCTAAACAACAGCGCATACCTCAAAATATAAGACCAACGTAACCACATTAATGTAAATGTATCACACATTTAAAGCCGATAAGAAAACACGTAAAATAAATTACGAAGATACGAGTTAAGTAAGCAAAACGAAAAAAACGCGTTGTATACCACTTGAAATTGTATTCATAAATGACCCTTAACAGTTCAAAAGTACCGATAGACAAAAAACTAACTAAGTGGACCACCCACGGGTTCCCTTTAACCCTCTTATCTCTGCTGACTGCGCTAAAACCAGATTTGACCTTTAAAATTTCATACCAATAAAAATTTACTTTAAAAACTATTAATATACTCTTCCGCTTTAGCTGAGCTTATAATTTTCAATGAACCGTAGTATGTATCAGTGGTTCTGTGGTAGAACACTCGCGTGTCATGCTGAAGGGCTCGGGTTCGTAACCCGCCCTCTGCGATCGCTAAATGGTACTATGACGTATACCGTGAACATTTGGTGGGAACCTTGCCATTTGGACGTTGAGACGTTTACCGTAACCCTCAGCACTCGGTCCGTCCCAAACATCGAAGATTCTTCACGTACAATCACAATTCGCAAAAGAAAATTATAATACATCCAATGACTAAAACCTTTTCCGCAGCCCAGACAAACAGACACACAGACACACCCACCGACTGACACGGTGATTGGGTATTCGGAGAGGTAAAAAGTGACAAGTTGGGCTAGCAAAAAATGAATTCGCATAGTGTCATAAATTAAATTTACGTTTGTTGGAAAATGTCGGATAATTGTTTAAGTTAAAGGTTAGGAAGATTAAATAATTAAAGATATCGTTTTTCCAAATACGAACAATAAATTAATTCCAAAAAGAATCAGAAAAATCTATTTATTTAACAAAATGCGACGAAAATTATAAGAATGGTTCAAATATTCCACCATCAGCTGCGATACAAGCTTGAGAGCGAACCATCAAGTTGTCAAAAACATGTTGAATAATTTCTGGGTTGATTTCCCGGCAGGCGCTTATAATTCGTAGACAAAGTTCTTCTTGCGTTTCAACAGGAGTGGCGTAGACTTTATCCTTAATGTAGCCCCAAAAAAGAAATCTTACGGCGTAAGGTCTGGTGACTTACGTCGCCAAAGTATCGGTCTGTTTCTCCCCATCAACCGTTGCTGAAATTGGTTGTCGAGAAACGCGCTCACGTCTCTGTGGTAATGAGGCGGGGCTCCGTCTCGTTGAAACTACAACCTGGCCCGTTCTGCTAGTGTTAGTTCGTTTTGTAGGAAATGTAAATAATTCTGCCCATTTAGATTTTGTGGCAGAAATACAGGACCAATAAGACGGTTTCCTACTAAACCAACCCAAATGTTCAAGTGTCCAAACTGAAATTGATGACGGTGTTCAAACCCCCAGTGTGGATTTTCGTTTTGCCAAAAGTGAGGATTCTGGTGATGATTGTAAGGCCCAAATCAGCACTTACTGCAGAACAACTATTACGCGGGTACGCGACAAAGGACGCCAAAACCGTGTTCTCCAAGTCGTAATTAAGCTGACCAACAACTCGAAATCTAGGTTCTATATTACCATACTGCAGAAAGTCATTGACAGCTCGCCTCACTGAAGATACGGACGGTCTTCTATCCGGGTGACGTTGTTGGAAAATTTCACTCACTCTTCTTAGATTTCTACCACCTTCTGCGTAGTAAATGGCAGCTATTTCCGTACGATCCGCTCTGGAATATTTTTTTTTTTTAGGAGCTCGTTATGAGCGATTGTGACGGGTGGGACAATACAGTCCGCTCGTCCATTTGATTAATCAGGTGCGAGATATGTGTAACGGCCACGCCAACGGGGGGATACTTGGGGATAGGGTTGGGACACCCGTGGCGGAAGTATGACAACCACCCGTTGGGGGATTAGTGATCGTCCTCACACGGCCTTACACAAACTCTGCCTCCCGGACGCCTGGGATTACAGGAGTGAGCCACTACTCCCGGCACTCTGGAATATTGAGGCATTATTACCACGAGTAAATCTCACAATTATTAAAAAACAGCATGCATTACATTTCAAACCAATTGAACGAGTGGTTTTCACTGACCTTTAGACATTATTTTCGTTTATTTAGCTACCAACGTCTCCATGTAGTTTTAACAGTTAGTCCTATTTCATAGTTTTATTTTAAATTAAAATGCTTAAAGTGATAAAGGTCTAACTCCTGAATAAAAGGTGCGTTTGAAGAAATATCTGTCATGTGTGCAGTAGAAACTAAGCGCTCATGGGATAGTTGCCAATTTTAATAAATGTTGTAGAAATGGAAAATTATCAATAAAAAATTCCCATAGTACAATTACAACCAAAATAATAAAAATTAAAGGAATAAACATTTAGCTAGCCCAGCTTGTCACTTTTTCAAGTCGTGTTCTTCAGTGAAAAATACTTTTAATTTTTGCGAGCCAACGATATTCTTATCATTTCGATGACGCTCTACAAGTTTCCCATTGACAATTTAATTCCAGCACCTAGCGCTGAAAAATTAAAAGTGAAATTAGTCTTTATTACTTTAAAAGGGCCAAAAGATCTTATTACTGTTTATACATCGCAACTATTATTTCCAGATGGTTAAAGTGTATTTTTTTTAATTTAATTGGTTCGTTATTAAGCATTCATTTTCACCCTATTCAATTTCTTTTATTGCCCCTTATGGACGGCTATTGTGTATTATAATTTTATGATTATTATAACTAGTTTTATTATACACATTCAATCTACAAACATTAAATAATGGAAAATTTCGTTACAAAATGCGGGGTACTTTAAATGACATAAAGACAATAGAATTTATATTAGTTCACACATATTAATATCCCCATACACGATTGTCTATCTCACCGAGCACCCATCCGAATTATCCAAGACTTCGTCGAGCCCTTTATTTAAAATATGTAACATTACTTTTCCAAATATTTATTTAGGATGTTATTAATAATTACATTAAAAAGATAAACTAACAATTATACTTTGAGTTCAGATATTTGTGAACTCTAATTATCACAGGACAAAAAATTAACGAAAATAAAACATTCGTTATACAAACAAATAAAATTATTCGTTCGGGTACGCGTAAAAACAATACGGCTCAAATGATTTATCAACGTTAATAATGTTATTAATTTTGTTAATGTTATTCTGATTAATGCAATAAAAAAGACTTAAATTATTCGGATAAAAGATGACTACCACTAACAAGGAAACTACCCGAGGTGGTTATCACCGATTTTGTTGAAACTCGGGGGTTCGGTAGACCTTATGGTAGTATGAAAATTGCCAAAGGGAAAAGTTGCAATGGGCTTTAGTTTTCCCATGGCAACCCAAAATGTTTTTGACCTCTCCATTTGAAAAAGCATGGGATTTTCTCGGATACCCAAATTTTGTTAAAATTTAAACAAAATTGATCAATTTTACCCCAAATTATCGATCAATTTTACCCAAAATAGGTCAAATTCATCTTTTTGGGTATGTTTTGAAAATTTAATTTAAAAAAATAAAAACCGAGAAAATCCCATGCTTTTTTAAATGGAGATTTTTTTGTTTTGAGAGATCAAAAACATTTTCGGTTGCCATGGGAAAACTAAAGCCCATTGCAACTTTTCCCTTTGGCAATTTTCATACTACCATAAGGTCTACCTAACCCCCGAGCTTCAACAAAATCGGTGATAACCACCTCGGGTAGTCTCCTTGTAAGTCCTTTGTTCTAGTTTACCGCGAAAAATCCCTAGTGGAGAAGTATTGCAATGTTATTAGAAGTTTCATTTATATCAAGGAATACCTCTGCGTATTGTTCCATACCAGAGTGACTGAGAAAAATCATATCTCCTCGTGTAGGAATCGAACCTACGACCTTTGGGTTACCGTCCCAACGACACTACCATTGGACTACCGGGGCCACGAATAATCAGGCCTCGGACATCCAATTTAAGAATGACTCGATCTGGTTCGCATTATTGACGGGATACATATAACCCGTTGTTGACGGTGCCGTAGCATTTTTACGTCAACTGATTTATAACAGGACATTGATAGCCTGTAGTCATACATTGAGAATTTTTTTTTATAATTACGCAGGAATTAATATAATTAGAAGTTTCATTTATATCAAGGAATACCTCTGCGTATTGTTCCATACCAGAGTGACTGAGAAAAATCATATCTCCTCGGGTAGGAATCGAACCTACGACCTTTGGGTTACCGTCCCAACGCCACTACCATTGGACTACCGAGGCCACGAATAATCAGGCCTCGGACATCCAATTTAAGAATGACTCGATCTGTTTCGCATTATTGACGGGATACATTTAACCCGTTGTTGACGGTGCCGTAGCATTTTTACGTCAACCGATTTATAACAGGACCTTGATAGCCTGTAGTCATACATTGAGAATTTATTTTTTTTATTTTTTTTATAATTACGCAGGAATTAACATAATTAGAAGTTTCATTTATATCAAGGAATACCTCTGCGTATTGTTCCATACCAGAGTGACTGAGAAAAATCATATCTCCTCGGGTAGGAATCGAACCTACGACCTTTGGGTTACCGTCCCAACGCCACTACCATTGGACTACCGAGGCCACGAGAGATATGATTTTTCTCAGTCACTCTGGTATGGAACAATACGCAGAGGTATTCCTTGATATAAATGAAACTTCTAATTATATTAATCCCTGCGTAATTATAAAAAAAATAAATTATCAATGTATGACTACAGGCTATCAAGGTCCTGTTATAAATCAGTTGACGTAAAAATGCTACGGCACCGTCAACAACGGGTTAAATGTATCTCGTCAATAATGCGAACCAGGTCGAGTCATTCTTAAATTGGATGTCCGAGGCCTGATTATTCGTGGCCTCGGTAGTCCAATGGTAGTGGCGTTGGGACGGTAACCCAAAGGTCGTAGGTTCGATTCCTACCCGAGGAGATATGATTTTTCCCAGTCACTCTGGTATGGAACAATACGCAGAGGTATTCCTTGATATAAATGAAACTTCTAATTATATTAATTCCTGCGTAACTATAAAAAAAATAAATTATCAATGTATTGCAATGTTATTAATGCAACCCTAAAAACTAAATAGAATAAATTGCGTGTTCAAATATGGCTGCCACTTAGCCTTTACACGTCTTCTAACACATATAATAATCATATATGTAGTCTTTAAAACTTGTTATAATAATTATATAACAGCCTTTTGACAAAGATCAAAAAACAAATCACTGCGAAAAAATGTACGGACCATAAAAACAATAGTATTTATTTGAAACACCTACACACTTTACCCGCGCCACGAATGTATTGGGAATAAAATCGTTCGAGTAGAAAATTGATCCTAAAAGTCAATATTTGTTATATTTTATAATCAAGCTTAGAAATTTTATTAACGACGATAATTTTTTGGATACACAGTTCATTGATGCATTTACAATACACCCCTGGTGGGAAACTCCACTATAAAGATCGGGTAAATAACAATATGAACAAAGATGGCTATGCCTGACAGGTAATTAAAATACACACTTATATAAACATTGAAAAGCAGTTCATCGGTCCATTAATGTATTGACTATTATGATCAACCACATGCTAAACCATATTTCCCGCTAAACAACCTAGTGATAAAATAAGGCAATTCATATCCGTTATAAAAATAACCACTGAAATAGGTAATTGTCATGAAAATATTAAGCATGTACTCCCAATTATATTCGATTATGAAATAAGGATAAAAAGATTTGAGTAGTAAAGATAATTTAGGCTGAAAATATGGGTAGGAACAGACGCGCTAAATTATATTGATTTGCGTTTTGGCAGGTGCCGTTATTCGCATTATTCGCAATTTACGGAATTTATTGGGACGTTGAAGAGTACCCTATTTTATAACTTTATCATTAAATATTTCTACCTAACCTTAATTAACGGGTACAAACTTAAATAAACTAAATGCCATTGTGCTAGTCGTCAATTTAGTGCGTACATGAAAAATTGGAATCCAAGTTTTGTGAAAACGGTCTTCGCAACAAACACCAGCTTAATCAAGTAAATTCATGCGTATCAAAATTTTAATTTTAGATGGGCCTTGGTTTAGGTTTCCATTTTCGTTGGCATTTCATATTAGATCCATAGGCCAAGTGTAAATGTTTTTTAATGGAACTTTCGAATCAGGATTCAAATATATTCGGATTTATTTTTTCGGAATAGATATTTTTCGTTGGTCGATTATTAGATTAGAGTAGCTACTAGCTAGCCAAAGAAGCCGACTGCAATCTATAATCGTATCCGATCAATACAACAAGGTTTGACATTTTTATAAACTTAGGCGTATTACTCTCTTAAATTTCCAACATATATAATAAACTATTTTCAAATAAGCGGATAAAACATAATAAATAAATAAATTTGGAAAACCGAGTAATCATAATTATGATATAAAGTAATAACTATGGTTTACAAGATTATCTCAAAATTGGTTTTTGTACTTGTTTAAAAATTTCGTAAAGAGATAAAATATGAAACCCGAAATGAAAAGGGGTCCCTATCTTCAATGGCCACTAAACGGAGTCAAAGAAGGTAAGACGTGTAATACTTAATGGTCGCTTTAAACCACATACCCAATTTTTCATTGATTTTTTTAGGGAGGGCGGTAAGCGGGGCAAAAGTGTCTAACAAAAATTTCTGAATATTTAAAAAAAAACTAATTTTGGAGTTAAAAATTTGGGGTTGGGTTGGGGCCTGAGAAATCTTCCCTGGGGCCCGAAATTCCTAGCGCCGGCCCTGTAAGTGGTGAAGAGGAAAAATTCATTTCTATTGGTATTGCTCTGATGTTAAGTATGGAAGAGGCTACCCCTTGCACAAATAAATATTTTATAGCTGCTGATAGTATCCTTATTAATTATTAAAGGGATGAGTCCAATTAAATTTATTTCTAGCCCAAACCAGACTAAAAATCATGATGTTGCTCTTTGGGAAATTGTTGGTCCCAATATAACTATCACTAGAAAAATTAGGTTAGCAGGTTTTATAACTATAAAAGGAGCCATTCTCATCGTTAGGTTATGGGCCTAAATGCTTAATCTTAGCTTACTTTTAAGTTTTGGTGTCGTCGCACAGTGCCATTTGAAGACACAGGAGATAATTGTATTATTAAACTTCATTTTCTTTTTTCTTTTTACCCCCTTGTACAAAGAAAAAAGTAAAACTAAATTATTTTTATTTATGTTAATTTTCATATACATAAACATATTGGGGTAGAAATATTATTTATGTTATATTTCATTTTTTATGGATGAATTAAAGTGAATTAGCCAAGTTTGTTTATAAGCATATTGACTTTAATTTTTTTAAATACAATTTTGATTAGTTAGTGAAATATTAGTCCCTTATAAATTTTATGGATTGTTGAATTTAAGGTTAGGATGAAAAACAGTGGCGTACCTAGGGGGGGCGGGAGGGGCGGTCCGCCCCAGGCGGCACTTTCTAGGGGCGGCATTTTTCACTCAAGAAAAAAATTCGTCTTTTTAGTAATGGTTAATGTTTAGTCTTTTCTCGTAGTGAGCAGGCCCGGATTTAAGGGTAGGCATCCGTGGCCCATAATTATAAATGAAGAAAGTATTAGAATTATACAAGTTTTTAAATACTAATTTTACTTTCCTGAGTCCGGCGGCTACTATCGTAGTAATAACCGTAGATAAATGTCCGTCGAAGTTTTAGCCGATCGTTTTCAGTTTTTAGATTAACGGAAACGGATTATACGTATAGTTGAAATATATCTGTGCTGTGTAGTGTAGATTACTCATTTGACATTTTAAGTTTGTAAGTTCTTTTTTTTTTCTGTATTTGTTTTTACTTCATTAATTTTACATGACATTGATAATACATATAGTAAATTGTTAACCAAGTTTATTAATCTTGAATTAACCCTTGGTTTCAAATCGAAAATCTAACAATATTATCAATATATAATCTAAATTTCTAAAGTGAAACCAAAACTTTATCGTTTCCTTCAAACGTTCCATATTGTTATGATGTAGTAGTGTGCACGACCACACAAGACGACATAAATTTGTTTTAGGTAATACTAATATACCGTTATATATAATCCGTTTTAATTCTTACTAAATACTAATTATACCGTATAGTTATACGTAGACACGTATAATACGTGTCTACGTATAACTATACGGTATAATTAGTATTTAGTAAGAATTAAAACGGATTATATATAACGGTACGCTATGATGGGGAAATATAATTTTAAAACCTTTATAGCACGAAAATCGAAACGAGTGCAAACAATTTTGTTCGGTTTAAATACGTTTATCACATCTTAACGAATTACGAGTTCTACTCTACTTCACTTTAACTTACATTGTTAGACTGCCTTGAAATCACCGTTGCCAGACGTACAATAATTATTGTACAAAACAATAATCTTAGGTTAAAATTTTGGTCGTACCGTAATGTTAGGCTTGCACAATATTGTACGCTTATTTACAGTAATATAATATTATATTATATATACTTTACATTGCGTTTTGGTTCTTTTGGAAATTGAGTGGGGCGGCAAATTCGTGACCCGCCCCGGGCGTCAAAGGGTCTAGGTACGCCACTGATTAAAAAGAGGATTAGATACCCTCATATGCTAATTTATATTGTTTTAAGGAATATTAATAAAATTAAAGGATTTGGCGGTGTTTTATCCCCCTAGAGGAACTTGTCCTGTAATCGATGCTCCCCGGTAAATCTTACCGAAGTTAAATTTAGTAATTGAGTTTATACACCGTTGTTGTTAGATTATTTAGTTAAATAACCTATAAGTTTTCAATTTTAAAGTGGTAAGTTTTGGTACTACAAATCAAAATGTAGTTTATGCTTAGGTAGAGATGAGTTACTTTAGTGAAGGTTTGAGTTGTAAATATAATTTTTGCATGGAAAAGTATTTATTAGCAAGATTAGTTGAATAGGGCTCTAGAATGTAAGGGAACTTGTATCTAGAGGTTAGTGAATTGCTGAAAGCGATTTATTTACATTAAATAGTTCTTTGTATATCAGAGTACCCTAATAAATATTTTGTAACTTATATTATAAGTGAATTTTTGCTTAAAAAATTAATTTTTTTTTGTTGTTTTAATTTTTTAATTAGTTAGGTAACAAGTAGAAAGTTTTGCACATTTTGTCTCAGGGTAGATTAAAATTTTAATTTTTTTTGTTTCTCGAATTAGAATGAGTTCGATACTTAAGAGTTGGTTGTGACCAAATTAACTAAATAAATCTTTAGTAGTGAGATGCTATGCGAATTTTATGTTATCTGGTTTCTTTAGAATTTAAAGAGGTAAGTGTTAATTATAATAGCAAAAAGTAGGTTAGGGTTAAGATTAACATTTTATTTTTATATATTTTATAATGGGTTATTAGAGAGGTTAAATAGTGACTCGTTGTTTTATAACAATTTTTTTTACTAAGGATTAAATGGGTTTGGGAGAGGATTTTAATTTGAAAAAATGGCCATAATGATTTAATTAGCAGAGATAATTTTTTTAATTTGTTTAGTTGAGGCATTAGTTGGGGAAGTTTTGATTTAAGATTAAGTGGCTTCTCGTGTAATATCCCGTCATCATTGGTAGGCGGATAAAGAGAGTATAATTAAACTTATTTATGGTAAAAGGTTAACTTTTAGGTATATTCATATAATTATCCCTGAGGTGATAAAGAGGATACTAAATGAGGTTATTAAAGGCCATGGGCTCTGATCCACAATGTGGTAAGGGTGAAAGTTTTTCAAATTGAATTAGTGTTGAGTACAAAGAAATCAAAACAATGAAAACGTAATGTTGGACTATGGCTACTGCCCATTCCAGTGGTAAAAGTAAAAACTGTGTTGAAATAATAGCTCCTCTTTTAGTCAGATAATTATTCGTTCCTTGATTCCCTAGTATTGTTCGGAGAAGGTGCCCTGCAATTATTTTAGCGGATAAATGGATTGTTAGGGTAATAGGGCAAATCAGATTACTAATTGTTTCAATTAGAATAGTTTCAATTCCTGGCCGTATAGCGTCGTTCACCTCTTCACGCAGACGTAACTGAGGTGGACCTTTATCAGAGTTGGTGGACGGAATGTTTTCAGTTAAAGGAATGATATCAAAACGGTTTCTTTTCAATAAACTTCGAAAAGTGTTGATTATGTACGAACCTGGCTCTAGAGCTTTTCCTTCTCAACTCGCTAGTCCATACCTTTTCTCCTTTCACGGTGGCTGTCAACTCGCGCTTGTTTTAACGACTGGTCTTCTCAGAAGATTTTGGCTCTTGGCGGAATGGCGGGTTCCAGTGCTGAAGCAGGAGGGGGAATGGTCGTACGAAGCAGTTGAGAGGGGATCTAGTCTGAAGACTTGACCATCACAAGTAATTAGGGGAAGAACCTAGGCATGACATTATTTTAAGTGTGTTTTGATTCATTTTAACATGTGAGAAATTCAATCTTCACTGGACGAGTAAGAGAAGAAAAAACGAAAAAGCTTGCTGGTTTTTGTGCTGTTGTTCAAGCCCCCTGGTTTGCATTGAAGGCCGCCAGAAATTCAAAACTCATTAACCATCATTAATTTCTACATTAGTTGATTATGTTTACAACTACGGTTATTTTTCTCTTTCAAAAAGACCAATATTCCGTCCACATAATAATAATTTTTGGTCTTTCAGAACTCATAGAAAACGATCAATTTTTCAGCAGTGAGCTATAGCCACTGGATATGGGAGAAGACGTGTGGAGAGTTATTAACAGTTTTTGAAATAACATTAGAAATAAACTAGCTATGAATAGGCGTATAACTTAAGTGAATTGAACTGTAAAATATGATGGAGACCTCAATTAAAACTAAAAAATGCAATTATGGTTATTTAACATTTGTAAATTTTATAGTTATTGACGACAAAGACTTAATAAGCGTCAGAAATAAAACTTTCATCACAAAGCCTTAAAAAAATGTATGCTGGTCATAAATTTTGCCGCAAATATTTTATTCGTCTAAAGTATAAAAGGCTCCTTATTATTATGGGTAAAAATATATTTGTTTTCGTATTTTTAAAAGTTTTTTTCAATTCTATTACGAAATATCCTTGTATGATATAAATTATTTCCGAAAAGTATTTTTTTAACTGTTCGGACTGAATACTTATCTGGAACTTTAATCACCAAAGTTCATGGTTCCCAAAAAGCGACGCGATGACGTCACGAATACCAACTGGTTGACGAAGCGGTTCCGATGAAGCGATTTGAAGCGTTGGAAAGCGCAACTGTTCAGGCGACATAAATCAAACGTTGGGCAAGCGCTCGCAACGTTTCCGAGGGTACGTGTTAACGCGGTTATAGTGTTGTACCACGTCTAGCCAAACAAGGGCGCATTAGGAAATAATGGCACGACCACTGCGTGTGTTATATCGCTGCGCTTCGATTTTTACAAGCGTTATTTAAACAAATCCATTAAAAGCTAATTTTTGCCGGAATATAGATTTCCCCAGTAGAGCGTGACCGGCTGTTTCCGAATAATCCCAAATTGGTCTGTGCAGAGTTACGTGCCAAGTGTTAGTGAACAAGATGTAGAGGACATTTGAATACGCGCAGTACCCGCCATTTAAATAAAATTTAAGTTAGCTTTCTTTACCCCACGTAGGCAAAACTGGAAACACTGCAAAAATATTTCTGGTTACTAGTTACTAGAATTAACTCAGCAGCTATAGAACTTCAATCCTCTACTTCCAATTAAACTAGATTCGATATTCGCTGCAAATTAGTAGTTTTTCTTCAAGGCTGGTTTTCATTTTAAAATATTTTGCATATTATTCTGAAATTTGGAAAATTATTATAACCCTGTACATAATCACACAAATGTGTTAAATGTGTCTTGTATATTATTTTAAAATTTGAAAAGATTTAATAAAGGAGAGATTTTTCAAAAACACTATTATAAAAAATATTTAAATCATCCATTACTATAACAATCACCTTGCCCATTAATTAAGAACAATATTACAATGGCACATTCATTAGCTTAAAAATTGATCTAGAAAGACTTCTAAATATAATTTTTACGAAACTGTTCCCTAACTCAATTACCGTGTTCTTCAACGTACGTTTTCGATCCAGGATCGCGGAAATATTGGCGTAGGGTCACGGGCTTGCAATTCTCACCAATTCATATATATATATATATATATATATATATATATATATATATATATATATATATATATATATGAATTGAATTGAATTGAATTGGTTTTATTGTGCTATAAAACAGTACAAGGTACCAACTAGTTATAACACAGTTAAAATATATATATATATATATATATATATATATATATATATATATATATATATATATATAAAGCGCATATACAAAAAAGAACTATTGTCAACAAGAATTTAAAATATCCCTCTAAGTACGCGGGGGTGTCATGAAATTATATTAGAAATATGTCATACTTTTCTGTACTTCATAAGTTAATTAACATTATTTTCTTATTTGATAGCTTTACATTTAAAAACAAATCGTTGGTTTTACCATACACATTGTAATTGTTTAAAATTCTATATATATATATATATATATTGTTTTTAATTCATTCACGGATCGACAAAAAGTTGAAAGGAAGGCAGCTACGATTGCAAATTTTCTAACAATTGATGTATCATTTACTCTTCTAACACTATCGTTTAAAGATATTTTTAAATACGGCGAAATCAGAAATATGGGCATAGGCAAAAACCCAGGGCTCCAACCATCACCTTAATCAATATTGAGCTATCGAGAATCGGTAATGACCTGTCGATTCAAGTCTAATTTACTTTTCAAAACCTAGCGGCTGAACAGTTATGTCCAATACCACGGCGACGGCTGTGGTGAAAATATTTCGTTCCTTTCACAATTGTATTTCCTTTAGGCAATTCTACTCTTACATAAATGTAAAAGTTGATACTTTATATATAATTGAGCCAAAGAGAAACATTATAAGTAATAAATAAGTATTAAAATAGTTAATCATGTGAGAAATTATATATTGATTTGCGTTCCTGCAGGTGTTTTTCCCCGCAAACATTCTCAGAAGTCTGGGCATTTTGGATATTAATCATTAAAAATTTCAATAAAAAATGAATAAATGAGTATAAACGTGAGTAACCAAATGGGTATTTTAGACGCCTTTGCTGTAGACGTCACTGTGTAGTTCTTATGAAGCATAGAAAATTCAGTTCAGTACAATTGATCTTTGCAAGACTCGTATCATGGTGAAAATCAGCGTCGACCCACATTATCAAGTAAATTAATCAAATGATATTCAATCTACCCCGTTAGTTTAAGATTCATTTTTTGTTAAGTTTTTTTAACTATATTTCAATTTTTTTTGTTGTGTTTGGAAAACTTTCAGAGTATCCTGTTTACCGTGTGCTCCTTACTGCTGTAAGCAGAGTTGTATTTGGGGTAACCGACTGTATAACAAAAAACAGTGATGACATATATTAGGATAAATTTAGTAAATTAAACATCATAGATATAATTATTTGAAAACGCTCAAATATCGAAGGTTTACATTTAGACGTTTTAAAAACAACATTGTAGAATTAAATTGATGTTATTAAAATTTCACAAGAGTTATTAATATGGTTGCGTTATAGGATATATTTGGAATGAGGCACAACACTTGAGAGTAATAAATAGTATATAAATAAATAATAATAATAATAATAATAATCAACTAGGCTAATAACCAAGGCACCACCCTAGGCTCAAGTCATCTAGCGACTTTTAATGCCTTAATCCCACGGACTGGGTGAGATCGATACAGCGCTGAAGATTTCGTATTTATCGACAAAAGCTTGACATTTTGTTAATTGAGTTTGTTTTGTTTATATTTTTATTTGTTTATTTAATTATCACTAGCTCCATGACGACATTTGCAAGCTCCATTATGGTTTCGGTTTTATTATATTTTTCAAAATACACCGATGAAAATGAAATTTCGCATTCTTGGCGAAATACTTTTTTAATGTTTTTGAATTAATTGACAATTAATTTAAAATGGAATTTTTAATTTTTTCAAAAAATCATGTTTTCTCGAGAAAATTAAATTTTGATATCTGTGGTGTTAAAATAATTTTGTTCCGTATTATGCTGTATGGTTTTCTGAATTATGTAGACTTACCCCTATCTTCAAATACATCTACTTTCAATATCTTTGGACATTTTGAAAAAAAAAATAAATCTTTTTAAAGTTCAACTTTATACTTTTTGAAAAAGGAATTATACAAAGAACCAGCAAAAATACAGTTATCCATGTAAAACTCGTAACTGGATTTTCTATGATTTCCTAATAAATAAAAGTTTCATATTTAAGTATTAAGAGGTTATATTTATATTTGCAGTATCAATATCCGCCATTACTTTACCAGGATAGCACAGCGAACATTGGTTCATATTTCCAAGGAACTGCAGGCCCAATTGCTGATCTCTTTCGAACTGCTTCAATAAATCTAAAGTAATATTCTCACAAATGACATTAATTTTTTAATTAAGCTTTGTGTTATTTTTTTCATTGTTTGATGATTACTTTAGTAACCTTTTCCATCATAATTTTGTATCGAAAATTTTCAATATTAAGATATCTAGTCATACCAATTTTCAATTCGTAGACAAATTGGAGCGATTTTGTACAGACCATTCTAAAAGCTTGGTCAATATAATAGTTTTTATGTTTTATCTTAAATTAAAATTATCTAATTGATCCTATCATCTTAACCAACTGAATAAACAAAATATAATCCACTGACAATAGTTGTATGACGGAATGAATAATAATTTACCAACATAAAATAAAACTGACTTGTGTGGATTTCTTTGAAAAAATAATGAGTAATATTTATTAGCCTAAATGTCCACAATAATTAATTCAAGAATTTAAATAATTTTGTGTATCGTATGAAATATATAGTTATCCGTTAAGACCGACATATCTCGCCACAGAACCGTCACCTGATGAGAGATTCGTATCTCTGATAGTAGTTTACTGAGCCATCTTGATAGTCATCTGTCACTTCGAGTTCGTTTTTTCCCAAGTGAAGATTATTAAGGCTTGTGGGTATGTGCATTCGGCATTAGTATAGCTTTAATACTTTTTTAAGATTTTAAAGTAATAAAGACTTGATTTGGCTTAGATTTCAGTTATTCATGTTTTAATAATAAATAAACGATTACAAGTACACCATAAAAACTTAAACAACACTTTATTGATTGGCGTTTTTAACGAATACGTCTCCGGTTTAAAAGTATCGAATACTACACTAGTTTCGCGTATCTAACACTGTATCCAGGTTTAATTTCGTTACATTGAATAACGGTATCAGACCTTTGAAACTTTTCGGAATGCATTTTAAATTTAACCAAATTAGTATCGTGCTCCGTGGCTCGGGTCCACTTTTTCGAGACCACGTCGTAATGAAGAGTGAAAAGAAAAGATTACCAAATGTAACAAATACTGAATTATATTAGGACGATAAACCTTAAAATAATAAAATGTATTCAGAAATAATGCCAGTTTATTAAATGTTTAAACTTTAGAATATGAAAATTAAAACTATTATTACGGGTTCTGGTGTAGATTAATTATATGCTACGTAACATTTAAGCTACTCTGTGCCCTCCCCCAACCCCGGTTACATGGGGTGGCTGTTCTGTGGCCTCCCCCCACCCCCTGTTACATGGGGTGGTTGTTCTGTGCCCTCCCCCCACCCCCTGTTACATGGGGTGGCTGTTCTGTGCCCTCCCCCCACCCCCTGTTACATGGGGTGGCTGTTCTGTGCCCTCCCACCACCCCCTGTTACATGGGGTGGCTGTTCTGTGCCCTCCCCCCACCCCCTGTTACATGGGGTGGCTGTTCTGTGGCCTCCCCCCACCCCCTGTTACATGGGGTGGCTGTTCTGTGGCCTCCTCCCACCCCCCGTTACATGGGGTGGCTGTTCTGTGCCCTCCCCCCACCCCCTGTTACATGGGGTGGCTGTTCTGTGGCCTCCCCCCACCCCCTGTTACATGGGGTGGCTGTTCTGTGCCCTCCCCCCACCCCCTGTTACATGGGGTGGCTGTTCTGTGGCCTCCTCCCACCCCCCGTTACATGGGGTGGCTGTTCTGTGCCCTCCCCCCACCCCCTGTTACATGGGGTGGCTGTTCTGTGCCCTCCCCCCACCCCCTGTTACATGGGGTGGCTGTTCTGTGGCCTCCCCCCACCCCCTGTTACATGGGGTGGCTGTTCTGTGCCCTCCCCCCACCCCCTGTTACATGGGGTGGCTGTTCTGTGGCCTCCCCCCACCCCCTGTTACATGGGGTGGCTGTTCTGTGGCCTCCCCCCACCCCCTGTTACATGGGGTGGCTGTTCTGTGCCCTCCCCCCACCCCCTGTTACATGGGGTGGCTGTTCTGTGGCCTCCTCCCACCCCCCGTTACATGGGGTGGCTGTTCTGTGCCCTCCCCCCACCCCCTGTTACATGGGGTGGCTGTTCTGTGGCCTCCCCCCCCCCCTGTTACATGGGGTGGCTGTTCTGTGCCCTCCCCCCACCCCCTGTTACATGGGGTGGCTGTTCTGTGCCCTCCCCCCACCCCCTGTTACATGGGGTGGCTGTTCTGTGCCCTCCCACCACCCCCTGTTACATGGGGTGGCTGTTCTGTGGCCTCCCCCCACCCCCTGTTACATGGGGTGGCTGTTCTGTGCCCTCCCCCCACCCCCTGTTACATGGGGTGGCTGTTCTGTGCCCTCCCACCACCCCCTGTTACATGGGGTGGCTGTTCTGTGGCCTCCCCCCACCCCCTGTTACATGGGGTGGCTGTTCTGTGCCCTCCCCCCACCCCCTGTTACATGGGGTGGCTGTTCTGTGGCCTCCTCCCACCCCCCGTTACATGGGGTGGCTGTTCTGTGCCCTCCCCCCACCCCCTGTTACATGGGGTGGCTGTTCTGTGGCCTCCCCCCCCCCTGTTACATGGGGTGGCTGTTCTGTGCCCTCCCCCCACCCCCTGTTACATGGGGTGGCTGTTCTGTGCCCTCCCCCCACCCCCTGTTACATGGGGTGGCTGTTCTGTGGCCTCCCCCCACCCCCTGTTACATGGGGTGGCTGTTCTGTGCCCTCCCACCACCCCCTGTTACATGGGGTGGCTGTTCTGTGGCCTCCCCCCACCCCCTGTTACATGGGGTGGCTGTTCTGTGCCCTCCCCCCACCCCCTGTTACATGGGGTGGCTGTTCTGTGGCCTCCTCCCACCCCCCGTTACATGGGGTGGCTGTTCTGTGCCCTCCCCCCACCCCCTGTTACATGGGGTGGCTGTTCTGTGGCCTCCCCCCCCCTGTTACATGGGGTGGCTGTTCTGTGCCCTCCCCCCACCCCCTGTTACATGGGGTGGCTGTTCTGTGCCCTCCCCCCACCCCCTGTTACATGGGGTGGCTGTTCTGTGGCCTCCCCCCACCCCCTGTTACATGGGGTGGCTGTTCTGTGCCCTCCCCCCACCCCCTGTTACATGGGGTGGCTGTTCTGTGCCCTCCCACCACCCCCTGTTACATGGGGTGGCTGTTCTGTGGCCTCCCCCCACCCCCTGTTACATGGGGTGGCTGTTCTGTGCCCTCCCCCCACCCCCTGTTACATGGGGTGGCTGTTCTGTGGTCTCACGAACCGATTAGGCACTTAAACAGACTTTCCAAAATAAATTAAACTTAAAAAATAAGAAGCTGTAACATATACTCCTCATTTTCTTTAATAGTTGGACGCTTTACCATGCGAAAAATTCAGTAAGTGTCTTTATGATAAGTGAGAAATTTATAACTGAGATATTTGGGATGTGATCAAGCTTTTCATTTTCTTTGGGAATATTTAATTTACCCAACATTGGCTTTATTGGATTAAATTTTATTTATCTGTTCTCTATCGAGGTTCATCTAAATTTAAAGGATAGTTCCAAATTTAAAATATCTGTGCATTTTTCTCTAAGAAAGTTTGAGCGTAGAGTTGCGTTAGAAAAGACCCTTTGGTAATTGTTCAAATGTCGATGGTCAAGCTATTGCTATCAAATAGCTTTCATTTACTTTGCACTCTTAATGTTTATTGTAGAAACAATTAGGCTATGTATAGCTTCAGTTTAAAAAGAAAGATTTAGATTAAATTGATTCATTGTCACGAATGTTTAGGATAGTAATTGATTAAACTTTAACTATAGCATCTCATATTATTTTTATCTATTTTAAAAGAGCGAAGCTGACTTTTCCATGTATCCCAGATCCATTACCCACGAAAGATTTAGCAAGAACGGTTTTTCTGCCGAAATATACTACTCCAGAGTCATAATTATATCTAAGAGAGAAGATAAAATATACAGGTCAACTATTGCAATTCTAAGTAGTATTCCGTTTTGGGTAAGTAATAAATAAATGCATGAAAGCACTAATATTATTACCTCCTAATTTTTATATCAAGTTAGCTATTTCATAGTACAGCTAAATCGAAATTAACGTCTAGTTAAAATATATGATTCATTATGGTTTAAATCTTCTAGTCCTTTTTATTCCCTTAAACAGAAAAAATAAATGGATAAATTTGTTTCTTTGGGCAGCTAGTATCTACCACATATTTTCGTCTAACCGTAACTGTCCAATACTAGCGCAATAAAAGATTGTTATTTCATTGGATGTGCACTTTTGGAGGTTTTTCTTTCATTTTGGTTTTTAACCAATACTACTACACCACAAGCACGCAATAGGCGCTTAAATAAAACATCTTCCCAGAAATTGCCAAGAAGTAATATTTCCGACAGCCAGGACTCATAAGTTATTATTTATATAGTGCTTGTTGAAGTATTAGAAAGCTGCAAACTTTCTCGAACGTAACATCGGTTTTTTGCTAAGCCTTAACATGCCAAAAATGTTACCTGGTTAAAAGGAAACACTTGTTGCATACCGTACTGCAAAAGTAATACGTTTAGTTCTAAAGGAATTCGTTTTCATCTTTTTCCAAAAGATAATTTTATGAGAAGCTTTAAATTGCCCAGTATTGTAAAAATTACACATATAATTTTAATTATTTATACCATAAGAGGATGATAATAATAATAATATTATCTTCTTATACTTAGTTTTAGTAACATAAGATATTTTACCTCAAAATATATTATCGAAAATTAACATTAGTATGTTCCTTATACACGTGAGCCGACGCGTTTCTTATCTGACGCAAAATTCTCATGAGGGCAAAAACGCGTCTCCAATTGGCTTAAATATGACTTTTTGGGTAGCCATTCTAACCGTTTAACCGACCGACCGGAAATAGCTCCTTCCCAGAAGAATTTGGAGAGGGGAGTAGAAACCGAGTATTTTTTATTGAAGCGTCCAGTAAACTAAATTGTTACAAATATTGAACTTATTAATTACCATGGTATAGTATTATTAATAGGCTTAAAAAAGTGGATTGATAAAGGGCCACGGCTCGAAACGTCTCCAAATAATAAATTTATACCGTGTGATCTTCTCCAGTTTCATTGTTTTTTTTAAATTGTTACATACATCCTTTCCAACAAGTGGTTTTAAGTAACGATATCAAATAGGCTACAGAGCACCAAGTAAATGATAACGTTTCTGTTAATTGTTATTTATTTTTGTTCAATTTTAATAGATAATCTAAGAAAAATTTGAGGGTACTTAGATGTATAGACCTGATATGGTTATTCTACTGACCTTTCTGTAATAAATATGTTACTAAATTATCTTGAGGTCCAAAAATCAGCTGAACTATTACACAGTACACCACCATAATGTGTTGCCTTTATACAATTCGTAAATTGCGTAGTAAGGTGGTGGTAAGACCTACATGCCATGCAAAACAACGACTCCGTACACAAACTGTTACTGTTAACCTCAACAAGTTTTTGTTATTTTTCCAGTAATTTTTTTTTGTGAAACTAACCTTAAAGCAAGTGTCGGCTCGACGTGAAGTAAACAGATATCGCCAGCGTCGAAGTCAAAACAAAATACTTAAGCTACATTTTGACCCAAAAGGCGGGACATACATGTGGCAATAATAAAGCCGGTAGTTGCTTTAACGTATCGAAATCCACGTTCAATACTTTAAATAGCTTCAATGGGACCATCTGTAACTTTTATAAAGATATAATCCCATTAGATAATTTCTTTATGAGTGTCCAATTGTCCTGTTGGATATCCAAAACCGTTGATATAAAAGGTTGTTGGCAAGAGCGAATACAAAAAGTTAGTAATAGCAGAAAATTATTAAATAGATATTGCAGAGACTATTAATCTTAATTTAAAATGGTTTGTTAAACTGAATTTTGAAAACTATTTAATCGAACACGTTTTTGGCGGGAAAATCGTGCCCTTTGGAGTTTGTAAAGGTTTAACTTTTACGTTCAAGCTAAATGATTCAATCGTAACAGTTATATAATTAACTTCTGTTAATAGTAATTTGATGTCATTGAAACCAAATCGCTTTAACCAAATGAAATTGTGAGATTTTTTCAATTACAAGCCCCACCAATTTCAAAATAATAATAATTCCCATTTGAATTAGCGCTTAGACTAAATATTCATTTATCACTTTTTCAATTTTTATTTTCAGGTCATGTTCGCGATTGATTTTATAAAGCACAAGTTTATCAAATTTCCTTTTTTAAATTTTCGTTCGAATATTGCTTTGATTTTCTCTTCTAACATTGAAAAGTATTTCTAAAAACTAATTTTCATTTGCAGTTAACAGGTTTAGTTTTCTTATCCTATCTGTCTTTGTCAATCATCAGTGATTTAAATGTTAAACTTTTAACCTTTCACAACCATAGAAGGAAGAATACGTATTTTTGGACTTTCTTTGAATGCATTGTAGGGCAATGTAAGTAATGATTTCACATGTAGTGTAAAAATCACTAAACGATTTACCATGAAAGTTGTTCAGAATCAGGGTTGGCACAATTTTGACAAGGGTGGTAAAAACTGCGCTTTTTTCCACCTATTGTTTTCGTGTTAAAAACCGTGTGGAAAAACGTACTTCCATGGTTTTTTCCCCCTCTATTGCCAAAATTCAATAAAAAATAAATAAAAGCAGTATATTCTTCTATTCTATTCACTCTTCTTCTGGCCTTTTTTTCATCTCTCCTATTTGCAATGACCAAATTAGTCACTTAATCCATGATTACTTTAGCATGAAAAGAGTTTTTCCGGTTTTTCCCACATGTCCTAACCCTGTAAAATCAGAAAAGGTTGTATTTGACAGTATTTTTAAAAAGAGTATGTGCCCTTTTCGAACATAGTTCCGCTTCGCCTTTCGAGTGGTGAATAAAATGATATTACCGCGTGTTTTGTTGTCTTTACAGCGCGCATATAAAAAACTTTTAACACAAGGTTAGGATAAAAAGTGTGAAATTAGGCGACGGATTTTTGTGCTAACACTTTTTTATGTAAAGTGCAATAAATAAATTAAGCCATTTAGAAAATATTTTTTGTATGAAACAGATAAATCAAGCGATTCAAAATTAAACAACTGTCCCGTTATTCTGACAAATTTATTTTTCACGTTCTATTTCTTGGTGCACTTTGTTCAAAAAGACTCATTTTAAACAACAAAGGGGCGTGCGGTGACCTTTATAACGCTAAAATTATTTGCGGTTAGGTTAAGAAAATTGAAAATGTTATTTTTGTGAAATTTTAATTCAATAGTTCTTTTTATAAACTAACGTGGCCTTCTTGTTTAAATGTTGCTCTTACGTCACAGTCTCTTACTTTCACAAACCTACGAGCGCGCGCTACAGTCGCCAGAGGAATATAGTTTTTTTTAGCGCGCGCGCAAATCGCTCGTGCGAAAAATATACTAATAAAGCTGTGTCTTGTGACGTAAGAGCAACATTTTAACAAGCTGGGCAAGACCACTTTTTTTTTTATAAAATCAACTATTCCGTTATGTATCAAAATGCCTTTTATGTATTGCACATTACGTAATTGCGAAAACTATAACTATATTGTTCTGCGCATTAAAGACAACCTTGTCCGTGTAGTAATTGGTGAATATCTCCGCGCGGTAACGACCCACAATTCTTTAATGTTGGTATTTTAAGATTTACAATTTTAAATATAAATTAATTTTAAATAATGCAAGCTATTCTTGAAATCAATGTTACCTGAGACCACTAAAGCGGTCGGAATTTATCTTTTCAATGTAGAAGCGGATGTAATTACGATGGACGGTGGTTAAGGTACTAACGTCACGGTGTTTATTAAGGGAACTTTATTTCCAGTGAAAGCCGAAAAATACCCACCTTTGGTAGTGGTCGAAGGTAACAGTCATTCCGAATATAAGCTTGGCTAAGGGGTTATAAATAATATGCCGCAGACATTTGACTATACAAAATCTTGGATATATGATGTTTCCTGATATTTTGCTTAGTTACGTTTTTGTAAAACAAGATCTCGAGTTACATGCGAATTCAATGTTTGTTTCGGCCAAAAATAGTTTTTACAAGTCCAAATAAAGCGCTACACTTTCAAATAGTGTTTTTTTTAATAAAACGAAATAGCATTAGTAATATGAAATCCATTGCAGTTAATATTTTCCTTAATCTGGTAGGTCTATTTCACCCCAGAATTTAAATAATTGATTTGGGTACATTTGTTCGAATTTCATTCGTTCGAACGGTGGTACAAATGTCCGAATGATCATTTGTCCGAATGCCGGAAAACAGGATCGAATGTCCGAAAACGTATTTCATTTGAACGAAAAATTGATCACAACGTTTGTTGGTGATTTAGTCGTTCAATTTATGTTAACTTTACTGGCGAATTTCATTTGTTCGAATAATCGTTTGTCCGTTTTTTCGAACATTAGGAATTGGTTGTTTTTAATATTGTTAATATACGAAAATAGTAACATTAACGTGAACCTAACCTAACCTAACCTAACCTAAAATATCCACAACATTCAACGCAATTCCCACTTACTATATCGGCTAAAAAAAACAGCAATAAGAAATACTAATTTAGCGACAGAATTCGGACAAGTGATGCTACCGATTCGGACGAATGAAACAAACAAGTTGTCCAATTCGAACAATTGAAACATTTGTTATTTCGGCGGTTCGGACGAATGAAATTCGAACATCTGTTCCACCGTTCGGACGATTGAAATTCGAACAAAAGTACCTACCCCAAATAATTTCGTTGTAAATTATTCTTTTTATGAGCTATAAATACCCTTTGAAAGGTATGGAAATTGTTCCTCCATGCGCTATCATCTCCCATTAGAAAATTTATCTACTTGCATTCATGTAACCACCATGGTTGCTCTCGTTTGTCACTATAGGAAAATTATATATTGGTTTTAGCCACTTTCCGCGAATAAATAACAAATTTGGACATGATAACCATAAAGTTATTTTACTTTCACAGCTTGCTCCCACGATAATCCCAGAAAATCCGTAAAATATCTTTTATGTCTTTGGTATTTTTGTTTGCTGGTTCTGCGTAACGTTTTCAATTCGATAATAATGTCAAATATGGTCAATGGAGAAAGAAAGTTATTGTTTAACCTCAACGACATTCTTCAGAAAAACGATGTGGAAATATACGCTGCATCACAGGCCGACAGCTTGCTGGGGTTCTTGAAAGTAAGATTTTCTATACACGTAGTAGTAATTAATAGTATAACAAAGACTATATATAATAAAATTAGCGAATAAGTAGATTAGTCCATTATGAAAAGGGATAATAAAGCTAAACCCTAAAATAATTTGAATAAATTTAAAAACTTACTAATAGATCGTACCGATAGGTCTTCGAGCGAACAAAAAGACGCGAAACTCGGACCAAATAGATCTTCGAGTGAAAAATTAAATTAAATAAAATAGCCAGAAATTCCAACGGTAGACCGGTTTCGTCCTATTTGGGACTCGTCAGTACCGTGCGGGAAATCTGTTTTGCGACTAACACCGAATAGAGAAACTAAGCCTAAATATTAAAAATTTCAAAACGAGTTGCATAGCAACGGAAAGCCGAATAGGGGGAGAGTGGTGGAGATTAGTCTGCCGACGATCAGATTTACTGTTGAAATATCCTAACCGAAAAACATTGACAGCTGACTTTGAAAATATGACTCTTTACCGACTAATTATGTATATTCGAAACTACGCATAGTCGTTGGGCCAAGGTCGGCTGAATATCTTTTTCTACTCTAAAATAGCTGAGTTGGGCTTTACCGTGTCTAATCCGACTATAAAGCCGCATTAACAGTAGACACTTTGGAAAGGTTTAAAAATGGCTTCAAAAGATGAAATTAAATATTTATTGTGTTAACGGTATTAATGGGCATACGACAAATACATTCTAGATCAAAATCTTTCAATTTGATCTTTAGAAATCGTTTAAAATGTTTCCAAAGTGTCTTCTGTGAACGCGGCCGTAGAAACGTATTTGCTAAATTATGGTCGGCCTACCGACGCAAATTAGTATTAAAAACGTAGATACGAATATATACGCAAATTTTCTCGAACCATACTGTGACTTTTTGGGACGGCTTAGGGTTGTCGACCTTAAAAGGAATTTGCGACCATTACCCGGCCTTTAAACGAGTTGTTTGGCTACAAGGGTGGTTTTGGCCTCCTAGAACGAAAGGGTATAGACGCATTCACATATTGCCTACAGGGAAATATGCAAAAAGGGGCGAAATCCACCCGAGGTACCTTCCTAATTAATAATGTTTGAGATAGATGGCGACACTATAAAATTTATGAAAAATAATTTTTTTTTAAAAAGTTATTAATTAATTACTAAATTATAGTACTTTCAATTCTTATTAAAGATATATAATTTTGTAATTTAAATTAACAATTAATTTTAACAGTAGTTAACACTCTCCGCCATAGATGGCACTATAATACGATTTTAAACTACCCAATCAGCGAAAAGAACAAAACCGTTCTCCACTAAAAACTGAAAACTTTCAACCAATCGTTGAAAATCAATATTATGACGTCATGCTGCTATCAGAGCGCCATCTATTAACAAATAACGCCATCACCACGTTACCTCAGATGAATATTACCCCTTTAAAGTCGTCTTTGCCCCTTAAAAATTGCAAATCGATCTTTGCCTACATTGAGTACTGTCAAAATATGAGTGTGGTCAGCTAGGCTCATACTTAAGGCATCACCCATGCCATCTACCAGAATTTCCAAAGAGTAGGAGTGGTTCAGCGTTTTCACCTGGGATCGAACCGAGGTGAAAGTGCTAACCACTCTGCCAATATGAACAGGTTAACAGATTTCCAGTTCATCAGCGTATCTTTTTATTAACAAATTTTATCTAAATAAAAAGCATTTGGAGCGTTTGTAATTTCTTGGGTTTCCTAAGCCACGATGCTATTTTCAACATAATTTTATGAGTGACGAAGCGGTATTTATTGTTAATAAGTCGTCTGCCTTTGAATTTAACCTCCGAAAAACGTTGAGTCTTACGTTACGGGTTATTAATATTTATAATGACTGTTTTCGTTGATGTGGTAAAAATAAAACGATTGGAAAAAGCAAGGAGAGATTTAATTAGACGCTTTTTTTTAAGTATTACTCTTTTTTTCTCCGTTAAATAATTATAAAATGCGCATATGTCCCATTTTACATACATAAAAGCCAAAATTGAACTATTGTTACTTTTTATTTATACGAAAAACCACTACCTAAAATAGTAATAATTTTATTTTCGATATAACAATATCATTTTTTACATAATATTAACTGGCTAATTTTCACTTGTTCTATAGCTAAATGAGTAAACTTTCTCGTAAATATTAATTTTATTAACCACGCTTGAACGCGATTAAATTTTAATAGTATAAAGCGGCGACTGATTTAATTAGCTTTTTTAAATAATTTTTAAATCTTTTAAAAGTGCGCGAATTTTGTCAAGCGGCTAGTCTTGACCATAATTGTAATAAAAATTGGTCGCCGTTTAATTTATTCAAATTTAATGAGTAAACCTTCTATAACAAATCAAACTTTTCGCCTATTTCAGTAGTGTGATGGACTTAACACGGAATTGTTAAACTATCATCTGAAAAAGAATTGCGGCCCGAAAGCTTCTGTCAATTTTTAAATATTTTTTTTTAACCAAAATTACTTCGTGAAATAGCAGCCTCTTATCTAATCTTTTATCCATTTTTAATAATTGGCCATGGAACATTTATTTTTATTTTTTATTAACACGATACACTTGGCAAATTGGGTTAAACTTCTACTCACCCAAAAGAAGAATATAGAGATTTGTAATCCTAAAATTCTAGTTTGGCAGTGCACTATTAGTGTGGCGGTTTAAAAATTTAATGAACTGTAAAACGGTTACACTTTTTTTTATCAAAACCGACCAAAAAAGTATTTATTTTAAATTTACAAGGACATTTTAAAATGATGTCAGTGGGTCACATAGGCTTTTCTACGTCGAACTCCCAGAACAAATGAGAAGTGTCCACCTATTGTAGTGAACATTGTTTTCCTGAAGATGGCGCTCGCTACGCAACTTTTCGCACTTATTTTTCGCTTACTCGTGGGAGAGGCCGGTGTTCGTTTCCATGGTAATGCGTTAAGGTCGGCCACGACCAAGGTTAGTAAATTTTAAGCTATAAAAGGTTGCCTCGATACGCTGTGGTTGCTAAGGGCTAAGGTTGGTAACTTCGTTGCTAACGAACATCGTGACGTCACTGAGATGAGATCCTATTGAAAATCAATGGGATCTCATCTGGGTGACGTCAGCAACAGACGAATTTTGGAGGCAATGCAAAAATTCTTTCAAACCGTTTCTCGATCGAGTTCCCGTTGGGCCACGACACGGTGGTCACGTGATAATTTCGCAGGATCGGGTTACATTTGGCCTCGTGATTTGTTACGTGATATAGTGTAATGGCGGCCGTTTTAAAGACCGACTACATAAATCTTCGGTTTACTCCGTCTTTCACTGGAAGTAGGCTCACTGCATTACACGTGTGCCATGCAGTCAGCCTACTTCCAGTGAAAGACAGAGTAAACCAAAGATTTATGTAGTCGGCCTTTAAGGCGGAACTTAGCTACGACGTACGCGTACCACGCTACGAGCAAGCATCCAATATTTAATTGGAGCGTGCCACCGAGCGTGCCACCGAGCGTGCCGTTATTAAATAGAAACGAGAAAACCCCACATTTCAAAATGATCCGAGTCTAAATTACGATTTTCCTTCGTAGTTCGCAGGTTCAAAAGGAGTTGCGGTTAAAAGAAGGATAACGAGCGCAATTCCTGTTGGAGAAGATTATATTTGGAAAGGCTTGGAGCTGATGGATGAGTCCAAAATGGCTTTCGTTGTGTGGCACGACGACATGAGACACATTAAAAAATATTGTTTGGAGAAAAATATTCAAGAGCCGACATTTTTTGCATCGCCTATTTCTTTGGGTATATTAAATAACGCTTTTGAAACAAATAAATATACCGTGTCTAAGAAAACCTTAGAAGAGTTTAACGTAATGTAAGTTTCCGGTCACGTCTTTAAGCGATCGAATGTTTTTTTTTATTCGTGATTGTAACGTGTGGGACAAATTCAGTCCGCTCGTCCACCCGATTAATCATGGCGAGATATGTGTAAAGGCCACGCCAACGGGGGATACGTGGGGACATGGGTGGCGGAAGTATTCCGACCACCCGTTGGGGGATTGGTGGTCGTCCTCACACGGCCATCCACAAACTCTACCTCCCGGACGATTGGGATTACATCAGTACGCCACTACTCCAGGCGATCGAATGTTATACGGTATCCACCATTCCACCCATATGTAAAAGAACAGTTTATATTAATTTATGTATTGCAGCGAGAAGAATTAACTTAAGAACTGGTCGGAAATTAAGAAGAGTGATAATAATATATTTCCATGTCCTAGAATATTTTCATATATATATATGCTTTTACGCATATGTAGTAATTAAGTGTAAAATAATTTTAATCGAAGTACAGCCTAAATTGGTTTGCTATAAAATTCATAGGGGTGAGTGACCACAAAAAGTATTACAATCATCATTTTTTTAGAAAAGTGGTTTCCAGTTACATCGATTAATCCGATATTAAAAGTTATGTAATTGAGCCATTAGTTCTTTTAGGGGTGGTTCACAAATTACTTAAAGTGGTAAGAGAAGAAGCTCGTACAATCGTTGCTAAATGTTACAAGGGGATGAAAGTGTCGCTTAAATGTTACTTAAAACTATTTTTTTTTTCATTTTGAATGTAATTTACTAATTTAGGGTTGGTCGTACCATTGTAACTGAGGCGATCAGATTTTGTAAAGTAAAGATAACGCAAAACAATGGGAAATTTCCAGTGGCGTAGCGAATTGACGTGGGGCCCAGGGTTGAACGCGAAAAAGGGGCCCCACCCTATGTGTTTTTAAAACTCACTCATAAAGGTCAACTTAAACAAGTTCAGACCATTACTAAATTCTAAACGGCTCACATTGAAGGTCATTTGGTTAAAATTATGACTTCACAAAGCATTGAAAAAACTACGATATTTATATTTCGAAATAAGTTTGGATACTTTTTTTTTCAAATAATGTTTATTAAAAGTCTAAATATCTAAGTATGTTTTTCATCTTTTATAATTGTTTTTTTGCGACGAAGTTTTGCTTCTGCGAAGTTTTTTACAATTTGGTCTAGGTTATTGCGTAACCTATTGGCGATTTCATATTCAATTGACAACAGACTTAAGCTGCTTAAGCGTTCTTGGCCCATACTATTCCGTAAATATTTTTTAATTATTTTCAATTTTGAAAATGACCGCTCTGCTGTTGCAACTGTAACGGGTAAGGTTAAAAACAACATTAAGGCAGTACAAACATCTGGAAAACTGGCAGATAGAGCCGCGTTTGCGATAAGCAAAAGATTAGCTAGTTGTTTCACTGAGCTAAGTTCAGTTATATTTTTTTTTAAGACATGAACGGAGTGTTATAAATTGTTCTGGTAGTTTGTCACTGATGTCATCTGAATATTTTTTGACGATTTTTTGGGCTTCCTTGTATAAATCGTGATCTGACATTTTTACCAGTTCCTGAGGTTGAATCACTCTAAAATTATTTAAGACACTACTCAAACTCGCGAATCGGTTTTTCAATTGATTACAAACGACATCTAGGCATCTGCTGAAAATATTTACGCGAAATTGTGCCTCTCCATCCGTTAGACGTTCAGCTTCGCATAATTCATCGACGAATTTTTTCGTTTTTTTTTATGCGCTTGTTGCAAAACTCGACCTGCACTCCCCAGTCAACACTCAACTCTATTGCAGATTCCTTTGCGTTTTTGAAATCGTTTCGATATTCAGTCAATTCTTGATGAGCTTGCAACAACAGGGAATTGGCTTGATAAAGGTCTATTTCTGAATTTTGGAGAGCTTTTGAAACTGTATTAGTAGACGTCAAAATTTTTGAGTGCAAAACCACTTGCAGTACAAACTAAAATTTTTCCATTTCTTTTCTCAAAATTTGTGCCTCGTTTTGTTCAGCTTGAGACTTACAAGTTAAAATAATTTTTGATAACGCTCGCAAAATATCTTTGTATCGGAACCTGACTGCTAGTAATGAATCATCCCTTGATGACCATCGAGTAAGACAAAGACGTTTGAGTTTAAGATTACAAGTATTTTCATCCGATTTTAGCAAAGTTGACAGCAAGTCCCAACGCTTGATGCTATTAGCAAAAAAGGCGTAAATTTGTTCAATGACATCGAAAAATTGTTGAACTTCCGGTATTGCACTGACTCCATCGTTAAGAACAAGATTTAGTCTATGAGCAGCACAATGAATATATATAGCATTTCTCTCTTTGTCAAGAATCCTTTTTTGCACTCCATTATAAAAGCCACTCATAACGGCTGCTCCGTCATATCCTTGTCCACGACATTTTGAAATGTTAATGCCTTTAGCTTGCATTCCGCGAAGTATTTTTGATTCTAAACCTGCCGCTGTTTGATCCTCAACTTTTTCAAATCCTAGAAAAGATTCTTTAATTTTAATATTTATCGGCTTTCCACTTTCATCTTTCCAATTTGAACGTAACGAAAGACTTGGCTAAGTTGATCAACTTTAGTTATATCTTGAGTTGTATCCATAATTATTGAAAAAAACGGCGCTTCTTTTACGTCATTGACTATCTTATTATCGACAGTTTTAGAAAGCAAATTAATTATTTCATTTTGTATTTTCGGGCTCAAATATCGAAATGTATGTTTAGGCTTTGAAATCAGTTCTTTTAGGACCGGATCATAAATTGCGAGCAACTCAACAATTGACAAGAAAACGCCGTTACGTCTAGCATTTCCAAGAATTTCACGATGTCCTCTGAATGAAAGATTTGACGTTGCCAAAGTAAGAGTTACATTTATAACTCTGTCCAGGACTTTACACATAAAAGACTTTTCTCGCAATACTTGTTCTTCGAGGTCTTTATCGATAACTTTATTGAGTCGCCACATTTCAAAAAGGATACACGCATCGTGGTGAATTGTGGACCTTTCATGTATTCCAATTTTACCCATTTACGTATACCATCAACCCAAGATGATTTAAAATATGGGCTCTTTCTGTCTGCGAATAGCCAGCAGGCCTCACACTAGGCGCTGTCATTGATTTCTGAGTAGCACAACCAAGTTCGCGGAATTTTCAGACCAGCTTTATTTTTCGTTTCATAAAAATATGAAGAGAAACGAGTATTCGTCTCTTTGTCTATTGGAAAAGGTCCTTTAGGTTTGCATGGGCCATTCGATATCACAAATCGATTTTGTTCTGGAGATAAAATATCACTAAAATGTCCTTTGTCGGTAGGATTAGCTTTTTTCGCCAAATTCATATACCATTCTGAGTCGGAAAAATTCTCACAGTCGGAAAAGCTAGAGCTCAAAATATTTGGGTTATTAATGTCTTCAACCACATTTTCGTCTACAATACAATTGCTTTCTTCGAAGTCGAGTAGAGTTTCATTGCTACATGTAGGCTCGTAAACGTCGTGAATTACTTCGTCGCTTGGATTGTAATCAACAGTACTTTTTGAGAGCGTATCTACTTCATTTATATTTATTTTACTCGGATTTGAAGATGGTTCAAAAAAAGAATTAATTGTTTTCAATTGTTTTTCAGCTGCTGCTACCAAAGAGTATAAAAACTACGTAACCTAGAGATATAATGACGGTCGAAAGCAGTAAAGGAAGTTGTAGCAACCGGGGGGGAAGGCACTCAGTGAATTTGCACTTCAAATTTCGGTACCGCAGCGCCACTACGGCAGTATTTAGTACAATAAATAATAAAACCGGAGAAAAATCGCAGTTACGGTGTTGCTAAATTTGGCATTTTGGATATTTAATTGTCTAATATCTGTCAATTCAAAAAAGTGACAGTAATTGGTTACTGTTTCGTGATTTTTTTAGTTAGAATTTGTGGATTCGTTGTTTCGGTGTTTATTTTCAAAAAGTGAAGAATAAGGCGTTTGTTCTCTAACGTTGCCAAGTCCTAAAGGTAACCAATTCCGTAAGGAATTTTCAAGAATGTTGAACTAAATCAAAATGATTGCCACTTAAAACTGCCGTAGTGGCGCTGCGGTACCGAAATTTGAAGTGCAAATTCACTGAGTGACTTCCCCCCCGGTTGCTACAACTTCCTTTACTGCTTTCGACCCTCATTATATCTCTAGGTTACGTAGTTTTTATACTCTTTGCTGCTACGATAGCTTTTTTCTTTCGCTTCTGAGCACCGCTTTGATATACACGATAACTCATTTTTAGAAATACGTGTGACCCTTTTTTCAACCTGAGATAAAACTAAAAATAACTTATTTATAAAAAATAACACCTTCATTTGCTAGGGACGTTGGATGAGTTTAGTTTACACTAAACAATATGATTTGCTCTTTATATATGTATACTATACCCTACCAAATATTTAAGGTTATAATTTGTCCAATTTACCAAAACATAAAATTTGTCGCAAAGCAAGTTGCAACATCAAACAAAAGTGGCATAACCACCAAAAATATTACACTTCCTGTACTTTCGTTTGCTAAAGGTTAAATGAATGTTTTACTCGAGATCGACCACATAAACGACTAATTATTGCCATCCTTTTTGTTTTTTTAGTCTATTATATCGTAGGTAGATGGTGATAGCGTCTCCATACAACGTCTAAAAATAAAAAATACACAAGCTTTCACCAGTGCTACATAATTCTTCCGTTCCTCACTACGAGGTGTTATTTCTTCTTTTAACTTCCTTCACTCCCCATAGCATTCCCTCCGTTCTCCCCTACCAACTTGTATTTCGCTTATAAGGCCAAACATTTTGAATGATTAGTACCGCAAAATGTCACTAGATGGCAACAGCGTTACAAAGAAGTTAGTTATTTTGCCTTGGCTTCAAACTTAACCCGACCTTGAATAAAACATTTTTCGCTTAAAAATATCAGTTTATTTAATTCGTTTTTCTGCCGCAAAGTAATTAAATTGAAAAGTAAGAGATAGTACATTTTTAGAATTACTGAAAGTGTGATAAATAAAATAGAAATGGAATTTATTGGGCGATTTAAGTATCGAGAATAGCGCCCAAATTTTGACTGAAATCGCCTACTTTAAAAAGTTATTTCATATTAATTAAAGGACTAAATTAAAATATACTTCCTAGAAAATCTGCTCTACTTTATAAGTTTTTATTTAAAAAATTAAACCAACTTTAAACTTCTATCTTATAACAGATTAGCATCCTCTCAGAAAGTTGTCTGTAAAGTCGACAAATATCGCAAATTTGAGCCTTCAGCCATAATCGATAATTCTTAATAAATTATCTAGATAGTTAATCAAAACTCGGCTTTCTAGAAAACCCGGAACAAGCACTGTAGTTTAAGATCTAAAAAAAAAAAGATTAATTTATTTTCAAACGCCCGTAAAATTGACTACATAATGTCACAAAATGCCACATTCAAAATATCTCCCCTTAATTTTCATTAAAAAATAAGTCCGAATGTAACACTTCTGGTAATTATGTCAATGTTGCTTATAATTTTATACAAAATGTAGTTTTCAAAGATCAATTCTTACCTTCGATTTCACCTGACAAAGTGAGTTCAGCTCAGACACATTTTACATTTTCATGTACCCTGCTTTACCTTAAGCTTTAGTAAGGTTTTCAAGGTCAGCCTATGAATATCATGCAGTCCTAGAAACGTAAACACGATAACTCATATACCTAATTTAATTAAGGCACCTTCTCTAGCTACGAACTATAATTTGTACATTTATTAAATTTGTGTATGATGTATCCCACTTTATTTTAAGTTTGAAGATATCTTATACAACATTAAAATAATGACTTAAGTCTTAAGTGCAATAAGAAACGATTTTTGAAAATTACATGTGCAGGAAAAGCAGAATATCTCATTGTTATAAGCCGAGCTTTCTACTCATAAAAAAATATATAGAATAATTTATAAATTTAAACTTTCAGATATACTTAAATAAAATAAGTTATATAGTTGGCTTATAAGTTTAAACGTTTATTGTCAGTAGAGTACCTGAATTGAGGATTTGAAGTTAACATTTAGAACTTAAAAAAATCCTTATTTTCATTTAAGATTCACAGCATCTTGAGCTCTCGGGCTCGTTGAAATTTCCGTGCCGCGATGAAAATTTGAAGTCTGCTTAGCCAAATGAGTTGGGAATATTAATCTAGAGGTCCAACAGGGCTTTGGATTTCGACATTTCGCGAAACATGTTTGAAAAATACGAAGTCCGTGACTGCCGTCTGCTCTAAAATTACGAGAAACCGCTACCCGTGTGGCCAACTATCGCGTTTGCTGACAAAAAGATTTAGGATCGCCATATCAAAAAGTCGATGGTGCCACGGCTCGAATGATAAAGTTTTTAGTCATTCTAGAGCAGACGGCACAATCGAAATTTTCAAAACTTGTTTCGCGGGGAGCAGATTTGATTCTGAACTCAATGGCTAAACCTACTGCTTTGAAATTCAGAGGCCGTTAAAGCCATGATTTTTTTTAATTAGAACCTTTTATTTTAGATGAAACTATGGAATAGTGGAAATAATTTTTTTAACCTAATTTTATTTTTTTGGCCACTGGCATTGATTCCCACCCCTTCGTGATCGCGAGGGGGCCCCCAAAAGGTCGGGGGCCCAGGGAAAACCCGTGTACGCTACGCCACTGGAAATTTCACATGGAATCGCCATGGGTCGATTATTTCGAATAAAAATTTTCACGCTTATTTCTATGTTTAAGCTAGGAGCAACAAACACAACACCCCACACAAGGAGAACGCAACCCTTCAAAAGTCGTGGATTTTCTTGTGTACATTTTTCATTGGCTAGACGCTTTAGCGCCTGCTGCCGTCGGAAGGGGAAAATTCGGAAATTGTCTTCCCCCCGCCCGTAAAACGTTCAGCGTACACAACCCTTCGTTAGCGTGTTTAAAGGCTAGCTGCGTTCTCCTTGTGTTTGTTGCTCCTAGGTTTAAGTAACTAAGATTAGGAAAATTTTAAGTCAAAATAGTAATAAAGGATTTATTAGCAAAATTTCTAAGCAAACCTGGCGGATTTCGAATGTGCTCCAATAAAAATTAGCGGCTCCGACCGAAAATTAAAATGATGGGGTTCAATAGTATGGCTCGTTAAAACAAGTATTTACCCTTTAATCAGCATTCGCTGGGCCATGGTGGCATGACGAAGTAAATCCATATGGAATGACATAGTTATAAATACTTAAAATTTTAGATAAAAAGGTTGGGAAAATTTTTATGGTAGAACAATACAATCATTTACGGAGCTGGGTATTATATAATGCATGCTTAGAATCATCTTTGTAGTTGAACTATCAAATAAACAGCAGTTTCTTACGAACTTCTAAAAATAGTTCATAATAATAATAATAATCAGCTAGGCTAATACCAAGGCACCACCTTAGGCCCAAGTCATCAAGCGACTTTTCATTTTAAACAGAACTTTTTCTTTTTAGGATTAGGCATTTTTTCGCGGCTGGTATAATCGAAGGCGCAATAAACAAGGAGTATTGGATGTTAATCGACAGATTTGTTACCGAGAAAACCACGGACTTCTACGGCGAAGAGAGAACAACCCCTGGCCTTACAAAACCGTATTTGCAACTTCTAATTTTTAATTTTGTTTTATCTACAAGTTTATTTCTTGCTGAGAAATTCTATCAATTGTGGTAATATCGGAGAAGATTTTCCAAAATTGTTACATTAAAATAAAGCCACCAATATTCTAAATTTTGTATTCTCATATCTTTTCAATGAAACACTGAAGTTTTATATAGACCAGGGCCGGTGGATCGTGTTAATCTCGGGTGGGTAGTCAGAAGAAGGGGAGGGGGGGGGGCGGATTTATTGGCTTATCCTACATAAAAAGATAGGCCTATATAATACTAATTAAGAGAAATTGATAGAGGTAAAAACTACAAAAATTTAGTATTATTCAAATTTATTATTACATAGTATTAATTGCGCAATGCAAAAACTGTACTGCGCTTTGCATTTTCGGAAATGAACTGATTCAACAATTTTTCCAAATATTTTGACGCGTGATTTCATGTAGCTATTAAAATTCATATGGCTACGTGTAACGATGTTTGAAGGATCTGAGTACTAATATTTAAACTCAATTATATAGAAAGGTAGAGACAACGTTATAAAACGTAGTACTGACAACTGTGGGTACTTTTACTACCCCAATTTGTGGTAGAAGACTTCGTTCCTTAAAATTAGGCACCGATTATTTAAATTACAATTATTTAAAAAATAAATGGAGACTTTATGGCTTTGGTGTCAAATAAGCAGTTTAGGGAGAATCAGTTATTTATTTTTTGAACACTTACATTAGAGCCCACTACTAACCAAATAATCAACTCAATATCATATATGTAATATACATTTAGTATCGTTTACCTTCTAAAATTTATAGTGTATGCATATGCACTTATAATTCCTACTTCACAACGGGAGGTAGCTAATAACTATTTTATATAAATGTTTGATACAAAGAGACTAATGACGACAAACATTAACGTTTAAATACACTTATGAAAATTATGCTTTTGTCATTTTATGTATTTTTAAATTTTGATTTTGATGATTTACTTTAATCTATTTCAATCGGGGCAGTGCCGCGTGCATAGTTTTCAACAGCACCGATATTTAAAGCATGAGATAAAGATAGTGTTGTATTTAACTTCCGCATCACTTCCCGATAGAAGTCAGTCTTTACCGTATTTTCAGAAATAGAAAGGGGATGGACGCGAAGGAAATGAAAAGACTTGTCAAAGGTCTATGCTTAAGTTGTGATTTGCCCTTTGGCGAAGACTGCATTTTACTATTCACGCTTGTCTCATTAGAATTAAAAACTAATATTTAATAACCTATTTTACAAATTTACTTCTGCAGTTTTTATACTGAATGAATTAACTTAATCAAGGAGGGGATAGGAAAAATACGTAGTCCCTGGAAAATTGTGGAAACCTAGCTATTCTGTGACAATGGCCGTGGCTCTATCCCCATAGTACCGACTTTGATGACATCAATTCCGGGTGGGTAAAATACCCACCCGGAATTTCCCGGGTGGGTACTTCTACCCACCATACCTACATTATCCGCCGGCCCTGTAGACCACGTTAAAACTCGCTTATTGTACATCTTTTATTTTATATATAAAATAGTTTAAATTTTAATATGTAATTTATAACATTTAACATTCAATGAAACTTAAAAAAGTACCAAACGTGTAAAATATAACCTAGCTATAAAATAGAAATAAGATTGAAGTTATTTTTGCCACAGGTAGCCACGTCCCTTAGGAATATTTTCTATAAAAACTTTTAGAAAAGCTCTAACAAATTTCTTTGAATCTTCTTTATAAAGGTGTTTGTAATTATTTTAGAACATTTTTAGAACTGTTGGTAAATTTTTCTGATAATAATATTATATCTTTACAGTTCTAAGGTGAAATTCTAATGACAATTTTAGAAAATATATATCATATATCTTAGAACTTTTAGGACGTTTCTTAAGAAGACCTTTTGAGTTCTTCTACCATATATAGACACTATATAAGTTTTTCTCAGAAAATCTTAAGATGATTCTATACCCACGCTAAAGGGATATCTATAGCAATTCTAAAGGGGTTTCTTAAGCAACTTTAATGGGGATTCTATTGCAACTCTAAAAGGGTTTCTATAACAAATTCGTTGTACATAATAACTTTCCTATTAGGCCTTTTACCAAAATTCAATAGCATCTGCGAAACTAAATAAAATTACTCGTGATTATATATGAGTTGCCATTTCAGTGGCATATACAATTTCATACATGGATAAGTCCTAGCTTTTGAAACTAAGGAGTTTGTTCGTTGTTTTATAACTTAAAGGAAATCGGAAATATTATTGATTATCTTTTAAATAGGATAGATATCCATTATAAGTTAAACTGTAATGTAAATTAAAAACATCTTTTAAAAATTGACCTTTATTTGGTTATTTTTATAAATATGATAATAGTTTTTTCTACTATATGTAAATTGTGAATTGTTTATGATAGTTTTCCTTCATAAAATTATCTAGTTTATGTAAGTTAAGTTTTAAATGTAAATTTCATTGTCTTGTACTGATTCTGTTAACTTAAATAAACCATTGTAATTATTTTGAAAATTGTGTATTTATTTTATATAAATTCTTTAGATTAGTTTAAGAAATTTTTATTTTCTACTTAGAAATGATTTAGATTTGTTTTAAATTATTCAAATTCTTCTAACAGTTTTTTTTTAAATTATTCTTAGAAATAGTTAAGATTTTTTAGACCTTTTTAGAATTTTCTAAGAATTTTTTAGATTCTTCTTAGAATTAGCTTAGATTCTTCTTAGAAGTAGCTTAGATTCTTCCTAGAATTTACTTAGGTTCTTCCCAACGGGGGCGCATCTCTGGAACTCGTTTTTGAAGATAAAGTCGAAACGCGGAGAGAGAGCAAGCGGGCGGTCTGACCAGTGACGTCACTGGTCAGATTTTGAAGAGAGCGATTTTAGGGGTGGCTGCGTTTGTCTCTTTCCTAATCTGTCTTTCAAAAGTTGCCTGTTAAAGCTTATAGCGCTTATACGCACCTTTGTATATGGCTATATAGTTCTTTTAGTGCTTATACGAAACTCAACCTTTTTAATGCAATAATTTATTAAATAAAACTTTTATTTCAATGCCACAATTTGGGTATGGAACAAAATATAAATATTAAAATCTTTAAAACAACAGTCATGTGACTGAAAGAATCAAACCAACATGCATTACGATATGCCTATATTAATTATATATCATTTGCCACTTGTTTTTTTACCTTAATTTAATGTACCAAATCCTATAAAATAAGATATAAATTTTCCTTCGATTATAATACTTTATTTTGATAGCCGCTGCTTTGTTGTTTTTTGAGATTTAAAAAGAACTTAAACCGAAGCCTGGAATTCAATACACGAATATAAATTAAAACGTAGATATTATATTAAAAAAATTAAATTCATTGTTAAATTCTTTTTTTACCTTAAAATTTATTATCAATTTGAAAATCATAACAATGCCTCCGTCGCCACGTGGTTTGTAGAAAATCGTAACCATTAGGCCTAACTGAGCCCGCACATTCTTTTAAATATCGCCCAATAAAATAAGATTAATATGTACCATCTTTACGTTACTGACCTCCAATATTAATTTAAAGCTTATAGTATTAAATGTATGAGCCTTAAAAAATACAATCAATTCTAAAAAAACAGATGTGAAACGTTTTATAAAGTAAATCAGAAATATCTATTTTTGTTGATACATCCACTCACGTCGTCAGTGGAAGCTCTGCAGGTGGAAGTTGTTTTTTTATTCCTTTGCACCTGCGCCGTAGATATAACAAATATAACATCACGCCACGTCTTGTTTAATTTTTCTCACTAGCGACTAGGGGAAACAACGCTCTCTTTCCTCTTTCCCTGCGGCTGCCGAAATCCACCTTCCCGCCACTATTACAAGAGCCAACCTTATGGTGCTTTTCTTTTACGAACCTTGGGTTCTTCCTAGAATTAGCTTAGATTCTTCCTAGAATTTACTTAGATTCATCCTCGAATTAGCTTACAATCTTCCTAGAATTTACTTAGATTCATCCTCGAATTAGCTTACACTCTTCCTAGAATTTACTTAGATTCTTCCTAGAATTTACTTAGATTCTTCCTAGAAATTATTTTTATTCTTCTAAGAACTTATTTATGTTATATTTTGGATTAAATTAAATATTCACCTACCTTTTTCGGAGTTACGTATTTTCTTATATTTACTTAGATTCTTCTTAGAATTAGCTTAGATTCTTCCTAGAATTTACTTAGGTTCTTCCTAGAATTAGCTTAGATTCTTCCTAGAATTTACTTAGATTCATCCTCGAATTAGCTTACAATCTTCCTAGAATTTACTTAGATTCATCCTCGAATTAGCTTACACTCTTCCTAGAATTTACTTAGATTCTTCCTAGAATTTACTTAGATTCTTCCTAGAATTTACTTAGATTCTTCCTAGAAATTATTTTTATTCTTCTAAGAACTTATTTATGTTATATTTTGGATTAAATTAAATATTCACCTACCTTTTTCGGAGTTACGTATTTTCTTATATTTACTTAGATTCTTCTTAGAATTAGCTTAGATTCTTCCTAGAATTTACTTAGGTTCTTCCTAGAATTAGCTTAGATTCTTCCTAGAATTTACTTAGATTCATCCTCGAATTAGCTTACAATCTTCCTAGAATTTACTTAGATTCATCCTCGAATTAGCTTACACTCTTCCTAGAATTTACTTAGATTCTTCCTAGAATTTACTTAGATTCTTCCTAGAAATTATTTTTATTCTTCTAAGAACTTATTTATGTTATATTTTGGATTAAATTAAATATTCACCTACCTTTTTCGGAGTTACGTATTTTCTTATATTTACTTAGATTCTTCTTAGAATTAGCTTAGATTCTTCCTAGAATTTACTTAGGTTCTTCCTAGAATTAGCTTAGATTCTTCCTAGAATTTACTTAGATTCATCCTCGAATTAGCTTACAATCTTCCTAGAATTTACTTAGATTCATCCTCGAATTAGCTTACACTCTTCCTAGAATTTACTTAGATTCTTCCTAGAATTTACTTAGATTCTTCCTAGAATTTACTTAGATTCTTCCTAGAAATTATTTTTATTCTTCTAAGAACTTATTTATGTTATATTTTGGATTAAATTAAATATTCACCTACCTTTTTCGGAGTTACGTATTTTCTTATATTTACTTAGATTCTTCTTAGAATTAGCTTAGATTCTTCCTAGAATTTACTTAGGTTCTTCCTAGAATTAGCTTAGATTCTTCCTAGAATTTACTTAGATTCATCCTCGAATTAGCTTACAATCTTCCTAGAATTTACTTAGATTCATCCTCGAATTAGCTTACACTCTTCCTAGAATTTACTTAGATTCTTCCTAGAATTTACTTAGATTCTTCCTAGAAATTATTTTTATTCTTCTAAGAACTTATTTATGTTATATTTTGGATTAAATTAAATATTCACCTACCTTTTTCGGAGTTACGTATTTTCTTATATTTACTTAGATTCTTCTTAGAATTAGCTTAGATTCTTCCTAGAATTTACTTAGGTTCTTCCTAGAATTAGCATAGATTCTTCCTAGAATTTACTTAGATTCATCCTCGAATTAGCTTACAATCTTCCTAGAATTTACTTAGATTCATCCTCGAATTAGCTTACACTCTTCCTAGAATTTACTTAGATTCTTCCTAGAATTTACTTAGATTCTTCCTAGAAATTATTTTTATTCTTCTAAGAACTTATTTATGTTATATTTTGGATTAAATAAAATATTCACCTACCTTTTTCGGAGTTACGTATTTTCTTATATTTACTTAGATTCTTCTTAGAATTAGCTTAGATTCTTCCTAGAATTTACTTAGGTTCTTCCTAGAATTAGCTTAGATTCTTCCTAGAATTTACTTAGATTCATCCTCGAATTAGCTTACAATCTTCCTAGAATTTACTTAGATTCATCCTCGAATTAGCTTACACTCTTCCTAGAATTTACTTAGATTCTTCCTAGAATTTACTTAGATTCTTCCTAGAAATTATTTTTATTCTTCTAAGAACTTATTTATGTTATATTTTGGATTAAATTAAATATTCACCTACCTTTTTCGGAGTTACGTATTTTCTTATATTTACTTAGATTCTTCTTAGAATTAGCTTAGATTCTTCCTAGAATTTACTTAGGTTCTTCCTAGAATTAGCATAGATTCTTCCTAGAATTTACTTAGATTCATCCTCGAATTAGCTTACAATCTTCCTAGAATTTACTTAGATTCATCCTCGAATTAGCTTACACTCTTCCTAGAATTTACTTAGATTCTTCCTAGAATTTACTTAGATTCTTCCTAGAAATTATTTTTATTCTTCTAAGAACTTATTTATGTTATATTTTGGATTAAATAAAATATTCACCTACCTTTTTCGGAGTTACGTATTTTCTTATATTTACTTAGATTCTTCTTAGAATTAGCTTAGATTCTTCCTAGAATTTACTTAGGTTCTTCCTAGAATTAGCTTAGATTCTTCCTAGAATTTACTTAGATTCATCCTCGAATTAGCTTACAATCTTCCTAGAATTTACTTAGATTCATCCTCGAATTAGCTTACACTCTTCCTAGAATTTACTTAGATTCTTCCTAGAATTTACTTAGATTCTTCCTAGAAATTATTTTTATTCTTCTAAGAACTTATTTATGTTATATTTTGGATTAAATTAAATATTCACCAACCTTTTTCGGAGTTACGTATTTTCTTATATTTACTTAGATTCTTCTTAGAATTAGCTTAGATTCTTCCTAGAATTTACTTAGGTTCTTCCTAGAATTAGCTTAGATTCTTCCTAGAATTTACTTAGATTCATCCTCGAATTAGCTTACAATCTTCCTAGAATTTACTTAGATTCATCCTCGAATTAGCTTACACTCTTCCTAGAATTTACTTAGATTCTTCCTAGAATTTACTTAGATTCTTCCTAGAATTTACTTAGATTCTTCCTAGAAATTATTTTTATTCTTCTAAGAACTTATTTATGTTATATTTTGGATTAAATTAAATATTCACCTACCTTTTTCGGAGTTACGTATTTTCTTATATTTACTTAGATTCTTCTTAGAATTAGCTTAGATTCTTCCTAGAATTTACTTAGGTTCTTCCTAGAATTAGCTTAGATTCTTCCTAGAATTTACTTAGATTCATCCTCGAATTAGCTTACAATCTTCCTAGAATTTACTTAGATTCATCCTCGAATTAGCTTACACTCTTCCTAGAATTTACTTAGATTCTTCCTAGAATTTACTTAGATTCTTCCTAGAAATTATTTTTATTCTTCTAAGAACTTATTTATGTTATATTTTGGATTAAATTAAATATTCACCTACCTTTTTCGGAGTTACGTATTTTCTTATATTTACTTAGATTCTTCTTAGAATTAGCTTAGATTCTTCCTAGAATTTACTTAGGTTCTTCCTAGAATTAGCATAGATTCTTCCTAGAATTTACTTAGATTCATCCTCGAATTAGCTTACAATCTTCCTAGAATTTACTTAGATTCATCCTCGAATTAGCTTACACTCTTCCTAGAATTTACTTAGATTCTTCCTAGAATTTACTTAGATTCTTCCTAGAAATTATTTTTATTCTTCTAAGAACTTATTTATGTTATATTTTGGATTAAATAAAATATTCACCTACCTTTTTCGGAGTTACGTATTTTCTTATATTTACTTAGATTCTTCTTAGAATTAGCTTAGATTCTTCCTAGAATTTACTTAGGTTCTTCCTAGAATTAGCTTAGATTCTTCCTAGAATTTACTTAGATTCATCCTCGAATTAGCTTACAATCTTCCTAGAATTTACTTAGATTCATCCTCGAATTAGCTTACACTCTTCCTAGAATTTACTTAGATTCTTCCTAGAATTTACTTAGATTCTTCCTAGAAATTATTTTTATTCTTCTAAGAACTTATTTATGTTATATTTTGGATTAAATTAAATTATTAAATATTCAGCGTACCTTTTTCGGAGTTACGTATTTTCTTATATTGAGGGGAAGAAAAAACACTTTTTCCAATATGGGTGGGTTATGTTAATGGTCAGCTTAAAACTAGCCCATCACACCGATTTTACCCCTCGAAAAAGAGCGAAAAGAGAGGAGCACTTATTTCACCGCTCAAAAATGCGTGAGTGTGGGCGGATATTAGGCTAGCGAGTGCCCAACACTGGTTTACTTCCACCAATATTTAAAACGTGTAAGAGCAGTTATAATTGCTAGGAGTAAAAAACCTCTTTTAGGAAGAACTACAATGGAACCAGTTGAAAACCTGCTTTCAACTGGAACCGACGTCCGAAGTATTGCATGGTAGTCACGTGCCATCTACGATACCTTTTTATAGTCTATCTTCGTGTACCGGAAATATAACGCATTGAGCCTTACGAACTAAAATGAACATGTCGTCGAGATAAATTTACTTTCCACCATTCGGTAATGTTTGTATGGAGATGTGCAAGGTTGCCGTTCAAATTTATATTCTTTAGGAACCCTTAGCTGGTTTTTTCAAAGCTTAGGGTTCAAAGCGAGAGCACTGTCTTAATTGGAAGCCGATGTGTGATGTGACCTGACGTGATGGCTGCGTTACTATCAATAAATCGTTTTCCTCCGAATTTTCGTAATACTTACAAAATACGTTGATTTTACTTTTTTGCAAAATCCTTTGCTGTATCTTTTCTTTAATACATCTAGCTTGAAAATATTTATAATTACTTTTTTTGCCATATGGAAATGGTTTAACTTACCCATAGAAATCCAATACACTTCAGTTCCCATAATATCGTGGACCATATCAGAGGTGATTGACGGATTGTAAAATCCAAACTCCAGATGTTTTTAAACCCAACCAAAAATTAAACTAAAGACATCCTCTGTCTACTGTCATCCCTAGCCAGAGGGGAGACGCTGACAGCTAGGAGCAACAAACACAGCACTGCCCACACAAGGATAACGCAACCCGTCAAAAGTCGTGGATTTTCTTGTGTACAATTTTCATTGGTTAGACGCGTTAGCGCCTGCTGCCGTCGGAAGGGGAAAATTCGGAATTTGTCTTCCCCCCGCCCGTAAAACGTTCACCGTAAAGGTTCGTCCAATGAAATTTGTACACAACACTGCCTTAGCGTGTTTAAAGGCTAGCTGCGTTCTCCTTGTGTGTGTTGCTCCTAGGTGATACGTTTCTAATTTTTTCAGAGCGGTGATGCAAATTTCTTTTAAAACCCCTCAGCTTCGACCAATAATGATTTTGAGCCGCTGCACAGTGGGGTATTTAGGTCTAAAAGTTGGCTAAAATTATTTCAGTCATTTTTTCTTTATAAAATGCTTTGAATATGTATTTAATGAACTCATTAGGTAATCAAACTGGTATGGTCGAAAAAAAATTAAATATTTAATATTTAATATTTTTAATTAATATTTAAATATTGTTTTACAGTGCTAGAGAAAAATATTAAAATAAATCAAAGGCGCAAAAAAGCGCAGCTAATTATAATTTAGCTGCAAACTAGAAGCCCTATTTAACATATTGGTAAAACAAAATGAGATTGGAAGCCTTTGGAAGTCTAACATTTTCAAGTGAATATTCGTGAAATATCGCAAAAAAACACAAAAAACGAAACCCAACTTCAAGGTCGCATAAGTATACATTGAAAAGTCATAGAAGCCCCAAAAAATACATTAATATGAAGTTCTTACCTTGTTCGACGGCTTCCATAATGAAACAGTTGAAAAATATTTGTTGACGCGAAAAAACCCGAAAACCAACGTTGAGTGCGTTGTTTTGAAATCCAAGAAGTAAAATGTTTCAATAACCTTCGTGAACTTTCGTCTGCTACTAGCTGACTAAAATTTGTGTTTGAAAAAAATTATTTGTGTAAAGATGTAGTCTCGTATATAGACTACTAAAGGGAAAACAATTATACAATTTGGACCATTTAAAAAATTTTGAATTTTGACCAGATATTGTGACAGAACGCGCTGTCGTAACCTATGGCACGCCAAACCGGACAAAATTCGTTCACCATTCGCTATATTCATACTTTACCTCTTGTTATATTCATACTTGGTCTTACTATATTCATACTTGGTCTTGTTATATTCATACTTGGTCTTGCTATACTCATACTTGGTCTTGTTATATTCATACTTGGTCTTGTTATATTCATACTTGGTCTTGCTATACTCATACTTGGTCTTGCTATATTCATACTTGGTCTTGCTATATTCATACTTGGTCTTACTATATCTATACTTGGTTTCGTTATATTTATACTTTTTCTCTCTCTTATACATCGAGGTGTCTCACACTTCGACTCTCTCTCTCTACTCTAACTTGGTCGTTCACTATTCATACATCGCACCTCTCTCTCATACTTCGACTCTCTCTCTCTACTCTAACTTGGTCGTTCGCTATTCATACATCGCACCTCTCTCTCATACTTCGACTGTCTTTCTCTCTACTCTAACTTGGTCGTTCGCTATTCATACATCGCACCTCTCTCTCATACTTCGACTCTCTCTCTCTCTACTCTAACTTGGTCGTTCGCTATTCATACATCGCACCTCTCTCTCATACTTCGACTCTCTCTCTCTCTACTCTAACTTGGTCGTTCGCTATTCATACATCGCACCTCTCTCTCATACTTCGACTCTCTCTCTCTCTACTCTAACTTGGTCGTTCGCTATTCATACATCGCACCTCTCTCTCATACTTCGACTCTCTCTCTCTCTACTCTAACTTGGTCGTTCGCTATTCATACATCGCACCTCTCTCTCATACTTCATCTCTCTCTCTCTCTCTCTCTCTCTCTCTCTACCCATAGTTTCCTTAGCTTTCTCTCTAGCTACATACCGTCGAGCTATCAAATTCGAAGTTCGTCTGTCTCGAACTTTGTACCGCGCTTTTGACGCCGACTATATTTGGCCAAGTTAAGTGAGAACTTGACCAACAGCAAAACTATTCTGTCTCAGCCGTATTTTATTGTACAGGGTGTTTGGAAATAAAATTTCAAGAATGAGAATCTACGTGAGATCAGAACATTAGCAATTCGAGTGGCGTGACTTTTCCCCACTTTTGAAAGGTATTCTGCGATTTGCAATAATTTTGCAAGTAGGTGTATTGTAGTGATCGTACGGGGACACCGACCCCGACCCGGTATGTCGGGCATCCCCGGGTTTTCAACCCCGAACCGAGTATTAAACAATAATACTATGTTGTTGACAACATCTAGAGGATGTTCTTGGTTTCTGTTTAACTCTTTTATAATTTATAAACACCGTTAAAAAATTAGAATCATTAAAAAAATATACTATTAGTTAAATATTAACCTACATTCGGTTTAATTCAATGTTTTTTTAAATTTATTTAAAAATAATTGTTTTTTGTGGAATTTTCCTATCTGACTAACGTTAAATTTTTGTCGTAGCGAAAGCCTGTAGGTAAAATATATACACGGTAACAGGCGATTGACGGGGCCGCTAAAGCGCGGTACGCGCGATCGAAGTTGGCCGTGCCTCGATACGCTGTGGTTGCTAAGGGCTAAGTTTGGTAACTTCGTTGCGAACGAACATCGTGACCTCACTGAGATGAGATCCTGCAATGGGATCGCATTTGGGTGACATCACGATTTTAAAACGTTTTTCGACCGAAAACCCCATTCCCCGCCCCCATTTTCTATCGCTGTTTTGTTATACTATTCCCCTTACCAAATATTCAGTGGCGTAGCCAGGGGGGGACAGGGGCACGTGCCCCCCCTCCGAAACGTATAGTTGTATGCACAATTTTTTAATTTTTTGTTTTACTTTTTTTCATTGTGTGCCCTCCCCGAAACCAAATCCTGGCTACGCTACAGCAAATATTATCCAAGTAACACTTTGAATCTTTGACCTTTGTATTACAAGGTGAATTCATATTCTATATTTTAGTGATTTATAATCTTTATATTAGCAGAAGAAAACCGGTGGAAGCAGGCCCGTAGCCAGGATTTTTCAGTTGACGGTTAATCATTATCCATGTTTAAATTGATTTTTTCGTTAAAAAAATTTAAACAAAGAAATTTACCGGTTAATACTTCGGAAAATTATTAAAAAACATGTATTATTCGTAAAATTTGAGCTTTTTATCGAAAACTACGTCGTTTTTCCGATTAATTTTACAAATTTATCAAAAAATTAATCGGATAATACAGAAATATAAATTACTCGATCAAAACGTTTTACGAATAATTTTGAGAGCTTTATCTATTGAATAAAAGTTAACCATCCCCGACCTCTAGTTGAAGGGGGCACGCTCAGTGGCGTTCTGAGGGTTTGTGGCGCTAGGTTCAAAATTTTTATAAGGCGCCAACCAACGTATGTCATACATAAAGTAAATTACGAACAAATAATCACTATCACACTACTACTTCTCTCAAACACTGCAAAAGTTGCAACGCTCACGGGCGAAAATTTGATGGGAATGCCAAATAATTTAAAACAAAATCAAATAGTAAAAATTTATGTTTTTGAGCGCTGCGCCCATGTTTGAAATTAATTTATTCAAAGACATTAAATATTTCCAAAAAGAAGACTTTAGAAGCCATAGAGCTATTCCCTAAAGGAGGTGCCGGGCGGAAAAGTGTTCAGCACCGACGCGGAATAGTATACACTCTTTTTCGCGGTATTTTCTAGGCGCGTCCATGTTTCGTTTTCCCCCTTTCATACTCATCCTCCATTACGGATACCTAAAGACTGGATGCTTGACTCCCCGCCGAGGGCAGAGGCAATGGCCGACGAGCGGGATGCAAGTAAGAGGGGTCAAATAAAGGCGCGAAAAAGAGTGTATTGCCCCGTTGCATCGCGAGTCAAAATATCCCGATGAACTTGCCCCCCCCCCCCGATACGACGACCAATGGAGTGGTCCAAGGCCAAACTATCGCGGATGAAAGAGCCGAGACATTTCACAACCACCGCTTTAAACAGAGGCCTTTATTACAAGGTGGGTAAAAATGGCGACCCTCCCAGCAAACTTTGAATTTATGTGAAATACCAATAAGAAACTGCTATTTCGTTACACGACGTCTGAAACGCAGACGATTTTAAACCGAAAACACGAAACTAAGCGAGACAGGAAATTCGTTTTCATATAATTTCAAATATTGCTGCGAGGGTCGACATTTTTACACCCCTTTTAATAAAGGCCTTTTCATTATTTGGTATTTAAGAATATTAATAAAAAACTTTGATCGATTCGTCGGTGCGAAAGGTAAACCCGAAAATTAACGTCATAATTTAGTCGAATCAAATAGTGGAAAATATCTTGCAAGGTCGTTTGACGTCGACTTCGCACTTTAAATTACACATAGTCAGCCTAAAAAATTGCCTCTATCCGGAAAACTGTAGGTGTTTGAGAACAAATAATCGAAGGTAGATATCAGCTCAGACTAAATATGTGACGCCCGCCGGTCGCGATAAAATGTCTGAGTCATTATTGCAAAAATACATTTTTAATGTTGAATGGGTTTTTTTAGCCTGAGGGGCTCCTCTCGAACTCTTGGCACTGGCCCCTGGCCCAACGGGTTCAATGGGAAAGACAGCACTGCATTAGCAGTTCCCAGGAAGAAAAATTTCGTTGAAAAACCGTTAAAAAACAGTTGATGAGTAGCTGATAATTAAAGCAAACGTTATTGACTCGTTGATCATGTCCGGCTAAGGAACGCGCTAAAAAACGGTTGATAAAACGTTTCTAAAAACTAAATTCTAACCAATTTTGAACGTTTATTAGAGTAACGTAAAAAAACGTTATTTTCGGAACGTTTTTTAAGCTATTTTAAAACCATTATATTAACGTTTAAATTGATTTAATATCGAGTACATTATACAAATAAGCTTTAAATTCAGGTACTCTAGAGGTCGGCAGTCAATTAATTTTTATCCATGAATAAAATAAGCTCGGCTATATTTAAATAATATTTATTTAAATAACCAATATATTGGTTATAGTTGAATAAAACTTGTAAAATGTTTAAATAATCGAAAGTGAATAAGCCTATTTTTTAAATAAAACAAACAATTATTTAAATAAATACCACTTTTATTCCAATAAATGCTTGGTTGCGTAAAAAACATAATTAAATAAGTTAAAATGATATTCTTTTTACCAACGTTTTTTAAATAAATCGGAAAATTTGTGGATAATGAATAAACAATTCCGAACACTAATTATTTTAAGACCAGGGGTTAAACAAATGTAATTAATTAATCTAAGCCTTGCAAAAAGAGTTGAAAACTTGTATTTGGTTTTAAATTTTTAATAGCTCAGTCTATTTCGTATATAGCCAAATCCAATGACCCAATAATAAGCGATGTCTCATAGTGTTTATGTTTAATCAGTTAGTTTCTAAAAACGTTTTTGTCTTTTACTAGTATTAAAACCATATTATAGAACTTTTAGTTTTATAAACATTTAAAAAAGTTTTTCTCGAAAACATGCTTATATTAAAACGTAAGGAAAACAATGTTTAATCGTTTATTTTTTAATATAAGGTGAATTATCGTGACGTCATCATTACTGTTGTGGAAGGCTAGTGTCATCCCCCTTTCCCCATTACTATCTACCTTAGAGCAATAGCCGCCATCTTCTCGTGAATACCACCTATTATTTATATCATTATTAGATGTTATATGTATTATCTTCATAATACTAACGGATAGAAGATATTAACTATAGAAATAAACAAATTGTTTATGAAGCTTAATATTTTATTTTGAATCAATCACTGTAAGTTTAATTTCACATTAGTGTTTGCCTTAACGTATATAGAAAAGTACTTGAAATTGAAATACTTGAGCCTAGGTGGCGCTGCAACATTAATGAAAATGTTGATGCCAAGAAAAACGGAGTTATCATTTACAAGTATCTGTTTTAATTTAAGAATAAGGATGTTTAATAGTTTTCAGTTGTAAATTCGAAAACTATAAAAGAAAATTAAAGAAAATAAAGATAACTTCCGAAAATATGATAAATGTTTTGAAAAATAATCGTTTTTTTTTCTATTTATAAATAATATAATATTTATAAATTGAAACGGTATTACAACGTATATAACTCTCATTAAATATAACGTTGAATAGAGTTGAAAGTATGCACCTAATATCAACGTTGATATTAAGTTAAGAAATAACTTGTCATTGCTACCAGGGTCAGACTACAGCGCTACGGTTTAATTGACTTTTGAACGACGCAGAATACCCTTCAAAAGTGAGGAATTTTAATTTCAATTTCTTTCAAAAGTAATTATTTACTTATGGAAATTTAATTCCCAAACACCCTGTACAATAAAATACGGCTGAGACAGAATAGTTTTGCTGTTGGTCAAGTTCTCACTTAAATTGGCCAAATATAGTCGGCGTCAAAAGCGCGCGGTACAAAGTTCGAGACAGACGACCTTCGAATTTGATAGCTCGACGGTATGTAGCTAGAGAGAAAGCTAAGGAAACTAGGGTAGAGAGAGAGAGTCGAAGTATGAGAGAGAGGTGCGATGTATGAATAGCGAATGAACAAGTTAGAGTAGAGAGAGAGACGAAGTATGAGAGAGAGGTGCGATGTATGAATAGCGAACGACCAAGTTAGAGTAGAGAGAGAGAGTCGAAGTATGAGAGAGAGGTGCGATGTATGAATAGTGAACGACCAAGTTAGAGTAGAGAGAGAGAGTCGAAGTGTGAGAGACCTCGATGTATACGAGAGAGAAAAAGTATAAATATAACGAAACCAAGTTATAGTAAGACCAAGTATGAATACAACACGACCAAGTATGAATATAGCAAGACCAAGTATGAATATAGCAAGACCAAGTATGAATGTAACAAGACCAAGTATGAATATAGCAAGACCAAGTATGAATATAACAAGACCAAGTATGAGTATAGCAAGACCAAGTATGAATATAACAAGACCAAGTATGAGTATAGCAAGACCAAGTATGAATATAACAAGACCAAGTATGAATATAACAAGACCAAGTATGAGTATAGCAAGACCAGTATGAATATAGCAAGACCAAGTATGAGTATAGCAAGACCAAGTATGAATATAACAAGACCAAGTATGAGTATAGCAAGACCAAGTATGAATATAACAAGACCAAGTATGAGTATAGCAAGACCAAGTATGAATATAACAAGACCAAGTATGAGTATAGCAATACCAAGTATGAATATAACAAGACCAAGTATGAGTATAGCAAGACCAAGTATGAATATAACAAGACCAAGTATGAGTATATTAAGAGGTAAAGTATGAATATAACAAGACCAAGTATGAGTATAGCAAGAGGTAAAGTATGAATATAGCGAGTGGTAGACGAATTTTGTCCGGTTTGGCGTGCCATAGTAACCATCCTTATGTAGGCATAATTAATCCAAGCTTCGGGTAACGCGACGCTGATATGTGATTGGTAGCCCTATGAAAATCCTCATTGGAACTTAGAAGCACTGTCATTTTGCGGTACTTGTAAAACATTTTTTGTAATGACGAAAGAACCTTCAGAACGTTTAGTAGTTCCTCAATATGTTGCCATTCCGCATTTAGAGGTCGGGGACGGTTAATCATTATCCATGATTAAATAATTTTTTTTCGTGGAAAAAATGTAAACAAAGAAATTTACCGGTTAATATTTCGGAAAATTATTAAAAAACATGTATTATTCCTAAAATTTGAGCTTTTATTTACCGGTTAATATTTTACAAATTTATTAAAAAATTAATCGGATAATACAGAAATATAAATTACACTTGATCAAAACGTTTTACGAATAATTTTGAGAGCTTTATCTATTGAATAAAAGTTAACCATCCCCGACCTCTATCCGCATTCGAGATCGGATCATCCGATACTGAAATTCTTTGTCGAAGTTCATGAGAGCCTGTAAAGACTAAAGACGTTAAAGGGCTCCTCCAACAGCCTCGTAAGGGAGTTAAACTCGTGACCCCTCCTCAGACAATCTGGACGCTACACTTTTAGAAAAAAAGGGTGTTTGGAGGGTTTTTCCTAGAACTCCCGGGTTCTTTGTAGAACCATAATGAGTTTTTAGTCTTATCAAAAGTCAAAATTTCAGCCAGAGATTCCAACAGTAGACCGGTTTCGCCCTTTTGGGGCTCATCAGTACTGATTGTTTATGAGTTTTTAGTCATCGAAGAGGTTGTTTTATCTTGGCTACAAAGGGTTTTTGTTTGACCATGTAGGTTTTTCGTTTGACCGCGTAGGGTGTTTGTTGACCGCGTAGGGTGTTTGTTGACCACGTAGGGTGTTTGTTAGCCGCGTCGGGTGTTTGTTGACCAAATATGGGTTTATTCTAGATCGTCAAATATTTAATATTTGAACCTTTGGGTATCTCAACAACTTAATGCTATTTATTGTTGAAGTTTAATATAGATCTTAATCAAGTTTCCATTTGACCCTTAAGGTAGATTTTCCATTTATAAAAGGTGTACCGTATACAGTGTTGGGTAACATACTTTACTTTCTGTATTTAAAATACTAAATACTCCTACGATAAAGTATTTAAAATAAAATACTAAATACTCATAGCGTAAAGTATTTCAAAATACTTTATTTTAGTATTTTAAAATACTAAATACTCAATATACTGTAATTTCTTGAATATCGGAAAAATGCCAGACTGTTCGAAAGATGGAAAATATTCCGCTTTTACACGCGATCTAAAAGGCAGATTGTATCGTAATACTAAAGTCCTCGCTACTACAACGCCACCTCACGCGATAAGAGGAAATTATCACGAGTTTGTGGGTGAATATGAATTACGCGTATTTTTTTTATGCTGTCTGGTCGCGGACAATTTAGTTGTGTGGAGACTATTTGATGGATTTTGCTCAAAATACAAGAAAATATTTATTTCAAATAAAATACTAAATACATTTCTTTAAAAGTATTTAAAATAAAATATAAAATACTGAAAAAGTAATTAAAATACTACCCAACACTCAAGGGGTGCTCACGCTTGATTTGAAATGGTAATTTTTTTGCCTTTATGTTTCAAGGGTCTGTCACCGACGTCACGATTTTAAGAAGTTGTTTTATGTCCTCGGACTATATTTGCTCTGACGTTTGCCGTACCCAAGCCATGTATTTTTGATATATTTATTAGCATTCTTTATTACGTCATCAGCTCCTGTCACTTTCATCTCGTCTCTTATTTGAAGGCTTTAAAAAGGGCTGCGCGAGCACACCTATATTAGCGTCTCTAGCAACCTTGCACAACACTGACCGTATATATGCAATATATATATTTTTTTTACTTAAAAAACTCTTATTTATCTTACTTGTTAGTGTTTCTATATTTGTATCTCTATTTTTATACACCGTTTGTACATGTATCTTTTTTTTTTTAAATTTCGATTATAACTTTTTTTAAGATTTTTATTTAGGCAAAACTGCCCACGAGACAAAAAAAATACCAACTCGCGAGTTTTGCCAGAGAGAATTTAGATAGGGAGCGGCAAGTGAGGGTTGAATTGTCGCTCTTAAAACCACGCGATCGAAATAACAGGCCAGGTCGGTTTCCGGTATAATGCTTTTGTAACCTCCCTAAATAGAGGCGGAGTTAAACGATAGACGTTAGAAGCACCAAATTTGAAATTCGGCTCTCTGGCCCAAACAAACTTGAATAGCCATGTGTTTCATCTTAAAAGGTAATTATTTCGTTTATTCCCATTCGACCGAAATCCCATTCGACCGAAAGAATTTTAAAATGTAGCCCAATTGGCGGGGTGATTTGGTATTTTATTTATAAGGTATGTACTATCGAAGATCCATGTTTAGGTTAGGTTAGGTTAGGTTAGGTTAGAGTTGGTTAAGTTTACTATTTCAGTTTTGGTTCAGTTACTTTTCTTGACTAGGTGAAGATAAAAATATAATTCATGCTCATTCCATGCTCCATTGCAAACGACTTCAGTAACTAAATTGAAAACATAGCAAAAGCCAATTTATATAGCAGCGTTCGGTCGAATGGGACACATAAAATCGTTCGGTCGAATGGGACACCTCAAAAACCGCCTTCGGTCGAATGGGATTTCGGTCGAATGGGACTAAAGCAATTATTTTGTTTCTTATTTTAATATATTTAATAATGCTTTTTTTATGATATTACTTATTTAGGTGCTGTATACCATTGTCTACAGTATACTTTCAAGAAGCTATAAATTAACCAAAATTAATTTTGGATTCATTTGTAAATACTAGAGGAAAATGTTTAGTCCGGGACATATTAGAGCAATATCAGTATGAAACCAAAGAAGCCCTCCAAGCTAATTAAGCGTTACGAAAGAGTATCACGGAAAATTCCAAATGGTCTACGAAACTCATATCTCCAAAGAAAAAGCCTGTAGTGGAAAATATTGAAAGAAAAAATCGCAGAATCTCCTCTGACGAAAAACAAATTAAGTTAAGGATCTCCAACTAAGGAAGAAATTCCCACCATTCACATTCCAGAAATTAAAACAAATAACAGCTCAAGCTCATCTCAAAATACAATTTAAATTGACGATAATTCAATGTATAATTTTTTAAATGGAGACCCAGATTTTGAACTTTTTCAACAATTTTTACTAGGGCTGTCCGAGTACTCGCAGTTTTCGAGTACTCGGTCTCGACTCGGACTCGGACTCGAATATTTTAATTTTTATTACTCGAATGGACTTGCGAGCCGTTCACCGAGTCCTAAAAATTACTCGCATGTCCAATTTTTTAAGACGAGTCCGTTATTTTCCACCGAGTCCGTCATTTTTATTTGTTTATTTTTTTTTGTAAAAGTCCCGTATTGGCGCTGCGGTAGCGTTAACGCAGTTTGTTTAGTCAGAGGTCACATGACTCACATGGTGAATAGTTCGTGTAGTAAGTTTTAGTAACCAAAAAAATCCAGATTCCAGATATTAAAACATTTTTGAAGAAAATTTTAATTACTTAAATTAGTAAATTAGTAAAATTACTTCTTATTATAAAAATTGTAAATAAGTAAATTAAGTATTTTAAATATTAATTACTGATTTAATTTTTAGGATGATTCTGACTTTTTAGCAATATAAGGCTTAGATAGGGCTCAACTGCAAATTGGGGACTCTGAATTAATTTATGACTCGAATTGGACTCGCGAATAAATTGAAGACTCGAATTGGATTCGGAATAAATTTAATGCTCATACTGGACTCGTTCGGAAATTTAAGACTCGAATATTGCTCGTGGCTAATTCTTAGGGACTCGAAGACTCGAATGAGTACTCGAAAATGGGACTCGCAAATTGGTGAGTCCAATTTTTTGGGACTCGGACTCGACTCGAAATCCAAAAAAGAGGACTCGCACAGCCCTAATTTTTAGTTCCCAGCTTAGTGGCGTGCCATCTATTTGTGACCCTCACAAATTATCTACATTCAGTCCGCCATCTATTTGCAGTGGCGGCGCTAAGACTTTATTCAGAGTAGGCTATAGTACGTTTTGGGGCCCCCATATATAGGTCCGTGGCGAGCGATTAGTCACGTTGAAATTGTCTTTGTAACAAATTTTTATTTTCGTTAAAATTTTAACGATAAGAGTAGAATCACACCCCAGATGAAATTAATTCATACATAAATTTAAAAAAATATTTTAAAAGTTGTAATTAGTGTCTTTAGGATCAGATGCTGACAATCCTTCTAAAAGACTCGAACAGGTGTTTTCATAAAATCCCCATCAAAGAACAGCCTAAGAGGTGATATACTCTAAGAAGGGACATGTAACTGGCTGTAGTCTTTGGTTTTTATTGATTTTTCGGGAAACATGTTTGGCAGCTTATTGACGTACATTCATGCGAGTCGCGCCGATGGTTTTAGAACTGGAACGAACTGAACTGAACTCCCGTCAAAGACTGAGGAGGCAATTTTTGTCGGGGGGGTGGAAACTAAATGTGGTGATGGGATACCTCGTAAAAAAAGCGCCATTATTTCTACCTCCAAGGTGGTGTGGAAATGAAATAACTCACATGATTTTTTATTCATAAAAATGTTAAATAAAATTTGACGATGACGATACCTTTAATGTGCGATACAGAGGTCTACAAGCTGTTGTCGTAACAGTCGTCCACGTTCCAGAAAGTTGTCCTCTAACTCGTCATTTTGCATTTCATGGGCCGCAGCAATCCTGAGTACATCTGCAGCTACCTGTGCTGTAAGAGCCAAAATGTTTCAGAATTAATTAAAGTTCAAGGTCTTAATATTTAACAATTTTTATTTACCATGTGCTACAGGGTGAGTAACGTTATTGTCAATGCAATAATTGTGCAAATAACAACAAGCTGTGATAATTTCACAAACTTTTGCTGGCTCATAGCACAAATGTCCTCCACTTTCATTAAGACATCTAAATCTTGATTTTAAAACGCCATTTAGACGTTCAATAACGTTTCGTTCTATTACATCAACATCTTTTGATCTTGCAGAAGGGGGGAGTCTTTTTTACTCGCCTTGTACGGACATAAGCAGATAAAATCACTAGACGAAGCAAGATACTTTTCGTACAACCGCATCGTAGCCGCACAATCTCTATCCACTAAGTTTTCTTTAGCAGACTTGCCACCAACTACAGACAGTTCCAGGCAACATAGCATGAGGGTTTACTTACAAGTATGTCTCTATACATTTAATATATACCGTCAAACCAAAAAGGTAATATGGATTTCGGTGTAGGTACAACACCGGAAATGATTTACCCCCCACAGAATGGGGATGGCAGAAATCTAGCGCCGTTCCAATTCCATTTTTAAAGCCTTGCGCTCCTGACGATCTTTTAGAAATCATTAGTTGCAAGTGCAAATTTACGTGCAGTGGAAGATGTTCTTGTAAAATTGCAGGAATTTACTGTTCCGCTATGTGCTATCATTGTAGAGGAAATTCTTGTAACAATGCTGAAGAAGTTTCGCAAGAAATTGACGAATAAATAATTTGTACGGCATTCTTTCGAATAAAGCTTTGAATATTTGTATCTTAAAAGCAGTGGCGTAGGAGCCCGGGGGGTACAGGGGTACAATGCACCCCCTGGAAATTGGAAAGGGGGCTCCAAATTGGTTTGAAAGGGGCGCCAAATTGTTTTAGAAGGGACGCAAAAAAATCTGTTGACGAAGGGGCACCAAATTCAGCATCCAAACTGTACCCCCTTAATCCAAAACGTTCCTACGCGCCTGCGCTAAAGAAACTACAAGTAAAAGTTTGAACTTAATTTACATGAGCGCAATTAACGTTGCAAGTAACCAAACCAAAGTGATAGTAAAATAGCAAACATCTAAACAGTAGGAGGGTGTATCAAACAAATCGTTGTATTTCGCTTGATAATAAACCGATTTTGAAACTGAAGATATCGTTAGATTACGCCATGCATTAGGTTGAAGGACGTTGTATTGAAAAAAAAATAGAATCATTCGTAACATTTGAAAAAATCTTATATCATTAAATTTTATTCGATTTTTCAACGTTTATAGTTATATTGACCTATATACCCCAGTACAGTATTAAATTCTGGGTTAATTTAAAATTAAATCTTTAAAACACATCGTTTAACGTAAATTTCATCGAAATCGGACCTTTAGTTCTCGAGATATTGCAACTTCCGGTGCGGCGGCCATTTTAAAAGATGGCGGCGGTAGCGGCATCCGGATCCTTGGGGACTTTTGGGGGGTGATAAAGGACCATAACCTGCTTCGATCCTGAAATTTTCAACTTGTGCATATTTATTTCCCTTCCAAATGCTTATCTACACTGTACTATTTTAACTATGCTTCAATTTTCTAAGGTTCGTCAACCCAAAGATAATTTAAACTCGTACTCTAGATTCGAATACTGAGAGCTTTCACAATGACGGTTTTGTTGCGAAGCGTTTACCCTTTTCCGGCACGTGACCTCAGAAAAATCGGGCTCCATCGGTTGCGGCACGGCCAACTTCGATCACGCGCTGTCGTGCTGCAGCGCGTGATCGAAGTTCGCTGTGGTTGCGGTAAGGCGCAAACCATGGAGCGAATTTTTTCTGAGTTCCGGCGGGAAGTGGGTAAACGCTATCGGCAACGCGCGAGAGAGTGATTTCGAATCTAGGGTACGAGTTTAAATTATCTTTGGTCAACCCGACCACTCTCGTAGTTGGACCAGCTACGATTCACATTGGCTTTATCAGTCTTTGACTATAGAAATGAAAATATTCTAACGTACGACTTAATCATCGTGGGCTGATCGAAGCGTCGCAACTACCTCCAAGCGCTTGTCTCAAGTTGTCTGAGTTGTCTCTGATTATGACCTCGTTCTAATGTTCGTCGCCCCGACAACACTGCCCGTTGGGCCAACTACGTTTGAGGTTGGCCCTAGAACTTCTCTGACTATAGAAATCAAAATATTCTTACTTACGAATATGAAATGCCGTTTTGATAGAGCACTAACTTACAAGGTCGGTTTTCGATTTAGTATTTTAAGTGGCACTAGTATTAACTGTACCTTGGGTATAAGCCTAGCTGATTATTAATATTATTATTATTATTATTATTATTATTATTATTATGCTCATGTGGCAACCATCAACTTCAGAAATATCATTTTATAGCTCTCGGGAAGTCTTTGAAAGGGTTGTATTTCTTAGTTTTAAAAGTGTTTCTTATTAAGAAATAATTTTACAATTTCAAATTTATTAGTCAAGAGCTATACATCAATTGATAAAACTTTCTTTGCTGTTATTCTGTAACATGGTTTAAAAAATTATTATGTGTAGATAAGCACTGTGATGATGATATTTGATTAATAAAAGCACTTTATAAAACGAAACTTAGTATTTTAATAAGAGCCTTTGATACATAACTTGCCAGTTTACTAGCCACGTTACCTCTACTCTCTAGCTTCTATATTATCTCGCTAGATGGAGTACTTGGCCATTACAGGCACCTCGGAATTATTTACATTTGTGCAAAAAAATCGAAATATAACCATAAGCATCTTCGTCGTTTAGTTAAAATCAAAGTTAATTATCGTTTTTATTATAATTTGAAATAAGTCATTGTATACCGTAATTTTATTTATTGTGAACGTGTTCCATTTATAATTTTGCTATATATTGTAATATACACTCGTCACAAAGGGTACCCGAGCTATACATGTAATAGATACTCGTTGTTTAAAAAACAGCAAATGAAAGAAAAGAATTATGACAGCCCCAGACTATTCGAATGTGATGTGAAAAATCTACAAATGGTCAAAAGGCTGATCACAAGGTTATTCGTATATTGAACAAAATAGGTGTAAATATTTGAGACACAATGTTGTTTTGTTATGCTTAGAAATGTATTACATTGCTTTTGTTCCTCGCGTGTTCATTTGTATCTATGAAATTTCCCGGTGAATTGACAGTGGTCGGTGGGGAAATTATCGAGGAAAATATGCAAGATGCTCCGCAAATAAAATTTCTCGTAATTACGAAAAGTAAGTATTCTACTACTACAAAATATGCCAATTACATTAATAAAGGTAGGCGCAAGAGTAATACTTTCATTTAGTTTTGTTCCGTTATGAATATGCGTATGACCATTATTACATTTTAATATATTAAGCTAAGCCTTGGTCACGAAAAAACCGTTCGAAAAAAAACGTCCCAGATAAAAGCTGCGTGCTTAACCCACTGCGGAACCATTTTTCTTAATTTACATGACCTAGGCCTATGAAAGTAACTTATTTTGATACCCGTCGGCGACACTGCGGAATAACTTGAATTAACTTCTTAATATTTTTAATATTTGCTCGAAGTGAAGTAGCTCTTTTTTTCAACAGTAGTCGCTAGGGTCTAAAGCAAAACACTAGCTACATTTTGACTGAAATAAAAGTACCCCTCGCGTTGAGTGCCTCGTGGGTAAATTTGACAATAACTTAATTTATAGTAATGTTTTACAATATATTATATATGGGTTAAAGTCCACCAACTCGTTTATAAGTGGTCTAATTATAATACTCTTCAATGGTTCTCTGACTACGTTATTGTTTCGCTATTTGAATTTTCCCTTCCTTTACCATTAATAGATGGCACCACGCTCTCTAGTAAAGTCGTTTTTTCGAAGAATCAGATAGATTCATAGCTATCTCTAATAACAAAGGCGTTGCTCTAAATAATATTCCTAACAAACGTCTCTTCTACACTTCAGCCCAATCTTCAACCTTGGATTAATAATAGAAGCTAACGCTTCCTGGGTATGACACTCTAGCCTTTGGTAGACGATTTTGGTTTGGCTCACATAAGCCAGTTAAAAAGGGGGGGTTGGACCAGTGTTGTAAATAGGGCGGTGCCGTCGGTCAAAGACCAGTTTATTTTGGGCTATGACCAGTAAATTAAATGGAATCTGGGGGGTTCACTGGTCATAATGACCAGTTTATTTTTAATTAAAAGTATAATTCTATACCGAAAAGAGAAAAATGATAAAAGCGTTGCGCTCTCAGCTTCTCACAGCCAATTAAATTGAGGATTTTGACTCATTTCTACTTCTAAACCGAACGTATTTCCTGGCATCTGGCAGTAATGCAATATGACGTTCTTCCGCTACAATCAGTCAGATTCGTCCATAGAAATCTCATAGGTAACTAGAATGCTGCCGTGTAACTGGCAAATGGGCCAAACGCCGTGGCAGACGATAGCCAGATCTCAGCCAATCAGAGCTCAAAGAGTGGTTCTGCCAAGAATTTAATGTCACCAGAGAGAATGACGTCACCTATCTCCCGCTATAGTAGCGGATCCAAGGAGGATTATTATCCTCCTTGGCGGAACCACTCTACGGCCTCTCATTGGCTGAAGGTTCAAGGCGAACTGGCGTCAAGCTCGGCCGTAGGCGGCAGCATTCTAGTTACCTATGAGATTTCTAGGGATTCGTCGAGCTAAATGCGAAAGATCTAGATCAATCATTAAGAATATGTTTAAGAAACATAAGCATAGAAGTCATTGATGCCTATCCTGCAATTTAGAAACAAAAAGAAAGTCAGAAAGCAGTAAAACTGTTTTTATTCGAAGAACAAGAAGATTATGAAATATTTTTAAAGTTCCTTAAGGAATGTGATAAATATCAAAGCTCTTTGGTTTGTGATAAATAAATATCATTATAGTTCCTAATCGCTATTAACAATTCACTTTCAAAAGTTAAATAAAAGATTTATTGAGATAAGTGGGGTATTGTGGTCATATTGACCAGTACTTTTAAAAAGCTTATTTCCAAATTGGTTTGGACGACTTCCTTTAAAATGTTACCGTTCCAGCTTTCGCGACGCATGCGCGAGTCTTTAGGAAATCCGGAGCCAATATTGTAAGCAAACGATTTCTAGTTTTAAAAGCCAAGGGTTTAAAATCCCTTGCTCTTAGTTCTTGGAAATGAAAGCAAAAATTAAGGTTTTATTTATTATTTTAATAAATTTTTTTTTAAATGGTTGTGAAACACTGTGTATATCCTAAATGTGAAAGTGATTCGCTGACCGTGCTTATATGGAAAACGTAAAATTATTACCTTTTCCTTAACCTTTCTCAAAACGTGAAATTTGTAAACAATGGGAAAAATATTTAAAATAGTACACGTGCTCCTTGTTTGTCCGTTGTGCTTCTTAAAAATCCCACTAGGCGCGCTGGGGTCGCCCATTGGCTTTTTGTGAGCCGCGTTTTTGAGGAAGTGTCATATCCAGGAAGCTTTAGCTTCTATTATCAACAGGCCCGGACTGGCCCGTGCGGCTAACCGGCGATCGCCGGTCAGATCGGGCCAACTCAAATTGGGGGCCAAAGTGGAAAAATTTGGCATTAATGGGAAATGAGGCCAACTGGGTACTCAACTTTTCGTCATATTATTTCCGATTCGCCATTCTGTGTGAAACCATGTACCCGAGGACGAATATTTTAATAGGTACTACTTCATGGCTCATATTAAGATATACTTAAATTTACGTTTAAAAGTCAATTCGCAATACCCTCGATTTTAAACTATTATGGTTAGATAACAATATAATATCCGCATAAAAAGCTATTGAAATCCTATTTAAATAATTTCCTAACAAAGGTCTAGTTTAAAGATCCTTCCTGTTATTCACCCAATCCTTCGCAGTGATAATTCAACCAAAAATTACTGACACCCAGGCACTCATTAAGAAATTCTAAAATGCATTTTAAGTTATCAAAATGTAACGATGGGTGCCTTTCTCAATTTGAAATTGAACGATAAAGCTTAATTATTTTTTCATATGTTTTCCTTTATTTAGTCTATTTTGTTTCCGTTATTTGCCCTCAAATTTCCAAGGCATTTCCGTGGTTCCTTTGATGCTAGCCAACAATATTTAATTTCATTCAACACTTTCAGGAGGGGTGACCGCTGAATCCATTTCGTGATATCTAATCTTGGAATTTTATTTTGTTCAGGCCTCCAGATCGTAGCAGCGAGACAAATTCATAAATCGCAAAGAGACTTTAAAGCGTCAAATTGGAAAAATGAGCAGCCGAGAAGGGAAGAAACAAAAGTGCACTGAGGCTGTATATACTACGAACCAAACGGGACAACTTATTGTTCACAAAAGAAAACACACCGGCAAGAATCCTTTTCAATGTGATCAACGTAGTTACGCATCTGCACGAAAAACCAATTTAATTATCCACAAAAGAACTCACAATGGCGAGAAACCTTTTCAATGTGACCAGTGTAATTACGCATCTGCACAAAAAACCCATTTGAATGTCCACAGAAGAACACACACGGGCGAAAAACCTTTTCAATGTGACCAATGTAATTTCACGACTGCACGAAAAACCAATTTGATTATCCACAAAAGAACTCACAATGGCGAGAAACCTTTTCCGTGTGACAAATGTAGTTACGCATCTGCACAAAAAACCCATTTGAATGTCCACAGAAGAACACACACGGGCGAAAAACCTTTTCAATGTGACCAATGTAATTTCACGACTGCACGAAAAACCAATTTGATTATCCACAAAAGAACTCACAATGGCGAGAAACCTTTTCCGTGTGACCAATGTAGTTACGCATCTGCACAAAAAACCCATTTGAATGTCCACAGAAGAACACACACGGGCGAAAAACCTTATCAATGTGACCAATGTAATTTCGCATCTGCACGAAAAACCAATTTGATTATCCACAAAAGAACTCACAATGGCGAGAAACCTTTTCAATGTGACCAATGTAATTACGCATCTGCCCAAAAAACCCATTTGAATGCCCACAAAAGAGCACATACGGGAGAAAAACCCTTTCAATGTGACCAATGTTATTTCGCGTCTATGCGAAAAACCAATTTGATTATCCACAAAAGAACTCACAATGGCGAGAAACCTTTTCAATGTGACCAATGTAATTACGCATCTGCCCAAAAAACCCATTTGAATGCCCACAAAAGAGCACATACGGGAGAAAAACCCTTTCAATGTGACCAATGTTATTTCGCGTCTGTGCGAAAAACCAATTTGAATGCCCACAAAAAAGATCACACAAGTGAGATACCATCTGGATGTCCAAAGCGAGGATACCGGGCCAGATACGAGATACATTTAATTCACCCAAACCTCGACACGAAAAGAACCCTCCGAGTTCAACTTCGAATTCAGGGTCTTCCCACAAACCAAAGTGACGCTCCGTCCAGTCACGAATCAGGTCCAGGACACCGAACATCGTCACGAACACGGCTGATTGAGAGCCTTTGTCGTCAATGGGGAGTTAGTTCATGTTCGGTGCAGCTACGACGCCTGACAAATGAACAGATTCAATCTTGCACCGTAAAACCCGACCCCAACCGCATCGTAAAATCCGAAGTACCCGACTCTTACGCGGACCCAACCACGACCCTACCCGTTAAGAGGGAGGCGGTCCTTGGCACTGATAACCTCTCAGTCGATATCAGCGTCATCAAAGAAGAACCCATTTATGCCTTCATGGAGCTGTTGGGTGTTCCGTCTGTCGTCAAACTAGAAGAGTTTGGATATCGGCCAATTGGGGATAACTACCAGGGTGTCTCAAAGAACACGAACACTCTCGTCAAGGTCGAATGCGGTTCCGAAGAACAAAACCTATGAATTTTAAAACCAAACTTTCGAAAGACGTGGTATTTCTATCATTTTATTTGTTCCCAACTAATTAAGACGTGTTGAATTTTCGGATCTTTTTCGGACATCGTTCCTAAATGCAACGAGATTACTTGCTTTTTTCTTGCCAAAATATTCAGTTTCATTTTGAACCAAATAAAAGGGTTTTTCTTCAGATCAGTCCGTGTAGAACTCAATTCCTGTTTTAGACGAATGCGGTACCGAAGATTTAAACCTCCGAATTTAGAACGAAACCTCCCAATTTAGTACGATACCTAATAATTTTGTACGAAACTTCTCAATTTAAAACGAAACGAGTCAAAACGATCGTCAAACTCAAACTGGCTTAATAATTATAATATAATTTTTACACGGACTGACCCGACCCAAAAATTAAATGAAATTTGCTCAACGCGACTGATATACAACAATTGTTAAACGACAGCCTCAAATATAGAAAGTGGTTTAAACTCTAGATTTCTGAAAACATCCGAAGTGTCGTTCAAATATTTCTGATCCTTATCGATACTTTATAAAATATTTTAAATCGTGATTATCACCAACTAAGGTGCACTTAAGAGGCTTATCCGTTATGCCAACCGCCGAAGTTCCAAATGCGAATCCCCAAAAGCTGCCTAAGCGGGGAAACCCAGATCCAACGTCGGGTTCTGAAAGTAAAACCATAGACAATATTCACCTATGTATTGAGATATTATCATCTATGTATTGAGATATTATCATCTATTAATTGAGATATATTATCTATGGTGGAACTAAACGAGAAGAAATGTGAATGACGATAACAGACCAGTCAGACTTCCTTGAATGACTCTCGGGCCACAGTCATGTGAAAAACAGTTGTATAAAATGTAATTTATTTTACTTTTTCCTAGTTTCAGCTCCCATTAGAAATAAGTACTCGCGTTTTGCGTGTAATTGTACGAACAGTCGTCTTTCTTTGAGTAATTTGGGACGATTGAATAGACGAAAACAAGATAAGAAACAGCGCCTCCAAAGATGCTGGTTAGGAGCGTCTTATCAAACGCGAAACAGTTCAAGAACGTTAAATTAATTTTGCCGCAGTTAATTTTGTAACGCAAAAGGTTTTGCTCTAAATGGCAGTAAATGGAATACGGTTCAATAGAAAGATTATTCAAGCGAGGGTAGAATTACAATCGGTCAACAAACAAATGGTCACCATCATCACGCCGATATTGAATAATGGTAGAAGAGTATAGAGAAACGCATACAAAATTTCAGAATTGAGATTATTACCGTAATTCTTAAACAACAATGTCAAACTGAAACAAAACGTTTTAATCCAATCCATAATCCAAATAAATAATATCAACTTAAACGAAGAATCCAAGTCTCGCACAACCCGGAGCAATTGGGTGTGTTTGCGAGCGAAAGTAGTAACGTTACAATTGCCACGAGGGCCCATGACGCCGATGTTCCGCTAAAACGTGAACGTACAGTCGTAAATATTCGCACGTTAAATTTAACAATATTTGCAACGCGAAATTTTCTAATTAGAATGTAAAAATATAAAGAAATATCAAGTCCAATTACGAAGTAAGGAATGGTGACGTATTTCCCAAAAAAGGTTGAACCTTGAACGTGATATTTTATGTAATTCTGTAACTGATAATTGTCGTAGTAACAAAGAATGAATCCACTGATTACGAAGAAGAAGACCAATACGACACTGATGACTGCGCAAACTTTCAGCAACGGCGAAGAAAAGCTTTCAAGATGTAACTGCGAAAATTCAATTTCGAGTCTATGAAGTGCATTCGTACAATTTCGAAACAAATTTCGGTGAAACAGGCAATAGTTGACCACGAAAAGTGCCGCTGTTAAGCTCGCAACATTTTCGAGCAAATCCACGCCAGTTAAAAAGTTATTCGTTATGATAGCGTAGTTGCTCATCAAATAGCGATAAAACACGAAATATAGGTTGACCCCAGCGGCTGTGAATTTAGAAGATCTATTCATGCCTTTCATTGTCTTAACGAGTGAAGATTTCGTTTCATTCGCTAACCCCATTAGGGTTAAGCAGCACTCCACAAAATTGTACCAGCGCTTGTGACTGCCACATTTCGCGGGAAATGCTCTACAGTCACTGTTTCCAGAATCTGATTCCATGTTGAGAGAAATGGTCATCAGAAGTTATGCTTCTTCACGTAACATTTTTAATCTGAAATTAAAACAAAGGTGCTATTAATATTCGCGACCGAAACGAGTATAGCTGGCACCACGGGCCCTAGCTTCTCCGAGGTTGCGCCTACCATTTAGCTTCTGCTAAGACAAATTAAAAAGTCATAATAATGTTTTTTCATAAATAAACTTATCAAAATATAAGCAATCGATTAAAAAATTATTTTAAAATGCAAGTTATAATTTATTAAGTTAAAAAGAACCACCTATGGATTGCATTGTAAAGGATGATAAAATTAGCGAATAAGTAAATTAGTCCATTATGAAAAGGGATCATAAAGCTAAACCCTAAACCAATTTGAAGAAATTTAAAAACTTACTAATAGCTCGTACCGATAGGTCTTCGAGCAAACAAAAGGACGCGAAATTCGGACCAAATAGATCTTCGAGTGAAAAATTAAATGAAATAGCCAGAAATGCCCACGGTCCTATTTGGGACTCGTCAGTACCGTGCGGGAAATCTGGCTTGCGACTATAACACGGAATAGAGAAACTAAGCCTAAATATTAAAAATTTAAAAACCAGTTGCATAGCAACGGAGAGCCGAATAGGGGGAGAGTGGTATAGATTAATTAAGTCAAATTTACCAATAACGATGTAATCCGTGAGCCAAGTGAAAATTCGAGTACCAACTCGGCGGGCAAATTGTCACATATATTTTCGGTAAAAGGCTAATTAGGTATGTCAGAAACCGCATGGTGGCATTGTCTATCGTCCAGCTCTTCAAGATGGCGGCCATTTCAAAATGGCGGATCAAGCTGATATAAAACCAATCGTATCTCCGCTCCTATATATTCGATTAGTGCGCGGGTTTCACCATTGGGTTGGACGGAACGTGTTCTTTAATTCATGTCCTATACAAATGTTTCATATCTAGCGCCATCTGCCGGCAAAACGAGAAAATATGCTTTTTCACTTACTTGATAACGGACATATTGCTTTATTTTCTAAATACCTTCTTACCTATATTTTTTTGGTATATAGTGAATCGTTCTCCATTACATTACCTTAATATAATCCTCAGTATCGTCAATCACATTCGAGCACGTTATAATTTTACAAGCGGCTGTACACCGTTAATCATACAAGAACAATCTGATGGTTTGCACGACCTTGCGCATTTGCAAGCCATTAGGGTTAAACTGACTTCTGGGGCTGGTGGACCAGTCATCCATAGGAGGTCCATTTGACCGTTGTCTGTTTACCGTCCATGACCCTTTATAGGGTCGGGAAAATCTGGAAAATTTTCCAAACTTCTTTTCCAGATACAAGCTTGGTAATTTGCCCTTTTAGTGTGTTGACGTAAAGTGTCCGCGCATGGTGGCAATTGTCCGGATTCTACATTTCCTTTTTTGGCCCGAAACATTTTGATGTCTTTAGGTATTAACATTAGTGATTTTGGTGTTGTTACAATATAACTGACAGGTAAGTTTTTCTATTGAAATAAAACGTTTTTCGGTTAATTCCCAACTAGAGCCAAGCTCTGAAATTCCTTTTCTCAACTCTTCGTTCTTTGAAATTATTTTTAAAGCTTTTAATTTTCCATGTCCGGCCATTGCACTAACTGTGTCACCGCCAGTGAAGGCGTGAAGTCCCAGTATAGCCTTTGAAACACCCGTTCCAATCGCTCCAATCACGTTCGATATGTCAACAATTCGCGATTGATCTTTCGCTCCAATCTTCATAAAAATATTGCTCTTTATTTGAGAGTGAAATGCTACTAACAAAACAAAAACATCAACGTTTTGTAGAAGATTGAATTCTTTTATTAGCTAAAATAATTAAAACATTTTTTCGGGAATAGTGCGCACGTTTAGATTATAGAATTCAAATTTACCATGTTCCTCTTCATAAGAACGGGAAAAATTTCTATAACATCGTGAACGTGATTGGTGAAAGCCAAATTTTGACGGTATGTCGCTGTTCTCAACATTTTCTCTTCAACTAAGCTTTCGTCGTAGTTTACTTTCTGTAATTCCTTATTCGGAACTTTTAAAAGGGCTTTCACGCTTTCTTCGTCTTCAGCCATTAAAGTTATGAGCTAATAAAAATATCATATTAATTAATTGACTTCACAAAAATTGAAAAGTGATTTTATTACCGTTGGACAAATCCTTTTTCTCTTGGTAGCTTCATTACCCACATCCAAATTGTTTTGGCTTCGACTACTGGCATTTTCATTATCTTCCGATTATTTTCTCTTACCATTTTTACCGTTCTCTTTCATTTCATTAACATAATCCAAATTTTGACTTTTTAATTGCTTAGCGAGTTTTGATCGCTCATGTCTAAATTTAGTTTGTAGACAAACAATCCAAGATTCCTTAGAAAATAATATAATTAAATTGAATATTTTAGATATTTGATAAACCATATATATTTCTTACATATCCAACTAGGAAGTTTTAGTCTGTCTTCTAAGAACGGATGTTTTGTTAATAGGGCCTCACCAATTCTGTTATATTCTGATGAACTATATTTCCTATTTGACATTTTACACATATATAAATAAATATATAAATTAAAATGCGTATCTACCTATAGATTTTTAATATTACATTGTGTATCTTGATATATCCTCATATAAAATTCGAGTAAATTTAGATTTATTTGTTCCTAAAAATACTTCGGACTGTTTCCCGGATATCATTTTATTTATATCTTCGGGAAATCTGGGTAGAGAATATGGACGTGGAAGAACAGTTCGATCAGAGCTAGAGTCAGCACTGGAACCTTGCGGTTCAATTGCACAATCTTTTTCCACACTGAAATTAAATGTGATATTGTAGTACGACAATTTAGGTCGCCCAACAGAAATTTAAATATTACTTTTTTGGAACTTCCACAAGTTCCACATTTCCAGATCCTTCAGACGGCTTGTCCAAAGTTTTGACAATTATTTTCAGTTTTGATTTATTGGGAGGCAAACCTTTACTAAAATCATGATCTAGCCAGTCATCAAAACTGGTTTCGTAGACTTGAACTATTTTTATATCAGATATGTTAAAATGACTTTTAAGTTTAGTCACAAATTTATCAAAGGTAGTGTTTTCCTCGCAAGAAAACAGTGTGTTTGACTGTTCGCAAGTCACGTGATAGTTCATTTTGAAAATTATAAAACTGGAACAATTTAAGGATTAAAATCTCACTGGTCCTTATAAGCGGGGCTATTTTGGTATACAGCACAGTAACAAAATTCACAACTACCCATTACAGATTTTGTGGTTAAAAATTACCACATTTCTTTTATCGAGTTTCTACGTTTGCATGGGAAAACTATCAATTTCTTCTCCCGGTTTAAAAAATGCCATTCATTCATTTCATCAATTTCGTAACAATTGAAATGATTTCTAAACTTATTACAACATGTAATTCGGCCACAAATAAAATTAAAATCTCGAAAATAAAATATATTTTCATTAATAATGGAACTCCACCATTATAAATGTAAATGAGTAGAGGGAAAGTAAGGTCGACACGCCTATCCCGGGATCGGGATCGTCGGGATCTGCAATTTAAGGGGTGAAATGGGGGTAAAATCGTCAAAAAGTCAATGTATTTATGATATTTCTCGCGACGATTTGTTTTTTCGTGTATCAACATATTGTGTTCAGGCCAGCTTGTTCATTTATCTCTGCTTATCGCGAGTGACACTTGAACGTATATCTTATGAAGTTTTATCGTACGGAATAAGTTGAAATGATGTAAAAAGTGATAACCTAGGCGGCGCGCGCGCGGATTACCCGGGGGACGCGGTTAATTTGAATTTAAGAGTGTTTTGACGTCATGGAATATTCGTTGTTAAAGGAGAATGAAATTAATTTTAAACTCCATTTAATGTCATTAAGTGTATATTTTAATCAATAAGATAGAATCGTTAAGTACTTTGCGGGAGTGTTTTGACGTCATGGAATTTCCGTATAAGGGCGTTTTCCGCGTAGATTTTCCGCGAATGAGCACGTTTTTCGACACCGGCGCGTTTTCACGTAGTTTTCCGCATTGGGGATCGTGTTTCTTGGTATGTTGATGAAAACTGAGAAAAATATGAGATATAATGATAAAATATTACTCTGATTGACGGGAATTGTCGTCACTGCTTATCGAATGTATAACACCTTTTAAGGAAAATAAATTTTTGAGACAATGCTGCCATCTATAGAAGCGTTTTACAGTTCATTGAAAAATCTAATTTTTTTTAAATCATCATCTCGTTCGTAATTGCCTTTCTATCTCTTCAATTTTAAAAGAATATCCTAATTAATTCTATATTTTTAACATTAACAAGTCTCCAAATTATACCAACTTTTAACCAATTTTCCCCAATTGTACTAATTTTTAACAGAACTTCCTAAATTATTCTAACTTTTACCATAAGCCAACTTAATTTCAAAACTATTGTCTATTTATGAAAATTGAGTTTTGTACGTATTTGGAATCGTTTCATATTTATCCCTAAAATGGGTGATTTGTAGGAAATTTATATTATTTTTATTGGCTTTACGATATTTCAAGTTAATTTATAAAATTTATAAATGGTTTAATTAAATTAATAATTAAGTTTCGTTCGTATATTGAATCGGTATTTATTTATAATAATTTTTTCAATTAGATTATTTTTTTTATCCCCCCCACACTCTCGATCCAGCTCCCTACTATACGTGTCCATTTATAAAATCAAAATTGAACCATCATGAATAATCCATATAAACGTAAAAGACGCGGGCGTCTTGAAGTCCAAGTTTCGTTTCCAATGAAATAGAAACAACAAGAGGAAAGGGTCTTTCTGGTGACCTAACTTTTAACATTGCTGGACGTTTTATATTTGTTGTGTTCTGTTACTTATAGTCATATGGATTTCCATTCATTCGAGGAAGTTAGTGAAATAGTGGAAGAGTATAATAGGACGTGGTTAGATATGCAAGAAATAAAAGAGCATTTAGACAAAATGGAAAAGCATTTAAAAAAGTGGGAATTGAAGTTAGAAGAAGCTTGTCAAAGGGAAATTGTACTGAGAAATAAAGTTAAAGATATAAAACCAAATTCAATTGGATTGAAAATATTGCAAGATAGTTGGAAGGGAGCCGAGAAGTAAAGGGATAATATTGTATGTCATTGATTGGCTTAAGACCTGTTAAATAAAATATAAAATAAAATAAAATGTAAAATAAAATGAAATAAAATAAATATAAAATAAAATGTAAAATAAAATGAAATAAAATAAAAAATATTAAAATATTAAAATATTAAAATTACTAATTTTTAACAGAATTTCCTAAATTATTCTAATTTTTGCCATAAGCCAACTTAATTTTAAAACTATTGTCTATTTACGAAAATTGAGTTTTGTAGATATTTTGAATCGTTTCATTTTTATCCCTGGTTAAAAGTTATTAGAATTTGGGAGATTCTTTTAAAAAATAAGTTTTGGTTATTTTCAAACAAAACTAGAAAATTAAAGCCTGCTTTTTGATTTTGGATACCTCAGAGCTTAATAACAACGCTAATCACTTGCATCTTGTAAAAAACAGTAACCTGAGATTAGAATTAAAATTTGCAAAACCGTTACCGGAGCCGATTTCCATTCTAATTAACGCTGAGTTTCTTTAAGTATTTTTTCAATCCTTATACCTATATTTACATATTGGAATTGTTACAAAAGGTTCTTTTAAACGTAACTTAGTACATTAATTTATTTTGGAAGTTTAAAACGTATTAAGAGCCCTTCAAAGTACTATAAAAGGATTTCATTAACAAACTAAATTAATATTTTCTTCAAACTTTCAATTCGTTATAATTTGAATTTAAATGAAAACATCATGGATTATAGGTGCGTAATCTACTATTAGACCGAACGGATTAAAAAATACTTAAAGTAAGTGGTTTTACTGATAAACTCTAAAGGAATTTAACTTTAAAGGGTATCTTAGATTATTGTTTTTAATTTTATTCAAGTTCAAAACGTATAAAGAGTCCTTCAAAGTACTTTAAAAGGATTTTATTTACGTACTAAATCCATATTTTATTTTCAAACTTAGAATTTAGTTTGTATGAAATACTTACTAATACCTGAAAAATGGACTTTAGAGTGGATAAAATTTGTAAATATAATTTGAAACTAATAATTTTCACGCTTTATTTAAGTCAAGCAATTACATTTTTAAAAATGAAAGAAGTCAAACAAGATATCAAGGTATTACACTCAGGTAAAAAAAATTAGTTGCATTATGTTTTTATATTTCTTTCTTAATTACAGTGATGCTTAAAAGCAAACCTCAAATCTAGAAAACAAAGTTTTTTTTAACAAGGGATAAATGTATTTAAATAGATACTTTGGTGACATCTAACGGCGGCAATGGAAAATAATAAACAAAATACTAAAAGTATCATGTGTTATTAAAATTTTAATTGCTTTATTATATTTATGGTATGTACTTGAACCCATTATGGTATTTGAAAAAGCTTAATATATGAAGAAAGCAAACATATTTCTTAACGCATAGAAAGCGTTATTATTTTTATAATTTATTAATTTACTATTAATATGGTTACATTATTTACATAGGGTTCTTAGTTAAAAAGATCCAAGTACCTTTAAAGCTCACCAATACATAATATTTAGTTGCATAATCTTATCGGTATTTATATTATCAATACCGCGGTGGGGAAAATATGTTGGGCTTTAGGCATCTTGAATATAGCTGCCGCGCTCCGCTCAGACCCACCCGCGGTAACTTTTATCTCCGCGCCGCACCCTAGGGTAATCCGCGGTTGGGTCTGAGCGGAGCGCGGTGGGCTCCCCTGAAAGTTTTTATTATCTTTGATTATGTCAATGTGTTTATCTCCCTGATAAGAAAATTCTACTTTCAAAAATCTATAAATGTAAACTTTAATCGTGTCCATTGTTTAAATCACAATTGAACCGTCATATTACTATAAACCATATAAACGTAGAAACCGAATGTTTACGCGTCATAGTGTCGTTTTTACTGAAAAAGCAGCCATAATAAGAGAGAAAAGTCTTCGGACGACTAAAATATTAGCATTTCTGAACTTTTTATTTATGTTTTATACCTATAACCGTATGCATTTCAATACATTTGAAGAAGCGAGTGAAATAGTGGAAAAGTACAATGAGACGTGGTTAGATGTGCAAGAAATAATAAAGCATTTGGAAGAAATGGAAAATCATATAGAAGAGTGCAAATTAAAGTTAGAAGAAGCTAATCAACGGTAAATTGTACTGAGAAATAAAGTTAAAGATGTAAAAACAGACATAATGGGATTGAAAATATTGCAAGATAGTTGGAAGAGAGCATAGAACTTGAAAGATAAAGTGAAACACGCGAACTAGTTTTAACAGTCTCTCAGTTCGAAACTAAATCTAGAATAATTGACATCGTGAATCAGTACCATTAGAACTTTTTGTAATGTTGTATACCATTGACTAGCTTAAGTCCTGTAAAAATTGTGCGATTTAATATTAAAATAAAAATAATATATATAAATATCAATATTGAAATATTTACAGAAATAAAAGGTAGAAAATAGAAGATATCCTATTTTTTAAAACATTTCTTAATTTCTTTATTGACTTAAAATATTTACAATATTTTACAAATTTTGATTCGGTTTAACGTCGTAATTTGTATATGAGTTAGTGTACAATTCCTCGTCGGGTAAAATATTCTGTCCATAGCCATTTGTAGATAATTTCTACACAAATTTACAATATTTATAATTTTTCCAAAGGTACGAAACTATGATTAAGAGATAAGTAAGTTGTATATAGAACAGTTCTGAATAGAAAATTAAAATAAATAATGTTTTTAATATCTGTTTAATAAATAATATTTATAGTAATTAAAGGTGACAGATGTTTTCGCAAACAACCAGTGTACTTTTTATCAAATATTATAAACAATTTAAGCAGCGTGCCTATATTATTCTGTCTGCGTATCTATTTTTTTTAATTTAATTTCGATCTGTATGCATTTGGATAGAGCATACCTTCGTTTATCGGAGCGAAGACCGTGTGGTACAGCTTAAATTTGCTTTAATTACCCTGAAATGATAAGATTACGATTATTCGTTCTACAGCTGAACAGAAAATGACATAGCGAACGAATTTTCCAGATTTCTTTTGAACCTCCATCCGTAAATGCGACAAGAAAAACCTCGTCCTTCACCATAAGAATGAAAAATGGGGAATAGGATTTAGTTTTGGTTGTTGTTTTGTTTATACTGTAATAGCAACAATACTAAGATGACTTTTCGATAAAGGATTAGTTTTGCAGAACTTTTTATATTATCGCGTTTTGATCCTTATTACCGTATGGATTTCAACACAATTGAAGAATATAAAACACAATGCAAATAATTTAATTCTTTTAACTGATAATACTGATTTGAAAACCTTGATGTAATTTTATTTATAAGCTGTGGTTTTTTATGCTATATAATTTCAAATGCAGGTATTGTTTAAAGTAAAAATGCATAATTTAATGTATCAGATTTTGTATTTTTATGTTTATTGATAATATAAATACCGATAAGATTATGCAACTAAATATTACATTTATGTATTGGTGGGCTTTAAAGGTACTTGGATCTTTTTAACTAAGAACCGTATGTAAATAATGTAACCATATTAATAGTAAATTAATAAATTATAAAAATAATAACGCTTTCTATGCGTTAAGAAATATGTTTACTTTCTTCATATATTAAGCTATTTCAAATACCATAATGGGTTCAATTACATACCATAAATATAATAAAGCAATTAAAATTTTAATAACACATGATACTTTTAGTATTTTGTTTATTATTTTCCATTGCCGCCGTTAGATGTCACCAAAGTATCTATTTAAATAAATTTATCCCTTGTTAAAAAAAACTTTGTTTTCTAGATTTGAGGTTTGCTTTTAAGCATCACTGTAATTAAGAAAGAAATATAAAAACATAATGCAACTAATTTTTTTACCTGAGTGTAATACCTTGATATCTTGTTTGACTTCTTTCATTTTTAAAAATGTAATTGCTTGACTTAAATAAAGCGTGAAAATTATTAGTTTCAAATTATATTTACAAATTTTATCCACTCTAAAGTCCATTTTTCAGGTATTAGTAAGTATTTCATACAAACTAACTTCTAAGTTTGAAAATAAAATATGGATTTAGTACGTAAATAAAATACTTTTAAAGTACTTTGAAGGACTCTTTATACGTTTTGAACTTGAATAAAATTAAAAACAATAATCTAAGATACCCTTTAAAGTTAAATTCCTTTAGAGTTTATCAGTAAAACCACTTACTTTAAGTATTTTTTAATCCGTTCGGTCTAATAGTAGATTACGCACCTATAATCCATGATGTTTTCATTTAAATTCAAATTATAACGAATTGAAAGTTTGAAGAAAATATTAATTTAGTTTGTAAATGAAATCCTTTTATAGTACTTTGAAGGGCTCTTAATACGTTTTAAACTTCCAAAATAAATTAATGTACTAAGTTACTTTTAAAAGAACCTTTTGTAACAATTCCAATATGTAAATATAGGTAAAAGGATTGAAAAAATACTTAAAGAAACTCAGCGTAAATTAGAATGGAAATCGGCTCCGGAAACGGTTTTGCAAATTTTAATTCTAATCTCAGGTTACTGTTTTTTACAAGATGCAAGTGATTAGCGTTGTTATTAAGCTCTGAGGTATCCAAAATCAAAAAGCAGGCTTTAATTTTCTAGTTTTGTTTGAAAATAACCAAAACTTCTTTTTTAAAAGAATCTCCCAAATTATACTAACTTTTAACAAAATATCCCCAATTATTATAACTTTTAACCAGAGATAAAAATTAAATGATTCAAAATATCTACAAAACTCAATTTTCGTAAATAGACAATAGTTTTAAAATTAAGTTGGCTTATGGCAAAAATTAGAATAATTTAGGAAATTCTGTTAAAAATTAGTAATTTTAATATTTTAATATTTTTATATTTTTAACTTTATTTCATTTTATTTTACATTTTATTTTATATTTTATTTTATTTCCATTTTATTTTATATTTTATTTAACAGGTCTTAAGCCAATCAATGACATACAATATTATCCCTTTACTTCTCTGCTCCCTTCCAACTATCTTGCAATATTTTCAATCCAATTGTATTTGGTTTTATATCTTTAACTTTATTTCTCAGTACAATTTCCCTTTGACAAGCTTCTTCTAACTTCAATTCCCACTTTTTTAAATGCTTTTCCATTTCGTCTAAATGCACTTTTATTTCTTGCATATCTAACCACGTCCTATTATACTCTTCCACTATTTCACTAACTTCCTCGAATGAATGGAAATCCATATGACTATAAGTAACAGAACACAATAAATATAAAACATCCAGCAATGTTAAAAGTTAGGTCACCAGAAAGACCCTTTCCTCTTGTTGTTTCTATTTCAGTGGAAACGAAACTTGGACTTCAAGACGCCCGCGTCTTTTACGTTTATATGGATTATTCATGATGGTTCAATTTTGATTTTATAAATGGACACGTATAGTAGGGAGCTGGATCGAGAGTGTGGGGGGATAAAAAATAATCTAGGTGAAAAAATTATTATAAATAAATACCGATTCAATATACGAACGAAACTTAATTATTAATTTAATTAAACTCATTTATAAATTTTATAAATTAACTTGAAATATCGTAAAGCCAATAAAAATAATATAAATTTCCTACAAATCACCCATTTTAGGGATAAATATGAAACGATTCCAAATACGTACAAAACTCAATTTTCATAAATAGACAATAGTTTTGAAATTAAGTTGGCTTATGGTAAAAGTTAGAATAATTTAGGAAGTTCTGTTAAAAATTAGTACAATTGGGGAAAATTGGTTAAAAGTTGGTATAATTTGGAGACTTGTTAATGTTAAAAATATAGAATTAATTAGGATATACTTTTAAAATTGAAGAGATAGAAAGACAATTCATGGACAGTGAATTAAGAGGACCGGTTTTCGATAGCCTTCCACAGTGCATTTTATTTCTCCCCGCGTAACAATCAGCTCGAGAGACTCCGAGGGAGTCTTGCAAGGTCGTTTGTAACACGTGATCTTAAAATTTCCAAATGGCAATCTAATGCGGTTGATATTGTTACGTAATTTTTTGCGCTTTATATTTGGGTAATTTTTAATTTTGGTTTTTTAATTCAATAAAAACTATCAACTGATATTTAGTATATCATATTTGATCTATAAAAACGTGAAAAAATTACTTTTGGCGTAAAAATATACTTCGTGTTTATCTTTTTTCTTTTTTCGAACAGTATCGTCCACTCTTAGCGATACTTGGTTTTTTCAAATAACCTTGGACGACTCCCTTAGTGTGATTGGTTTACGGGGGCTAAAAACCAGGCTTTTTACCGATCCTCTAAAATCTACTATCCATGGGCAATTACGAACGAGATGATGATTTTAAAAAAATTAGATTTTTCAATGAACTGTAAAACGCTTCTATAGATGGCAGCATTGTCTCAAAAATTTATTTTCCTTAAAAGGTGTTATACATTCGATAAGCAGTGACGAGAATTCCCGTCAATCAGAGTAATATTTTATCATTATATCTCATATTTTTCTCAGTTTTCATCAACATACCAAGAAACAAGATCCCCAATGCGGAAAACTACGTGAAAACGCGCCGGTGTCGAAAAGCGTGCTCATTCGCGGAAAAACTACGCGGAAAACGCCCTTATACGGAAATTCCATGACGTCAAAACACTCCCGCAAAGTACTTAACGATTCTATCTTATTGATTAAAATAGACACTTAATGACATTAAATGGAGTTTAAAATTAATTTCATTCTCCTTTAACAACGAATATTCCATGACGTCAAAACACTCTTAAATTCAAATTAACCGCGTCCCCCGGGTAATCCGCGCGCGCGCCGCCTAGGTTATCACTTTTTACATCATTTCAACTTATTCCGTACGATAAAAGTTGATAAGATATACGTTCAAGTGTCACTCGCGATAAGCAGAGATAAATGAACAAGCTGGCCTGAACTCAATATGTTGATATACGAAAAATAAATCGTCGCGAGAAATATCAAATACATTGACTTTTTGACGATTTTACCCCTATTTCACCCCTAAAATCCCGGATCCCGGATCCCGACGATCCCGATCCCGGGATCGGCATGTCGACCTTACTTTCCCTCTACTTAAATGCAAAATAGATAATCTAATTTGTAAGTAACATCATCCTTTCGAAGGACCGAAACAAATTGAGTAATCATTGGGTCTTTTACAGAGTTAAAATATTTACATAATGATTCTCTTAGGAAAATGGGTAGTTTTGAGAAACTCAGTTTTATAGTCTTAGAATAATCGTCATCTTCAAATGCTTTGTAACCACTTCTCTCCCAACGCTGAAGCATCTGATGTCTTTTTGAGAGAGTTGACGCAATGTTTATAAAATTATGACCATTACTAGCAATGTTTTTAAAATACTGATGTTTTGCCTCGAAACGCATACACCAAAGACGTATAAGAGGTCCGTAACACGAAATAAGTCTGGCATAGTGAGTCATATAATGAAACTTGGGTGTAAAATGAGAGTTTGGTAGATCTTTAAACAAATTATTTAAGTCAATTATAATATCAAATAAGTAAGGCAACCAAAATTTGCCAATTACTGGAGCAGTTATTATTTCTTTGATCTCTACCAAAGTTAAAATCAATTACCAGTGTTTGTCATTAGGTGACATGATGGAACCAAATAACAATGGGAAAAAATGTATTAAACAACTCTTCTGAGAAGCGGTACCAACTAAGTTGCAACCTTTCCCAGTCAGTGTGCCTTTAGTTATTGGAACGCTTTTGTCTTTTACAGTAGAATTTACATATTCTAAAGAACATATTGCATCATCTATCATATGTCTTACAGTCAATTTTAAAATGTTTGGTACCACTCCTTCAAAAAAATCATGCATTATGTCGGGGGGCAGGCTATCTGTTATTTTAAAGTGAGGCAAAACCGAGAACGCAGATGGCCCCTTTATACCATATATTCTAGAATTGTCAGGATGATCTCCCACCAACTCCATGACTCGATAAATTGTCCCCAGAAATGGTGGATAACGCTCCCTTAACTATAGTGTTTCGCACAATAAAACCCTCATTCTGAAGAACTAATAAATCATCTAGCAAAGGTTTTAAACTGTTGTCATATCCGTATTTTAATAGAATAGGATATCTCACAATTAATAGAGCTTAATTTGCTTCTGTATTTAGGGTGAATATTTCCATCCGTAAAATAAACTAACGTTACCTTATGTTACCCCCTTTTGCCCCTAAAGGATTGTTTAATTCTACTTCATCGAGATAGAAAGGAAGTCTCAAAGCTAAAGGATTTGAACCAAACATTATATGGTATTTACATAGTGCACCATCGTTAAAATCTGATAAATATCTATCATGTGGGGCTTTAACATTTGCGTATTCTTCCCAAGCATCATTACACGATATCATGTGCTTAATGACTTCCATTATTGGTATATAGCTTATAGTTTCCCTTACAACTTTTTTATTTACTGTTTTTGTTCCGATTAAATAATCAACAGGTTCAACTAAGCTCAAATGATCTCTACAATATTTCTTTAGACCATATTCTGTTTTTATAATAGCAGTGAGATCTTTAGTAAGTTTTCGAACTTCAAAATCCTTTCCATTATTGTCAACACCTCTAACTTGTTTAAAAACCACTTCTACACAACTTTCTATAAGTTTCGAAATATTTTCAGAAATATTACTAGCAACACTGTTTCGAAGTTTACAGTTTTCTCGAATAACTAGTACAATTATTGCAGCGCGCTTTTCTAGGTTAAAAATGTCCTGGTCTTTATTATTAATTGTGTAAATATTTAAATTTTCTAAACATCGCTCATCGTTTGAATTATCTTCGATTGAAACATTATCTTCGTTTAAATTTTGGCAACTAAACTTTTTTGGATTCCCTTTACACATGTGAATCCGATAAATATGGGTTTTCAGTGATTCGAATCTGTCGAACATTTGATCACAAGGCAAAAATGCACATTGTAATCTTCTACCTGGTTGATCAAAATGTAAGTCTCTTAAATGTTTAAGCCACATAAGGGGCGTGTATCTTTTCAAGCCACATATTGAGCAAATGTAAACTTCCATGATGTAGATTTTCTCAATTGTCCAAAGAAATACCTATAAAATAAGATTATCTTTTTTGGTACTAGTAATAATAATAATAATAATAATAACAACAATAATAATAATTCTATTTATAACAAAGTAATAGGGAAATCAACCAGTCATGCCAGAATATTACCATGGAGTAACCCACTTTCATAGAGTGGAAGGCCTAGATGGAAGCGCATGAAACATTAATCCTAACGGGCCGAATTGTTTTCGAGGCGTGAATAAATATAATCCGAAGAGCGATGATATTGTTTTTACATTTTTTGGAGTACCTATAAAGTTACTTTTTTATCCAGATATTGTACAGTAACTTTAGGCCAACTTGTTTATTCAACGCCTCGAAAACAAGACTTTTCGTACGAAAAGGGTAAACAAGTTTCACTGATAGCCTTCCACTCTATGCGAGCGGGTTACTCTATGATGATTAGCGTGGTTACGCACACCGAGTGTCGACTTGACGATGTCCGTTCAGGGCTGTACATTAGGCACTTTTCACGGTATTTGACTACTAAAATAAATGCTCTGACTACTAAAATGAATCGAAATTTGGGGGCTCACTAGTCAATTTGAATATGGCAAATTTTATATAAAGAAAATTGTAACCGACCAAAAGTCATGTAACTCAAGTTATAATAAATTCCTCTTTTAATTCTGACGGGTAAAGCTAACTGTTGACTCTCCATCTTGTTTTTAAACCCCCATTAACCCCCCCCCCCCCCCCAGTCAGTAACGACCAAAATAAATTAAGATAGGAGGCTCACTAGTCAGGCTGACTACTTAAAAAAATATACTTATGTCCAACCCTGTTTCCGTTTACCTAGCTCTATTAGGATTTAGGTTTCGGTCGGATATGACGGTATGCCTCACACCCGCTCTTAGGGGGTGCCCCGTTCTCGACACGAAGGCTTTCGCGTGCAGATTAGCTGTACATTGGCCAAATGAATGTTCCCTTTCACAACCTTTCACACAAAGGGGGAAACTTGAGCCACCGCGAACAAACTTTCTCGCTACAGCATAAATAAAACAGGTTCCTCGGACCTGTTCTTGATGAATATAGACAAATTCGTAAATTACATACGGTCATACAAACTACCAGGGTCTAAAACCATACTGGGTAATATTAGAAACAACAGATGGCGCTACCGTATTAGAGATATTTGTCGTCTGCTACTCGAGTGCTACAAGTTTTCGTGTTTACTATTTTCACAGCGTGGTTATTGTTTAGTTCGCACACAATTTAAATGAATTTAAACTCTGCAATTAATGGTGGATTGGTGTTTCCAATTGTTGGGTACCAAAAATCTATCAAAGATGTTCCTATTATTAGTAAACAAGAAATTAAAGCTTTTTACAACTCTAAGTCAAAGACTAGCCAGCACTTCCGTAGAAGTTACAAATTTCTAATTGAAGAATATATTCTATCGGATACACTAATGAGCAAACCAGAATAGTAAGTGATAGTTCTTTTAAATTTAAAAAATAATCTTAAGGTTTCAAAAGATGATAAACTTAGTTATTGTTATGTTTTACAGTGACAACGATAGAGTGTTTGTGAAAGCTATGTGTTTTAAAAGCCAGAAACAAAATGAAAATCCGTACACAATTTGCACTGCACTGAAAATATCTAGTCCTGAAATCTTAGATGAATACTGTGGATGTCCCGCTGGTATTTTGGGAACTTGTAATCACGGAGTAGCGCTTCTTAGATTGCTTGACCATTTACGGGGTAAAAATATAGAGAATCCACCCAAAGAACTTTCATGTACAGACAAGCCACAACAGTGGAACCGTCCTCGGGGCAAAAAATTTTCTCCTTTTTCTGTGATTGACATCAATTTCCAAGCTCCGAAAGAAGAGAGCAAAAATAAGCCCATGCTTTGTAAAATGTATGAAGCTACCTCCTCTAGTCTCGATCAAAATGAGGTATCAACGAGGACGCTAGAACTTATAGATAATCTTAATTCAAATGGTGTTGACGGTTGGGCCATCATTTTACCCAAACCAGAAGAGTTTGTTTTTGTAGAAACCAGGATGGGATGTGCCCCGGAGGGGTCACCACTTAGTTTACAATTGGCTATACATGAAGATGGATTTGAAGTGGTTCACAACCTCGAGACCTTCCAGACCCACATGTTATTTTCAAGTGTGCACGTTCCTGAAGGTAGATTTCCTATTCCAAGGCATCCTGATTCCTGTGGATCTATACGTTGGTCCATCAACAATGCTACTGGGAAATTCAGTCCGTCAGAGTCATTATTATTGATGGTAAATCTAATTTTTTTTCTAAAACTAAGCTCTCTTTTAATTTAAATTATTATTTGTTATGTAGAAAAACGAACTGTCTTTTCAAGAAGCTAAGGATCTAGAAATAAAAACTAGGGACCAATCTGATTCTCCCGTATGGAAGGCAGCACGTACCACCAGATTAAGCTCGTCAAATTTCGGTTTAATTTGCAAAAGAAAAAACGAAATTTGGACACAAGCTGGAATCAAAAATGTTATCCAACCTAAGGAAATTGGGCATTTGCATGCAATCAAGTATGGTAAACAATGTGAAAATGTTGCCAGAAACAAGTACAAAGAAAAAATGCGCAATATCGGCCATGATGTCACAGTGCATTCTTCAGGGTATATTGTTGATCCATCTAAACCGTGGCTGGGATCTTCCCCCGATGGTTTAGTCCATGACCCCAAAGAAGGTGAGCCTTATGGGGCTTTGGAAATAAAATGTTCTTGGTCGTTGATAGACAAAAATCCTACTCAAGCTTTAAACGGAGATTTCAGAGTGAAATTGGTTGCCGGGAAACCTTTTTTGGATGAACGTGATAATCATTTTTATCAAATTATGGGACAAATGGCATTATCAGGGCTGAAATGGTGCGACTTTGTAACGTATTTTCCGACAGGACTTATTATTGTTAGAGTACGCTTTAATCAAGAAAAGTGGGACAAGATGGAATCGATTTTGAAAAGATTTTACTTCACTCAGATGTTACCAAAGTTAGCTAAATAATTTTGTTAATTAAATAAGGTGATAATTGCAGTTCCTAAACAAGAATTATGATTCAGCTCAGTTTTTAATGAATTAAAACTTAATTCATTTATGGAATGACCAAATTATTTTACATTAAGTTTCAACATATTTTTTATCTGACAAATTTAGTAAAACTAAGATGATTCATCTAGAGAAGTATCCAAATTAATTACTTGCTGAATATGTTCCTCCATTTCACTGTCTTCTGAATTTAGGTCATTAAATTCTGAAAGTTCATCATCAAGGGTCGCATTTTCCGGTTCAAGAATTTCCTCTTGAAAATCATCGAGGGTGACATTTTTTGGTTCAAGAATTTCCTCTTGAAAATCATCCAGCTCATCGTTATTAGTGGATATACCAGGTTCCAATATCTCTTCGTAAAAATCATCGTCTTCCAGCGAAGTATTGTTAATATTGCCCATATTTCGAATGAGAGGAGCTTGAAAATTAGTCAACAAAGTGACAACAGTCCATAATTGATTAATGACTGGAGCGAGAGTCAAGGGAATTGGACGGTCCAGAATGTGATATCCTCTTATTCTTGATATTCTTCTTTCTACGTGTATACGAAGGGATGCAATTGTTTGAGATTTTTCTAGTTCTTCTTTCGTGAACTGGCCCTTTTCACCCAGAAATGGTGGTATATTTAATTTCACACCTATTTCATTTAACATTTTTTCTATAAGAAATCCCTTATCGGCCATAACACTATCATTGGGTGAGAATTTCAACCGGAGAAAGCCACTTCTTCGTGTTATTTCTTGGTCCGAGATACATCCGGTGAACAAATGTGACACAAAAGTTACGTACCCGTTTGGACTAATACCAATGAGTCCTTTGTAGGTGGTGGTGGATTTATAATTTGAATATGAAGCTGACTGTAACACTAAAGACTTAGATGACTGACATTTCAATTCTGTTGCATCCACTACAATGCGCGTACTGGGATATTCTCGCTTAAAGTCTTCCGGCATAGTTTCATCAATTTCCTCCCTCGTCGGCCATATGTTGATTTGCCCCAGGCGTAGGTACATGAAATTTATCCATGTGATACAATAATTTGATGCTGTACTAGGCGCAATACCGAAACGGTCTGCTAAATCTTTTATAAAAAGGCCTAGTCGAAGACGCATTAAAACCAAGAGAAACTGATCTTCAACGTTTAATTTTTTTGGACGTCCAGCTGGTGAAGTTTTTGGTGTACCTTTACCGCTATTCCAAACGTTAATATTCTCCCCATCTGCACCTGGATTAAGGCGATGGTATAATGCGGAAAGTTTCTCAAAGTTAGGTAAGCCTGTGTAGAACGCTATGTCCTTGTTATTATTCTTTATTCGATCAATGCTGGGTTTAATTTCATTTAAGCGTTTCTCTACAATTTCTACTTGTCTCACTGCTTCTTTTAAATCTTTCGTCGTTTGCTTCAGCTTGTAATCTTGAACATCTAATAACTGCTTTTGTACAGCTACTTTTAAATTCAGTTCTGCGATGCTATTTTCTAACTCTTTTATTTTTTCAGAATTTTTAGAACAGTCACAATTATCGTTGCTTTCTGTACCTGTAATACACTCCTCTGTTGAAGCCACGTATGTAACTACATTTGAAACTACATCTGTTATTGTATCTTTTATATCTTGGTCTTTTGACGACATTAAATTTAGTGGCGTTGTTCCAAAGTCCCACTTAAAAACTGACGGTACTGCACCCTCTTTCAAATATCTCATGCCGTTAGCTCGACGGGTTTGATAATCAGATGACTTGAAATGTTCCGAACATACGTAAATAAAACTAACTCGTTTGTAAATATAATCTCTTCTCCGGATTCTCTTTAGCCAGAGAAATCGCATTGGCTTATTTTTTAATGACGGAACTTTATGATATGAGATCTGTAAAACAAAATTTAGTTACTAGGTGTAATTACGTTTAAACTTATATTTTAATTGTAATTATACATTTCTTGAAATTCCTCTCTGTGTGCAATCCAAAACACAGCATACCTTGCCTGGAGGAGCCATAGCTCTGACTAAGGCTTATTAATCTTTTAAAGAAATTTATATATTTATATCGATTTAAATGCTACTTAGGTATTATAATAACTAATACATACAAAATTAGAAGAATCAGCACGCTTGAAGATTTTCAAGTAAGATTAATCTTATATAAAAATAATTTAAACGACGGAAGATAAAAATTCGGTAACTTTCAAGGAGGGAAATTTCGGAATGTTTTAAAAAATATTTAAGCCAATCGACACGAGGGTGACGAAAGCGCCATCTGTTGATACGTTCGCACATGACTTAATTTACCCAGATTGTCGGCCGCTAATGTAATATACTCTTCGCGACTTCTATAAACGAATTTGTCTATTATTACAAAATTTAAGCATTTTCTTTTTTTAGAAACATAGTTTTCAGCTTAAAATTAATACTGTGCTGTAAACCGAAATACTTCAATAAGTATAAAAACACTTACCTTAAAGATATAGCTCGTAGTGATTTTCTCAAGTTTTACACCACGCGGACGCGTTTTCCATAAAGTGCCGGTTGAACGCGCTATGTCGGGCAACAATAAGATCAGAGATAGAGGATGCAGCCACCGTAGTAAAAAAAACAACAACGTTTTTTAACACCACATGGGCTTTTACCTTTATCGTTCGTGCCCCCTGCCGCTGTCCAAAATGATCTTATTTTTGAAGGAAAATGGATTATGTTTAAAGTTGACAAGTGTTTTTAAAAAGGATCCATATTTGGCCTTAAGAGGGCAAACTTGGATTTCAATTACTCGTATGATCGTACAATTTTGGACAAACATTGACTCCTTTTTTCTAAGAGTGTACTTGGAAAATATACAGTATACCCTTTCCACGCTACCCTCATTAGCGCTTCGTACATCAATTTATGAAATCGAACAGCTCGGTTTCACTGTTTTCCTTCTAGCACCTTGTTTATGGAACCTTCGGCAATCACGCCAGTTTCAACAGCCAAATCTCGCAGGCCAGCATCGCCAAACATTTTACCAATAATTGACATTAAGTTGCAAATCGTGTGGAAGTTACCCATCATTAGAAAGACGCCTAAGCTATTTCGGCGGCTTTAGCGTATAGAGCTTGATCAAATACCACAGAGATATTTTCAAGGTCAAGAACCTTTCGGATTTCCACGTTCTGGCGTAAGATCTCTTGTACAGTAGCCATTTCAGTTGCTAGAGCGTTAATCGTCGGAAGGTATCCCACATAATCTGCCGTGACTTTGATGTTATCTGGCAATATAATGTTAAACCCTGACCACGAGCTCATTTTTTGATTTAACGAATCGTAATCCCGAACCATTATCCATATCAAGTTATGAGTATGGGCGCGGTTAGCGGCAGGTTCCGTATACTCAGCTAAATCTATCGAAATTTTGGCATGTGGGCCTTTCCTCTGTTTGACAATGTAGGCGTCAAGCGGTTTTTCAATTTCATGGATAGTGTGTTGTTTATCTCTTCGTTTGAGTTGAGTTCCGGTCCTAGGGGGCGGGCATATGCCAGTCGCACGTTATTAAAGTGTCTGCAACACAGCGAAACTTTAAAAGGCGGAGGTGGAAATAATATAATATCCTAATTTAATAATTAACATTAACCACGAATAATGCGAAGGAATGAAAGAACTCAACGATTCAAAGTACACTATAAAGCAAATTTATTGTTAAAATATTTTAACCATTAAAATAATTCATTCACCACAAGCCGAAACATGTCGCGCCTTTTTTTAGTTGAATTATTTTAATGGTTAAAATATTTTAACAATAAATTTGCTTTATAGTGTACTTTGAATCGTTGAGTTATTTCATTCCTTCGCATAACTCTTACACTAGTTTGGAGTTACACATTGTAAACCACGAATAACTTAAAATGCTGAGTGGTCGAACGTTTGAAACGTCAGGAATCTGTTGGTGCTTTCAGACTTTCTCCGCGATGCGTAGTATGTTCACAAGATCACTCGGAACAATCTATTGTGAAAAGTTCTGGCTTTCATCCGATGAGAATGTGCTCTTCTAACAAAGCAGAAAGCGAGTCTTTAAAATACAGATTGAAAACCCGATAGGGTTAAAGTTCAATCAGATGTCTTCTGGAGGGGCGCCGAAAGGCCCAAAATCATTCCAACTATTTATGTCACCCATATTCAAATGCTCCTAGTTAAAGATGTGTTTAACGTTTCGAATTAATGCGCTTAATGACAGAACGCTGTCAACGAACGAACTCGTTTGGAATTTAATCAGTATATAATTATCAGTTGACCAGAACCAACGAAATAATATGTAGGGAAGAAAAGGATATTTATTCCTAATTTATTTTATTCGTGACATACATAAGGGGCACCATATAAAATTTTTAAATGGGCGCCAAAACCGTTCAGTACGCCCCTGAGTTCAATTGCTCCTGCGCCCTCGCTTCAAGTACCAGTTTTAGCGTCCCATTTCGGAACACACGCTCCCTGAGCGCCCAGCCCAATTGGATCGCAGCTTGGCTCCGTTATGATTTATTGAATGATGGTATTGCTAACCTCACTTCAACGGAAATTATAAATTATATCAGGAAACTATTATCTTATTTAAGTGAATCAGATACAATCCGATAGCTGGGTGAGGGAAACAAACGATTAAGCTGATCTGGGGAACTGATTACCTTCAGACATCCGAGTATATAACAAAAATAAGCTATTCAGTTGGCCACTCTCAACTAAAACCAGTAGGCGCCATCTGCTTGATGTGAACAACCAACATTTAATATTTTAACGCAATCTGCTTATATTAAGGTTAACTAACTTACTAACAGACCAGGCCAAGAAGTGTCGGCTGCTTAAATCTACTTAAATTGATTTATATCATTATTCAAATAATAAAATTTTAAATATTTCCCAAAAAGTACGATAACATTTAAAATGTTTGAATAATATAATATAACGAAATTAAAATGAAATATGAAAATATACAAATCATTATTATACCCCATTTTGAATCTGCGACAACATTCCCAAAATGCCCTGGCCACTAGCGTCCGTCGTCACAAAAAATTTACCCTCAGGATCGGGGGTTCGCAACATGGCAGCTTCCGTAATCTGCGTTTTCAACCCAAGGAAAGCTTCCTAATGCTCCCTCTCCCATTTCCAACGCCGTTTCTTTCCCTTTAACCCATTCAAAGGACCCGTCAGCGCCCCAAACTGAGGGATAAAACGAGAATGCCACCCACACATACCGAGAAACCGCTGAACCTGGCTCAACTTAGTAGGCCGGGGAAACTCCTTAATAGCCTCAATCTTCGCAGGATCCAACCGTACCCCCTCAGAATTAACTTTATACCCAAGTAAGACAGTTTCAGACTGGGCGAAACTACATTTGTCCAACCGCAAAGTCAAACCCGCAAGACGAAGTTGCAAGAAAACAGAACGCAACGCCCGCATATGCTCCTCCCAAGTCTGTGAAGCTATGGCGATATCGTCCAAATATACCGCAATCCCATACCTACGGGCATACCTCAGGACCTTATTCATTAACCTCTGAAACGTCCCCGGAGCCCCCGTGATAACAAAAGGCATTGCTAAAAATTCAAACTTTCCTTCTCTAGTCACAAAGGCCGTCTTCTCAACATCCTCAGGAGCCGTCCCCACCTGCCAAAACCCCGAACGTAGATCAAGACGAGATATATATTTACGTTTCCCTATCTGGTCAATAATTTCATCAATTCTAGGCATCGGCTGAGGATCCGCCCCCGTTAATTTATTCAAGGCGATATAATTGACACAGAATCGCCTCTCCTCATTCTACTTGTTCTGTAACACCACAGGAGAGGCCCAAGGACTACTGGAAGGCCTAATCAACCCCTGCCTCAACAAGTCCGCCACATTAATATCTAGGATTTCATTATCCCTCTGACTCCGCGGATAAGGCTGACCAGAAACCGGAACCGCCCCCGGCCTCAACCTAATATGATGGCAAATCTCCTTCGTCCTCCCAGGTCTTACCGTGAATTGAGACGAAAATTCATTTAACTCCGCCCTCTGCTCCGGAACCACCGACCCAATGTCCAACGACTCGAGACTTCCACAGGTTTCCGTCTCCCCCTTCCGCAACCCCGGGGCCGACCCCGAGCCCACCTTCCGATAAAGCCCCAGCAATGGAACCGAACCATTAGCACAGCTCAGCGTATTATCCGCATAGTCGATTTTCGCCCGCAAGTCGTCGATGAAATCTATCCCCAGAATAACGTCGACGCGAAGGCCCTCCATCACCCGGAAATTCACCGGCCTGATGCCAATATCCCCCCCTCCCAGATCAACTTCAAGAGAAATTCGCCCCACCGAGGACATCGTAGGACCAATTGCCTGAGAGACCTGACCCCGCTCACGGACCACCATCCCAGAAATACCTATCCTCTCCAGAAAACCATAGGAAATTGCGCAGACATCAGCCCCCGGATCCAGAAACCCAAACCCCGTCTCATTAGAGATCCTAATTTCCAGACCCCTCAACCGACCGCCAGTATCCAAAGAATTCAAATAAACCCCTGCCGGATCGTCCACCACCGACGAAGTCTCCCCCGATCCACGTATTTCGTTATTTATTTCGTATTACAATTAGCGTTCGCCACCATTTAACGATAGTAATCGGGTTTTCCGTTTCAAAATACTCGGTAGATTAAACCGAGACTTAAGACTGGGCAAGATTCACCGCGTTACAATTTTCACCTACTTAAAAGATACATTGTGAACGAACCAATGGATGAAAAGTTATGAAATTAGCTTTTAAATAAACCTGGAAACTTATTTCAAGTCATATTTATTAATATCGTTCCGAATTACAACCTACTTTCTAAAATCTCATTTTGCTTTCTAATACGCGCGTTGACAACGCAAACTTTACCTAGACGAGCAGCTGTTCGATTATCTACATCACGCGTTAAAAATATTATTTTTGAATGTTATAAAGCGATAAACGATTTTTCAAGACGATTTTATATTACATTTAAGTTCATATAAACGGGGAAAATTGTCAGTGGAATATTTCTTATATCATTTGGTAGGTTAATTAACGTTTAATTATCGCCCACTTTACATTGATTTCAATGGGGCGGGGAAAAAACTTTTAACCAAGTTACGCGCGAGCTCGCCACGAGAGGCGCTGCGTGTCATTTTCGTTTGAAACCGACAAAGCCTATTATAAACTTATAATTTTTGTTCCTTGGTACTTTTTAAAATAGTAAAAGCTCCCCCCCCCCGCACCGCGGTCCCTGTGGAACATCAGCTACGACACCGCTGTGATATAGCTGTAGCATCGATTGATTTACAATAGATATAATTCTTACGACGTCGAAACGTTATTTTTTATGAGATGTAAATATTTGTTTGAGGCTATATAAACACAAACGCCCTCAAACTGGACGCACTATTACTCTTTTATTTCTGTCAATGACACACTCGACACTTCCTTTAATAGAAACCAAATAAACCTTTCACTTTGGCAAGTATTTTATCTTTTAATTTATCATGTTTTCGTTTTTATAGTTATACCAAGAATAGTTGATTTTATAAAATGTCTTTACGCTTGCCCACCTTGTTGAAATGTTGCCCTGGAATAGTTCAGCCAATGCCTAAGAATGAGTTCATAAACTCTTTAGTGGGAGAGAAAACGGATCCACAGCTTAACATTTCAACAAGATGGCCAAGCTTATTATATAAAAAGAACTATTAATCTATTTATATATAGAGAGAATGTTTATATTCCGTCGAATTTTCCCTTCGCTCCCGTTGCAGCTCTAGGATAAGAGCCTGGCCCCTCCCCTTACAATATAATCAATTCCAGGCGGCGCATTATTGGCTCCCTGAATATGACGTCCTCTTGACGCGATTGACATTCGCGTGAGTGACTCGTCAAATAAGAACGCCTCCTTTTCCATTTCCTCCCCCCTTTAGTTGATTCCCCTGGTTCATGATGCGTCGCGACTGGCGGAATATAAATTTTCTCTCTATATATAAATAGATCAATTCTTGGTTATACTATCTTAGGAAGGAAAATTGATCGGTAGTACCATAAGTCTATAATTAGTTTCTATAAGTTTTCAATAGTAAGTGATAGCTGTGTGTGGAGTTACATAGAATTAACGTCATACCCAAAAACGGGGGAGGGCTCTATCCAGAAGAATACGCGACTTTTAAACAATTTATCACTCACCGGTTCTACAACTCCGAAGTGGTACACATTTTGGTGAGCACACTATATGACGAATTTTCGAGGGGTCCGACATTCGTACAAATCCCGTACACTCAAGAGAAAAATGATTTTAGAAATTTTGAAATCAAATGGAAAATACCGAAATCTATGCGAAAATTGTGCTCTGAAATCTCAAAAACAGCTTTTGGATTCAGAAATCACTTTAATATTCAAAATACCATACGCAATGTTTACAAATGTTGGACAACCCGAGATTTTAGAGGCCTACGTTACAAACTGAGATATCGTTTTTCAAGAGATACAATAGTAACTGTCATACGAGATAAGAAGTCACGTAAACGTATGATGGCCGAAACTGATGGAGATTTAACGTTATCGAAAGCAATATGTCAAGCAGCGACTTTAGTCATGGGGTGAGAACGTTTCTACACATGAAGCCCACAAAGAACAAGTCGATGCAATTAGCCACAAGAAAGTAAAAAAAAGTGTTTAAATATAAGCCTGTCTGAAATGTGGTGGTAACAATCACTTTGCCAAAGCGTGTAAGGTACAAAACAAAAAGTAAGTAAATAACATAGAAGCAAAAGATAGCGACAGCGATGATTATAGTTTTGAAACATCGAATGTCAATGTTGTCACAATTCATAAGGTTGAAAGCTCGTCACCATCAAGGTCACACGATTGGATAGTTCAAGTCCAGGTTGGAGAAACGACTATGGTCCCATTCAAATTTGATACCGGCGCAGAAGTTTATCTCCTTCCACTGAAGTATTACCACAATTTGAACCAGAAACCCACCATAAGACCATATGACAAGACAGTCGGTACAGTCAAAATTCTAACAAAGCTAGTCATAGGCCCAGATGACACAAAGCCATTACTAGGACTTAGGTCATGCGAATCTCTTGGATTGGTTGACTCAACCAAAGGTGCACACGAAACCAAAGTAGCAATAGTTGTGCATGGGGAGAAATCTGGTGAACCTCAGAGGGAGGGCAGCCACGAAAATGAGAAATTTAAAGAGGGCCTTTTCCTGAAGTACACAAACGTATTTAAAGGGATAGGCTATTTAAAAACCAAATGTACGATCAAGTTAAAAGACGATGCAGTACCCTTTGTAGCTCCTCCTTGACGAATTCCTTTCGCAATGAAGAGTAGACTTAAAAAGAGTTAGACTCCATGGAAAAACAAAGCATCATCAGAAAAGTGAATGAACCGACGGATTGGGTCAGTCCGTTAGTGCTGATTGAAAAAGGGGAAAAGACCAACCAGATGAAAGTTGAAGGACGTATAAGGGTATGTTTAGATTCACAATGTCTCAACGATAATATTTGCCGAGAGCAGTCTCAAATTCCCACTAAGGAAGAAATACACGACGAGTTGGCGGGAGCCAGATATTTTTCTAAACTCGACGCCGCTTCCGGTTTTTATCAGATACCGCTTGATGAGGAGAGTGAGTTGTTAACGACTTTTAATTCACCTTTTGGCCGCTATTGTCTTAAGCGAATGCGCTTTGGGATTTTTTTCAAAGCGTTTAGTTCGACTCCGCAAATGCTACTAGAACACTCCATGATGACGTTCTGATTTGGGGTAAAACACTTGAGGAGCATGACCAAAATTTGCATGACGCACTATCTAGGCTGTCCAAGGCAAACGCTACTCTAAATCCGGAAAAATGCGAATTCCGAACGCGGTCGGTCAAATATATGGGATAAATTATCTCGGAGGACGGAATGAAACCCGATCCTGGTAATGTTGAACCCATAGCTAAAATGCCGACTCCAGTCTGCAGAGGGCTTTGTTTGTAGTTAACTACTTGCACTCTAAGAAATTACCGTAAATTTAACATTCAAATTGACCATTAAAATTTAATTCCGTATCAGTGGCGCCGATCGCTTTTTTTCCCAATGGGGGCCGAAGCTCACTAATAAACTTGGAATGAGGCTGCTGGCAACACTTTCTTGCTTAAAAGTAAATGGCCTTTAACATAGGCGGTTTTACCAATGGGGGCAGAGCCCCCATCGATTTTTCCCAATGGGGGCTTCGGCCCCGCTGCCCCCATGGGATCGGCGCCACTGCTCCATATTACAGTAAAATATATGGTAACAATGAGATTCATATTAATAATAATAATAATAATAATCAGCTAGGCTAAAACCCAAGGCACCACCTTAGGCCTAAGTCATCGAGCGACTTTTAAAGCCTTCAATTCAGGTGGCCGGGTGTAAGGAGTGTTCAAGTAACAGTCGTTTGAACATTCATTGTACGGTGACATGGTTGCGCATTTTACGGCGACATAACCGTGCGTTTTACGGTGTGGTAACCGTGCGTTTTACGGTGTGGTGACCGTGCGTTGTACGGTGACTGTGCATTTCAAGGTGACATCATGGAGAAAGGGGGGTGGAGAGGAAGATACGGAATTTTTTTAGTTCGAGCCCTCACCAGTCTCTCCCACGAGCGGGTGGAAGAAGGGGGAAGAAAATAAAGGGGCGGCGGTTGTCAACTCAAGGGCTCCCGGTTTCTATGGTTATGATTTCCCCCTCTATGCTTAAATCTCTTTTTGGTGCCATCTTCTGACTATTTTATTATAATAATGGCAATCTGCGTAAATGGTTTACGTGTTTAGTTTATCATAATAAATTAAGGTAATTAGTGAGGAATAATGGTGAGATAAATGGTGACAAAGCCTATTCTAAAAAGAAATTGGCTTTTCAAACTTCGACCCCAGGACAATGTTTTTTTTTCCTGTGCCAAAACCAACAACAGAATATGAGAAATGTGTCAGATGGTTACGTGCAATTAACAGACCCGAAATACAAACAACTGATGTTAAAAAACATTGTTTCTGTTCTAATCATTTTGCGGGCAGTTCCAACTCTGAAGAATGTTTAGAGTTTGATTAACTACAGGTAGGTTGAATCATACGATTATTCATTTCATTTGTTATTCTAATGTTTTTAACCAATAAATTTTCAATAGACGGCTCCAGGAAAAAATTGAGACCAAAATCCCAACTATTTCAAATTCTGAAGTTAAAGAGACAACACCTGTTGATTTGGCCCTTTACGAAAATATAGTAACTCACATAAGTTTTCAATATTTAAATATAAATAATAAAAATTGAATATTGTAAACCTTAGATAATTGAGCGTTTAATGGATATTCTGTGCTTCAAGACATCACAATTCCATCTAAAGGAAAACTGAAAAGACACAAAGATGGAGTTGCAAGACCAATCAGGCTGCTTAAGAAAAAGGGCAAATATGGAAACATGTTGTTGATACATTTGAACGAGATTCTTCGTCATTATTAAAGCTTGCACCCAAACTTACGTATAATCACGTTTACCCAAATGTATACAGTTGTATGAAAGTGAAATTATGTGTTCAAGTTCTGAGCAGCACCCCAGCTAATGCGATGGATGAACTTGTGGGGAGTGAAGCCTCAGAAACCGTAAACTTTCTACGGATTTTATATCATTTTTTGACGTCCTTAATGTATCAAATTGTTCAAACGTCCAGAGAAAATGAAAACCAGCTTTAGCTCCCTTCCATAGTTTGGATGATTGGCGTTTTGAAGTAAAATATTTCATTTTGTTTAAAATGTAAATGATTTCAAAATTTAATTCCAATTTAGTGGTTGCGAAAAGATTTCCTCGGATATATGGACGAATGGGAGACTGAAGTGATAGAAGTAGATGACGTTGACCGCTCAAAAATGCTCCTTAGTAGAGAAACGTTGGAAGGGTTACGTATCACTGGTAAGATTATATATTAATGTGTGGGTCTTCGTCAAAAGCATAACATTGAATTATTATAATGACACTTCCTATTCTTCCATTTTTATTTTAGTGTATTCAACAATAGACCTCATTAAATATATGTTGCAGAAGGGAGCACCTTTCGTGATAACAGATAAATTTAACCAAGACCCTGTCAAGAAATATTTTAGCATGCAAAGCGCGGCATCTGGTGCTGGAGAAAATCCTACTGTCAGTCAATATGGTCAAGGTCTAAAGAGGATCAAAAACTAAAAATGGAAACTGCTCTAAAACTATTGAAATAAGAGCTCTTAGAAATACAAAATATAGTAACTGCATATTTTCGTGTTATGTTTGGTAATGTTACACACACATTTCAGCAGATCGTTATGCGCTTCGTTTTTAATTTTTTTATTAAAATAAAAACGTACTTAAGGAAAATAAGTTATCAGATAGTAACAGCTCTAATTTAAAAGTAATATTCCTTAATGATAATCCATATCCTCGTTAGGGAAAATGCATCTTAAAAATTGAAAAATATCTGATAACTTCTTTTCATTTACATCTGATAATACTGGCTATTGTTCATTTACAGATTTAAATAAAATCTTCTTTATAGTAAAGGCTTTCAATTCTTTTCTAATTCCACTGCTATTTAAAGTATCTTTTTTATTGTTCTGGATATTTATTTTGCTTTTCCTCGTTGGTCCTTTCAAATGACAATTTATTAGAATTTGAAAACATCTCAGCTTTGCATTTCTTGAATTTTCCAAATCATTTCTCCATAATTAATTCCACAATTCATTAACAACGGATTCTTTAATGGCTCTTTCGAGTCCATAAATACACAAATAATGTCAGAGACCTTCTTAAAAAAATTATAGGCTTTTTCTGACAAATACTGTCCAAACATGGTAGTATTGATTGGCTTCAGATTTCTTAATTAAACAGTTCCGCCAAAACACTTCACAGTCGTAAAAGCCAATTAGCTGGTCTAAAGTATAACCAGCTGCCTGGTGTAAAGTATTGGCTTCTTTTTTTTTCACATCGGAAGCGCTTAGCTGGCACGAAAAAATGTTTGAACGTTTAGTCTCGCTACTGGTTAGAGGTGTATTTTCTATTTCAATTTTAGAACAGCAGGTAAAAAGTTCATCAAAAATCGGACTAGAAATATCGCAATAACAAGATTTTGACCCTCATTGTTCAGTTCTTTAAATTTTGATGGTTCAAGGATAGACACCTTTAATTGGCCATAAAAGCTGCTTTCGGTCATCAAAGATTCCGGTTAAAGGTAAACCTTGTTTTATCCAGCAGGCCATTACTAGGATCGGAAAATATATCTAAATAGTTAACCGCCTCTTCTGTTAGCTGACAAATTGTTTCCTCATGTATTTGTTTGAGGGCACTCTATTTTCAGAAAATTTAGGAAGCTTCAGCTAAATTATCCAAGAAAAAATTCGATTATATCTAAACTTGCGACTATTTCTTCTGGTCTTCGTTGAAAGGTTACTGATTTTAATTTTGAAGCGTTGAGTAAAATGTCTTTGAGGTTATGCCTAATCGAAATTATCGTCAAATCGCGTGCCTGAAAAGGAAAAACCAAAGCATAGATTTAACTAAAGCTTAGCAGATAAATTATTGAACTTTATAATTAACTTTACGGCTATTGTGATCCATGACCCTTTTATTCGTCTTTGTTGGATATTCTTTTAAGACACAAAAGCTATCTGTTGGAAAATTCCGCTTGAGACGCAAAAATGAATGATCACGGGTTTTCAAATATTACAAATACTCCTCCTGAAAATATCCTGGCAGATGGCGCGATGAAATGTTGAAAAAAAGGACGCCAAAATTCGTAACCTTGAGTTGACAATCGCCACCCCCTTTATTTTCTTCCCCCTTCTTCCACTCCCTCGTGGGAGTGACTGGTGAGGGCTCGAACTAAACAATATACGTCTCTTCCTCTCCACCCCCCTTCCTCCATGGTGACATGATTGTACATTTTACGGTGACATAATTGTGTATTGTACGGATAATTGTGTATTGTACGGTGACATGATTGTGCATTTTGCGGTGACCATTCTGCATTCTACGGCAACATAACCGTGCGTTGCACGGTGACTGCATTTTACGATGACATAATTGTGCATTTTACGGTGTAGATTAAGCCTTTCTGAAACCAACATGTAAAATTAAATTCATACAAACCGTTTATTTTGTATTTGTTTAGCAGAACATTTTCAATCAAACCGCCGCATGAATGCTACAGAACTATGGATAATTTTAATGAAACCGACTAATTTCAGTAAAATGTTAAGCAATTGAACTCTTAAATTAAGATTATGGACAGAGTTGATTAAGATTATTCTGTTACTAAAACGGATCGTTTACTTTTGTTTCAATTGCTTTACATGATAGAATTAACTGTAATAATAATTACAATATATTTAAAATTTGAACCATATTCTCTTAATTTGGTATTAAAACATCACATTGCATATTATCTGCAAAAAACTTTAATGTAATAATTTTACATTTTTATAAAACAAAAAAATTTAGCCCAAATACTATAGCCATCACAGTTGCAGAAGCATGAGTTTAGTCTGAAAATAAAACTGTCTTATTATTTTTAACAGAAGGCCTGTCAATGATTACCAGATCTCTCTACTTTTAAAAAGCTATCCTTCTAATAATATCTCTTTAATTTACTTTACTACACTGTTATTATAACAAATAGATACCTTCTGCCGTAAAATATATCTATTTGAGGCAAGAAAATTTCCAAAAATTTCACGGCCTAGAAAACTTATGAAAATTATAAGTGTAGGCCTGTATAATTTCAAAAATTTCCAAGACCTAGAAAACTTATGAAAATTAGGCCTATATCATTAAAGAAACTGAAGTTAAGTTTCTTTAATAATACACACTTATGGTACACAAAAGGCTGTTAGAAGAATTAAAGACAAATTACGTTAAATTACATTTACAAGAGGAAAAATAATTTTATGTGACCTGACATGAATGGTGGTAAGAAATTTGATAAAGTTACACTACTCTCCCAATGGAATTAAAAATAAGTTATTTTAGCTTGCCCAACTTGTCACTTTTTCAAGTCGTATTTTGTCAGTGAAAAAGACGTCTATTTTTTTCGCGTCAACGCTATTTGTACGTTTTCGGTGACGCTCTACAATTTTCTCATTGACAATTTTCTTATAGCACCTAGCGGTCAAAATTTTAATTTTAAAAAAACGTGAAAATATTTTTCGATTTAGATGCAATTTTGGTAGAAAGTGTCCCCCGGCACGTATAATGTACAGTACAAATTGCAACTTTCTAGAAAAAAAAATCACTTTTTCGAGCAAAAAAAACACCCTGTATTTTGTCATTGTGGAATCAAATATAGATTATCACTAATCACGGAATTTCCCTTCCATAAATTGCAACCTTGTACCTCTTCGTGGTGGAAGGGAGTAACAGGTGGAGGGGAAACCCTTCATGCTGGCCAACTAAGGCTCTGCTTCTTCCTTAAGCTAAGGTGTGAGGTATCGTGCTGAGGGCTGAGTGGTACCGGGGAAGCGTAAATACGGTATCGTGAACGATCCCCTCGGGGCACCAGGCGACACCCCGTTGTAATTTAGCCTTCCGCCCAGACAGAGGATTCAGGCCGGTGACTTTTTACTTTCCTCTTTTCTCGTGGGACCAAAAATGGATGCACAACAAAATAAACAAAAAAAAACAAAAACCGGGCAAGGGTTCGAAAGAACCTGGCCTTAAGCAGGGGGAGGGTTCGAAAGGACCCAAACCAAAGCAGGGGGAGGGTTCGAAAGGACCCAACCCAAAGCAGGGGGAGGGTTCGAAAGGACCCAACCCAAAACAAGGGGAGGGCTCGGAAGAACGCACCCTTAAGCTAGAGGGACTCTCCCCAAATAGAACCCGGCCTAGCCTTCAAGGGTCTGCCACTGGCAAGACCAAGCTGGCGAAGCAAGGGATCGATGGGGAAGCGTCCCTTAATAAAAAACCAAATGCGGAATCGACGCCGCCGTGAAAAGCAAAGGTCAGGGGAGGTCTCCAATAAGGAAGACCCCCCTCCTACGCAAGGCAAGAGACCAAGGGGGGACGAAACTCCGAACTGCCAGTCTCAGGTCTCCAAAAGGTCTAAGGTCCACGACCAGACCTATAGTGAGACCTTAAACTCTATAAAGATGGCCATCACTTTTGATGGCTATCCCATGAAGACCATCTCTGAAGAAGAGATGGGCACCATCCAGCGAAGGATTCTAGAGAGGATAGATGGGATACCCTTGGGGGACCCTCTACCTCGATTCTGAAGTTTTAAGCTGGAAGGAGGCGCAGTACACTACCTGTGTAAGGATGTGTCTACTGCAGAGTGGTTGGGGAAGGAGTTTGGCCAGAAGGAACTGGTTCCTGGTGGGTCATTGCTTTCAGTAATGAAGGTAACAGACCTGCCGAAACCATTCAAGGTCGCCTTCCGCACCATGGATGTGTATACGAAGGACCCTAATGTCCTTCTACGCAGACTCAAGACTTTCAACAGCGCGTTGAATACGCAATGCTGGAAGATAGCATCTTGACAACATTAAGTTGAAAGATGGTAGTTTTTCCACGTCCGGTAAGGATACTCTGACACATATGCTAGATGTACACTTTCCGGACTCCAAGCTCACCAGCAATGGTCGCAATGGCACTCTCCCTTTGAGGATCAATCGAACCAAAAGGGAAGATTGGGCAGTGGCGAATAAGGTCGTCACGCATTCTAGACTTATATGGGCTGTAAAGTCATTTAAACCCTATAAGTCCCCGGGACCGGATGGGATTTTTCCTATCCTCTTACAGGAGGGCAGTGATATTCTATGCCCTCTACTGCTGAGAATCTACAGGGCTTGTATTGCTCTAGGGCATTTACCTAGCACCTGGAAGCTGTCTCAAGCAATCTTCATACCCAAGCCTGGTAAATCTGATTACCTGGAAGCTAAGGCATTTAGGCCAATTAGTCTTACCTCTTTTTTCCTAAAAATTCTGGAGAAAATGGTGGACAACTATATTAGAGAGGAGGTTCTTTGCAACTCTCCTCTGTCGGCTGCGCAGCATGCCTACCAGAAGGGCAGGTCTACTGAGACCGCCCTGCATGGTATCAGCAGCTGTCTGGAAAAAGCAATTGAGCACAAGAAAATTGCGTTAGCAGTTTTTCTTGATATTAAGGGAGCCTTGGATAAGGTCTCCAGCGCAGTTATACTAAAGGCTGCGAAAATGTTTGGTATCAATGACACATTGTGCCTTTGGATCAAATCTATGTTAACTGACCGGAAAGTGACATCCTCCTTGCTGGGTGACTCCCTTATGGTCTCCACCAGTCGTGGTTTCCCACAGGGGGGCGTTCTTTCTCCCCTTCTGTGGTGCCTGGTGGTGGATGAACTCGTTTGGAGGTTGAACAGGGGAGGATGCCGCTGTTTCGGTTACGCCGATGATATTGCTATCATCAATACTGGGAAATTCCCGGCAACAGTGAAGGACGTAATGAGGAGGGCCCTAGCATCAGTTGAGAGCTGGTGCAGGGAGGTCAACCTCATGGTTAATCCTAATAAAACTGTCTTGGTTCCTTTTACTCGTAGAAGGATAAAAGGTATGTTTGAGGGTATTTCCTTATTTGGAAAGGACCTAGTGGAGAGCACCGAGGTTAAGTACCTCGGGGTCATCCTGGATAGCAAACTAACATGGAAACCACACCTTGACTACATGTTATTTTGGGAACTAGAAGTGCAGTTAGCAAGACCTGGGGCTTAAGCCCAAGGGCTGTGTACTGGCTGTACACCATGATCATCAGACCTATCCTGTCTTATGCAGCTGTGGTCTGGTGGCCAAGGGTTACTTTAAGGACTGTGCAGTTTGATCTGCGCACTCTGCAAAGGCTGGCTTGTGTCGGCATTACAGGAGCCATGAGAACAGCCCCAAGCGCTTCTCTGGAAATACTCCTGAATATGCTTCCTCTTCACCTTTTTATTGAGGAAGCTGCCCTTTTAGGTGCCTATAGGCTTAACCAAAATGGCTGGTGGAAGGCTAATAATTGGGAGCATAGCCACACCAAGCTCTTCCGAGATATTTCCAATCAGATGCCGATTTTAACAATGGGTTCTGATCTGATGGTTACTAAACTCCACTTTAGTAAACCTTTTGAGGTCAACTTCCCTAGCCGTGCGGAGTGGAGTCACTTGACCCTCGGTACCAGAGGAGAGATGGTCTGGTTCACTGATGGGTCTAAGACCCACTATGGCACTGGTGCGGGGATGTATTGCCTTACTAATAATTTTGGCTTTTATTAAAGCCTAGGGATACACACTAGTGTATTCCAGGCTGAAATTTTTGCCATTTGCTCCTGTGTTGCTTACTGTTTACATCAGGGGTATCATGGGAAGGTTATCCAGATTTATTCAGATAGCCAGGCTGCTCTTAGAGCTCTCAGCTAGTATAGTATTCTTTCTAAACTGGTTTTTAGCTGCTTAGATCTCCTCTGCACTCTTGGGTTGCACAATAAAGTTCAACTTTGTTGGGTACCTGGGCATAAGGGGCATCTTGGGAACGATAGGGCCGACGCCTTGGCCAAGGAAGGTGCGAGGGCTGGGTTCATTGGTCCAGAACCTGCTCTCCCCATCTCCCGAGGACTTGTACGCGGCTTAATCTCCAAGTTTATGTCGGATCGTCAACTCAGACAATGGTCTGAAATTGAGGGTCAAAGGCAGGCCAAAGAGTTCACTCTTGGCCCATCTAGGGAGAGAGCTAGAGAATTACTCTCGCTCTCTAGGTCCAGTATTAGGATTGTTACTGGCCTACTTACAGGCCACTGCCATCTAAACAGACATTTAACGCTTATTGGGATCAGTGATGACCCGATTTGCAGATCTTGTCTAGCTGAGGAGGAAACTGCCTCACATGTACTCTGTAGCTGCGATTACTATGCAGCCCAGAGGTTTGAGCATTTGGGTATGCATCGGTTGGAGACGTATGACATCTCTAATATCTTGGCCGGGCAGATTTTAAGCTTTATGTCGGCAATAGGACTTATTTAAGTCACCCAGTTTGGACCTTAGGTCGAAGTGTTTGGCTTGCCACCCCACTCAATAATAATAATAATCACGGAATTTCAAGCTCTTCTAGCTGGCCCAATAGAAAAGATGAACACTGGATTCCGTAATATGAAATACCTTGCGATGTTAAACGTCCAACAACACAAAGGGGGAAGCATTATTACTTTTCTGGCGAATGTATGAAAAAATTCCAAGCCCGGTTCCTATAAATAAGGTTGAACGTATTACACAAAAAGATTTTCTACAAATATATTATGTAAGTTTTTAATACTGATTTCACCAAAAATATCGCAATGAACATCAAAATACATTAAAATTAAGTATTTTAAAAATAATATTATGTGATTTTTCTTTGTAAACCAAGTGGTTTTGTGTAAATAATTGAGCCAACCTGTGTTTGTTAATTAAATGTTTAGCTCCACCCCGTAATGAGTTCCTATAATGAAGGCTTTTGCATAAGTGAAAAATGGCCAATTTAAAAAATCCCGTTACGATAATAATCATAATTTTTCAAAAACGTTATCTAAGGGGGGCGTTTCTATCTCTAAGACGATGCATAAAATAAAATTTTTATGAAATTTCGATTGACCCTTTTTCCTTATTCACCGTTAAGTGCTACCCCCCTAATGAGCTCATGAAATAGAGTCTAATGCATATGTGAAAAAATCACCAATTTCTAAAATTTAGTTTTATTGCGAAATAATTGTTTCTCTAAAACCAAATTTAAGTTAAATTGTTCTATCTATAAGGAGGTGCTAAGATTTAAATTCAAGGTGGAGTTCTTTGTAAATTTAACGTTGAGTGCAACCCACATATTGCGTATCGACATCTAAAACGTGAATAGATACAGCAAAATTAATTTCAAATGCAGAATCCGCAGACGTTTTAACCTAAATCATTTTTTTTTCACATAATTGTTTTTGATAACGATATTACAAAAAATTTAAATAAGTGCGCAAAATTCCGCCCAAAAGCGGTAAATTTAAAAAATTCATAACTTTTTAAATTTTTGAAACTAACCCGAAAAACTTCTGAATTCACCGTATTTTAGGTAGGCTGACCACCAAAAAAGTTTGGGTAGAAATCCGCCACTATCGAACAACCCATCGGTCGATAAATGGATGGTTACAGAAACATGGGTGAAATTGCGCTCACGTCTCAGCTATACTGCTTAACGAGCATTTTTTTATACTTCCAAAATATTTTAAATTAAATCTGGTGGGTTAGGCCTTTTGAAACAAAACATATTATCATGCTATTGATATTCATATGATGTATCAGGTCAGGCCCGTAAGCGCATCCGGGGTCATAAGCGCAGCGTAGTCATAAGCACAGTGCAAAAAAAGAAAGTTGAAAATTTCTTTTATTTCTCAAACAACTTTTTTTTTCCAGTACCAAGGCGTAAATATACTTAATGTATTTATGAACTTTGCCCATTAAGTATGAAAAACTTGTTTGGACTAATTCAAAAATTATATTCCACAGGTGGACGGTTGAACGGTGTAATTCAATTTTAGCATTTCTTATACGTATATCAAGTTCTACGTAAACTGGATCGCGATTATTTGCTTTGTAAATTCCCCTCTGTAAGTTTCTGACTCTAATTTGATCTTTATTACGCATAGGCTGAAGGATGTGTAAAAATTTATAACCGCTAGATGCGTATCTCTTACTACCAACAAATTAAGCCTGTTGTGATAGCCTTCCGCATGGTTTGTTGTCCGAGGTCCGGGGTTGTTCCATTGACTCCACATAGCAATGGGAAATTGCCCGTTTAACCTAGTATTTATGAAGTACGTGCACTACTCTCTTAGACGAGGAGGGTTGTCTTGGTTGTCTTGTACCGGTGGCTCTGCGGGAATGCAGTTGAACGCCGGTAAAATGAGAATCTCTGGTAGAAACTCGAGGGGCTGATCACTCCGCGTAATCGGCGTACAGAGCCGTACCTTTGACTGTACTAATGGGATTACTTGTAATCTTTGAAGTCCCTGCCTTTGGCAGTGCTAATCTAAGCAATAACGAATGTAATGCTACACTAGATTATTGCTACAATAACTAGATTATTGCTACAATAACTAGATTATTGCTATATATAAGACTATCAGAATAAAAAACTATTCAAAATATACAAATCTAAAAGATATTAGAAAGTGTTTTTTTAATAATATTTATGAAAACTGGCTGCGCTAATGAACCCTGCTGCACTTATGAGCCAGCTACGCCTATGGGCTGGCTGCGGTTATGAGCCGGCTGCACTTATGAGCCAGCTTAAGATTGAGACCTATAGTGGCGCTTTTGGGAAACTTCGAGGGGAGAGGAGTTTATTAGCGACGGTATTGACTTCCTGTAGCGGAACTTTAAAAATTAACTTAAAGTATCATTTTAGGCTTCGTAAGCTATCAATTTTTACTTAAAGGCCGACTACATAAATTTTCGGTTTACTCCGTCTTTCACTGGAAGTAGGCTTACTGAAATACACGTGCGACATGCAGTCAGCCTACTTCCAGTAAACCGAAGATTTATGTAGTATGCCTTTAAAATCCACGTTAAGCTTTGTTTAAAAAACAGTTAGAACATATCTAAAGGAAATTAGCTTTTAAAATTCAATTTTATTACAGTCTATAATATATCTTTAAATGATTCTTTTGTATAGCCTTTTTATATTTCTACATATACTGCATTCATAAAATTACATTAATATTTTTTTAAAGTAAATAGTACGTAGTTTTAATTTTACTTTTGTTAAAATTTATCATTAACCTAAATAATCTTACTTTTTCATATATAAAATTTATATAATATTGCAAACTAAATTTGGTTTCCTGCATTTTAGAGAAATGTTTGTACGCTAAAATTGGATTCCAAGTCCTTTCTTCGCTTTGTTCATTGGTCAGTGTCGTCGACGTTCCCGAAATAGACGACCGCGTCGTAATATCTCGGCGAGTCGCGGTCTTCCAGTTGGCGGATTTCGTCCACGACCGACAAGCAAATCCACTTGTCTATCCACTGATGGAGACACAAAAGACGAAATAAATCGTAAGATACTAGTTAAACAGTATTAGGCCTTTGAATATGTTTGGGGTCTCTAAATTTTAAAACGGGGATTTCGTTTTTCGAACAACTTCTGATTTGTGCTACATTAACTTAGTAATCCGAGGACTACTCACATTAGCTCAACAGGAACCATGTACTATTTGAATACTATAAGTTATGAGTAAAGTGAGCGAGGACAGATACATTATGAGTAAAGTGAGCGAGGACAGATACATTATGAGTAGAGTGAGCGAGGACAGATACATTATGAGTAGAGTGAGCGAGGACAGATACATTATGAGTAGAGTGAGCGAGGACAGATACATTATGAGTAGAGTGAGCGAGGACAGATACATTATGAGTAGAGTGAGCGAGGACAGATACATTATGAGTAAAGTGAGCGAGGACAGATACATTATGGGTAAAGTGCGCGAGGACAGATACATTATGGGTAAAGTGCGCGAGGACAGATACATTATGGGTAAAGTGCGCGAGGACAGATACATTATGGGTAAAGTGCGCGAGGACAGATACATTATGGGTAAAGTGCGCGAGGACAGATACATTATGGGTAAAGTGCGCGAGGACAGATACATTATGGGTAAAGTGCGCGAGGACAGATACATTATGGGTAAAGTGCGCGAGGACAGATACATTATGGGTAAAGTGCGCGAGGACAGATACATTATGTTAATGAAAACGGATTTTACGAATTTAATGGCGACGACGAAAGTAAAACAGCCGCAAATGGTCAAATAATCCCACGTGCGAGCTCGGCACTCCTTCTTTAACCTGATGATAGCGGCGTTGTCCATCAGAGGCACATCCGTCCCTTGCTGAAACAAAGCCTTTATTAGTTAAGAATAAATAACTAAATATAATAAACAATAACCATTTACCATGCATTGCCGCACACCAACCTCTCTGGTAAGATCTTGGCACTGTTAATCAAAGGGAAGGAATCTAATCAGTTATTACCATTATCAACGTACTGGGAACCCACGAATCAACCAGTTTACAGAAACATGAACTCGCAATTAAATTGAGCCAAAAATGGCATCTGTCGGGACATAGTTAAAAGTATTTTGACTAAATACATGATAAAGTAACTATTTTTAATGATGTAATTTTATTCGTTAAATTCAATTTTATTTCAACAGCACTAAATTATTAGTTAAATTTAAAATATTGAGAGATATTAACGAAATGCCATTTCTAGGTGGAACTACATTTTATCGAGTAAAAAATTATCTTGGACAAAAGAGTTAGGTAAAAACAAAGTATAGCATCCTTACCACCTGGCATATCTTATGTTATCAATAATCTAAATATTTATCGTTTTTAAGCGTTACGTATCCAGAAGAGTTACATAATATTTATATACTTTGGGATCATTAATAGTTTCACAAACAATACTTAAGTAAGGTACGCAAGTTTCAAGCCAATAACATAAGCAGTTTTGGCAGATGCATACGTTCTAGCAATAAAGCCACGGTGACACATTCTCTTTAAACCAGCTTTAGTTGCGAGTTTCTCTCAATGTAATTGGTCAAAACTCGCAATTAAACCGAAAAACTGGGTTTTAAGGTCTGAAAGGGTAAGGAGTTTGGTTTTATATTAAATCAAATCAAAACCAAGATTTTAAAGTATATAAATAAAATATTTTGGTGTTTTAAATGGCAACATCACAGTCAACGAACAAAGGAATCATATTAAAAGTTACAAAAAACCACATGGTTTTTAGACACAAGTAGTACAATGACTTACCGCGTGCGCGATTATCATAGTTGAAACTCCCGTAAACGCAATGAGACATGCAAAGACCAGTGACAATCTCGAAACCTTAATGTGAGGAAATATCTTATTAAATTAACTGTCCGCAGCAGCTAGGAGCAACAAACACAAGGAGAACGCAGCTATAGCCTTTAAACACGCTAACGAAGGGTTGTGTACGAATTTTATTGGACGAGCGTCACGAGCTTTTACGCTGAACGTTTTACGGGCGTGGGGGAAGACAATTTCCTAATTTTCCCCTTCCGATGCCAACACGCGCTAAAGCGTCTAGCCAATGAAAATCGTACACAAGAAAATCAACGACTTTGGACGGGATGCGTTCTCCTTGTGTGGGGTGTTGTGTTTGTTGCTCCTAGGCAGCAGTGGGAACTCCAGGGAAGGGCAATTAGGCGCTTCAATAAATCATCCTCCCAGGAAATCGCCAAGAAGTAATATTTCTGAGAGCCAGGAACCGCAAGGTATTTTCTATATAGTGCTTGTGGAAATAATGGAATGTTTTCACCTGTACACAGAACGTCGTGTGTTTGCCAAGCCTAATATGTCAAAAAAGCTACCTCGTTAAAAGGGTACGCCATGTGGAACGCTTGTTGCTGCCGTAAAGGTAAAGAATTTAAATTATTTTAACAAGCACCATATAAACAACGACTTTCAGGTCCTGGATCTCAGATATATTACTTCTTTTCCATTTATTGGGAGGGCGATTTATTGAAGCGTCTAATAGAGACTTTATTCCAACCCAGAATAATTTTTTGCAACCTCCCATCCCTGCCGGAGCCGCCCGTGGTTCTGTCGCGATACTCACCGTTTTTATGACACGTTTGTAACACCTTATTCCGAATTTCACCAAAAGTACTTCTATTACAGTGGCAAATATGATAACAGTACCCAGGCTCATGCAAAGGAGAGCGGCGTTGTAGTGGTGCAACAAGCGAGGATCAGAATTCGGGTAATGGAGCCACAGAGCCTGACGGGATAATGTCGCCATGATCAATCCCAATGGCTGAAATGCACATAAGTCACCGGAGTTAAAAGGAACCAGAAGTAAGAAGTCTTGCCACTCGTGGCCTCTCTCACGCATTTGACCTTCCTACCAACCGCCTTTTTAATATAAAATCGTGACCCGGAAAAACCTTTTAGATAATCTTTTATTTTATTGCCAGTTAAATTCGAGTTTAGATCAACCCGTCAACGTTCAAAATGTTTAGTACGAATTGTTTGTAAAATTTATTCGTCAAATACCTCTGGAGACGATATAAGCGCTTTAAATAATAAAATTTCAGGTTTAAATTTGATGATATATTTTTTCAAAGTATGGAGTCAATAGCGTCACAGAGGTTATTGCCACCCAGTGCGGTAACGTATGGTGTCACCCCAATTGTCATGTATAATAGATCATAAATATTGATAAATGTAGTATTAATAAATTATTAGGAGTGTTAACTTCTTCGTAACGCCTCCTGGTTGTCGACAGGTCACATGAGGGTCGAACTTTAAATGATTGGTAGAAACCCGCTTTGGAAATAAGCCTTACCCGAAATAGACACCCACCCGAGGATGGCCAATTATTTGGTTTTCTTGATTTCAGTATTTCAAGTGAACATCTTAATACTTGTTTGAGAATTTGCAAGACACGACATAATAAAATTAGGCCTACGTCTCACAGTTGGCCATCCAACAGATTTATAAATAAACACAAGATACTAGAGCTACATTTAAACCCAAAGGCGGGACATAAAAGTACCCTCGCTTTGATTGGTTCGTTCTTTAACTCGACAATAACTTTAATTATTGTCATTTTTTACAACTTATTTTACAAGGGATATATAATTAAGGTTAAAGTTCACTAAGAAGAGTATAAGTTGTCGAATTATAATACTCTTCAATGGTTCTCTGACGACGTTATCGTTTATTGAATTCAGCTTCATGTGCCATTAATAAATTATAGATGGGAACAAGCTCTAAAGTAAAGAACGTTTTTCGAAAAATTGAGTAGATTAATTACCATCTCTAATAGCAAGGGCCTTATAATATACGTAGCAATTATAGAGATAAATAGATTAATAGAATTAGATTTTACAGTAAAACCAAAAAGCGAAAAATTATTCATCGCGTAAGCGTTACTACGACTTCGTTTAACTGACTCAATTCCATAGATCCGAGGCTGTTTAAAATGTTGAGCACCAGTTCTTATATTTCCGAGAGTAGAACTAGGGCATTAGAAGTTTCAACAGGAACTCCATCAAGTGTTTGCAAGCAACGTTATGTAACTCGATTGGAATTTCAATTAAAGAACTTACCAAATTGATAGAAGTCTTTAAAGCCAACCTGGTTCCCAACTTCTGGAATGACAGACGCGTTACTCTGTCCATGCTTGAGAACACTGCTGTTTGTTGCTAGAAACACTAACGCTTATTTTATCCTCGAATTTTAATTTGAAATTCACGCATTAACAAGTTGATGAACTCGTGGTTACCTTAATCAATCGGCCGAATTGAAATGGGAGCGATGTGGAAAATGACCGACTAATGCAGGTCGAAGGAAACTGGCGTAGTGACCACTCGCGAGGTGACGATAGACTGGATCGACTGTAGCGCCACGCTGTTGTCCAGGTGTCAATATTTCCGAATAGGCAATTTTTAATGCAAAATAGGCCTTTTTCAGTTATGTTGTGTCTCGTAAAACGTTAAATCCAAATAGAAACATTAGTTTTTTAGAGGTAGGAACCGAATTTTTATCACTATGTAACCCGCAAAGAAAGTAGGGTGGATAATTTGTCTTTTTAGGTCAATATGTACTCCGGTCGGTGGGTTCATGGGTACCAGCCAAAATCATTGATTTCATTTACAGACGTTTCGCATAATTCGTTATTTTTTGAGCTAAGAAGAAGGCGACGTCTTTACACATTTTATATTTACTCTGCTCGATCATATACCTAACTATAAACTAAAAAAAAATGTAGACTTTGTAGATGACAATTTGTATCAGACTTGAAAATAGTGATTCTACATTCAGTCGAATTTTTAACTGGGTGTTTAAAAAATGGTAATGCACTTGTAAATAATCCATTGATTTGTATTTTTGGTGTAATTGGGCAGTCTACTTTTTAATTTGAAGGATTGTGAAATTATTCGAAATATTTTCTATATTTTTCAATTCAATTTTGTGGATTTGTGAATTTTGTTTTTAATTTATATTTTTTTAAAAATTGAGGGTCGTTTTTCAAAATAGAAAAACATTGGGCATTTTATCAAGGAATGACTGGATTTTTATTCGTGGTTTTGTAAAATACAAAATCTCAGAAGGATTTTAAAAAATGACTGCAGGTTTATTAAAAATACGAATCATTGCAGGATTAGTAAAATTACCAAATATATTTTTTAAAAGATGTGAAAAACTTTATTATACGAAAAATACACAAAATAATAAAAACAGGTTAATAAGTGTTCAATAAGGAGGCTTCATTGCCGAATGGCTCTGGCGATTCTCCAAAGTAAAGAGGTAAAGTATGAATATAGCAAGTGGTAGACGAATTTTGTCCGTACGCAGTTTCTCAAAGGGTTGGCAAAACCACCGTGTGACGGTGAGCGTTAACGGATGCATTTGCGGTTTGGTTTGGATGGTGTTTTTTCGCTCACCGTCGTGACGGTTTGGTGTATTACGTTTTTGTAATGTTTATGCGTAGGTTGTGAGTGTTGAATTTGTTGTGTTTGTGTTCTGATGGATGTGCATGTTGAGTCTGTTGTGTTTATATGGGCGTTTTCTCTCCAACTTCTTCTTAATGACTTTGGGACGGACCGAGTGCTGAGTGTTATGCAACCTCTCAACGTCCAATGGCAGGGTTTCCACCAGTTGTACACGGTATTCGTCTTAGTATCAATTTGCGATCGCATCGGGCGGGATTTGAACCCGAGACCTCCTGATTGACAGGCGGACGTTCTACCACAGAACCACCGACACTTGTTACGCCTTATTGAAAATTAGACCTTCAACTTTATCGGAAGCGTATTTAATAGAGTACGAAATTTTGGTTTAATTGAAATAGAATTGAAATTGAAATTATTGCATCGAAGAAATTCTAATTTAGCGTTTCTCTATTGATTAAAAACAAAAGCGCCACCCAGGTTTCGAACCCAGACCATTCGGCTTGGCAGTCGAGCGCTCTACCACAGAACCACCGATAGCTGCTTAGATTCACTGAAATTAAGACAGGCATCGTAAGCATAATAGGTAATAAAGTCTTTTTTAATTAATGAATTTATGAAGGCCTAATCTGGTTTTTTTTAAAGGTTAAATCTTGTTTTAGCGCAGTCAGCCGAGATTAGAGGGTTAAAGGGTAGACCCTGTGGGTGGTCCACTTTGTTAGTTTTTTTTGTTATTTATTTACGGGTGTTCTTAACAACCTATATATAGTTGTGTTAATTCAAAGGAGATAATTTAACGTTAATTGCTTTAAGAGCTGGCGGTTAGTCAAGTGGCTCTCTGTGCTTTGTTGATGGTAAGGTTTTTGCTTCTTGTAAATATATTTGGTGTGGATATTTGGATATCTACGATTTTTAACGCAGTCAATGATTTCCTGGGTGTGCGAGTCATTATATGATATTGGAAATTGGACGGCATTGGTCTTTTTCATGCGGTATGTGTCACAACGTCAACTGGAAGTTGAAATAAAATGAGCGTTAAAGATGCGGCAAGTATTTCGTAAGCGAGAAAAATACAAATACCATCTGTAGATGTTTCTTTCATTAAAATTTGCTTAGTATTATATTCAACTGATAAACATGTACTGTAAAAAGGGTTAAATTCAATTGTGCATTGTTTTAGTGAATCTAACTCGCTGTTGTAACTACTTAATTTATAATATTCTGAATAAATTAACTCGATTGTTTCGTCTCAATTATTTAAATTAAAATTAAAATTTTACACCGGGCAGGGTTTGAACCGAGAATACGTTTTTCGTAAATAACTCTGAATTGCGGAGATATATTTGGGGGTCGTATCGAGAAATTAATACCACTAGGGACCATACTTCCGAGGAGAGGTATATTTTGGCTTGCCAACTTGTTCTTTTCGGGGCGAAAAATTTCGATGCGTTAAACCCTTTCGGTCGGTTGGTCTTCAGCCCGTTGGACCTACCCCAATATTCATCTTAAACATATTCTATCTATTTAAAAATAGTAACTATACTACGATACTGAATATACTACATTTTCTTTTGATAAACATAATTCCATTCAATCGAAAATATGTTTATTATAATTTATGATAAAAATTAAGCCTTTGTCATACGACGGAGAACGTATTAAATTAGAGGCACTAAGACTTGAATAGCGAAGTCACATGTCCCGTACAAAAATAGACAATTATTTAACGCCTTTCGTGCGCTTTTTAAATATCAACCAATCAGACCTAATACACTAGGTGGAAAGAGCTGCAGAAAACGACATCTATCGTACCATCCAGGTACTACACGGGCCATGTGCTTTAAGTTTGACAAATAAGCACAAACAATTAAAATGTTATATACGTTTTCCGACAATATGGTTAAAGTCAGTCAGTTCATAATTTAAAATGTGAAACTCGACTATAATGGCGCGTTCGACTTGTATTAATCTTGTAAAGATCACATCGTCATCAGTAAAAAAGGTTTTTTCGCTTTTGTAAACGAAGGCAAACTTAGGATATTTTTAGGGTCATCAGTCACTGTTAGCATTCTATCAGCTATTATTTAATCTCCTTTGATTTTGTCACAGGCTCGGTCACGATAGCATGTACATTAGGACCTAAAACAGCATTCGGTGCTACCACAACTAATAATTTTACGGTTGTGTGACTTTGTATGAGCTGTATGTTCCCCGCTTTTGTCCTTAATAAAGATTGAAGACTTATAGACAACCCAAATCAGTCAATTAAGCAACTGTTGCATGCGGATAATATTCTCTGAAACAAGCCGAAAGGGTAATTCTGATGGTTTATCTTGAGAACCAGAAAAATAAAGGTTTTAGGCGTTCTAAACTAAACGTATCCTGGCTTAATCGTCTAAGAGCAAACCTCATTTAAAACTAATCGCGATGTGGCATTCGAAAGTAAAAAGTCCTGAAAAAAATTGGACAAATACAATTATAATTGCGGAAATACAGTCAAACAGATACAGTTTTACCAGTTCTTCGCTTTTAAATAGAGTTGAATATTAAAGAGTTAAATGAACTCGCGGTATGTTGAGACGTTAATTTTAAGAAGCCAAAGAGATGCTGAAACGATTTGATTGAGCATTTTAGAGAGGTTAAGCAGAGCATCCTAAAATCTTGAACAACAACGTTGGGAGTCAAGTGAACGCGTTAGACGGTGTATTTTTCCGGTTTGTAATTCGGGGTAGAGTATTTAACAACTTCCAGACGACGCTATATTTCTGTCGCGCTTACCTGACACTAGGAACTTTGCCGAGAAACCAAACAATTATTTCAAAATTGGGTAGATGAATTATCCGTGGTTCAAAATATTAAAATTCCGAGGAACTATTTTTATCAGATTAAGGAAGAAATCAGAGACATGCAAATTCACTGTTTTTGCGATTCTAGCTTAAAGGTATATGCTACGATAGTTTATATTAGGTACGAAACCATTAACAATCAAGTAGGCGTGGCCTGAGTTACCGCTAAATCAAGAGTTGCCCCCCTGAAAGATCTCACGTTGCCAATTTAGAGCTTATGGGTTGTCTCTTGGGTGCTAGGCTCACAAGTAATGTCAAGGAGGTGTTTAAAGAAAAATTAAAAGAAATATTTTATTGGTCAGACTCTTCAATAGCTCTAGCTTGGATTTCAGGTAGTACTAAGCAGTGGAAGCCGTTTGTCTCTAACCGCGTTTCAGAGATACAAAGTCGATCTAAAAAGAAAACTGGTATCACTGTCCAGGTATTTGTAATCCAGCGGACCTACCATCTAGGGGATTAAAGGCTAAGGAGTTAGAGAACAAGGGATTATATTGGGAGGGTCCCGCTTGGCTAAAACAACCAAAAAGTAATTGGCCGAAGAATGGTCCCACGGATGTAGATTTAGATTCCGTAGAATTAGAGCGGCGTAAAATTACACGCGCAATTCAAGTAACTCCAAAGACAGGTGTTCAAAAATTAATAGATTTAAACGCCGTATCACCGCCTATTTATTTCGATTTGCAAACAATGCTAAGAGAGGGGGAATTAAAAAAACCGAGCAAATAGAAGCGGAGGAGATAGTTAGAGCGGAAAAAATATGGGTAAAATCCATTCAAGGTCAGGAATTTGGGCAGGAAATTAGATCGTTAAGAAATGAGGAGGTAATTGATAAGACGTCAAGTATAGTTTCGTTAAGACCAATCTTAAACGAAAGTGGCATCATCTGCGCGGGGGGTCGTCTTGAAGAGTCGTCCCTATCGTACGCCGAAAAATTTCCTATGATTTTACCAAAAAACCAAAGATTGACGAAACTACTTTTAATTAGAAGTCGCAACCGTGTTTTTCATTCCAGAATCAATGATACCGTAGCCCAGATGAGGGAACGTTACTGGGTTCCTTCGGTCAGGCAGTTGGCTAGAACCATCATAAAAGACTGCATTACCTGTAAAAGACTCAAAGCGAAGTTGGGTGAGGTACCGACGGCCCCCTTGCCAAAAGATAGGATAGAAGAATCCCCCCCATTTTCAATTCTCGGAGTTGATTTTGCAGGGCCCATGTTAGCAAAAACTGAAAAGAGGGAGCAAAAGGTCTACATTTGCTTAGCCACCTGCGCTGTAACTCGCGCGGTCCACTTAGAGCTGGTACCCTCGCTTAGTACGGAAGACTTTCTCATGGCCTTTAGGAAATTAATAGCTAGGACGGGGGTGCCGTCGGTGGTTTATACCGACAGGGAGCACTAAACCCCACCGACAACGCGAAAACGTTTAAAAAGGCAAAACAGATCTAAAAGTCATTTGGCAAAAACTTGACCATACCAAATTTAAAGAATATTTTGTAACCACGAAATAAAGTGGAAATTCATTGTTGAAAGAGCTGCTTGGTACGGGGGTTGGTGGGAGCGCCTCGTGCGTTCCGTCAAGTCCTCTCTTAAAGTATGTCTTGGTCGAACCTCTTTAATTTACCCTGAATTAGAAACCATTTTATTAGAAACAGAAGCGTTAATTAATTCACGTCCCATAACATTCTGTTACAATGATATAAATGAACCGAGACCATTGACTCCGGCTGAATTTCTGGTTGGTCGAAGGTTAGTTTTAGTAATCAAAAAGTGCCAAAAAATCGCCTAGAATTAACCAAGCGGTTAAAATATCGAGAACATTTAATGGAAAGAATCTGGAAAAGATGGCGTCATGAGTATCTGTTGGAGCTCAGGTCAGCCCACCACGCGAAAAACACTGAAAAAGAAACTTTATTCAAAGTTGGTGATGTTGTGATAATTCGCGAAGATAATGTACCGCGTCATATGTGGAATTTAGGAGTTGTGCAAGAAGTTGTTGTCGGTCGCGACAATAAAATAAGGTCGTGCGTAGTAAAAACTAAAACCGGAAGTAGTATCAGACGAGCAATTCAGCACTTGTGCAATTTCGAAATCAATGACAATTAGACGCGTAATGTATACCGGTTAATATTATCATATTAACAGGGGGAGTGTTAAAATTTAAAATAGTTAATTACGCGTTTTTAGATTGTAAGTGAAATAATTAAATTAATTAGTGTAAAAATTGTATTGTATGACTGTAGATTTTAAGTGTATTAACCTTTGTAAAAATAATAGTGTTGTATATAATATTTCGATTGTTGTAAATAGGCCTAAAAATATTCCATTTTTGTTGTAAAGAAAATAACTTTTACTTCAGAGAGGATTTCCTCTCTGAAGGTCGTACATTGTATGTCATGTTTCAAATGTATTGTGTGTACGAGAGTGTGGAAAACCCAAAGATAATTCCGCTGTCCATCCTAGAAGTCGTGGGAGTAGGGGTACGTGGTCAGCTTGTCGCCTGTCTAAATTTTCCAGGCATTGCCCGGCCACTTATCCCCCTCCCCCCCCCCATTTGAAAAGAGGGGCCCTTTCCGAAGGGTAAAAAGCCCTGTAGAACCAAGAAATCAACCAGAATCGAATAAGCTTTCGAACTCGAAGTCCTTAGCTGTAATTCTGCCAAAGCAGATAGTCATTTCCTTCAGAAATAATAAAGTATTAAAGTTGTTCGGTTACCAAAAAATGTTGTATTTTTTACATTAACTTCGTTAAGCAAGGGTTCCTACTGTTTCAGTCCGGTAGGAAACTTAAATTAGCTCTCCCCTAAGACCAAATCGCCTAATATCACGAAAGAAATTCTTCAGTCTCGTTATATTTATACTTTTTCTCTCTCTTATACATCGAGGTCTCTCACACTTCGACTCTCTCTCTACTCTAACTTGATCGTTCACTATTCATACATCGCACCTCTCTCTCATACTTCTACTCTCTCTCTCTCTACTCTAACTTGGTCGTTCGCTATTCATACATCCATAGTTTCCTTAGCTTTCTCTCTAGCTTCATATCAAATCAAAACTTTGTACCGCGCGCTTTTGACGCCGACTATATTTGGCCAAGTTAAGTGAGAACTTGACCAACTAAAAAACTATTCTTTTATTGTTACAGGGTGTTTGGAAATTAAATTTGAAGAATGAGAATCTACGTGAGATCAGAAGATTTAGCAATTCGAGTTACGTGATTTTCCCCACTTCTGAAAGGTATTCTAAGGGGAGTAGACGGAAATTTCGTGCCTTTTCTAAAAGACGGTTTTGGTGGGAAATCTCGAATAAATTGGGACATGGCAGTAGTACGTCACAGTCACGTGACCAATAATATACAGAAAACAAAAAGTATACCACAATGGCCGCCAGTGCCGGGAGTAGTGGCTCACTCCTGTAATCCCAGGCGTCCGGGAGGCAGAGTTTGTGGATGGCCGTGTGAGGACGACCACCAATCCCCCAACGGGTGGTCGGAATACTTCAGCCACGGGTGTCCCCACCCCTGTCCCCACGTATCCCCCCGTTGGCGTGGCCGTTCCACATATCTCGCCCTGATTAATCAGATGGTGTCTTCGCCGGGCTCGCGGTCTTCTCAGACTCAATCAGCCCTTTCTTCTTTGAATTAAAAAAAATGGCCGTCATTGTCAAAGCTACGAGCTGACATTTCCTTATACAATGTTTAATAAAGTGTTGTCTTGTGTTGAAACTATGGAATCTATTTTAATCACTATTGAATTGTTTTTGTAAGGAGACGGCATTATTTTGAAAGTCAGGTATAGTCAAAATGAAAATGGGACTATATTTCGTAGTTTGCTAAATGAGTCAATAATAAACCCTTTTCGGGGGAAAGTATCCTACGAGAATTTTTTTTAAACATACTTTTATCGCGTTAAAATTCGCGGAGGTGCACAATTTCCCGCGGCCCGTACGCACCAACGTATTACTTGAACTTGTCGAACTTTATTTTGAGGAATAAACTTGAGTAGAGTAGTGAAGCAATTACTTGAAATGCATGTTATATCACTTACGGAGAGCGTTTATCCCTACTAAATTTTAGTTAAAGCTCTTTCACTTATTTAACCGTTCTGTGTGACCGCCGAGCGAAAGAAGGAACCCCCTAAAATGATGTCTGCTGGCGCCCATGCTAGGTATTTGTCAAAAACCAAATATTTCGGTTTTTAGAAACCTTTTGTCAAATCGAATTTAAAAAATGACGAAAGAATTCGACCAAATACCTCTAGGTTTAAAAATTCCAACTAAATGGACAATTTATCACAATATTCTACCAAATATCAAAGATTTAGCTTAAGGAGTGTCCATCGACTATGAAAGGGTATTTAAGAGGTGGTAAATAACAAAATGTTATAAAAGTTGTTAAATAATGGTTATTAACATTACAGCATAAATTGGGAAAAGTGGTAAATAATGGTAGATAACGTTATGGAATAGGTTTAATCCCTAATACTTGTTAGCGCCATCAATCGGAGGATGTTATTAAAACATTTCCCCACTGACTTTTCCCCCTCCAACTTACGAAACGTACGTGCTACTAACATTTTTGATATTATTTTAATACGTCGTTTCCATTGGCTTAGGCTCTGGGTTACTAAGAATTTACAACGGTCCTCGAATGACTTAGTCTTTGTAAGTGCCAAGTAACAACGCGGCCCGCGAAATCGCCGCTGTTTGATGAACGAGCCAAGACCCTTTGAAAATTAAAACGCCAGTGTCAGAAGACCATGAACTTCTACAAATATAAAAAAACTTACTTTAAATTATTGAATCGGGATTTAAAAATCAGAATTATAAACATTCGCTTCATTTTCAAAGTTCATATTTTTATATATGAAACTTAAACGCGTTTACGATAGTTAGTATCGCCATTAGAACTAACCGGCATTTACCGGCGAAACGTTTAGGAAGAGAATAGTGTCCTCTTCCAAAACTTTCGATTACGCAATCACTATGTCATAGATTATCATTCAATATATATCGTTAAGTATTACGGGACTTAGGCTATAAGTAATATCGTAAGCTAAAGAAATTTCATACAAACCAAAGGTAAAGCTACGGAAGATAAAAGCTTTTTGTAAGGATATAGTTTTTTTTTGCTAAAATTATTTAATTCCAATTCTATAAAGTTACCTTGTCCTTTGATTATTTAATCTTAGTTAAAAACGTTAGGCCAATTGCTCATTCTTGATTTAGGGCATTTTAAGAAACACTGCGAGTGAACGCTACATGAAACATTTTAGCGCCTTCTCTCAAACACTGCAAAAGTTGCAACGCTCACGGGCGAAAATTTGATGGGAATGCCAAATAATTTAAAACCAAATCAAATAGTAAAAATTTATGTTTTTGAGCGCTGCGCCCATGATTGAGATTAATTTATTCAAAGACATAACATACAACAAGGGCTATAAGTCGCTTGATGACTTGGCCCTTAAAAATAAAAATATGTAAACTTCGAAACCTGAAAAGACAGCAAATAAAATTGAAATTGAAATTGAAATTGAATTACAAAAAAGAAGACTTTAGAAGCCATAGAGATATTCCCCATGGGAGGTGCCGGGCTTGAAAATGTTCAACACCGACGCGGCATAGTATACACTCTTTTTCCCGGTATTGTCTGAGCGCGTCCATGTTTGGTGCTCCCCCTTTCAGCCCCATCCTCCATTACGGATACCCAAAGAGTGGATGCTAGACTCCCCGCTGAGGGCAGAAGCTATGGCCGACGAGCGGGAGGCAATTAAGAGGGGTAAAATAAAGGTGCGAAAAAGAGTGTATTGCCCCAAAGAATATAAAGCCCCAGGAATGGAAAGTATATAGGCTTAATAGCAGGGTTGGCAAAATCCTTGTTTTTTTCAAAAAGAACAAAAACAATGTTTTTTATTGTTTTAAACAAGATTCATTGTTTTAAACTGTTTTTAAATCAAACATTAAAAAACACATAATAAACAATAAAAAACTATGTTTAAAACACGTTTTAAACTATTCATTATACTTATGAATCAGACTCACGAGTAAACTCATTTAAAGAAATATTACGTATCATTAAACGTATTATCATAAGTGACCTAATTACCCTAAGTGTGTCAATAAGATGAATTTTTCAATGATACCTTGTTTAACGAAAGTGACGTAAATGACGTCATGATTTCCAGTGACGAAATTTGCGAGTCCTACGTTTCTTTGGTCTTTATAGAACCAGCTCTAATTGAAGATTTTCTGTGGGAAAGGCTCCTATTGGCACACTTAGGGTAATTATGCCACTTATGGTATTATAAATAAACTCACAGGGCGAAGATCCAAAGAGTACACGCTTATTTAAACTAGCCAAGAATTTCGCTAAGCGTTGTTGACCAACCATTGACGGGCCATGACGGCCTAAGGGTTTTCGATGCCCCACGCAAATACTACCTAACCTGTAGTAGAGTTTTCAATATAGCTATCATCCTGGAATTTTTGGTCGCATAGTACTAAGAAAGGGAAAATAGCTAGTTATCCACACATGGTTTTTAGTTTTGGTTTACTGAAATGTGCCCGTCTGCAGTCATAAATCATCACAAATAAACAATGTTATAAAAATAAGAACTTAGATACCTCTATAATCTTAAAACTTCCATCACTTCATAAAATTTCAAAAAAATCGACCGAATCCCTTAATTTTTATCTAGGAGTGCTGCCTAGTTGGTTTTAACCCGATCTGTCCAGACCGGCCGTGTTTCTTATCTCGTGCATAGGTAGGGTCCCAAGTAGATGTATATATTGGCCGCTATATACATACTATTTAAACAAAAAGACAAAATTCAATGCGTTCGTAGGGTTATGCACTGGTAGGAAATTTATGAAATCATATCGAGCCCTTTCAGTCGCTCTTTTCAGATAATCTTAAAATCCAACTAGCCGTTATCAATACAATTTACCTTTCTTAGAGCCTTGGAATGGTTTTTTCTACCTTTTCCCTCATATTGAATAACCAAAATATTACAAAAAAACAATGAAACTTTACCTTATAAAAAACATGTTTAAAACAGATAGTTTAAAACGTTTAAAACAAATTGGTGTTTGTTTAAAATATTTGTTTTAAACGTGTTTTAAACACTTGTTTTAAACATTTTGTTTAAAACTTGCCAACCTTGCTTAATAGTGGTTTTTTTTTGGCCTCCCGTTTCTATAGGCAAACTCTCCTTCGTTAGCTATTTCCGGTTTGATATAATTTTCATTCAGTAGGAAGAAGTTAAGAAGCTGCAATGGGGAAAAATTGCCTTTATGGCCCATGTAAATCTAAAGAGAACAGGAAAACTAAAAGCGTAAATGGAGCACCTGGAGTTTTTTTTATCAAATTTCCTTCACCAAAAACTGATCTTGAGAGATGTAAGAAATGGATATTGGCCTGTGGTAGGGAATATCTTTCTGATTCAAAAATCAGTTCATCAAGCCACATTTGTTCAAGGGATTTTCACGGCTTCCAAGGGCCAACCCCTGAACACCCAGATCCAATTCCACTTTTTAATGTTTTGACTCCAAAAATGTTTTTAACACCAACCTTGGGGAACATCCACTCTTCTGAAACACCAACATCGTCAAACCAAATAGATGACCACCATTTAGACGAAAAGAACTATTCATCGAAATTAACAACAATAATACTAGGACTGAGAGATTAAATGTAAGTAGTTAGGCTACCCACGGCTCCAAGCACACGCTCCTTCCAAGCAGAGTGCAAACAGAAGGAGCTTAAGCAGAAAATAGCCGCAGTGCTTTTCGTTAGTTTGTCCAAATATCTAACTCTTCTATTACCATTTATAGGTAATAGAATTGTTAGTGACGGAGCAGCCACAAATCGAAAATTCTTTCGGACATGCCACACTAATTTTGAAGGAGAAAATGCCAAAGTGCCATATTTTACCCCTAATATATACTCTCTTGATCAGGATCGCCCAATTTTCTTTTTATCTGATGCTCCTCATTTAATGAAGGCAGTAAGAAATGCCTTGTTTTCTTTCACTCGAAAGATGTGGAAAAATGGAGAGTCAATCAATGCAAAAGTTATTTTTAAGCTATATTACAAACTACTTAGAGACAAAGGAGAGTTTAAACATTTACCAAAATTAACATACTCTCATGTTTTTTTGAGCGCACAGTCAAAAATGAAGGTAATAGTTGTGATAATCTTACAGAATCAGTGATAAAAAACTTACCTTTAATTTTTTCCTAAGGTATCTTACGCAACGCAGGTTTTAAGCGAATCTGTAGCGGCCTGCATTGAAACGGTGTTTAAAAAAGAACGGGAAAGCTATAAAGAAACAGTCCAATTCCTTAGAACTTTCAACAAATTTTTCGACCTGTGTAACGTCAAGAACTGTTCAGAAGCAGCTCGCAATTTAAAAGAAAATAAAGCTCCTTATCGTGCAGCGGATGACAAAAGATTAAAGGTATTTTATTTTTTTTAAATGTAGTAATATACTGGCATAAAGCTCACTTTTTGTTTAATGATTTTTCTTCGTTAGTGGTTGGAAGTAGACTTTTTGAATTATTTGAACAACTGGGAAAAAGAAGTAATGAGCAGACCCGGGGAATATTCTAAATCAGAGAGACAAAACATGCTGCTTACACGTGAAACTATTGAGGGGCTAAAAATGACAGGTACGCTTAGATGATTCGGAACTACTTATAATTTTTATCTGAATTTGGTTTTTTACTCTAAATGCGTAGCTCTCTCAACATCAGCGATTGTTCGATTCCTATTCGAGAAGGGAGCAACTTTTGTTTTAACCCAACACTTAAACCAAGATATTTTGGAACAAGAGTTTGGACGTCACCGGGCTGCGGGTGGAAGGAACAATAATCCATCAGTATGGCAGTATCAATGGAATATTGATAAATTAAAATCATTAAAAGGACTAGTATTAGAAGCAATTGGTGGAAATACAGAAATAGATTTGTAACAGTAGATTTAATTTTAAGTTTCCAATTTTTTTAAATCACCATATAGATTATTTACATGTACTGTAAAAATAAATCGGCGTCGGGATCTCCATTTAAAAAGCTAAAATCTTCATTATTTGTACTAGTAGGTGGTTGACTTAATCCTGGACTCAACGGTCTTAAATTAGATGATTTTGTTTTAAGGGGCTTTATATTTTTTGTCGGCGAATTTTCTTTTCCAGGTTTAATTTTTATCAATTTGGTCCCTTGCTTGGTATTTTCTTTCAGCGCTTTTCTTAATGCCAATTTCCTCCTAATTGATTCTTTTGTTTGGAATTGGTATTCTTGCTTTATATATTTCACAAGTACTTTTCCCCTTGTGTTAATAAAAATATCTACCAACTTATGGAACCATTTCTGAAATTCGTCTTCTCCATTAGTTAACCTAGCCCATTCATTTTTCAGATCAGAGTCTTGCTTTATAGCTTCTATTGTAAACAGTGTACGTGTAAACGTTATCACAAAATGTCTTTATCTTTTGGAATAACAAAAAACATTCTTCAGTTGGCATTATTAATTTGCCTCTATCAAGAGCGCGAGTCCACTCTTCCCAACTTTCAGCGGAACTTTCCTCGGAACTCATATCACAATAATTCTTTAGTAAAGCTTTTAATATAATAGGTGAGCATTTTTGTTGACTTAAGGGGGAATTCATAAACGTTGTACGCAAATAATTTGCGTACAACGCTAATGTTAAAAAATAGGCGTCGTACGCAAACAAATTGCAAGCGACCGCAAGTTGGAATTCATAAACGTTTGACATCTGCAAAACGCAAAAAACGACGTAAAAATTCTGCGGACGACGGAGACCATCTGCAAGTCCGAAAATACCGCTGCTAGATGGAGGGAGTGTGTGTGTCAAGCAGAGAGAGAAAGTTTTGTTAAAGTTTTAACTTTTTTATTCTCTTTATAAATGGAGTTGCTTGAAGTTTTGACCTGTGCAGAGATCCCCAATCTTAAACGTGAACGTGTTTTCCGTGATAGAACAAATCCTTTAGAATTTCCTGATCATATTTTTATTAAGTGTTATCGTTTACCAATAAATGAAATTTTAGAGATATGTGATATGCTTAGAATTTCGTTAGAACACCCAACAAAGAGAAACATGGCTCTATCTGTTGAAACCCAGGCAAGTTTAATTTTATTAAATTTTTGGAACTTGATAAGAAGTGAATTCCAAAATTATTCATATTTTTAGGTTTCGATTGCAATTTCATATTTAGCCACGGGGAGCTTTCAACATGTCGTAGGAAGAGACATTTACCATCAAGTCTCACAACCAACTGTTTGCAGAGTACTTGCGAGGTTTTTGGATGCAATGTTGCCTCACATCCGGACTTTCATTTGGTTTCCAACAACGAAGGAAGATCAACAGAAAAAGAAACTAGACTTTTTACGGAAAAAAAGATTTCCAGGTGTTGTTGGAATTATCGATGGCACTCACATTAATATTTTGAAGCCAAATGTAGAAAATTCTAATGTTTATCGGAATCGTAAAGGAAAATATTCCATTATAATTGAAAAACGGTTATTTAATTAAATATAAGCTATTCGAAATATAACTCTTTTTAGATAGTAGATGCCAATCGTGTTGTTGAAGACATTGTTGCCATGTGGCCAGGTTCGTGTCATGATTCTATGATATGGCGTAATTGTGGTGTTAGAAACGGTCTACAAACTGGTGAGATTGACAACAATGCCCGAATTCTTGGTGATAGCGGGTATCCTTTGGAACCATGGCTTCTTGTGCCTTTTTTAAAACCAAATAACGCGAAAGAGCAATATTTTAATAAGCGCCTTCGTAAAGCTCGTGTGACTGTTGAAAATTCTATTGGAGTTTTGAAAAGTCGTTTTCGTGCATTGGATGATACTGGTGGAAGTTTGATTTATCAGCCGGAGAAGGTTTGCAAAATGGTCACAGTAGGTGCTATGTTGAACAATATTGCTCTACGTTTGAAATTACCCCTTCCTGATGATGAAGTTGACCCAGAATCTGATGATAATACTGATGATGATCATGATACAGATGATGAAAATGAGTGGTTTCCGCCTGAAGTTGCTAGTGATGCTCAACTTACCAGGATGGGTTTTGAACTTCGCAAACAATTAACAGAAAATTTATTTAGGCTTAACCGAAGAAAGTAGAGAAAATGTAAATTTTTTCCCAAAACTCAAGTTTTATTTATACTTGTATTAAAAGTTAGAAATGAACACTGAAAATGTAATAATAATAAAAACTTAATAAAAACAGCATGTTTTATCTATTTGAAACTATTTCAGAAACTGAAAACAAGTTTACTTATGGGATCTTAGTGGCACAGTTTGACAGGGATCTTTGCACTCGTCAAAGCAAACTTGAATTCCAGAGGCTTTGCCTTGCAACTCTAATTCAAATTTTTTTATATTAACCAAACTTCCCAAATGCATGCCAATGTTTCTAAGTGACTGGTTCATTTCTTCAAATTTACCACTTTGTATTTGAACCTGGTTTGACATATTTATTAGTTAAGTGTTTATTGTTGTGAAGTGATTGTCTATCAGCTCCATCAATTGTTTTACTGTTTCTTTGGTACCTTCTTGATTTTGCAAAACTTTCTTCACGACAGAAGGAGCTAAGTAAGGTTTCATTTGTTTGTTTGTCATAGTAAAACAATTGGAAGGACTCAGAGTTTGCAAACCAGAATTGTTTTCAGTAGGCCTAGAAGCTTGGTGTCTAACTGGTGAGAGATTGGTTGAAATGGGTGTAAGAGATCGAATAGGGGTTATAGAAACTGGTGTAATTGGAGTTCCATTAGTTGGTTGGCTAAGAAACGTTGGAACTGGGGATTCATGAGATCTAGGAACTTCTCGCTCTTCCTGGTGATAGCGAGACTGTGCTAAGCTAACTCTGTTTGAACTATTAGAAGAATAAAATTTGTATGTATTTTTTTGGTTCAATGCTGGGGTTAGAATAGACTGGGAACTTGACTTCACGCAAGTTTGATTTGAGGAAAATAAATTTCCTAAGATAAATATAAAGAAAACAATTAGTTTTCGAAATTATTCAAGACAGGTAGTAAGATTACCAGATTCAAAAGTAAAGGAGTCAAACTGATTTAGATGCGGAGGAGATGGATTGTCTGTGAATAGTTCCTTCCTTGTTAAGTTTACAGATTTATTTTTTTTAACACTTGCTTTGTCTTGATTTTGCCTAGAACGTGAACCCTTACTGTCTCGCGTTTGACTCTTTTGAGTTTGATTTCGGGAAATCACATTTCCTAAGAAATATATATAAAAACAATTAGTTTTCAAATGAAACCGAAATCATTCAAGACTGGTTGTAAGATTACCAGATTCAGAAGTAATGGAATCAAACTGATGTAGCTGAGGAGGTGATGGACTGTCTGCAAATAATTCCTTCCTTGTGAACTTTACAGGTTTATTTTTTTTAACGATTGCTTTGCATTGATTTTGCATGGAACGTGAACGCTTCCTTTCTTGGTTTTGACTCTTTTGAGTTACATTTTTAAGAACCACACCAGAATGACCAGGTTTGACCGAGTTATTTTTAGCCTGAAAAATGTAAACCATTAACAAAAATTACAAACCTTTTTGTTAAAAAATATTACCTCTTTTTCAGCTGCAGGTTTCAAATATTTGTTGTGGCAAGCTACTCCCCCCGTTGCAAAAGAGTCAACTCCTTTTATTCCAAATACTGAATCTTTTCCCATAAGATCTAATACTTTATTTTCAAGCTCAGTTAGTGGCTTGGCCTTTGATTTTCCTCCACCTGTTTGAATTCGATCCTGACTGACAAGCTGAGCTTTCTTTTTTGTTCTTGTCTTCAGATCATTCCATTTGTTCCTAGTATTCTTTCCAGTTCTTTTAACTCCCAAACCTTCAGCGGTTATTATTAGGCCTACTTCTGCCCAAGCTTCTTTTAAATCCAAATTAGTCTCATATTTTCCATTTGGTTTTAATTCCCCTCTCACTAGTTCTTTTCTACTTTCCAAGCATCTTATTAGTACTTCCAACTCTTTTGGATGCCGATTTTGTTTCCTCGTCGGATGACATTTTTAAGGGAAAAACGCGTTACTAAAAACAAAGCGCGCCGCCCGCTTTTAACCGAACTTGGATCGTCTGCTACAGCCTCTCTTCTGATTGGTCAAATACGATTTCCGGTTTTTTTTTAAAGTAAAAATTTGCAGAACGCATTTTTTGTTATATGAATTCGCGTTGTATGCAATATTTTTCGTCGTCCGCAAAATTCGTCGTACGCAATATTTTTGCGTACGACGTTTATGAATTCCCCCTTAAGTCTTTTTAAAACAAATCCAGCGACATAATATAATACGTCAAGGTTTTATTTTCGTGTGCAATCCCTGTTTTCGAAAAATTCTTTGGAAAGATGTAGCTCATCTCTTAACTGGTCTTCTTTTTCCTTCTTCTTAATACTTTTCATCACAGACTCCTTGACGCCAATTCTTAACTCGACCATTAATTTCTGGAAAAACACTTGCAAAATCATGCTAACACAAAACTTTTTGGAGGTACAAGTAATGTTTTGAAATGTATGAAACGCTCCAAAACTGGTTTTTAACTTGCAACGAACATCTTCGTCTAGGCACATTTTGTGTGTTTGCATGAAATAATCCTCACGTGATTTACTGGCCAGGAGATCCTTCGTAATAAGTGAATCAAGAACATTCTTCACTTCTAAGTATATTGCATGATATTTATCCTCCTTTAATTTATTTCAGTCCCTTAAGAACACACTAGCCTCCAAATGGCAATAACTTTCCAAATCATTTTCAATGTGGTCTAGTGTTTTTTTTCCATGTAATATCACAAGTACTTGAATCTATTTAAGTAGAAAATTTCTTATTTCAATATTTGTTGTTTAAAACAAAATATGAAATTATAACGTTTACCTTTTCTTTCTCTGTTCGCCATAATTTCCACCAAAGCTTTGCGCAATTGAAGGGCCTTAACCGAAGCAGAGTACGTGCAGACGATAATTTCTCTCGCCGGAAGTAGCTAACGTAGGTTAGCGAGCGGCCAATAATATCACACTTTCCATTCCTGGGCTTTATATTCTTTGATTGCCCCGTTGAATCGCGAGCTCGATTCGTTGAGTCAAATTTCCCGATGAACCCCCCCCCCCCCCCCCGGATACGACGACCAATGGAATGGTCCAAGGCCAAACTATCGCGGCTGAGAGAGCCGAGACATTTCGCAACCACCGCTTTAAACCGATATATGTTTTCAAGCCCATAATAAAAATCGATTCGTCGGTGCGAATAGTAAACCCGAAATTTAACGACATAGTTTAGTCGAATCAAATAGTGGAAAATATCTTGCACGGTCCTACTTCAAGGTCGTTTGACGTCGACTTCGCGCTTTAGACATGGTCAGCTTACAAAATTGGCTCTGTCCGGAAAACTAATGGTGTTAGAAAACAAATTATCGAAGGTAGAGATTAGCTCACTTGTCAGACTAAATGTGTGACAACGCCCGCCTGTCGCAATAAAATGTCTGAGTTACACAAAAAAATCGGGTCAAGATAAACGTTTCTTCGCTTAGTCATTATATTGCAAAGATACATTTTTATGTTGAAAGGTTTTGTTTTGAGCCTGAGGGGCTACTCTCGAATTCGTGGCCCTGGGCCCTGGCCCAACGGGCTCAATGGGAAAGACGGCACTGCATTAGCAGTTATACTACAGTGCTACGGGAATAAATTAACCTTAGTTTGTATAATCAAATCAATATGTGTACCTGATTACGTGCCATATTATTATCTCTGCTACAGCTAGAACTTTTAACTTCGCCCACGTGGAAGGGAACTAATATAGTAAAGCTAGGTAATAGTAGTTGTAGGGAGCTATCGGTTAGCTCGCGTGGCATGAAGGGCGGGCCACCACCCTTCTGCGCCCTTAAACCCGGCCACTTAGTAAAAGGCTTTATAAGTTGCAAGAGGACTTAGGCCTGTAGTGGTGACTTACTTGGGTATTAGCTTAGCTGATTATTATTAATATTTAAGGTACACGAAAGGAAATAATATACTTTGTAAGTTGGAATTAACTAATTATAATAAGTTAATCGGATATATTTTATTGATTTAGTTTACTTGCTTTGATATTTTTCTAGGGGTACAATGATATTTTTAAGGGGGCACAGATAATAATTTTTGAGGGTTGCGATGGGACCTGAATGGGTGGAAGTACGTATCCGTGCAAGACTAGTGCGAAATTAAACGAATGCTCTACTCCCCTTATATTATCGCTTATATTCGCCTAGTACTTGCAAAATGGTTGCAAAATCGTTATACTTGACTTTTGAAAGACGCGGTGGAAAAAGTGGATAATTTTATTTTCGATTTCTTTCAAAAGTCCTCTCAGGTAAATTCTCATTCTTCAAATTTAATTTCCAAACACCCTGTACAATAAAATACGGCTGAGACAGAATAGTTTTTCAGTTGGTCAAGTTCTCACTTAAATTGGCCCAATATAAAAGTCAAAATTTTCACTATAAGTTGCAATGGACTGCTGACATATAGGGCACTCTGAATGTTTATTAGTTTTACTGATATCGGCAGATTTCCGAGGATAGCCAGAGTTCCTACACAGTACTGATGAGCCCCAAAAGGGCGAAACCGGTCTACTGTTGGATACTCTGGGCTAAATTTTGACTTTTGATATAAATATCTTAACGTTGAAATTCAACGGAAGCCCAAGCGTAAAAGATGTCTGCTGGATAGCGACCGCCATGCAATAATTGGTGAAGAATTTCACTATAAGTTGCAAAGGACTGCTGACATATAGGGCACTCTGAATGTTTATTAATCTTGAAGTGATTTTGTATTTATCAATAATCTGGAAGTGATTTTGTATTTCTCAATAATCTTGAAGTGATTTTGTATTTCTCAATAATCTTGAAGTGATTTTGTATTTCTCAATAATCTTGAAGTGATTTTGTATTTCTCAATAATCTTGAAGTGATTTTGTATTTCTCAATAATCTTGAAGTGATTTTGTATTTCTCAATAATCTTGAAGTGATTTTGTATTTCTCAATAATCTTGAAGTGATTTTGTATTTTCAATTAAATTGAAGTGATTTTGTATTTTCCATAATCTTGAAGTTATTTTGTATTTTCCATAATCTTGAAGTGATTTTGTATTTTCAATCAAATTGAAGTTATTTTGTGTTTTCCATAATATTAAAGTGATTTTGTAAATTTTTTTTAAAACTGATCTCTTCGCAACTTCGTATATGGCTTCTTTGTCTTCAGCATGTACGTCCACTCAGGCCTTATTACGGAACAAGGCCAAATACTGCGGTCTATATAGAATTGGTACATGTTTAAAGCGCTCCCCATTGAAACTCGTCTACCAACGTTGGGTTCGGCTCTCGTTCACTCCATGAAGCAACTGGGAAACCACGGTTGGTTTAATCTTTACTTTGGAGAATCGCCAGAGCCATTCGGCAATGAAGCCTCCTTATTGAAAACTTATTAACCTGTTTTTATTATTTTGTGTATTTTTCGTATAATAAAGTTTTTCACATCTTTTAAAAAATATATTTGGTATTTTTACTAATCCGGCAATGATTCGTATTTTTAATAAACCTGCAGTCATTTTTTAAAATCCTTCTGAGATTTTGTATTTTACAAAACCACGAATAAAAATCCAGTCATTCCTTGATAAAATGCCCAATGTTTTTATATTTTGAAAAACGACCCTCAATTTTTAAAAAATTATAATTAAAAAACAAAATTCACAAATCCACAAAATTGAATTGAAAAATATAGAAAATATTTCGAATAATTTCACAATCCTTCAAATTAAAAAGTAGACTCCCCAATTACACCAAAAATACAAATCAATGGAATATTTACAAGTGCATTACCATTTTTAAACACCCAGTTAAAAATTCGACTGAATGTAGAATCACTATTTTCAAGTCTGATACAAATTGTCATCTACAAAGTCTACAATTTTTTTTAGTTTATAGTTAGGTATATGATCGAGCAGAGTAAATATAAAATGTGTAAAGACGTCGCCTTCTTCTTAGCTCAAAAAATAACGAATTATGCGAAACGTCTGTAAATGAAATCAATGATTTTGGCTGGTACCCATGAACCCACCGACCGGAGTACATATTGACCTAAAAAAGACAAATTATCCACCCTACTTTCTTTGCGGGTTACATAGTGATAAAAATTCGGTTCCTACCTCTAAAAAACTAATGTTTCTATTTGGATTTAACGTTTTACGAGACACAACATAAATGAAAAAGGCCTATTTTGCATTAAAAATTGCCTATTCGGAAATATTGACACCTGGACAACAGCGTGGCGCTACAGTCGATCCAGTCTATCGTCACCTCGCGAGTGGTCACTACGCCAGTTTCCTTCGACCTGCATTAGTCGGTCATTTTCCACATCGCTCCCATTTCAATTCGGCCGATTGATTAAGGTAACCACGAGTTCATCAACTTGTTAATGCGTGAATTTCATATTAAAATTCGAGGATAAAATAAGCGTAAGTGTTTCTAGCAACAAACAGCAGTGTTCTCAAACATGGACAGAGTAACGCGTCTGTCATTCCAGAAGTTGGGAACCAGGTTGGCTTTAAAGACTTCTATCAATTTGGTAAGTTCTTTAATTGAAATTCCAATCGAGTTACATAACGTTGCTTGCAAACACTTGATGGAGTTCATGTTGAAACTTCTAATGCCCTAGTTCTACTCTCGAAAATATAAGAACTGGAGCACAACATTTTAAACAGCCTCGGATCTATGGAATTGAGTCAGTTAAACGAAGTCGTAGTAACGCTTACGCGATGAATAATTTTTCGCTTTTTGGTTTTACTGTAAAATCTAATTCTATTAATCTATTTATCTCTATAATTGCTACGTATATTATAAGGCCCTTGCTATTAGAGATGGTAATTAATCTACTCAATTTTTCGAAAAACGTTCTTTACTTTAGAGCTTGTTCCCATCTATAATTTATTAATGGCACATGAAGCTGAATTCAATAAACGATAACGTCGTCAGAGAACCATTGAAGAGTATTATAATTCGACAACTTATACTCTTCTTAGTGAACTTTAACCTTAATTATATATCCCTTGTAAAATAAGTTGTAAAAAATGACAATAATTAAAGTTATTGTCGAGTTAAAGAACGAACCAATCAAAGCGAGGGTACTTTTATGTCCCGCCTTTGGGTTTAAATGTAGCTCTAGTATCTTGTGTTTATTTATAAATCTGTTGGATGGCCAACTGTGAGACGTAGGCCTAATTTTATTATGTCGTGTCTTGCAAATTCTCAAACAAGTATTAAGATGTTCACTTGAAATACTGAAATCAAGAAAACCAAATAATTGGCCATCCTCGGGTGGGTGTCTATTTCGGGTAAGGCTTATTTCCAAAGCGGGTTTCTACCAATCATTTAAAGTTCGACCCTCATGTGACCTGTCGACAACCAGGAGGCGTTACGAAGAAGTTAACACTCCTAATAATTTATTAATACTACATTTATCAATATTTATGATCTATTATACATGACAATTGGGGTGACACCATACGTTACCGCACTGGGTGGCAATAACCTCTGTGACGCTATTGACTCCATACTTTGAAAAAATATATCATCAAATTTAAACCTGAAATTTTATTATTTAAAGCGCTTATATCGTCTCCAGAGGTATTTGACGAATAAATTTTACAAACAATTCGTACTAAACATTTTGAACGTTGACGGGTTGATCTAAACTCGAATTTAACTGGCAATAAAATAAAAGATTATCTAAAAGGTTTTTCCGGGTCACGATTTTATATTAAAAAGGCGGTTGGTAGGAAGGTCAAATGCGTGAGAGAGGCCACGAGTGGCAAGACTTCTTACTTCTGGTTCCTTTTAACTCCGGTGACTTATGTGCATTTCAGCCATTGGGATTGATCATGGCGACATTATCCCGTCAGGCTCTGTGGCTCCATTACCCGAATTCTGATCCTCGCTTGTTGCACCACTACAACGCCGCTCTCCTTTGCATGAGCCTGGGTACTGTTATCATATTTGCCACTGTAATAGAAGTTTTTTTGGTGAAATTCGGAATAAGGTGTTACAAACGTGTCATAAAAACGGTGAGTATCGCGACAGAACCACGGGCGGCTCCGGCAGGGATGGGAGGTTGCAAAAAATTATCTTGGGTTGGAATAAAGTCTCCATTAGACGCATCAATAAATCGTCCTCCCAATAAATCGCCAAGAAGTAAAATTTCAGAGAGCCAGGACCTGAAAGTCATTGCTTGTTAAAATAATTTAAATTCTTCACCTTTACGGCGGCAACAAGCGTTCCCCGTGGCGTACCCTTTTAACCAGATAGCTTTTTTGACATATTAAGGCTTGGCAAAAACACTTTTTGTTTACAGGTGAAAAGTTTCCATTATTTCCACAAGCACTATATAGACAATACCTTGCGGGCCCTGGCTCTCTAGAGATATTACTTCTTGGCGATTTCCTGGGAGGATGATTTATTGAAGCGCCTTATTACCCTTCCCTGGAGCTCCGACTGCTGCGGACAGTTTATTTAATAAGATATATCCTCACATTAAGGTTTCGAGGTTGTCACTGGTCTTTGCATGCCTCATTGCGGTTACGGGAGTTTCAACTATGATAATCGCTCACGCGGTAGGTCATTGTACTGTTTGTCTAAAAACCATTTGGTTTTTTGTAACTATTAATATGTTGACTGTGATGTTGCCCTCTAAACACCAACATATTTTATTAATATAATTTAAAATCTTGGTTTTGATTTGAATTAATTTAGTTTTGACCAATTACATTGAGAGAAACTCGCCACCAAAGCTGGTTTAGAGAAAGTGTCACCGTTGCTTTATTACTAGAAAAGTATGCATCTGCAGATGCATACTTATGTTATTGGCTTGAAACTTGCGTACCTTTCTTAAGTATTGTTTGTGAAACTATTCCACCTTTAAAAAAAATTAGGTTATTATTGATCCCAAAGTATATAAATATGGTATTATTTAACTCTTCTGGATACGTAACGCTTAAAAACGATAAATATGTAAATTACTGTTAACTTAAGATATGCTAATGGGTAAGGATGGTACACTATTTACCAAACTCTTTTATCCAAGATAATTATTTTTCGATAAAATGTAGTTCCACCTAGAAATGGCATTTCGTTAATCTCTCTCAATATTTTCAATTTAACTAATAATTTAGTGCTGTTGAATTAAAATTGAATTTAACGAATAAAATGTCATCATTAAAAATAGTTAACTTTATCATGTATTTAGTCAAAATACTTTTAACCATGTCCCGACAGATGCCATTTTTGGCTCAATTTAATTGCGAGTTCATGTTTCTGTAAACTGGTCGACTCATGGGTTCTCAGTAGCCTGTATATATATATATTTTGATAATGGTAATAACTGATTAGATTCCTTCCCTTTGATTAACAGTGCCAAGATCTTACCAGAGAGGTTGGTGTGCGGCAATGCATGGTAAATGGTTATTGATTATTATATTTCGTTAATTTATCTTAACTAAAAAAGGCTTTGTTTCAGCAAGGGACGGATGTGCCTCTGATGGACAACGCCGCTATCAACAGGTTAAAGAAGGAGTGCCGAGCTCGCACGTGGGATTATTTGACCATTTGCGGCTGTTTTACTTTCGTCGTCGCCATTAAATTCGTAAAATCCGTTTTCATTAACATAATTATCTGTCCTCGCTCACTTTACTCATAATGTATCTGTCCTCGCTCACTTTACTCATAATGTATCTGTCCTCGCTCACTTTACTCATAATGTATCTGTCCTCGCTCACTTTACTCATAATGTATCTGTCCTCGCTCACTTTACTCATAATGTATCTGTCCTCGCTCACTTTACTCATAATGTATCTGTCCTCGCTCACTTTACTCATAATGTATCTGTCCTCGCTCACTTTACTCATAATGTATCTGTCCTCGCTCACTTTACTCATAATGTATCTGTCCTCGCTCACTTTACTCATAATGTATCTGTCCTCGCTCACTTTACTCATAATGTATCTGTCCTCGCTCACTTTACTCATAATGTATCTGTCCTCGCTCACTTTACTCATAATGTATCTGTCCTCGCTCACTTTACTCATAATGTATCTGTCCTCGCTCACTTTACTCATAATGTATCTGTCCTCGCTCACTTTACTCATAATGTATCTGTCCTCGCTCACTTTACTCATAATGTATCTGTCCTCGCTCACTTTACTCATAATGTATCTGTCCTCGCTCACTTTACTCATAATGTATCTGTCCTCGCTCACTTTACTCATAATGTATCTGTCCTCGCTCACTTTACTCATAATGTATCTGTCCTCGCTCACTTTACTCATAATGTATCTGTCCTCGCTCACTTTACTCATAATGTATCTGTCCTCGCTCACTTTACTCATAATGTATCTGTCCTCGCTCACTTTACTCATAATGTATCTGTCCTCGCTCACTTTACTCATAATGTATCTGTCCTCGCTCACTTTACTCATAACTTATAGTATTCAAATAGTACATGGTTCCTGTTGAGCTAATGTGAGTATTCCTCGGATTACTATTAATGTAGCACAAATCAGAAGTTGTTCGGAAAAAGTAATCCCCGTTTTACAATTGAGAGACCCCAAACATATTCAAAGGCCTAATACTGTTTAACTAATATCTTGCGTCTAATTTCGACTTTTGTGTGTCCGTCAGTGGATAGACAAGTGGATTTGCTTGTCGGTCGTGGACGAAATCCGCCAACTGGAAGACCGCGACTCGCCGAGATATTACGACGCGGTCGTCTATTTCGGGAACGTCGACGACACTGACCAATGAACAAAGCGAAGAAACAAGGTTGGCAAGTTTTAAACAAAATGTTTAAAACAAGTGTTTAAAACACGTTTAAAACAAATATTTTAAACAAACACCAATTTGTTTTAAACGTTTTAAACTATCTGTTTTAAACATGTTTTTTATAAGGTAAAGTTTCATTGTTTTTTTGTAATATTTTGGTTATTCAATATGAGGGAAAAGGTAGAAAAAACCATTCCAAGGCTCTAAGAAAGGTAAATTGTATTGATAACGGCTAGTTGGATTTTAAGATTATCTGAAAAGAGCGACTGAAAGGGCTCGATATGATTTCATAAATTTCCTACCAGTGCATAACCCTACGAACGCATTGAATTTTGTCTTTTTGTTTAAATAGTATGTATATAGCGGCCAATATATACATCTACTTGGGACCCTACCTATGCACGAGATAAGAAACACGGCCGGTCTGGACAGATCGGGTTAAAACCAACTAGGCAGCACTCCTAGATAAAAATTAAGGGATTCGGTCGATTTTTTTGAAATTTTATGAAGTGATGGAAGTTTTAAGATTATAGAGGTATCTAAGTTCTTATTTTTATAACATTGTTTATTTGTGATGATTTATGACTGCAGACGGGCACATTTCAGTAAACCAAAACTAAAAACCATGTGTGGATAACTAGCTATTTTCCCTTTCTTAGTACTATGCGACCAAAAATTCCAGGATGATAGCTATATTGAAAACTCTACTACAGGTTAGGTAGTATTTGCGTGGGGCATCGAAAACCCTTAGGCCGTCATGGCCCGTCAATGGTTGGTCAACAACGCTTAGCGAAATTCTTGGCTAGTTTAAATAAGCGTGTACTCTTTGGATCTTCGCCCTGTGAGTTTATTTATAATACCATAAGTGGCATAATTACCCTAAGTGTGCCAATAGGAGCCTTTCCCACAGAAAATCTTCAATTAGAGCTGGTTCTATAAAGACCAAAGAAACGTAGGACTCGCAAATTTCGTCACTGGAAATCATGACGTCATTTACGTCACTTTCGTTAAACAAGGTATCATTGAAAAATTCATCTTATTGACACACTTAGGGTAATTAGGTCACTTATGATAATACGTTTAATGATACGTAATATTTCTTTAAATGAGTTTACTCGTGAGTCTGATTCATAAGTATAATGAATAGTTTAAAACGTGTTTTAAACATAGTTTTTTATTGTTTATTATGTGTTTTTTAATGTTTGATTTAAAAACAGTTTAAAACAATGAATCTTGTTTAAAACAATAAAAAACATTGTTTTTGTTCTTTTTGAAAAAAACAAGGATTTTGCCAACCCTGCGAAGAAAGGACTTGGAATCCAATTTTAGCGTACAAACAGCTCTTGAAAATGCAAGAAACTAAATTTAGTTTGCAATATTATTATATAAATTTTATATATGAAAAAGTAAGATTATTTAGGTAAATGATAAATTTTAACAAAAGTGAAATTAAAAGTACGTACTATTTACTTTTAAAGATTAAATTTAGGGAAATTTGAAATTTTATGTATGCAATATATGTAGAAATATAAAAAGGCTATACAAAAGAAGTATTTAAAGCTATATTATAGCCTAATAAAATTGAATTTTAAAAACTAATTTCCTTAAGAAATTTATCTTTTTTTCAAAGAATGCTTAACGTGGATTTTCAGTATAAATTTGTAGCTTACGTAGCCCAAAATGATACCTTATTTTCCCCACATATTAGAAGGGGTAGAGTTTTTAATCGAATTAACCATAATTTCCAGAGTTCCGCTAGGGAAAGTCAATACCGTCGCTGATAAACTCATGTCCCCTCAAAGTTTCGAAAACCCGCCACTAGAGGTCTGCTTCTTAAGGGGGAAGAGTACTGTGTTCAGTACAAAGTTAGTGAAATTTAAGCTAAACGTCTACAATTTGCACCTAAATTAAGAATAATGTATTGTATAAGGAATGAATCTTCATCTAGTGCTAAAAATATTTTTCGTAAAAATATGACCAGTCACTATTTTCTAATTTAAGTTTTCGCCAATGTCTTTAGAAACGTTTTTCAAGCTAAAATGTTCAACGATAAATCACACCAAAATAAACATTATACCAAATGATAAAGTTTGGAAAACTCGAGTGATTTAATGTAATTTAAGATTCACAAGGTAAATGGTGTAGTGGATATTAATTAAAAACACCCCAAAAACGTAGAATTCCGTTGAACGATAAAGTTTTTCGCTCTAACACCGAAAGATTTCAGTAGAATATATTCCATAGCAGGTTGCGGGGAAAGCTGGGGGTGTTAAAACTAAGACTGACCCCCCCCCCCCCCCCGCTTTCCCCTTTTTTGCTTCTCACTCTTTTTAAGCTTTTGTAAATGGGTTATCTTCATTCCTTGGAAGTTCAGGACTAATGGGAAAATTTCTTGGCTAGGTATTGTAAATACTAAATGGTGTAGACTTTACCTCTAATTCTTTCATACGCATTTATACCTTTTTGGATGGGCTTTTTCATGTAGCAACGCGTACCCTTAGTCATAAAGGCATTAATAAATGTCATAGTATCTGCCTCGCTAAAAATGTATATATATTACGAGGTTGGAAAATATGAAATTATTTGATAAGTACATTCTTAGCTATAATTTATTGATATCATAACAAGACTCCCGAAGGGGTTCGTTACAAACTTGGGATAAGACTAAGGCCTTTTCACACGAGACAATTTTTTAACCAAACTAGTTGGATCAGCAGTCCTTATTTGTCAACTCGTCTTAACTTTTTTTCACACGAACCCACTACTTGATTCAACTCGAGTTGACTCATCTTGTTCGGCCCGAAAGTTGGCTCGTGTGAAAGATAGTTTGATTTATATTGAAATGGTAATAGAAGAAAGTTTATTGAAGAAATCAAAGACTGAAAAAGATTTTCGTTAATTATTTATTTAGTTAAATAATTTTTAATTATTAAAGCAAATTTCGAGATCTTTAATTTTAATTAATTTTAAAACTTTAAATAAATGTTTAAATTAAATTTAAATGTATTTTTGATGATGAAAAATACGTGGTTTGCCAAAATGGAAATTGTTTTAAATCTAGTAATACGGTAGTAGTTGAACTGGCTGATGCGTTTAGAGGATTTCAATAGACCTTTCTGTAAAATACGAGAGAAACGGGCCAAACGTTTCACAAAGACTATAGAGCTACGTCTGTAGGACTGGCAGTTGTTGTTAGTCTTGGGTTTTAAAATTTAGGCTTGTGTCTTGCCCGTCTATAGGCCGGACAAAATCCGATTTTTAGACTGAAAAGTGTGTTAGGTGGTAATCTTCAGGAACCGGTGGAGATAATGCCTAATTTTAAAAAATCACCACCTGGAAGAAACGAGGAAATACTTGTGGCATACCAAATTGTAACAGTAATACAACGGACGGATATGGAATTACTTTTCACAATTTTCCAAAAGATGAAACAGTCCGAGAGGAGTGGATAAGACGGATAAGATTTGTCTTAACTAAGCTATCGTATAAGCCTCGGTCTTCATCTAAATCCAGCGCCAACAACTAAAGTTGGAGTCCTTCTCTTAGCCAGCGAGTTTGTGGCCTGCATTTCCAAAAGAATGGTGGAAAAACATCGCGAGATGTCCAAACTATATATTTCCACAAAAGCCGCGTTCACACTAGACACTTTGGAACCGTTTTCAAATGGTTTCGAAAGATGAAATGGAACATTTTCGGTGTCAACTGTATTAATAGCCATACGATAAATGCATTCGATAGCAAAATTTTACCGTTTGATCTTTCGAAACTGTTTTAAAACGGTTCCAAAGTGTCTAGTGTGAACGCGGCTACATGTGTCACAAAATATCTCAACATCCTCGAAGAAGGTGAGCATGCGTTATCAGGCCCGTACACAGCCGCCAAAACTCGGGGGCGCTAAAATTCTTTTCGAGGGTGCTGCCTTGAGTCAATTTTATCTCCCCACCTATGAAATTAGTAAATATGCCAACATTTGGTTTATTGTGTTTTTTTTTTAAACTATAAATTTCGATTTCTTTGAAAACATAATATTTTATTAAAAATATTTAAATACATTTTATATACAAAAATGCATGTAACAGATGTTATATCAGTTTTTTAATATATAAATATTTTAGATCATATCTTTCGGTAATTGAGCAATCGATTTTTTTTGGGTCGGTCGGATTGGGGATGCTCAAGTACTAATTTGGGGGTGCTGAGCATCCCCTGGCGCCCCCCCCCCCATGTACGGGCCTGTGCGTTATCAATTGTAGCGGCTTATGAAACTTTTCCTAATGTGGTCATCAAATATACGAGCCATCTGAATTTCATGGAAACACTAAATCCCACCCAACTAATTTTAAACATTGATTTTAATTATTGCAGTAACGTCGACAATGATATTCTGACCTTGCGTCAGAGTAATAAAGATCTTCAGTCAAGTAAATTCTGGAAAAAAATAAAGAAAATTTATCCGGGCATAAATCTGATAAAGAGATTACTAATAACAGTGATCTAATTCGTAACTTGGAAAGGGGAGATGGGGTAATGGCGGACCGTGGATTCTTAATTTCAGAAGAGCTTCGTTAAAAAGGTGTTACACTGAGCATACCTCCATTTCTACAGCGTCGGCCATAGTTAACAGAAGCTGAGGTTAAAAACACAAGAGACATCACAAAGTTGCGAATTCACATTGAAAAGAGTAATAGGAGAAGTAAAAAAAATAGAATCTTTAAATATGTTTTCCCAAATACAATGAACGACCAGCTAAATAAAATTTGGAAGATTTGTTCTTATTTAACTAATTTCACTCGAGCTCCATTGTTGGAGCGCGATATATCGCCAACATCTTGAACTGTTAAAATATATATTGTTTTTTCAATAACCATACAAGTTGTACAAAAACTTTTTCGTCGTAAAATCCATTAAAACATTTTAAAAAGAGGAACTTAAACTGGCTAAATTCTTAATCTTTTAAAAATAATTTGTAATGCTTAATAACGTCATTTTACATTCATGTACATAAAAGTTATCACACTGAGCTTATTTTTTAAATACTTTTTGAAAAAATCATAGTTTAGGAACCATTACTTCTGTAAATAAGTTATCGTCAAATTTAATCCTTTCACGGTGGAAATCCTTCCCACTCAATATAATAAATTCGCACCATTTGTATCCTGTTACACTCATTTGTCCTTGCACGTGTTGAAAATAATTATGATTTTCTTTCAACGTTATTTTCCCATCAGCAAGGTGCTAGTTTAATATTGATGGCTTCCAACACTGTATATCAGCACCTACTTTTAAACAAGGTGCTAGTTTAATATTGATGGCTTCCAACACTGTATATTGAGGGCTTTTGGCTTTAGACAAGGTCTTGATTTCGAGTAAACCATACTGATCATCACCTAGGCTTTTATCACAGCAGAGTCTGTTAGGAGAAGCTCCTATGACTAGAAATGAGCCATTCACACAGAAACCAATTTTTGAACAAATAAGATAGCCACTTTTTTGCTTTTTCATATATTTCCACTGCTTGGTTTTCATTTAATATTCCATCTTGCACATAAGTATTACCACTCAGATCAGCTCCTTTTTTTAATAAGTTCAATGAAGAATTGCGTAACTTCTTTCTTACGTTTAACTATTACACCGAATTGTTAAGCAGTGATCCTTTTTAATCGTTAACTTCTCCAGAGTTCGGAGTTAGATAACTCAGATTGGTCTCTCGTTTGTCTTTGGCTTGCAATACTGTAACCAGACATTCTTTTGGCAAGTAACTTATAAGAAAACCTGGCGGTGGAGTGATTGCTTTAAATGGAATGCCTGGAAAGTCAGATGTAATACCAACTTTTTCGATATTAGAAACTTCATCATGGTTTTTTTCGAATAATTTCGACTGGATTAAAATTAATTTCTTGAAGTATTTCATGCCACATTGATTGTTCACTTCCTTCAAATGATGATGCCAATTCTCTTGTCCTGTTTTGCAAAGTTTTTGTCTTCAGCTATCTGTTTTTCCTTAGTACCTAATACTGGTAGCGAGTTATAGCTCTTCTTTTTAAGCTGAACGGTCTTATTGGATCCCCTCTCTTCTGTAGAATAATTGGCTTTATGTTTTACAAATTTAAGGTCTTCGAAAAGTGTTGTTCTTAAATTTGAATTTCCATTTCTTTTCTCACATTGGCACGGTAACTCAGTGCAAGATTTGTTGGGTATGTAAATCATGTTATCCATCTTACATTCCCAAAGAAACCATAGAACTGCGCCCGTGTGCTTGCATACTCCACCATTACCACAGGGGCATTCGCAATAGCCATTAGCAATTCTACCACTTTCTCTTTCCAATTTAATCGTTGTGTTAGCTTGAAAGAAGGAACCACCAAGCTCTTAATGTAAACAAACTCTTCGTTCGGCTTCGGGGTACTAAGGAAAACCATACCCACTTTTTTGGCTCTCACCATCCTATTACCATCCTGTAAATGTTTGTGACCTTTGTGGCCATTAAAATGATTTGCAAGAATATTGAATGAGGTTAACGGTAATAGTTAGTGTAGGAAGCTGTTGGCTCGCGTGGCATGAAGGGCTTGCCACCACGCTCATACGCATTGTAACCCGGCCGCCTGTTTATAGAGAAGTCTATTAGGTGAATTAACGCTTTCTCAACCTCTTTTTCATTGGTTCTTGCTCTTCCGGTTCTTTGGTTGACGAACATTAAGGTTTGGGTTCGTGTAATAGGTAAAAGAGGACTTTGTAAACAAATCGAGGTAACCAGGGTAAAAAAGTAAACTTAAACAGTATTTAAAGTCCCTGCTGCTAGGTTTGGCGCTTGTTGCAGCCTACTTCCAGGGGCTAGTAGGCCACACTTTCAAGCACTCTGGCGCTCTTTTAACTCGTCGTAGCAAAATGGGAATAAAACAGGCATACTTCTCAACTCACCCTACAACTCCTTAAAATTTTTGCATTAAATTTTGAAACACCCTGTATTTGATTCCACAACAAAGATAAAATATAATTTATTGCACCAAGTGGTGCCAATATAATGTCCAGGTGAAAAATCTCAATGTATTCCTGATGCTTAACTATAAAAAAGATTCTTCACCTGAGAGGCGATATATTTTTTTTTCTGTTTTGCTAATAAAAGCTCTAGTGATTTTTAAGCTTAATGAAAAGCTATTCCTTTTGTAATTTTTTAACGCCCAGTTATACAAAGGTGTGAGGATCTGGTTATCTACAGTTTTCTGTAGACTGTCTTATCAGTGTATCGCCTATTCCGTAGCTAGCGCTCTTGCCATGGCTAGTTGCAAAAAAATCCAATCTGTTTTAATATTACAACCGTCTTCATGGTTGCAAAGGTTCATAAATCTGCTGCAGTTCTTATACTTATGTATTTTATACATAATGTGATGTTCCTCTGTATACCAAGTTACTTTGTGTAAATTTTCCTAAATTTGGGAGCCAACCGTTTTCGTTAATGAAATGTTTATTTCCACCCCGGTAATGTGTCTTATGTAATGTTGAAAAATGACAAAATTCAAAAATACCGTTACGATATAAATAATAATTTCTCCAAAACGAAATTTAAGGGGGGAGTTTCGATCTCCAAGACGATGCATATTTGTAAAACTTTGAGTTGACCCTTTTCCATATTCACTGTAAAGTGAGCTCATGTAATAGAATCTATTAGGAACAGTTTTGGGGGGAATAATTGTTTTTCCAAAACCAAAATCAAGAGGAAATGTTTTATATATAAGGAGGTGCAGGGATAAAAGTATCATAAAATTTCAAGTGGGTCTTCTTTGTAACTTTAACGTTAAGTGCCTCCCCCCTATGGAGGCGCTGTTTCCTATCCTGTTTTCGTTTTTCAATCATCCCAAATTACTCAAAGAGAGATGACTGTTCGTACAATTACACGCAAATCGCGAGTATTTAAGCACGCACCAAAAACAGGCGGGTATTTTCAGCCCGACCCGACTTCACCCGATAAAATCGTTTCTAATGGTTCAGAACTGAAAACTGTGAAAATTAAAAGAAATTATATTTTATACAACTGTGTTTCACATTACTGTTGCCCGATAGCCCTTCAAGGACGTCTGACTAGTCTGTTATCGTCACTAACATTTATCATCTTTTAGTTTCAACATAGACAAATAGACCAAAAATCTCAATACATAGAAGCATTGTATATAGTTTTCCTTTCGGAACCCGACGTCGCGTCTGGGTTGCCCCGCTTAGGCAGCTTTTGGAGATTTGCACTTGGAACCTCAAAAACCTCGTTAGGGTTATTCCAACCAATCCTCCAAGGGTCTTCATTTCCCGACACAAAAAGAGTGACGTTTTTGTTTGGTGAACAATCTCCCGCTTTTAAAGCAAATAAATATTTGGTGAAATCTTCTAAAGACTCGAGGTGGAGATCCCAATCAGCACTACGAAACGATCGAATAAATGCTAGGAGAAAAATTGCCAAGTTCTAAAAGTAGGGTATTTCATTGAAAATCTTTCCATTGATATACAACTTGGGAAACCCAATTTGTGTTTGTGAATTAAACACTGCGTATTGCCAAATTAAGCCTACACATTATTTTACTAAAACTTTATTAATTATATTAATTATTATACAATATTATAAGAATTTGGTGGCGTAGCACCCTTCTGACACTCCCCACGAATTGTCACCATAGAAATTTTGATTCAGCTCATTTTTCGGAAGAGAATGACACCTTCCTCTATATTGTACCATTTACTTTTCTCGCTTAAGCGCGACCATTAACTACTATTTAACACGGCATAAACTACTATTAAACACGGCATAAACTACTATTAAACACGGCATAAACTACTAAGGGACACGGCATAAGCTACTTTTTTTTTGAAGAGACACACACATCGGGGTCGACCCTAGGCCTTAGACACCAGCACACACACAATAACTGATTAATCAGGGTGAGATATGTGCAACGGCCACGCCAACGGGGGGATACGTGGGGACAGGGGTGGAGACACCCGCGGCGGAAGTATCCCGACCACCCGTTGGGGGATTGGGGGTCGTCCTCACACGGCCACAATTTCTGCCTCCCAGACGCTTGGGATAATAGAAGTGAGCCACTACTCCCGGCCGGCATAAGCTACTAATGGACACGGTATAGACTATCGGCATCTTGTGGCGATATCTAATGTAATCGATTCAAATAAAGGACAGAAACATCCGTATTATTGAAAGACATTTTTAAAATTAAACATCTTTTCGACTTTGGCCTCTTAGGCAGCAGGTGCCACCATGGGCCAACTAATGATTAATATAACCCGTCCAACAGCGCTAACATCCGACCACTATTGCCCCCTATTGGGAAAAACGCGTCATTTTGGGGGCAAATTTTTTAGGGACAGTTTTCAAAAATAATGCACGTGGTCGTCGTAGTAAATATCCTAGAATATTTATTTACAGTTATCATATATAGTGTGGTTATTAAAGTAAGTACTTATTTTTATACGTACTAAATTCATAATGAGTATAATATATATACATATACTTTCCTAGAATCGTTAAAATTAATCTAAAAATGAGAGACCAAATATGGCAGGATTTTCGAATTACAACCGCCACTTATTTCCGAATTCCGACTTAGTCAACACTATAGATGGCGTTCGGGAAACCGGAAATTTCTGCTTGGTTCTGCTCCCTATTATTTTTCAGGGATATTTTGAAGAAACAGGGAAACTGAACCTTAAATTGGGGTTTTCTAAAATTAAAATGTCTTAAAGAACAAATGCAGATCTATAAGAAAACTGCAACCCGAGATACTATGTACGTTTACAGGTCACAAGTCTACACCACACAATGTGAAAGGTGGACGTGCAAATAATATAATATCCTTATTTAATAATTAACATTAACAGTGAATAACTTAAAATGCTGAGTGGTCGAACGTTTGAAATGTCAGGAATCTGTTGGTGCTTATAGACTTTCTCCGCGATCAGTCGATCACTCGGACTAACAAAGCAGAAAGCGAGTCTTTAAAATACAGATTGAAAACTCGATAGGGTTAAAGTTCAATCAGATGTCTTCTGGAGGGGCGCCGAAAGGCCCAAAATCATTCCAACTATTTATGTCGCCCATATTCAAATGCTCCTAGTTAAAGATGCGTTTAACGTTTCGAATTAATGCGCTAAAAATTACGTTTTTGTCGTTCTTAATGACAGAAAGCTGTCAAAGAAAGAACTCGTTTGGATTTCGTTGGGAATTTAATCAGTATATAATTATCCGTTGAACACGACCAACGAACTAATGGATATTTATTCCTAATAACCTTCAGATATCTGATAATATAACCAAAATAAGCTCTTCAGTTGGCCATAGGCTAGGCGTCGGATGTCAACTATAAACATAAGGCGCCATCTGCTTGATGTGAACCACCAACACGGAATGTTTTAACCAAATCTGCTTATATTACGGCAGTTGTCGCGTAAGCAATGTTTAGATTACTAACTTAGTAACAGACCAGGCCATTTTACAACCTCGCTCGAAGAATAAGTTTGGCAAATAGCCGAATGATATGTTGTTCTTTTTAAATATTAAACCTTTAGATCCACTCGCTCCAGTGATATAGCTGTAGCATCGATTGATTTACTTCAATATAAATAATTCTTACGACGTCGAAACGTTGTTTGTTATGAGATGTAAATATTTGGTTGAGGCTATAGAAACACAAACGCCCTCAAACTGGACGCACTATTGCTCTTTTATTTCTATCGATGACACACTCGACACTTCCTTTAATAGAAACCAAATAAACCTTTCACTTTGGCAAGTATTTTATCTTTAAATTTATCATGTTTTCGTTTTTATAATTATACTATCTAATGAAAGAAAATTGCTAGGTAGTACCTTAAGTCTATAATTATTTTCTGTAGGTTTGACAATTAGTTTCATTAATAAGTGTAAGCTGTGTGTGGAGTTACTTGGAATAAATGTCATACATAAAAAGGGGGGAGGGCTCTATCCAGAAGAATACGTGACTTTTAAACAATTTATCACTCACCGGTTCTACGACTCCGAAGTGGTACACATTTTGGTAAGGGTTCCGACATTCGTACAAATCCCGTACACTCAAGAGAAAAAGGATTTTAGAAATTTTGAAATCAAATGGAAAATACCAAAATCTATGCGAAAATTAGGCTCTGAAATCTCAAAAACAGTTTTTGTTTTCAGAAATCACTTTAATATTCAAAATCCCATACGCAATGTTTTCAAATGTTGGACAACCCGAGATTTCAGAGGCCTACGTTACAAACTCCTCGTGAAAAACGTTAATTCGCGACCGAAAACTATCGCTACGCCCCCTTCGCTTAGCCATTGAAATCTAGATATGCAGCGGCTAATGAAAACACTATTAGTTTTCCCTCATCGTTATTGGTAAATTTTACTTTATAAATAATAATACTTGCATTTTAAAATAAATTTTGAATCGATTGCTTATATTTTGATAAGTTTATTTATGAATAAACGTTAAATATATGACTTTTTAATTTTCCTGTAGCAGACGCTAGATCATAGGCGCTTTCTCGGAGAAGCTAGTGCCGTTAAAGAAGCATAACTTCTGATGACCATTTCTCTCAACATGGAATCAGATTCTGGAAACCGTGACTCTAAAGCGTTTTCCGCAAAAAGTGTTGGCAGTCACAAGCGCTGGTACAATTTTGTGGAGTGCTGCTTAACCCTAATGGGGTTAGCGAATGAAACGAAATCTTCACTCGTTAAGACAATGAAAGGCATGAATAGATCTTCGAAATTCACTGTCGCTGTGGTCAACTTATATTTCGTGTTTTATCTCTATTTGATGAGCAACTACGCAATCATAACGAATAACTTTTTAACTGGCATGGATTTGCTCGAAAATGTTGCGAGCTTAACAGCGGCACTTTTCGTGGTCAACTATTGCCTGTTTCACCGAAATTTGGTTCGAAAATGTACGAATGCACTTCATAGACTCGAAATTGAATTTTCGCAGTTACATCTTGAAAGCTTTTCTTCGCCGTTGCTGAAAGTTTGCGCAGTCATCAGTGTCGTATTGGTCTTCTTCTTCGTAATCAGTGGATTCATTCTTTGTTACTACGACAATTATCAGTTACAGAATTACATAAAATATCACGTTCAAGGTTCAACCTTTTTTGGGAAATACGTCGCCATCACTAACTTCATAATTGGACTTGATATTTCTCTAAATTTTTACATTCTTATTATAAATTTCGCATTGCAAATATTGTTAACTTTGACGTGCGAATATTTACGACTGTACGTTCACGTTTTAGCGGAATATCTGTGTAGTGACAATTGCAACGTTACTACTTTCGCTCGCAAACACACCCAATTGCTCCGGGTTGTTCGAGACTTGGACTCTTCGTTTAAGTTGATTTTATTTATTTGGGTTATGGATTGGATTAAAACCTTTTGTTTCAGTTTGACATTGTTGTTTAAGAATTACGGTAAAAATATCAATTCTGTAATTTTGTTTCGAGCATATGTGTTTTTCTATACTGTTCTACCATTGTTTAACATTGGCGTGATGATGGTGACTATTTGTTTGTTGACTGATTGTAATTCTACCCTCGCTTCAGCGGCAATTAAGAGCAGCTTGAATAATCTTTCTATCGAGCCGTATTCTATTAACTGCCATTTAGAGCAAAACTTTTTGCGTTACAAAATTAACTGCGGCAAAATTAATTTAACGTTCTTGAACTGTTTCGCGTTTGATAAGACGTTCCTAACCAGCATCTTTGGTGGCGCTGTTTCTTATCTGGTTTTCGTCTATTCAATCGTCCCAAATTACTCAAAGAAAGACGACTGTTCGTACAATTACACGCAAAACGCGAGTACTTATTTCTAATGGGAGCTGAAACTAGGAAAAAGTAAAAGAAATTATATTTTATACAACTGTTTTTCACATGACTGTGGCCCGAGAGTCATTCAAGGACGTTAGACTGGTCTGTTATCGTCATTCACATTTCTTCTCGTTTAGTTCCACCATAGATAATATATCTCAATAAATAGATGATAATATCTCAATTAATAGATGATAATATCTCAATACATAGATGAATATTGTATTGTCTACGGTTTTACTCTCAGAACGCGACGTTGGATCTGGGTTGCCCCGCTTAGGCAGTTTTTGGGGATTCGCATTTGGAACCTCGCCTTTTTGCAAAAGGAATATGCACCTTAGTTAGTGGTAATTGCGATAGAAAATATTTTTTAAAGTATCGATAATGATCCGGAATATTTGAACGACACTTCGGATGTTTTCAGAAATCCACAGTTTAAACCACTTTCTATATTTGAGGCTGTCGTTTAACAATTGTTGTAAATCAGTGGCGTGGAGCAAATTTCATTTAATTTATTTTTGGTCGGGTCAGTCCGTGTAAAAATTATATTACACTTTTTAGGCCAGTTTGAGTTTGACAACGGTGGTTGACTTATGCCTAAGGTGGTGCCTTGAGTATTAGGCTAGCTGATTGTTGTTGTTGTTCCAATTTGTAACAGCGAAAAGTCTTCTCACAACGAAAAGTACTTGAAGTTCCAAAAATTCTTACTCTACAGCGTCGAGAAGTGTCGGTTACTTAAATCTACTTAAATTACTTTAAATCATTATTCAAATATTACAATTTCAAATATTTCTCAGAAAGTTTGATAAGATTGAAAATGTTTGAATAATATTTTAGTTGACTGAAACTAGTCTAATACCTCGACGGCCCGATAGATGTCGTTGAGTGAGTCCGACTTACATTGTTAGTGTATTAGGTAAGACTGAGGCTTAGGGATAAATTTTATTCCGAAAATGGTTATAAATAATCATTTTGTTAGATCGAAATGAAAATGAAAAATGCAAATTTTAACACCATTATTATAGTGATCAATATAGCTTGTAGTATATTTATTATTAATTAATTAATTTTTTTCCATGGCAATTTTTAAAATAGTAAAAGGTTAAAAAAAAGAACTGCTACTACATGAAGATTAAAATCAGTTTTATTTCGTAAGCTTTCGGACCATGGTCCTTCCTCAGCTAGTCATTACTAAATTTCATTTTTTTTTAAATAAAAACAAGATTACACAATGTTACCCCTGGTGTCAACCACTAACATTTTTGAAATTTGAAACCCCTCCACCCGTCAATGTTTATCGACCCCTTATCTAAATCTAGCTTCCCACTATCTCTAATATAAACCGCCTCCTAAACCAACAGTTACTCCCTTCTTGACCTAAAACCTTATAGTATAATAATTATTTATATAATAATCACGAGAATATTTTTAGCAAACGGCATTTCCTACGAACTTAGCTAGGTCGAAAAATTAAGTTGGAATTCTTTGTCGAATGAAGCCAACATTTCTTTAAGCAAAAGCCAAACGATATAACCTTAGTACGGCTGTCGTTTTAAAAATATAGTAAACACCATTTAAAAAATAGTAAATAATTTAGGGTTCAAAATTATTTTTATGTCGAATAAAAATTTTAACTCCAAAAATTATCGCTGTAAGTGTTATTTAGTAACAAAGTAAGCAAATTGATCTAAAGTGACATTAGTAACAAAGTAAGCAAATTGATCTAAAGTGACATTAGTAACCATAGCGATCTATGGTGGTTTGTAGTCAAAAGGGCAGGCGACGATGAAAAACGCTTACATTTTATAGATCGTGCCAAGTGGATTTAGCAAATATGTTCGCTTGGAACGTTACTAATATTGTTGTTTGTTTCTATTTGTATTTAAATTTTATTTCCCTATATCGTGAATTTGAATTGTGTAGGTGGATTGCGTAATAAATTGTAAGAACTATTCGATCAACACAACTAGCTGAGTACCCAGACGAAATACGAGTTACTCAGGGATTGAAATATATTAATTATAAGATTTGGGAATCGGCGCTTCAATAAATGTGGCTCTCAATTTCTTTGCTGCCCTACGCGCATGCGCGAGTCACTGAATTAAATAGTCACGTGTTGATATTACTTTTATTTGTAGAGCCATGGGCCAAAAAATGATAAATCCAGGACATGACTCTGGTACCTTCACACGTACTAAATCGGTCGTCCATTAAAAGATACAGGCGGCCATTTTAGTAGGGGGGGGAGGAGCAAATAAAAAAAATTGGTAGCAAAATCAAGCAGAAATTTCCGGTTTCCCGAACGCCATCTAGTGTTGACTAAGTCGGAATTCGGAAATAAGTGGCGGTTGTAATTCGAAAATCCTACCATATTTGGCTCCTCATTTTTAGATTAATTTTAACGATTCAAGGAAAGTATACGTTTAATATTATATAATGATATATATTATACTAATTATGAATTTAGTACGTATAAAAATAAGTACTTAGATTAATAACCACACTAGATATGATAACTGTGCATAAATATTCCCGGATATTTACTACGACGACCACGTGCATTATTTTTGAAAACTGTCCCTAAAATATTTGCCCCCAAAATGACGTAGGTCCGCGATCGCGCGTTTTTCCCAATAGGGGGCAATAGTGGTCGGATAGTAGCGCTGTTGGACGGGTTTTTCGCATAGGGTCATGTCCTGGATTTATCAATATTTGGTCCATGGTAGAGCTAAAGTAGATAGCTCTGGTGGATTTTTTTGCAGGAGGCGCGTTCGAAATAATTGATCGAGCCCTTCTATATTGAAATATTAAGCAGCGCGCGTTTAAAATATAACGATTTTAAAAGTATGTCCTGGCTCTCGGTATCACTACTTCTAGGCAAATAGCTGAACAGGTTTTATTTAAGCGCCTGTAACGACCAGGCAAAGTCAACACATCCCAAGAATCCCGGCCCCAGGTCCACTGCCCGGCCCACCACAGAGAAAAACCCTTGACAGAGAAAACCCCGGGCCGCCTCCACCGGAAAAGACATACGCAAGAAGACAGAACTCCACCCCTGACATTCCCTATGAAGGAATTGCCGACCAGAATCCCCCCTCGATTTCAGCTTAGAACCATCAGAAGTAATGATGAAGCCCATCAAGGTAACCCGTCGCAAAACCCCTTCAACCCAACAGCATGGTCCCCGAGACCACCCGGGTAGTTCCTCCAATTGCACCACGTCCCCCCTCAGCGGACCACAGCTCCAATGACCCTGTTCCCCTATTTCTCCAGCCGTAGTGTTACCAAGCCTGAACCCCCTACACGGACCACCCTGCTTCGGAGAGCCGAACAAAGAAAACGCAGCGATACCCCGTCCAGAACCAAGAAGAGGAACAATTTCGCCAGTATGTACGTTACCGACGTGATAAGAAATCACCGAAAAATCCCGCTCTCTGGATCCCCAATGAAGCTGACGGAACTGCCGCCCGACGTCCGCCCCCGGTTCGAGTTTCCAACTACCAGTTTGATAGTGCCCGCCAAGGTAAACCCGTCGCCGACAGAAATCCTCCTCAACCCACCAGAACCAGCCCCGAGACGAGCCAGGTGAAGACCATCATTATGCTTCCCGCTTCAGTCCCAGACGACAACCGCACCAACTCTCCCCGGCTAACCCCCTAGGAAGGGCAAATAATCAATTCGTCCCGAATTCCACCGCCCACGTGCCAGCCGGGCCGCCATGGAAAACCATCCTCCACCATCCCACAACTCCGTAACCTCCTGTCTCTACAACTCCGAACCATCGCAAACCATGACGAAAAACCCGAAAGAAACCTATGTTCTAAGTCAACCCGTCGATCGACCCCGATATCCCCAACCATCAACCGTAATATTGCCCCAGCAATTAATACCACAACCAACGGACCCCAGATAGAACCGCCACCAACCATGTCTCTCATTATAGAAAACAAGCTATAAAGAAACCCTTCCCCATTTAAAAACTTCCCATAAGCCCCATTAAAAATAACCCAAGACCATCAGAAGATAGCCCACATAGAACCTTGTATAAAAATACTAAAACCAGCCCATTCACCATAGGAAAGACATTGCGGAAAAACCTCCAAAACTTACGATCAGCGGAAAAAAAAATTATCTCGGCGGAACCTCCAAAAATGTAAGGGTGTGCTGAGTGTCAACAAAGAGTTCGCTTATGAGTATAAAAAAAAGACACAGTTTTATTCACAGGATACTAAGTTACAATATTGATTTCTAATCCCGAAGTGATCCCCCGTCTTCTTCTTCCCGCTGTTTATATACACAGGAAAGATCGTGCCGTTGGCGACCTTCGACCACCCGATAAGACATTGGCCAGCTGTCAGAAAACCTAGGACAAAAGGGGGAAAAAGTCCTACCGAGGTTTCCCATATAGGCTCCCCGTTACACGCCTATTACACTTACTTCACCAATCGGAAAATGGAAATTTTTGTATGTTTTTGAAAACCGATGTATTTTATTTTGCAATGGGACTATCGAATTGTTAGTTTTGACTAAACAATATGATTATCACTAATATGTTTTATTTGTATATCCAATGGTTAAATAAACATACTTATCATACTTGGAAAGTATCTGCGTGTACAACTTTTATTATTTTAAACCACCAATTAAGAAATAAAACAGAACGTGAAATGTTTATTTGTCCAGGGACCTTTGAGTGTAATGATTGTAATCAATGTCCACAATTCCTTCAGGCTCCACCCCATTTAAACATTTGAATAGTCTGACAATCTCCCCTCGACAAATTTCTGACAACTTCACTGATTGAATCTTCAACTAATAGTTATAAAGAGTCTTTTCGGCTTTTCTGAAATGTAATGAAGACACTAACTATTCAGTTAGCTAGCGTAACCTGCTTAGGGAAATACCTAAGAGTGAAGACCAACACGATCGTTATTATTTCGTATATCTTTTTATTTTGTAAATCCAGATATACACACTTATGTCTAAAATGCAGTAATGTATTATACATTAACGTTTATTCGGATATCACTAATACATTATACTTACAATTGGAAAAATAGTAATTATATAAATTCACAAAGTCATTTTCTAATTTATGAAAAGAGTAATTTAGTATTTAATAATTTACGAAAAGAGTAATTTAGTATTTAATAATTTACGAAAAGAGTAATTTAGTATTTAATAATTTACGAAAAGAGTAGTTTAGTATTTAATAATTTACGCAAAGAGTAGTTTAGTATTTAATAATTAAGTAAAAGAGTAATTTAGTTATTTAAAAATTTACGAAACGAATAATTTGGTGATCTTCAAAAATATATCACTAATTTTATAATTTACGAAAAGAGTAATATAGTAATATTTAAAAACATTTAATCAGTAATTTTATAATTAACGAAACGAGTAATTAAGTAATCTTCAAAAACATTGAATCAGTAATTTTCAAAAGTATTATTTCAGTAATTTTCAAAAGTATTATTTCAGTAATTTTCAAAAGTATTATTTGAGTAATTTTCAAAAGTATTATTTCAGTAATTTTTAAAAGTATTATTTCAGTAATTTTTAAAAATATTTACGAAATTTTCAATAATATTATTTCGTTAATTTTTAATAATATTATTACGTTATTTTTACTAACTTTATTTCGTTAATTTTTAATAATATTTTTTCGTTAATTTTTAATAATATTATTTCGTTATTTTTTAATAATATTATTTCGTTAATTTTTAATATTATTATTTTCAAATATGCTAATTCCGTAATTTACATAATTAAGAAAAAAATTTATTTAGTTTTTGAGGTAGGCTGCAAAAGTTTTAAATACGTAAATTCAAATAGCAAAAAAAAGTAAATTGTAATTTGCAAAAAACTTGTTAAATAAGCAGTTTGCTATGTTATCTATTTGCGTAATTAACAAATTGTCGTTTATTTAAATAGGCATTGGTATTTTTTTAATTAATAATATTTAAATTTAATTAAAATTATTTAATTTCAAGGAACTGTGCAAATTTATTTAAAATGCCTTTTATATTTTATCACGAATATCAGAGCCTAACACTAGAGAACTTGATAAATTTACTTATTAGGGGTACGTTCAGCATCGCTCATCGGACTCACCGATTAGTAATCGGTGACATCGGTTTCCTACTGTACGCTTTTTCGCGTTTCCGGTTTTGACGTCACGATAGTCATCGGTTACTCACCGAAGTCATCGGCTGGAAGGGTCGGTTTTTCCGATGACTGACGTCATTACTGACGTAAAACTACTATAAAAGCTGCGCTATATTAAAAAACACTGATGACTGAATAAAAGCGTTCAGCAACTTACGACGTCATTATGACGAAAAAGCTCATCGGTGGAAAATATCAAATCTATCGGGTTTTTTCCCGTTGACTGCTGCTGAACGTAGCCAAGGCCTCGCAATCTGTAAAACCGCTACAGTTGAGACGATGTTAACAAAGAGCTAATCAGCGACAAGGGCAGGCGCTTTCGGAAACGATTGTAAATCGGGAAATTTGGCTATTAGGGTGCCTTGAATAGAGCAGATACTTGCTTAAATGGGACAGCAGCATTGCTGGAAATTGTTATTGTTTTTACCAAAGTACACGCTGGTACGAAGGCCACGGAAAATAAGTAGTTGCTGTCGTCGTTAAATACTAGTCTCGTACATTAATGTATTAATCTTTTACCAATTGCAGTGGCCAATAGCACTCAAACATGCGATAGTTTTTCTTGAGTAGATGTAACTCTAAGGCAAACTGAAATTTTCGTTTTTCGTGGAATACAGGGTGTCTCAATTTGCTCGATCAGGCCATTTTTCTCAAAATGTATTTATGCTAGAGTTAAGTGAAATTTTCAGGTTCATTTGGTAATTATTTCAAAATTTATAAATTCTTCAAAATTACTTTTCTTTAGTTTAAGACATTCTGAACTTTAATAACGGTTTAAAGCTTTGGGGAATTATGAGGCAGAAGGCTAAAACTCTATTTCCTAAATAGTCAAGTTTACGTTGAATCTTAAAATTATTTGGGTTTGTTCTGTCGCGAATAGTTTGTTATTTATTTTATTATTTACATGAGGACTCCACGTTTAATTTGATTATTTCAAATGTTCTTCTTGGCCATTTCTTTAAACTTTAATTATCTTAAGCGATTCGCGTCATTCTACAGTTTTATATTATCTTAGTTCGTTGGATTTTAGTAATTAACTTCTGCTAAGTAGGGTCTCAGCAACGAATCAAGAGATGGCGCTAGTGCAACTTCAAAATTTTGTTTTCTATGACAATTTTACTGTAGTTTTAATATCTATGAAGGTTTTAATATTATAGAGTGGAATCAGCTCTTGGCTAATTGAGATCATTTTTGAGATTTTACAATGTTCAATTTTGAAATTTTTTTGAGAGAAAAACTATTAAAAAATCATATTTAAAATAATTTATGAAAATAGTGAAATTTTCCCGAACAATTGTTTTTCCCATTGGCACACATTTATTTAAATTACATGGAATAAAGTTTATTGCTTCCTTCAAACGTAGTTTAATCACCTGTCAATTTCTCGGACTTGAAATAAGTATGCTCAGAAGTTAATGAATGTCACGTGTCAGATAGGTTCTGAATTTTAATTTTAATGAAATTTAGTTTCGGACGATTTTGCGATTTCAAAGAAAACGTACTTACGCGGGTGATACGGGTAAAATTAGGACTTTATTTTGATAACATCATTAACATGCCTATTTAAATCTGATATCAATAAACCGACAGAGTAAAATAAGCTGCAAACTACAGACTTAACGCGAACCCAACAACCAGATATTTCTTTGGTTAACACCTTCAAATTCAAATTTAATTTTATCACTTATTAAGTCTTGAAGATGTCTAAGCCTGGTTTTCACTGGGCTAAAAAACGGCGGAAATTGTTTTACGCAAATATATTTCCGGCGGATTTTCCAAAGCTTTTCCGCAACTGGTTTTCATTGGGGATTTTTTCAAGTGGTTTGTAGTTTGGCGGTTTCGATAGCGCATGCGCTGAAAATTGTATCTGTACTGACTCACACACAAGGAGAACGCAACCCGTTAAAAGTCGTACATTTTTTTGTGTACTGTTTTCATTGGTTAGAAGCTTTAGTGCCTGCTGCCGTAGGAAGGGGAAAATTCGGAAATTGCTTCCATTGAAATTTGTAAACCCCACTGCGGCCGATACTAATTTTCGCATGCAAACTCTTTTAGCAAACTTTACGCAAGTTTTGATATTTTCAGAAGTAGCCAATAGTTTGAAAATCAGATATCTGAGGTATATATATTTGAAAATACCAATAATATGGAAAAGTTTGAAAAAACCTTGCGCAAAATAGTATATTTTTGCAAACTATGATATCTGAGGTAAATAGAATTGAAATTATCAATATCTGATAAAATTTTGCAAAAATCTTGCGTAAATTAGGATTTTTTATTGCAAACTATTGGCTATTTCTGAAAATATTAAAACTTGCGCAAAGTTTGCAAAAAGAGTTTGCTTGCGAAGATTAGTATGTCCCCCCATTGCGTTAGCGTGTTTAAAGGTTAGCTGCGTTCTCCTTGCGTAGCTCCTAGAGTCCTGGGTGGTAGCAAGACCTTCCTTCCACGCGAGCCAACAGCTCCCTAGGAACATTGCCCTTCACTCACTATTACCCTTAACCTCTACAAGCTTTTATGGAACTGGGAAACCGAAAACTCGGGTGAAAACCCCTTTAATCAACTCTACCTGATACTACAACTAAACGATAGAAGACTGTCGTAGTTCGTTATTCTTAGGCTTAGGTAACATTTAATTATCCTAAACTAATAGTTCTTTCTATAAAATCGGGGGGCAAGGAAATGGGGTGAGGGAAAGCATGTTCCCGACGCGTCACGAACGACGTCATAAGCCGCGTTTGCCAAAAAATTTTAAAAAACTTAAGCGGTTTAGCGGGGGTTTTCGATTTTTTGCCTGTTAATTAAACAAAACAAACTGCTCTAAAAGCCACAACTTGGGCTAATTTTGAGCATCAAAGTATAGATATTTTTATACAATATAAAATAGTATACCAAGTAATGAATTACATAAAACAGACTAAAAAATGGAAACCTATTGAATCCTCGTATCTATGAATAATTAAATATAATGTTTTAAATATATTTTGAAGGATAATATTTATGTTTTACCAGCAAGTATTAAATGTCCAGGCCCCAGATTTTTTAATATACCACAATTTTCAGTCAAGTGTTTATCAGACACTCTTCCACCCCATGATTTGGACAAAAATGAAACAGAGCATAGATTGGTTACTCCAATTAAGAATTTTTCTGTATGATGATGTTTGTATTGCGACTGGAGCTGCCCTTTAGCTAACAATTTAGACGGTTTTTCCATGAAAATCCCGAAACAGTCAATTTTAACAGTTCCTTTATTCCCGAACACATTAAAAAATGAACGTGGCATAGTTTTGTAGGGTTGATCTCTAGATGGGCAAATAACAAGATGCCCAAGTTGAAAGGGAAAATACATCCAAAATTGAATGGAATATTCTTGATGCTGTGTGATTGGAAACATTAAACCTGTACGCTATATCTAAAAAGTCCAGATTTAATCTCAACTTCATTAGAAAAATAATAACTTGTTCAAATTTCGCTAGAGCAGATTTATTTGGTTTGACAATGTTAAATACAATCATTAGAGTTTCACAACTTGATAAGCCAGTATAATATTTCACTTTCAATTAATCTAGAAAGTTTTCTTCTGTAATTGCTGTAGCTTTGAGTTTCGCGGTAGTTTTTTGGAATTAAGTTTTGGTTTCTAAAGATTTCTTATTCAATTTTAACTATATCTTTTTAACACGAATCCGATTGAGTTGAAGCATCTTGAATGTTAGGACAAACTTGAATGCACCAATAGACGAATACTCTTCGTGTTCAGGTAAAGAAACGATATCTTCAAGAACCACCTCTTCTTCCGAAACAATAAGGGTGTCTTTTCCCTCTTTAGGCGTATCATGGGTGTTTGTCTTTGATTTAGTAATTTCTAATCTTCGCAATAATCTTTCTCTTCTATCCATAATCTTTAAATGTTTATTGGAATTTTGAGATTTGTTGTAACCCAAATTTAAACTTGGGATCCAATCTCTGTTATCTTGGTCTAACAATTTGGCAGGGGCTCCTGAAACAAATATTTGTTAATTTACCATTATGTACTTAAATTTTAAAAGAAACGTATAAACTCACCTGTGATGAAATGAAGAGAACATATTATTGCACTTTTAATTTTTTCTTTACTTAGGTCTTTCCTTTAGAAAGCTTGAATCTTGCTTGAATCATCTTGAATCCACCTTTGCCTACTTATTTTTGAGTCTTACTATGCCTTGGTTCTAGGGTAAACTATAAATTCGTAAAACGTTGTGCTATGTAACGAGTTCTGTGAGGATAAACCAAGAAAAACGTAACTACAATCATAAACCAACGTGTAAAGCCTGGTTTTCACTGGGCTAAAAACAGCGGAATTGCCTTTCCGCGCCGTTTGCGGAAAATATTTTACGGAAAGCTTGCGATATTCCGCGAACAAGCGCGGAATGGAAGTTCTATTTTTTCCGAATTTTTAAAACGCAACGCAATGTGCTAACCAATCGGGGAAGATCATGCGTTGACGTCACTATAGCTCACTACTCTCGGTTTGATTCAATTTGTTAGGCCTAAAAAGCGACGCGTTTAGTTTATAAACATTGTTATTGTATATCGGTTTTCTGAAATTGGTCTTCTTCTGAGATATTTTGGCCCTGACGAGACTTAATATGTGGTCGAATTGTTCCTTTTTCATACGAAAAAACCTACAGTTTGAGTTTGTTAAATCCTTAATCTTTGTACAATCATAACAAATGGCCAAGGCTTACATGTGGTGTTTTCCACTGTCAGATTCCCTCAGTTCTTGTATTAAATTTTTGTCTCAAAAATATTCCCTTTATCCAGAACCGTCTTTCCTAGATAGTTTTTGCATATTTTATCCATAAATTAAATGCTAAACTACCATTAACTAGTTCAGGTTGAATATACGCGAAAATATATGCATTAAATTCGACCTCTTCGGCGTCCATTTTAATAGTTCTTTCTATACATTTTTTATGCTTGCCCAACTTGTTAGAGATGGGTTCCGACACGTCACGAAAACGTCATTTACTGGGGGAGTTAGGGATATTTTTTTTTGAACTTAGGGCAATTTTCGAGTTAGAGAGCTTCACGTCGTATCTGATTATCAAATATTAATTAAAAGTAAGTCAGTCGATTATTTTACTTTTCTGTTATTACATAATAATTAATACTATCATTTTTGTAGAAATCCCTCTCTTATGAATATATCAGGAGGACTATATGTTCTGGCCACATATCGCCCTAACAAATCTGTATCCCTCCGAATACCTCTAGTTCGAAAACGAGTCGTTTCACGATTTTGGGCGAGTTATAGGCTTCTCTTATTATAGGCTTCTGGTGATAATTATTTTGTTTTACAAAAACTAACAATTCGATAATCCCATTGCAAAACAAAATACATCGGTTTTCAAAAACATACAAAAATTTCCATTTTCCGATTGGTGAAGGTTTTTTTTTCTAAGATTGTCACCTGGTGGTTTTAGCGTCAGTCTACCAGAATTTCGAAAAGTTTATGTAATGACCAATAGAAAACGAAGCTAAAAGTTGTCCATTGTTAAGCCTTCAATTAGAGTCGGCTCCATTGTAGTCGGCAGAGAGTAAGACATTGAAGGTCAGTCAACCGTCGACGGACTTTTTTACGTTAGGAGATTTCGATGGTTAAAATCCTTATTGACCGACTGTCGGCAGACCGCGCCGTTTGGATGTATTTTACGACGCCAATTTGCCGCTAAAGAAGTTCAGTTTTAAAGTTTTACTAAAGAGCCGTAACACTTTGAAATTCCGCTCAAGCTTCCTATTCCGGCCACTAGAGGTCTCAATTTTAGGCAAGATCTTTGATTCAATGGATTTCTACTATACATGCTCAGGTCAATAGCTGTATCTCAGGTTTATTTCTACTATACATGCTCAGGTCAATAGCTGTATCTCAGGTTTATTTCTACTATACATGCTCAGGTCAATAGCTGTATCTCAGGTTTATTTCTACTATACATGCTCAGGTCAATAGCTGTATCTCAGGTTTATTTCTACTATACACGCTCAGGTCAATAGCTGTATCTCAGGTTTAAATAAACCCTAGTTGGAAAATAGTGACATATATTTCAAAATATGTTTTTAAAATGATATTTTATTACTGGCTATAATATACCTTCAAAATATTCCTTTTTTACATAGCCTTTTTTATATTTATACATTCATTGTATACATAAAATTACAATTTTCACTATATTTCATTATTTTTTAAATTTTATTTAAAAAGTAAATAGCACGTAATTTTAATATTGGTTAAGCAAAATTTTACCGTTTCGGCGTTGTTTATTGGTAAAAGCATTTGGTTTTAGTAAATATTTATGGGGGTCCATTTCTTTGCGAAGAGTGACTTCCGCAACGACATTACGTCGTCTGCTCTCCCACTCTCACAGGCTTAAATGAATAACATCTATTTGTTGAGTGTGGTCGCTACACCTCTCTCATTTCATACGTTTGATCGAATTCCATTTTCTGATTCTCAATTTTCAATTTAATTATTGGAGCTTAAATATCTCCATCGCTGCGGAAAAAATACAGTGGCGTCCTCTTCATTTGAGTGTGTGAACTAGTTAACGAAATAGTAAGTTTGGTAAACTTGGCTATAAATCATTACAAATCGTATAATTCGCTGTTAAAAATCATTAATCAAAGTTAGTTTACGTTAATCACTTGAAATTAGCCTAAAATCTATTTTAAATAATTTGAAAATAATGTTTTTTTAAAAATAATGTAAAAACAGAAATGACCAAAATCATTGGTATTCACACCGTATTAACAGTAATCACAATAATCACAGTAATCACAGTAGTCAGTAATCTCCAGAATTCTTTGGAAATTAGCCATTTTTGCAAACAATTCAGTAAAAAGGGTAAAAATGGAAATCAGCAAATATCTACGAAATCATCCATGTCCAAGAATTCAGTCAATAATAACTGGAATTGACACTTGCACACTTAGGCCTTAATTTCCACCCCTTCGATCCCCCTTCTTTGGTGTCCGGGTGAAACTTCGTGATAGCAGATAAGGCAGATGTCTTATCTTGGGGCTTTTTCACAACTTAGTTCAAATAGTCCCTAGTTGAATCAGGGTTCAGTCAGAAAGTGAGTCATACCTATCAAAGTCCAGGATCTCGAATTTCGAAGATTAAAAAGAACTGGACGAAAGAGAAGTAGACACAGCAACTACTTACTTAATTATTTGAGCCGACGCCAAGCGAATTCGTTGAAGACTACATATTTGAAGTAAGTCAATAGTTAATACTAGTTTTAAAATATTTATTGTGAAATTCTACTTTAATTTGGTTTAATTATTTGAGTTTGTTAAGAGGTTAAATTAGCTCAATTTTATATGTGGTAAAATGATATCAAAAATTAGAGTTAAGTGAAATTTTCGGGTTCATTTGGTAATTATTTCAAAATTTATAAATTCTTCAAAATTGCTTAAAGCTTTGGGGAATTATGAGGCAGAAGGCTAAAACAATATTTCCTAAATAGTCAAGTTGACGTTAAATCTTAAAATTATTTGGGTTTGTTCTGTCGCGAATAGTTTGTTATTTATTTGATTATTTCCATGGGGACTCCACCTTCAATTTTCTTGATTATTTCAAATGTTCTTCTTGGCCATTTCTTTTAAACTTTAATTATCTTAAGCGATTCGCGTCATTCTACAGTTTTATATTATCTTAGCCCACCCTGTAATGGCAGCGGCCGAAATCGTGGCGCCATCTCTACATTCGTAACTGAACCATAAATTAGAAAAAGTTCGTTTTATTTTAGTAACTAACTTCTGCTAAGTAGGGTCTCAGCAACGAATCAAGAGATGGCGCTAGTGCAACTTCAAAATTTTGTTTTTTATGACACTTTTACCGTAGTTTAAATATCTATGAAGGTTTTAATATTATAGAGTGGAATCGGCTCTTGGCTAATTGAGATCATTTTTGAAATTTTACAATGTTCAATTTTGAAATTGTTTGAGAGAAAAACTATTAAAAAATCATATTTAAAATAATTTATAAAAATAGTGAAATTTTCCCGAACAATTGTTTTTCCCATTGGCACACATTTATTTAAATTACCTGGAATAAAGTTCATTGCTTCCTTCAAACGTAGTTTAATCACCTGTAAAGTTCTCGGACTTGAAATAAGTATGCTCAGAAGTTAATGAATGTCACGTGTCAGATAGGTTCTGAATTTTAATTTTAATGAAATTTAGTTTCGGACGATTTTGCGATTTCAAAGAAAACGTACTTACGCGGAGTGATACGGGTAAAATTAGGACTTTATTTTGATAACATCATTAACATGCCTATTTAAATCTGATATCAATAAACCGACAGAGTAAAATAAGCTGCAAACAACAGACTTAACGCGGTCCCAACAACCAGATATTTCTTTGGTTAACACCTTCAAATTCAAATTTAATTTTATCACTTATTAAGTCTTGAAGATGTCTAAGCCTTGTTTTCACTGGGCTAAAAAATGGTATTTTAGCATTTAATTTATGGAGAAAATATGCAAAAACTATCTAGGAAAGACGGTTCTGGGTAAAGGGAATATTTTTGAGACAAAAATTTAATACAAGAACTGAGGGAATCTGACAGTGGAAAACACCACATGTAAGCCTTGGCCATTTGTTATGATTGTACCAAGATTAAGGATTTAACAAACTCAAACTGTAGGTTTTTTCGTATGTCCAAGGAACAATTCGACCACATATTAAGTCTCGTCAGGGCCAAAATATCTCAGAAGAAGACCAATTTCAGAAAACCGATATACAATAACAATGTTTATAAACTAAACGCGTCGCTTTTTAGGCCTAACAAATTGAATCAAACCGAGAGTAGTGAGCTATAGTGACGTCAACGCATGATCTTCCCCGATTGGTTAGCACATTGCGTTGCGTTTTAAAATTTCGGAAAAATAGAACTTCCATTCCGCGCTTGTTCGCGGAATATCGCAAGCTTTCTTGCGGAAAATATTTTCCGCAAACGGCGCGGAAAGCCAATCCCGCTGTTTTTAGCCCAGTGAAAACCAGGCTTTACACGTTGATTTTACGATTGTAGTTACGTTTTTCTTGGTTTATCCTCACAGAACTCGTTACATAGCACAACGTTTTACGAATTTATAGTTTACCCTAAAATTAATTTTGCATAAAATACGTGTAAAATATCATTCCATAACTCTATAATGCAATTCGCGCAAAAACATGTCAAAAAAATAGCGATTTTTATTTGACATTAACCTTATGTTATTATGGATAATTTTCCTAACAAACTGGCCATAGGTACTTTCATGATATATTTATCATTGCTTGTGCTTTTGATAACTGCAGCTACTATAAGACTCCTCTACAAAATACGGTGAAACAAATTTCATTTCCAATTTAATTTAATTTATCATTTCAATTTAATTCCATTTAATTTGTTATTAAGAATATAATCTGAATTTGGAATTAGACGACAAACATTCAAGCTCAAATAAGACTTCCTTAAGTGTTGAATATATCTGATTTTTAGAGTTATTTCAGAGTTACAAATAAATGCAAAATTACAACAAATTTAGGATAAAATATAGCTTCAAAGTAGTGCCGGATTTACGTATGTGCTAAGTGTACTGCAGCACAGGGCCTCGCGATTTGAAGGTGCCTCGACGGGGCTAGGTTTCCACTCAGGGCCGGCTCAAGAAATTTTATACACCCGGGCAAGGGGGATTTTTGGCGCCCCTTTTATTTTGAGACTAAATTGAACTACCCCCCCCCCCCCCCGGTAAAAACCATAACCATGTCCATGTTATAAATTTACCGTTTTCATAACAATAAATAATCCCTTTAATCACTTTCTCAATACTTTGTGTAAATAAGCAAAATACTAGTCTCAAATCCATGGGTTTAAAAAGAAACTTAGATATAATATTCTTAACCCCAAACGTACTTCAATACCTAGGGTCCCTCCTACAGGCTACCACTCCTAAAAGAATATGTAACATAATTACTCATAAGTATGCCACCAGCATTATTTCTTCACTAACGGTTTGTTTCACAGATATTGCGTCATACATGCCCTTTGTAATATTTGATATCATATTTTATGTCATATTTGACGTCATCGAATCTCAAATGCCGATAATACCGTCGCCCAAATAGCTTTACGTCTGATAAACCGACGGCCATTATTTTAGTAAACAAACAGGTTTGAACAACCAAGGCTTGGGAGCTAAAATATAGTGTCAAGTTCTGTTAATGTAATTATTTTTCCAATTAATGAAGTTCTCGGAGACTCACGTACTAAAATAAATTTGCATTGTCAAATAAAAGAAGCAGGTTTATTGGAAAAAATAGTTGAAATTCAGGTTGATCTTTTCCGGGGCATCTACAAGGTTGGAGTCTTTGCAGATTCTTTTGAGCCTAGGCCTAACTCTTCTAGGCTTGGTATGGGATTTAATAACGCTGGTGGAATATCCCACTTCGACTACTTATTTCATTTTCGGAAAGTGATCTCTGAACCGAACCGTATTGGTCATTTTCATTTTATTTTTCTAAACTACTCAGTATTTAACTTCATCCGCACAAACCGAGCGAGTTTATAAATTTCAATAAAGCTACATTGGGCTGACTAAAATTCCGACGCAAAAAATTCCTTCTCAATTTAGAGGTTTTCCATTGGCTTAAATAAATATGTTAGTAGCCAATAGTGTGACTCCCAAAATTACTAGGATGAATAAAAAGGTTAAAATCTAACGTAGTCCACCTTTTTACTGGTTCGTGGTGAAACAAACCGTTAGTGAAGATTTTTGAATGGAATAAAGGTACAGTGGCATACTACTGAGCAATTATGTTACATATGCTTAAAGGTACGTCTCTAAAATATTCATATAAAGACAGGATATAAGCCAAATTCTCTTAAACCAAAGAATAACAAACTTTGTTAGTCCTGATGAACTAGCTCTATAGTCTGTATGAAACGTTTGGCCGGTTTTGGGCCTATTTGATAGAACGCTTTATTGCTTTAACAACTTAATTAAAACAGTATTTGGCGGGATTTTTTAAGGCCTACACTTAAGAACTTTTTTTAAGCTGTCGCTTTCTTTTCTGCTTCAACGGCTTCTCTTAATTTCCTTTTTTTATAATCTTAATTCAATTCAACGTGTCTCTAATTAATATCTATCTAACTAAAACTATTTAAATGAAACTAATAAATGGCTTTCTGCACGTGCGCGTAAAATAGAAGTGACTAACGCTAACCACGGACACACGACAGATTAAGGGGGAAGAATACAGTAAAAGCCTCTTTTTCGTTCAACGTTTAACAATTACATAATTGAATTATATTTTTATTGATAATTCTGTTCCTGTTTCTCGGCCTTTTGGAGTCGCACCGGGATCTCCGGTGCCAGCTGTGCCCGTTTTATGTGGACCGCTGTGTTCCCGTCGTTCCCCTTTAGGAGCTCTCTCCAAAGGGTATGACTCTTTACCTACGTAGGTAGGGTGTCGGCTGGAGTTGCTATAGCATCCACTCTTAATCCCACGGCTGTGTGCGAAGTGAGGGTTGGTCCACCCATTGCTGCACCTTCTGCTGGGTTGAGTGGTTTGCGTCAAAGGTGCAACCATCAGTAGTAGGGTACTACTACCCGAGGGGCTAACCACTTCCCGTAATCGGTGTTCACTCTAACTGTAATCTTCGGTAATCTTTTGAACTCATTTGTAATCCCGTAATCATTTCTAATTTTCGTACTCATCTGTAATCACGCGTATTCATTGGAATTACCCCGTACTTAATTACTCATCTGTTACAATTTTAAAGATTTGGGTTGCCTGTTTACTCATCGTAATTATTATGTTCTCACCCTAATCATTCTGTACTCATCGTAATCGGTCTGTACTGATCGTAATCATGTGTACTCATCTGTACTCATTATTGATTACGTAATTGTTGTACAGGCAAATTCTTACTGGCTAGCCCCTCGCTGGATTTGTCACCTGTCCGGACTTGGGGACGCTGGCGTAGGGCACTATGATGATAGGCTTCCGGTGGTATGGCCCCTGTTGCTAGGTACACCGGGCTAAAAATTCTGACACCCTTCTATTCTTGTACTATCGCCCAACCACTTTTTCTTCTTCATATTATATACCCTGGTTTATAATGAAAATACCAGGAAAATGCTTTATCCGTCAGAACTATGCACCGTAATTTTATGGTTTATTTACTATTGTAAAAAAATAGTCGCAAAAAACGTTCATCGACGATGTTGGACATTTTGGTTGGTAAAACAGTTTGTATTTCCAATTAGCTAAAGATTTTTCAAATTATGTTATGCTTTCATTAAAATTTTTATAAACAAATCCGATTCTTGGTAAACCAAAAAGGCTCACAACTCAATTTCGGCGCCCCTCTCAAACCGGCGCCCCGGGCAGTTGCCCGGGTTGCCCGGCCCTTGAGCCGCCCCTGTGAAATTCCACTCCCCTCTAAAGGTTTCTACATTAAATAATAGAGCCTTGCCTCCTACAAAATGTTCACAGTAATTTGCACAATTTTCCTGGGACTGCTTGATTTCCCCCTCCTTGGTGAAGCTAGTTCATAGACTAGGCCGTATTTATTGGTCTTCGTTGTACCCGCCACAAAAATAAAATCATAACTGAGGGAAGGACTACTTTCCCGGTTTTTCACTGGGAGTTGCGCTTCCAAAATTCAGCTCCTGGTAAGTGACACTTTTCAGTATAAAAACTGCAGAAGTAAATTTGTTAAATAGATTATTGAATATAAGATTTTAATTCCACTGAGTCAATCATGAATAACAAAGAGAAAAATCTACAATCTTCACAAAAGGGCAAATCACAATTTAAACAAGCCTTTTACAAGTTTTAGTTTAAAGGCAGTTCTATCTTTATCTCATGCTTTCAATGAATGCAATTCAAATGAATTTGTATTTGTATAAATATAAAGTATTTCATATTATGATTGTCAGTTTAAATAATTGGTTTAGATGTCAACTTAATTTATTTTCCCCAACATCAGTTTGCCCTTGAAAAATGTGGTTACAAAGGTGTGCCCCACCTTGACCCCACCTACAATTTAAGGCTGGTGACGGTGCTGTTAAAACTATGCAGGCCTCACGGCCACGATTAAAATAAATTTAAATATACAATTTAAAAAAAATATATAAAATCATAATATTAATAAGTCTATTTAAACATTTTGGTCGTCATTGGTCTCTCTGTATCAAACATTTTTATAAAAAAAAGGAGTTAGTTTTTACAATTCTATCTCTCGTTGTGAAGGACTGATAAGTACATACATACTAAATTTTTATAATATATATGATATTGTGTAGATTATTAAGCTTAATCCCGGGGGTTTCCGGTTTAGCGCAATGTAGCTGTAATAAATAAATAAAAAATAATTGATTTCCCTGAAACTGCTTATTTGATACCAAAGCTATAAGGTCTCCATTTATTTATTAATGTTAAAACTTTGAGCCATGGTTAATTATGAATTATTATTATTTTTTAAAAAAATCTGCTATTATAATAATTTTTTGAAACAAATAATTATAATTTAAAAATCGATGCTTAATTTTAAGCAACGACGTCTTCTCCCATAAATTGGCGTAGCGAAAGTGGCCACAGTAGTACAGATTTGTCTCCACCTTTCTATATAATTGAGTTTTTAAAATATATTATTCTCATAAACTTATGTTAGTAATCAGATCCTACAAACACCGTTCTCGTACAGTCATACGAATTTAAAAGAGCTACATAAAATCACAGGACGAAATATTTAATGCAACACGCGACTATTTTCTTGGAATTTTAAATTCGGGTAAATAATGCCCGTTTTAGTATTGTTTTGATTTAAAATAAGCCATTTACCTCAAAATTACAAGTTTCTAACACTGTTTTTAGAAACGTTCACTGGGCGCCGCCATTATCGTACAGACAACCGACGTACAAGCCCTCTACCGCAGAAATTTCATCCCCCCAATACCGATTTTTTTTCATCACCCTGTGGCACCCTCCCCGTAGACTGTAAGGTAATGGCGGTCGATTGGTAAGGCGCGTTTAAGACAGTGATGTTCCAGGCGGTACATTTGTACATTTTTAATACATTTTTGATTTTGAAGTACAAAAATACATTTTGAGATTTTTAATACTTATTTAGTACATTTTGTAAATTTATGATACCAAAGTAAACTTTTAGATACTTATTTAGTTTCTGCTTATGTTCGAATTTCCATTGTAAACCCCCGCTCTCCCACCCTCCCCACCTCAGCCACCTGTATAGATAGCGAAATTCCGCTCATAGCTCCGACTTACTGGAATACTGGTTTTCAATGGCAGCTGCGTTTTGTAGGCAGTTAATATTTCGGACTTCATCTTTTGACCGTTCATCAGTATCAATAGCGGGGTCCACCCCTTTTGCTGACCTAGAGCAGCTTTAAATGCGGGAAATGAAGTGAATAGTGAAATCTACTTGGCCGCTCTGAATCGCTCGCGTGGTAACAGGTGTACATTTGTTTTGTGGAATGTTTTGTGTACGTACTGCTTATTTTCGGGTTTTCGCCACACAATAGAGGGGGTGGGTTTTAGGAAACTTTGGATAGTTGGGCTTATCAAAATCAAGGAGACTGTAAACAAGTTTTTGAAAATATACAAAAAAAATTAAGTCAAAAATATTAAAATTTTTACACATTTTTGTTTCCACTCATTTCTTGTATTTGCAATTCTCGCGTTCATCATCTAATTTTGTGAAATGTAACATCTGAGTTCTACCTAGGAACATCTGTGGTGCCTTGGGTATTAGCCTAGCTGATTATTATTATTATAAAGTTTGTTCTTTTATAGGCTTTGTCGGTTTCAAACGAAAATGACACGCAGCTCCTCTCGTGGGGAGCTCACGCGTAACTTGGTTAAAGGTTTTTACCCACCCCCATTGAAGTTATGGTAAAGTTGGTGATAATTAAACGTTAATTAACCTACCAAATGGTATACTAAATATTCCACTGACAATTTTTTCCGTGTATATGAACTTAAATGTAATATAAAACCGTCTTGAAATATTTTTAACGCGTCATATAGATAATCGAACATCTGCTCGTCTAGGTAAAGTTTGCGTTGTCAACGCGCGTATTAGAAAGCAAAATGAGATTTTAGAAAGTAGGTTGTAATTCGGAACGATATTAATACTTTTCGCGAATTTTGTCATCAGTGAATTACAAATATGATTTTAAATAAGAACGTATTTCGTTATTTGTTTCTTATTACAAGGAGCGTTCGGGTTTTTCCGTTTGAAAATACGCGGCAGATTAAACCGAGGCTTAGAACTGGGCAAGATTCACTACCTTTCATTTGCTTTCTAATACGCGGGTTGACTACGCAAACTTTACCTAGACGAGCAGATGTTCGATTATCTACATGGCGCGGGAAAAATATTAATTTTGAATGTTATAAAGCGATAAACGATTTTTCAAGACGATTGTATATTACATTTAAGTTCATTGTCAGTGGAATATTTCCTATATCATTTGGTAAAATAATTAACGTTTAATTATCGCCAACTTTACATTAATTTCAATGGGGGCGGGTAAAACCTTTAAACCAAGTTACGCGTGATCACGCCCCTAGTGGCGCTGTGCGTCAATCGCTCGTACTTTATTATAGGAATAAAAAAGTAAAAAAACTAGAAACGTTTTGAAATTTCCCGCTCTCTTTAGTAATGACGTTTTGAAATTTCCCGCGTTTTTGTAATAAAACTCATAGATGGCGCGCGCCGCTCAGCTTATAAACGAAAAGTACATTTGATCCTCCAAAAGTACAACCCCGCCGGAACATCAATGGTTTAAGAGTATATTGGATTTGTAGGGACTACAGCGCTTTCCTAAACAGCATTTGTTTAATCAGCATTTTCCAAAACAGCGTTTTGTCAAAATAGCGCTTTGTCATAACAGCGTTTCTTTATACAGCGTTTCCCAAAACAACAAATTGTTCAAACGGCGCTTTGTCATAACAGTGTTTCTTTATACAGCGTTTCCCAAAACAACAAATTGTTCAAACGGCGCTTTGTCATAGCGGCCTATTGTAATACATATTTTTCTGGAATTTCGGCAAATTTCACTACCTAATGGTTTCTGCCGATAGTTAGTATTGCAAACTTACCTAACCTAACCTAACCTAACCTAACCTTGGAGTAGAGAAGTTGACTGGAGGGGAAATTCCCATATCTGTAGCATTGAGTCTCTTCCCCCATCAATTCGGCCTAAGCCCTCCCAGCATGCATTGCGTTTTTGGTAGGGGCCTAAGTTTTACCTTACTCTAGCGACGAAAAAGAGAGTTATTTCCGAGGGTGTTGTGAATATTTGATCTTGATTTTTTAGAACCAAGGCCGAACAAACCGTTAAAGGTTTGAACTTAGAGGTTTTAATGGCAAATTTGTTACAATCAAAATCATGTTTTAAAGACGGTATTATATAGTTTAGCCATTGACATAGTTAGTATTGTTCATAATGAAAAAGTACTGCTGTTATAAAAATTGCAAAAGTGATTCAATTAATAATTTTAATTTATAAAAGAGAAAAAAACTTGTTAGGCCTTGGTTTATAGTACAATATTAGATAATAGAACAAAATTTACCTTCATTTTTTTTAATAATTTTTGAAAATTTGATATGTGTGATCATGTTTGTTATCCAAAAAAATTTAAACTAAAACAATCCATTATAAAAAGAACTAATACAATCGGAAATAAAAATTCATTCTAAACTACTCCAAGCTTCAAAACTAAAGCATGCCGAATATTTACAATTTTATTTCAATAAAAACCCGAATGAGGGCGTACACTAAGGCGCCCCTACCGTGGAGCAAAGGATTCTGGGTAACGTTGAGCTTACAGACTTCCCACCCTCTTTTCCCCTCCAGTCAACTTCTCTACTCCAAGACCTAACTTAACCTAACCTAACCTAACCTAACCTAACCCCTGAAGTTCATATGTATGTTATACATTTTCCATCGTTAATTCATATAAATTTTAAGAAACCGCTGTCTTGACCAAAACCGCTGTTTCAAAATCGCTAATTTGAGAAACGCTATATTCAGAAACGCTGTTTATGGAAAAAGCTGTTTTGACAAACCGCTATGTTCCGAAACGCCCAAAAAACGGCTAAAATTCCCCATAGAATATTTAAAAAAACTTTTTGCATATTATGAATCAGTGTAAAATCAGATCTCACCCACAGAAATTTCTATTCTCTGCGACCCCTGGCGGCGAAACTAGCCCCCCTGGCGGAATATCGCAACAACACTTATCACAATCTGTAGTTTGCCATCGGGCTAGTCATTTTTAAAATTTTCAGAATTTTTCAACTGCCCAATTTGTTGCCGCCACCGTAAGAAAAGTGAAAAACCCCATTTTCGTCCATGTTGGTACAGGTTTTTCTCAAAAACCCGCGGGTACCTTTTCAAAAGTTTAACGACGTCTCCTAGTACAATACCCCAACATTACGTTGTAATTACTTTCACGCTTTGATCTCCGCGCATTTTAAAGAAAAATTCGTTTGAAATTTAAAAAGAATTTTTCTAAAAAAGCCCAAAAACCGCCAAAGTTTTGGGCTAGCTTTGACTGAAAAAAAATAAGTTAGTTTATTGAAACAAAATGTTTCATTCTTGTACCTGGCTTTATTCCATGTTACAATGTAAAGAGTAAGACTAACGCCTTATTTGCTTATATATAAATCCATTGTTTGGAAATGGCGGTTCGTCGGGTTCTTTAAGTAATTCTTGAACTTTTTCGAGCGTGTAACTCTCGATCCTTGCGATATAATTTGTTTCGGGACTCGCCTGCATGTTCGCTTAACATGCCCATAGGCAAAGTCGAACTTTGAATTATTTCTTGACCATGAAAAATAATTTTATGAACTGTAACTCGCAAATAATACCATGGCCATGGTATTATTTGCCAGTTACAGTTCCAAACAATGTATTTTCTTCAAACGAATCAACTGATATCTCTGACGAGGACCAATTCCTTGAAGACTTCACTAGAAACACATTGAATAATATTCTATTAGAAATAGAAGATGAAATGGAACTCGATAATTAAGAATATATAAGCAAATAAGGCGTTTGTCTTACTCTTTACATTGTAACATGGAAAAATAAAACTGAATAAAACCAGGTACACGAATGAAACATTTTGTTTCAAAAAACTAACTTATTTTTTTTCAGCCAAAGCTAGCCCAAAACTTTGGCGGTTTTTGGGCTTTTTTAGAAAAATTCTTTTTAAATTTCAAACGAATTTTTCTTTAAAATGCGCGGAGATCAAAGCGTGAAAGTAATTACAACGTAATGTTGGGGTATTGTACTAGGAGACGTCGTTAAACTTTTGAAAAGGTACCCGCGGGTTTTTGAGAAAAACCTGTACCAACATGGACGAAAATGGGGTTTTTCACTTTTCTTACGGTGGCGGCAACAAATTGGGCAGTTGAAAAATTCTGAAAATTTTAAAAATGACTAGCCCGATGGCAAACTACAGATTGTGATAAGTGTTGTTGCGATATTCCGCCAGGGGGGCTAGTTTCGCCGCCAGGGGTCGCAGAGAATAGAAATTTCTGTGGGTAAAATCTGATTTTACACTGATTCATAATATGCAAAAAGTTTTTTTAAATATTCTATGGGGAATTTTAGCCGTTTTTTGGGCGTTTCGGAACATAGCGCTCTACTAAGAAACACTTAACCAAAAAACGCTGACTAAACAAAACGCTCTTTCGACAAACCGCGGTATTGAGAAACGCTATTTCAACAACCGCTGTGTTAAAAAAGCGCCGTTGCAACAAAATGCTGTTTTGAAAACGCTATTTTAACAAATGCTATTTTAGTCAAGCGCCAAGGGCGTATTTAAGGGGGGGATACGCCCTTGTCAAGCGCTCTATTCCCTACATACCGTCTATTGAAACACTTAAAAGCCGTTGATGATCTATAACTGGGGGGGGGGGGCTCCATTAGAATTTTAAGCAAGGACTTCCAGGAGTCTAAATCCGGCACTGCTTTAAAATGAGGGTAAAAAGAGTAGAGTTAAGTTTGAAAATAGAAAATTCAAAATTAACATTAAATACTCAGTCCTAAATATCCTTATATTAACCTTTATATAGTCTTAAATAAAGATTTTAAATAGGTTTTAAGTCTAGTTATAAAGGTGTCTTATTCTTTATTTCAGTTTAATTAATAAATACCCTGTATTTTTAAACAAAATGCAATACTTCAATCTTAACTTTCAAGATAAAATAATTCTCTTTACAGTTTAACATAAACCTTATTTTCTACTTCATCTAAACAAATATGTACCTTAAAAACGACCGTATTAAAGTATTATTTAAGTCTTACTTGACGTGCTAGATTAAGTCTTAAAAATCCTAACTCAAAAATATTAAATAAAATATTTTTAAATGGTAGAAACAATTAGGTAGAGTTTGTACTTTCTAAAATCTTTCATCCTATGCTACGATCCTAGTATCGCCCAAACAACGGGGTTTGTGGTCGGGTATCGGGTAAATTTTAAATTATTGGGGCTGAAGTAGAGAACCTCCATTAATAATTCATGGTGGTAGTTCATTTCCAATATTCTATCATTTTTAAAAATGTTTTCGCCAAGTAAATGATGCATTTGCGAAGATGTCTTAATTGAAGCCGAGGGGTAAGTCACTCTCGGATGACCTGTACACCGAGTTCGCGTACTTAGTACTGTTAAAGGTACGGATTTTTAAGAGTTCACGAACTGTTATTAGCACAGTCAGACGTACGACAGTGTACACCGAGTTCGCCTTCAATCAACACCTTGATTGAAGCGGATTAGCGGACAAACAAAGCCAGTTTCTTTTATTCGTCAGTGACGTAAAAACACCGTTACCGTCATTATTGTCTTTTTAATAATTAATAATAATAATTCAATTAGTTTAATGAAATTTCCGTATGTGTAAGGCGCGATTTCTAGAAATCTGTTCGTTGCGCTAGAATTTGTGGGATTGTGCGTCTTCAAATGTCCTTGAGATCTTGTTAAACATCGATTTTTCTATTCTTTCAGTTCTGCCAAAACTGTTGTGCAATTTCTGTTTTGGAACAATGTTTGTGAAAGCCGGTGTCAAATACGATGTGGAGGAACCACGACGGGTAAAAGTTACCAACATTTTGGAGGAGGGAATCTGGTTGAAACTTTTCATCCAATTCGACCACCAATCCGTACAACAACTCGAGCGAGACCTGGAAAACATATCAAGCGAACTGGACAAGCACCCTGAAGAATTTGCGTTCAGAAATACTGACGTCTTCGGCGTAGCCAAGAGAAACTCGCTTTGGCGTCGAGTCAGAGTTTTAGCTGTGAATACAAACGAAGCCATTGTTCGGTTCATCGACTACGGCGTTGTGGACCAGCTAAATAAGCGAGATTTAAGACGAGTGGACGCGAGTTTCTTCGACTTGGAAGAGCAGGCTGCGTCCTGCTATTTAGCCGACATCGCCTTCACCGAGAGGGGAAACCTGTTCATCGACCCTGGTCGCGTCAGGGACACTTGCGAGCAATTCCTCGAACGCGAGGACATTACTTTCGCGGTAATCGGAAAACTCAGGACACATCTCGTGGTTCGTTTTTATTTGGGTGATATTTCGCTGTCGCATTACTTGTTGGACCAGAATTACGGGACCCCAGTTCCCGATCTTCTACAACAAGGAACGGAAGAGTTCACACCGCTTACCCAATGGATAAAAGGTAATTAGAAACTAGGACTTAAAAGACGCTTAGGACTTTCACCGTGAATCCTTAGATCACATACTCTCCAGCTAGACCCCTTATAGCCATATTTCTGGCGGCTCAATGAATGTCACATTTCGGCCACCAGGAGTAACAGAGAATAGGAATGGTTGGCGTTAGTTACGTTTTAAACAAGTCCTAGACGTGTAGACGATTTTTCGATTAAGTTTCTACGAGACTGGAAAATAGAGGCAGTCCGGGGTTATTGACTTTCAAAACAAATAATGGGACCCTACAATTAAATCACCAGGACCCTTAACTTAAATGCGGAAGGCTTTTTCTGTTTCTCAACTCTTTCTGACCAATCCATTATTAGTCTATTTCCAAAAACATCTAATTTTTAAATTCCAATTTCTTTCATAATTATTTCTTATATCAGTCCCCTTGGGTTAGTGACCCTCCCGGATATAGACCATAAAAGAAACTGGACGTAAATCTGTCTAATAGGACAGCTGGAACGACCAAACACAATAGAACATTTCGTACGTTTTAAGCCAACAAAAATGAATTCAAACCCCACCTTCACGTACTTTGTAACGAAAGATCGTCTGCTTCGGGTTTTCCGGGCACGAAATTCACCCAGTCGTTTAAGTTTACGTTTAGTGATTAATAGCTGTGCGAGTACATTATTGAGTACATTTTATTTATTTTCTTTAATTATCTCAACTAGAAACTACCTCTTTTCTCGAGGACTGGGCGGACATTAGTGAGAGTCCAAGTGCCTTCGAGCGACAGTTCCTTCCTGCTCCGCAACATTCCCACAACGTCGTCTGTAGACAAAGAACCCTGCTCCGAAAGGCGTCCCGAAGTTGGCCTGAAGAACAAGGATGCAGCCAAGGAATGTTCCAGGAGCCTGGTATAGATAGATTTTCGGGAGAAAACGCCAACTTTTAAGATTAAACGTTTGTCCCGCTGAACGGATTTTGGACGAAGAGGGTGGTCAATCACTTCCGTAAAGACGTCTTGAACAAACCGTTTCTGTCCGAAATCGTCGGCTGTTCTTCGTTTGCAGAAGCCCTGTGCACCGTTCGTTTGTTCAACATCTTTCAAATGACCAATTCGCCAGCTTGATACTAAATTGCGATTTTTTTTTTTGCCTAATTGTAATATACTTTGGCTCCGAAGATGTCAAAGTTATTCTTAGTTTTAAAATATCTGAATTAAAATTCATAATTGTATAGCTTAATATACTTTATGTAAAATTTACGTTTAAAATATAAGAATGTAATTGATCACTCTGAAGGTGATGTTTTTTCCTTTAGACCCATTTTCAAATTACCTGATTTTCCCAAGTGTCAATTGCAACAGGCCTGAGGGCCTTTTAACAGCGATACAGGGTAATAATTTAAGCTAACTAACTATTGCATCTGCAAGTTTTTATTGAAAGAGGAAGGACTCTGAGGAAAAACTCTTTTACACACAGGGAGATAACATTTTGTTATTAAATCAGTTGGGATTCTGGGAACACGAAGTCGCGTTTTAATATTTTCAAACCTAAACAGATTCAAAGGCCTACTTTTAAATGTTTCACCCAATCCGTTGTAAGTTGTTTCTTCTTTCGTGTCGCTGTCATTGGATCTAGGAGGATTCAAGTAAACCTGGAGTGGTCGTCTCCCGTTTTAGGCGGGGCCGTAAAAAATTCACGGACATAACAAGTATCGCCATCTATCGTAGAACCTTTACACTTTTAATCGGCTTTTCGTCTGCTAATTTTCTGTTCGCATATTTCTAGTCCCGTGTTTTTAGTAGGAATAGACAATGAATTTTAATATTCTAAAACTAGCAGACGAATTTTTTAAAAACATGTAGAAAAGGTGGCGCTAAACTCGTATGTCCGCGATTCTGGCTCGCGCTGTGTTACCGTAGAGAGAGAGGGGAGCTCGTAGTGGGGGAATACACTTTTCTATTCCAGGGACCAGGGTAGTGAGGGTACTGAGTTTTCATATTCCTAGAGTGGATGGACAAGTGTGCGTACTCGTCGCTCTTGGAAGACCGTGACTCCGAGAGGTCGACGATACTGACCAATGGGAAAAGCGAGGAAAGAACTCCAAATTAATTTATACCCAAAGAAAGCATTCTTTGAAATTCATCGATTCTCAGATTTAATTCTTTATATTTTTTTACCAAAACATATATAATGGAAACCGAGCTAATTAAGAGGATAAAATTTTGCTTAACGATTATTTAAATTACGCGCTATTTAATTTTTAATTAAAATTTAAAAGAAATGAATGAAATTTTATTCACAATGAATGTAGAAATATAAAAAGGCCATGTAAAAAAGAATATTTTAAAGGTATATTATAGCCGCTAGCCAGTAATAAAACGTAGTGTTAATAACCAATTTCCGAATTTATGAAACTAAACCTGTGATACAGCAATTGACACGAACATATATAGTAGAAATCCATATACCATTGGATATACAAATAAAACCTATTAGCGATAACAGAAGCCAATAAGCATGGACTAATTAACAACAGGGACGGTCCAGATCTAAAACATTAGTTCAGCGCCACGCTCGATTTTATATTGGCTTCAGTGCAAAAATTATTCTATAAATAATATTCCGCTAAGGGCGCACAAACCATACACGTATCTTTTGCTCATAGGTTAACCATTGAATTGGGAATAATACTGCTAGAATTACAATTACGATTTCGTTTGCCATGGTTACGCGGGACCGGTTCTGATAAGACTGTACGAAATTAATCTTTATAATTAGGCGGTTCGCCTTCTATAATTTGTAAAGTCATATGGCTAAATATAAATAATTATTAGCTAACTCACCGTAACTTGAGTTAAAAAGGATCGTGTTGAAAAAATAAAATTATTTTTAAGCAACTTCAAATCTTTGTTTGTTAGGAGAAATCATACATTTCAATTTCGCATCAGATTCGCGAAAAAATTCAATTGCAATATAGTTGCCACCACTAGAGATAGATGCCGCCACGGTAGAACGATAAAGTTGATAAAGTCTCCTTATGGAAAGAAATTGGTCCCGCACCAGCCAGATTTAATGAGGTTAACATCGAAACTTCAATGAATGTGTTGACAGCTGTAACGCGAACAGCGCGTAATCAAAGTCGGCCGTGGTATAGATCATCCTTGGTTTAAAACTTTAAAGTTTATACACGAAAGGCGGGCAAGGCTTACGGTTTTTCAAAGCGTATTGAGAAAAGTATACGGAGATATCACCTGCATAATCACTATTATTGTTCATTAGTATGTATATTTATGATAGCAAATAATAATTTTAACATTTATTACCTTTGTAATGTAGAAATTACCAAGTTCAATCAAAACGAGGCGAGTCTCAAAATTTAAAATGCCCAGCAAAATCCTATGGGAATTCGTGTGCATTTTTCAAATGTTTTCTCCGCTGCTCAGAGCTATCCAGTATCCACATTCCAATGTTAGCAATTTTGTACATCTGATTTCAGATTTCAAGTGATTTCAATATTTAATTGATTAAAGTTATTAAAGCTACTAAATTAACGTGATTTCAAGAGATTTCCCGGCGGATTTGTACACCTGAAGTCCGTCCTTATGAATATATCGGGAGGACTATATGTTCTGGCCACATATCGCCCTAACAAATCTGTATCCCTCCGAATACCTCTAGTTCGAAAACGAGTCGTTTCACGATTTTGGGCAAGTTATAGGCTTCTCTTATTATAGGCTTCTGGTGATAATTATTTTGTTTTACAAAAACTAACAATTCGATAATCCCATTGCAAAACAAAATACATCGGTTTTCAAAAACTTACAAAAATTTCCATTTTCCGATTGTCAGTCTACCAGAATTTAGAAAAGTTTATGTAACGACCAATAGAAAACGAAGCTAAAAGTTGGCCATTGTTAAGCCGTTTGGATGTATTTTAGGACGCCAATTTGCCGCTAAAGAAGTTCAGTTTTAAAGTTTTACTAAAGAGCCGTAACACTGTGAAATTCCGCTCAAGCTTCCTATTCCGGCCACTAGAGGTCTCAATTTTAGGCAAGATCTTTGATTCAATGGATTTCTACTATACATGCTCAGATCAATAGCTGTATCTCAGGTTTATTTCTACTATACATGCTGAGGTCAATAGCTGTATCTCAGGTTTATTTCTACTATACATGCTCAGGTCAATAGCTGTATCTCAGGTTTATTTCTACTATACACGCTCAGGTCAATAGCTGTATCTCAGGTTTAAATAAACCCTAGTTGGAAAATAGTGACATAAATTTCAAAATATGTTTTTAAAATGATATTTTATTACTGGCTATAATATACCTTCAAAATATTCCTTTTTTACATAGCCTTTTTTATATTTATACATTCATTGTATATACATAAAATTACAATTTTCACTATATTTCATTATTTTTTTAAATTTTATAAATAGCACGTTATTTTAATATTGGTTAAGCAAAATTTTACCGTTTGGGCGTTGTTTATTGGTAAAAGCATTTGGTTTGAGTAAATATTTATGGGGGACAATTTCTTTGCGAAGAGTGACTTCCGCAACGACATTACGTCGTCTGCTCTCCCACTCTCACAGGCTTAAATGAATAACATCTATTTGTTGAGTGTGGTCGCTACACCTCTCTCATTTCATACGTTTGATCGAATTCCATTTTCTGATTCACAAAATGCATTTAAAGGGAATATAACCTGCAAAGCGATCTTTACGGAAGACCCCTTAATTTTTAAAATGTCCCTGTACAGTGGCGCCAAACATTTTTAAAGCCAAAGGCAAGAGCGACTAGAGCTGCAAGCGTTGGTGTTCCACACCAAATACCTGAGGTTATATTCCCTTTAAATACAATTTTCAATTTAATTATTGGAGCTTAAATATCTCCATCGCTGCGGAAAAAATACAGTGGCGTCCTCTTCATTTGAGTGTGTGAACTAGTTAACGAAATAGTAAGTTTGGTAAACTTGGCTATAAATCATTACAAATCGTATAATTCGCTGTTAAAAATCATTAATCAAAGTTAGTTTACGTTAATCACTTGAAATTAGCCTAAAATCTATTTTAAATAATTTGAAAATAATGTTTTTTTAAAAATAATGTAAAAACAGAAATGACCAAAATCATTGGAATTCACACCGTATTAACAGTAATCACAATAATCACAGTAATCACAGTAGTCAGTAATCTCCAGAATTCTTTGGAAATTAGCCATTTTTGCAAACAATTCAGTAAAAAGGGTAAAAATGGAAATCAGCAAATATCTACGAAATCATCCATGTCCAAGAATTCAGTCAATAATAGCTGGAATTGACACTTGAACACTTGGGCCTTAATTTCCACCCCGTTCGATCTCCCTTCTTCGGTGTCCGGGTGAAACTTCGTGATAGCAGATAAGGCAGATGTCTTATCTTGGGGCTTTATCACAACTTAGTTCAAATAGTCCCTAGTTGAATCAGGGTTCAGTCAGAAAGTGAGTCATACCTATCAAAGTCCAGGATCTCGAATTTCGAAGATTAAAAAGAACTGGACGAAAGAGAAGTAGACACAGCAACTACTTACTTAATTATTTGAGGAGTCGACGCCAAGCGAATTCGTTGAAGACTACATATTTGAAGTAAGTCAATAGTTAATACTAGTTTTAAAATATTTATTGTGAAATTCTACTTTAATTTGGTTTAATTATTTGAGTTTGTTAGGAGGTTAAATTAGCTCAATTTTATATGTGGTAAAATGATATCAAAAATTAGAGTTAAGTGAAATTTTCGGGTTCATTTGGTAATTATTTCAAAATTTATAAATTCTTCAAAATTGCTTAAAGCTTTGGGGAATTATGAGGCAGAAGGCTAAAACAATATTTCCTAAATAGTCAAGTTGACGTTAAATCTTAAAATTATTTGGGTTTGTTCTGTCGCGAATAGTTTGTTATTTATTTGATTATTTCAAATGTTCTTCTTGGCCATTTCTTTTAAACTTTAAATCTCTTAAGCGATTCGTGTCATTCTACAGTTTTATATTATCTTAGCCCACCCTGTAATGGCGGCGGCCGAAATCGTGGCGCCATCTCTACATTCGTAACTGAACCATAAATTAGGAAAGTTCGTTTTATTTTAGTAACTAACTTCTGCTAAGTAGGGTCTCAGCAACGAATCAAGAGATGGCGCTAGTGCAACTTCAAAATGTTGTTTTTTATGACAATTTTACCGTAGTTTTAATATCTATGAAGGTTTTAATATTATAGAGTGGAATCAGCTCTTGGCTAATTGAGATCATTTTTGAAATTTTACAATGTTCAATTTTGAAATTTTTTGAGAGAAAAACTATTAAAAAATCATATTTAAAATAATTTATAAAAATATTGAAATTTGCCCGAACAATTGTTGTTCCCATTGGCACGCATTTATTTAAATTACCTGGAATAAAGTTCATTGCTTCCTTCAAACGTAGTTTAATCACCTGTAAAGATCTCGGACTTGAAATAAGTATGCTCAGAAGTTAATGAATGTCACGTGTCAGATAGGTTCTGAATTTTAATTTTAATAAAATTTACTTTCGGACGATTTTGCGATTTCAAAGAAAACGTACTTACGCGGAGTGATACGGGTAAAATTAGGACTTTATTTTGATAACATCATTAACATGTATATTTAAATCTGATATCAATAAACCGACAGAGTAAAATAAGCTGCAAACAACAGACTTAACGCGGTCCCAACAACCAGATATTTCTTTGGTTAACACCTTCAAATTCAAATTTAATTTTATCACTTATTAAGTCTTGAAGATGTCTAAGCCTGGTTTTCACTGGGCTAAAAAACGGCGGAAATTGTTGTACGCAAATATATTTCCGGCGGATTTTCCAAAGCTTTTCCGCAACTGGTTTTCATTGGGGATTTTTTCAAGCGGTTTGTAATTGGCGGTTTCGATAGCGCATGCGCTGATAATTGTATCTTTACTGACTCACAGAATTAAAATGGACGCCGAAGAGGTCGAATTTAATGCTTATATTTTCGCGTATATTCAACCTGAACTAGTTAATGGTATTTTAGCATTTAATTTATGGAGAAAATATGCAAAAACTATCTAGGAAAGACGGTTCTGGGTAAAGGGAATATTTTTGAGACAAAAATTTAATACAAGAACTGAGGGAATCTGACAGTGGAAAACACCACATGTAAGCCTTGGCCATTTGTTATGATTGTACAAAGATTAAGGATTTAACAAACTCAAACTGTAGGTTTTTTCGTATGTCCAAGGAACAATTCGACCACATATTAAGTCTCGTCAGGGCCAAAATATCTCAGAAGAAGACCAATTTCAGAAAACCGATATACAATAACAATGTTTATAAACTAAACGCGTCGCTTTTTAGGCCTAACAAATTGAATCAAACCGAGAGTAGTGAGCTATAGTGACGTCAACGCATGATCTTCCCCGATTGGTTAGCACATTGCGTTGCGTTTTAAAAATTCGGAAAAAATAGAACTTCCATTCCGCGCTTGTTCGCGGAATATCGCAAGCTTTCCGTAAAATATTTTCCGCAAACGGCGCGGAAAGGCAATTCCGCTGTTTTTAGCCCAGTGAAAACCAGGCTTTACACGTTGGTTTATGATTGTAGTTACGTTTTTCTTGGTTTATCCTCACAGAACTCGTTACATAGCACAACGTTTTACGAATTTATAGTTTACCCTAAAATTAATTTTGCATAAAATACGTGTAAAATATCATTCCATAACTCTATAATGCAATTCGCGCAAAAACATGTCAAAGAAATAGCGATTTTTATTTGATATTAACCTTATATTATTATGTATAATTTTCCTAACAAACTGGCCATAGGTACTTTCATGATATATTTATCATTGCTTGTGCTTTTGATAACTGCAGCTACTATAAGACTCCTCTACAAAATACGGTGAAACAAATTTCCTTTTCGATTTAATTTAATTTATCATTTCATTTTAATTCCATTTAATTTGTTATTAAGAATATAATCTGAATTTGGAATTAGACGACAAACATTCAAGCTCAAATAAGACTTCCTTAAATGTTGAATATAACTGATTTTTAGAGTTATTTCAGAGTTAAAAATAAATGCAAAATTACAACAAATTTAGGATAAAATATAGCTTTAAAGTAGTGCCGGATTTACGTATGTGCTAAGTGTACTGCAGCACAGGGCCTCGCGATTTGAAGGTGCCTCGACGGGGCTAGGTTTCCACTCCCCTCTAAAGGTTTTTACATTAAATAATAGAGCCTTGCCTCCTACAAAATGTTCACAGTAATTTGCACAATTTTCCCGGGACTGCGTGATTTCCCACTCCTTGGTGAAGCTAGTTCATAGACTAGGCCGTAGTTATTGGTCTTCGTTGTGCCCGCCACAAAAATAAAATCGTCACTGAGGGAAGGACTACTTTCCCGGTTTTTCACTGGGAGTTGCGCTTCCAAAATTCAGCTCGGTAAGTGACACTTTTCAGTATAAAAACTGCAGAAGTAAATTTGTTAAATAGATTATTGAATATAAGATTTTAAATCCACTGAGTCAATCATGAATAACAAAGAGAAAAATCTACAATCTTCACAAAAGGGCAAATCACAATTTAAACAAGCCTTTTACAAGTTTTGTTATTATGTAGAAGTTTAAAGGCAGCTCCGAGGGGCTGATCACTCCGTGTAATCGGTGTACAGAGCCGAACCTTTCACTGTACTAATGAGATTACGCGTAATCTTTGAAGTCCCGGCCTTTGGCAGTGGTAATCCAAGCGTAATCCAGTGTACAGATTTTCTAAGTGTGGTTAGCCCCTCGGGCAGCTCTATCTTTATCTCGTGCTTTCAATGAATGCAATTCAAATGAATTTGTATTTGTATAAATATAAAAGTATTTCCAATTATGATTGTCAGTTTAAATAATTGGTTTAGATGTCAACTTAATTTATTTTCCCCAACATCAGTTTGCCCTTGAAAAATGTGGTTAAAAAGGTGTGCCCCACCTTGACCCCACCTACAATTTAAGGCTGGTGACGGTGCTGTTAAAACTATGCAGGCCGCACGGCCACGATTAAAATAAATTTAAATATACAATTTAAAAAAAATATATAAAATCATAATATTAATAAGTCTATTTAAACATTTTGGTCGTCATTGGTCTCTCTGTATCAAACATTTTTATAAAAAAAAAGGAGTTAGTTTTTACAATTCTATCTCTCGTTGTGAAGAAGGACTGATAAGTACATACATTTATAAGGTGGACGATACTAAATTTTTATAATTTATATGATATTGTGAAGATTATTAAGCTTATTCGCAGGGGTTTCTGGTTTAGCGCAATATAGCTGTAATAAATAAATAAAAAATAATTGATTTCCCTGAAAGTGCTTATTTGATACCAAAGCTATAAGGTCTCCATTTATTTTTAAATGTTAAAACTTTGAGCCATGGTTAATTATGAATTATTATTATTTTTTAAAAAAATCGGCTATTTATTTTTTGAAATAATTATAATAATTTTTTGAAACAAATAATTATAATTTAAAAATCGATGCTTAAATTTAAGCAACGACGTCTTCTCCCATAAATTGGCGTAGCGAAAGTGGCCACAGTAGACAGTTTGTCTCCACCTTTCTATATAATTGAGATTTTAAAATATATTATTCTCATAAACTTATGTTAGTAATCAGATCCTACAAACACCGTTCTCGTACAGTCATACGAATTTAAAAGAGCTACATAAAATCACGCGACGAAATATTTAATGCAACACGCGACTATTTTCTTGGAATTTTAAATTCGGGTAAATAATGCCCGTTTTAGTATTGTTTTGATTTAAAATAAGCCATTTACCTCAAAATTACAAGTTTCTAACATTGTTTTTAGAAACGTTCACTGGGCGCCGCCATTATCGTACAGACAACCGACGTACAAGCCCTCTACCGCAGAAATTTCATCCCCCCAAAACCGGTTTTTTCATCACCCTGTGGCACCCTCCCCGTAGACTGTAAGGTAATGGCGGTCGATTGGGAAGGCGCGTTTAGGACAGTGATGTTCCAGGCGGTACATTTGTACTTTTTTAATACATTTTTGATTTTTAAGTACAAAAATACATTTTGAGATTTTTAATACGTATTTAGTACATTTTGTAAATTTATGATACCAAAGTAAACTTTTAGATACGCATTTAGTACATTTTGAAAATATATGAAACGAAAATACATTTTAATATTTTTGACATATATTTAGTACATTTTTTAAATTTGGGGGATTGTTTTAAATTTAACCATCACAAACTTTCTGCTTATGTTCGAATTTCCATTGTAAACCCCCGCTCTCCCACCCTCCCCACCTCAGCCACCTGTATAGATAGAGAAATTCCGCTCATAGCTCCGACTTACTGGAATACTTGTTTTCAATGGCAGCTGCATTTTGAAGGCAGTTAATATTTCGGACTTCATCTTTTGACCGTTCATCAGTATCAATAGCGGGGTCCACCCCTTTTGCAGACCTAGAGCAGCTTTAAATGCGGGAAATGAAGTGAATAGTGCAATCTACTTTACCGCTCTGAATCGCTCGCGTGCTAACAGGTGTACATTTGTTTTGTGGAATGTTTTATGTACTTACTGCTTATTTTCGGGTTTTAGCCACACAATAGAGGGGGTGGGTTTTAGGAAACTTTGGATATTTGGGCTTATCAAAAACAAGGAGACTGTAAACAAGTTTTTGAAAATATACAAAAAATTTAAGTCCAAAATATTAAAATTTTTGCACATTTTTGTTTCCACTCATTTCTTGTATTTGCAATGTAACATCTGAGTTCTACCTAGGAACATCTGTGGTGCCTTGGTTCAGGGCCGGGTTCGAAATATACTTGCGGGGCTCTCGACTTTCGGATTTCATAACCCCCATAGCTTTACCCTCCCTTTTACACACCTCCGTTTCACCCCCGAACGTTTTATTGATCAAATATTGAACTATTTTAAGTTTCTAACATTGGAAGGCATTAATTTTATTTTCATAGTTCATTTACAGTTGTAACAGTTACTTGTTACCTATACCCTTTAAAATTGACATCTAGATCTTTTGGCAGAAAAATCTTTTATTACGCCAGCAAACTCTAATGATTTCACCACTTTATTTTCGATTCACAATAAGGCTTGTGATGACAGTCTCTCTTGGCTTATAGTTGATCTTAGATAGTTTTTAATTAATCATTAAAGATCTTTCTGTTGAGGCTACTGAAACTGGAGTGGTCAACAAAATTTTCAAAGATATTACAATATTAGGGTACAACCATGTTATTTTTAGTTATATAATATAAAGTATCAATAGCTGTCAAGACTGTTACAGGAATAACATCTTTCAACAACTGAAACTCTTCAAATAATTCTTCTCCGTCTATATCGTCAATTAACGTCGTTTCAAGATTTTTACAAGAATTTTGTAGATCTTCCGAAATGTTTTTTATTGCAGCCCCAGTCTCCACCATATAAGAAGCCAAATACATCTTTGTGCTCTCTGTACAGTTTAAATCTACTTTCCATGGCGGATAACGCGTTATCAACTAATTTTAAAAAATAATTGGTTTTAAATTGAACCTCACCATTGTAAACTGTTTCATCGGGACCAAAGACTATATAAGCTATCGCTACATAGACTGGCGTCTACGTATCGTAGAAAGGTTGACAATTTAACACCTAGCGCCACATAGTATTCGCGGCAGGAACTAAAAAAGGTGCACTTCACTGCCATCTATCAATGGTTTATAATACTTTAAATGGGCAGTTATTTTTAATTGATTTGGTTGTAAAATTTATTTTTATCGTATATTTTCGTCCCACCTACTGGCTTTCAAATTCTAAAAACGTTTTAAGTGATGAAAAGGTGGGGACGAACAAGTATTCGTAAATAAAATACATGAGTAGCTTGTAATTTTAATTTTATTATAAATTTGAGCATTTTTAAATCCAAATCATAATAGCGATAAAGTAATACTTCCGAATGATTTTAAATGTTGTAATTTTATTACATACAGAAAATTTACCTTACTTATTTCACTTATATACTATTTACAAATAGTGAAGATCTATTAATGGGGATTAGGGATAACTAGCATCCTAGATGTGTAACTTTTAACAGTTTGGAATCTGGTTTTTTCGCAGCTTTTTTCTTCTGCTTATTTTTTTACCTCTCTTCAGCAATATCCCAATTTATGAATATTACTGCGTAATATATTCGCATTTTGAAATATAGTCGAATAATTTTTCTTTTAAAGCCGGGACAAATGTTCTCAGCTTCAATACCTTCGGATTCTTTTACTAATTTTTTTAAAATATCAGGTTCATGCATCTTTTCATTAAATACTTTGATAAAAAATTTCTCAATTTGTAGCATAAATGCTGTAACTACGTCAGACGGAGATATTAAACCTCCAAAGTCACCCTTCTTATAAGAATAAGCTTTGAGATGAGTAAATGTTTGACTTTGGGTTTCGAGGAGTTCAGATTCAGTAAAGAAGCGGCACATCGATTTATCACTTTCACAAATATGTGAATCCCTTACTTTTTTTACAACACTGCCAATCACATATGACAAAGCATTCATGTCCACCGCATTTCCAAATGCCTCTGCAACAGATGTTGCATCAATTTCTTTGAGCCCAGAAACCCTTTTCTTCTTTTGCGGATTAAGGTCCGATTCATTTTCATTTTCTTCCTGCAATGTTATTGTTTTAGGTTGTCTGTTTGATAAAGATTTCAAACTTAGCAAGATATCAGCAAAATCTGCTTCACAGTTTTGGCCATCGCTACTTAGGAGGAAAGACTGGGTCAGCAATTGCTTGAATGCATCCCGGAACTGCATCGCATTTGGGTTTTGTCGATTCCCTCCCTTTTGACGCACACTACAAAAATAGTTTTCAAGCGGGTCTTGATTAAACCTTCTTGTAAATAGGAAATTGGCTCCTTCTGCATGAAGATCTTTCCAGAGCCCTTGTATAGCTGCTATACTAAGTAACCACCCGTCTACACAAAAGATTCTAGTATTTTTGGTGGGAAGCACAAATTTGATGGACTTCAACATCCGAACTGAGTCTTCGAGTTTTATGATGCAAAGACTTTTCTGTCATCATTCTTCTTAATTCTTTCGTGCAATCATATTTTGAACTGTTGACAGCATCGAACATGTTGTCAACCTTTGCAATAAAATCCGCTGTATAAATGGCTTCTGACTCCAGTACCCCTACAATTTTATTGAAAATTGTATTAAATTTTTACACAGTTAAGAGTTAATTCTAAGTTAACATACCAAATGTGATGCAAGTAGACATTCCCGCCGATACTGTGTGTGATAGTGTTTGTGCCGCATCCTTAACCCTCATCTTGGAAAAGGACGTTGGATTTATATGTATCTTTTTAAGTTTGGGTGCTAAGCGAAGCGGTCTTGACTTATCATATTAGTAAAATTGATCCACATAGTGAAATCTGACGGGTTTTCCTTCAACTTCCATTAAATATGTCCTGAAGTTGTTGCGAAGGCTTTTTAGCAAATGAGGCGGATCAAAAATTCCGTAAATTTGTTTGTCATTGTGTATAAAAAATGGGTGTTCATTGTTAATTTTCAGGCGATTGAAAAGGCACCTATTTGCAGGACCCTGGTCTGCTATGATGGCTCGTACATTGAGACTAATGGATTGCAATCTAGTGATGCACTCTTTAAGGAATTGTTCCATTTTCCCCGAATTAGTTGTACCGCGGGCAAATGAAAAACTTAAAACCTGCTTCCATGGCTGAAAAATACCATGCAACATCACAACAAAGGCTTCATTTGCCAGCACTTTAGCTCGGTCATCATTCCCATTGTCCAGAAACCCCTCAACCTGGTCTTTAGATGGGTTGTACGATAGATTAGCCATTATAGCAATTTCATCGAGAAGTAGCACGCAGTTTCGGTTCCTGGGTGTCATTTTATCGACTTTCTTGCTCACAGCCTCAAAGATGTTGTCATTAAACCCAGGCTCTACCACTATGTCTTCCAGCCATTTTCGAAGGGTTCTTGGATTAGGAAGAGCAAATAGTTTCCCTAAAAGACGATATGTCTTCGGGCTTTGGTAAAATGTTGACAAAGCTATTTGCTTGTTATTTTCAGTCCACCTTCTACCTTTATTTGAGCGGCTATTATTCAATAGTTGAGACTCGAAGAAATGACCCTGTTCTGGTGTTAGTAATTGTTTCGCAAGTGAAATTGAATTACTAATTCGTTGAGCTCTGGTTTTCGGAAGTTTATGTTTTAAGTTTACTATTTGCTTTCTGGTTCGGCTTAAAAGAGTAGATTTTACTCTTAACTTTTTCTTTAACTTAACTTTTCTTGGTGTATCTTTGGGTGGTTTTTGTAACCTCCAAGTATTGGTTAGATCACTTTTATCTATAAGCAAGAACAATTAATAATCCTAAAAAACAGCTGTAAACATAATACTCACCAACGTCAATAATATTTGGTGATTTAAAATGGTTGCCATTAACTTCAGTCAGTGTTTTTGGTGATCTCCAATAACTGGTTAAATGAATTTTATCTAAAATAAGAAACAGCATTAATTGTTAAAGGGCTCTCCAAATAATGGGTTTTTTTACAATCAGATCAAAAATTGGTTGAAAAGTGATTTTTTCCCCCAAATTATCCACCGAATTAAACGTTTAGAGTCACAACTAAGCACGCGCTCAAGAAGAACAGGGTTTGTACAAAATTTCCGGAATTAAATTCCCTGACATTTCCAGGTTTTCCCTGACCATTTTTGTAGAATAAATTTATGTTTTGGGGTAAAATCTTGAAAAATTTTAATTATGTATTTTTAATAAATTTTTCAAATATTTATTTGCCGGAATTCTCATTGCGGAATTCACCGCTTTGAATGTTAACAACCTTGTCACGCTCATTATGCTGCACCAAATGCAAATTAGGCTTTCCAAACTCAGCAAGGATACCACAACTTTTTCGAATGAGATTTCTAGGTTTTCTCAAGACTAAATAAAATAAGTTCGTTAAATTATGATATTGTACAACTAAATATTACTGATGTTACAGTTCTCATTTTGAAGATCAAGTTTTGTAACGGGTGACAAATGGTTGTTTTTTAAATAATCTTTAATTATTTCTAGCAGCGGAGGTGGTCGATGTTCAATTTCCTCAAGCTTTAGATAAAACTTGTATTCCTAGCAGGGAGATTGGAAGAAATATAAATTATTTGGTCATTGTTTATTAATGAGGAATATGCTTTTACTTCATCCTCATCTATTAACAGGTTTGCTGTTGCAGGTAGTTCACTCGTCAATAAAAATTCTAATACTAGACTTTTGGATAGATGTATGGCACTGAAGCTATCATCATCACAATCATCCAGGTTTTCTAAGGAAAATATTTAAAAATTAAAACTATAATAAAATAATAATTTTCTTAAAAAGATAAAATTTTAGATATTAGTTATTACCATTCTCTAGAGGATTATCAGTTTCTAGTTTTGGTTGACTTTTTGGTAAAAACTCGGTTGATGAATCAACGGCAAGCTTTCTCTTCCCATTATTGATATGTGTTTCTCGAGATTCAGAAGTCGCGGAACTATTGTCAAATATTTCATTAACTAGCGCTGGAATACATTATAAAAATTACAAATTTTGCTTAGAATATGTTTAACATGCATAACCAGGTTACCTGTTAAGTCAATGGTTGATGACACTATTGTCTCTTTAATGGGAGTTTCCATTGTATTATCTAAATCATTGCCAGGTTTAAAATAAATTAACATGTCTTTGAAATTAACTAGTGTCTAAAAATACCTGTTACATTTTTAATTGTTAAACAGTCACTGGATGACGTCTCTGTAATGGGAGTTTCCAGTGTATTATCTAAATCATTACCCCAGGTTTAAAGTAAATTAACATGTATTTGAACTCAACTAGTGTGAACGAATACCTGTTAAATTTCCATGGGTTAAAGAGTCGCTGGATGTCATCAAATCACCACCGTTTCGGACGTTTAATGTTGGAATTGCATTCCAAACAAGGTTTCGTTTCGCTTGGTTCATAAAGCACCATGCTTCAAAATGTTCTCCACACACTGTGTAAGAGTTATTTAAAGATAGGGCAGTTTTATGTTTTAGATCAGAGCGACATGCATTTGTAATCCAAGCTTGACACCTAAAAATTGTAAAAACACTATTAATTTTTTATCTCCTTTAAAAACTCGTAAAATTACAAGCTTACCTTTGCTCGTCTTTGGGGAACCTAAAGAAAGATACACCCTTTGTTTTCTTTTTTTCATTGAAACAATTTAAAAATGCGCAATAAGAGCTACTCGTTCCTATACCTACGCGACTCATTTAACTTCAAAAGAAAACCAAAAGTTTTGAAAAATATTAAGCCTACTTAAAAAAACAACGGAGACAAAGTAAAGCGCGGTTAAAAACAACAACACGTGAAGACTAAAGAGACGATTTTACCGGCGCCGGGAGCCAATTTTTTAACGAAAAGTTCCTTCCGCGACAACTTGAGGGCGCTGATGCTTGGTCAACCTTTTCTCCGCAGAACACGCCATCTATGTAGCGATAGCTTATATAGTCTTTGATCGGGACCTTCATAACTAAAAATGTTCTTCTTTTTTTCATGTCATAACTTCCCTAAAATGGTTGAATATCCAATTCAACGATAATTTTGAAAAAAAAATACAATTTCTGCTAAAATGTTTAGTCGCTACGTCCATTGTCACTTTTTGGTTTTGCTGACTATATTAACTTTGGTCAACATTTCGTACCAAATAATCAAACTAACGATGAAATCAAAAGACGTAAGTTCTTGAAATAAACCCTGAGCCTCGCTCCTAATTTTCACATCTGGAGCTCTTTCTGAAATCTCGCTTAGGGCTTTTAAAAAGGCCGGAATTTGAAATCTAACAGCTCTAACCTGGCCACCACCCTCCTACGCATTGTAAGTCGGCCACCTGGATAAAAGGCTATAAAAGTCGCTTGATGACTTAGGCCTAAGGTGGTGACTTGGGTATTAGCCTAGCTGATTATTATTATTATTATTGATTGGTGACAAAGTTACGCGTTTGAACGATGATTCAATCGCGCACACAATTTTATCTTCTTCGACACCCGATGACTGAACCTTGGAGGAGGGAAGTATTCTGGAGTGTAAAATCCCATAGCGGTAATAAGAACATCCTTTCCCGCCTATTGCTGTTAGAATTACCCAGACTACCCCGGTTTTTGGTCGGACGTCAGCTTTATCTGCCATCATTCTGGCTTGATGACGTCCGACCAAAAAGAGCATGATGGGAATTTTACAAAGCCGCAGGTGGTGCCCGACTTTTTCACTCCAGAATACTTCTCTCTTCCAAGACTGAACAAAGTTCTCTCTTAATTCTTCGTAAACCCTACAGTAGTTTTCGTTGCTTATAAGTGTGCCAGTACAATTCCTTTTTTCGAAATTTTTTGAGGGTGCATCATTCTCTTTATCGGCAATTTCTTCGTGCTTTCTTTTCTGCGCCGCTCGTATAGTTTCTTCCCATATATTGGATATTGGAAATGGACATTGGACACCTGCATTTTTGTTACCTTATCTATAACTGGATTTTCCAGGAATTTCCCGTTAAATGCTTGAAAGTGTGAAATACCGAGAAACCAGCGAGGGCCCCGCTGGCCCACTACGCTGCGGGGCCGGTTTATTACAAAAATAGTCACCCGCTTCGTTTAATGGTTTCTTAGAAATTTTAGATGCGTAATAAAATAGGTGAAATGATCCCACAATTTATTTGAATATGAAAAAAATGGTTGTCAAAATCATTTATTTTCTAATATAAAAGGAAATTTGCGGGGCCCCTTAAATTCTAGCTAGCGCGGGGCCGGTGCGACCGCACCCTTTGCACCCGCATCACGCCGGCCCTGCCTTGGGTATTAGCCTAGCTGATTATTATTATTATAAAGTTTGTTCTTTTATAGGCTTTGTCGGTTTCAAACGAAAATGACACGCAGCTCCTCTCGTGGGGAGCTCACGCGTAACTTGGTTAAAGGTTTTTACCCACCCCCATTGAAGTTATGGTAAAGTTGGTGATAATTAACCTACCAAATGGTATACTAAATATTCCACTGACAATTTTTTCCGTGTATATAAACTTAAATGTAATATAAAACCGTCTTGAAAATTTTTAACGCGTCCTATAGATAATCGAACATCTGCTCGTTTAGGTAAAGTTTGCGTTGTCAACGCGCGTATTAGAAAGCAAAATGAGATTTTAGAAAGTAGGTTGTAATTCGGAACGATATTAATACTTTTCGCGGATTTTGTCATCAGTGAATTACAAATATGATTTTAAATAAGAACGTATTTCGTTATTTGTTTCTTATTACAAGGAGCGTTCGGGTTTTTCCGTTTGAAAATACGCGGCAGATTAAACCGAGGCTTAGAACTGGGCAAGATTCACTACCTTTCATTTGCTTTCTAATACGCGGGTTGACTACGCAAACTTTACCTAGACGAGCAGATGTTCGATTATCTACATGGCGCGGGAAAAATGTTAATTTTGAATGTTATAAAGCGATAAACGATTTTTCAAGACGATTGTATATTACATTTAAGTTCATTGTCAGTGGAATATTTCCTATATCATTTGGTAAAATAATTAACGTTTAATTATCGCCAACTTTACATTAATTTCAATGGGGGCGGGTAAAACCTTTAAACCAAGTTACGCGTGATCACGCCCCTAGAGGCGCTGTGCGTCAATCGCTCGTACTTTATTATAGGAATAAAAAAGTAAAAAGACTAGAAACTTTTTGAAATTTCCCGCTCTCTTTAGTAATGACGTTTTGAAATTTCCCGCGCTTTTTTGTAATAAAACTCATAGATGGCGCGCGCCGCTCAGCTTATAAACGAAAAGTACATTTGATCCTCCAAAAGTACAACCCCGCCGGAACATCACTGGTTTAAGAGTATATTGGATTTGTAGGGACTACAGCGCTTTCCTAAACAGCATTTGTTTAATCAGCATTTTCCAAAACAGCGTTTTGTCAAAATAGCGCTTTGTCATAACAGCGTTTCTTTATACAGCGTTTCCCAAAACAACAAATTGTTCAAACGGCGCTTTGTCATACAGCGTTTCTTTATACAGCGTTACCCAAAACAACAAATTGTTCAAACGGCGCTTTGTCATAGCGGCCTATTGTAATACATATTTTTCTGGAATTTCGGCAAATTTCACTACCTAATGGTTTCTGCCGATAGTTAGTATTGCAAACTTACTTAACCTAACCTAAGATAACCTAACTTAACCTAACCTAACCTAACCTAACCTAACCTAACCCCTGAAGTTCATATGTATGTTATACATTTTCCATCGGCAATTCATATAAATTTTAATAAACGGCTGTCTTGACCAAAACCGCTGTTTCAAAATCGATAATTTGAGAAACGCTATATTCAGAAACGCTGTTTATGGAAAAAGCTGTTTTGACAAACCGCTCTACTGAGAAACGCTTAACCAAAAAACACTGACTAAACAAAACGCTCTTTCGACAAACCCCGGTATTGAGAAACGCTATTTCAACAACCGCTGTTTTAACAAACCGCCGTTGCAACAAAATACGGTTTTGAAAAACGCGCTTTTGAAAACGCTATTTTAACAAATGCTATTTTAGTCAAGCGCCAAGGGCGTATTTAAGGGGGGGCGGTTCAACCCCCTCCCAGAAATGATGATGACCGGGAGGGGGGTACCTAATAAAAATCAGTGAAACTTCCGTCAGCACCCCACCCATGAAATTTTCCCTCAAAACACCCCCTGACATAAAATCCTGGATACGCCCTTGTCAAGCGCTCTATTCCCTACATACCGTCTATTGAAAAACACTTAAAAGCCGTTGATGATCTATAACTTGGGGGGGGGGAGGGCTCCATTAGTATTTTAAGCAAGGGCTTCCAGGAGTCTAAATCCGGCACTGCTTTAAAATGAGGGTAAAAAGAGTAGAGTTAAGTTTGAAAATAGAAAATTCAAAATTAACATTAAATTCTCAGTCCTAAATATCGTTATATTAACCTTTATATAGTCTTAAATAAAGATTTTAAATAGGTTTTAAGTCTAGTTATAAAGGTTTCTTATTCTTTATTTCAGTTTAATTAATAAATACCCTGTATTTTTAAACAAAATTCAATACTTCAATCTTAACTTTCAAGATAAAATTCTCTTTACAGTTTAATATTAACCTTATTTTCTACTTCATATAAACAAATATCAGGAGATATGACTCCTGCAAATATGTACCTTAAAAACGACCGCAATAAAGTATTATTTAAGTCTTACTTGACGTGCTAGATTAAGTCTTAAAAATCCTAACTCAAAAATATTAAATAAAATATTTTTAAATGGTAGAAACAATTAGGTAGAGTTTGTACTTTCTAAAATCTTTAATCCTATGTTACGATCCTAGAAATCTGTTCGTTGTGCTAGAATTTGTGGGATTGTGCGCCTTCAAATGTCCTTGAGATCTTGTTAAACATCGATTTTTCTATTCTTTCAGTTCTGCCAAAACTGTTGTGCAATTTCTTTGTTTTGGAACAATGTTTGTGAAAGCCGGTGTCAAATACGATGTGGAGGAACCACGACGGGTAAAAGTTACCAACATTTTGGAGGAGGGAATCTGGTTGAAACTTTTCATCCAATTCGACCACCAATCCGTACAACAACTCGAGCGAGACCTGCAAAACATATCAAGCGAACTGGACAAGCACCCTGAAAAATTTGCGTTCAGAAATACTGACGTCTTCGGCGTAGCCAAGAGAAACTCGCTTTGGCGTCGAGTCAGAGTTTTAGCTGTGAATACAAACGAAGCCATTGTTCGGTTCATCGACTACGGCGTTGTGGACCAGCTAAATAAGCGAGATTTAAGACGAGTGGACGCGAGTTTCTTCGACTTGGAAGAGCAGGCTGCGTCCTGCTATTTAGCCGACATCGCCTTCACCGAGAGGGGAAACCTGTTCATCGACCCTGGTCGCGTCAGGGACACTTGCGAGCAATTCCTCGAACGCGAGGACATTACTTTCGCGGTAATCGGAAAACTCAGGACACATCTCGTGGTTCGTTTTTATTTGGGTGATATTTCGCTGTCGCATTACTTGTTGGACCAGAATTACGGGACCCCAGTTCCCGATCTTCTACAACAAGGAACGGAAGAGTTCACACCGCTTACCCAATGGATAAAAGGTAATTAGAAACTAGGACTTAAAAGACGCTTAGGACTTTCACCGTGAATCCTTAGATCACATACTCTCCAGCTAGACCCCTTATAGCCATATTTCTGGCGGCTCAATGAATGTCACATTTCGGCCACCAGGAGTAACAGAGAATAGGAATGGTTGGCGTTAGTTACGTTTTAAACAAGTCCTAGACGTGTAGACGATTTTTCGATTAAGTTTCTACGAGAGTGGAAAATAGAGGCAGTCCGGGGTTATTGACTTTCTAAACAAATAATGGGACCCTCCAATTAAATCACCAGGACCCTTAACTTAAATGCGGAAGGCTTTTTCTGTTTCTCAACTCTTTCTGACCAATCCAGCATTTAGTCTATTTCTAAAAACATCTAATTTTTAAATTCCAATTTCTTTCATAATTATTTCTTATATCAGTCCCCTTGGGTTAGTGACCCTCCCGGATATAGACCATAAAAGAAACTGGACGTAAATCTGTCTAATAGGACAGATGGAACGACCAAACACAATAGAACATTTCGTACGTTTTAAGCCAACAAAAATGAATTCAAACCCCACCTTCGCGTACTTTGTAACGAAAGATCGTCTGCTTCGGGTTTTCCGGGCACGAAATTCACCCAGTCGTTTAAGTTTACGTTTAGTGATTAATAGCTGTGCGAGTACATTATTGAGTACATTTTATTTATTTTCTTTAATTATCTCAACTAGAAACTACCTCTTTTCTCGATAACTGGGCTGACATTAGTGAGAGTCCAAGTGCCTTCGAGCGACAGTTCCTTCTTGCTCCGCAACATTCCCACAACGTCGTCTGTAGACAAAGAACCCTGCTCCGAAAGGCGTCCCGAAGTTGGCCCGAAGAACAAGGATGCAGCCAAGGAATGTTCCAGGAGCCTGGTATAGATAGATTTTCGGGAGAAAACGCCAACTTTTAAGATTAAACGTTTGTCCCGCGGAACGGATTTTGGACGAAGAGGGTGGTCAATCACTTCCGTAAAGACGTCTTGAACAAACCGTTTCTGTCCGAAATCGTCGGCTGTTCTTTGTTTGCAGAAGCCCTGTGCACCGTTCGTTTGTTCAACCTCTTTCAAATGACCAATTCGCCTGCTTGATACTAAATTGCGATTTTTTTTTAATTCCGCCTTGCCTAATTGTAATATACTTTGGCTCCGAAGATGTCAAAGTTATTCTTAGTTTTAAAATATCTTAATTAAAATTCATAATTGTATAGCTTAATATACTTTATGTAAAATTTACGTTTAAAATATAAGAATGTAATTGATCACTCTGAAGGTGATGTTTTTTCCTTTAGACCCATTTTCAAATTACCTGATTTTCCCAAGTGTCAATTGCAACAGACCTGAGGGCCTTTTAACAGCGATACAGGGTAATAATTTAAGCTAACTAACTATTGCATCTGCAAGTTTTTATTGAAAGAGGAAGGACTCTGAGGAAAAACTCTTTTACACACAGGGAGATAACATTTTGTTATTAAATCAGTTGGGATTCTGGGAACACGAAGTCGCGTTTTAATATTTTCAAACCTAAACAGATTCAAAGGCCTACTTTTAAATGTTTCACCCAATCCGTTGTAAATTGTTTCTTCTTTCGTGTCGCTGTCTTTGGATCTAGGAGGATTCAAGTAAACCTGGAGTGGTCGTCTCCCGTTTTAGGCGGGGCCGTAAAAAATTCACGGACATAACAAGTATCGCCATCTATCGTAGAACCTTTACACTTTTAATCGGCTTTTCGTCTGCTAGTTTTTCTGTTCGCATATTTCTAGTCCCGTGTTTTTAGTAGGAATAAATAATGAATTCTAATATTCGAAAAATAGCATACGAATTTTTAAAAAACATGTAGAAAAGGTGGCGCTAAACTCGTATGTCCGCGATTCTGGCTCGCGCTGTGTTACCGTAGAGAGAGAGAGGGGAGCTCGTAGTGGGGGAATACACTTTTCTATTCCAGGGTCAGTGGCGGACTGGACAGTGGCCATAGAGTGAACCTGCCCGATGGCAGATGAGCCCCACGGACCGTTCATGAAGTGGGCCCCTCAAACATGATAGCGTTATAGTTGTTAAAGCTGGGGCCCTTTGTCTTCTGGCAGCCCAAAATATTAGACCCCGTCCGCCACTGTCCAGGGTACCAAGTTTTCATATTCCTAGAGTGGATGGACAAGTGTGCGTACTCGTCGCTCTTGGAAGACCGTGACTCCGAGAGGTCGACGATACTGACCAATGGAAAAAGCGAGGAAAGAACTCCAAATGAATTTATACCCAAAGAAAGCATTCTTTGAAATTCATCGATTCTCAGATTTAATTCTTTATATTTTTACAAAAACATATGTAATGGAAACCGAACTAATTAAGCGGATAAAATTTTGCTTAACGAATATTTAAATTACGCGCTTTTTAATTTTTAATTAAAATTTAAAAGAAATGAATTAAATTGTATTCATACAATGAATGTAGAAATATAAAAAGGCCATGTAAAAAGGAATATTTTAAAGGTATATTATAGCCACTAGCCAGTAATAAAATGTAGTGTTAATAACCGTTTTCCGAAATTATGAAACTATTTTTCAACGATGATTTATTTAAACCTGTGATACAACAATTGACAGGAACATATATAGTAGAAATCCATATACCATTGGATATACAAATAAAACCTATTAGTGATAACAGAAGCCAATAAGCATGGACCAATTAACAACAGGGACGATCCAGTTCTAAAACATTTCCCTATAACGACCCCAAAAAAGTATTAACGCGTTAAGCAGCGTTGCCAGGCAAATATTTTTTATCCTGGTGATTCAAACATCATAAACTGGAAACTGATTTTTGAAATTTCGCCATCTGTCGGAAAACATTTTTAACGGTTTTAGCGGTTGCGATTTGTATTTTCAGATTGTTGTTTACAAAGGAAGCCCCAAACGTGTTTCATAACCATAATTATTGCTATTATTTTAGTATAATTGGTATAGGTAAATGATACGTTTTCCACCTCCGATTCTAAGATATCTTCTAAATTATTTAAAATAAAAAAGGTAAACAACTATTAAGCCACGGTACAATCATTTATATTTATGAATAATATTATATTATGATAATAATAATTACCGTAACAAGTTTGTTAATTGCTTCCAGACGGTAAGCAGAATATTTTACTATAAGTATGATCGGAAAAGCTCGACATTCTAAATTTTTGCGACGATTAAATTAAAACACTAATATATTAGCACCGCATGGTAATGTCGTGGTTCAACTTTTCAATTCCAAGCCTTCCAACGAAGATTCTTTCCCTATTTTACTCCCCCCGCTTATTTTGAATCACCAGCCTATACAAGCATTTCCTGTTATGCCCGCGAGTACCGCTAGAGTGCGTCGATGCTTGTTCTTTTTATTTTTTTCCCGTGGCGGACCGTCCCTGTTGTTAATTAGTCCATGCAATAAGCTTCGTGCGTAGTTTAAACTTTGGTCACAAGTATCGCCGCCTACCGACTGAGTTTTAAATCGAATGTGTGAAAGCTGTCTGCTAATTCAAAATTATCTCGATATAAAAGCTGAACGTTTCAGTTAAAGAACATTCATATTCAAAAAACGCCTGCTATTTCTTCACAAATTTAGTTGACAGGTATTAAAGTAGATGGCGCTATCTTTTCTAAGCTCGAAGTCTAAAATAAGAGAAGCCTCTAACTCCCTATACCGCCATCGTAAAACATTTGAAGCGTCTTGTTTTCGACACGGAGCAAAGACGACATTAACGCGTATTAGGACTAGCGAATCTAGTGAACGCTATATTTAGTCTTTGTAGCGAAAAAGTAGGTTGCCCTCCGAAACGTCGGTTGGCAAACCTGAAACTTGGGTATAGACACGGGCAACTTGGATCTCTCGCGCTACAGCGGACAACCCATTCGTCGAAATTCCGTGAGCTGGGATTTTACCATTATAAACAGTACTATAAACTGTAGGAGTTCAGCGCCACGCTCGATTTTATATTGGCTTCAGTGCAAAAATTATTCTATAAATAATATTCCGCTAGGGGCGCACAAACCATACACGTATCTTTTGCTCATAGGTTAACATCGAAACTTCAATGAATGTGTTGACAGCTGTAACGCGAACAGCGCGTAATCAAAGTCGGCCGTGGTATAGATCATCCTTGGTTTAAAACTTTAAAGTTTAAACACGAAAGACGGGCAAGGCTTACGGTTTTTCAAAGCGTATTGAGAAAAGTATACGGAGATATCACCTGCAGAATCACTATTATTGTTCATTAGTAAGTATATTTATGATAGCAAATAATAATTTTAACATTTATTACCTTTGTAATGTAGAAATTACCAAGTTCAATCAAAACGAGGCGAGTCTCAAAATTTAAAATGGCCACCAAAATCCTATGGGAATTCGTCTGCATTTTTCAAATGTTTTCTCCGCTGCTCAGAGCTATCCAGTATCCACATTCCAATGTTAGCAATTTTGTACATCTGATTTCAGATTTCAATTGATTTCAATATTTAATTGATTAAAGTTATTAAAGCTACTAAATTAACGTGATTTCAAGAGATTTCACGGCGGATTTGTACACCTGAAGTCCGTCCTTATGAATATATCGGGAGGACTATATGTTCTGGCCACATATCGCCCTAACAAATCTGTATCCCTCCGAATACCTCTAGTTCGAAAACGAGTCGTTTCACGATTTTGGGCGAGTTATAGGCTTCTCTTATTATAGGCTTCTGGTGATAATTATTTTGTTTTACAAAAACTAACAATTCGATAGTCCCATTGCAAAACAAAATACATCGGTTTTCAAAAACATACAAAAATTTCCATTTTCCGATTGGTGAAGTAAGTGTAATAGGCGCTTAAATAAAACCTGTTTAGCTATTTGCCTAGAAGTAGTGATACCGAGAGCCAGGACATACTTTTAAAATCGTTATATTTTAAACCCGCGCTTAATATTTCAAAATAGGTGTTCGTTCAATTTCGCACGGCCTCCTGGAAAAAAATCCACCAGAGCTATCTACTTTAGCTTTACAAATAAAACTAATATAAGCACGTGACTATTTTATTCAGTGACTCGCGCATGCGCGTAGGGCAGCTAAGGAAACGAGAGCCACATTTATTTAAGCGCCGATTCCCAAATCTTATAATTAATATATTTCAATCCCTAAGTAACTCGTAGTTCGTCTGGGTACTCAGCTAGTTGAGTTGATCGAATAGTTCTTACAATTTATTACACAATCCACCTACACAATTCAAATTCACGAGATAGGGAAATAAATGTTTAATACACAAAAAAACAAACAACAATTATTAATAAAGTTCCAAGCGAACATATTTGCTAAATCCATTTGGCACGATCTATAAAATGTAAGCGTTTTTCATCGTCGCCTGCCCTTTTGACTACAAACCACCATAGATCGTTATGGTTACTAATGTCACTTTAGATCAATTTGCTTACTTTGTTACTAAATAACACTTAAAGCGATAATTTTTCGAGTTAAAATGTGACATTCATTGAGCCGCCAGAAATATGGCTATAAGGGGTCTAGCTGGAGAGTATGTGATCTAAGGATTCACGGTGAAAGTCCTAAGCGTCTTTTAAGTCCTAGTTTCTAATTACCTTTTATCCATTGGGTAAGCGGTGTGAACTCTTCCGTTCCTTGTTGTAGAAGATCGGGAACTGGGGTCCCGTAATTCTGGTCCAACAAGTAATGCGACAGCGAAATATCACCCAAATAAAAACGAACCACGAGATGTGTCCTGAGTTTTCCGATTACCGCGAAAGTAATGTCCTCGCGTTCGAGGAATTGCTCGCAAGTGTCCCTGACGCGACCAGGGTCGATGAACAGGTTTCCCCTCTCGGTGAAGGCGATGTCGGCCAAATAGCAGGACGCAGCCTGCTCTTCCAAGTCGAAGAAACTGGCGTCCACTCATCTTAAATCTCGCTTATTTAGCTGGTCCACAACGCCGTAGTCGATGAACCGAACAATGGCTTCGTTTGTATTCACAGCTAAGACTCTGACTCGACGCCAAAGCGAGTTTCTCTTGGCTACGCCGAAGACGTCAGTATTTCTGAACGCAAATTCTTCGGGGTGCTTGTCCAGTTCGCTTGATATGTTTTCCAGGTCTCGCTCGAGTTGTTGTACGGATTGGTGGTCGAATTGGATGAAAAGTTTCAACCAGATTCCCTCCTCCAAAATGTTGGTAACTTTTACCCGTCGTGGTTCCTCCACATCGTATTTGACACCGGCTTTCACAAACATTGTTCTAAAACAACGAAATTGCACAACAGTTTTGGAAGAACTAAAAGAGTAGAAAAATCGATGTTGGTTTACGAGTTGTAGCACAACTGAAAGAATATAACAAGATCTCAAGGACCTTTGAAGACGCACAATCCCACAAATTTTAGCACAACGAACAGATTTCTAGAAATTGCGCCTTACACATACACATACAGAAATAAAGACTCGTCAACTTCCAGGTTATGAATAGGGCTGTTCAAAGTATTCGTCATTATTCGATTTGACCAAATTATTTGGTCATTTTTAGGCTAAACTATTTGGAACGACAAATCGGATTCTAGTTTTTAAAATTCTAGAATACCAAGTAGTGAACTTTAAAAAACCGACTATTCTATTTAAAAAAAAATTCAATTTGATTTTGTCGATTTTAATGCAAATTTATCAAATTATTTGGTATTTGCATCAAATTTGTACCGCCAGGGGGCACTAAGTGAGTAAACATAAACCTAGGGTTTTTTTCTGCGCTACGAAACCGAAGGTCACGAGTGACGGAAGAAAACAAAATTTAAACTTGCAAGTTATCTTGATGTTTGAAAATAGGAATGAATTATATGGGTACAAGATAACTATGAAGTAGATTTATACACTATATAGTAGAAGCTAGGAGCAACAAACACAGCACTGCCCACACAAGGAGAACGCAACCCGTTAAAAGTCGTGCATTTTCTGGCGTACATTTTTCATTGGTTAGACGCTTTAACGCCTGCTGCCGTCGGAAGGGGGAAATTGGAAATTGTCTTCCCCTTTTCCGTAAAACGTTCAGCGTAAAGGCTCGTCCAATGAAATTTGTACACAACACTGCGTTAGCGTGTTTAAAGGCTAGCTGCGTTCTCTTTGTGGAAGAAACCATTTTGGGAGGGTTGATTCCTTAAAGGGGCTGGAAAGTGGGGTTTTGAAAAACGTCATTAACGAAATTTGGCGCGTAGAACTACTTTTTCTCAAGTTCGCGAAGACGTAAACAGGCACCGCTGTGTTGAGATTTTTGTATGACGAAATCCAGCGTGGTCTTGGTTAGTGTTATAGCTGAGCTCGTAGGAAGTTTTCAAATTTCATTAATCTTTATTGAGATTTAGTTTAGTGAACAACAAATGTTTAACGAAAAATTCATTTGAGTGATAAGGTCTTTTGGTAGTAGTGTGTTCGTAATTTTTTTAATTATTATTTACTAGTTTCATCGAATTTTGTAAGAAAACGCTAGATGAATCGAAGCCAATTTCTTAGGGCCTTGGTTTCACTGGAGCATTTTGATAAACCTTAGTACTACACCACAGTTTTTTGCCTTTTCCCACTTATCTAATTCGCCAACAAGAGATATTTTCGTATCATCACGTTTCCGTTTTTTATTTGAATTAAACTTGTTCATTAACATCATTATAATTAAATAAATATTAAAATACTAGAACCAAAACCACGTCCACGAAGGCCCGAATATCTTAGTTCGCGTATGAATACCTCTCACTAGTCTCTCTCGGGTCGCTCCTCACTATTTTCAAAACATCTCCGTCAGAGCCAAATTCCTCAAGCGGGGAAAAAAAGGAACAAAGCAGGGTCCGGATTTTTTTGGAGATACCACGTCACTAGACGATTTCAAAACCCCACTTTCCTGTCCCTTTAATATCTAGACTAGTTGGAACTCTAAGATAATTATACAGCATTAAGCTCAGTGAGGCGAGTGAGCCTCTTTCTTTACTCGATATATGGAGGTAAAGGTTCTATTTTGGTAAGAAAGGTTAAACGGCAGCTACTACTAGGTAGTGGTTAGATACAAGAGTACTTACTAGGTAAGCTGCTACCAGTAGCGGCGCCAGCAATAGGCCGGGGTAGGCCTGGGTCTACTTGAAATTTGGTAGGGGCCTCCAAAAGTCGTCTTAAGGGGCCTCCAAAATTTAATATATGGGTCTCCAAATTATTTAATATAATAAAATTCTGTAATTTGTTTGCGAAATAATTTATTTATTTATTAATTTTCCAATATTCAATGCATGTGATTGGCTTAACGACACTGCTGTTTTTATTCCTTTTAAAGGTACGAGTAACTTTTCATTGACAGTAGTTTATTTTTTAGTTACTATATCGAAATTGTATCTTTAATGTTATCTTTACAAATTAATGGTTCTTAAACTTACTTTACTTACGAGGAGTGTACCCGAGGTGTAAATCACCGATTTTGATGAAACTCGGGGGGTATGTAGACCTTGGGGCAACATGAGTTTTCACAAAGAGAAAAGTTACGCTGCGCTTCCGTTTTGCTATGGCAACCGAAAATGTTTTTGACAACTTAAAATGAAAAATCTACATTTAAGCATGGGATTTTCTCGGTTTCACAGGGGGGGGGGGGGGTACCATGTGAAAAGTTTTGAAAACTAAAAAAAAATTAAAATTTTAAATTTCAACTAAAATGCTAAATTTGAATAATTTTGGGTGAAATTCATCAAGTTTGGGTAAACGTAAACCAAATTTGGGTAAAATTGAGAAAAGTTCATTGATTTTGATAAATAAAGGAATATTTGCAAATTTGACCTAAATAGGGTATTGTCAAATAATTTTTTTTTAAATCTACAAAAAATGGCTAAATTGACCAAAATTGGGTAAAATGACCTAAAATGTTTCAAAGTGGATAAAATCGGGTTTAAACAACTAATATCGTCTAAAATGGGGTAAAATGATAAAATTGGGGTAAAATGATAAAATTGGGGTAAAATGATAAAATTTGGGTAAAATACTCAAAATTCGTCAAAATGACAAAAATTGAGTAAAATTGTGTTAAAACAACTAATATCGGCTACAATTGGGTAAAATGATAAAATTTTGGGCAAAATAACTAAATTTGGGTAAAATGACCTAAAATGTTCAAAATTGGATTAAATCGTGTTAAACAACTAATATCGTCTAAAATGGGGTAAAATTATAAAATTTTGGGGGTAATTGAGTAAAACAGCCAAAAATTAATAAAATTGAATAAAATTGTGTTAATCCAACTACTATCGGATAAAATTGGGTAAAATGATAAAATTTGGGTAAAATAATCAGAATTCACCCAAACGACAAAAATTGGGTAGAATTGTGTTAAAACTACTAATATCGGCTACATTTGGGTAAAATGATAAAGTTTGGGTAAAACAGCCAAACACGTACGTAGCTGAAAATTATTAAAATTTGGTAAAACAGCCAAACACGTAGCTAAAAATGATTAAAATTGAATAAAATGAATGAAATTTGGTTAGACAACCGAAATTGGGGTTAAATAAATGAATTTGACTAGAATCGCGTTGAGTTAATTGAAATGAACGAAATTGGATAAAAAGAGCAGTATAGATATTTGTAGTTTTAACATAATTCTACCCAATTTTTGTCATTTGGGCGAAGTCTGATTATTTTACTCAAATTTTATCATTTTACCCAAATTTTATCATTTTATCCAATTGCAGCCGATATTAGTTGTTTTAACACAATTTTACTCGATTTTTGTCATTTGGACGAATTTTGTTTATTTTACCCAAATTTTATCATTTTACCCAAATTTTATCATTTTACCTAAATTTTATTATTTTACCCAAATTTTATCATTTTACCCCAATTTTATCATTTTACCCCAATTTTATCATTTTACCCCAATTTTATCATTTTACCCAATTGTAGCCGATATTAGTTGTTTTAACACAATTTTACTCGATTTTTGTCATTTGGACGAATTTTTAACATTTTACCCAAATTTTATCATTTTACCCAAATTTTATCATTTTACGCCAATTTTATCATTTTACCCCAATTTTATCATTTTACCCAATTGTAGCCGATATTAGTTGTTTTAACACAATTTTACTCGATTTTTGTCATTTGGACGAATTTTGATTATTTTACCCATAATTTATCATTTTACCCAAATTTTATCATTTTACCCAAATTTTATCAATTTACCCCAATTTTATCACCTCATTTTAGACGATATTAGTTGGTTAAACCCGATTGTATCCAATTTTAAACATTTTAGGTCATTTTACCCAATTTTTGTCTTTTTACCCAATTTTGGTCTTTTTACCCAATTTTGGTCAATTTATGAAGTTTCCAAATATAAAGTATGAAGTTTCCAAATATAAAGTATGAAGTTTCCAAATATAAAGTATAGAATTTACAAATATAAAGTATAGAATTTACAAATATAAAGTATGAAGTTTCCAAATATAAAGTATGAAGTTTCCAAATATAAAGTATGAAGTTTCCAAATATAAAGTATGAAGTTTCCAAATATAAAGTATATAATTTACAAATATAAAGTATAGAATTTACAAATATAAAGTATGAAGTTTCCAAATATAAAGTATGAAGTTTCCAAATATAAAGTATAGAATTTACAAATATAAAGTATGGACTTAGACATTTTTTCGCGTAAGTAGGAAAATCACAAACGCGTAACGGCTTCTTCGAAATCTCAAATGCTCTTCAACTACCTATACTTTATATTTGTAAATTCTATACTTTATATTTGGAAACTTCATACTTTATATTTGGAAACTTCATACTTTATATTTGGAAACTTCATACTTTATATTTGTAAATTCAATACTTTATATTTGTAAATTCTATACTTTATATTTGTAAATTCCATACTTTATATTAAAGTTTATAATCTATATTTTAACCGTTCATAACCTATATATTTGTGTATATTCTATTTTATTTTTCATATTCATTTTCTTCCGGTTTTTCGCCCCATATTAATACATAACTCTAAAAATCTGTTATATTCAACACTTAAGGAAGTCTTATTTGAGCTGGAATGCTTGTCATCTAATTCCAAATACAGATTATATTCTTAATAACAAAATTAAATGGAATTAAAATAAAATGATAAATTAAATTAAATCGAAAAGGAAATTTGTTTCACCGTATTTTGTAGAGGAGTCTTATAGTAGCTGCAGTTATCAAAAGCACAAGCAATGATACATATAACATGGCAGCACATATCGCCAGTTTCTTAGGAAACTTTAACATAATAATTTATGGTGAATTACATTATAGAGTTATGAAATAATACTTTACATGTTTTTTATGCGAAATTAATTTTAGGGTAATATATAAATTCGTAAAAAGTTATGTAAAGATTTCTGTGGGGTTATAATTAGTCAATATAAACCAAACAAAACGTAACTCACATTCCTACAATCGTAAAATAAACGCTTAAACCTAAAGGTGAATTCGAAGGTGTGGTTGTTGGGACCACGTTAAGTCTGTTGTTTGCAGCATATTTTACTCTTTCGGTTTATTAATATCAAACTTAAATAGGCATGTTATCAAAATGAAGTTCTAATTTTAACCGTATTATTCCGCCTAAATATACGTTTTCTTTGAAATCGCAAATTTCTCTGAAATTAAATTTCGTTAAAATTAAAATTCAGAACCTATCTGACACGTGACATTCATTATCTTCTGAACGTACTTCATTCAAGTCGGAGAAATTGGCAGGGGATTAAACGAGGTTTGAAGGAAACAATGAACTTTATTCCGGGTTATTAAAATAAATGTGCGCCAGCTAGGAGCAACAAACACAAGGAGAACGCAGCTAGCCTTTAGCAGTGAAACATCACATTATGTATAAAATACATAAGTATAAGAACTGCAGCAGATTTATGAACATTTACGACCATGAAGACGGTTGTAATACTAAAGCAGATTGGATTTTTTTGCAACTAGCCATGGCAAAAGCGCTTGCGACGGAATAGACTGAAAAGACTGGCAGCTCGTGCCAGATAGGAGCAACAAACACAAGGATAACGCAGCTAGCCTTTAAACTCGCTAACGCAGTGTTGTGCACAAATTTCATTGGACGAGCCTTTACGCTGAACTTTTTACGGGTGGGGGGAGACAATTTCTGAATTTCCCCCTTCCGATGGCAGCAGGCGTTAAAGCGTCTAACCAATGAAAAATGTACACAAGAAAATGCACGACTTTTGACGGGTTGCGTTCTCCTTGTGTGCTGTGCTGTGTTTGTTGCTCCTAGGAGTCAGTGGGGAAATTAATTGTTTGAACATATTTAAAACTATTTTTATAAATTATTTTAAATATGATTTTTAAATAGTTTTTTATCCAAAAAATATCAAAATTGAACACTTTAAATTTTCAAAAATTATCTCAATTAGCCAAGAGTTAATTCCACTCCATGATATCAAGAGTAAATTTATTTTTATATAGAGACATTTTTTCGGTCGATTTTCAACTTCACTCCAGTTCCATCTCTAGGACTAGAAAATATTTAAACTTTCATAGATATGTAAACTATTTAGCATGTGGTTAGAAATTTATATACCGGTGCTCCAAGCGAATCAACAGCCTACTACACCGGTGGTCTCATCAGAATTCCCTACACCAGCGTTCACAAGCCCAGACAGCTAGGTGACAAATCCAGCATGGGTAGTAGTACCCTACTACTGATGGTCTCACCCTCGACGCAAGCCACTCGGACTCGGACTCGGAATACGTAATTTTATTACTCGCACGGGTACCCGATTCCCACGAAAAGGGTACATAATTACTCGAAGCGGACTCGAGTAAATAGATAACTTGAAAATTACCCGGCGAGTCTAATATTACTCGGCTAGTCCATTATTACTCGGCGAGTCCATTATTACTCGGCGAGTCCATTATTACTCGGCGAGTCCATTATTATTGGAATGTGGTATAAAATTAAATTGGTAATAGTCTAGATAACTTGTTATAAGTTAAAAGAAATACCTGTGATAAGTTTTTCTAGTCGAGCCCTAACCTAAACAGTATCATTTCATTTGTTCTATAGTTATATATAGTTTGAATTTTAAATTTTGTTCTTGAATACCAATTGCCACAAGTTGTGTCATTGAGAATTAAGATCAAATTAAAAAATATTTTTCAACATTCTGATTGCTGAATTACTGATTTTTCTATTATTTAATAAAATATAAAAGTCCTAAAAATTAAAATATATCATACTAATTAATTAGAAGCCACTATTAATAAATTTACAAATTTAATTATTATTTAAACAGCGGCAAATAAATTTCAGACGAATTGGCCACGATAACTTAGGACTCGAATTGAACTCGATAAAAATTAGGACTCGAATTGGACTCGTTAAAAACATTCCGGACTCGTATTGGACTCGAAAGCTTTAAACTTAATTCTTTAGGACTCGAGGACTCGATCAAGTCCTTAATATTTGGACTCGAGGACTCGCGAGTCCAAGTTTCTAAGACTCGAGACTCGACTCGAATTTCAAAAAACAGGACTCGCACACCCTTAGTGGATACTATAGCAACTCCAGCCGACACCCTACCTACACAGAAAAAACAATGTTTAAATTCTAGACGTTTTTCTAAACGGGAAAATGCAACGCTCTCACAGACATATGCTATACCAACACGCGTTGAGTAGAAGAAACGTTAAGTCTTTTTGCGCGTCGAATTACAAAACGTTTTCGGTTAAAGCATGTTAAGTTCTAGAAATGATTGTTTTATGCGTGTTGAGGTCTTGTAGTGCTTAAAATGTAAACTCGTCTATTTGACGAAACGTTTAATTTTCAAACGCGTCGAGTTCTTGACACGTGTAATATTCAAACGCGTCGAGTTCTCCAATCGTTTAAGTTTCAAACGCGTCGAAATCTGGAAGCGTTTAAGTTTCAAACGCGTTGAGTTCTCCAATCATTTAAGTTTCAAACGCGTCGAAATCTGGAAGCGTTTAAGTTTCAAACGCGTTGAGTTCTCCAATCATTTAAGTTTCAAACGCGTCGAAATCTGGAAGCGTTTAAGTTTCAAACGCGTCGAGTTGTCGCAACGTTTAAGTTTCAAATGCGTCGAGTTGTCGAATCGTTTAAGATTCAAACGCGTTGAGTTCTTGAAACGTGTAAGATTCAAACGCGTCGAGTTGTCGAATCGTTTAAGTTTCAAACGCGTCGAGTTCTTGAAACGTTTAAGATTCAAACGCGTCGAGTTCTTGAAACGTTTAAGATTCAAACGCGTCGAGTTCTTGAAACGTTTAAGATTCAAACGCGTCGAGTTCTTGAAACGTTTAAGATTCAAACGCGGCAAGTTCCCGCAACATTAGAATTCCAAACGTATCGAGTTCTTGAGACGTTTCGGATTATTCAAAGAAAAAATTGATTCTAAAGAAAATTTTTATTTGAAAAAAATATTTTATTGATTATCAAACATTTTATATCAATATGATGTTCTTCCACAAATTTTAAATATTTGGTGGTTTTAACAAATGACGATTTTGGGGACCGATTATTAAGTACGTACTCTCGCTCTGCTCCGCAGCGCTCCCCAGTGGCCAAGGGGAAATATAATCGTGCCAAAACGGACACAAGCGTCTCTTAAAAATAAAAAGGTCTCATATCGGCCTCGTTACAAAAATATGGTCTCAGCTCGGACTCGTAGTAGTACATTATATTGGACTCCGCTAAGGGTCACTGCAATTTACTATATTTTAATGGTCTCATCTCGAGCTCACAAATATACGCTGTATTAAAATAGTTTCAGTTCGAGCACACAAAAATACGCTATAATATAAAGGTCTCATCTCGGGCTCAAATTAAATGACCACAACGTTTTGGTCTCTTCTCGGGCTCGTATCATTCTCATAAAAAGGCTGAGCTTAGCTTCAAATCGAGCTCGGGCTCTTGGTGTGAGACAAGCCCGTTCAGCTATGTTCTTTCCTAAAACTTCATTTTTTGTTTTTCTTTATTATTTGACCCAACCAAACTGATGTGAAGTGAAGTAGAGCTCATAAAGAAGCTTTTGAGCTGCGTGGACAATATTTAGTAAGTTGCGTGTCTACAACGAAATATGCCCAAGAATCATTTAGACGATAAATTTGCGTGTTTACATATAACACTTTAGATTCGTAGCGCCAAGTATACGATTTCGTTCTGTGACGTAAATAGAGGTTTTGGCGCCCTGGGCTAACATTTAATTTGGCCGGCAGTTATAATACCAACATACAGGGCCGTTCTTAAGGGGGGGAAGGGCGAGCAGGACGGTCGCCCAGGGCCTCTAAAATTTTACCATAGGGATGTATATACCGGAGGGCCTCTACTCTCAGTTTCGCCCATGCATTTCGCCCGGGGCCACGAGCGCTCTAAGAACGGTCCTGTACCAACGCAAAATACGTTGAAATGACATTGCCTCACGTTAAAAATGCAGCCCAGATCAAACCGCCCCCTCCGCAATGGTACTGACTTTATTTATTACCACCATCGGTTTTTCGACAATAGGAGTCAGGTGGTCAAGTTAGTAAGAATTTTGTCTAAACCACATTGCATGCATTAATGAGTTCTACTTCACTTCAATAATATCAATTTGCCAATAATTATATTCTAAGCTTAATTTCTAGACTAACCCCTTCCTACTTTTAACCTCTTCGCTAGTTTAACTTTACCTCCAGCATTTATAATTATTGTCTTCCCTAAATTGTAATAACATTGTTGAATTTCATATTAATTTTTTGATCGAATTAATAATTAGCTTAGAACTAAAATGTTTAAGTTTTTATTTACTAATCGTTTAGCTATAGATTTCATTAGGCAGACTAGCACTGGTATTCATGATAATAGTACAATACTACATCCAAGCTTAACTTAGGCCTAAATTTTCGTTACGCAGATATTTGGAATTACATTAATATACAAGAAGAAGCAACTCTTCTATTTTGCAAGTAATTGTTAATCAGAGATAAAATCATCTCTCACGTAGACTTACTTTCAAAGAAAAACGTGATCAGCTTGGAATCGTCTTGAAATGGAAGTCAAGCATAAATAACGCGACTATGCGAATATTTCTAAGGAACAGCGTTGCCAGATGTTCAAAACATATTAAACGTAACTAAAGCCCAGTTCACACTATACAGTTAATTGGCCACTTAATTGTAAGCAAGAAAATTGTATAGTGTGAGCCGAATAATTGTAAGAATTGTCCCCACTTTTTCTGTTTATACTATATGTCACCACTTTTTCTGTTCACACTGTACAATGTTCTTGCTTACAATTAGTTGGATACAATTAAGTGGCCCAATTAATTGTATAGTGTGAACTGGGCTTAAGTAGTAAAATTGGAAACACATCAGACTATCAGTAACGCTAGATTTCGCTCTCATCTAGGGTAGGAAGACAGCGTTTAAGAAACAGCTTAAAAAATATGTTTTAATTTATTATGAGGGCCCTGGTGGCCCGCTACCCCCGTTCAATTGATTTATTTTAAGGGGCCCCTGATTTTTTTAAGGGCCATTGGCCCCAGGACTACCGCTGTTTCCAAGTCTTCTAGCAACTATAATAATCAGGAGCCATGCAGACATCAGAGCCGCACCCATTAATTATATTTTGTAAATGTAGGGAATATTAAAAAAGAGCACCTTGTGATGATGAAGGAATTAGTTTTTCAGATAGGTTGACTTTTATTCCTCGGCCTAAGACCTTGGCCATTGGAATATTGAAGTTAATTAAACTATTTAAAATACATGACAGCGATGATAATCTAGTCATATTTACTAATTTAAGTCATTGGAATGATATACACGAAAGTAATGTATAGAGTAATGGCAGTGTGACGTCACGGCACGTCACCCATGCTTTTTCCTATAGATAACAAATCGCGACCAAAATGTCGACCATGGTCAAAACTACGGAGTGCCGGCCATTACTCTATTGTCAGAAATTACAAATCATTTATAAAACATATATAAACTTAGCAGATGACTTGACTATTTTGGCGGGTCAAATTCCGTATATTTGTTTAAAAACCGAACGATAGATGACGTTAAGAACTAAGTAGTTTCCGAATTGAATCACCAAATTTCAAGCCGGGGGACGCGGGGGTGGCTTGTAAACAAACGTTTTTCACGAGAGGTATAATAAAATATACGACTGCAAACCGTCCCTATAGCTCAACGGCAAAATTCGCCCCAACTTGCAATTTGGCCTACTTTAAGGATGATGAGTCCGCAGCGATGCGGGGTGGCGAACATAGTTTTTGGGGGGTGGGGCAAAGGAGGCAATAGGGGGCAGTTGGCCCCGAAATTTGTTTTCAACGAATTGGACCGCGTTTGGTGTTGTGCCCGATGATAATTTTCACGCTGAGTCGAATGAGACCAACCACAGGTCTGTACGATGAACTGTTTCCGAGTAATTTGTACTGAATTACGTGGTCGTTTTTCTCTGATATGAAATACCTTTTAAATTTAGAACTCTGGTCGAGTTGGGTATCGATCTGTAGTATGTGTTAACGCGGGTCGCTAGTACTAATAGTTTCCGAGTTATGACCAAAAGTACACTCAAAAACGTGATTTTCTCGAAATTTCACTAAATATTGGACAAGACCAACCATACTTTCGGATGTTACGTATTGTTTAGTACCGAATTTCACCGACCGCAAATCCGTAGGATAACTAGTTTACGAATTATAACTAAGTCTGTGAGGAACATTAGAATTTGAAAGAAGCAAAATAAACGGTTACATCGGCGCAGTCGGATCTAACGCGTTATTAGCGGAAACTTTGGCTTTTATAACAGAAGCCGTTTCAAATCTAAATCCCAGAGGAACCATTTTGAACACTTTAAAACACAGGTGTTTAGGTTTATGCTAATTTTGTTAATCGTCTAAGTTTCAAACGTGTTTCTATAGATCTTCGATTCCTTCTCGTGTTTAGTTGTTTAGCCATTTGGTCCGTTTACATCTATAACGCGTTACATTGCAATTCAAGTGTTTAAAAGATAAACGTTGTTTTTTTCTGAGTGGATCCGTTTTGAACACTTTAAAACACAGATGTTTAGGTTTATGTTGATTTTGTTAAACGCCTAGGTTTTTTACGCGTTTTTATAGATTTTCGCTTGCTCCTCGTGTTTAGTCGTTTAGCCATTTTGGATTTAAACACTTTGGTGTTTAGTGAATCAACGGCAAAAGGATCCATTTACATGTATAACGCGTTAAATTGCAATTCAAATGTTGAAAAGCTAAACGTTGTTTTTTCTGTGTACGACGGGCACACAGCGGTCCACGTAACCCGGCACAGCTGGCACCAGAGATCCCGGTGTGCCCCAAAAGGCCGGGAAACAGGACCACCGTGCCCTCATTTGGAGGCCCACCGCCCCACAGCAGGCTACCCAATCCACCGAGGTGGCTAGTTTGCCTGGATCCTCTCCGTTAGCCTGTACCGAAGCTCAGTTTCCAGCCCAAACCTGACCCAAGTCGGAGGTGGAGATAGGACTATTTGATCAGAGCTAACATCTCCCAGTGCGCCACCGCCCTTATGGGTTACAAGAGCCGAACCCCGACTCCCCGATAAAGCCACCAGTTATTGCACATTCTGAGCCATTAAGGGCCTAACTATTTAGCAGAAGACAGTTACTAGAATTCAACGAACTTTCCTAATTTATCGTTCAGTAACGAATGTTGGGATGGCGCCACGTTTACGGCCGCCGCCATTACAGGGTGGGCTAAGATAATTTAAAACTATAGAATGACGCGAATCACTTCAGAGAATTAAAACTTAAAATGCACCTCATTGCGACAACACAAATACTTACACCGATCTACGGTAGAGTCTCACACTTATTATAACGGTAACCAGAACAATTCAGATTTTATGATTTTGGTATATAGTAAGAAAATTATTAGCGATCCAATTTCGATTTTCAAATATGTTCGACAAGAAGACGAAAATTTTAAATAATTAAGAAAATTGAACGTGGAGTCCCAAATAAATAACGAACTATTCATGCCAGAACAAACCCAAATAATTTTAATATTCAACGTCAACTTGAATATATAGGAAATATTGTTTTAGCCTTCTGCCTCATAATTTCCCAAAGCTTTAAGCCGTTATTAAATTTCAGAATGTCTTAAATTAAATCATATCCTGGAATAGAAAACTGTATTCCCCCAATACGGGCTCCCCGTCACACCTACGGTTACGTAGCTTGAGCTAAAACTTTAACCTAAAGCAGCGTTCAGACTATGTGAAAATATTACGTTAGCATCGGTCGTGTTGTTTCGGTTATGTTGGTCGCGTCGGTTCGTTCATTTCACTGTTCAGAAAGGAACCAACCTTGCATGGAGATTAACATAAAAAGTGATTGTTCATCCAATCAGAGCTCAGTGAAAAATTAAAATAATAAATAATTTTTTATCCACCTCTGATTGGTTATAGTATTTCGATGGTTCTAAAGGTCGCCACTACCTAGAGTCAGCGCTGATGAGGCATAAGGCTAATTGTCTGCTACAAGATTTTTTAGCGCAACGAAATGCAAAAATGTAAACGACACGCGCGAAAATTTAATATCTCTGTTGAGAAGTCTGAACGGTGTAAGAAATCGAAAGACCCGACACGATCGACGCAAACGTAATATTTTCACCTAGTCTGAACGCTGCTTTAGCCTGTACCGCCATCTTACGACAGGCAGTATTACTAGATATATGCGTGTACATATCATTTCGTTTGCTAGACGTTCGAAAAAAGAAGTAGTAACGGGTTTTTCTTTGGTTTAGTAGTGGAAACTGATTTTAATTAGCGGAGGAAGCTGAATGTTTGGTTTTAGTAGCAAAATATTATAATATCTAATTAAACAATATATCTTTACCATTATTTGTCTCTTTTTTACTTTTGGAAAAACAGTATAGTGGTGTTCTTGGAAAATTAAATTGGACGCTTTTCCTTGTTTCATTGTTAAAACTATAAAAACTCGTGGCCTGCTAACAACTATACGAAAATATGTTCTTAAAGTCTACCCGCACCGTCTCCTATTTTCTCGGTGCTTCTCCTTATAGCACCTTCTATAGAAATTAATTCCGTTTTTAAAAGTGCGCGTGACTTAAATTATAGCATCACTGACGTCACAGATGCTGGTTAATTTGGCGGGCTCGAATGTAAATCAGATTTAATTCGTTACGCTAATGTACTCATTTAGACTACAGCAGCGCCAACCGTGTAATAATTATTCCCTGGTAGAAATGTTTCTTTCATACAGATGGGGTAAAGATAGTTTAATCCACTGGTATTTAAAACCATGATACGGTAATTAGAGTCCTCTATTTCTTAATGTTTAGTATGTTTACATCGTACAACGCGACATAACTTGTCCTGGAAATTTGGCTTTTTTACTTCTAGGGTGTAGCCAGGGCCACGCAGAGGGGGGGGGGGGGTAGGGGGGAATCCCTGGGGCCCGGGCGAAAAGGGCCCATGATGGGACTAGTAGGGCCCACCGAAGAAGTTCAAGGGGGGGGGTGGCTAAATCATGATAACTTGGGAAACGTCCCGGGCGCCAGAATAGGCTTTCGTTTCGTTAAGGTTTATTATTTACTTTGATTTTTGTAGTGTAAAGTATTCCCCATTTTAGCTTTTCTGTTTTATTTCTAGCTCTCTTTTTTTTGCTCGCGTTCAATAGGCCGTCCACCGCGCTTGCTTGGAAATTTAAATTTTAAATTTTGGTCTTCATTCAAATCTTGTACCGCCTTGAAAGCATATCTTGCCAAAGTACTGCGCTTTCGGTTATACGGTCTATTCTACTAATTTGTCTTTTAATTCTTATATTTCGACCGTTGACGGCTTCCTACTTTTTAGTGTATTTGTGATACCCGAATAAATGTTAAAGTGTGGTAAATTACCGCATTTATGACATAAGCGTGTATATCTGCATTTACAAAATAAAACAGTAACGAAAAAATTACGATCGTGTTGGTCTTCTCTCTTAGGTATTTCACTAAACTAAGCTTAGTTAAAAAGCAGGCTACGCTAGCTAACTGAATAGTTAGTGTCTTCATTACATTTCAGAAAAGCCGAAAAGACTCTTTATAACTATTAGTTGAAGATTCAATCAGTGAAGTTGTCAGAAATTTGTCGAGGGGAGAGTGTCAGACTATTCAAATGTTTAAATGGGGAGGAGGAAATGTGGACATTGATTACAATCATTACACTCAAAGGTCCCTGGACAAATAAACATTTCACGTTCTGTTTTATTTCTTAATTGGTGGTTTAAAATAATAAAAGTTGTACACGCAGATACTTTCCAAGTATGATAAGTATGTTTATTTAACCATTGGATATACCAATAAAACATATTAGTGATAATCATATTATTTGGCCAAAACTAACAATTCGATAGTCCCATTGCAAAACAAAATACATCGATTTTCAAAAACATACAAAAATTTCCATTTTCCGATTGGTGACGTAAGTGTAATAGGCGCTTAAATAAAACCTGTTCAGCTATTTGCCTAGAAGTAGTGATACCGAGAGCCAGGACATACTTTTAAAATCGTTATATTTTAAACCCGCGCTTAATATTTCAAAATAGGTGTTCGTTCAATTTCACACGGGCCTCCTGGAAAAAAATCCACCAGAGCTATCTACTTTAGCTTTACAAATAAAACTAATATAAGCACGTGACTATTTTATTCAGTGACTCGCGCATGCGCGTAGGGCAGCTAAGAAAACGAGAGCCACATTTATTTAAGCGCCGATTCCCAAATCTTAATTAATATATTTTACTTGCTGAGTAACCCGTCTTTTGTCCGGTAATCAGCTAGATGTGTTGATCGTATTATTCTTACAACTTATTACAAAATCCACATACACAATTCAAATTCGCGAGTTAGTGAAATAAAGGTTTAACACACAAAGAAACTGACAACAATATTAGTAACGTTCCAAGATAATATATTTGTTAAATGCACGTGGCACGATCTAAAAATATGGTGCTTAAATGTTTTGCAAAATTATAGTTGTACCAAGGTTAAATCGTTTGCCTTTTGCTTGAACAAAATTAACTTGATTCTAAAATAATTCCAACTGAATTTGTTGGTCTAGCTAAGTTCGTAGGAAGTGCCGTCTGCTAAAAATATTCTTTAAAGCAAGAAGCGGCTTTGAAGAAAGCTGTTGGGATACATTTTGGATTACAACAAAACAATTCTGTAAAGAATCGCTTCGATTTTTCAGGTTCAGCGGCGAAGAAATTATTTCGTAAATCTATTATTAATAATAAATATACTTCAAGCTATATTGATCACTATAACAATGGTGTGAATATTTTCATATTTCATTTTTATTTCGTTCTAACAAAATGATTATTTATAACCATTTTCGGAATAAAATTTATCCCTAAACCTCGGTCGTACCTAATACACTAGGTCGGACTCACTCAGCGACATCTATCGGGTTATCGAGGAACTAGACTAGTTTCAGTTAACTAAAATAATATTCAAACATTTTCAATCTTTGAAATTGTAATATTTGAATAATGATTTAAAGTAATTTAAGTAGATTTAAGCAGCCGACACTTCTCGACGCTGTAGAGTAACAACTTTTCGTTGTGAGAAGACTTTTCGCTGATACAAATTGGAACAACAACAACAATCAGCTAGCCTAATACTCAAGGCACCACCTTAGGCATAAGTCAACCACCGTTGTCAAACTCAAACTGGCCTAAAAAGTATAATATAATTTTTACACGGACTGACCAGACCAAAAAAATATTAAATGAAATTTGCTCGACGCGACTGATATACAACAATATTATTGTTAAACGACAGCCTCAAATATAGAAAGTGGTTTAAACTCAAGATTTCTGAAAACATCCGATGTTCAAATATTCCGGATCATTATCGATACTTTAAAAAATATTTTCTATCGCAATTATCACCAACTAAGGTGCATATTCATTTTGCAAAAAGGCGAGGTTCCAAATGCGAATCCCCAAAAGCTGCCTAAGCGGGGCAACCCAGATCCAACGTCGCGTTCTGAGAGTAAAACCGTAGACAATATTAATCTATGTATTGAGATATTATCATCTATTTATTGAGATATATTATCTATGGTGGAACTAAAAGAGAAGAAATGTGAATGACGATAACAGACCAGTCAGACGTCCTTGAATGACTCTCGGGCCACAGTCATGTGAAAAACAGTTGTATAAAATATAATTTCTTTTACTTTTTCCTAGTTTCAGCTCCCATTAGAAATAAGTACTCTCGTTTTGCGTGTAATTGTACGAACAGTCGTCTTTCTTTGAGTAATTTGGGACGATTGAATAGACGAAAACCAGATAAGAAACAGCGCCTCCAAAGATGCTGGCCAGGAACGTCTTATCAAACGCTAAACAGTTCAAGAACGTGAAATTAATTTTGCCGCAGTTAATTTTGTAACGTAAAAAGTTTTGCTCTAATTGGCAGTAAATGGAAAACGGCTCGATAGAATGATTATTCAAGCTTTTAATCGCCGCTGAAGCGAGGGTTGAATTACAATCACTCAACAAACAAATGGTTACCATCATCACGCCGATATTGAACAATGGTAGAGCAGTCTGGAAAAACGTCCATGCTCGAAACAAAACTTTGGAACTGAGATTATTACCGTAATTCTTAAACAACAATGTCAAACTAAAACAAAAGGTTTTAATCCAATCCATAATCCAAATAAATAAAATCCACTTAAACGAAGAGTCCAAGTCTCGAACAACCCGGAGCAATTGGGTATGTTTGCGAGCGAAAATAGTAACGTTACAATTACCACGGCGCAGATTTTCGGCTAAAACGTGAACGTACAGTCGTAAATATTCGCACGTCAAAGTTAACAATATTTGCAACGTGAAATTTATAATATGAATGAAATAATTTAGAGAAATATCAAGTCCAATTATGAAGTAAGTGATGGCAACGTAATTCCGAAAAAAGGTTGAACAGTCAACTTGATATTTGATGTAATTCAGTAAATGATAGTTGTCGTAATAAAAAAAAGTTAATCCAATGATTACGAAGAAGAAGACCAATGTGAAACTGATGGCTGCGCAAAATGGCAGCAATGGCGAAGAAAAGCTTTCGAGATGTAACTGCGAAAATTCAATTTCCAGTCTATGAAGTGCATTCGTACATTTCCGAACCAAATTTTGGTGAAACAGGCAATAGTTGACCACGAAAAGTGCCGCTGTTAAGCTCGCAACATTTTCGAGCAAATCCACGCGAGTTAAAAAGTGTATCGTTATGATAGCGTAGTTGCTCATCAAATAGAGATAAAACACGAAATATAGGTTGACCCCAGCGGCGGTGAATTTCGAAAATCTCTTCATGCCTTTCATTGTCTTAACGAGTGAAGATTTCGTTTCATTCGCTAACCCCATTTGGGTTAAGCAGCACTCCACAAAATTGTACCAGCGCTTGTGACTGCCAACACTTTTCGCGGAAAACGCTCTACGGTCACTGTTTCCAGAATTTGATTCCATATTGAGAGAAATGGTCATCAGAAGTTATGCTTCTTCACGTAACATTTTTAATCTGAAATTAAAACAAAGGTGCTATTAATATTCGCGACCGAAATGAATCTAGGTGGCGCAACGGCGCTAGCTTCTCCGAGAAAGCGCCTATGATCTAGCGTCTGCTACAGGAAAATATTTAAAAAGTCATAAGAACGTTTTTTTTTAAATCAAAATATAAGCAATCGATTCAAAAACTATTTTAAAATGCAAGTATTATTATTAAGGTGGTCCTTACTTTATATGTTTCTTAAATATTAAAGTCTTTCCCTCTACATTAGTTTCAATGTATATAAACAAACTTCTTGAGAAACTTGGGTTAAATTGGGCGAAATTTAGAGGTAGCTCAATGAGCTTGAAATTTCCCTATATTTTAGCATTATAAGAAATAAGGATTTTTTATTCTTATAAATATTTGGCGAGAAAGCTGAAAAATTCCAAGTAGTTTAATAAATAACTTAATTATCTAGTTTTAAACTGCCTTGGGTAATTTAGTATTATGCCTCTTATTTCTATTTCACTACATATTTAAAGTCAGTCTATTGGACCCATTCTCATATACGTAAAAAAAGCATTTTGAAATTAGTGATATATTAAATTACTTGGAATATATCAGTTTTAGATAAAGTAGCCAAAACCCCTCACTTTCTCGCAAAATATTAATACGAATGAAAAAACATTATTTTTTCTCATGCTAAAATATAGGGAATTTTCAAGCTCATTGAGTCGTTTATTCCCATTCGACCGAAATCCCATTCGACCGAATCCCGTTCGACCGAAATAATTTTAAAATGTAGCCCAATTGGCGGGGTGATTTGGTATTTTATTTATAAGGTATGTACTATCGAAGATCCATGTTTAGGTTAGGTTAGGTTAGGTTAGGTTAGAGTTGGTTAAGTTTACTATTTCAGTTTTGGTTCAGTTACTTTTCTTGACTAGGTGAAGATAAAAATATAATTCATGCCCATTCCATTTTATTTTCCGCTCCATTGCAAACGACTTCAGTAACTAAATTGAAAACATAGCAAAAGCCAATTTATATAGCAGCGTTCGGTCGAATGGGACACATAAAAACCGCACGTTTCGGCGGAATTCGGTCGAATGGGACACCTCAAAAACCGCCTTCGGTCGAATGGGATTTCGGTCGAATGGGACTAAAGCCATTGAGCTACCTCTAAATTTTGCTCAATTTAACCCAAATTTCTCAAGAAGTTTATTTGTTTACATTGAAACAAATTTAGAGGATAAGACTTCAATATTTAAGAAACAAATAAAATAAGGACCACCCTAATTATTATTTATAAAGTAAAATTTTAACAATAACGATGAGGGAAAACTAATTGTGTTTTCTTTAGCCGCTGCATATCTAGGTTTCAATGGCTAACCAAAGGGGGCGTTGCGATAGTTTTCGGTAGCAAATTAACATTTTTCACGAGGCAATCCAAAAATTATAAATGTATACATTTGGATAGTCTAAGGATCGAAACATACATTTTGACACCTCAGTAGTCATCGAGACCTTTAAGGCCATGGTGTGACTCATTACCGTTCATATAAATTCATTAAAATAAATGTTGAAAAAGAGAGTGCATGTAACTCGCCACGCGTAGGCCTCTAAAATCACTAGTTGTCCGACATTTGTAAATTTTGCATATGGGATTTTGAATATAATAGTGATTTTCTGAAATCATTAACTGATTTCGAGATTTCAGAGCAAAATTTTCGTGTTGATTTCTACATCTTGTACCTGATTTTCGCCCAGATTTTGGTTTTTTCCAATAGATTTAGAATTTTCTAAAATCATTTTTCTCTTGAGTGTACGGGATTTGTACGAATGTCGGACCCCTCGAAAATTGGTCATGGTGTGCTAACCAAAATGTCTACCGCTTCGGAGTTGTAGAACCGGTGAGTGATAAATTGTTTCAAAGTCGCGTATTCTTCTGGGTAGAGCCCTCACTCCCCCCACCCCTTTTGGGTATGACATTTATTCTAAGTAAGTCCACACACAGCTAACACTAATTATTGCAACTAACTGGCAAACCTACAGAAAATAATTATAGACTTATGGTACTACCTAGTAATTTTCCTTCATTAGATAGTATAACTATAAAAACGAAAACATGATAAATTAAAAGATAAAATACTTGCCAAAGTTAAAGGTTTATTTCGTTTCTATAAAATGAAGTGTCGAGTGTGTCATCGACAGCAATAAAAGAGCAATAGTGCGTCCAGTTTGAGGGCGTTTGTGTTTCTATAGCCTCAACCAAATATTTACATCTCATAACAAACAACGTTTCGACGTCGTAAGAATTATTTCTATTGAAGTAAATCAATCGATGCTTCAGCTATATCACTGGAGCGAGTGGATCTAAAGGTTTAGTATTTAGAAAGATCAACTCATTCAGCTATTTGCCAAACTTAATCTTCGAGCGAGGTTGTAAAATGACCTGGTCTGTTAGTAAGTTAGTAATCTAAATATTGCTTACGCGATAACTGCCGTAATATAAGCAGATTGCGTTAAAACATTCTGTGTTGGTTGTTCACATCAAGTAGATGGCGCCTAATGTTTATAGTTGACATCCGACGCCTAGCCAATGGCCAACTGAAGAGCTTTTTTTGTTTGTATTCTCCGATATCTGAATGTAATCAGGTTAATCGTTTGTTTCCCTCGCACAGCTATCGGTTTGTATCTGATTCATTTAAAAAAGATAATATTTTCCTCATATAACATCCGTTGAAGTGAGGGTAGCCAGTAGCGGCACTAAGGGTGGGCTGAGTTTGACTTTAGCCCCCCCTGCATTTCTGAGAGTGGCCACATTTTTATTAATAGGGCCATATATTTTTAATTAAGAGGCCACATATTTGAATTTATGAATCTTCTTAATCTCTCGAAATTTGTTTTATTGCTAAGAAACGTTTTACTGGAAACAATCTTTCAAAATAATTCGTTTACTCAAGAAGAGAGTAGACCATAATAAAAGAGCAATAGTGCGTCCAGTTTGAGGGCGTTTGTGTTTCTATAGCCTCAACCAAATATTTACATCTCATAACAAACAACGTTTCGACGTCGTAAGAATTATTTCTATTGAAGTAAATCAATCGATGCTTCAGCTATATCACTGGAGCGAGTGGATCTAAAGGTTTAGTATTTAGAAAGATCAACTCATTCAGCTATTTGCCAAACTTAATCTTCGAGCGAGGTTGTAAAATGACCTGGTCTGTTAGTAAGTTAGTAATCTAAATATTGCTTACGCGATAACTGCCGTAATATAAGCAGATTGCGTTAAAACATTCTGTGTTGGTTGTTCACATCAAGTAGATGGCGCCTAATGTTTATAGTTGACATCCGACGCCTAGCCAATGGCCAACTGAAGAGCTTTTTTTGTTTGTATTCTCCGATATCTGAATGTAATCAGGTTAATCGTTTGTTTCCCTCGCACAGCTATCGGTTTGTATCTGATTCATTTAAAAAAGATAATATTTTCCTCATATAACATCCGTTGAAGTGAGGGTAGCCAGTAGCGGCACTAAGGGTGGGCTGAGTTTGACTTTAGCCCCCCCTGCATTTCTGAGAGTGGCCACATTTTTATTAATAGGGCCATATATTTTTAATTAAGAGGCCACATATTTGAATTTATGAATCTTCTTAATCTCTCGAAATTTGTTTTATTGCTAAGAAACGTTTTACTGGAAACAATCTTTCAAAATAATTCGTTTACTCAAGAAGAGAGTAGACCATAAACAGATATAGAGGAAGGGCGCAGAAATTGAGAGAAAGTCTATCAAAATAATTCGTTTACTCAAGAAGAGAGTAGACCATAAACAGATATAGAGGAAGGGGGCAGAAATTGAGAGAAAGTCTATCAAAATAATTCGTTTACTCAAGAAGAGAGTAGACCATAAACAGATATAGAGGAAGGGCGCAGAAATTGAGAGAAAGTCTATCAAAATAATTCGTTTACTCAAGAAGAGAGTAGACCATAAACAGATATAGAGGAAGGGGGCAGAAATTGAGAGAAAGTCTATCAAAATAATTCGTTTACTCAAGAAGAGAGTAGACCATAAACAGATATAGAGGAAGGGCGCAGAAATTGAGAGAAAGTCTATCAAAATAATTCGTTTACTCAAGAAGAGAGTAGACCATAAACAGATATAGAGGAAGGGCGCAGAAATTGAGAGAAAGTCTATCAAAATAATTCGTTTACTCAAGAAGAGAGTAGACCATAAACAGATATAGAGGAAGGGGGCAGAAATTGAGAGAAAGTCTATCAAAATAATTCGTTTACTCAAGAAGAGAGTAGACCATAAACAGATATAGAGGAAGGGCGCAGAAATTGAGAGAAAGTCTATCAAAATAATTCGTTTACTCAAGAAGAGAGTAGACCATAAACAGATATAGAGGAAGGGCGCAGAAATTGAGAGAAAGTCTATCAAAATAATTCGTTTACTCAAGAAGAGAGTAGACCATAAACAGATATAGAGGAAGGGCGCAGAAATTGAGAGAAAGTCTATCAAAATAATTCGTTTACTCAAGAAGAGAGTAGACCATAAACAGATATAGAGGAAGGGCGCAGAAATTGAGAGAAAGTCTATCAAAATAATTCGTTTACTCAAGAAGAGAGTAGACCATAAACAGATATAGAGGAAGGGGGCAGAAATTGAGAGAAAGTCTATCAAAATAATTCGTTTACTCAAGAAGAGAGTAGACCATAAACAGATATAGAGGAAGGGCGCAGAAATTGAGAGAAAGTCTATCAAAATAATTCGTTTACTCAAGAAGAGAGTAGACCATAAACAGATATAGAGGAAGGGCGCAGAAATTGAGAGAAAGTCTATCAAAATAATTCGTTTACTCAAGAAGAGAGTAGACCATAAACAGATATAGAGGAAGGGCGCAGAAATTGAGAGAAAGTCTATCAAAATAATTCGTTTACTCAAGAAGAGAGTAGACCATAAACAGATATAGAGGAAGGGCGCAGAAATTGAGAGAAAGTCTATCAAAATAATTCGTTTACTCAAGAAGAGAGTAGACCATAAACAGATATAGAGGAAGGGCGCAGAAATTGAGAGAAAGTCTATCAAAATAATTCGTTTACTCAAGAAGAGAGTAGACCATAAACAGATATAGAGGAAGGGGGCAGAAATTGAGAGAAAGTCTATCAAAATAATTCGTTTACTCAAGAAGAGAGTAGACCATAAACAGATATAGAGGAAGGGCGCAGAAATTGAGAGAAAGTCTATCAAAATAATTCGTTTACTCAAGAAGAGAGTAGACCATAAACAGATATAGAGGAAGGGCGCAGAAATTGAGAGAAAGTCTATCAAAATAATTCGTTTACTCAAGAAGAGAGTAGACCATAAACAGATATAGAGGAAGGGCGCAGAAATTGAGAGAAAGTCTATCAAAATAATTCGTTTACTCAAGAAGAGAGTAGACCATAAACAGATATAGAGGAAGGGCGCAGAAATTGAGAGAAAGTCTATCAAAATAATTCGTTTACTCAAGAAGAGAGTAGACCATAAACAGATATAGAGGAAGGGCGCAGAAATTGAGAGAAAGTCTATCAAAATAATTCGTTTACTCAAGAAGAGAGTAGACCATAAACAGATATAGAGGAAGGGCGCAGAAATTGAGAGAAAGTCTATCAAAATAATTCGTTTACTCAAGAAGAGAGTAGACCATAAACAGATATAGAGGAAGGGCGCAGAAATTGAGAGAAAGTCTTTCAAAATATTTCGTTTACTCAAGAAGAGAGTAGACCATAAACAGATATAGAGGAAGGGGGCAGAAATTGAGATAAAGTTGAATGTACGATAGAAACAAAAGAAAGGGGCTTAAGGGAATTTAGGGAAATACCCCGGGCATGCACGTGTCCCCTCCAGGTCGGATACAAGGTCAGTAGGGGGTCCAGTAAAAGGGACGAGAGCCGCACCAAGAAAACGACCTTGCTCTTCTCGCTTCCTGGAAAATTTATAAGGGGTTACTAAAGTTGTAAGGGCCATCAAATTCTTAGGGGCCACAAAATAATTAGCCCACTTGTGAAAAAACCTCAGCGCCGCTACTGAGGGTAGCAAGGAACAAATGGTGACCATCAATGCAATACGCCAATATGGGGCAATGTTGTCCGTAAAATAAGCCACGGAAAATAAAGCCACATGTTTTCTAGGTAAAAAAAGCCAAAAAAGGAAAAAAAGCTTCAGATAAGATAAGATAGTTAGTATAAATTCAGGGCCATCACGAAGGGGCCCGGATTGAAAGTTTCAAATGGAAGGTTTCCTTATTCAGTTTAATTTTGGAAATAAAAGAAAGGTCAAGCAAAGAGCTTTAAAATATTGAATAGTTAACAGTTAATTGATCTTAAATTTATTGGGGATCCTTTCAGGTTTCAGTTCTACAGCAAACGGATCATACAAGAACGGTTTCTAAAGAATTTTAACACCTTTGTCACATTTTAGGTGAGCCAGGGCACATGACAATAAAAAGGGCGTTTAAACAATACTAAATCTTGCCCTTTTGTCTTAATGTACCCTGGTGCAGTGGTGTACCAAATACTATATTATCTTCGATAAGGCTGCGTCGGAAAAATAAACGCAAATAAACAGTATATATACCAGAGGGGACGAGAAATCGGCTACCTTCCAGCCAGGAGCATCAAACACAAGGAGAATGCAGCTAGCCTTTAAACACGCAGAGTTGTGTACAAATTTCATTGGACGAGCCTTTACGCTGAACGCGCATTACTCCCATTTTCATAAAATAACCGAACCATTTCGCCCTTTTCTCGAATAGTATACATAACTTTATTATTTCTAAAGAAACAACTAACTTTGTACTTACAAAAATAAACTTCGAATGAATATTAGGCTTAGCGTAAAATAAAATTACATTTGAAAATATTTTTAAATGTTGTTGTCATGACGACCACCATAATGAGTTTGTCTAGCAAATATCGATGTAACACGAATTGGTTTCGAGTTATGTGCGTTTTCTTTCAATTTTCATTTTAACGACCTTTGTGATTTTGATTAACAGTTCCTCGACTTCCTATTGGTCAAATTTGATCTAATCAAAACTAATTAGACCTACAATTAGAAACACTTTTCTAATTGGAATAAACTTTTTAACACTTACGGTTCTCGCGTTAGTTTTTGGATGACCATGAAGAAATGGTTCAAGGTCATTGAAATTTTTAAACTAATGACCCTCAATCATGGTGAGGATGTGTAGCAAATTTCAGTACTCTAACACGAGTATCTTTAGAGTTATCAGCTCATGAACCTCGCTTTCGACACGTTATCAACTTAACGACCTTCTTGTTTTTCATCTAACATTTCTCGGCTTCCTATTGGTCAAATACGATCATGTCAAAGCTATTTGTACTTAAAAAGTCACGTGGAACACGTGTCTATTTGGAACCAACTTTCTAACTCTTACGGTTCTCGAGTTAGATTTTAGATGACCTTGAAGACATGGTTCAAGGTCATCGACATTTTCGCAGTAGATTTCCCGCTACATCTTGTATACGACTTGAAAATTTCAAAATCGTACCTAAAACAGATTTTTAAATATTCGCCCTGGTTCATTTTTTAGTGGACACCCTGTATATTAGAATGGCGAGAATTATTGTAAATCAAAAGGGCTCCCCAAAGACTATGAAACCTTTCATAGTCTTTGCTTCCACAGTGCATTTTATTTCTCCCCGCGTATCAATCAGCTCGAGAGACTCCGAGGGAGTCTTGCAAGATCGTTGGTACCACGTGATCTTAAAATTTAAAAATGGCAATCTAATGTGGTTGATATTTGATGGAAACGATTGGACAGGCCTCAACTACACTCGAGGAATTCAGTGTAGCTGCAGTTGAGACGCTTTTTTCTAGACTATAGTTCTTCTACACCAACGAATCGTTTGTTTTCGGTGTAGAGATATTGCGCATGCGCAATCGACGGCGCGAAAATTTGAAAATCAAAATGGCTGTGCGTATTGGAAGTTTTGTTTGGCCCACGGATATTTTTGATTTAAAATCTTCATCAGATGAATCAGAGAATGAGGACAGGGAAATCTAAATATGTATTAACGGGATAGCTAGAAATTCGAGAACAAGTATTATGAATTATGATGTGGATGTAGTTTTTAAGTATACAAACTATGAGTTTCGATCGTTCTTTAGACTACAGCCTGCTATTGTAGATAAGCTGGCAAAAATTTTTGAATTATCCAAATTTTATCCAGGATCAGCAGAACAAGGCAAGTTATTTTATTAACCTATAATTAGTTTTATATCTTCTCACAGTAATTTCTGCATTTAGGTGGTGGTCGAGTTCCGATTAGTGCTTATAAACACTTTTTAGTGTTTCTTTGGTTTATCGGACATATGAAGACGTCTTTCAATATATTATCTGATCGGTTTGACATTGCACAAAGTTAAAAGAATAAACAAGTTTTTAGATTCTATTTCCAAAAATGTTATTCATCTTCCAAGCAATATCGCTACGGCTAAAGCAAATTTTGAGAAGAAACAGAAGTTCCCAAATGCATTTGGTAATTTCAGATAGATTGAAATAAATATGATTTAATTTGTCAAATATTTTTATTCTAAAGGTTGCGTTGATGGTAGCTATGTGGAAATAAATAGGCCACGTAAAAATCCTGACACGTACTTGAATAGAAAAAAACGGTGCTCCATTCAAGTAAGTACTTTACGGAAATGAAAACCTAATATAATGTCGTTTAAGAAAATCAAATACAGTTTCAGGTTATTTGTAATGAAAAAATGAAAATTATAGACATATTTACTGGGTTCCCGGGATCTGTGCACGATGCGAGAGTTTGGAAAAACAGTTTCGTATACAATGAGCTTCCAAATTTCTGTAAAGGTTGTTAAGATATTTTTGATTATTTTCATGTAGTTTTTTATAATAGTACTTAAATTTATGTATTCTGACTTTAGATGGTAGCTTTATATTAGGGGATAGTGCTTATCCTCTTTCCCTCTTTTGTATCTCACCATTTCGTGATACTGGAAATAACACAATTGAGCAGAAGCTGTTTAATAAGAAACATAGTAGTGCTAGGGCTATAGTAGAAAATACAATTGGATTACTGAAGAAACGTTTTGCTATCATAGATTACTGTCATTTGGAAAAAATTGAAATGATTTGTGATTTGGTCATCTCTTGCGCAGTTCTCCATAATTTAGGTGAAAAGGAAGACCTCAATGGACTTGAAGTCATTACTACAACTGTAGAAAATTCATGCAAGAATGACATTGAAGTTAACCATAGACCATCACCAGAAGCGGTGCGCCTAAGAAATGAATTAGCTCGGCGTTTTCTAACAGAGAAAAAACAGACTTAAAAGTCAACAAGAGTTTAATGAACTTGTATTTAATCATAATGAACTTTAACTTAGTAAACAAGAGTTAATGAACTTGTATTTTAAGGCCTAGGATTTGTTCTGTCTGTTTTCCTTTCCCGCCACACAAATATCCTGGTGGTAAGCCAACATGTTCTGCAGTTGGCCTACCACCAAGATATTTGCGCGGCGGGAAAGGAAAACAGGCAGAACAAATCCAAGGCCTTTAAAAACATTTTCAAATAATATTGTTTTAAATATATATATATTTGGCTAAAATAAATGTTATCAACAAGTTACTAGGATTCATTTTCACTAGCTGAATTAGTAGTGTCTCTAGTAGCCTTATAGTGGTTGTATAATTTTCATACAAATTTATGATGCTTCTTCAGCCTATCATATTTTCCTTTTTCTCTATCTTCGTGTCGTCTTTGACAATCTTCCCTTAATTTTCTCATCTGGATGGCTACAGTGGTTTTTCTAGGGCTGCTTCTGGTTTCTAACACATCATTATTTTCACCATCATTATCCATCTGTTCACATTGTTCAACCTGACAGTCTTGTCCATCGTCCAAATCCACGCTTTTGGGTTCAATGTTTCCATCGGCCAATTCCACAGTTTTAGATTGGGTATTTACCAAACCTTCTTGTCTAAATTAAAACAAAATATTAAGGGGTTGCGCACAAATTATTTCATACAAAAAGACTTTCAACAATCTCCCTTGTAAAATGCAGAGTAACAAATGGACAGATCTGTAACATTTAGCCACGTGTCTACAAACCCTACTAGCTACTCCACATTACATAATTTGTGAACAGCCCCTAAGACCCAAAAAAAGTAATATAAAATAGAATCATTAACATACTCATTTCTAAATCTGTCCAACAATGCACTTTTTTTTAAAGTTTCACCCGGAGCTCTCAAAACAACAGGCATTACATTAGGCTTATCCAGCAATATCTCTTCAAGTTCTCTTCATTAAAATAAAATTTTCTTATGTTTGACATCTAATAGATTGATTATACGTACCTTTGATAGGAACAAGCTGCCCTACCACGACCAGTCTTTTTATTTACTTTTTTAACAGCTTTAAATCCTCTCTCAAGAGTTTTCCATCTAGAGAGATAAATTACCAAGATTAAATATGGTTAGTGCATGTCATATAGAAATTCATAACATTAAACAGAAGTCTCAAATATATCCTCTCAAATGGGGGGGGGGTAAGTATGAAATCTTTAATAACAATTTAAATATTTAATAGTTTAGCTTCAAAGCCTCCAACTCTAGAATCAGAGCTCTGAACGTAAGAATTCTTTCAATGCAGTTGTGCCATATCTCAAGATTCTAATGTGTAAAAAAACCAGCAAAAGTGACATAATTGACAAAAGTGTGACACTCCCTGTACTTTCTTATGCTAAAAGTTTAATGAATGTGTAAGGTTTTTAAGGAATTCGTCATACAATTGATGGACGGAAATATTCCTAACCCTTGCTCATAGATTTTAATTCACCAAGGCGGGGGGAAGATGGCGACAAAATGCGAGTCGTGGCCTTATCGTGGAGTGAATTAAATCTGAGAGAGGGGGGTTACATACAGGGGAAAGAAAAAAAATAAAAAGGAGGGGGAGATTCGAATTCAGAATGGAAACCCTTTGTCGTTAATCAATCACAAAATCTTTATTTAACACTCAAAAATACAAAAACAAATGAACAAAATTGCGGGGGGAACTGAGGGGATAATCTTACTTCGCTTCTAGTGATGGTTAGGCCATCTCTACTATGGTTCTTTTAGCTTTTTCCAATATACGAGGGGAATTTAAACACTAAAAATACACTCTTTGACCTTAAATTTGATAATTAAACTATCTCTTACTATTTTCTATGGGATCAGTTCCGGTATCCCTACTCTCAGGCATCTTGGGCTCGAAGGACGGAGGGGACAGAAATTAATATACACTTACACTAAATAATAATAAACACTACAATTAACTACTACAATTAAAGATTCTACAATTAAACAATGACAATAATTAACTAAAAATAATAACAACGGCGAGGGCACAACGCGAACGGAAAAAGTAATCTGAACTGTATAAATACAAGAGGCAGAATGAACTCTCAACCTCGAGGGGACCTGTCTTAAATCCTTTTCTCGGACAATGGCGAGGGATTAAGCTTTCTTTTCAAGACTTTTTCTCTACTTTTCACTGGCTACTTCGTATTTCGACCCTGGGTACTCTACAAGGGGGGGGGGGTTATGATGGAAATTCTACTCATCATTCTATTTCGGTGTCCTCCGCTACGTTGTCGTCTCTCCGTTTACGGGTTTTCTCTTTCCTCGGTTTACGTAAGATGCCCGACACACGCACTTCACAGAACGGGACGTCTTTGGGGATTGCTTGTTTACGCGTTTCTTTATTCACACTTTTCTTTAATTCTCTTTATTTACTCGTCTACGGTTTGGCGGCCGAATTGCGGGTTTCTTCCTATATTCTTTTACTTCACAAGCTGACGGGGGCGTAGGTACTTCGGGTTTCAGTCGGAAATGTCCGGCTAGGCTAGGGAATCGGTCTCGGTCATCTGGCTGTCTTCTCTCGGAATGGCTAGATATTGGGTGATCAACAGGTGATTCGAGGGTGTTGAGGGCATTACGCTTCTCAGACTCATTACTGCTCGGCTTATGTTCTTCCGGCCGGAATGTTCTGGCTGTGGGTCATCTAGGCAATCATGGAGCGTTGTTCCGATCATGTGGTTTGCATTGAGGGTTAATTAAAATTTAAGCGCGACTTCATCGCACATTATTTTATATTTATTTCGACATGGTTCTTCTCTTGCCCGAGAAGCAGAGTTCTGTCCAGTTCTGTCCAGGTCTGCCAAAGCAGACTTCTTCACTTCTCTCCAGGTCTGCCTAAAGCAGAGTTCTTTTTTTCTGGGGCCCTGTCTCTTGGTTTTGTTCGGATTATTGGGGGGCGGGGTTGAAACAAAAAGCAACTGGTGACCTCCCATTTTACCTAGGTCATTGGTGTATTTAAGACTCGTGTCTAGTCATGCGGTGGTGACGTTGTCCGATTTACGAAAGTTCGCTTGGGATTGCGGGGGGGAAATGCCAGAGAGTCTCGAGGTTCCCGATTTTCTGTCTCCAAGCGGAAACGTCCGGGCACCCTCTTGACCCTATGGCGGCAACCTTGGAAAACGTCCGCTTTTCTTGGGATCTTGCTACCTGATAGTTAATATGAAGCTTGTGGACTTGAAATGACTTCATGGGATCGCTGTAAGCTGAGGGAGCTTTACTGGTTTAGTTCGGAAAGTTTTAGGGAAATCTGGGCTGGGAAAGTTTGCTTAATGTATTGCACCATGGTCTTGTGACCGAAATAAAAACACTTTAATTAGCGAGGGATTAATTTTAGCGTTGCCGAAGGCAGGGATTTAGTTTATAATTTATATTGAGAGAATAGTTTAATTAATTATCTTAATTTTATATTTTATCGTGGGGTTTGATCGAGTTCTATAAGGCTTATAAACAATAATTAATTTGTATGTATGGTTCAAAAGTTATTTAAGTTTTTAGTTTATCATTAAATTAAATTTATATTTAACACGGGGATTAGTTTCATTAAATAGAGCTCGGAATTCTAAGATATTTGACGTATGGGGCTTTACGAATACTTAACAAAAACTGTAAATTTAGAGGGTCAAGAGAGGGAAAACGTAATAACAAAAGTAAATAAAACACAGAAAAAGTAAAAAAAATAAGTATACGGGGGAAAATAAACCTGAAGGGTTACAAATGCTCGACTCAAGATCGACCACATAAAAGACTGTTTATGATCGCCCTTTCAATTTATTTTTTAGTCTCTTGTATTATATTGTTAAATTAACTACGGGGTTGCCAGTTTTTTCAGTTTCAAATTCCCTGACTTTTCCAGGTACTGTGGCAACCCCGAAACTAGCTTTGACCAGTACTACGTAGTTCTTCCATTCATCACTACGGACCCAACTTGATTTTCGCTGGTAGCATTCATTACGAAATAGGTCAGAATGACACACTTTTGATAATTATTTTGCTTTTTGCGAGAGTAATATAATTCCATGGTGTTCAATTTGACTAAACGCTGCTACTTAATTACACCCGAAGAGGGTTTGGAAATATAAAGGAGTAGATAAATACTCATATCTATTACTTGTTTTCTACTTGCGTTGGATCAAAACTATAGCCTAGCTCATTTATGTCCTTTGCCATCATTTCCCACATTTTCTTCGCCGATTTGATCTTTTTCTCTTTTACCTTTGGTTTCATATCTTTGTACAATGAGAGAAGACGCTTTGTTGCAATGCCATCAAAAGAAATCTTTGCTTTAGGTGGTGGCTCAAACTATAACAATGAGGTAAAATTCTATGACCGACTACCATACATTAATGGTTTCAACCAAAGCCTGCCTTGGACTAGGCACGAGATCATATCCATAATTTTCATCCATGTGAAGAACTAAATGGATACTATTTCCAAAGTTGTCTCTAAGACATGAGTCAATTGATTGAGGTAATTTAGATAGATCCACTGCGTCTCTTGGAATGTGATACTGTTCACCATCTAAATTTAGTTTGACAAACCAAGGCTTAAGGACATCTCTTAGATTTGTGTAAAATTCGAAACTAAATTACCTTCTCCTAAAAAAAGATATTTCTCATTTAACACAAAAGGAACTCCTTTCTTTTTCTGAATTACGCAATTTATTTGAGTAAACTCTTCGTTCAGTAAATTAAAAAAAAAAGAGAATCTGCTTGTTCTACCGCAGTCTGAGCTGTCGCCATTTTGCTTTTTTTCTGAGTTTAGAATTACCCCTCCTCTTGAGTAGGGGGATAAAGTGTAGCACGAGTGTTACACTTTTTAAAAACACTGACGAAACGTTTCCAGTGTAGAAGTTTAGGTGTAGCACTCAAGGCGAAACGTTTCCTATAGTGTAACACGGCCTGAAAGTGTAGCACTAGAGTGGCCAATCGTTTCCATCAATTGTTACGTAATTTTTAACGCTTTATATTTTAGTAATTATTAATTTTGGTTTTTTAATTCAATAAAAACTATCAACTGATATTTAGTATATCATATTTAATCTATAAAAACGTGAAAAATACCTTTTGGCGTAAAAATGTACTTCGTGTTTATCTTTTTTCTTTTTTCGAACAGTATCGTCCACTCTTAGCGATACTTGTTTTTTTTTTTTTTTTTTCAAATAACCTTGGCCGACTCCCTTAGTGTGATTGGTTTACGGGGGCTAAAAACCAGGCTTTTTACCGATCCTCTAAAATCTACTATCCATGTTGGGACAAAGATAATTAAATAATTATTAAAAAAACATTCTTATTTTTTTATATTTTATACGTTCCAGCGGTGTGCATAGTCAAAGCCTATTTTGTTGACCTTAGAAAAATAAATTTACCTAAAAAAAGTTGAGGGTTTTTGGGGGTTACCTGCGTTATTTTAGAAATAATAATAATAAAAGACAAGATATTTCATGACTGTTTAACAAATATTTGATTAAGTACATTAAAAATATATTTAATTAATTTTTTTTTAAACCAGTCATGAAATATTTCTTGTCTTTTAAAATGATATTATTTCTAAAAAATTGAAAGTGAACAGCTCATACTAATTTCCACCTCTACAACAACGTGGCGCTGCAGTCGATTCATTATATGTATAAAACCTTCATAAGCTCCCCTATGTAGTTTCTGTTCACGTAGAATAGTATGTCGTTAGTCTCTAAGCTTTTTCGTTGTTCTCATTTTGGTATTGGCAGTCGATCGTATATATTAATTAATCGCAAGTTAAACAATATTTACTATTCGTTGATAAGATATTAAAAAGAAAGTAATCAACTTCCCCCGAAATCTTATTGAGCGTAACATTTAATAAAGTTCAAAGGGTGCTGTGATCAAACATGGACAAAGTGCGGTCTGCGGTACACAACAAGTTGAAAAATACCTGCCAAACGTCCACCAATGTGGTAAATTTAAAATTAAAAATATTTAAAATGATTTTGAGCTCCTTCAGGGCTATGCAGTAACACGTTTATTTTGTCGACTATTCTTATTTTTACTATAAAATTTATTTCAATTCAACTGAAATTTTGTTTGGTCGTGATGAATAAAGCCCTATTTTCATGCTCGCTGGTAGCGGATAAAAATCGTCAAAATTCGCTTCAGCTATATACTTTTTCATTTTCCGCGTCTATCTGTTTCAAACAGATATTTTAGCTTTATTTTCACGCTTGCGAGTGGCAGAAGCGAATTTTGACGATTTTTATCCGCTACCAGCGAGCATGAAAATGGGGCTTAATACGATATGGTAATGGTAATGTCTAGTGACTCTTACCTGCTTCTACGCCTATTGACCTTTAATATCCATTATCCTTGACATTAATCTCTCCCAACCGTGACCCAGCTTTAAATTATCACAAAACCGTAGTAGTTAAATTAAAAATAATTCACAGAAAAATATTGCCTAATTTTAGCTAATAAATTTAAAATTCAAATAGAGGAAAAAGTAATATGAAACCTTAAATTTTTTAAACCAAAATGGTAGACTCTGAATGGTTCTCAACCACACCCTTTACGCGGGTGGGTGTTTGGTTTTCGGATCACACTTTTTGACAGCGTGTTTAGTTCACGACCTTTAAATGATACTTGGACAACCAGGGGGCGCTACGATAATGTAAGTTTCGTTCCATCATCCTTTGGCGAAATAATAAGCTATTGAATCGGAGCTAAAGGTTTTTTGCACTGGCTTTGACCCAAATGATAGAATTAATCTAAAAGCATTTTGTGGGAAATTCATTAACGTGATCTTAATATTTAAAGCATTATGCGATTGGCTGAACTTAATGGTCTTTGAAAACGTGATTTTAAGTTAGCGAGTATGTCAATGGCAAAAATAGGTGGTAACAGTAAAAATAATGCGTGGTAAAGGCTTAAAAGCGTCAGTGGCATTTTTTACTTATGGTTACAGTATACTACGTAGGTAGGGTTTCGGCTGGAGTTGCTATAGCATCCGCTCTTATCCCCACTGCTGTGTGCGAAGTGAGGGGTTGGTCGTCCCATTGTGGCACCATCTGCTCGGTTGGGCGAGACCGTCAGCGGTAGGGTTCTCTCGCTGCCTTGGCGTTTCTGTCACCTGTCCGGGCTATGGACGCTGGTGTAGGGCATTATGATGAGGACCTCCAGTGGTGTGCACTCTGTTTGCGGTACACCGGGCTACAAATCTGATACACATGGTTACGGTATATTTTTCCTTTTATTCCGGTCACTCCTTTTAATTTCAGACATCAGGAATGGTCATGGTAACATTGGCTCGTCAGGCTCTGAGACTCTATTTCTCGAATTCCGATAACGCGACTCTGACCTACATGAGCCTCGGTGCTGTCGTCACGTTGGTCACTGTCATCGAAGTGCTTCTTCACAAATTTGGAATGAGGAGTTCCGATCATGTGATAAAAACGGTGAGTATTGTACCAGAACCACGATTGGCTCTTGCAGGTTTGGAGGTTGCGGTGGTCATTCCTTTTGTGTTGGTATGAGGTCTCCAATGTCCCCTTCGCTGCTGCCAATAGTGCCTTCCAGTTGAATAATAGATATGGCTTCATTTAAAGGTGGTTAAACTGTCATTGGTTCTTGTTGTCCTCTTGCTGATTGCTGGAGTTTTAACTATGGTCATCACGTTTGAGGTGAGTCCTTACTACATACCTCTTAGTGGTGTCCCAAACTGGCGCAGTGTTGGGAAACTTAATAGGTTTTTGTAACTAGCTCTTTATGGACTCTTTTACTTTTAATAAACAGTGCGAAGATTTCGTCAGAGAGAGTGCTTTGCGACAATTCATGGTAATTGCGTATTGCTAATTATAATTAACTTAATTTCATCCTAATTAAGAGTAATTGTGTGTAGCGACGAACTGATGTGCCATTGATTGACCACGCCGCCATCTGGAGGTCGAAGGAGGAGTGCGAAACTGGCGTTTGGGATTGTTTGACCATTTGCGGCTTATCCACCGTCATTATCAGCCTGATGTGAGTCCATTTTATTAACTCAGACTGCCTATGTCGTCGCCTGAAAATCAAAATCGAGTAACTCTTGAGGCGCCCATTTTGAAAAATATTGATTTCAAATATTTGAAGAGTAGTCAAGACATTTAAAGCACGTTAATTTGACCATGTGGATATTATAGCGAATATTTGAGTTTTTCCACACTAGTTTTAGAATATAACAAAATCACTTAAAGTTACGTGATTTAGTTTTAAAGGCGGCGATGTGCATTTTTACATAGCGTGCCTTGAAAGCGTAATTCGGGTAAAGTTTTAGCGATAATTTTAAATATTAATTTAAGGTAATTTTAACAACATAAATGAAAGTGAATGCACAAGCTTTATAACAAATTAATACTCAAGTCGAACTCTCCTCCTCGACTAGTTTTTCGAGCAGTGGGTTCGGTCGGTAGTTGAAAAAACCTAATTGAAACGCCATTTCGGCAATTTGATCTCGATATGAGCAATACCGATATACGTTGGTAGCTAGCGCTATCTCGGCGCCTACCCTTAAGGTCACGTGACAGTTTGCTGACTGAAATGTCTTTCAATTTTCCATGTCACCTTCGTTCCAAAAGAAGGCATCTCAGAAATTTAAATTAATAAAGAATAATTGAAATATTTAAGTAATATTACGCTATATCAGGGATTCCTACTTCGGACTAGGAATGTTAATGCTGCTATATCTAGCCTATGGTAAAATGGCGCAGAAATATCGGATCCCTCATCGTAAATCCCACTCGATTCTGCTGTGGGTGTATTCACTCAATCAAAAAACAAATTTTCTACCATCTAAATTTCCTTACCTACACTTACAAGATGAGGCGAAAACATTGATGAAACATGTTTATTTTCCCTCAAGTGAACAAGCCGAAATTTGTCAAGTCATGGTTCCACAATTTGCGAACTTGAAACAAAGTGGTGTTTTTTCCCTCACACTGTAGCGGAAATTGATTACATTTAGAGAAAAGGGTGCTTTTTGAAATTTAGAGACGCCAAAAGACTTCAATGTGTAATTTTATGTTCAATTTAAACGATACATAATTTGATTTTCAAAATTTTTCTTCCGCCAGTGGAGATTTATGTCGACCTTTGACAATGCCCACCAGCTCGAAGATTGGGGGAGCTACTTCAACGCGGGGGTTTGTTTCGGTCAAGTGGACGCCGCAGACCGTTGAAAAAAAGACCAGGAAAAGACTCTTAGTGAAATTTTAGACAAACGAAAATACTTCTTTAAATTTAATGAAATTAAATTGATAGCGATATAATTATATAACGAATTTGATATACGAGAAACGAAATACGTTAGAGGATAAATTGTAACGTAACGGAAATTAAAATTACGTTTTAATTAGAAATTAAAAAATGTATTTAAAATAGTGAAATGAAATATATGAAAAAAATATGTAATAGAAATATTTTAAAGCGATATTATAGGCTATAATAAAATCTAATTTTAAACTGACTTGTGAGTTACGTACAATTAAATTCTAGTAGTTCTTAAGCATGATAAAACTTCCTAGGTAGAGTTTTGGTTGTAAATATCAATTTCAATGGTGGGCGAAATGAAAAGATACTATGTACATTTTGATTGTAGCCAATTACCCAAAAAGCTTACTATTAAACCTAAAAAAACTATTTATATGAAGTAGAAAATAATATTTCGGCTGTGCATATCTACACAAATCTTTTATGTGTTCGAAAAGTAAGTTACAGAATATCAACAAAAACAGCAAAGTATGAGAAATCAACTGTCCTTTCTATAACAAATCTTAATTATTTTTACATACGATCCCAGGGGAACTTGAGTGTACAATTTTCATATGGTACATAGTCGCCGCCGTTCGTACGATTGCTCTAGAACCTTTTATGGTAAAATGGTAAATGATTCGTCCATCGATAAGTGGATTACCGAGCATCCATAGTCGAATATTAATTTCGGCTGTCGGGAGCACATGAGCATACCTCTTCAACCATCAAGGTTAAAATGGTCAATGATCCGTCAATTAGTAGAGCATTATGGAACCTCGAAAGACTAATATCGGTGTCGGGGGTCAGCACTTTGGCAGTATCCATATTTGTGTTTTCGCGGTACTCAATGAAACTCCTCAACCGATATGACTGGAAGCGTACATGATACTTCAATCGATAAACAAATGGTTCCACCCACGCTTTTCTTATATAATGGTTTTCATTCCATGCCCCAACACGTGGGTGGTAGACATAAGTATATGTATTTGTTCCCCGCTGCTCCGCCTTAAGCACTACAGCGGCCACCTTAAACAACCAGCCCTGGACAAAAGTGCGCTTTGCGAAACAACGTTCGGCCAGTGAGACAGCCATTTTGACCGCCTCACATATAGCAAACAAACGCCCTCATCACGGCCCAAAAAAAGGCGACACCATGGGCTGCCCGAGACCCACCCTCGCACAGCTGAGGACTAGAGTGGCTTCCTCTTCCACTGCAAACTACCCTCCTTAGTAGGTCACAGAATGACGAGTGTGGAATACCCATGAGGTTCCAGTGACCCAGCGCCCCGATCACATGACCTTGAGAGCCGGGTATGGAGCCCCCCACAGGCTCCAGTGACCCCATCACACCACTAGATAGGGACAGTGGGATGGGTGGTAGACATCATTGTTTATCGCATAGGAAGTGTCACACTTTTGTAAAAATTTTATACACTTATGGCATAACCGTAAATTTTTCGTTGACGCACGCCATAGCGCCGTTTTTGCAGGAAATGTTTAGGGTTTAGATTTCTATTTCATAACTTGTTTTTCGTGTCAAGTTTTTATAAATTAAACTCCAGTTGAATGTTAATTAGTATATGTATAAGTTACTATTATCAGGAAACTATATAGGTATACACTTGGAATGTCTAAGGAAGATTTTTACGGCCGTGATGAAGCTCGTAGAAATGGGTGTGTCTTAAAGAGTTAACGAGAAAAACTCTCGCGCCTCGCTACCCTAATTCGACGAAAACTCGTCATTAAGCCTAGTCAAGGTTATTATATTATGAGCTTACCTGATTATCCATTTTATAACCATACAAATACCTGAAATTAGGTATCACTACGCTTCTTTCGCGAACAACGTTATAATTACTTCAAATATTAAGTACGATCACAAATTGAGGTTTTTAAATCCATTGTTTTACAAGCCTTTTTTGCTCGGGAAGATCGCCTATTTGTTACCATGACGACGCATTCTTTTTTCGCGTCAAACCTCGAGCCAATGATTTTGAAATGCCGTGTTACGTCTTACACTTGACGTAGTTAAGCCCCGCCTTTTTCTCGACGCGCTTTCGTATCACCGTCCCAATGGAACCTTAGACATTCCAAGTGTATACCTCTATAGTTTCCTGCTATTATTATATTTACAATGACTGCATTATCGTTGAAATTGTCTCCAGGAATAAAATTATCACGATAAACCTTCACGTTAAATATTTTTTTTAAATTCTTCCAAACAATTTTAAATTAAAGTTTTCCTAAAAAATTTTTATTTCATTTTAATGCTACAATATCTTTGGTAAACGATTGCTATGGTAGTATTGGTATAAATTGCGATTTATTAAAGCCCTAACTATTCTAAAATTCGAGGAAAATATACGAAAATTTTAATATCCTTTTTTGAATAAGGTAAAATTCTATAAATTTTATTTAAATTTATTGTCTAAATATAAAAGGAAAAACAATATAAAATTTAATTTGATTACATTATTTTTAAAATATCAGTTTCTAAATAAGTTCATATTAACTTTTTGGAAAATGATTAATAACAACTAAATAAAATTAAAAATTAAATATATTAATTAAAGGTACGGAAATTTTAAAAACACACTAAACATTTAAAAATTTATTGAACGGAAAATATTTTGCTAAGCTTGTTGATACAGACGTCCATGAGTTTCAAAGAATGTAAAACCAGAAAGACCAGGTTGCTCAGTTGCACTTCTGCAAAAACGACTGTTAGATCGCCAAAACGATCGACCATAGAACTAGGTAAGGGAAAGTGTTGAAATTATATCTATTAAATGAAACAAAGTATGATACAATTTGACACTTAGCTTTTAATAATGTAACGTGTAACACTAAATTTAAGAATGTGACAAGTTTAACGCCGTGCCATTGCAAGCATTCGAATCATTGTTCACGTAATTTGGGACAATTGACAAGACGAATACGAGGTACGACACTGCCCCTCCGAAAATGCTCGTCACGAACGTCTTATCAATAGCGAAGCAGTTCAGGAACGTGAAATTAATTTCTCCGCAGCTAATTTTACAACGCAAGTAAGTTTGCTCTGAATGCTTGAAAATAGAATAACACTCATTATATACAACCTCTAAGCTCTTAATCGCCGCTGAAGCCAGGGTAGACTTACAATCACTCAACAAACAAATGGTCACCATCAAGACGCCGATGATAAACAATGGTAGAACCGTTTGAAAAAACACGAATACCAAATACAAATTGTACGAGAAATGGTTTTTGAACAACAAAGTTAAATTGAAACAAAACGTTTTAATCCACTCCGAAATCCAAATGAACAAAATCCATTTCATTGAGGAGTCCAAGTCTCGCACTACTCGGAGCAATTCGGTGTGTTCGCGAGCGAAAGTAGCAACGTTGCAATTGCCACGGCTTAAACTGTCCGCTAACGCGTTGACGTTCAATCGTACATAATCGGTTGTCAAAGCCAATAATATTTGCAACGCGAAGTTTAGAATAACAATGAACATGTACAACGAAATATCGACACCCATCACGATATAAGTAATTCTAACGTTATTCTGAAAAAAGGTTGAGTTTTGAAGCTGAATATCAATGTATTTAAGAACCTTATCGTTGCCTTCGAAACAAATCGCTAGCCCAATTACGAAGAAAGATAAGGTTAGAAGTCCACTTATTGCGGCCAAGAAATTCAAAATAGGTGTTGAGTGGTTTTTAAGATGCTTTAGTGAAGTATCATTTTGGAGTCTGTAAAATGCATCAGTACATTTTCGTACCAAGTTTTGTTGAAACAAGCAGAAGTCGATCACGAAAGCGGACGCTGTTAATTCAAGCGCGTGTTTGAGTACAACAACGGCAGCTAAGAAACTATCCACTTTGATGATATACATTGTAATCAAATAAACATAATACGAAAAATATATATTGACCACAGCGGCGGTCACTTTTGAAGTCTTACTCATATTTTTAATTGTACTAAAAACGCTTTTTCCAATTTCATTCGATAACCCTAATACGGTTAAAAACCTAACTACAAAGTTGTAACAGCGTTTGGTCTTATCCTGTGTTGTAGTTGGTGCTGCACTCGCACCGTTTTCGGAATCCGATTCCATGTTGACTAGAATGTCAAATGAATTCTTCGGTTTTTACTTGGCTTCCCAATATTCTTTCGAGCTAAGTTAAAAGCCAAGCTAAAAAGATATTAAAATTAAAATCAATATTAACCACAAATTTTATCTATAACTATAACTTTGGAAAAATTCTTAAATTATAGAATGGACGCTTCAATAAAAGATACTCGGTTTCTACTCCCCTCTCCAAATTCATCTGGGAAGGAACTATTTCCGGTCGGTCGGTTAAACGGTTAGAATGGCTAGCCAAAAAGTCATATTTAAGCCAATTGGAGACGCGTTTTTGCCCTCATGAGAATTTTGCGTCAGATAAACGCGTCGGCTCACGTGTATAAGGAACATACTAATGTTAATTTTCGATAATATATTTTAAGGTAAAATATATAATGTTACTAAAACTAAGTATTAGAAGATAATTTTATTAAAAGGTCGAATGCTTAGACTGGCTACTAAACAGTAATTCATTCATTTTAAATTACTCCTGAAACGACGCGTCAAAAATAGATTTGTATAGTGCAACGACCATTTCACCATTTAACCTGTAAAATTGTAAAAAGTGTTTTATAACATGTTATTTTATCGGAAATAAACGAAGATTGAATATAATTATCATCCTCTTATGGTATAAATAATTAAAATTATACGGAATATTTTTATAATACCGGGCAATTTTAAAGCTTCTCATGGAGGTTGAGTTAATTCATTTCGTATAAAATTATCTTTCGGAAAAAGATGAAAACAAGTGTTTCCTTTTAACCAGGTAACATTTTTTGGCATGTTAAGGCTTAGCAAAAAACCGATGTTACGTTCGAGAAAAGTTTCCAGCTTCTAATATTTCAACAAGCACTATATAAATAGTAACTTATGAGTCCTGGCTGTCGGAAATATTACTTCTTGGCAATTTCTGGGAAGATGTTTTATTTAAGCGCCTATTGAATACATTTACGTACCTAACCGAGGGGCAGTTCACTTCTATAGTTAAGTTTCCACCCTTGATCGATTAAATCTAATTAAATCATGATTAAGATTATTTAGTGAATAAAAAAACTTTATTAAGATTATTTAGTGGATTAAATCATGGTTAAGATTATTTAGTGGATTAAATCATGGTTAAGATTATTTAGTGAATAAAAAAACTTTATTAAGATTATTTAGTGGATTAAATCATGGTTAAGATTATTTAGTGGATTAAATCATGATTAAGATTATTTAGTGGATTAAATCATGATTGAGATTATTTAGTGGATTAAATCATTATTAAGATTATTTAGTGAATTAAATCATGATTAAGATTATTTAGTGGATTAAATCATGATTAAGATAATTTAGTGAATTAAATCATGATTAAGATTATTTAGTGGATTAAATCATGATTATGATTCAGATTATTTCGTTGATGAAATCATGATTATGATTCAGATTATTTCGTTGATTAAATCACGATTAATTCAAGCTAATGATTAAGGTGATTAAATCACGATAAAACCGATTAAATCACGATTAATTCAAGCTAATGATTAAGATGATTAAATCACGATTAATTCAAGCTAATGATTAAGATGATTAAATCACGATTAATTCAAGCTAATGATTAAGATGAATAAATCACGATTAATTCAAGCTAATGATTAAGATGATTAAAAAAAATTAGATCGTGATCAAAAGATGAGTGATCTGCCCCTCGTACCTAACTTTAATGATTTTATTTTCTTAGTTTTATTTCATTGAAACTGGAGTTTTAATAAATAGCCATTTAATCAAAATACTAACCTTTCCTTCGTCTCGAGGGAGAGAGTTCAGAACCTGTTGATTTTTATTCCACGAGATTTAATGACAAGAATTCAACCGTAACAACTGTTGCTTAACCAGTGACCGTCGCTGTAGACTAACAACTTCTTATGAACTCGCAGAATCATTAATTATTCATAGCGTAGGTAGAACCCTTTCTGCGTTCTTAGTAGGAGCATTCGTGTGTCATCTGTAGTATGAACAAATATCGGTTTTTCTTAATGGGGGTCTTTAAACGCCGGGATAGCAATAATATGGAAAACATTAAGTGTTTTCCAAATATTTGCATCTATAAAAAAGGTTGTACGCATAGAGAAATCAATATATTCTAAGACGAAAGAGAATTTCAATTGTCCTGAAAATTATTTCTACTGAAGACAGTTTATCGCGTGTTCGAGCTCTACATCGATCTTTCATTTGGCGGTATGTATGAAACAAGCATTTGATGACGGTAATAGTTAGTGTAGATGGGTGTTGGCTCGCGTGGCATGAAGGGCTTGCCACCACCCTCCTTCGCATTGTAACCCGGCCCCCTGAATTAATGACTTTAAAAGTCGCTTAATGACTTAGGCCTAAGGGGGTGCCTTGGGTATTAGCCTAGCTGGGAAAAAAATGATGGCAAATACCAAGGGGGGATCTTTTTCGATTTTTTCTTGTGTATCGCTTGAAAGAATCCTAGAACCGTCAACCACTGACGTCAGTCGCGCATGTGACGTAGCCGGTTGACGATTCCCAGATGGACTCAGTATTTAGGTTGTCTTACGAGTATAATCAAGTTTGTCAGTCACTTGTTAAAATGTCAAGGTTTATAATGTATTCGTAAATATTATAAGAACGCATAGAGGTAAAATGGAGGGTTGAAAATCATTATGGATTATGATTGACTTTTAAGATCAATTATATATTTTTTAATAAAAATAGGCAGTTTTGATCATGTTAATTTTAGGAACATTTTATTAAAATTTGTTTTGAAAAAATCAGAAATTTACTTTGAAGTTATTTAGATTATCCGACTAAGATGTTAATTTCTTATTCTTATCCTTATTTCCTCTCCTGAGCTTCAGTTTTGATGAAACTGAACATCAATTTTAAAAACCATTTACTCATAAATTAAAAATAGAAACATATTGAAATAGTGAAAATTACCGGTTTTCATTAAAATTCGTTTTGAAAAAATCAGAAAGGCACTTTGAATTAAGTGAACTAAAAACACGAATGAATTAAATTAGCACTGCCAGTGTCCAGGCCTAAAAGTCTTTTAACTAATTTGTTAATTTCTTAGTTTTCTTTTCTTTTTTCCTCTCTTGAGCTTCACTAATTGTAGTGATATTTCATTCTAATGAGGGTACGCATTTTTATGTAACCAAAACCAAATATCGTGGGTATTTGTTGAATAAGTTAATAAGCTCATTTGTTACATTATTTACAACTCCTTTTCCCGTACTTAACACACCTTATTTGACAAAGTGTTCCCTCTTTCGTGATATTCAGTAATAGTAGGGGTAAAAGAGGGTAGCTCAGCGGCAAAATTCGTCCCAACTTGCAATGTGTCCTAAAAATTCCATTTTGGTGTCTACTTTGAGGATCCGATGAGTCCGCAGCGATGCGGGGTGGACATAATAGTTTTTGGGGGGGCAAGGGGAGCAGGAGGGGGCAGTTTCCCCCGAAATTTGCTTTCACCGAATTGGGCCGTGTTTGGTGTTGTTCCCGGTAGTAAATATCACCCTGAGTCGAATGCGACCAACCACATGCCCGTAGGACGATCCGTTTCCGAGTTCGACTCAGCGTCCACACATACTACAGATACGATACCCAGCTTGACTCGATTGCTTGACTTTTGTTTTTCATATTAGAGAAAAAAGCACGTGATTCAGTACAAATTCGGCCATAACTCGGAAACGGATCATCCTACGGGCATGTGGTTGGTCGCATTCGACTCAGGGTGAAATGAAATACCGGGAACAACACCAAACACGGCCCAATTCGGTGAAAGCAAATTTCGGGGGCAACTGCCCCCTCCTGTCCCCCTTGCCCCCCCAAAAACTATGTTGTCCACCCCACATCGCTGCGGACTCATCGGATCCTCAAAGTAGACACCAAAATGGAATTTTTAGGCCACATTGCAAGTTGGGACGAATTTTGCCGCTGGAGAGCCCGTTTTGGGCCTCTTTTACCCGTACTATAAAATGATATTCAAATTTAAATGCATCGTTTCTAAATTCTCTACTTGGCACGGTTATGCCTCCATAACTGAGATGTTCTACCCATGATGGCAAATTATAACTATGATCAAAATTACCCTGCAAGATATTCAACACCACCCTCTTCTTGTACCTTAAATACTCTATCATTTTCTTTATCAGTAATTGGTTACTATTAGGAAGGAATGATTTATTTAAATCGTTTGGGTGACATGAGTAGTTAAAATTTTGAATTACCTTTTAAATTGGAAGTAATAATATTATTTGTACTTTTAGGTGATAACTAACTTTAGGATTATATAATTAGCGAATAAGTAGATTAGTCCATTATGAAAAGGGATAATAAAGCTAAACCCTAAACAAATTTGAAGAAATTAAAAAACTTACTAATAGCTCGTACCGATAGGTCTTCGAGCCAACAAAAAGACGCGAAACTCGGACCAAATAGATCTTCGAGTGAAAAACTAAATTAATTTAAATAAAATAGCCAGAAATTCCAACGGTAGACCGGTTTCGTCCTATTTGGGACTCGTCAGTACTGTGCGGGAAATCTGGCTTGCGACTATAACGCCGAATAGAGAAACTTAGCCTAAATATTAAAAATTTCAAAACGAGTTGCGTAGCAACGGAAAGCCGAATTGACGGCTTTTAAAATTCATTTTGCGCGTGAAAATACCTCTACATGTTATGGTCAAAAAAGCACGCAAAGAAGGCTGTGTGCCCAAGACATGTATCTGTAGTGTGGCGCGCTAAAACGTCATTTCAAAATCCGTCAATAGGGGGAGAGTGGTGGAGATTAGTATACAGGGTGTTAACTAAAAAATGGACCAGGGCGAATATCTCAAAATGTGTTTTAGCTACGATTTTGAAATTTTAGGTTGTTATAGAGCGCTCAGGGGGTCACCCAACTATGAAAATTTCAATGACCTTAAACCATGTCTTCAAGGTCATTCGAAAATTAACTTGAGAAACGTAAGAGCTACGAAGTTGGTTCCTCGTCACATTTTATGGTTAACTAGCTTTGACTCGATCTGATTTGCGAAAGAGGAAGTCGAGAAATGTTAGGCCAAAAACAAGACGGTCGTTAAGTTGATAACGTGTAGAAGACGAGTTTTGGGAGCTGAAATTTTCAAACTAAAGACCCTACACCACGATGAGGTTGTCTAACAAATTTCAGTACTCTAACAAGAGTACTTTTAAAGTTATCAGTTGCACATCGTCTTACACACGTTATCAACTTAACGGCCTTCTTTATTTTGGCCTAACATTGCTCAACTTCCAATTCCGCAAACCAGATCGAGTCAAAGCTAGTTAACCATAAAATGTGACGAGGAACCAACTTCGTAGCTCTTACGGTTCTCAAGTTAATTTTCGAATGACCTTGAAGACATGGTTCAAGGTCATTGAAATTTTCAGAATTGGTTGACCCCCTGAGCACTCTATAACAACCTAAAATTTCAAAATCGTAGCTAAAACACATTTTGAGATATTCGCCCTGGTCCATTTATTAGTTAGCACCCTGTATACCCAAGATCTATTTGGTCCGAGTTTGGTGTCTTTTTGTTCGCCCGAAGACCTATCGGTACGAGCTATTAGTAAGATTTTAAATTTCTTCCAATTTGTTTAGGGTTTAGCTTTATTATCCCTTTTCATAATGGACTAATCTACTTATTCGCTAATTATAGAATCCTTTACATTGCAGTCCATAGGTGGTTCCTTTTAACTTAACATTACTAACTTTAGGATTCTTTTTCATTGGCTTCGGGTAAACATAATATATCATCAATAAATTCACTCAATTCAATGTCATCTGGAGTGACTTCCGATTGTGTAAATATATTAGTTACAAAATCATTTGATTCCGAAATTGTATTAGTGTTATTTTGTACCAGACCAGGATTTTTTCCTAAGATAATCATTCTGATTCTATAAAGTGCATTTAAAGGCGTAGGGATAAGTCTATGCGTTAATATATAATTAATTAAAAATACCAAAGACTATTTAAAGATTCATTATTGATTATTACTTCCTTTTGGAATATTTGAAGGGATTGGTATGGTTCTGGGTTGGGTTTCTTGGTAGTTGGTTTTTTTAAACACCTCATATTTTTCGTTATTTTTGTCATATTATCTAATATCTCATTTTGGTTATCAAAATTTGTCTCATAACCACTTTTGGTTCCTCCTACTTTTACCTAACTATTGAAAAGGTCAAAGGTTTACGATTTCTATAAACTGAGAAGTAACATTTGCATTTTCACCCCCTCTGCCATTTCTTTTCACGGACATGAGTTCAGCCGCAATCCTTACATTTTGCCTTTGAGTATTTACACATTCAAAGTGCAATTTTGTTAGCTTGTGGCGAGATTTTAATTATCAACTTTTTTTTTTAAATCCAAAACTGGTTTCTTGATTATTTCTTTGTCATCCAAAACAAAACCAGTATCAAGAAACCAATTTCGGATTAATTTTAAAAGGTGGGGAGAATAAGCAAAGTCATATATTTGACTAAATTTTGGGTTTGCTGCGTTATTAAACCAAGTTCTTTGAACACTATAACACCTAATTATCTTCAAAGGCCTTGGTTCCCACCACACATGTCGTTCACACATGCTACAACAGTGAACCCAGAATTGTGAAGCGCTAAAATGGCAGAGGAAAGAATTGATTTGGTCATCTTCTGCTCAATTCCGAGGAAAATTGGCTGTTTCCAGCTCGAAAAAAGGCCTCGTGCCATAATAACTTGTAACTGACTATGAGGTTCAATATCTGATCTCGTTTTACGTCATATTCACGAGTCGATTTTATTTTAGCTTCATCAAATGTTAAAACTGCTAGTTTATCAATAGTTTTCATATTTTGAGCATTGTCTTTCATCAGTGCTAAAATGTCATTCAAAAGCCCCTGAGTAAAATCAATTCTTGAGGCATACCGTTTAAGAGTTGATAAATGGGGCAGTGGAATCTTACGTTTTGGTCTTAAATACAAATATGCCCCTTTGCTTAAATATCTAAGGGCAAAAGCATTAGCTATGTCCTCGTTACTCCACCTAACTTTTTTCTTTCCCATTAACATTTTAACTTGACTTTTGGTAAAAACCTTTTCCAAAATATAATCATATTGACCATGTAATTTTTCCAACGCTCTATTTCTTTTCATATCTTTTTTATAATCTTTACTAAATTTTCTACTTAAAAACCTTTCCGAAGTTAGCTCACACTTCAAATTTTTAATTGATTTGTTTTTATAAAACAGTTTACGACAAATGTTACTCACTCTACTCTCAGATAGTTTCTTTAATTTTCAAACCGTCTAGACAAAATTGACAAATTTGCTGAAGCGCTGAATAAGTCTTTCAATAAAAGTTACGTCCCCCTTTCATCCCGCCCACCGCGTAAAACCGCAATTCCGCGATTTAATTTATGTTACACGGCTTCCAGATTTTATCGGGTAGTTGTACCTTGAAGAGGGTTCGGCGGGATATTCAAAGGGAAATTAATTTTCTTGCTTTTAAAATTTTCGAACTCTACGCAATGGTTTTTGAAACATAATGTACGTTTTCTTTAAACATGAATTACCCGTTTTTTTGGCAAAACAAATTACCTATTAGTAACTCTAACTGGAAAACTGAGGGGGCGCCGCCCCTCGGATTTCACAGTCGGGGGGGTGAAAGCCCCCTTCCCCCCCCGGTTCCGACGCCACTGTCCCCTCGAGATTGAGAGCTCATTCCGCTTCGTATGTTATACTGTAAGGATTATCATTTTCGTTCGTATTTACCCGTGTATTATCTTTTGGAGTGTTATTTCGTGTTCAGGATTAATTGTCGCTAGTTTAATAGTAGGACCTTGAATAAAACATCCTTCTTTACCAGGGGTAACTTATTTATCGTACAATTTGCGTCATTTGCTCTTTACGAGATACATCAGGTGTACAGTCAAACATTACCGAGTCCAGAAATTCAGCGCCTCAGCAAATTAGTCAATTTGGTCCAGATGGTTTGAAAATTAAAGAAACTATTTGAAAATAAAGTAAAATTTTCCGGTCCAGAAATTCAGCGCTTCAGCAAATTAGGCTTTTCAATGAAACCGGTTCAGCACTCGCCAAAGAGTATTAACATTCCCCGCCTGGACTAACAGTTTCCTTTTTGTATAGTCTTTGTCACTTGTGGTCGCTTGGTGCCTGAAATAAGGAAATATTTTTAACGGGTTCATAGATATAGATAATAAGTCGGGATTTCATTATTCTAAAATGCCTAAAAAGCTACGTGGGTTCAAGGAAACACTAGTTGCATTCCGGATTGTGAAAATAATATGTTGAGTTGTAATGGGATCAGTTTTTCTCGTTTTGAATTTTTTTTTTTTTAAATAGAGCTAATTACCGTCTAGTGGCTTTTACATTAGATTTATTTCATTTAATTAAAATTTTAACTTACCCAAAGTTAAATATCTTAACGAAGGACCACAGAGAACGGTAACGCCGCTAACGCGTGTGCCGAGCGTTAAATTGGGAATAATACTGCTAGAATTAAAATTACGATTTCGGTTGCCATGGTTACGCGGGACCTGTTCTGATAAGACTGTACGAAATTCATCTTTATAATTAGGCGGTAGCGCCATCTATATTTTGTAAAGTTGTATGGCTAAAAATAAATAATTATTAGCTAACTCACCGTAACTTGATTTAAAAAGGATCGTGTTGACAGAATAAAATTGTTTTTAAACAAGTTCAAAGGTTTATTTGTTACGAGTAATCATAGATTTCAACTATTTCTATGATCTGTATAAATTATATTCAATTCTTACGTGGCATTCGAAAGTTATTTAACGCTAATTATTTCTAAATTGCGTGGGATGGTTTTTATTATTAGATCTTAGAATTCTAGGACTTTTGGTATATTGAATATTAGGAATACTCAATAATAACTATCAGTAAATAGCTAAACTAGTTTTGTAAATATACCCAACAAAATGGTCAAGACCAGTTCGTTTCTACTCATAGAGGGCTTATTAAATATTGGTCAAGAGCGCGGGGTAATAGGTAATAAATGTAAAACACACAAAAAAAGCAAAACAAAATTAGTATGTTGGGGAAGGTGAACCTAAAGGGTTACAAAATCTAATAATGGTTGTACGAATTATTTTGATAGTGTTGTATTATGTAGATAAAAAGTCATTTTAATATTTTAAATCGTTATCAGTTCGTAACCTGATAACTATAGTTTTTTACTCTGAATATATAAGCTTCCGTAAATGTGTAACCGATCAGTTTTTCTCGCATGCTCCTCTATGAACGCAATGTAAATACGACTTGTTAATAAACGATTTTTAACTTCTTAAACCTAATCTCTAGTTCTTTGCTCTAACCCTCGGTAACCAACAAAACAGATAGACCAAAACAAGATGAAAATATTACCCTTGCCTGCTTTTATTGGCCCTTAATATAAAATAACTGGGGATTTACCGGTGAGTCGGGGTCCCATAAGGGTGGTGGCACACTGCGAGATGTTCGCTCTGATCAAATGGTCCTATCTCCACCTCCGACCTCGGTCAGGTATGAGCTGGAAACTGAGTTTCGGTTCAGGCTAACGGAGAGGGTCCGTTCGCAGTTTTTCGTAGTGTTGGCAAAACCACCGTGTGAGCGTTTGCGGATGGGTTTGTTATGCATGGTGTTTTTTCGTTAACGCTCACTGTCGTGACGGTTTTAATTCAGTTTGATTGGGTATTTAGTTATTGTAATGTTTATGCGTAGGTTGTGAAGGTTGAGTTCGTGTTATGACGGTTGTGGGTGTTGAATTTGTTGTGTTATGATGGTTGTGGATGCTGAGTTCATGTTATGACTGTTTGTTGTTGAGTTTGTGGTGCTTGTGTTATGATGATTGTAGATGTTGAGTCTATTGTGTTTGTACGGGCGTTTTATCTCCAACTTCTTCTTAATGACTTTGGGACGGACCGAGTGCTGAGTGTTATGCAACCTCTCAACATCCAATGGCAGGGTTTCCACCAATTGTACATGGTATTCGTCTTAGTACCAATTTGCGATTTATTGGCGCCGGCCGGGAATCGAACCCGGGTCTGCCTCGTGCAAGAGATTTACTCTAACCACTCAGCCACCAACGCTTGCTAAATGACGGTGTTTTTCTAAAAAACAGCTTTGGCGAATGTCATTTACAAAGTTATAACGCTACATCATTTTAAATATTTATAAATTAAATTAATCTTATATTTAATGAAATATTTATAAATTAAATTAATCTTATATTTAATGAAATATTTATAAATTATATTAATCTTATATTTAATTAAATATTTATAAATTATATTAATCTTATATTTAATTAAATATTAATAAATTATATTAATCTTATATTTAATTAAATATTTATAAATTATATTAATCTTATATTTAATTAAATATTTATAAATTATATTAATCTTATATTTAATTAAATATTTATAAATTATATTAATATTATATTTAATTAAATATCTGAGTATTTTAATTTATTTGATCGTGTTCAGGAATTGACTCGGGTCGCATCGTTACAATGCAGATAGTTTACCGCCGAGCCATTGACTTCCTTTAGGAAAATAAAAAGTAAAGAAACCATTATGATAAGGCGGGTTTTTTACCTTTTAATAACGCTTAGAAAAAGGATAATTATTCAAAACTCCCGCGGAAACTATATCAAAGTAATAATATAGCGCCACCGTGTGGAGAACTATCAATCAAACCGGGTAAAAAATATAATCTTTTAAATTTTTCGAACTTTAGTCAAATCTTGACGGCTCTAAAAAACACCAAATAGAAGTATATAAAGTCGTTGCCGTCAATTTAGAAGATTTAGTCTTTCTTAGTTCTTGGCTGTCAGACGAACTACTACAGGACGGGGTCCTGGTGTCGGTCAAAAGTTATGAGGTAACTTTGCGGTTTTAATTAGTATGTTCGATCTTCGGTCAAGAAAAGAGTTAAATTGTGTTTCGCGTTTTGAACGTGAGTGAATGGTCGACTTAAGTGTATGAACAGTGCGTGTTTAAGACTGAAAGTGTTAAAGTAATTGTGAACTAACTCAAGTCAGCTGTAAGATAAAATTGATTGTTTTTATTTTTTGAATTGGAATAACCTAATTATACCCTTGAAATTATCAACTCAACCTGTGAGGCTAATTAAGTAGATTGGAAGTAATTAGTAGCGAACAGCTCTCAGCTGTTAATTAAGACAAGAGTTTATAGTAAGGTAGTTTGAATTTAGTTAAAATTACTCAGTATAATTTATGATATTTACTTAAGTGTAAGTGTGTTTTGGTTTATTTTTCAATCACGATGAACTAATACACATCTAGTCTTAGACACTTGAGTACCAGTTCTGTACAATTACGTAGGAGGGATATATATTGTTGGGTTATTGATGAAAGTTAAATCTAGAACGTTCCATATACTGTTCTGAATAAAAATAAACATTTATAATTTTGCATAATTCTGGTTGCCATTTTATTTTCTAATCACTCGCCCACAACATTACAGTTCTGGCAATCCCGAATCAAATAAATTTTCGATATAACGGCGACGGGAAATTAGGGAATATTCTTTTAACAAAATATCGATAAACTATCCTTTAATTAAAATAGGCGCGATTCCGTTAAAATTATAAACCAAAAAGCGAACGGTCGTTATAATACCCTCTGTAGATATTTCTTTCATTAAAATTTGCTTTGTATTATATTCAACTGACAAACTTGTACAATGTACAGTAAAAAGGGTTTAATTCAATTGTGCATTGTTATACTACGTCTAACTCACTGTTGTATCTACTTAACTTATGATATTCTGAATAAATTAAAATTGGTAGTTTCGTCTCAATTATTTTAATTATAATTAAAATTTTATACCGGGCGGGATAAAACTGGGATAACATTTTTAAAAAATAACTCTAAATTGCGGAGATATATCTTAAAGAGTTATCTCGAGAAATCAATACCACTAGGGACTATTCTTCCGAGGAGAGGTATATTTTGGCTGGCCAACTTGTTATTTCTAGGTACACCGGGCTATAAATTCTGACACACTGCCTGTAGCCCAGGACAGATAGACTAAAAAAGGGCTTGACCCGGAACATTTTCCCATAAAGATGAAAATTGGTACATAGGTAGTTTTTGACCCCAAAAAAATATACTAAAAGTCCCCACCTCTAGAGCGTGAGCTTCCGACGCCATCTTGGAAAATGACCGCCAAGCATGCCTGACATCATAAATTTAATTAAAGTGTCCAAAAATGTTAAAAATTGGTACATTATACATTTAGGGCTTTCTGAATAATATTATATATTTTTTTTGGTGTACAACCGTTATTTTTGCCGCCATCTTGGAAAATGGCAGCCAAAAAGGTTTTCCACGTAACTTTCCACTGTATGTTTCAATATGATTGAAAATTTGTAGTTTCTTTGCTTCTGTTTGAACCTAATTACAAAATCTTATGGATCTGCGACCGTTATTTCGTCCACCATCATGGAAAATGGCGGACTGCAATGCCGAATTTGGCCTTCAAAATTGTATGATATAGTCCGATTGTTTTCAAATTTGGTATATTTTTTTATTATGACGCTGAGAACACTATTACAGAATCTTAAAGGTATCTGACGGTTACTTCGTCTGCCATCTTGGAAAATGGCCGTCTGGTAAATACTCACCTTGTTGATAGCATTTTTACAACTATTTCGAATTGCTTTAGGGTTAGATTCTTACCTAAAATATGGAAAATGAAAACCTGTGATATAAATGTATATGTATATATAAATCAGCGGTTCGCAAAAGGTGTTCCGCGGAACCCTAGGGTTCCGTAAAAGGGTCACAGGGGTTCCGAGAATTCGCAGCGCGGCCATCTTTGTTTGTGTCAAGAGTTTAAGATGAGTAAAAAAAATGAGTTGGGGTTCCGCCAGAATTAGGTGGATAATTTAGGGTTCCATAGCAAAATAAAATTGGGAACCGCTGATATAAATAATATAACACATTTAATAATAATAATATAACACAATTAATTAGGAAATGCCTAAAACTATTTAAATATTCTTAAAATACTCAATTAAATATTTATCAGTTACTGCAGCTCGTACAGTCCTAATCCCAAGTAATAATAAATTTCGTTGCCCATCTCTCTATAGCAAGACATTTTGAAATTAAAACACACCGGTTTATTTATGTAGATATTAAAATCTATTAGCCGTTACATGATTAATATTTTGCTAACTAACCATTCTGGTGGAAGTAACCGTTTTCTGATTACTTTGCAATTACCACTTTACGAATGAGCGTTTGCCTTTAAAACACGTACACACACATATTCACACTCATTTCGTTTAACTGTAGAACGACTTGGCTTAAAAACTGCGTTTGCAAAAGATCTGGTCTCGTTTGCTCTGCAATGTGTGAAATGATCAGAAGTAACCCTTGGAAATATTTGATTGAAGAAGACGACGAGATTTATCATTTGCGATTTGTAAATATTAGGAAGTAGCTGGGGAGCCCGACCTTTGACCGGGTCCCACATAGTTGCATTGATCGTATAATTCGTAGAGCCATAAATTTAATCACTGATATATTAATGGTTTTGTATATCCAAAAATAACTGTGTACCACTATAAGAAACACAGTTGATCCTTTAGAACCGATTTATTAGATTGTATAACGCCTATACTCTAAAATTTCGAAGTACTCCTATAGACTCCTCTATGAAACCTTTTAGACTGCTTTAGAACTCGTACTCATATCAGTAACCTAGCTGATTCCTGTAACGTCGTGTACCGTGTTCCTCTATTAATATCGGTGTACTCCTATAAGGAGCCCCATGAACCTCTTTATACTACCTCCCGAGCCGTGTTAAGTTTTTTTGGGCCCGGGGCAAAGGTTTTAGACCCCGGCTCCACTAACGTTTTCCAAATGTTGTTGACTTTCTCCCCCTCCTTGACCTAAGGTCCCCAATCAGTACCTCATGGGCCCTTTACCGCTAGGACCCGGGGATATAGACCGTTCTCCATTGAATGAAAACACGCGGCCTGTAAAGATAAAGGAAAGCCCATCGACAGTTTAAATCCAAAATGATGAAAAACGATACATCGCCAAATGGCGCCTACGAACCAAAGAAAACATCATGTGCTTATTATATAGTTAATTAAACAGTTTTGGGCATTTCCTAATAAAATGTTTTCTACAAATAAATGTGTTATATATGTATCATTGGTTTTCATATTCCAGATTTTAAAAGCTTACAAACTAACCCTAAAGTGATTCGAAATAGTTATAAGAATGCTTTCAACAAGTTGAATATTTTCCAGACGGCCATTTTCCAAGATGGCGAACGAAGTAACCTTCAGATACCTTTAAGATTTTGTAATAGTGTTCTAAGAGTCATAAACCAAAAAAATATACCAAATTTGAAAACAATCGGACTATATTATACAATTTTGAAAGCGAAATTCGGCATTGCAGTCCGCCATTTTCCAAGATGGTGGACGAAATAACGGTCGCAGATCCATAAGATTTTGTAATTATGTTCACACAGCCGCAAAGAAACTATATACCAATTTTCAATCATATTGAAACATATAGTGGAAAGTTACGTGGAAAACCTTTTTGGCTGCCATTTTCCAAGATGGCGGCAAAAATAACGGTTGTACACCAAAAACAAATATAATACTATTCAGAAAGCCCTAAATGTATAATGTACCAATTTTTTACATTTTTGGACACTTTAATTAAATTTATGATGTCAGGCGTGCTTGGCGGCCATTTTCCAAGATGGCGTCGGAAGCTCACGCTCTAGAGGGGGGGACTTTTAGTATATTTTTTTTGGGGTCAAAAACTACCTATGTAATAATTTTCATCTTTATGGGGAAATGTTCCGGGTCAAACCGTATCTGTCCTGGGCTACTGCCGTCATTAAAGTAATATGACATATTCTGTAGTATCATAGGTATTTCTTTTACGATAAAGATTTTTGCGGGTTAAAAAAGCGATGCCAAAGAACTCACGACGAAGAAATATGAATAAATTCAGTGATGTGAGATCGATAAATAATATTTTGGTTTCAGGCCGTTGAAATTCCTAAACATTCAAAAATAATGGCGAATATGGCGTATCATAAGTTCATCATTTATCAATCCCATTTTTTTTTAAATTGTGATCGGCCAAAGTTATGTAACGCAAGTGCTAATAAATTCAGAATTGAAATCTGACGGGTAAAGCAAAATGTTGGCCGCCCTTCTTGTTTTCATACTCCCCCCCCCCCCCTAGTCAGTGACCACTAAAATAAATGGAAACGACTCATAATTTCGAAAATCACAACTCCGAATACAAAATTCCCATAAATTCCCATATCGCCGAATTCCCATTTCTCCGAATTCCCATTTCTTCGAATTCCCATAACTCAGAATTCCCATTACGTAGAATTCTCATATCTTCGAACCAAAACCCCGAATACAAAATTCCCATAACTTCGCATTCCCATAACTTCGAATTCCCATAACTGCGAATTCCGATAACTTCGAATTCCCATAACTTTGAATTCCCATAATTTCGTATTCCCATAACTTCGAATTCCCATAACTTCGAAATCCCATAACTTCGAAATCCCATAACTTCGAATAGTAGTTTTTTGGGTACGGAAATTCTAATTATTATTCTCAACTCAATCTTGAAGTTGGTTTTCGTTGTAAAGCTCTCTTGCGTGTTGATTCCAAATAAATGATGAAAAAAGGACTATAATTAATGGAAATAATGGAAAGATTCAATAGGCCATATCATAAGTAACATAATAACAATAAGTATGACAATTAACGAGATTTACAACGGAACTGATTTTCATAGCTATTGCGCAATCCAGATGTTTTATCAGCACAGAGCCCCCTAGTGTCTAAAACACGCGAGATTTCCGCCTAAGCCAAAATATCTGGTTTCCGATAGATCGGCGGAATATTACACTTAATTGATAAAATAAAAAATAAAATTCGGCGGCACGAGCCCAAATACGGCCTCTCCGATATTAGGATTATATTCTTAAAGAAAATTATTCACCAAGGACGGTAACTTCAAGAGAGTATCTTTGTCGCAAAAAAGTTCTGTAAGGAAATTAGAATTAAAGCAATAGAAAGAGTCCTATGGCTATATCTAGTTATATATTTGAAACTCAGGTATTATAAATATCATACGTCTATAATATTTTTCAATAAGTATATCACTTTGGAAAATATTTTACTAACGTCTCGTAAGAGCTAATCACAGAGTGACGTCATCATGGTACGAGAATCGCCCCAGAGATAAGTGAGTGCGTCTACCGATAAGGGGGCACCTGCGGGCGGGGGAAACGGGGGTGAAACGGGCCCCTGTAGGGGCCCCCATTTTGCGGCAATATTCGGCGGGGTCAAAAGGTTAGCTGATTTACGAGGTTACCCTTATAAAACCTAACCCTGGGTGAATAGGTTATCTGCCCCTATGGCGGTGTGGACAATAAATAGGGTGAAACAGGCCCCTGTAGGGCCCCCATTTTGCGTACATTTTCGGCGGGGTCAAAAGGATACCTGTTTTACGAGGTTGATTTACGATGTTAGGTCAATAGGTTATCTGCCCCTATGGACACGACGCAAACAGCCGTTAAATAAGGGTGAAACAGGCCCCTGTAGGGTCCCCCATTTTGCGTACATTTTCGGCAGGTCAATAGGTTAGCTGATTTACGATGTTAGGTCAATAGGTTATCTGCCCCTATGGTGGTGACACGATGTTATGCAAACAGCCGGCCCGTCATAGTTAATAGCTGGAGGCACCCCCCATTTTAGGTCAAAAGGTTAGATGATTTACGATGTTATAACCCATAAAACCCAGGTGCTAACCCATTATAGGTCAATAGGTTATCTGCCCCTATGGCGGTGACACGATGTTATGCAAACAGCCTACCCGTCATAGTTAATGTCGGGCACAATTCGAGTTGGTTTTCGCCGACAAACACTTTCGGGCCCCTAAGGGTAGCGTAAAATAGCGGGCGGTCATCGGTAAAAGTGTTTTGGAAAAAAAGAGCAGAATGTATACAAATTATAAGGTTTTATTTAGATATTCAAAGTTACAGTACATTAAGCGGATGAAAACGCTTAGTTTTAATATATTTATGGTTGGTAGATACCATAGTAAACAAATTGTAAAAGTTAAATACACAAAACATATTTTGGTTGGCCACTGTTTCTTTAAAATCGTCAATAATTTTAAATGCTGTTACGTAATTGGACGCATAGCGGACAACGGTATCATACCTTTCATGTTCATCCGATAGAAATAAATTGTTGGGTGCACATGGTTCTTTATACAATATTTCGTTCAATGGGTCGAGCCCTTTGTGTATCTATTCATAACTATTTTCACCGACAAACACTTTCCCCGTGTAACATTATTTTCAAACACTTTTACGATGCGCAAAGCTATCCGTCTTACGGAATATCGGCCCTAAGGGGTAAAGGGTAGATAGAGGATGGCCCTTGCCCCCAGCGCGTAAAATAGACACAGCGGGTGTCCCCTCTCGCTAGCTAAAAGTGTCGTTTTTACATCAGGTGTGGATTCTTCGCGCTAAAATGCTTATAACAAACGATTGTTCCCACCAAAAATGTAAAATCCATCTCCGCTGTTCTCGGATGAGGACGTAGCCATTTAAGTTTTTATCAATTTTTATATTTTTAGCTTGGCGATGTATTCCAAAATTAAATGGTAACCAGTATGCGTTACAATTTCAAGATGCAAGATACTCGAGAATGGTAAAATAGTCTATATTTAAAGTTAAAATGCGAAAACTATATTTGTATAGTCGAAATTTATTTTAACGTATTAAAATAAAAATTCATCTTTCTGACAAGAGTCTTACCCATCATACATACACCATCTAATCTGGAATCTATGTTTAACAATTGGAGGAATTCGTGTTTACGATAGGCTCTTTTTTAACGTAACTTAGTACATTAATTGAGTATTTTGAAATATTTCAATATCGGAATTTTTTTGATGTATTAAAAGTAGAGTTAAGATGCTTTTATAGTATTTTCTATGTATTAGCATATCTGAACTTGCGGTTCAATTTTGGGTACATGGACCACTTAAACGCTAATGATATTCAAATGAAGTTTAAAAATATTTCCATTTGAACGAGTCCCTCTTTTTATATCAGCAAAGTACTGAACGATTCTATCTTATGGATTTAAATAGTTCTAACAATAGTACAACTACAACATTTGAGAAAGACACTTTTCCCATTGTGAAAGTGGAATACAAAATAAGAATCACTTCAATTTAAAACGCACTTTAAATTTAAGTATAGACTATTTTACCATTCTCGAGTAACTCTTTTTTTCTTTAAAAGCTGAAGAAATATTAGAAACGACATCAGTGATCAATTCATTGTTTGCGAGTATGACAGACGATTTTTGATATTAAAGAGTCATTTTTCAAAAGTAAGATTGTTTTCGGTTATTTTTTTTTAAAGCTAGCTTAGAAATCACATTATTTTTATATATAATTATTTAGTTGTAATGTTAATTCTTAATTACTGGTAGCCTTCACTAGAAACTATTATAAGAATTATATATGAATTTATAACCAAGCGTGTATTTACCACTAGTGAATGCAATATCAGTCGAAGAATTGAAGAAAGACGGAATCACGTCATTATTAAGAACTGGTGACTACTTCTGTATATATTGTGACGGTTCAGTTTTTCATGTTCCAACTGTCGGACGGCTAGCATGGTACTGTGACGGATACTCAATCTGTTTGAAGTACCGTAAAGCTGTTTATTTCCAATCAAAAAGAATTCTAAGTATAAGAATTCCTCCAGGTGTATTAAAAGCGTTACCACGCATATATTTGTGTTTAAATTGTGATATGTTGGGCACTAAGAGAGCAGCCAATTTGTCATATTGCGAAGTAACTGGTGGATGTTGCGTATTTCCAAAAATTAAAAAATAATAATAGTATGTGTGTGTTTTTCTATTATTTTTCCACCTATATTTGGCGTATTGAAAGCTATTTTAACGTATTGAACGTAGAGTCAGGGGTTTTTATAGTATTTTACTACCTATATTTACATTTTGGAAAGCTATTTAAACGTATTGAGCGTACAGAGTATTTTGCATTATTTATGGTAATAAAAGGTAATTATTGTAGAAAATAAAAGATATTTTAATTAAAACATTTCGGTGATCTATTCCAAAATTAAATGGTAACCCCGTATGCGTAACAATTTCAATATGCAAGATACTCGAGAATGGTAAAATAGTCTATATTTAAAGTTAAAATGCGAAAACTATATTTGTAGTGTTCAATTTAAAAGAAAATTACTTCAGCTTTTAAATAAGATTTTTTTTCTGTATCTACCCTATATCATTTACATATTATTTTTTTATTCTAATTTAACCATAACTTTAAAAACGTTGCACGTCTGAATAGCTGTGTAGAGTACGATTAACAGAGATAAATATTTCTGGGTTCAGTTAATGTGATGATTCGAGTGAAAAATTTGAATATGTTAAAGTTATTGGATTGAAGGAAACTTCAGTGTTTTCAGAGTGATAATTAAGGGAAGTTGCCGTACAATATAGTTGAAAATTATCTTTTTAAGTCTGTGTCCACCCATTGATTATGTTAGGAAGTGAAAAAATTTCATTTAGCAAGCTTTTCTTCAATTTCGGTATCCACCCTGTATCATTTAAAAGCTCAAGCATTGTTTTTATCAAGTTAATTTCAAAAATATCTTAAAACAAGCTTCCCTAAGTCTGACTAGCTCTGTAGGGTAATAATAAAATAGCTAAATATTTTTTGGGTTTAATACTTGTGATGCTTAGTGAAAATTTTCCATATATTACAGTATTAGGTTGGCTAATTATTTTTTTCACCTGCTACCATTCTCAACGGGTGAACATAGAATAACAAAGATAATTGTCCAATATATTTAAAGCCAACTTTCCTTACATTTCTCTATGAAAACACTGAAGCTTCTTTCAATGCGATAACTTTATTACATGCATTTTTTTTCCAGAATTACAATTATTGAATCGAAAAAAATATGGAACCACCCTAGAATTAACCAACACAGGTATTCAGAAGAGATGGTGTTCAATTTAAAAAAATTACTTTTTTTGGATCCACCCTATATCAGTTATATAAAACCTGAAATTATTTATTTTTTTGAATTCTAATTTAACCATCACTTTAAAAACGGTAACTTCCCTTAAATTTCAAACTGAAAACACTAAAGTTTCATGCAATCCAATAACTTTGACTTTTGAAATTTTTTCACTCAGAATCATCACATTAAATGGGAGCCACTCTGTATCGTAAAATTAAAAGCTCAAGCAATTTTTTTTCCAAATTCATTTTTAACTTATCTTAAAACACGCTTCCCTAAGTCTGACTAGCTCTGTAGGTTAATAATAAAATAGCTAAATATTTTTTGGATTCAATAATTTTGATTCTGAGTGAAATATTTGCATATATTACAGTATTAGTTTGACTAATTAATTTTTTTTTCATCTGCTACCATACTCAATGGTTGAACATAGAATAATAAAGGTAATTTTCCACTATATTTAAAGCCAACTTCCCTTACATTTCACTATGAAAACACTGAAGCTTCTTTCAATGCGATAACTTTATTACATGCATTTTTTTCCCAGAATTACGATTATGGAATCGAAAAAAAATATGTGACCACCTTAGAATTACCCAACACAGGTATTCAGAAGAGATGGTGTTCAATTTAAAAAAATTACTTTTTTTGGATCCACCCTATATCAGTTATAAAAAACCTGAAATTATTTTTTTTTTCAATTCTAATTTAACCATCACTTTAATAACGGTAACTTCCCTTAAATTTCAAACTGAAAACACTAAAGTTTCATGCAATCCAATAACTTTGACTTTTGAAAATTTTTCACTCAGAATCATCACATTAAATGGGAGCCACTCTGTATCGTAAAATTAAAAACTCAAGCATTGTTTTTATCAAGTTAATTTTAAACATATCTTAAAACACGCTTCCCTAAGTCTGACTAGCTCTGTAGGTTAATAATAAAATAGCTAAATATTTTTTGGGAGTCAATAATTTTGATTCTGAGTGAAATATTTGCATATATTACAGTATTAGTTTGGCTAATTATTATTTTTTCATCTGCTACCATACTCAATGGGTGAACATAGAATAACAAGGGTAATTTTCCATTATATTTAAAACCAACTTCCCTTACATTTCACTATGGAAACACTGAAGCTTCTTTCAATGCGATAACTTAATGACATGCAATTTTTTTGCCCAGAATTACAATAATTGAATCGAAAAATTATCCAACTCGGCTTATTACGCGGATAATACAGAAATATAAATTACTTGATCAAAACGTTTTACGAATAATTTTGAGAGCTTTATCTATTGAATAAAAGTTAACCATCCCCAACCTCAAGGGTGGTATCGCGCTTAGATAGAAGACCCGATATGTTCGCGAATTCCGACAACGACCATAATTTCAAACTATGTTTTTTATATTTTTATTTATCTCTTTCTTTTATTTTGTTTAATTATATATATTTAAAATTGAAGCTGAAACAAATTTTAAAATGACTTTGGTTTCCCCATAAGACATGCTACCCTCCCCACCTCGCCGTCTTGCACGCGTGCGCTGATTTCCCCTGGGGGGGCGCGGTCTGGGGCGCGGATTTCTCGGGGGGGGGGCGCGGTCGGGGGGCGCGTCGCGGTTAATTTAAAAATCAAATGAAAACATAGATTTAAGTGTTTTGCGCTGTTAATTTGAATTTGAAACATGGATTTGAGTGTTTTGACGTCATAGAATATTCGTTGTTAAAGTAACGTAGAATGGAAATATTTTTAAACTTTATTTTAATATCATTGTAGTACTTAAATATGCTGGGCACTTGACCCTATATCACGAGTATTTCTTAAAACGACTATACATCTAAACTCTACTTTTAACGCGGCAAAATACAATTCCGATATTCAAATATTTAAAAATACTTAGTGAAAAGAGACTTTAACCGTTTTTAAAATTCACAATATATTTATGCCATCCCGATTCTCTTTGAGCTACGGAATAATATTTCTGGATTTAAACCCCCCAAAATGACGTAATCTATAAAAATGACGTAATCTATAAAAATGACTCACTAAAGATGACGTAATCTACACCATGAAACGCAAAGATTACGTAGATGCGTTGTGGTTTTCATAAGCCAGCCGCTATGGGATAGAGGAAGATGTCTCCGCTTAGTGTACCCAAGAAATGCTGGATATGCGCGGAAATATACCGGTCCGTGAGAGGTTTCAAACAACATTTAATGACTCATTTATCGTGTAATACAATGAAAGAAGATTCGGATCTGGCGTGTGATTGTGATACGAGTGAATCTCTCCATTACACGGAGGTCGAGGAAATGTCAGATGATAAAATTATCGATTATCTTAACGAACTTATTGAGGAATGTAAAAAGCGCGGTGCCACAATGGAATCAACCGAGTCAACTACATCTAACCTGCCAGCCGAATTAAAAATGCCGACTGAAAAGGAAATGGCTGCTCTGATTTATTTTCAAGAATATTGTAAAACTAATCAAATTCATAATATTAAAACCGCTGTAAAGAAAATGTGAATAAACGTTTTTATATTGAATACATTGTTATTTTTAAAGGTGACCGTATAAAGTAAATTTTACATTTGGGTAAATTGACACTTAATATTTTTAAAATTCTAAAATACGTTTATAATATTTTTCCAACGTGGGCGAATGAATGGACACAATGAACTATTAATTACATAATCTAAAAAATGACGCGAGCAATGAGAAATAACGAGTCGGATTTATAAGATAATAAAAAATATTTATTTTTACAAAAATTTTTTATAAGATGATATATTACAAAAATTATTTTTCTTTTACGAGTCAAATAAAAATATTATAGTGCGATACAAAAAAAAATTAAAATGGACATCGTATTTGGTTGTCTATTTCAGCGCGGTTCTGGGTAATCCAGTCGGCGAAAAGTAGACTTCGTTCCAAAGAACACGGTTGTCGGGTGTTTAGAGTTTGATGTCTGAATAGACATTTCACTGGCGGGGGCGTATCAAAAGTCGCAGCTCGGGGACAGTCAAAAGTTTCCAAATCGTATATGGCGGTCTCAATATAATCGGCTAAAAATTTACACTTTACGTCTCCTTTTGTAAAAATCATATCAGCACTCGAAACAGCTGATATAAGGCAGGCGGGTAGTTTATAATAGGGGAGATACCCCGCGGTCCAGCAAATACCGTGAAGGTTCCTAGACACCCAGCCGTTTTGTCTTTTAATGGCGTTCGGAAGTTGTTGTACTGGATAGGGTTGTTCGAAAGTCCAAGCTTGAACGGCGGGAGGGGGGGGTCGATACTGTTGATATAGCTAGTTCCTTCACGACAATGTCGGGGGGCTCTCCGCCGGAGCGCGAGGCGGATTTTCCTAGTAGAAAGTCAAATTCGACAACGGCCATTCTCGCCATGCCACCGACACGATACTGAGGGTTTAGTTATGAATAAAACGGGGTGTAGTCGCGCGACGGGAATTTATACTCCGTTTATGACGACGTAACACTAGCCTTTGAGAAAAAACGCGCGCGGCTAAAGAACAGTAGCCTCCACTATATGTATGCATAAATATTTTTTCGTCCCAAAGTTCCCCCCGACCGCACCGCCCCCCGAGAAATCCGCGCCCCAGACCGCGCCCCCCCCCCCCCCAGGGGAAATCAGCGCACGCGTGCAAGACGGCGAGGTGGGGAGGGTAGCATGTCTTATGGGGAAACCAAAGTCATTTTAAAATTTGTTTCAGCTTCAATTTTAAATATATATAATTAAACAAAATAAAAGAAAGAAATAAATAAAAAATATAAAAAACATAGTTTGAAATTATGGTCGTTGTCGGAATTCGCGAACATATCGGGTCTTCTATCTAAGCGCGATACCACCCTTGAGGTTGGGGATGGTTAACTTTTATTCAATAGATAAAGCTCTCAAAATTATTCGTAAAACGTTTTGATCAAGTAATTTATATTTCTGTATTATCCGCGTAATAAGCCGAGTTGGATAATTTTTCGATTCAATTATTGTAATTCTGGGCAAAAAAATTGCATGTCATTAAGTTATCGCATTGAAAGAAGCTTCAGTGTTTCCATAGTGAAATGTAAGGGAAGTTGGTTTTAAATATAATGGAAAATTACCCTTGTTATTCTATGTTCACCCATTGAGTATGGTAGCAGATGAAAAAAAAATAATTAGCCAAACTAATACTGTAATATATGCAAATATTTCACTCAGAATCAAAATTATTGACTACCAAAAAATATTTAGCTATTTTATTATTAACCTACAGAGCTAGTCAGACTTAGGGAAGCGTGTTTTAAGATATGTTTAAAATTAACTTGATAAAAACAATGCTTGAGTTTTTAATTTTACGATACAGAGTGGCTCCCATTTAATGTGATGATTCTGAGTGAAAAATTTTCAAAAGTCAAAGTTATTGGATTGCATGAAACTTTAGTGTTTTCAGTTTGAAATTTAAGGGAAGTTACCGTTATTAAAGTGATGGTTAAATTAGAATTGAAAAAAATAAATAATTTCAGGTTTTTTATAACTGATATAGGGTGGATCCAAAAAAAGTAATTTTTTTAAATTGAACACCATCTCTTCTGAATACCTGTGTTGGGTAATTCTAAGGTGGTCACATATTTTTTTCGATTCCATAATCGTAATTCTGGGAAAAAAATGCATGTAATAAAGTTATCGCATTGAAAGAAGCTTCAGTGTTTTCATAGTGAAATGTAAGGGAAGTTGGCTTTAAATATAGTGGAAAATTACCTTTATTATTCTATGTTCAACCATTGAGTATGGTAGCAGATGAAAAAAAAATTAATTAGTCAAACTAATACTGTAATATATGCAAATATTTCACTCAGAATCAAAATTATTGAATCCAAAAAATATTTAGCTATTTTATTATTAACCTACAGAGCTAGTCAGACTTAGGGAAGCGTGTTTTAAGATAAGTTAAAAATGAATTTGGAAAAAAAATTGCTTGAGCTTTTAATTTTACGATACAGAGTGGCTCCCATTTAATGTGATGATTCTGAGTGAAAAAATTTCAAAAGTCAAAGTTATTGGATTGCATGAAACTTTAGTGTTTTCAGTTTGAAATTTAAGGGAAGTTACCGTTTTTAAAGTGATGGTTAAATTAGAATTCAAAAAAATAAATAATTTCAGGTTTTATATAACTGATATAGGGTGGATCCAAAAAAAGTAATTTTTTTAAATTGAACACCATCTCTTCTGAATACCTGTGTTGGTTAATTCTAGGGTGGTTCCATATTTTTTTCGATTCAATAATTGTAATTCTGGAAAAAAAATGCATGTAATAAAGTTATCGCATTGAAAGAAGCTTCAGTGTTTTCATAGAGAAATGTAAGGAAAGTTGGCTTTAAATATATTGGACAATTATCTTTGTTATTCTATGTTCACCCGTTGAGAATGGTAGCAGGTGAAAAAAATAATTAGCCAACCTAATACTGTAATATATGGAAAATTTTCACTAAGCATCACAAGTATTAAACCCAAAAAATATTTAGCTATTTTATTATTACCCTACAGAGCTAGTCAGACTTAGGGAAGCTTGTTTTAAGATATTTTTGAAATTAACTTGATAAAAACAATGCTTGAGCTTTTAAATGATACAGGGTGGATACCGAAATTGAAGAAAAGCTTGCTAAATGAAATTTTTTCACTTCCTAACATAATCAATGGGTGGACACAGACTTAAAAAGATAATTTTCAACTATATTGTACGGCAACTTCCCTTAATTATCACTCTGAAAACACTGAAGTTTCCTTCAATCCAATAACTTTAACATATTCAAATTTTTCACTCGAATCATCACATTAACTGAACCCAGAAATATTTATCTCTGTTAATCGTACTCTACACAGCTATTCAGACGTGCAACGTTTTTAAAGTTATGGTTAAATTAGAATAAAAAAATAATATGTAAATGATATAGGGTAGATACAGAAAAAAAATCTTATTTAAAAGCTGAAGTAATTTTCTTTTAAATTGAACACTACAAATATAGTTTTCGCATTTTAACTTTAAATATAGACTATTTTACCATTCTCGAGTATCTTGCATATTGAAATTGTTACGCATACGGGGTTACCATTTAATTTTGGAATAGATCACCGAAATGTTTTAATTAAAATATCTTTTATTTTCTACAATAATTACCTTTTATTACCATAAATAATGCAAAATACTCTGTACGCTCAATACGTTTAAATAGCTTTCCAAAATGTAAATATAGGTAGTAAAATACTATAAAAACCCCTGACTCTACGTTCAATACGTTAAAATAGCTTTCAATACGCCAAATATAGGTGGAAAAATAATAGAAAAACACACACATACTATTATTATTTTTTAATTTTTGGAAATACGCAACATCCACCAGTTACTTCGCAATATGACAAATTGGCTGCTCTCTTAGTGCCCAACATATCACAATTTAAACACAAATATATGCGTGGTAACGCTTTTAATACACCTGGAGGAATTCTTATACTTAGAATTCTTTTTGATTGGAAATAAACAGCTTTACGGTACTTCAAACAGATTGAGTATCCGTCACAGTACCATGCTAGCCGTCCGACAGTTGGAACATGAAAAACTGAACCGTCACAATATATACAGAAGTAGTCACCAGTTCTTAATAATGACGTGATTCCGTCTTTCTTCAATTCTTCGACTGATATTGCATTCACTAGTGGTAAATACACGCTTGGTTATAAATTCATATATAATTCTTATAATAGTTTCTAGTGAAGGCTACCAGTAATTAAGAATTAACATTACAACTAAATAATTATATATAAAAATAATGTGATTTCTAAGCTAGCTTTAAAAAAAAATAACCGAAAACAATCTTACTTTTGAAAAATGACTCTTTAATATCAAAAATCGTCTGTCATACTCGCAAACAATGAATTGATCACTGATGTCGTTTCTAATATTTCTTCAGCTTTTAAAGAAAAAAAGAGTTACTCGAGAATGGTAAAATAGTCTATACTTAAATTTAAAGTGCGTTTTAAATTGAAGTGATTCTTATTTTGTATTCCACTTTCACAATGGGAAAAGTGTCTTTCTCAAATGTTGTAGTTGTACTATTGTTAGAACTATTTAAATCCATAAGATAGAATCGTTCAGTACTTTGCTGATATAAAAAGAGGGACTCGTTCAAATGGAAATATTTTTAAACTTCATTTGAATATCATTAGCGTGTAAGTGGTCCATGTACCCAAAATTGAACCGCAAGTTCAGATATGCTAATACATAGAAAATACTATAAAAGCATCTTAACTCTACTTTTAATACATCAAAAAAATTCCGATATTGAAATATTTCAAAATACTCAATTAATGTACTAAGTTACGTTAAAAAAGAGCCTATCGTAAACACGAATTCCTCCAATTGTTAAACATAGATTCCAGATTAGATGGTGTATGTATGATGGGTAAGACTCTTGTCAGAAAGATGAATTTTTATTTTAATACGTTAAAATAAATTTCGACTATACAAATATAGTTTTCGCATTTTAACTTTAAATATAGACTATTTTACCATTCTCGAGTATCTTGCATCTTGAAATTGTAACGCATACTGGTTACCATTTAATTTTGGAATACATCGCCAAGCTAAAAATATAAAAATTGATAAAAACTTAAATGGCTACGTCCTCATCCGAGAACAGCGGAGATGGATTTTACATTTTTGGTGGGAACAATCGTTTGTTATAAGCATTTTAGCGCGAAGAATCCACACCTGATGTAAAAACGACACTTTTAGCTAGCGAGAGGGGACACCCGCTGTGTCTATTTTACGCGCTGGGGGCAAGGGCCATCCTCTATCTACCCTTTACCCCTTAGGGCCGATATTCCGTAAGACGGATAGCTTTGCGCATCGTAAAAGTGTTTGAAAATAATGTTACACGGGGAAAGTGTTTGTCGGTGAAAATAGTTATGAATAGATACACAAAGGGCTCGACCCATTGAACTATTTGGATTTATTTCATAACACCACTCGCACGTGGAAAAAAGTGTTTGACAGATGCCGTAGGGGGCCCATTACTCGGGTTTATAGCTACTGGCTGTTTGCATAACATCATGTCAGATGATTCCACCAGCCCTACCGAATAGGGACTATCCCGCCTTTCCCGTTACTCGCCTTATCGCGAACAATCCTAAAAACGCATTACTAATCGCGTTGATTTTACTTTTAATGGGACTTGTAGAATTTCTATCTCTTTGGTTTACCAATATGGCCGTCGCTATACACATAACACCGCAAAATTTGACTAATCGCGTGAGTCATTGAGTCAACCCATAACGTCATCCTGATTACGTCATCAAATTATTATCGCTATATAAGGGATTCATCCCCGTCATCCATCGGCAGTACACTACAAACCGTTTCTCGAGCATCATGTCTAAACGAAGCTGTGTAGATAACGCTCCTGGGCCCACTAAAATGTCTAAATTTGATCCGACTCAGCGGAAAGTTAACCCTCGGTATTCACTTTCATCCGAGCTTTTCGTTACTACGGGTTTTACGTCTGAGCTCGATATATCTGTAGCTCTATGCAATAAAATCACACACCAGGTCTTTGAAATGTCTTCGCGCGCCTGGGATGATTTATACGGCCACTTGGAACAAATAAATGATCCACAACGGTTGCCCTTTCGATCACCGTTCCCGCTATCTGATGCGCTAGTGACCGCCGCCATGTCTGACCAAAAAGAATTAACCTTGCAAAGCACGATATCCGAAGCGTCGGTCGTAATCAAAGCGCCGGAAACTCGAGAAATGGACAGACTCAAATATTTCATTAATTCGCACATTCAACTCCTTAAAGTGAACCAAAAACTCTTTGAATTAATGGGTTACGTTATAACCGATAATTATCGTAAAATTTACGAAATATTGTATAAAGAACCATGTGCACCCAACAATTTATTTCTATCGGATGAACATGAAAGGTATGATACCGTTGTCCGCTATGCGTCCAATTACGTAACAGCATTTAAAATTATTGACGATTTTAAAGAAACAGTGGCCAACCAAAATATGTTTTGTGTATTTAACTTTTACAATTTGTTTACTATGGTATCTACCAACCATAAATATATTAAAACTAAATTGTTTTATCTTTAAGCGTTTTCATCCGCTTAATGTACTGTAACTTTGAATATCTAAATAAAACCTTATAATTTGTATACATTCTGCTCTTTTTTTCCAAAACACTTTTACCGATGACCGCCCGCTATTTTACGCTACCCTTAGGGGCCCGAAAGTGTTTGTCGGCGAAAACCAACTCGAATTGTGCCCGACATTAACTATGACGGGTAGGCTGTTTGCATAACATCGTGTCACCGCCATAGGGGCAGATAACCTATTGACCTATAATGGGTTAGCACCTGGGTTTTATGGGTTATAACATCGTAAATCATCTAACCTTTTGACCTAAAATGGGGGGTGCCTCCAGCTATTAACTATGACGGGCCGGCTGTTTGCATAACATCGTGTCACCACCATAGGGGCAGATAACCTATTGACCTAACATCGTAAATCAGCTAACCTATTGACCTAACATCGTAAATCAGCTAACCTATTGACCTGCCGAAAATGTACGCAAAATGGGGGCCCTACAGGGGCCTGTTTCACCCTATTTATTGTCCACACCGCCATAGGGGCAGATAACCTATTCACCCAGGGTTAGGTTTTATAAGGGTAACATCGTAAATCAGCTAACCTTTTGACCCCGCCGAATATTGCCGCAAAATGGGGGCCCCTACAGGGGCCCGTTTCACCCCCGTTTCCCCCGCCCGCAGGTGCCCCCTTATCGGTAGACGCACTCACTTATCTCTCGCCCCGCTAGACACGATAACGAGCAGACGCAAACCGTCACCGAAATCCATTATAAAGTCTCTCGTATCTAGCTCTCAGTAAACGTTTTGCATGTAAAACATAGGAAGTGACAGACTTATGTAAAATATTATAAACTTATGTAAATATGTACTGGTGAATTAACATCACCCGAGTTCAACTGAGAAATTACCTATAATTGAAAATTATCATTAATGATTATTTGTAATTTAAGATTAAATCTTGTCACATCAGGGCCGTGCCGAGCTTTCGTGGGGCTTCGATTTGCACCCCCCCCCCCCCCTTGAACTTTTCCCGTGGGCACCTTCAGCTTGCGGGCCCCCTAACAGTCCCTCATGGGCCCTTTTCAACGGGACAATGGGTTTTTTGCCCCCCCCCCCCTCCCACTTTCCCCCCGACTGCACGGCCCTGTGTCCCATATCAACTTATTTCATATCTCAATCTAATAATCACCCCGATAATCATCCCCGATCATTGCCAATTTATTTGTTGAGAATTTGGAAGACGTGTTATGGACGATATTTTCTTTGTGTGGTCAGGCAATAGACAAAATTTAGACGCTTTTCACCAATCTATTAATAATATTAATTCGAAAATTAAATTTACTTTAGAATTAGAAAACTCTGGTCGATTATCGTTTTTAGATATTAATATTGAGAAAAAACAAAATGCCTTATGTTTCACGATGTACCAAAAACCAACTCATTCAAAACCGTTTCTAAATTTCAATTCCAATCATCCTCCCCATGTGAAAACATCAGTGATAAAGGGTCTTAAAAGCCACATTGAGAAAATATCTGATAATCCCATTTTAGATAAACAAATTATAACTAATCAATGAACAAGCTCGGACTATCCTAAAAATTTGGTGACTTCTATTCTGAACCAAAATATAGTTCAAAATTTAAAACCAGTTGATTCTGGAAAATTAAAAACATTGGTTCTCCTATACATGAAGAACACGACGGAAAAATTAAAACTTATTATAAAACCATTTGGTATAAACCTAGCTTCGAAAACCACTATCACATTAGGAAAACAACTTTCAAAATTAAAACCAAAAATTTCCGAAGAAAATTTACGAGGTGTAATTTATGAAATTCCCTGCTCGTGTTCTAATGTATACATTGGAGAAAACAAACGTTCAATTACCGATAGAATTAAAGAACATAAAATTTGTATAAAGAACTGTGATTTGACAAATGGTATTGCGAAGCATATTTGGGAAAATGACTCTCACTCGATAAAAATGGGATGATTTCAAAATTTTAAGGAGATAATCAAATTGGTATAAGAGAAAATTCTTAGAAGGCATATTTATTCGAAAAAAGGGTACTTTAAATTTAGATAGAGGCTGTTCCGAAATAAATAACTGGGGTCTACTTAATGTTTAAAATTATATTTTTATTGTAGTATTTATTCCATTTGGTATCTGTTTTGTTTCACGTTCTTTCTTTTTTTTTGTCACACATGCGCCTCACGCGAAATGCTTTAAAATCTCGTGTTTTTTTAATTTATATTAATAGGCTTAAAAAAATGGATTGATAAAGGGCCACGGCTCGAAACGTCTCCGAATAAAAAATTTATGCCGTGTGATCTTCTCCAGTTTCATTGTTTTTTAATCACAGTAATCTCTTTTAATCAGTCATTTAAATTTCCATGAAAAAAGATTTGACCATTATTTCAAATAATAATTTAGAACATTGTTATTTTGTCATATATTTTTTATACTCACAATATGATTATAAACATTTTACTTGCGTTACGTATTATTTTGTACCCTTTGACGTTTTCAGTATAGGGACGTCACCACTGCTTTAATTAGCGAAAACTCATCAAGGACCCAAAGTCCATTTCGAGAAAATCATTGAAATTCATTTGGAAAAACCATTTAATACGTTTTTGCTTAATTAATTAATAGACCTTCATTAAAAAAAATGCTATTTGCAAATTTTGTTACTATCTAGTTTATACCAATTAATGTGTTATTGCACAGTAATTTTAAAATATCATGACTGATGACGCGTCTATATCTAAAAACATAAGTTAATGATAAAAATATTCAAGCTAGAAAGGTTTGTTGATTTAATAATAATAATATTTCGCAAAATAAAACTCTGCAGGCAACCACAGAGGCCTATACGAGGTGGTTAGATTCCATTAAAAATTAGATTAAAGATTTGAAAGCTCTACAAAAAAGGTTTAAATAGATAAAACCAAATTTAAAAAAAAAAATTTAACGTAAGAAATTAAGAATTTTGCGGAAGCCAAATGCCAAAAAAGAATTCCGATACTCAAGAACGAAATAGCGGAATTGAATTCTGAGTGACATTCTCCCGGATTACAGCCCAGCACCGTAACCAGGATTTGATTTCGGAGGGAGCACACAATGGGAATCAAAAAAAGCCATACGTTTCGGGGGAGGTGGACTTGCCCCTTGGCCCACCCATCTGGCTATACCACTGCATGCTCCTCTCTATTTGAACTCTGTTTGAGCCCAAAAACCAACCTTTTCTATTTGACTAGGCAAAAACCTAACTTTTCACCCTACCCCTCTAAGACCGAGGGGTAAGACAGTCTCATATAATCTATACACCGAGTTCGTGCAATTAGCACTGTTAAAGGTACATATTTTCAAGAGTTCGCGAGTTCCATTTAGCACTGTCAAAGGTACGGCAGTGTACACCGAGTTCGCAGAGTGTCTTACCCCTCGTCTAAGACGAAGCACTTAATTACATACGTTCCTGATTTCCATACGTGACAAGTCACAACGTAACTAAAAAAAAATGCCATAGCACCCACTTAAAGGAAGAAACAACTGGACCATGATTATCCAAATTATAGTTCGACTATTCAAATTTATTTAATGCTGGGAAAAGGGTGAGGCTACTACCACTCTGCTGAGCGCCTGACACGTAGTCACAGAGTGGATAAAAGATTGGTTATGTAAGGTTACAAGGTAGTCGTTTTGGTACGGTTTTACCTCTATAGATCACCGTAAAACGAAATAGAGGCTACGCGGTATCGTATTTCGACTTACTCGAATTCGTTTTTAGTGTTTTTCGAAAGAGTATTTCATATTTCGTTTATACTTTAAATATTAAAAATAGAATCAATATAGTTTCAAAGTTATTGATTGTTTTCATTTTGAAAAAGCATGGGGTAAAACTGTTATTCAATTTAAATAAGCCTAATGTTTTTTTGAACTAGCGTATTGACGTGGTATCTTTCGGGGGCCCCTGACCCAGGAACTCTAAGTCCGCCCCTTTGCGTCTTTGCGTAATACAGCAAACCGGAAGCTGTCAAACATGCAATGAAACCGGGTAAATCGATATTGTTTTGCACACATTACAATTAAAGATTTTGTAAAATTGCGATATTTAAATAGTACGAAGCGCTCTCTATCACACGTTTAAAGAAGAGGAAAAAATTCGCCATTTTGGAAAATGACGACCAAAGTTATAAAAAAGCTACATATTCACATACTGAGTAATACCATAAGTAACATAATACTGTAAGTATGACACTTCCTATTCTCCCAATGTTAATTTCTTAATGATAGTCTGTCTCGGCAATGACCATATAAATCATTAATAATAATAATAATAATAATATTTATTTCGCAACACAAAGTTTGCAGGCAACCACAGAGGCAAAGCCTATACAGGGTGGTTACCAAAACAGTACAAACAATTAAAATAAATAATTTAAAAACAAATACACAATATAAATTATACCAGATATAAATGAAATTATAAATAATTAAATTAAGAATTTTGAAGAAGCGAATCCGAAAAGAAGAACTCTGAGACCAAAGTCCGAAAATGTTGAAATGAAAGAGAAGTGGCATTCTACCGGATGTCAGCTGGCAAAAGATTCCAAATCCGTGCACTTCTGAAGAAGAAGGAATTTTCTAAAGCCAAGCATCTAGCAAACTTTAGATTATACGTAGGGCAGGTCTTCCGGGTGCATAATGTCATTTTGTCATCTGTATTAAAGGTCGGTGACTTGACAATTTTCAAGAGTGTGACCATATCCGAAACACTTCTACGAACGGAGAGTGGCCAAAGGTGAAGATTTCGTAAGCGTTGACTATAAGGAATATGACCAGGCAAATACGACCGAGGCTACTTAAGGTAGTAACTCGGGAAATTACGCTGTACGCGTTCCAGTGCTGCAATATCCTTATTGAGATAAGGATTCCAAACTGGAGACGCATAGTCCAGCACTGGCAAGCACATCGAACGAAAGAATGGGGTAGATGCAGGCGTAAAACCAGTGGTTCTACGAATAAGACCACAAAAGCGGCGAGCTCGATTGCTAGCGTAATTAATGCGGGAAGTCCACTTTAGATCTCTTGAAACGACGACACCAAGAATCTTCATAGAGTACACACGGTTAAGTGGAACGCCATTAATATTATAGGTGACATCATCATGGGACTTCCTCCTTGTAATTACCATGACGTTGCATTTTTTAATTTTGAGGGAAATGTTGTTGGCCACACCCCAATTGAAAATACTAGTGATGTTATCTTGCAAGTTCAAAAGATCTAATTGCGAGAGATATATAGCTGTCATCCGCATACTGATATAGAGAACATTTTGAAGTCAACACAAATGGCAGATCAGACACAAAGACGTTGAAAAGTAATGGTCCCAAAATCGAGCCTTGAAGCACTCCAGAACGCGCTGGAAGGTACGTGCTGAATTCACCACGATAGGTCACTCGTTGAAAGCAATTGGATAAAAAACCCGAAGCCAAAGCAATACTTCACCAGTGATCCCGATTCTTTGAAGTTTAAAAATAAGCCGCTTGTGGCAAACGGAGTCAAACGCTTTTGACCAGTCAATGTCAGTTGGGTTACGCTCATCGAGAAAGGAAGACCACTCGTGGAAAGACTTCAGAAGCTGGTGCGTGCAAGAGCGACCCTTCGAAATCCATACTGCGAGGTAGCTATTAAGGAACTGTCTTCCAAGAACTTGTTCAGCTTCTCGTAATCAATCGATTCCAGTAATTTTCCAACGACAGACGTGAGTGATATGTGTCGATAATTTGAAAGGTCGTTGCGCTTGCCCGACCCTTTGAAGACCGGCACAACATTAGCAAGCTTCCAACCAGAAGGCAGAGAAGACATCGATAGTGATAACTTAAACATTTTCACCATCGGGTCAATTATGGCAGGATACATCAATTTAAGAAGCCTAGGATGTAATACCATCCGGCCCACAGACTGATCCATTCTTCAAACGTTTCAAGGCCAAAGCAACATCTGATGCGTCAACAGAAGCGATGGAAAATGTTTTTTCTGGTGTCTCGAAACGGATTGTAGAGTTAAGGCAGTGTCTGGCGTAAAAAAGCTTCAGTAGAAGACAGTGGCGATTTTCCCCACAGGCGCACGAGGCGCGCGCTCTAGGGCCCCCGATTTCTAGGGGCCCCATTTCAGCCGAAAAACCGAAATCCATTAGAAATGTTTAAATGTGCTAAGTAGCCTTATTTTTCGTAATAAATATTTTAAACAAAATTAAATTTATAAAAATAAATAATTATTTATTTACATACAACACTAGTTTCAACATGAAATAAAATTTTCAGGCCATACTCGAGGGGCAGGTCACTTCCATTTTGGGTGCGTCTTAATCATGGTAAAATGATTAAATCAGATTAATCGTGATTAAATCAGGGTAATCAATATTAAAAATCTAATCATGATTTAATCAATAAAATCGGTTAAATCGAGATTTTATAACTAAAATCAAAACTAAAGTACGATAATTTAATTTTAATTATTAATATTTTTCAAATTCAAATTCAAAAAAAACATTTTATTTGACAAAAGATATTTGTTAGCTACAGTACGATGACCAAGTCTTAAAAGACTTTTAGGCCTGGACACTGGCAGTGCCCTTATTTATTTACATTGATTTTGGTTCTTTAGTGTTTTTGGCTCATTTGATGCAGTGTATTAATTAATTCAGTTTTTTTACAAGGTTAAGGTTTCTCTAATTATTGCAATTGTGTTTTATCATACTAATCACGATTTAATCATACTTATCACGATTTAATCATACTAATCAGGATTTAATCAGATTTAATCATGATTAAATCAGGATATAATCATGATTAATCATGATTAAATCAGATATAATCATGATTAATCATGATTAAATCAGATATAATCATGATTAATCGTGATTTAATCAACATAATAGTGTTTAAATTGAATTTAATCAAAATAATCACGATTAAATCGGATTTAATCTTTCGAGGGGTGCGTCGTTAATCAAGGAAGTGACCTGCCCCTCGGCCATACTAAACTACTCTATACGTTATCTGAAAATTCCCCTCCCCCTCCCCGAAATGGAATCCTGGATACGCCCTTGGCTTAAATGGCCTTGTGAAAAAAGGGGCCCCAAAATCAAACTGCGCCTAGTGCCCCAATTTACCTAAACGCGCCGCTGGTAGAAGAATTCACCAAAGGCCTTAGCTATGGCTAGAGGACATGATATTTGCCCATTCTTTACTTTAAACGAAGACGGTGGAGGGAGTTGGGACTTTAAGCGGACTAAACTCCAAAACCGCGTAGGATAAGTAGCAATGGTATCATGCAAATTTGACACAAATATATCATATGCACCTCTAGTCTTAGTTCTCAAAATGTTGTTAAAATCCCGATACTTTTTTCAATCAAAATCTCTTCCCAACCATTTGGCCTTCCTAAAAAGAGAATTTTTCACGTGGCTCGCGTGAACAAGACCAGCCGTAATCCAGGGCGGACGTTTCTTTCCATGAATGGTTATACTCGGAACATTGTCCCTAACTCATACCCAAAAGAGATCAAGCCAAAGTTCCCAAGTCACATCAATATCACTTGAAGAAAAAACAATGTCCCAAGGAGCGTAGTACAAAGTTCATTTTTAGACCGATCTTTGTAATTGAGAGTAGTTCGATGAATTCTCTGAACAAAATACCGAGGTAAGTTCAGGCTTCCAGCAACCGCAAAGTGATCACAACCTGGTAGGCTGTCTCTAGTGTGAATCTCAGTGAGGAAACGTTCGTCATTTATGAAAACCAAGTCAAGGAAGTTATTTCCGCGTGTGGGAAATTGTTATAACGTCTGTTGAAGTCCAAGGCCAAACACAGTATCGCAAAAAATTTGCTCCTGGGCTGTACGAAGGGACGGATTCGACCAGTCAACATGTAGGTTAAAATCTCCCATTAAGATGAAAACATCGTGTCGTGGAAGAGTCTCGTGTAAGAAACCAAGAAGGTCACTTACATCCTAAGGACTGACAACTCTCCGCGAGTTGAATCGGAACACATTTTAAACTTTATTTTTGTTTCTGAAGGTAGTTTTGTTCGAATTTGAGACCCAAACCTTGCCCAAACGTGCTTTGGCTCGTATATACAGCCTAAAAATAATCTTTAGACGAATTTCCGGTTAGGAATCTTCCGATTACGCAATCACCCCACGACAGACCATCATTAATATCATTAACCGACGTCTTTCAGTGTCATAATAATGGTTATTATGTTAGTTATGATATTATATATTAAATGGTATATTTTATTTTTAATAATAAAAATATTTTGGTACGCCCTTAAAGCAAAGAGTGTTTATGTAGTCTCAGGGGATTTTAGCGTATTTTACAATTGTTATCTTTCTGTAAAATGAATAGCATCGCTCTTCGATTAGGAAAGCCCCAAAATTTGTCATAATTGAGAAAAAAGGCTCCGTTGAAAATTCGTAGTTTTTAGGTTTGGCCCGAGGGGCAGTTCACTCCCATGATTAAATCTGCACTCTTGGTTGTAAATCTGATTAAATTTGATGTATGTAGCTTTGGCTGTATTGAATTTAATCCGATTAAATTTAATGTCTGTAGCTTTGGCTGTATTAAATTTAATCCAATTAAATTTTTAACCTTGATTACTTCTGCCCTCTAAGAAGGAGTGAACTGCCCTTCGGTTTGGCCCCGTTGGGCGCATTTCATTTCGCCGTCTAGCTTACCTGCAAAAAGTTCCGATTCCTCGTCTGCTTTTTTTGTTGACGTGCTTCGGTAAAGCTAAATTGTATCCAAAAAATTCCAAATTCGATTTCAAAGAACAAAATGAGCAGAAATGTTTGAAAAAATTAAGACTCGATGCAATGAAGTGAATAAACGACTACAGGCCAGCTCTTATTTTCAAGGAGTCGGATTCTACCTAACCTAACGTACATAATCTCAGAATGTTATAGATTTTTAGGAACGTGTGAAAAGTATGGGAGACGTCACACTGATACTACTCTATTTCCCATTTTCTGTATTTTTGCTTGAAATACTTTAACACAGTAATAATAATCTAAACTACTAACGCCCCCATTTCAAGTGAAAATGGACTGCAATTTCTTGAAAACAATATAATAACTTACGAAAGTTAGTTTCGCCATTTAGATCCCCAGATTTAATTTTCATAAACCATGGTACGGATACTAACAAGGAGAATACCCGAGGTGTTTTTTCTGATTTTGTTCAAAGTCGGGCGTAATGTAGACCAATATTAAATTTGAAATTTCACAAAATGAAACGGTGCACTATCCATTGGTTTTGCCATGGCAACCGAAAATGTTTTTGACCACTTAAAACAGAAATTAGTTTTTTTCCTTATTTTACCCAAAAATATTTACAACTTTAACCCAAAAATGTTAAAATTTACCCAAAAATGTTCCAATTTACCTAAACGTGGTCGAAATTACCCATTTTTTTTTTTTAATTTTCGTAGGTAAAACCGAAAACATTCCATGCTTTTTAAAATGGAGATTTTTTGTTTAAAGTGGTCAGAACCATTTTCGGTTGCCATGGCAAATCGAAAGGGAAGTGCAACGTCTCCTTTTGGGAAATTTCATATCTCAGATAGGTCTACATTATATCAAAGATAATTTAAACTCGTACCCTAGATTCGAATACTGAGAGCTTTCCTATTGACGGTTTTGTTACGAAGCGTTTACCCTTTTCCGGCACGTGACCTCAGAAAAATCGGGCTCCATCGGTTGCGGTAAGGCGCAAACCATGGAGCGAATTTTTTCTGAGTTCCAGCGGGAAAAGGGTAAACGCTATCGGCAACGCGCGAGAGAGTGATTTCGAATCTAGGGTACGAGTTTAAATTATCTTTGATTATATACGCCCGACTTTGAGCAAAATCGGCAATTAACACATCGGGGACTCTCCTTGTAAGTGGCCAGTTTGTACCCTTATTAGAGACTCTTATATTGGGATAATTACTTAGGTGCGGAATGAACTAACGGCGACATGGAACCAAATCATCGCCGATTAAGTTCTATTTCGTCGCTAGTTCAATTCGCCACGTAATTATTCTAATTGTACTGCTCTAGCTTGTACCAAAATATTTTTATTGTTAAAAACTTGTTATTAAAATAAGCTGATTACCACTCAACTGAAAAAAATATATGATTTAATATAATATCATATTTAACATAATAATCATAAGTCTCCCTGAACGACGTCGGTTAATGATATTAATGATGATCTGTCGCGGGGTGATTGCGTAATCGGAGGATTAGAAAAAATGACACCTACGTATTATATACCAGCCAAAGCACTTCCTTCAAACACCAGGGTAATGTTTAAAATTTGTCCCGATTTAATTTGCAAAAATCTGTTCGTCCATAGGATGAATGGTAATTGCCGAGACAGACTATCATTAACTAACGTAGCATTGGGAGAATAGGACGAGTCATACTTATAGTTATTATGTATTAATATAAAATTGCAATTGTAATTATAAACTAAAATTATGTTACGTTTTTTTAAGGCTAATAATAATATGGTAGATAACTATACAATACTTTCTAAAGTATTACTCGTTATGTTAAAATGTACCTTTTTTCGCTCGGCTTTTTCATAATTTAGGTCGCCATTTACCAAAATGGCGATTTTTTTCTCTTCTTTAAACGTGTGATAGACAAGAATTCGTAGAAGAGCGCTTCATACTATTTAAACAGTGAAATTTTAACAAATTATTTAATTATAGTATTTGGAAACTTTGGATTTCACGAAATTTATCGATTGACCATGTTTCAATGCATGTTTCCCACCTTCCGGTTTGCCTGTACTATAGAGTAACGGCAGTGCTACGTCACACGACGTCATCCATGCTTTTTCCTATTCATAAAAAATTCGCGCCCACAATGGCGGCCATCGCCAAAGCTACAGAGTGCTACTACTCTTTCTCTCTGACTCTATAAAGGTACGATTGTCAGGAGCCACGGCAGTCTGCCCGCACGATTTTAAAAAGTCGTAGTTTTTAGGGTCCTGATATTGGTGTTTTTTATTTAAAATTATTTATCTTCCGCAATTTATATTGTCTTAACATATTCTACTTACAAAACGTTGACATTTTTTGTAAGCATTTTTTTTTAAAGCTGTTTTATTCAGTAACCGCGGAAGTACTCCATGACTATATAGCTCCTCCTACGACTAAAGCATAAAGAACCCTACATTACCATGCAAAATGGGGGTGCATTTGGCCCTACCTGCCCCCCAATTCCGCGGCTCCTGCTTTTATTTAATTGTGTACTGTAGCTGACATGGATATTGAAAGCTTAATATGTGTTTTTATATTAAAAATTCATTCTTCTGTCCCCTTCTGACAGAGGACGGAAAACACAACGCCATCTACATTATAGAATTTGTATTGTAACAATAAAATATGCTACCAAACAATTTTCTTATACTGTAATAAAACATTATATTTAATTACGACCAAAAATTAAAATAAAGGGAAAACTTTAGTCAAGATTATTTAATTTAAATAATCTTGCTTTAGCCACAAGCGGGCGTGACACGTAGGAGGTTTATCTCTGCATAGTGTAACTAAATACATTTCGGAGAAATGGGACTTCGGTGATATGAGCTTTCGGAGTAAAAGCAAGAATATGTCAATTCGGTGAAAAGGGAATTCGGTGATATGGGAATTCGGAGAAAGGGGAATTCGGTGATATGGGAATTCGGAGAAATGGGAATTCGGAGAAAGGGGAATTCGGAGAAATGGGAATTCGGAGAAAGGGGAATTCGGTGATATGGGAATTCGGAGAAATGGGAATTCGGAGAAATGGGAATTCGAAGAAAAGATAATTCGGAGATGTGAGGTCACTAAATACATTTCGGAGAAATGGGACTTCGGAGATATGAACTTTCGGAGTTAAAGCAATACGAAATTATATCAATTCGGAGAAATGGGAGTTCGGAGAAAGGAGAATTCGGCGTTGTGAGGTCGACCCAAATAAATTAAGATAGTAGGCTCACTAGTTCGGCTAACTACACGTTCAACGGTTACCAAGGTTTCACCTTTTTAATAATAAATTGACGCGACTTTGGCGCCATCTACTTCTTGAAGTACGAATCTTAATTCAATTTCCTTCAGACTCTAGCCAAAAAGTTAGTCTGTTTACAATTTCTTTCCTAAGTGAACAAAAGAGAAATAAATTATAATTTAAAAATACATATATTATTTACAAGATATAGATGGCACCACCAAAAACGATGTAATTAACCCTGTAATGAACCCTCAATTGGAGAAACTGGCGAACAATTATTGAACATCACGAGCGACCGGAACAAAGATCAAATAACAAAACAATTTATTCTACCCGAGTCTTGAAGGGCCTTAAGGAAGGTTGTCTTTATAAATTTGAGACGGAATTTCCTGCTGGACTGAACAATGAACTCTATTATAGTTAAATACCCCGGCAATCCCTAGTAGCAAAGGTGACGGAGTGGGCTACTAGTCGTCACGCTGCTGTTTACCGTCTACAAATTTTACGAAGGCGATTTTCCATCAAAAAACGATTACGTTACCGACAGTGTTTTTACCACCCGTAAAACGACTAGTTCACCGACTGTAATAAAAAGACGAAAATCAAATAAATTATTTTTTATTTTAAAATAATTATATTTAACTTTCTAGTTTAATTTTGATTAAATGTTGATTTGAATATTAATATTAGCGATTTAAAGTGTTATATTTGTTAATAAATGTTTTTTTAAATTATTAAATATATTTTTAAAATTAATTTACATAACTATAAATATTGATTAATTTTATTTTATTATGTTTTTTTTGAATGCATTCAACATCACTGGTAAGATAAAACCAATTAGATAATTTTCATTTTAGTGCATCGTTAATTCAACTAAATTATGTGTGTCATCGTCGATGACACACATAATTTAGTTGAATTAATATAAATTGTAAACGATGACTCATCGTTTACAATATATATCTCTAACTTTCAACTCCAAGTGCCGTACACGTTTACGATAAGTTGCTTAACCTGTCAAATTAGGATCTAAACCAAGCGGTCTAACCATCAACGTTCGTTTGAAATTTGGTGTTAATTTGACTGTTAAACAAACGGTTACGCCCCATTTCGCCCAATCTTATTTTGCCCAATTCTCCTTTCACCCAATCCCATTTCGCCCAAAACGAGTTAAATATGACGGAAATTAATTTTTATTTAGTCTATACTGAATTAAATATGAAAAAAATTTGGTGTATCTAAAATAATTAAAATAATAATAATAATAATAATAATAATCAGCTAGGCTAATACCCAAAACACCACCTTAGGCCCGAATCATCGAGCAACTTAAAAATGCCTTTGATTCGAATATCAATTAGATAAGGTAATTAAAATCTAACCTAACCTATTACGCCAAGATTAACTAACCAAACTATTATTTTGCTAATATTGTCAGTTCATTCATCTTTTGGTAATTTTGAAACATTTATTTTTAAGTTGGCCGTGGCCTTATCTATAGTTGGTTACCATGGTAACTTTGGAGCTAATGTTTTCGGAGTTCCAGCAGGAAGTGGGTAAACGCTATTGACTACGCGCGAGACAGTGATTTCGAATCTAGGCTACGAGGTTTATATTATCTTTGTTAGGCCCTAGTAGCTCCTTTGTAGGTCCTAGGCACAGTGCCTAATGCACCTTATGGTAAATCATCGGACCATGAGTGTTTTTCTTTTGAGAGTAGACAGTGGCGTAACGACAAATTTTGCCCCCCCCCCCCCCCCGCAGGATATCAAAAGGGCCCTTTATAATTTTTTTTATTTGCTATGAAGGGGTATTACAATTTTCGGAAGTGTGTTAGTAAAACGAAAGGGCCCCCTATTTTGTGAAAATGTCACCCCCCCCCCTAGTTACGCCACTGAGAGTAGATAACATCCTAGCCGGCCTTGAGGGTAGACTGCTAAGTTCACTGTAGATGAGTACATAACTTTTTGATAGTGATCTATCATCGATTTAAACTTCTAAATGATTTATTGAGTTGAAATCTCGGTAATGGCTTTAGTTTTTTGATAGATTTGACGAAAATTTACCCAAAAATTTATTGATTTTCACTTGAAAGGAGTACTTATCCTAGTTTAAAAAATTACGAAAAAAATGATGCGACCTGCGTTTTTGGGATAAATATTGAAATTTTGAAATATGTTTTTCACGCCATCTCTTAGTAAAAATTTCAAAATTTGATAGTTACGATATGAAAAGCTAAAGTTTTTATAGAAAAATTTATTCCTGTACTATAAAAATTTTAAAATTATCTTCTATAAAATTTATTGGACGATTTTTGATAGTTTGATTTGAAAGATTTAATTTACCTTTAAAAAGAGTTGAAGCATGCAGAAAAGGCGAGAAAAGGGCAGATATTAAGGATGATGATGTGAACCATGTGACTGTTTTTTTTTTAACTTCAAACCGTTTCCTCCCTCCTATATATATCTACTATATATCTACTAAACAAAGCATTTGTGATTATCATTATTTCGCAAACGAGGAATTAAAATTGATTGTTTTGAAAAAAATTATTTAATTATTTCGCTGTATATTATTTTATTTGATAAAATTTAAAAAATAATAGTATTGATTCGATAGGTTAATAAATAACATTGCATTGGTATGATTGATTTGATAGGCTACATTATAACATATTTCATTGATGAGTTTGATTTGATAGGATTACAAAAAAAAATATTTTTATTGGGGGTATGATTTATAGCTTTTTATCTGTAAAAAAATTGATATGAGAGAAAAATTTATATGTAGAATGCAAAAAAATATATAATTGATAGTTACCAATAAGTCATTAAGGAAAAAATTGATACTGATACGATCGTAAATTTTCGACTACTAACTTTACGCGAGTAAATTTATATACACAATCTCGGAAATTTTATTTATTCATTGAGAGTTTACCGCCATCTATTGAATCTAAATCGCAAAAAAATCTATTCTTTAAATATTTGAAATAAAAAAAAATGAGAGAAAATTGATAGCATCGCCATCTACTATATTTTGATAGGAAAAAAATTTATCTGGAAAAGTGTGCCCAACTTTGATTTTGATACCTTCAATCCTGTATAATAATAATTTTTAAATCTTTAAAATTGATTAAAAAATAGCTAGATAACGGCTTTATCCAAGACTGTTCATATCATAACAAGTTTAGCCGAGCAAACTATCCTCGAGACAAACCCTCACCGAGACCAAACTTATCTGTCCCCCAGACTTAGAATCCCCGAGTGTAAAAAAATGTTTTTATGACTATTTTGAGTCTGTTTGCCAACCATAAATTAACAAATACGTTTTTATGACTATTTAGAGTCTGTTTGCCAACCATAAATTATCAAATACGTTTTTATGACTATTTTGAGTCGGTTTGCCAACCATAAATTAACAAATACGTTTTTATGACTATTTTGAGTCGGTTTGCCGACCATATATTAACAAATACGTTTTTATGACTATTTTGAGTCGGTTTGCCGACCATATATTAACAAATACGTTTTTATGACTATTTTGAGTCGGTTTGCCGACCATAAATTAACAAATACGTTTTTATTACTATTTTGAGTCGGTTTGCCGACCATAAATTAACAAATACGTTTTTATTATACTATTTTGAGTCGGTTTGCCGACCATAAATTAAATACGTTTTTATGACTATTTTGGCTTGCTGGTGAATTTTTTACATTTATTAGGTGGTTTTTTTTTCGCCTGTCCCAGGACAAAAAGTGTAAACTTTTTACCCTAAAACGTTTTATTCGCCTGTTCTCAGGGTAAGATTTACCCTTTCCCGAATTTTGTTCGCTTGTTCCAGAGCTCAAACGTTACACTTTTTACTCCTCCTCGAAAGGAGGTGTAGAGGGAGTAATCTAGCTTATATAGAAAATTCGTCTGCTTAAATTTCGTTTCACGAAAACATAACGGGTTTTGAACATCTTCACATGTGGCAAGCTTTTAATAACGAATATCCAATTGTTAAATGCTATTTAATGACTATAAAAGTTGCTTGATGACTTAGACCTAAAGTGGTGTCTTCTGTATTAGCCTAGCTGATTATTATTATTATTAAATAAATAAGAAAAATGAGTCCTATATTGATGATCTCACCACCGGTCGCCATCTTAAAAACAAAACAAATATATAACCTTTAACCTCTAACTACTCCTTTCTTACTCCAACTCGTTGTTTTCGTCAAGATAGAATTCTAGTAAAATGACGTCATAGGGCTACACTTTTGAACCTGCTCAAAAAACCCAGAACAGGCGAAAAAAACCACCTATTGAAGCAATTCAAACTAATGGAACGGCGTACGACAAACCAGACCATTTCACAGATGAGACGTGTGTTTGCACGAAGTCCACTATTTCGCTTGTGAAATATTTACTGCAAAATTGCTTTCACTACATATTCACAAAAAATGTAAAGTCACATAAGAGGATATGGTTGCAAAAGCTTTAAAAACGTAACTAAAATTAATTTAAATTTAATAAAAATTTAATTCTTTTGAAAATAGTTTATCTACTATAACCTAAGTTTATGAACATTAAAAGCCGTGCACATTTTTATATTTTATCTAATTTTCGTTAAATCAAACATAACATAATAATGTTTATCTATAACTGTTGCCTAAAATTGATTTAACTGCACGATAAATAATACGTTATTAAAAAGACATAATTACCAAATGTTTGCCAGATCCTATACTTCCCAATTTCTAATTAAGATTTACGGAGTGGTGCTGTTTAGATAGATCGTATTAGCCTTTTCAGTTTACATAGCGCCACGTAAAGGCAAATGCTAGAAGCTCATAAACTGCTGGATTTTCGTCTGCTAAGCAGACGCTTTATTGAATAATTGTCTGCTTGGCAGACGAAAATCCAGCAGTTCATGAGCTTCTAGCAATTTCCACTAGGTGGCTCTATGTAAACTGAAAAGGCTAATTGAAGGATAGACTAGGATAGAGTGATAGACGATGCACCCACTTTCTGATTTGTTCTTTCGTGTTTGGTATCGAAACGTAGATAGATGGCGTTAGGGTTTCCGTCGGATTGCAAAAAAAGCTTAAAGCTGTTTTGAAGGTTACTTTGCTAATAAACGGGCTCCCCCAAAATCGAGATTTTTTGCCGTGATGCTTTGTTTTGTTTTGCTGTTTTGATTTCCTTGAAAAAAGATCAAGGTTCTATTGTTTATGTTTGATGAGTAAGATGAGTCGGGTGCCGAGCCCGGAGTCTTCTAATCTCAATTGTTGTCGAAGGTGAAGCAATTAAGCCCTCGCCGTCAACTTTTAACCTCTCTTTATTTCGCGTCTGTAGAGCTTTCTTTATTCGTGATTTTTTCTTTGTTGCAATTTTTATGTATTTGAGTTTAAAGCAAGTGGCGGCTCTGTCATGTTATTAAAGGTGGTCATAAATTCAGTGTTTCCAGTCTGCGGTTGAGATTTTCGCCTATTTTACGGGCAATTTAACCAGTTTTCGCCGGTCCTATAGTCGATTTTCGCCGCCGTTTTTGCCATAATTTTCCCCATAGATTTACCTTATTTTCCTTTAGTGTCACTGCATATGTTTCTTCTCTTTATTTACAATCTTAGATTTAGGCAAAGTGGCGTAACTAGGAACACCGCCAAGGCCCATTAAAAATTGAAATGCTTTCAAAAAAAGTAAATAATGCTTACTTTGTGTGAAAATATTTATGCATTATTATATCAGGAGATAAAAATAACTATTATAAACATTAAACATTAGCTAGTTATTTCAGAGAGGTTACCCGTAGACCTCTCTACAATGTCGAACGGTTCTCTCCCGCCTTTACGGGCACTACGAGCTGACCATCTAATTGTACCACTATTGAGTAAACACAGTATTTCTTACCCCGCCCCCCATATAGGGCAGGCACGAAGTAAAAAGAGAAAGTGAGTCACCATTTTTTTCTTTGAAATAATACACTACATGTCTACATCTCTGCTACTGACGGTCATTTCATAATAGTCGTCAAAATTTAGGGAAGATAACTATATACAAGCTTTAAATCTAGTCACAAGATAGCTTGTTGAACATTTGTTTATTTTTCTCTCTGTCGCACCTGTGCGATTTCGTGTTTCGCCTAGCCACGCGCGTAAAGCCCCGTTTTCAATCACGAATTTTTCTTAAAAAAATTACGCTTTCGCGTCAAAACCAACCGCGAGAAGCTTCGCTATCGGCTTTTTTGTCAAGAGAAGCAGATATCTAAATGGATTTGATATATGCTTATTTTGAAATAAAAGCGCGTCAAAAAAGCAAAAGCGAAAAGCCTGAAATTTATCGTAATTGAAAACGGGGCTTAACTCCCCCTCAGCGGGAGGAGAAGTGACGGCCGCGTAAGGCACCCGTTGCGTTTTTGCTTACCCAATGGGTATTATCCTTTTTAAATGGTGTAAATATAAACCCATAAAATATGTGCATTAGTTGATAGTCACAAGTTTGAAATTTTTCACCCATTTCTCTATTAATTCGGCTACGGAAAATTTGCCAATATGAAAAAATAGAGCCCCCTATTTTAATAAATTAGGGGCCTCTCTAGTTTTACACGTAGGCACGTGCCTACTCGTGCCTATTACTGGCGGCGCCACTGAGTAGAATCTAAGAGCAACAAACACACAAATAAGGAGGATGTATTCTGAACTTTCACTAAAGCGTCTAACCAAAGTCCAATGAGAAATGTACACACGAAAATGCGCGTCTAAAATCGCGTCACGATCTCCTTGTGTGGGGTGTGTTTGTGGCTCGTAGGTAGAATGGTGTATGGTGGTTTTGTCGAAGCATAAGTTAATGATACCTAACTTATGGTCGAAGTAATTCTTGAAAATCGCAATTAAGGGATACACGCGCCTTAGTCTAAAAGTGCCAGAGCTTTTGCTTGTCAGCCGTCCTTATAATTATTTCTGCTTTTAAGCATTCTTTTGTAATGACAATTTTCTGCGTTCTGCAATGTTGAACACGACTCTTTTGGTTCTGATTGTTTGACCCGGTCAGGCATATAATTTCGCGCGAACGGCCGGCTATTAAAAAAACCCTACAATGGATTTCGATGTGGTAAAAGTTGTTTGGGTTCGATAAGGTCTAGGGGCTGACCACTATCCGTAATCGGTGTACAAGCCCGTAGCTTTGACTGTACTAAATTGATTACGTAATCGATTACAGATTTAGCACTACCAAAAGTTGTACTCGCTGTAATCAGGGTACATAATTTGAGGAAGTGGTTAGCCCCTCGGATAAGGTTCAATCATTTTCATTATTCAAATATTTTTAATGGAATTCTACTTTTGAACTTCATTTCCTCTCAACTTTTACTACGCGTGGAACATTAATTTCCAAAACGCTTCCTTTGACATACTTTTTGTAATAACGTCACCTTCGATGTAGCTTAGTTACAGGGAAAGCTTATGTACAATGGTTATTATGTCTTTAGTACCAAGAGTATATTAATTTATACTTAGAGATCATACTTGTTGAGAACGGCTACGTTGAGACATTTCGCTGCGTTAGTGGCGTAAATAGGGTCTCTCTCGTTTTAGGGCCCCTTGTGAAGTTGTGATCGAGGAAACAATTATTTTAGGTATGTCAATGAACTAGTGTTGATATAAAATTGTTCCTTAAGTGTCTCTTTTTCGGAAATATTTTGTTGAGCTCAGTGGCGTAACAATGAACTCCCCCCCCCCCCCCCAACGAAAAACGGCTCGGGGGCCCTTTTCAATAGCATCGATTTTAACCATAAACGTTTGGGGGCCCAAGTTCTCGGCACCCCCCCCCCGCGCCGCGAGGTCTCCGGGGCGCTATTTACGCCACTGATTGAGCCACCAATCACAATTTTGTATAAGTGGCGGCTGTAGTCTACTACCTCGATGGCCCAATAGATGTCATTGTCGGCAGCAAGGGGGGTCTCTATCAAGAGGATGTTTGAAAAAATTTATGTACGAGTTAAAATTGATGACGTCACCAAGATGAGCCTCCGTTGATTTTCATTACGATCTCATCTGGGTGACGTCACAATTTTACATAGCAACGCAAAAGCCGTAATATTTTGATAAAAAATCATGCGATCGAGGTAACCTTATAGTTCCTTTTTTACGAACCATGAGCCTGGCGTATTAAGTACGAACGAGGTTTAGCGACAAATTTTACTCGGTAAATTATAATAAATATCTTTTCGTTATAAAAATATAAAGATGAAATGTGAAAATTTACACCCCATAATTGTAGTACAATAATTAGTTATTAAGAATGAAGATTAGTTATTTTCGCTCGTTAATCTGAGAAATAGCAGTAGATTCTCGTCGAAAGAGGGCGATACTTTACAGTATTTTTGGAGTTAATTTCGAAATTATATTATTATTATCGATACATTTTTAATTATTTTTTAATGGATTTTTAATATATTTTTTAAAATATTATTAGTTCATTGAATTTTAATAAATTTTTAAAATATTATTAGTTCATTGATTTTTAATGCATTTTTAAAATATTATTAGTTCATTGATTTTTAATAAATTTTTAAAATATTATTAATTCATTTATTTTTTAAATATTATTAGTGCATTGATTTTTAATATAGCCTATTATTAGTTCATGGATTTTTAATATAGCCTATTATTAATTCATTGATTTTTAATATATTATTAATTCATTAATTTTTAATATTTTTTTAAAATATTATTAGTTCATTGATTTTTAATAATTTTTTAAAATATTATTAGTTCATTGAATTTTAAAATATTATTAGTTCATTGATTTTTTATATATTTTTAGTTCATTGATTTTTAATATATTATTATTTCATTGTTTTTTAAAATATTATTAGTTCATTGATTTTTAATAATTTTTTTAAATATTATTAGTTCATTGATTTTTAATAATTTTTTAAAATATTATTAGTTCATTGATTTTTAATAATTGTTTAAAATATTATTAGTTCATTGAATTTTAAAATATTATTAGTTCATTGATTTTTGATATATTTTTAGTTTATTGATTTTTGATATATTAAAAATTTATTAAAAATCAATAAACTAATAATGTATTATTAGTTCATTGATTTCAATCGAAAAGATGTCTTTGTGAGTCACTAGATGCCTGGTCGCAAAAATAGAAACACCCGTTATTCATTTTTGCTAAAAATTACCAATATTCTACGGTTGACGCAACCTGTTATTTCCAAATATTACCAGAAGTATATAATATATATTTTACGAGAGAAGTATATCTCCAGTAAAATTAAACATGTACCTTCGTAGGCTCGACGCGGAAGAATACACCGTATCACGACTGAACGTCCACCGACTAGAAATAGAAAAATATTTACTGTTTTAAAAAAATATTTTACCCAGTGTAGCAGTTATAGAAAGTTAGTATTTAATGTATTTCGTGAAAGCCTTTTTTTTTCTTCCGTAAAATCTTTTGAAAAATGAGCGGGAACCTCTATCAAATTTAGCAGTATCGATACTTCTTTATTAAGATGTATATTATATACTTTTGGTATTATAAAATTGTTGTGAAAATTGAAAGCCAGACACGATTTCCGAGTTCCATCACGACACCTGGCCAAAATATTGGGTTAAAACCAAAAAAGACCTTGATCAGAAATTGTAGCACAGACAGATTTATATTTGATTGAATGGCTTAAAATCTACCCGCACTGTCTCCTATTTTCTCGGTGCATATCCTTATAGCACCTTCTATAGAAATTAATTCCGTTTTTAAAAGTGCGCGTGACTTAATTTATAGCATCACGGACGTCACAGATGCTAGCTAATTTGGCGGGCTCGAATGTAAATCAGATTTTATGTACTCATTTCGACTACAGCAGCGCCAACCGTGAAATAATTATTCCCTGGTAGAAATGTTTCTTTCATACAGATGGGGTAAAGATAGTTTCATCCACTGGTATTTAAAACCATGATAGGATAATCAGAGCCCTCTATTTCTTGATGTTTAGTATGTTTTCATCCTACAACGCGACATAACTTGTCCTGGAAATTGGGCTTTTAAATTTCTAGGGTGTAGCCAAACGTTGCCATACGTAATCATGATCTAGCCAATTTGGCGGTTTGAGTAAAATATATTTTGTTGGGCTTCTTCTACGTCATACATTCAAGATTTCGTGTTTTCGAGTCAATTAAAAGCGGGAGTTTTCTATTTGGAATAACTTATAAAATAATTAATATTTTAATATGGAATTTTGACAGTGTTGACAACAATAAATCATCTAAAAAAATATTAAATTTTAATTTTTGGGTGCAGGTAGACTTTAAAATACTCGTTTATTTCCAATAATACTGTTTTATGGATGACGTTGGCTCACAGCTATAATTTTTATCGCACATGCGCCATAGTATTTTTGGTTTTGGTTTAAGATTTTTGACTATTTAACGTTAAAACCACTATTCATCTAAATTTAAATTTACCGATAATTTTGAGGCGTTAATTTTGACCTCTCCGAGGGGACTATGTACGCAGTTTCTTTGATTCTAAAGTGTGGCAAAACTGTCGTGGCGGTGAGCGTTAACGGATGTTAATTGCGTTTTGGGTTTTTTGGTATTTTGTTCGTCAATGCTCACTGCCGCGACAGACGAGACTTAGTAGTCATTTTCGTTATTTTGCTATTGTAATGTTAACGTATATTGTGCGTTTGTGACGTGTTGTGTTTTTGTGATGTTTGTGTTTCGTATGTATTCTACTTTCCAACGTCTATGTATTGACTTTTCGAACGAACCGAATGCTGAGGGTTACGATAAACGTCTCAACGTCCATAAGGAAGGGTTTCTACCAAATGTTCACGGTATAAGTCCTATTATCAATTTGCGATTTATTGTCGCCGGCCGGGATCGAACCCGGGTCTGTTGCGCGAAGATATTTACTCTAACACCTCAGCCACCGACGCTTGGTGAGCTTCGGTGTTTTTCAAAAACAGCTCTGGCGAATGTTTTTATGCTGTTATAAAGTTATTAGCGTCAATTTATTTTACAACATTTTATACATTGTTAAAATATATTAAACTTACAATTAATTAAATATTTTATCTTAATTTTAATCTAAATTATGAACGCGTCAAAAAATCGAACTCGGGTCCTTCGGGTAGGAAACGGACATCCTACCGTTGAGCCATTGACTCTCAAGTGATTATAATGAAAATACAACATGTCATAGGCAAACTTTTGAAGGAAAAATAGCGATTAAAACAAGTTGGCAAGCCAAAATATACCTCTCCTCGGAAGAATGGTCCCTAGCGGTATTAATTTCTCGACACGACCCCCAAAGATATCTCCGCAATTCAGAGTTATTTACGAAAAACGTATTCTCGGTTCAAACCCTGCCCGGAATAAAATTTTAATTTTAATTTAAATAATTGAGACGAAACAATCGAGTTTAATTTATTCAGAATATTATAAATTAAGTAGTTACAACAGCGAGTTAGACTTACTAAAATAATGCACAATTGAATTTAACCCTTTTTACAGTACATGTTTATCAGTTGAATATAATACTAAGCAAATTTTAATGAAAGAAATATCTACAGATGGTATTTGTATTTTTCTCGCTTACGAAATACTTGCCGCATCTTTAACGCTCATTTTATTTCAACGCTCGTAGACTTCCAGTTGACGTTGTGACACATACCGCATGAAAAAGACCAATGCCGTCCAATTTCCAATATCATATAATGACTCGCACACCCAGGAAATCATTGACTGCGTTAGAAATCGTAGATATCCAAATATCCACACCAAATATATTTACAAGAAGCAAAAACCTTACCATCAACAAAGCACAGAGAGCCACTTGACTAACCGCCAGCTCTTAAAGCAATTAACGTTAAATTATCTCCTTTGAATTAACACAACTATATATAGGTCGTTAAGAATACCCGTAAATAAATAACAAAAAAACTAACAAAGTGGACCACCCACAGGGTCTACCCTTTAACCCTCTTATCTCGGCTGACTGCGCTAAAACAAGATTTTACCTTTAAAAAAACCAGATTAGGCCTTCATAAATTCATTAATAAACAAGTTGGCAAGCCAAAATATACCTCTCCTCGGAAGTATGGTCCCTAGTGGTATTAATTTCTCGATACGACCCCAAAGATATCTCCGCAATTCAGAGTTATTTACGAAAAACGTATTCTCGGTTCAAACCCTGCCCGGTATAAAATTTTAATTTTAATTTAAATAATTGAGACGAAACAATCGAGTTTAATTTATTCAGAATATTATAAATTAAGTAGTTACAACAGCGAGTTAGACTTACTAAAACAATGCACAATTGAATTTAACCCTTTTTACAGTACATGTTTATCAGTTGAATATAATACTAAGCAAATTTTAATGAAAGAAACATCTACAGATGGTATTTGTATTTTTCTCGCTTACGAAATACTTGCCGCATCTTTAACGCTCATTTTATTTCAACTTCCAGTTGACGTTGTGACACATACCGCATGAAAAAGACCAATGCCGTCCAATTTCCAATATCATATAATGACTCGCACACCCAAGAAATCATTGACTGCGTTAGAAATCGTAGATATCCAAATATCCACACCAAATATATTTACAAGAAGCAAAAACCTTACCATCAACAAAGCACAGAGAGCCACTTGACTAACCGCCAGCTCTTAAAGCAATTAACGTTAAATTATCTCCTTTGAATTAACACAACTATATATAGGTCGTTAATAATGCCCGTAAATAAATAACAAAAAAAAACTAACAAAGTGGACCACCCACAGGGTCTACCCTTTAACCCTCTAATCTCGGCTGACTGCGCTAAAACAAGATTTAACCTTTAAAAAAAACAGATTAGGCCTTCATAAATTCATTAATAAAAAAAACTTTATTACCTATTATGCTTACGATGCCTGTCTTAATTTCAGTGAATCTAAGCAGCTATCGGTGGTTCTGTGGGAGAGCGCTCGACTGCCAAGCCGAATGGTCTGGGTTCGAAACCTGGGTGGCGCATTTGTTTTTAATCAATAGAGAAACGCTAAATTAGAATTTCTTCGATGCAATAATTTCAATTTCAATTCTATTTCAATTAAACCAAAATTTCGTACTCTATTAAATACGCTTCCGATAAAGCTGAAGGTCTAATTTTCAATAAGGCGTATCAAGTGTCGGTGGTTCTGTGGTAGAACGTCCGCCTGTCAATCAGGAGGTCTCGGGTTCAAATCGCGCCCGATGCGATCGCAAATTGATACTAAGACGAATACCGTGTACAACTGGTGGAAACCCTGCCATTGGACGTTGAGAGGTAGCATTACACTCAGCACTCGGACCGTCCCAAAAGTCATTAAGAAGAAGTTGGAGAGAAAACGCCCATATGAACACAACAGACTCAACATGCACAACCATCAGAACACAAACCCAACAAATTCAACACTCACAACCTACGCATAAACATTACAAAAACGTAATACACCAAACCGTCACGACGGTGAGCGAAAAAACACCATCCAAACCAAACCGCAAATGCATCCGTTAACGCTCACCGTCACACCCTTTGAGAAACTGCGTACGCAGTGATTACACTTTGCACCGAAAATGCGAACGCGTTCGCAGGCGTGACAGACCCACAGACAGACACGCTGGTTTTATAACCCCTCCTAGGGGCTTTGTCCCCTCGGAGAGGTAAAAAGGCCGGTAAAAGTTGAAATCTAAATTGGCTTTTTATATTTGGATGTGGATCAAATAAAATGTTAGGCCTGGGAAAGGACTTATTTTACCTCTGTTGACCTTTGTTTAATGATCCAGATAACGATTTGTTTTATTTTCCATTTTTTGATGTGATTGTTTTTTTTTTCAGCTATTCTATTAAATTGTAAAGCGAATTTATTATTTATTATTTTTTAAACGTATTTAATTTTTCCGCGAAATAACTGATTTTTGCAGAAACATTCTATTTGGCTACTTCGTTATTTTTACCTCTCCGAGGGGACTTTGTACCCTAGGAGGGGTTATTCAACCACCGTATCTGTCTGTCTGTCTGTCTGTGGGTCTGTCTGTCAGTCCTGCGAACGCGTTCGCATTTTCGGGACAAAGGGTAATCACTGCGTACCCAGTTTGTTAGAATCAGGGAAAAGGTTTTTCCAAAAGCACCCTGTTTTTGTCATTGGGTGTAGTATAATTTTTTAATCGGCCGGGATTCGAACCCGAGCCCTCTTGCACGACAGGTGAGCGTTCTACCGCAGAACCACGGGTACAGTTACGCTTTGCTGAAAATTAAAAACTCTTCCGAGGAGAGGTATATTTTGGCTTGCCAACTTGTTAGTCTTAATATTAAAATTTGATTTTCAGGATCAGACAAGTACGTGTATCTCCAAGTCACGTGGTGAAGCGTTTATCAGCGTTGCCAGGTCCTTAAAATAAAATTATCGTTCCATGGATAAAAAATTATAGATTTCAGAAAACAATTATCATACGCCTGAAAATTTGTTGTAAATTTTAATTTTGTGGAAATATTCAACTTAGTCAAAGTAATGGTTATGATAAATAATTTTTTTTTAAAAGTTCTTAACTTTTAAAAAATTTTGACTAAAACCAAAAAAAATATATTAAAAGCTGCAGCTTTAACAGGGTTTCTGCCAAAAATAATTATCGTACGTTATCGTAACTCAGACTGAATTATCGAAAATAGCGTACTACATCGTACGATGTTTACTGAGGGAAGAAAACATGACTAAGTTTATTATTAACGTAATGTAATTTTGATTAACCTTTGCCATGGAAAATTTCGCTGGAGGACAGCTTAATTGTCTTGGAATAACTCATGGTTTATCAAACATGAACAATAATCCTTCATCGCTAATACAAGGAAGGCGGAAAAGAAAACAATAAAAGAGAATGGGTACGGGTGAACCGAAATTAAAACCACTTCAGCCGCGTGTTAGATTTTCAAAGCGGGGAACTTCTCATTACGCGTAGGCGCAGGTACGCTCTGCTCCGTACGGGTTCTAGTTTATAAAACGTTCAGCTTGTACTTCGTGACTTCATTTTACAAGCAGCGCATTTACGGTGCTGATTCACTTTAATACCGGCTGTAAAAATGGTCAACATTCGAGGAAAGATAGCTCTGATCACGGGCGCCGGATCGGGCATCGGACAGGCCACGGCCATTTTCTTCGCTTCCAAGGGCTGTTTCCTGGCTCTAAACGGCCGGACGATGGAAACTCTGGAACGAACGCGACAAAAATGCGTCGAACAACGATTACCGGAAGATAAAGTCTTAATCGTGGCCGGAGACATCACCAAGAACGAAGACGTTGCCATGATCGTGGATAAAACGGTGGACTATTTCGGGAAACTGGACATTCTGGTGAACAACGCGGGCCTGGCCGTGAACGCTAACATCGAAGACTCCCGGAAAGAGCATTTCGAAGATTTGATGAGTACGAATTTCACCGCCGCGTTTCAACTGATTCAAATGTCCCTGCCGCATCTGAAGAAGAGCAAAGGCAACGTCGTGAACGTGTCCAGCGTGGTCAGCCTCTGCCCGACGAGGCTACTGCACGCCTACGGGGCGTCTAAGGCCGCCTTGAATTCCCTGACTAAAACGACCGCCTTGGAACTAGCGCCGCATCAAATTAGAGTCAACGCCGTGTGTCCAGGGTACGTCTTGACGGATATTTTCGAGAAAAGTGGCATCACGGGCGAAAAGCTAGAGAGATTCAAGCAGAGTTTGAACAAGCGTCACCCGATGGGCCGTATCGGCGATGCTCTGGAAATCGCCAAACCCATCGCTTTTTTGTGCTCCGATGACGCGTCTTTCGTCACGGGGACCATCCTCGTGGTGGACGGCGGCTACTGTCTTACGAACTAGGACGAAATATATCATCGCGATTCTCCGTGATCAGGAAATTACATACGTATTCCCTCGGAATGCATAACGTTCTATGAAATGGGCGTGGTTTAACTAGAAAGTTTTCATTTCTGCCACGAATATTGAACCCTTTTACATACAACATTAATCACTTAAGTCAGGAATCCATACCTCTACTTGGAATGCTTATCCTGCCATATCGTGTATGGTAAGATCACTCTGACGGCTTTGGCCCCGCCTACGAGAGAAAAAATCCCCTCTGCGCGCGTTCACCTCTCACGTCGTTGTTTGTTAAGTTAACATAGTGACGTCAAAAAAACCCGTCAGCCACATCGAGACGAAAATCTGCCACGATAAGCATTCCTAGTAGAGGTATGGATTCCTGGTATTCCTCTGGTTTGCTCAACATCGGAATGTTTCATTCCAAGAAACTTCAGACAGTTTCAACATAACATAAAACAGTGTTAGAAACATCTCAAGGAATTTTTTGATAATATGTCGGGAAATATATTTCGTTGGCCGGAAGATAAAGAAGGCTTAAAGGGACAGTCTGAGCAGATACCAGATTTACCAAAGTAGAGGTATGGATTCCTGCTTAAGTCAGTCAGGAGTAAAGCGCGAGTCTCCGAAACGTTTCCCGGATGGCGCGTTTAAACCAATGAAGAAAATCGGTTGGATAATTTTCGTACAATTGTAAAGAAGAGTGTTAAAATTTTTCGAAGTAAATTTGACGCTAAGCCTTGGCAATGAAAAGAGCCAATGCAATTCGATATTCATGGTAGAAATGAATACATTAATGGTTAGACGTAGCGCGTTTTTTTTCTTCAAATTTATGGGCTGACCGCCGCCGCGGAAAAACTTGAGGACGCTCACTCGGAAAATAGATTGACCAGAAAATGAATTTAAAAAACCCCAGATTCGATCTCACAGTGAAGTTACTTGGCAATGTGTTATACTACTCACGAAACTAGTCTAGTTCGGTGGAAAATAACGTATTCAAATGATTAACAAAAAGTGAACGAAGTATTGTTAACCTTTATTCTAGACCAGGTCAATTGGATCAGATTTTAACGTAACACGTCGTGAGCGAAAATCTCGGCTGTAAACCTCCCCCGTTTCTGCCATCCTTAGACATTTCAAGTCTATTCTTATAAAATTTCCTGGTGTGATCAATTTGTGTTATGTTTCGTTGTTATTACTTTCCATTTAACAAAAATAAATACAAATTATTTAAATGTTTGTTGCGGGAAAATTGTAAAGTTCAATAAAATGGTGGAACGTAAATTTTTCAGAATATTTTCTTAACTGTTGACGTCAGGGGACTTGAGGAATATGCTGAGGTAATGAGGTTCGTTCCAGAAGTGAAGAATTCTCTATCGAAGTTACTTTTCTTCTAAACAACGCTCTCGTGCGTCAATCTTTGTCAGATATTTAATTCCAAGTGCATCTATAAACTGTTATTTAGGGCCAACCCGAATATTAGGTTTATCATGGGTACGCTCAATAAATGTCACCGATGAGAAAGCGAATTCTTTTGACGTCTCGCTGAACACCAGTTTCTCATCGAAGTCCTCGGCTGTAGAAATCGTTTTTACCGATAAGTTTTTTGAATGAACTGGCCTAGGCTTAGCATTACTTTCTAATAGAGTGATAATTAGCTTTTTCGGTTTACATAGAGCGCCTAAAAGTCCAACGCGAGAATCTCCTAAGCATCTGTATTTCCGTCTGCTAATCCGACGCTTTGGGCTTTTAAATAACCAAACGTCTGCTTAGCGGTCGAAAATCCAGAAATTTGTGAGCTTCTTGAGTTGACCGTTATGTGACTCTATGGGAACTGAAAAGGTTAATTAGCCGTTGTTACTTTTTTAAATGATTCTGAGAGTTTTATCAAAATATTAGTTAAAGTAACGCCAAGAAATCAAGCTTCCAAACAAACCGGATTACAGTTGAAAAGCTCTACTTTTCGCTCGCAACAGGAATCCATACCTCTACTTGGAATGCTTATCCTGGAGTATCGCGTATGGTAAGATCACCCTGACGGCTTTGGCCCCGCCTACGAGAGAAAAAATCGCCATTGAGCGCGCTCCCCTCTCACGTTGTTGTTTGTTCAGTTAACATAGCGACGACAAAAAAACCGTCAGCTACATCGAGAAGAACATCTGCCGTGATAAGCATTCCAAGTAGAAGTATGGATTCCTACTCGCAAATCTTGACGTCAGTAGAGGTCGTGCTTCGGTGGAGAAGAGAGTTTGGTATGTTTTAGTATTTCGGTGGTAGGAAACAGATTTTCCCACTTGTTCACCCGACCATCGCCAAAATTCGTAAAAACTTGCATTTAGGGTTATTTTGGCCGTAGAAGTCGATTGCTTTAGTTGCAGTCAAAAACTGCGAGGGTAATTTTTTTTGTTTTCGAGAAAAAAAAATATTTTGTATACCCCTCCTTAAGAAAATATATAGAAATTTAAAAAATATATATACAGGGTGTTAACTAAAAAACGATACAGAGCCAATTACTCAACATGTACTTTAAGTAAGAATTTTAAATTTGCAGGTTACATAGAGGGTGCAGGGGGACAAATGTCAAAGAAAATTTCAATGACCTTGAACCGGGTCTTCAAGGTCATTCAAATTTTATCTCGAGAACCATTAGGATTAGAAAATGGTCCCAATTAGAAATGTGTTCTACGTTTAATTTTAAGTCTAAGCAACTTTGACCCTATCTAATTTGACCAATGGGAAGCTGAGAAATGTTAGACCAAAAACTATAAGGTCGTGTGTGGTATTCTAATCTTAAATTTCTATATATTTTTTAAGGAGGGTATACAAAATAATTTGTTTTCTCGAAAACAAAAAATATTACCCTCGCAGTTTTTTGACTGCAACTAAAGCGCGTATAGGGAATGCGGAAAAAAATTAAATTTTGAAAATTAAAAATGAGCTATTTTCAGGGTCAAAGGTCAACTATTTAAAACTTGATTTATTGTATTTTATCTTATATATAGCATGAACCTTAGTGCTTATTTACATTGCGCTCTTCAATTCCTTTAAAATGAGCCCTCGTTAGAATTTTTGGGTTAAGTAGAAGCTGAGATAAAAAATGGTTAATGGTAGGGTTCAAGGTCATTTTCAAAAATGTGACTACTCCGTATCTCAGCAACCGCTAAACCAATCTTCCTGAAAATTTCAGAATCGACTTCCACGGCCAAAGGAACCCGAAACACAAGTTTTCACGAAATTTGGCGATGGTCGGGTGAACAAGTGGGAAAATCTGTCCTGGAATGACCCACTAGGTTAGTTTCAGCTAGTGTTCGTAGGGGGTCGGGGTTAAAAAATACTTTGTACAGGGGCGGCTCCAGAGGGGGGGCATCAAAAATAGTTGATATTTACGATGAGTATCATTTTAATATACGTGTAAGAAATCAATACAGCTTACTGTTTACATGCCGTCACGGTCTTTTACATACAAGAGATACTGCAGCTACAGAAGAGCTACGTAACGTATATCTGCGGAGATAAATTTGCCAGAGCTTTAACCGCGGAAGTTCGACCGTCACCTATATGCTAAAGTTCTTGCAGCTGCAGGCCGAGTCACTGACTCACTTCTGGAACATATGACAGCAATTACGTGCTGCTCCGCACAGTACGTTTCTACGTAACTGTAGAAGTGAGCTGACGTGAGCTGACGGATCTGTTGGCTAGGATCGCGGGAGAGAACGTCACCTTTCATTTGTACCAAAATTTCGAATATTCACTGAAAGAAAAATGTTCCGTAAAAGTTACAGAAAGTTTCTGGCAACCACTGATGCCAGAAAACCTCTGCATATCTAACAAAAAATCTGTCTGTCTAGTATACCGAACCTTTCTGTAAAATTTACATATTTATCAATATTTCAAAAAGCAGACAACATTTCTGTAAATTCTACAGTTGTCATCATCTGTGGTTCTATTATGCATTTTTTACAGAAATAATTTTAAAATTTACCAGTTTCGTTATCCATTGAAAACCTGGAATTTAAGCAGAAACAACTGTTCATTTTACTGGTTTTCACTGAGAGAATAAACACTCGAAATAACATAAATTTTCTGGCAGCACATGATGCTTGAAAATTTCAGAAATATTTACAGGTAGAATTTTAGAAATTACTGTAATGAACCGATATATCGTTTTTCTGTTACCTTTACTGTGTGTTTCAAGGTTTCAAACAAGTGTAAAATTTACTGTTTTTCATGGTTTTAGATTTCTATATTGTACTGCTTTTTGTGCCATGGACTAATTAGTCCATGTTTGTGCTTCTGTTATTTGTTGTTACAGAAAAACTTGCAATTTTTACTGTTACCAAAGTCGAAATTACTGCCAGTAATGAAGATACAGGCCGGAAGGCAGGCAAGGCTGCCAGATTTCAATAGATCGAAAACGGCCAACTCTCTCAAATGTTTTCGTTTTGAAAACGAAAATTTTGCGGCGTAGCTATCGACTAAGACTATTACTAATAGTCCCTAGGCTCAGAGGCGGGCTTACACAAGATACACTATCTAATCTTAAATCGTAAAATTGGGGTATTTTTATAATTTTTCTATTCTTAATAAATACCAAGAATTTTCCATCCCCGACCCCGACCCCGACTGGTTTTTCGCGGGGTTAGACCCACCCCGACCCCGACCCCGACTTTATTTTGACCCCGTACGAACACTAGCGTACATCGAAAAATCAAACAATCGAATGTGTAAGTTCAATTTTAAGTAGTGGTAATATGTTAGGCTTTATCCGGTATTTTAGTCAAATCATAAACTAAATGCTTAAGCGGACGTAAAATACCCGTTTACTTTTGGTCCCCAAGACTTAAATTGGCACCATCGACCGTATGTCGAAAAATTTCATTAAAATCACTTACGTCGGCATGACAGACCGCCACGGTTTTGAATTTGACAAATACTATCGATAGTTTTATATTTCGATAGCAGCCTCTTCTGCACACGCGTATTGTCATATTTGACGGATCATGATTTTTTTGTAATTTTTGATTTTCACAAAATATCCTCCCAGATCTCGGTTCACAGTGGTGGATACATGCGAGGGTTCAGGTAACGCAACTGTTATCTTAGACCCTAGGGAAGCCAGATATGTTATGTAAATTATTTTTAAGCCCCGAAATATTTCTGATAAGCAATTATCAACCAAATGTTTACTACTTTCTGTTAAGTAAAACTCGTCTCAAAATAGACATAGTTTAGTCTTTTTTTGGATTTTGATAATTAAATCACACTTATGTAAGAAAATTATAGGCTTTTGCTTTTAAAGTATATGGCATCATTTACAATTTTCCTTTGTTTACTGAAAACACGATATAAATATTATGCAAGACTTAAATATGGAAATATATTTTTGTACGATATACCAACAAATTTCCAATATATGTTTTTTGTTACTTATCCAAGATTGACGACAATTAATTAAGATTAACGACAATTAATTAAGATTGACGACAATTAATTAAGATTAACGACAATTAATTAAGATTATCGACAGTTAATTAAGATTAAATAAAACTTAATTAATACATATATTTATTTACTTCATTTAATTAAGATTAACACAATGGTTTGAAAAAACCAATTTCAAAAATAAAAGGTTTAAAACTTACTTAAGCTTAATCATTTAACCTCCAACAACGACGCCATTTTGTCAAAATTGAACGTGAACACTACAGCTTCTCTTAGAAACTACGCCGGAAATCAACTTCAGTTGGTCCACATTGAACTAAAATCAGCCGTGATTTTCCTATTCCCAGTATTCTGGCGTGCTTTTTAAAGCCTGAACAGTGAGTCCCCTTAGATTCTTGGTCCATGATGTGAGCGCCACCTTGAGTACAAAAATAAGCGAGTTTCAAGATTGTTTGACGCATGCGCAATTAGGCAAGGATGGCACTTATAAAGTCATACATGAAAATGAAGGCTAGAGGTGGGAGCCTGCTAACCCAAAAATTAGAAATACCCACATGCAATATTAAAAAAAAACTTTTTAGAAAATACCCACCCGAGCCGAACTGGGTAAAACCATTAGAACTGGGTCGCCCAAATTTCTATTTTACAAGGTGGCCATTTTGAAGGTCGATATCACCATTTTCAAGGGTGAGATTTCCCAAATTATTTCAGTTTATTTTTTATTAAAATATTTTAAAGTATTTTAAAAATTAATTAATTTAAAAAACCTCAAATATTTACATAACATTGGGATTTACGCGCCCTCCACATGTGGACACTGATTGTGCAATACAATCTAACTATTACAGAACATTTTTATTTTTTTACAGATTCAGTCTTTGTGGTTTTCGAATGAGTCGGATCTCTCGTCCAGATCGGGTTCTAAGCTTTGGTGGATGTTGACCATTAAATCCAGCACAGCGATGAACTGGTGACATAGTCTCTAGATCGGAGCTATTCGTAGGAATGTGCTCAGTTGGTTTATCCATTTCTTGATTTGGACCTTGAACTGTGTTATTATCTGGACGGCTCATTTCTTTTGGCACTTCACTAACTTGGGGAATTGGAATTAAGTGAAATCGATTTCTCCTTATAATTCCTTTTGGGGTCGCGATCATATACGACCTTGGTTCGGACGTTTTTGAAGTTACAAAAAAATATATAATAATCGGCTAGGTTAATACCCAAGGCACCACCTTAGGCCTCAGTCATCGAGCGACTTTTAAAGCCATTAGTTCAGGTGGCCGGGTTACAATGCGTAGGAGGGTGGTGGCTAGCCCTTCATGCCACGTGAGCCAACAGCTCCCTACACTAACTGCCTTGCCTTCTACCCTCATATCAGTGACCCAGACATCTTCTCCTTTCTCTAGAGGTCGCAGTTCTCGAATATTGTGACGATGATCATGGTTCGTTTTCCGCGAATTCTTGAGTCGTTCTCTTCAATCTGGACCACTTCATTAAGAGTTCTGCAAGACTGTATTAAGCCCAGTTCACACTATACAATTAATTGGGCCACTTATTGTATCCAATTAATTGTAAGCAAGAAAATTGCATAGTGTGAACAGAAATAGTTGGTAACATTGTTACAATATTTCTGTTCACACTATGCAATTTTCTTGCTTACAATTAATTGCATACAATTAAGTGGCCCAATTAATTGTATAGTGTGAACTGGGCTTTAGTCAGCGGTGTTGTACGGTAGGCTAATAAAGCTTGGTATGCGTCTTCAGATTTCTTTAGTTGCTTCTTAAAGGGGCTGGAAAGTGGGGTTTTGAAATCGACTAGTGACGTAGTATCTCCAAAAAAATCCGGACCCTGCTTTATTTTCTTTTTTCCCCGCTTGAGGAATTTGGCTCTGACGGAGATGTTTTGAAAATAGTGAGGAGCGACCCGAGAGAGACTAGTGACAGGTATTCATACGCGATCTAAGATATTCGGGCCTTCGTGGACGTGGTTTTGGTTCTAGTATTTTAATATTTATTTAATAATAATGAACGAGTTTAATTCAAATAAAAAACCGGAAACGTGATGATACGAAAATATCTCTTGTTGGTGAATTAGATAAGTGGGAAAAGGCAAAAGAACGGTGGTTGAGTACTAAGGTTTATCAAAATGCTCCAGTGAAACCAAGGCCCTGAGAAATTAGCTTCGATTCATCTAGCGTTTTGTTACAAAATTCGATGAAACTCGCAAATAATGATTTAAAAATTACGAACACACTACTACCCAAAGACCCTATCGCTCAAATGAATTTTTCGTGAAACATTTGTTGTTCACTAAACTAATTCTTAATAAAGATTAATGGAATTTTAAAACTTCCTACGAGCTCAGCTAACACTAACCAAGACCACGCTGGATTTCTTCATACAAAAATCCCAACACACCGGTGCCTGTTTACGTCTTCGCGAACTTGAGAAAAAGTAGATCTACGCGCCAATTTTCGTTAATGACGTCACAGATGACGTTTTTCAAAACCCCACTTTCCAGCCCCTTTAACAACTTTCACCGCGGCTTCTACGAAACCGTTACTTTGGGGAAATATGGGGCTAGAAAACCATATTCCCTCGCAAATCTTCTAAATTCAGAAGTTTGGGTTGGATCGAACTGAGGTCCGTTGTCTCATTTGACTGTTACTGGAATACCGTGTGTCGCAAATATCGATTTCATTCAAGTGATTACTGCATCAGTTTTCAGATCATTTAAAGGACGGATTTCCAAATATCGAGAGTAGTAGTCTGTAATTACGATCTAGTTTGTCTAAATAGAATAAATCCATGGCGACGGTCTGCCAAGGACGCCCAGGAAATTCTGTAGTAATCAAAGACTCATTTCTGTTGATCGATTCTTTAATGCAAGCTTTACTTTATCTTCGATAGCCCACGACAAACCAGGCCCCCAAACTGCGTATTTCACTCTAGCTTTACATTTGACGATTCCTTGATGTCCCTGATGTATTTGTTCTAGCACTGTGTAAAGTCGTCACGATTAGCATGAGCTGAAATTTCATCTTCTAGCACTCCGTCAAGTAAGGGACTGCGTGATAAGGAATCTGAACTGATCAGAAACTCACCATTGGAGCCAGTTCGATCGCTAGCTACCAGAAATATATTAACACCCATAGAAAGCAGGGCACCACCAGATACTAACTCATCTAGTTGCGCTATACATCATGGTCTGAGTACTTCAAGAAGTCATATATCTTTGGACAAGGCCACAGAACAAAGAAGGTCAAGTAGAACCAGAAAACAACCAAAAATTGTTATTTAAAAAAAAAGGAAGATGAACTGATATTCTTACGTCAGGACCTGTTTATAAATTTTAGTTCAAACAAAACCCCCTGGGGATCACTCCGTATTTTCATTATCTTGTATAAAAACTCTTCGTCTGCAAAATAGCGGACCAGTCATGGACGCCTCTCTGCTGATGCTTACTTAAACGGGCTCCAAAGTTCGGTGGCAAAAAAAAAGAAAATTGAGCATGCCTTTCATTCCCCCCAACCCCTCACTCGGCACCGTAAATTTCGCACTTTACTGACTTTACACACATTTTGCCACCGAACTTTGGAGCCCCTTTAATAAACCTTTTTACGTTATGCTTACTCTCTCGCATTATTAATAAGTTAATAACAATACAGTATCTGCCGCGTAAAGATCTCGTCCAGGAACAAACGATATAAAATAGTCGTATCTCATCATTCGCAATCTTATTCGTTGCAGGCGTGGGGATAAGTCGTCCAATTGCTTTGTTTGCAACACAGCCACTAGGGGTTTATGGTCTGTTTCTAGCCCATGCCAAAGCTGTGGCTTCTTTCTCGATTTGCGCATAGCGGATAGTCCGTAAAATGCATAGGCGGCATAGTTGGCATAGTTCCGGCATAGGTCGATTTCCTACCGTGACCATTGCTACTATAGCAAGTAAACCAAAGAGCGGAATCATTATTTATAAGGCATTGTTGTTTTGTATCAGGCATAGCTCTTTTTGCAGCTCTCTGGCATAGCTCCCTAAAATCGACCGACGTGACATCGGCCCACGAGAAACGTGGCGGTTTGGATTCGCCGGACTTAGCGCGCGATTCCGAGGGGGGATCGAAGTCTTCGCCGAGTAATGTCACCTGACGGTGACGCGCACTCACTTCGCTCGAGCGCCGGGGGCGCATGGCGCCCCCCAACCCCATACTAAAAAATGCTATGGGCCATCTATAACGCAATCTAGAGGACAGCACCAAGCCTTACGCACCAGGTATAGTCAGGCGTGTAATTTAGTGATTCAGCTCCTTGGTTTACTTGCTATAGTAGCAACGTTTACAATAGGAAATCGACCTATGCCGGAACTATGCCAACTATGCCACCAATTCATTTTAGGGAGTAGGCGCATAGCTCTTTTCGGCTTCCGATAATGTTTTACACGCGTAGGCTACGACTCGTTGACTCGTCGTTGATCATCTTCATGGACTTGACTTACAACTGCCCCGATCCCAAAAGACGATGAATCGGCAGAGATAACCGTGCGCAACTTGGGGTCATATACTCAGGGCCGGATTAACCAATAGGTCGAATAGGCCTGGGCCTAGGGCACCAAGCCTACAAGGGGCACCAAGTGGGTTCGAAAAATATAAAAGTACAAAACTTAAATCATTTGATTTTCACTAAATATTTTCCGGAGTAATTTTAGTAAATGCGTCAACCCCTATGAACCAAAAACGTTTGATTGTCACATTCTCGGACGGACTGCCGTCTAGCCCCTGACGACATACTAAATCTGGCAGCAAAATGAATTTCCCTTCCATTTCTAAATTATAAATTGAGGAAGCGCCTAGCTCGCTTCGATCGCTATTGAAAGGGGGCACCAAAGTCTTAATCCGGCCGTGCATATACTGCTAAGACTGGGTGACTTGTTAAAATAGTCTTTATTTTGAGAAACGCGCATTGAACTATATTATCGACAACCTAATATTTATTTTTTGAAAAAACCTACTGGAAAAAAGTTAATAAGCAAAAAACTCGCTAGTTGCCGAGGACGGGTGCATCTTCGTTTGTGTGTGTTTTTCAAATTAAATTTTTCTAAGTTGCACCGCATCTCCGCAGTTTTACAAATAAAAAATGGATAATCACGTGTAGCTCGGGTGGTAAAGGTGGTAAAGTTATGAACTTTTTCCCAGTAGGTTTTTTTGAAAATAAAAATTAGGTAGTCGAGATTATAGTTCAAGGAACCTGTATTTCAATTTTCATAGCTGTATACTAATTCCGAACAATTCGGGTGTTTTTTGTAACCATGCGCTCTGACTATAATAGACCTTTCTATAAAGTCATTACGCTTGCCGAACTTGTTTTAAGGTATCGCTTTCGTCACGAGATACGTAGGAGTTCAATTCAGTTTTGAAGGTCAGATCTTCATAAAAAGGGTGACTCGTCGAATTTTTATAGTGAAACGTCACTTATACGTCACGAGTGACGTGCCCGGTAATGTTACTTTATATAAAGGCATATTCCCTTCTTCAACTGTAACGGAGGCACATTAACACCGTTCTTGTTTTCAGGTGTCCCCTTGAATTATTTATTAGGTTTTGAAACAATAACCATTGTGCGCAAAAATCAGTTGGTGTGATTACTCCGTCATCTACTCCTCTTTCGTTTGTTGCATTAACGGAAGAGGTATTCTCCTCGGCGCACTTAGTGCAGAAGGTTTTGCACTCGAATCTAGCTTGATGGTGTATGGCTCCTTTACGTTTCCTAGACCGTTTAATAGGTGTGGAAATTCTTTCACAGTAGGATCTATTTCCTTGTTATCAGCCTCCAATCGATCGATACGCGCTATATGATACGTAGTTTTTTAGTTTTTTGCATGCTTCTAACCATAACAGTGACGTTTCCAAGTTGTGTTAGTGCAGTATTTCTCAAAATGTCCCTTCAAATTACAATTGTGGCAAATGGCTTTAACAGCTGGGCACTGCTCTCTTGGATGAGATTTCATGTTCCCTCTATGCAGTGAAGACTTTTGCTGCTGTGGCGTGGTTTGAAATTTAGTACGCGATAGTCCCTTCACTCTTTGACTAGCTTGAATTTGAGGCTTACGACTAGGTTTGTCAGTACGAACTCTGTCTAGATTTTGCTTACTTTTCTCTGGGTACAACTACTGTTGCTGTAATTTGACTTGCTAACTTTGCCTCGTCTTTGTTATAGCTGTTTCCAAAGTAAGAGCGCTGTCAAGTTGTAAACGTTCAGACAGGACTTTATCCCTTATTCCGACTACAAGTCTATCACAAATTAGCATGTCTCCAAATTCACAGTGCTCTGATAACGCAAATAAGGCTGTGATAGAAACTTCCACGCTCTCACCTTCAAGCTGGTAACGATTATTAAACTTGGCTCGTTCATACGTGCGATTTCGTCTCACTACGTAATGGCCCTCGAACCGATCCTTAACGATCTGGTATTTATCTTTATCCACACTCGGAAGTTGAAAAGATTCAAATATGTCGTCTGCGTGAGGACCCATAAAATATATTTTCAGCATTTCGACTAAGTCCAAAAGCATGTCGAAATCTTTCAAATCTACGAATCCACTTCGGCCAGTCTCCCGCATTTTGAAGTGCTGCTGGAGCGGTTATTTGAAAAGTAGGAGCTGTATAACGCACCCCTGCAGAGTCTGAAAGAGCATCGTCTTCATCTGCGCTATGGTGGGACATTGCAACTTTCTAGACGGTCCCCGCGCTATTCTCTTCCGACAGTTGAAGGTAAGCCTTGGTCTCGGAAAAAAAATCCACCAAAACGTTCGACGAGACCATAGATATAAGAAATGTATATAAAGGTCTAGATAAAATATTTCAAAGGGAGTTAATACGGAGGTGACAGCTAGCAGAAACGCGTAATTTCTGGAGGCTATCCTTATAAGACGCTATCTATCGGTAAGAAAGCTCGTGCTATCGTCGCGAGAGCCATTGTCTCCTGCTTAAAAATTATACTAAAAGTCAGCAACAGATGGTGTCTAAAGACTACGGCCTGCGGAAAGGTCAAGCACTTAGTACTAAAATGCTAAGAGAGCTCGCGCTCTTGGTCACGTGCCTTCCTCGGTGTCTGCTAGGTGTCAATTCCGTATTTTATGTTAGGCTTAGACGACCCGAAATTTATCTAGACCTTTATATACATTTCTTATATCTATGGACGAGACACAAAACTAAGTTTATTACCACCTTACCTTAATTACTAGGATTAAAACTCATAATTAACAAATAATTATATAGTTTAATAGAACATAGAAGTTACATTCACATCGTGCAACTCGCACGATGTCCAGACTAAAACCCCTTTCGTACCGCTACCTGCCCCGGCGTAATACATATTTTAATCACTATAGGCGCCACCATAAGCCTATCATAAGGTCCCCATAAGCAAAGGTCTACCATAGGGGCCCATGTTAACTGCGTTGTCCTGGAGATAAGAAAATTAACGTAGTAGCGCCATCTTCGTTTTCCAAATTTCTACATCTAAAATATTCTCTTACTTGGGAGAGCAGCCACGCTCGGATTGATAAATGCCACACAAAACGCGTCTAATGTAAAAAAATAATAGCTTCAGAAACAACTCTTATTTCTAACAGCCAGTTTTAGGTTCTGATGAATCATTTGGCAACGATATGTGTTAATTTTAAGTTTGAAAACGATAAAATTGTGAATAAGCCGGGGATACGGTGCTAAGGGCTCGCGCCGGAGATTTATCCCGCGTGGTTCTAAGTTTAAAAACGTTCGCGCACGGCTTCTGCGCATTCATCATGCAACGCGCGAAGTTCATTTGGGGAAATGACTAGTTGAGAACATAACCACTAGGAGGTGCAGAGTTTGAATACTTACCTCTTAATAACGGGTATGTGATCGTCAAAAATTTGGCTTAGACATTTGCTTATGGGGACCTTATGATAGGCTTATGGCGCCACCTATGAGCTAGAAACTAAATCATATTCGAACTATAAAACAGTACTGCTTTTTAAGCGCTTAACGTGGTGAAGGCATCTTTTTGAACAGGCTATTTTCAGCAGAAACAAGAAACACAAAACCGTAATCGCCAAAATCGATAAATATTCACCCAGTTCTAAACGCCTATAACCCGGTTGAGGTGTCGTGGTTTCCGAACTTAATGGTCTCAGCGAAACTGCTGGACTACGGTCTTTGGCCGAAAGGGTACTTGAGGACTTTTGGATGACCACTTTCTCTTTCGTGGCTGCAATCTGATCGTTTTTTATTAAGTTCCCGAAAGATCCGATTAGTTTCGAGCCTTCGTACAACAATTCGGAAAGCTCGTGGGTCTTTTCACCTTTGGACAACTTGCGAAGTTCGTCTCCGATATACCGCAAATTGATTTGAGAAATATCCCCTCCGTTCAGTGCATCTTCCATGCCGCTCTTGGCGAGAAACGAATGAGCTTTCAAAGCCGCGTTCGATAACGAAGCACTTGGAGAATTTAGCATGGACATCAGCGCTTCGTTTGGATTCGTTTTCGCCTTCGTTAACGACGCACTCTGAGATTTCTGCATGTACTTCAGCGCATCATTTCGATTCGTTTTCGCGCTAGTTCGAGTCGAATCGTTTAACTTTTCGACTTTTGACTCCCTTTTTTCGACTTTCGGTTCGCTAAGTGTTTTGTCTCTAATTTTGGTTTTTACAACCAAGTTTTCATTCAAATTTCTGCCGCGTATTTCTAAATTCAAGTTGAGGAAAACTATTGAAATTAGCGTAACTTTGAAGGTCATTGACATACTGACGTCTAATTGATACGTGTGTACGGATAACGTACGAAGACAGACTGCTCGTATAGTATGAGAACTGTTTTTATGAACGTGCATTCTTCATTGACACCAGGGCTTCACCTAGAAGCAGCTGTTCCAGTTGGAGAGCCTGTTATTACGGTTGACGAGAGTACCCCTACTGTTAATAACAAGCCTATGATCAGAGATACATAATACACCTCTTTCGAGAGAAGTATAAATGAAGCATCATCTTAACGGGCTTCAGGGAAATTTCCAGACGCGAAATCTCCGCCTAACTATTAAAATCCGATGGGGCATTTAATTTTTTATAAGCCACATTTTCTATGTCAAGTGATTTATTTAGTTATTGACCATTAAACCAAATAACGAGGGGCTAACCACTTCCTAAAATTCTGTACACCGATTACGGGAGTACAAAAATGAGTACAGCCTTTGATAGTGCTAAATCTGTTATCAGTTATACGTAATCATTTTAGTACAGTCAAAGCTACAGGCTTGTACACCGATTACGGCAAGTGATCACCCCCTCACCAAATAAGCACGTTCTTGTTCTTGAGCTTCAATGGACTTTGCAATAGGGACTTGGCAGTGCTTCGTCACAGTTTTTTTTAAATAGTTTTTATCGTGGAGAGAAAAATAATACCACGATGGCGGCCATGGCCAAAGCTACGGAGTGCCAAATCTCTATTAGAAAACGTAGGAGGACACTTTTAAAATGAAAATAAAATGGAAGAACTTTACTTTAAAAAAGCAAATGTGATAATTAGGACGATATCGACCTTGAAAATAGTGATTTCAACCTTCAAAATAAGTATCTTTCTAATTGAAAATTTGGACACCATTATTTACGAGTGTTACTTTATGATGTGACGTATGAAAGAATTCCTACATAGTACTGACGAACACTACGAAGGTGGAAACCGATCTCTACTGTTCGAAAGGAGATAGACACTTCTTTCGTTAGAGACATGTTATATACTTCTGCTACAACATATGGTAGCAGTAGCGGCGCTAAGTTTTTTCAAGGGTAGGCTAATAATTTTGTGACCCCCTGTCATCCGTGGCGTAACCGGGACAAAATCACCCCCCCCCCCCATTATTCGGCACCCGAATAATATTATTTGGTGAAGTTCGCACTACTCGAAGTACGTACTAGAACCTTGGTGTAACGTCAAAGGCTATATATAAATAGACTGGCGTGTTCAATTACTCAACTTGCATACAATAGCAGACGCTGGTCAAACTTTTCCCCGCGCTTCAGCAGTGCTACTAGTGGCGCCTCTAACGGCTGGTCAAAGGCTTATCCCGTGTTTCGAAAGTGTTAACTGGTTTATAGTATGGAGACTCCTGTCTAGTAAGCGAAGCGTATATATAGTCTTTGGTGTAACGCAATCCCAATTGCAAAGACTTAAGCGAGCTATATGTATTAAAAGTACTTTTTCTTGAACTGAGAGCAAATTTAAAAAATAGCACTAAAGAAATAGCATTTAGTAAAGATTTCAAGTTTGTTTTAAACGCTATTTCTGGTATATTTGAAGACATTTACCTTGCAAAATACGTTTATTCCCAAAACTCCGACCTCAAATTTCTCAATACGTTCTACGCTCTTGAGAACACAGCCAACTGGCGCAGTCACTAGATGTCAGGGCAATCTCGTGAGAGTCAGTTTGCCCCACTGAAGTTTCCTATCTATATACGAAGTTATTTTATCTATGGTCTAGAACCCGAACATGATGGGAAAAATAATACCCCGACGAATTCAGCAAGGAGGTTAACCTCCTTGAATTCAGCAAGGTTTAGTTCTCAGAGCCCACTGTATTTAAATATGTCCAAGGACGATAATATACTCTCAGTTCGGGTGCAAGTCGTAGCTTACGCGATTATGTGTCCAAAACGTTCGATCATAAAGTTGGCATTAAAGCAATAAGGAGTAACATTCTTATGATTATGACTCAACCCGGCCACCTGAATTTATGGCTTTAAAAGTCGCTTGATTATTACAGTGTTTTACCCTTCTACCGGTGATAAAATCTAATTTCAAAATCACGAAAATGTTTTATTTTTTCATAAATTTACAAAATAATAATAATAAATAAATAAATAAATTTTTACGTTGTGAAAAAAAATATTGTCAGATACAAATTCTTAATCAATGGCCCTATAAAACTTATAAATGATGAACACTACACTTCAGCTACAGAAGACACTCCTTGAAAAGCTACTAGTGTATCTCTCTTTGTTGGCAGAATGACAACCAGATAACGTTTATAGATAGTTGGCAGTATGACGAAGATAATACGTCACCTATGCTTTTTCCAATTGAAAAAAATCAATTTGACTCATCGCCATATCACGTATCATTCGGTACCAACAATTTCTAAAACCTAACAGCGAGTCACTGTCAGTAAAAATCTTATTTTCAATAGGCAATGTTATACTTTTGAAATTAAAAGTTTTGTTTTGATTATTGTGTAGTTGAATTTAGACAACGGACATACAAAGGCTGGCCGTTGGGGATCGCAAAGGTGTTAAGAAATAATTTAGCCCAGGGCCTCAAAAGGTCTTAAGACGGGCCAGCACTCTACCACGTTCCGTCATAAAATGATTCAAGAGAAGGGACTGAAGGGGATCTTTTAACTTACAAGGAGACTACCCGAGGTGGTTATCACCGATTTTGTTGAAACTCGGGGGTTAGGTAGTATGAAAATTTGCAAAGGCAAAAGTTGCAATGGGCTTTAGCTTTCCTATGGCAACCCAAAATGTTTTTGACCTCTCCATTTAAAAAAGCATGGGATTTTCTAGGTTACCCAAATTTTGTTAAAATTTAACCAAAATTTATCAATTTTAACCAAAATCATTGATCAATTTTACCCAAAATAGGTCAAATTAATCTTTTTGGGTATGTTTTGAAAATAAAATTTTTTCAAATTTTTTAAGTAAGTAAGTACCCTGTGAAACTGAGAAAATCCCATGCTTTTTTAAATGGAGAGGTCAAAAACATTTTGGGTTGCCATAGTAAAGCTAAAGCCCATTGCAACTTTTCCCTTTGGCAATTTTCATACTACCATAAGGTCTACCTAACCCCCGAGTTTCAACAAAATCGGTGATAACCACCTCGGGTAGTCTCCTTGTTAGTATGTAGCAAGGCAACGCTTTTGTTTTACTTCAGCGACTCAAATCCTATGGGCGTCGTTCCTCTTCCTCAAGCTCCTGCTTTGTACTCCATCCCGCATCACCTTTGATGGGAATGTTAGCCGTACAGAGTCCCGCTGATAACGCATTCCGATCAGTCTGCCTCTGGGCATAGGCCATAGCTGTAATCGTTTGCTTCGATAGGGACCGGACCTCATTAGCGTACGTAAGGGTGGGCCCTGCCACAGAATCCGCCAGTAGAAGAACATCATCTGCAAAGAGCAAGCGAGAGATGCGAGGACCAGAGTTACCATTGATAAACGCGCCGCGATTAGAAGTCTTCAATTGGCCCGCTAATGTATAATGAATGTGATGTAAACTTAGAAAAGTAAGCTTTTTGTTCAGGATCCCACAATGAAGGGTCTTATTCTTCAGCTTATACACTTAAATACATTGGATTAATTCCAATAGGTTATCTGCTAGATATGTTCAAGATACGTTAAAAGGCGTTCTTTATCCATAATAGAAGTCACAGTTATGGGTCTGAAGGATTCCAGTTCATCTTCTGGTTTCCCCTGGCCCATGTGGATCATTCCTTTCAACTTTGGGGGATATTCCCAGGTACACGAATTTAATTGTAAATTAGAAGGAGGTAGCGATAGCTAGATGTGAAAGGGCTAAGATAAATTCAGCTTGAAGCCCATCTGTACCAACAGCTTTTCTCTTAATAGTCTCCCATTAGTAGTTACCAAATTCCACTAAATGATCATTATCACTAATGCACATACTATGAAAGCCATAAGCAACCATATCCTGAATATCCTTGGCCAAACATTCATTGATTTCGAGAGTACCCCCAACATAAGTCCTAGGAGTATCGGCGTTTGAACTAGCCAAATTACCCCCAACAAGTACAGCAGCAAGAGAGCATTCCTATCTAGGAGTAACAAACACAAGGAGAACGCAGCTAGCCTTTAAACACGCTAACGCAGTGTTGTGTACAAATTTCATTGGACGAGCCTTTATGCGGAACGTTTTACGGAAAGGGGGAAGACAATTTCCGAATTTTTCCTTTCTGACGACAGCTGACGCTAAAGAGTCTAACCAATGAAAAATGTACACAAGAAAATACACGACTTTTGACAAGTTGCATTCTCCTTGTGTGGGGTGCTGTGTTTATTGCTCCTAGATTCCTATAGAGTTTATCTCCAAGTACAAAAATGGAAAGGCGTTGACTTAAACGCGGTAAAATGGGGATGGCAACGGAAGTCAAACGGTGAGTTAAGACCAATAGTAACTGCACTTTCACCAGCACCAGATAACCTTTTAAAGCTTGCAAAGTATTGTGTAAAAGGAATTGCGAGTGCAAAAAAGTGCTGTCGGGGAAATAGCTGCGATAACGCTGGCTTAATTTCCTTAAATGGCGAAGTTGAATTGAATCATTAAAACGAGTACGTACGCTTAAAAATTCTTATAGCTGTACCAAAAACGTTTTTTAATCAAATGTTTAACTTTATTTTGTAAGTCTTATGATTTAGCGTAAATAATTAAAAAATGGCTTTATGAAATTTTAGGTTTTACTTTCGTTATCAATTTATATATATGAGTCGGGGGCCATCTTGGAAAATGGCGGTGGTAGTCGCGCGCGTTATTTTTTCATAATAGAGTAATGGCACTGTGACGTTCTAGTATTTATTTATGTATTTATTTATTTGAACAATAAACATCTGTGAAATGAGATCATATGAGTGAGAGAAGAAAAATAAAAAAATTATTTACAGACAATGCCCGATAGGGACTAGAGTATAACAGAAAAAAGGGGGGGGGGAAATATCTAATACTTATTGAAATGGTCTATTAAAGAGGTCCGAAATTTGGAATAGGTTTTAAGGGAAATAATTTCTTGGGGAAAAGAGTTCCAGTCATTTATAACGGTGTGAGCAAATGAATTAAGTCGAGTGGTAGTGAGAGCTCGGGGCTTATTTAGTTTTAAGGAATGACCTCTTGCGCGCGAACCAACAGGTACAGTGAAGAATTCATTGAAGTCAAGAACCAGGTTGTTATTAAAAATATTACGCAGCTAACTAATGTTGTTAATTTTAGGTCGAATTGCAACTGGATGTATTTTAAGAGATTTAAGGCGAGAGGGTGCGGGAAGTAATTGATATTTGGTGGTTAATTTGGAAAAGCGGTTCTGGGCCTTTTGAAGTGCCAATTGATCAGAGGCAAGGCGGGGGGTCCAGATAGGGGAACAATAGTCGTAAATTGGGAGAACCAGAGTATTGTATAGTGTGCGAATAATATGTGGGGAGCGAAAGTAGAGGTTGCGACCAAAGACTATATATACGCTTCGCTTACTAGACAGAAGTCTCCATACCAAAAACCTGTTAACACTTTCGAAACACTGGAGAAGCCTTTGACCAGCCGTTAGAGGCGCCACTAGTAGCACTCTGAAGCGCAGGGAAAATTTTGACCAGCGTCTGCTATCGTATGCAAGTGGAGCCATTGAACGCACCAGTCTATATAGCAAAGCGTATATATAGTCTTTGGTTGCGATGAACTAGTCCAGTTATCGGGCGAACACGTTTAGTGACTTTGTTGGTGTGAGAGCTAAATTTTAGGGCAGGATCAATGATGACACCGAGGTCACGCTCTGAGAGAGTAGTCTTTAGTGGTACCCCAGTGACGTAATAAGTATGGCTAAGGTTTTTGGATCCAAGATGGAGCACCGAACACTTAGAACTGTTAAAGGACAGCCCGTGTTTAGTGGCCCAGACTGTAACCGAATCAAGGTCCGCCTGCAAACGCAAACAATCGGAGAGCGACTTTAATTTGGCTGATAGTTTGGAGTCGTCCGCAAATAACAATAAGAACCCGAAGACGACTGCCTCTGGCATTGAGTTTATTAGGACATTAGGATCGCTCCTTGGGGGACACCCTTTCCAATAGGACACCAGGAGGATGCTTCGCCCTGAAGGACAACCCGTTGACGGCGGTCATGCAAGTAGTTCTCAATCCACGCTAATGCGTCCCCACGACACCTGCAGAGTGAAGAGCATCCAGAAGGCAAGAGTGAGGGATAGAGTCAAATGCCTTGGAGAAGTCCAAGTAAATGACGTCCACGGTGTAACCCTCGTCAAGCCATCTGGACCAGGTGTTAGTAGCGTGGAGCAAATTTGTCAGACAAGAGCGATTAGTTAAAAATCCGTGTCGAAAGGGCGAAAAGAAATTTGTGGAAAGAAGAAATGACCGTAGTTGTCCGTGGGCTAAGCACTAACGTCAACCATGCTCTTTCCTATAGATAAAAAATTTGCCACCAAAATGGTGCTACTACTCTATAGAGTACCTTATAAGAATGTATTTATCGTTAGATTTTTATTTTATCGATTTCCGTTGTAGATATATAATTTTTAACAATTTATAATAAACGGCGGCCATCTTGAAAAATGGCGGCGACGCAAGCGTCCTAGACTACGAGACTTTTAGTATATTTTTTGTTCGTCAAAAACTACCTATAGGCCAATATTTAGCTTGTTCCTCAAATTGCCGGGGTTCAACTCTAAAGTCACTGTACTCATTAAAAGCATATTTTCCCGATATACAACAGTCTTCGCCCCGCACGTTTTTTCTTACCAAAAATGTTGTTGTAAAAACAACCAGAACCTACGAAAGTACATAATTCAAGCTGGATTGTTTATGAATTCTTCATTCGTAAGAGATATTTTATATACTTCTGATTTCTACTTCCGATTAAATAATTTGTGATTATTCTTAATTACTTGGATGTTACAACGGCGCCAAGTTCGTAAACAGAACTACGTAATCAGGTCGATATTTTTGCTAAGATCTTTAATAAGGGCGGCGATTTTGTTTATGCACCTGGCCAAAAACACAGTAACGGTACTTCTGGTGTTTTTGTGTATTAGCGTATTTGGCAGTACATCCACGTAAAGATAATAATGTCCATTCCTTTCTATATTTTCTTTGATTAGCCTTCGGCACGTGTTAATATATAAGATCCAAATAACAACGGTTATTTTCATCGTGTTTGGTAGTGCCATCTATATCTTGTAAATAATATATGCATTTTTTAATTATCGATTTCTTATCTCTTAATTACTTGTGAAAAAAATTGTAAACAAACTAACTTTTTGGCTAGAGTCCGAACGAAATTGAATTAAGATTCGTACTTTAAGAGGTAGATGGCGCCAAAGTCGCGTCAATTTATTTCTTATTTTGTTGAAAACATTCGAAAATATATTACTACCAACATTTTAGCAAGCGGTCCATCAAAAGTATTGTTCGAAATTGGCCGTAAACTGCTCAAGGCAGGACAAAGACCAAAGTATTCGACTTTTGTTGACAACCTTGAAATTGAAAATTATGTATTGTTAAAAAGTACGGATCATACTGCTCGTTAGTGTAAATTTCGAGTTATACCATTTTTATTCCTATAAGTTTTAATTGGAATCCAATTACGAGCTAATGAGAAAAATGAGTTATCAAGATATCAATATTCATTGCCGGTTTGATGTACTTCCTACAAGGTTTCGGTAATTAAATTTAAATTTCATTCGATTACCAGTATCAAAGGCTTAACTTGGTGAGTAAAACTAAAATAATTGGAATTCCAATTCTTATTTTATTTGGTTGTTTTGGTTGGTAATTTACGAAACTTATATATTTCTTTTAAGCTCTACATTAAAATGGACGACTCAAGTCATTGTTCTTCAGAGTGTTACCACCTTAAAGCTCTAGAAGATCTCTTAAATGATAAGGAAACAAAGCTGGAAGAATTAAGAACCCAGTTGAATGACGTACAGGAGAAGTGCGAAGTCTACAAGAGGGAATGTGAACAGTTAAATTTAGAACTGCAAGCTCAAAAGATTGACCTTCGCGATCGTATGAGGCTGACGAGAGATGCCCAAAATCAGACCAATGTTATGAACGAAACTTGCAAGTGTAAATCATCATCCCTGACGGAAGCTCACACCCAAACTTTTGAGACTGATTTTAACCATGTGGATTCTGCTGGAACTTTGGATTGGCAACCTGCGGAAGGTCAAACCATTGCTGATATGGTGAAAGAAGCTGCCATAATAGCGCAAAAGTCAGACTTTGTTTACGATGAAAAGTCTAAAATGTATTATAGTTCATCAACTGGATATTATTACGACTCTAATACCCAACTATTCTACGAGCCCTATTCCAAGATTTATTATTCTTATGATGAAGAATCAAAGTCCTACAAATTTCATTCTCAAGTAGATGAAGATGGTGTGGTTATCACCGTGAAAGAAGAGGGTAAATCCCGCAAAAAGCACAAGAGCCATCGGAAGTCCAAGAAACACAGGAGAAGAGGAGATTCTTCAGATTTTGACGACAGCCCTCCTCGAAGATCCAGAAAAAAGAAAAGTCGCAGGAAATCAGCCAGTTCTGATTCCTTAGAAGATGGCGAAGTTAATAGTTCTGACGAATCAAGTGTGGTTTGTGTAAACTCTAAAAAGAAAGGCAGGAAAAAATTCGAAGTAGTTGATCTTGATGAAAATAGTTGCGACGCTGATTATTTGCCCCCTTCAATGAGACTAATAGTTCAGTCCTCAGAAGCTTTGAAATTAGGCACTTTATTACTAGTTACGTACAATGGTGGAACCGTAGGTAGAAACGAAAATTTTGAAGTTTGCATCCCAGATTCTAGCATTAGTCGAATGCATGCTAGGATAGATTACGATGCTATGAGCAAAAAGTATAAAGTGCAAGATTTAGGAAGTCAAAATGGAACACGAGTGAACGAATTGAGGCTTTCTGAGCCCAAAAATACGAGTGATCCGTATACGTTGAAACACGGCAATACCCTTAGATTTGGAGACTGTATTTTCAAAGTTCATATTCATAGCGGACATAATACTTGCGCTGATTGCGAACCTGGTTTAGTTCAAGCCGCTGTTCTGGCCTCGCAAGCTATTTCCTATCAGCAAGAAGAACCCGTCGTTATTCTGAGTAAGGATGAGAAGGAAAAAGTTCGAAAAGAACAAATGAGGCTGATGAAAAAGAAATATGGCTTAAGTAGCGCTGATTACGAGCCCTCCGTGGAAATTGTGGGCTACACTGACCGAGCCAAAGAGAGAAGAGTTACCAAAGGAAGCGATAATCCTTACGAAAAAGATGGCGAAGGAACTTCGGTGGACAAACCTATTATGGAAGATAACAAAGGATTTAAAATGCTTTCCAGTATGGGCTGGAGTCGAGGGCAAACTCTCGGCCATTCTAAATCCGCCATTTTGGAACCTATTAATCCGGGTTTTCAGTTTGATAGAGCCGGTTTGGGAGCCAGAACCAATTATATTGACTAAAGGTGTAATTGCTATAATTAAGAATTTATCGAATTTCTTCAATAAGTTCTTGCTATAATGCGTATTTTTCCCTAATTTTTTTTTGTTAACTCTAAAGATTAGAATCTGAAGAAACAAAGCCAGAAGTTAAATTTATCGCTTTAACTGTATAAGGTAACCAGTCAGTGATATAAAATTTCCGAAATGCATAATATAAATATCTTGGTTTTTGTGTATTTAATTTGCACTAATTAGGAAATTAAACTAGTTTGTGAATCCACAAAACATATGCTGCAATGGAAGCAGAGTTGCCACGGTACCTGGAAAAAGTCAGGGATTTTAAAAATAAGTCTTAAAATCAGGGAAAAGTAAGGGGATTTTAAAAATTAGTCAAAAAGTCGGGGAATTTGAATATGGTTATAAAAATTTGTCTAAAAGTCAGGAAATTTTAAAAATAAGGGAAATGTCAGGGAATTTAATTTTCAGTTGCAAATAGGAATCTTTTTATAAAATCTTGGCACAAAATAAGTCAGGGAAAATCTCTGGAGATGGTCAGGGAGTTTGATTGTGAAAAACTGTATCAACCCTGGTGAGGGATATTATTATTCTAGCCCCTTTTAAATTTTTTATCCTAGCTTCTTCTGAAACTGCTAAAGCTATTTAATACTTGATTTTATGAAGGAGAAGAAGCTTAGTGAGGAAATATTTCTATCTACGTCAAAGCTTAACTTTAACAACTATAGAAGCTCTAGATAAAGTTTAATTTTTTAGTACACGTGGCAAAAACATTTTTATGAAGCTTTTTCTCTTAACGTTTAGAGCAACATTTTATAATTTTATAAGTATCCATTTTATTTCATAAAAATAAGTAATTCTTAATTTTGATTTGATATCAAATTTTACGTGACACTCTTATGAGGTTATATCAGAAGTAAATGATCTAAATTCAACTATATGTAGAACAATGTTATGATATTTAGTTAACTCTTATTTCAAACTTTCCAATTTAATTTATTTTTGTAGAAAAACCAACCAGATATGTTTTTGCTAGAAATATCCATAAATTTGGCACTGTCTAGGCGTTCTTAAATATTGTCCTTAACTAGGTTAAGCAAAGGTAGCTAAACATGCTATCAGAAGTATATAAGATTTCTGCTAGAGATAAGTATCTACCGAAATGTATTTTGAAAAATCTTCCAGAGCCTGCGAAGTTATATTTCAAGAGTATAATTTTAGCAAGATATTATTATTAATGGTTGGATGGTAGAGTCTGGCCCAACCTAGCACTTCAACCAGAGGTCTATTGTGCTGCCCCCGCCATTTAGATAGGAGATTTATGTACGGGAATTCCTATTATAGTGATTTTCCAAAAATATGACATAAGGAAAATATGGTTTATAAATAATTGTATTAAAATTTCCTACGCTTTGGCGTTAAAATTACGTCGAATGCAGAGTTCCCAGCGATCCTATAATTTCTGTATTTTCCTATAATTTTGAAATGGTCCTACAAAATATTTCAGAGAGCCAGGACATGCAAGTTACTGTTTATATAGTGCTTGTTGAAATATTGGAAACTTTTCATCTGTATGGTATTCAACTCGTGTTTCCTTTTAACCAGGTAGCGACATTCAGTCACGTTCTGTTTACAGTAAAGTTTCTATAATTTCAACCAGTACTATATAAACAGTAACGTACAAGTCCTGGATCTCGTAAATTTTACTTCTTGGCGATTACCTTGAAGATGTTTTATTTAAGCGCCTATTGGAAATTTAGTTCTATAAGTATCCTATAATTTTGAAATTTTTATCCAATAATTCCTATAGATTTTTGAGCACTATTGACTGGGATCACTGCGAATGGACATTTTTACATGCTACATTGAGACTTCTCGCGTAATGAATACCTTATATACTTGTGGTTGGCAAAATATTAAACTCCAAAATCGATAAATTGGATATGGTCTGCCAATGATGCACCGAGAAATTACTTACAATGGGGTTATGGTCTTATGGGCAAGATTAAGAAATGTGTAAAAAAAACTAATTCCTAACATAGGTTTATAATTATGAGGGGGGGGGGGGGGAGTTGAGAAGGGGATGAACTGGTACAACACCCGTCTGGTTATTTCCTTAGTTACTAGTAGCCGGTCTAAGAAATAATATGAAAATTCGCTTTGGCAAAATTTTATGAAAGGTGGCGCTAGTAGTATAGGGTTACGCTGAGTAGACGAATTTTGGAGACGATACGACCTGCTCTGGATAATCTAAAGTTAGTGTGATAATTTGATTTGAAATTGTTTATTTTCGTCGCTAGAGACGCTTATCTTTTTGTGTATGACGTCAATTTCAAGTCACTGCACAAATAGCTAGCATCAGAAGTTGATAAGATATGTCTTAAGCGAGAAGTATCCATCTAGGACTTAAAATAAAACTTGTACCTTGGATAAATAATAGTAGTTCCTACCTGGATATATCACTGTATAGTCCCGCGTGCATTTGCTAAGTGTTTGTTACGGGTTCTGCCTTGTAGAAGGCTATGTGTTACGGAAGTTTCGGAAATTATCCGCTAACTTCGCCGAAGCGGCACTGCTAACGTAAAAGCCATTGCCGGTCAGGTTTTATTTCAAGTGATATATCCAGGTAGGATCTACTATTATTAAGCCAAGCTTGTACCTTCGCACGCTCGAGATACTTTTCATTGGATTTTCTTTTCCCGCCAAACAGCGGACGCACACGGTCAACCACGACGCAAAATGTTCCACGTTTATTATTATCATAGGTAACATAACCAACCATAAGTATACCTCTGTGTAACATTTCGATAGAAAAAAAAGTCGGAAATCTGCGCGTTTCCAAATTCCGCCTCACTAAGCTCCATTTCTCATCGATAAAATCATAAGTGTAGAATATTATTCCATAAGTGTGACACTTCCTATTCTTCACAGGCAAAAGTTTTACTGAGAGCTATTCACAAGACAGACTGCATTTAGGGCTTCGTCGTTTTGCGTAGCCTCTGTCAGCGCCTCGCTGGGAAGAGATTTTCATCTTGTGATGACGTCACTCTGTTACTAGCTCTCAGTAAAATATTCCCCAAAGTGACAAACTTATGGAAAAATATTATAGACTTATAATAAAGTTGAAGACGCGTTTTTCGTCACGAAGTTGTAAGTGATTTAATCTACGTCATATCCCGTGGACAATGTTTCATTATAGAAAATACCTTTATGGCATACTTACAACTTGTTATGTTACGTATGATATTATCTAAACAGGCGAAACTATAAAGTAAAATTGGTCTTAGCCAACTTGTTAAAATGGGAAAACAAAATCACGTGACTACCATTTCACAGCCAACTTCGATTCGGTAACTCGTGTTCATAGTTGACCGTGCGACGGCTAAGAAAAAATTATTCCTTCCAGATACTGCAGACAGCTCATTAAATTACACTTTTCTATTACAAAATGTTTTAAATAATAATAATTAGATAATTTAGAAAATTCAAACCGCCATTAGCAAAATAAAATTAATAATAGTTCGAATTTCGTAGGATAGATGGCGATGCACAAAGTCATGTGACTACCATCTTTTCATCCCCCCTGGACTTTATAGTTTCGCCAATTGCATAAATTGGTCAATGTTTGACGTATTTCACACCGTACTATTCTGTTTTCCTTAGGCTGCGTTCAGTAAACGTTGAGTCCGGATTCGTACTGTACGCTTTTTCGCGTTTCCGGTTTTGACGTCACGTGAGCAACGAAGTCATCGCGCTGTAAGAGCAGGTTTTTTCATTGCTCAACGATCACTCGACTTCGCATCATGGAGTAAGACTAGCTGCGGACACCGTGACCATGGAACAAATTAACGCTAATTTGTTCCATGACGTGACAGACGATATCTTACATTATTTTCAACCAGCGTAAAAGTGTTGAACAAGATCCTACGTCACATTTCGCAACGGTCTCAACGAAAATAATTTTTCGGATATTTCGTTGAGCGTTACCATAAGTCTATAATATTATTCCATAAGTTTGTCACTTTCGGAAAAATTTGACTGAGACCTAGTAACACAAGAAGAAAATCTCCCCATAGCGAGGTGCTGTCAAAGGCTACGTGTGACGCGTTAGCAAGCGGACGCAAAACGGCGACGAAGCCCGTAATGCAGTCTGTCTTGTGAATTGTTCTCAGTAAAACTTTGGCACGTGAAAAATAGGAAGTGTCACACTTATGTTACAATATTATACACTTTTGGCGTTACTGAAAGCAGCCTTTGACTATGCACGAAGATTATTAATCCCCTTAGAAAAATGTTAGCTTGAGCTTAGAAAAGATAGCGCCATCTACTTTGATACCCGTCAATTTTATGTGTGAAGAAAAAGCAGACGACTTTTGATTATGAATGTTCTTTAACTGAAACGTTCAGCTTTTATATCGAGATAATTTTTTATGAGCAGACAGCTTTTACACATTCGATTACAAACTCAGTCGGTAGGCGGCGATACTTCTGATCAAAGTTTAAACTACACTACACACGAAGCTTATAATAATAATAATAATACGCTCAGCTAGGCTAGGCTAATACCCAAGGCACCACCTAGCACCTCAGGCCTAAGTCAATAGGGTTACAATGCGTAGGAGAGTGGTGGCAAACCCTTCATGCCACGCGAGCCAACACCTCCCTACACTCACTATTACAGTTAATCTCAACAAGTTCTTATGGAAGGGGAAACCGAAAATATTGGGGGAGAGAACTTGATAACTCAACGCAGAAGGAGTTGTTCCGAGTTTTCACCCAGTGCCACAAGCGGGCATCGAACCCGACTCCTCTTGCTGCGAGACGAAAGTGCTAACCACTCCGCCACCCTACATTCATAATAATAATAATGTCTTTATTGCCTTGGCCATAAGGATATCTCATAAGATGACTACTTCTCACTAAGACACATATTTATATACTTCTGCTACCAGTAATTGTTTCGGCTAATGGAAGATAATTTTAACCTGATGAAAGGTTTCCGTACTTATGTGGTCTACACGGTCTTCCTACGCGCGTTCTATCAAAGATCCTTGGTTCTATTAGAGTAGACAGAAGTAATCTTCCAATAGACCATTCTATAAAATACTACTTAAGTGGTTATTTACTTTTGTGTATAGAGAGGCAGAAGGTTAATTGGCCCGATTTTTTCATCTAATGTAGTCCACATTTTTACTGGTTCGCAGTGGCGTAGCTGATGGTCCGCAGGGCCTGCGGTGCGGGGGGGCCTCGAGCTTTAAGGGGGGCCAGGAGCTTCGGGGGGGCCCCGCTAACCATAAAACAATTTAAAAGGGGGGCCTCATAGAGATTTTTGCGGGGGGGGGGCCTCTGAGTTATCAGCTACGCCACTGCTGGTTCGTGGTGAAACAAACCGTTAGTGGAGATTTTTGAATAGAATAAAGGTACAGTGGCATACTTATGAGTAATTATGTTACATATGGTTGTAGTTTATACAAAACAATATATATAGGTAACTAATTATATCTCATTAATTTTGTAAATAGATCAGTTATGGACTTACTATAGTTTGAAATATACTATCTTCACGTAAGCTACCTTAGCTATATTTTGAAAATTCAGAATATACCAGTCAAATAGGAATGTTCGTAAGCAGAATTTTTAAAACCAAAGAATAAATAAGTTTACAAGTCCTAATGAAGTAGCGCTGTGTTGTCATTGTGAAAGTGTTTGGCCTGTTCCCTGTTTAGCTAGGAATTTACCGTAGGTAGTTGACTATTTAATATGCGAGAGTCGTCACAGGCAAACTAACGGGAAGGGGGAGGTTAGTAGAGACGCAAAACGGGCCCTAGTCCCTGAATCAGCGTTTGGCTTTTTCAGCGGCTTCAGTGTATTAGTCACTCGAGGGGGGTTGGGTTGCGCGACGGGGGGATTTGTTCCGTTATAACGGAGGAGGGCTTCCCCGGGCTGAATAATACTTCGGGAGGGGTGAGCACCCGGCGCACTTACGTGTAAAAAGGTGGCCAGACTGAAAGCTCGCGATTTGAAACGCAGTCCACTATTTACTCTGCCGGCGTTGAAGTTCGGGTATTTCGTATTAGACATTATGGTCAATAGAGACAGTTTTCAAGTAAGTTGTCTTGGTTATTGTGATCTAATATTTTTATAAATAGTATATTTCAAAAAGCAATGTTTGTAAGTACTTAGAAATAACGTTTTGGAAGTCGAGGGAATTTGCAACCCTGATTTTATTCATGTCATATTCATATGTTAACCATTTTAACTAGTTAAGTAATCAGGTGTATAAATCATTGGTAATCAGTCACGAGAATTTACTTAAAAATAATCACTGAAAATCACCGAAAATATATGAGATATCACTGATTATTTTACGAAAATCAATGATTTGGAGAATGCATAAATTAATTTATATTCAGCTATAATGTATGCAAATTTATTTATGTAATTATATTACTTGAAATTCGAGCGGAAGGTTTCAGATAATTATGTTTAAATTAAATAAAAATTAAAAATATAATACAATAACGAAATTTTCTTGTGCACAAGCTATAAGCACAAGGAAATTAACACTTTTTTTTAAAATTTATTTAATTTTATAGCGTTAAACGATAATTTGAACAAATATTGTTAAGTACTTTCAGAAGTAGATAATATCCCACTCTATATCACTATACGTTTCAAAAGATAAATTTATATTAATGCGTCATTAATTAATTAACTAAAATTATTTCTTCGGGGAAAATATAATTTATAAATACCGCAAGTAAATTTTCGAGCTTGCTAGGTGGTCTGTGGTTAGTCTAATTCAAATGCATCGAATCCGTGAATTGTGGGAAATTGTACTGGGTTGATTTAGATCATCATGAAAGTAGAGATGACCATTCTCAAGATCACCCTAATTATTGTAGTTTTTTATTATAGGATTATAGTATATTGTCTAGATAAACATTTTGAAGGTCGAGATAACCATTCTCAAGGTCAAGATCAGCTTAATTGTGGTAGTTATTTTTTTCTTATAAGATTTTAGTAATTTTATAAACATTTTCAAGGTTGTGATGACCATTCTCAAGGTCAAGATAGACCTAATTATTGTAGTTATTTTTTCTGTTAAGATTTTAGTAATGTTCTACATAAATATTTTCAAGGTCGCGATTGCCATTCTCAAGGTCAAGATTGTTCTAATACTTATGTTTTATCAATATAAGATTTTAGTCATTTTCTAGATAAATATTTGAAGGTCAAGATCACCATTGTAGTTATGATTGTTGTATATTTTCGAGGTGAAACGTTTTCAAGGTCAAGATCACCATTTATTAGAGTTCCGGCATTTGACGCATCTGAAATTCGTAAAATATTGCATACGGCTCAGGCGAGACTTTTGACTAATCAGTTTTAATTTTGAAATTTACTAATTAATAATAATTAGGCCGAATAAGAGTTGGTCTTTTTTGTAAGCATTTTAAATTTCGCTAACAATTTAAATGGTAAAGTATAATCAGGGTGGGCCGAGGCCACGTACTATAAAAAAAAATTTGCGGGCCCGAAAAGAGCCGTTTTTACTGGAGATAATTATGACTTCAAAGTGTGGCCTACTAGCTCCTGGAAGTAGGCTGCAACAAGCGCCAAACCAAGCAGCAGGGAAATGCGAACATTAAGGTTTGGGTTCGTGTGATCGAGCGTAAAATAGTAAACTTAAACAGTATTGAAAGTCCCTGCTGCTTGGTTTTGCCGCACTCGAACCGCTGGGGCTGGGCCGACTTTTTCCCAAATTTCTCTGTCCGTGGACGTAAAGTATAACGACTCTGTTGAGGGCCCCAGAATTAGTTTTCCGGGGAACCCTGGCCAGTTTATCCGCAGTCCGAACTGTTAGATAAATTGCGTTAAAATATAGTTATTTTTAAGCGCCTCTTCGGATTAAATCCATTTAATGAGACGACTGATAAAAAATAGCCCAATTACCGCGATCGGGTGAACTCCAGGAGCCAACCGAGGTAGCTTCTTATCTCGGGGCCGCTCCCCCTCAAAGAGCTTTTTAATTAAAACGGGACAATACCGGAGAGATTGAGAAGCCCCCCGCGAAGGAGATTAAAAAAGACTTTGGTTTTTCCTTCCCCGTCGAGACCAAAAGAAAACTTTGTTCTTCTTTGGGAGACAATTAACTCGAGGAGTTCGCGAGGTGTTGCAAATATATATTTTAGACTTTTTACCGGCGGCTATTTGCGGTTGCTGTTGCCGATTACTCAAGACAAACGGTGATTGCCAACAAGACCCGTCAAGAGAATAGGCTATACTATACTAACTAACTTGTTAAAATGGGAAAACAAAATCACGTGACTACCTTTTCACAGTCAACTCCAATTCAGTGACTCGGGTAAATAGTTGGCAGTGCGATATTAAAGAAAAAAAATATTCCTTCTAGATACTGCAGACAGCTAATTAACTTACACTTTTCTACTACAAAATGTTTTAAATAATAAAAATAATTAGATAATTTAGACGAATCGATCAAAATTTAAACCATCATTAGCGAAATAAAATGAATAATAGTTCGTATTTCTTAGGATAGATGGCGCTGCAGTTCTCCATAGAGTCAGGTGACTACCATCTTTTCAGTCCCCCTGGACTTTATAGTTTCGCCTATTCCCGGGGCCCGTGTTTAAAAAAAAAATTTAAAAGCAACAAACACAAGGAGAACGCAGCTAGCCTTTACACACGCTAACGCAGTGTTATGTTCAAATTTCATTGGACGAACCTTCAAGCGGAACGTTTTACGGAAAGGGGGAAGACAATTTCTGAATTTCCCCCTTCCGACGGCAGCAGGCGCTAAAGTGTCTAACCAATGAAAAATATACGCAAGAAAATGCACGACTTTTGACGGGTTGCGTTCTCCTTGTGTGGGGTGCTGTGTTTGTTGCGAAAAAACCGGAAAAACGCTCTAGCCGGCGTGGCAGGAATTTCGTGAAATTACTTTCTACAACCATTGCTAGGCGGACATAGGGAGGGGAAATGTTTTATCGCGAAGGCTAACTACATTGAAAAGGCGCCATTTTGAAGGTCCATTTACTATTGTTCGTCACTGCTACAAAGAAATATAATTAGGTGCTCAAATTTAAGGGGTAACTATAATGTATTAATAGTGCTTTGTGTGTACGATTAAATTGTACCAGAAGTATATAATATACCCGAAAAAAGTAACCCTTTAGGTTATAGACGGATACATAGTTGTATGTATAGGGCGATTTTTTTAAAAAATCTAAAAATATTAATTTGGCCATATTTATTTTTAGGCCAATTTTTTTAATTTCCTTCCCGGTAAAACGTTTAAACTGGCGCCATACAAACGGTAATAGCGAAACTCTAAATGTTTGTTTCCCTGTAAGTGCTCGGTTATTTCAGTCTGCACGCAATCCTACACGTTATACCAGAAGTTTATAAGATTTCTCTTACGAGATAAGTATTCATCGCCTTATAACTGTTGATGTTGATGTTATATTACCGGGCTTCCGCCGTTACCTTACCGGGCTTCCGCCGTTACCTTACCGGGCTTCCGTCGTTACCTTACCGGACTTCCGTCGTTACCTTACCGGACTTCCGCCGTTACCTTACCGGACTTCCGCCGTTACCTTACCGGACTTCCGCCGTTACCTTACCGGGCTTCCGTCGTTACCTTACCGGGCTTCCGTCGTTACCTTACCGGACTTCCGTCGTTACCTTACCGGACTTCCGCCGTTACCTTACCGGGCTTCCGTCGTTACCTTACCGGGCTTCCGTCGTTACCTTACCGGGCTTCCGTCGTTACCTTACCGGGCTTCCGTCGTTACCTTACCGGGCTTCCGTCGTTACCTTACCGGGCTTCCGTCGTTACCTTACCGGGCTTCCGTCGTTACCTTACCGGGCTTCCGTCGTTACCATACCAGACTACCGCTGATTTTTCGAAATGATTTTCTTCATATAGCGCCTAGATGGATACTTCTCTAGTAATATATATCTTATATACTTCTGGTTATACATACTATTGAAACAAATACTTTTGTGGCTATGAAAGAAATTCGCCTGACGATTTAAAACGTATAAATGACATGAACCATATTTGTAGTAGTATAGATAGATTTATTCAAAATCTCGAAATCCAACAAGAAATTTTGAAATCTAACATCCGATACACATTTTTGGTGAATGTCCGACTCCTCGGTTAATTTAAATGTTTAATTTGTGGGTATTTCAGTCGCCCTGCCCAAATGGTTCCAATATTGTCCGCTCCCTCCTATGGCTTTTGCCTTTCGCGGTGCTGCTAAGTGGTTTGTCGCGGTGGCTGGGCTGTGTCGTAAAGAACGCGTTGGAAGTTTTAAAAGAGGCAAAAGTTGAATATTCATGACTTAAAAGGGAATATAACCCGCAAAGCAATCTTTATGGAAGACCCCTTCAATTTTTCAAATTTCGCTGTACAGTGGCGCCAAACATTTTTAAAGCGAAAGGCAAGAGCGGCCAGAGCTGCAAGCGTTGGTGTTCCACACCAAATACCTGAGGTTATATTCCCTTTAAAGAAATTCGTGACCTCTGAAATCACCCTCGATTTCTAAAATCCCGAAATCTGGACGAAAATCATTTCTAAAATCCCGAAATCTGGGCGAAAATCATTTCTAAAATCTCGAAATCAGCCTAAACAAGACTTACGACGGTCAGAATACACACAATCCTTCTAACGTGTTAAGTTTGTTTGAGCAACCTGCAACGCCGGTATCACAACCAAAATATATCCACGGTCACACATATATACAAATTTACACTTATTTGTTACTTCTAGTCATACTTTGAAAGCATCGAAGATTCCTTCGATCAGTGTCACACTAATTACTTCTGGTCATACGCTGAAGACTAGGTAGATCAGTGTCATACTTAATTGTTTCTTCTGGTCATGCGTTGAAAGCGCGGCTCACTCTGAACGGCCTTGAAAAACGCTAGAGGGAAACGGGCGCGCAGACCTCTATAAACACGCGGATTTACAATGTTGGAAATTGTGGGGGTCCGTATACGCTGCCCAAAAAACCTTACTTAGAATTAAATTTAAGGAACGTTTTTGCAATTCTAGGTTATATGTAAACCACAGCTATTCAAAAATATAACTTTCATGAAAATCGGACTTAAATTAAGGAACTGTATGTAGATTTTTAGGCGAAAATATAAAAACACGAAAATTGGGTACCCATAAATTACCATGAAAACTATACTTAAATTTAATATTTACTGATATAACCGAAGTTGTAGGTCCGCTGACCTATCCAATAAATGTTTTTTTTTTAACGTTATCGGACTTAATGTTAATGAAAATATCTACCACATAAAACGAAATCACCGAAAATAGTAAATTGGAAAAATTCCCAACTTCTTGGGCTCCGATTTGAAAACTTTGTGAAAGGCTATCAATGGCAATGTATGTACATTCGAACGAGATATCATTGACTCTTCTAGTTATAACCGTTGAAGAGGTATGCGCGACACGGCGCCATCGGCATCGGCGGCAACGGCTACACTGTACGTGAGACTAATACACACAAATCCTTAGGATTGTGTGTAAAAAACAAGAAATCAACACGAAAATCGCGCTCTGAAATTTCACAATCAGTTTCTGATTTCTAAAATCACTTTTAGATTCAAAATCCCGTAAAATTTACAAGTCCCTTATTTTCAGAATTCATTCTTGCTACGAAAATTTGAGTAATTATAGATAATCATTTTTATGGCGTTAGAAATTATATTCCCTTTAAGAGTAAATCTTGTGAATATCAACATTTTTGGATCAATTTTCATTCCGTTTGGTTTTCTATGAAATGTATTCTCGAATTGGCTCAGAGCAAATTTTTTCTAAACTTTTAATCATCTTAAAAGCATACAGTCTGACCATTTTGAAATAATTCCTTTACGATAATGATTTAATAAGTATTATACAGGGTGTTTGAAAATGTTATGCAAATTTTTTAAAGAATTGTAGGGGGTGAGTTGAGAAGTATGCCTGTTTTTTTCCCCATTTTCGTACGATGAGTTAAAAGAGCGCCAGAGAGCTTCAAAGTGTGGCCTACTAGCCCCTGGAAGTAGGCTGCAACAAGCGCAAAACCAAGCAGCAGGGAAATGCGAACATTAAGGTTTGGGTTCGTGTGATAGGTCAAAAAGATCGAGCGTAAAATAGTAAACTTAAACAGTATTGAAAGTCCCAGCTGCTTGGTTTTGCAACTAAAGGCCTTTTCACTCGAGCCAACTTTTTGATCCAACTAGATGAGTCAACTTGAGTTGAGTAAACTAGTTGGTTCGTGTGAATAAAAGTTCGATGAGTTGATCCACCAAAAAAGTACGCCAGAAAAAAATGGATCACTGATCCATTTTTGCTGACTTAGCATTTTGATTTGAAAAGTTGGCTCGTGTGAAAAGACCTTTACAGGCATACTTCTCAACTCACCCCCTACAACTCCTTAACATTTTTGCATTAACTTTTGAAACACCCTGTATAATCAGTTCAAAGCGCAATTAAAACCCAAAATATTTAAAACTCACGTTTTAAGTCATATTTTATCCTTCGTTCTTGATGTTTTGAAACGTGCAAAATCTTACTCGCCTCTGGTCGGAGACAATTTATTTGAACCTATTTCTAGTCAATACAGCACTAAGAAGACGACCCGAGGTGATAATCACCGATTTTGTTCAAACTCGGGTATAGTGTACACCTCCATGTAACTTGAAAAACCTGCAAGGGAGAAGTTGCGACGGGCTTTCGTTTTGCCATGGCAACCGAAAACGTTTTTGACAACATGATTTGGGATTTTTCCATTGAAAATAACATGGGAATCTGAAGGATTTTAAGGGTCCCCCCTGTGAAGCCTTTTAAAAAATGAAAAATTTTGAAAATTTCAAAACCGTTAAAAATACATTTAAATTGATTTTACAAATTAAATTTAATGTCAAAAACGTTTTCGGTTGCCATGGCAAAACGAAAGCCCGTCGCAACTTTTCCCTTACGGGTTTTTCAAGTTACACGGAGGTGTACATTATACCCGACTTTGAACAAAATCGGTGATTATCACCTCGGGTCGTCTCCTTGCAGAGAGTCTTAACCCCATCTGGTGACAGAAAACGTTTCAAAACATTTGTAGGGTTGCACCTCAATGTTTACAAATTTCTGGTCCAGGTAAAATCGACCATTTAGACTTTTATTAGTAGAAGCGAATGGGGTAGTTTAGCTTCTAAGACCATCTACTTGTATATAATTGGGTTTTGTTGGATTCTCGAAAAGCTTCAAGCGACGTATCTGCCTTGAAAATCTGGCGTATATTTTAAAAATCACATAGACATTCGAACCCTACTGAAACTGTTCGGTAAATCTGCCAACTCAGGTCTTAATCTGGCATTTTAAAAAAGGGGGGTACAACTCTTTACCCCCCAACGCTCTCAATAGAATTGGAACGGGGGTTGCCATAGGAACCGCTGACGTCGTTCGGCGTTTACTTATTCCCGTCTCTTCCCCGATCGAATAGATGGCGATAGGAGCGTCACCAGGAGACGGGTACAGCGAGTGCGTCAATAATCCGTTAGATGGCGTTATTTAATCTCCCTATTAGTCAGGCTTGCCGCTAATTCTACCAGGAATCTATACTCGGGGTGTTGATTCCTCAATGTACAGAATACCGTCAAACGCGCTCTACGAAAATATTTAAAATCGAGAAGGCTAATTTTGAAGCCAGGCCATGCAGCTTTATTTTCCACATTTAAGAAACCAGGAATCCATACCTTTACTTGTAATGCCATAAGTTAATGATACCTCTAAGTAGACAAATGGCTATGCTGCCTATGGCGGATATGCTTGTCCAAATCGACCTATGTCTCTCCGTAGTGCGTATCAAAGTAGCCTTAACATACACTTGGAACTTCTTAAGCTGACGTTTCTTTAATCCCGTTTGGTGCCAGGCTAGCTTGAACTTCCCCAAAAGAGATAAATTTCGGTATTCCCTTAGAAAATTCGTTCCCCTTAGAAAATTCGATCCCCTCACAGAGGCAAAAGAACGTTTTTTTTGCTTTTGGTTTATTTCTCTCAGCCCAATATAGTTTCATTCTCGACCGCACAGCGGCGCTGGGTCCGAGATATTTTTCAAGTCTTTCATTTTCGCGGGAATCGGAGAGACAAGATTTGACATCACATTTTCTGGACAAAGATTCCACCTTGAAAGGGCTTATTTGTCTACTTAGAGGTATCATTAACTTATGGTAATGCTTATCCTGGCGTATCGCGTATGGTAAGATCACACATGACGGCTTTGAAAAAATCCCCTGTGCGTGCGCTCCCCTCTCACGTTGTTTGTTAGTGACGTCAAAAAACCGTCGACCACATCGAGACGAAAATCGTCCGCGATAAGCATTCCAAGTAGAGGTATGGATTCCTGACGAAACTGATTTGCGTTATCTTCAGCAGGGCAGGGGTGTTCAAAGGAGGCTATGCCGGCTTTTGAGAAACTGACTAGAGATCAACAGGGGTCTCCAAACTCTAAATAGGGCTATGTTGACCTTGAAAGTGGCTATGTTAACCTTGAAAGCTGTGATGTTGAAATTCTAGAGTTTAATCTAAAGAAAAATTACAAGGATAATACATAAAGATAACATAGCACTACTTCAATAGGACTCGCAAACTTATTTATTCTTTAGTTTTAAAAATTCTACTTATGCTCATTTCTATTTGACTGGTATATTCTGAAGCGTCACCCATAAAGTGGATTTTCAAAATATAGCTAAGGTAGCTTACGTGAAGATAGTATATTTCAAACTATAGTAAGTCCATAACTGAACTATTTACAAAATTAATGAGAAATAGTTAATTACCTTTTTATAACGGTTTGTATTAAACTATAACCGTTAAATGAGTAGGATTTTGATCAAAAATCCACTATTTATCCAGACAATTAGGTTAGCAGGTTTGCCAGATAATCCTATTTTGAGCCTCCCTGGTTCACGAAAAATCAGGCCAAACCTGCCTCTCTACACACAAAAGTAAATAACCACATAAGTAGTATTTTATAGAACGGTCTATTAAGTAAATAAAATAAAGCCTTCAAAATGGCGATTCATATTTTGTGGTCTGAATTTTGGTCTAATCAGAAAAGACTAGAGTAAATATAGATTGGTTAACTATGCAACATACTATAAGTCTATAATTACGTTCCGTAAATGTGTCTGTCGAAATAATGGCTGAAAGTTATGTGTTTAGTGACGTAGAATTGATATTATGTCCTAAACGACATGCCTCTTTAACCAGTAAAATACGTAACCTTTAAAAACAAAATTATGATTCGTGGGTTCACTATGATGCAACGAGAGCCAATTAGGCCTAATGCCGTAGTCTTAATTAGACCTAAAATGGGTGAGCATCGTCGAAATTGCTCCCATTAAAAACCTAACACGAGGAAGGCAGGTAACTGATACACTTTTGCGAATGATAATTATGAAGTTATGAACCTGCTAATGATGTAAGCTAACAGCTTAATTTAAATATTGTAGCTTTAAAATTTAGAAGTTTAATTTTAACGCTTAGAGAAGCGAGATTAGCTGCCTTTAGCCAATTCAGGTTCGTCGTTACTCATCCTATATGTACTCTGACCAAGGCAGTTTGTCCATTACTATTAAACGGTCCAAAGCTAATTATCCGAAATCTGTGTTTGCAACGTATTTGAACGTCAGGGTCGGATTAACACTATCGGGGGCCCTGTGCGAAGTAGAATTTGGGGCCCCTAAACAATTTCAGACATGCCTTAATACGGTCCGGAGGGTAGTGCTGGCAACGGCCAACTGGTCAGGTTTTTCTGGTCGTATTTTTCAGATATCTGAAAATAATCAGTTAGTTAGATCAGGTTTATCTTTTGTATTCCCCAACTTAGCCATTTTTTTTTCAAATTGTAAGTAATTCATTATCTCAAGTAATGGATCTGAACTGGTCTGTTATAATGGTTTGAGTCTATTTGATCGATTCCCAAATGATCGAACGGGTCCCATTTGATCGAATGGCATTTGATTGAACGAAATTTGATCGAAAGCTACTGTAGGGTAAAACTACTAGTTTTTGGGAGTAAATCGAAAAGGCAACGGTGCATACGCGCCTACGGCGCGCGTACATCAACCTAACCTAACCTGACCCTATTTATATATATCAAAAACAACGGGCCGTTATCGTCGATGTCATAAAAAATTCCATCATATAGTGTATAAAGTAAAAATCTCTTCATCTTTGTGGCTTAATACAGTTAAAGTCATGAATTATTCCATCATTATTCCTTCTGCACTTAAGAATGAATTATTCCATCATTATTCCTTCTGCACTTAAGCAATGAATTATTCCATCATTATTCCTTCTGCACTTCATATTGACATTCGGTAAAATAAAAACATACCAACTGGTACTATAAATACTTTTGAATTCGATCAAATGGAATTTCGATCAATTGCAACGTATAATGATCGACTGTCGATCACATATTTTTCGATCAAATGGACTAACACCGTTATAATGAATCTCCTCGGATTCAGTTAGCGTATACGTTAATTACGTTTCTTGTGAAAAGAAAATCAAAATAAACAGAAATGACAACTTCGAAAAGCTTTTAAACAGTGGATATTAGAGCTGTGCGATTAGTAGTTTTAGGCAATCGAGTCGGTTATCGAGTATCAAATTGTTTTCATCCAGAATTCGAGTCGAGTAATATTGAAGTCGTGTCGAGTAATCGAGTACTTGATTAAGGGGAAACTTTCTCATATTCGAGTCGAGTAACTAAAAAAAACCTAATATTTTTAACGAGTCGGGTTATCGAGTACTCGATTAGGATCTGGTTTTATTCAAGAAATTATTAAATTAAATTTAAAAGGAGTATAAAGTCACTTTCCAGGCTGAAAAATATTCCTTTAATTTAAATGAACCACAGTTTCCACAACTTTGTAGGTACCGTTTATTGTCCCCCAAAACGTTGTACCCCTCTTTAAACTTTGAAGCAACGAGGATGGAAAAAACAAATACTCGACGAGTTTAGAGAGCAGCTTATTCGAGTAATGTTAAGTTAAAAGGAACCACCTATGGACTGCATTGTAAAGGATGATAAAATTAGCGAATAAATAGATTAGTCCATTATGAAAAAGGATAATAAAACTAAACCCTAAACAAATTCGAGTAATCGGGTACCCGAATATGCAATTTTTTGGTACTCGGTAATCGACGAGTATTCTCCAATTACTTATTCGAGGTCGAGTACTCGACCGTAAAAATTGCCGATTACTCGATGATGTTCGATATGATATCTGATCATTCGCAGTTAAAAATATATCCCCGCCACATTTTTAGTTCGAATGACTGTCGTCAAACCTAATTTGATTAAGAAACCGATAAATTAAAGTTTTAAAACAAGAACACGCTGATTACAGGAATAATATCCAATTTCAATCTACTTCTGTTTCGAATTTAAGTGGAAAGTTTCCATAATAATAGACCACCTCTCTAAACCTTGTAAGCGAAACTTGTAGGAGTGTAAACGAAGCTTTGTTCTGTACAATCTACACCAGTACAAGTTCCACCTACACGTTTTCATCGGGTCGATCTCTAAGGCAATGAATTAATTAACAAATGAAACTATTTTGAAGTTTTCCTTTGAAAAATCAAAAAATGTTTCGATTGGCAATTCCAGCCAAAACAACTGGGAAAATGAAACCCATATTCAATTTAAACTCTCCAACGCCAATTCCCTTCAAAAAGGAATCACTGAATTTCTAATCTAATGATCGCATTTTCAAGGTCGAGATTGACCTTTTTTTGGTAGTTATTTTTCATTATACAGGGTGTTTCAAAAGGTTATGACGACAAACTTTAAGGAGTTAAAGGAGGGGAGTTGAGAAGTATGCCTGTTATTTCCCATTTTCCTACGATGAGTTAAAAGAGCTCCAGAGAGCTTCAAAGTGTGGCCTACTAGCCCCTGGAAGTAGGCTGCAACAAGCGCCAAACCAAGCAGCAGGGAAATGCGAACATTAAGGTTTGGGTTCGTGTGATAGGTCGAAAAGGACCAATCGGGGTAACCAGCGTAAAAAAGTAAACTTAGACAGTGTTTAAAGTCCCTGCTGCTTGGTTTTGCGCTTGTTGCAGCCTACTTCCAGGGGCTAGCAGGCCACACTTTGAAGCTCTCTGGTGCTCTTTTCACTTATCGTAGGCAAATGGGAAATAACAGGTATACTTCTCAACTCACGCCCTACAACTCCTTAAATTTTTTTCACATAATTTGAAACACCCTGTATATTATAAGATATTAGAATATTTTAGAAATTTAAATTTTTAATTGAAAATCAAGATCCCCTTGATGATAGTAGTTATTTTTATTATAAGATTTTAGTATATCACCTAAAATAATATTAAAACAAGTTAGTTAAGCTACATTTTGACCCAAAAGACGGGACATAACACCCCTCGCGTTGATTGCCTCGTTGGTAAATTTGGCAATGACTTAAATTATAGCCCTTTTTTACAATATATTTTATATGGGATATATAATTTAGGTTTAAGTCCACTAACAAGGAGACGACCCGAGGTGTAACACACCGATTTGGTTCAAACTCGGGGGTTTGGTAGACCTTCATGTTACTTGAAACACCCTATGTCTCCATAGGCAACCGTTTTGCCATGGCAACCAAAAATGTTTTTGACAACACATATAGGAAATTTTCCCATTGAATATAACATGGGAATCTGACCAATTTTAAGGGTACCCTCTGTAAAAATTTTAATCAATTTCGAACTTTTGTATTATTTTTTTTACTAATATTTTCTATTTTTAGCATTTTAAATTTTTAAAATTTTTTTACACGGGGTTCCCTTAAAATTGATCAGATTCCCATGTTATATTCAATGGGAAAATTTCCATTTTGTGTTGTCAAAAACATTTTTGGTTGCCATGGCAAAACGGTTGCCTATGGAGACATTTCCCTTTAGTGTTTTACAAGTGACATGAAGGTCTACCAAACCCCCGAGTTTGAACCAAATCGGTGTGTTACACCTCGGGTCGTCTCCTTGTAAGTAGAGTGTAAGTTGTCGAATTATAATACTCTACAATGGCTCTCTGACGACGTTATCATTTGGCTATTTTGAATTTTAACTTCCTTTGCTATTAATAGATGGCACCACTCTCTCCAGTAAAGTCGGTTTTTCGAAGAATCGGATAGATTCATGGCCATCTCTAATAACAGGTGCCTTATCAAAATACAGGTGGCAATGATAGAGCCGACAGTTGCTTTAAAGGGAATATAGCCTCTGGTATTTCTGTCGCCTGCCCAAATCGTTCCAATATTGTCCGCTCCGTCCTTTGGCTTTTGACATAGCGGCGCTGCTTAGTGGTTTGTTGCGAAGGTAAACGCTGAAACTGCTCTGCGGTTTCGTAAAAAAGGAGTTGGAGGTTAAAAAGCATTCCGCTCGAAAGTAATGAACCATCGGGTAATGAGATTGAATATTCATGATGTTAAAGAAATTCACGCGTCGAACAAGCTTTGGCGCAATATAATTTATTCATTTTTTCATGATGTCATTTTGGAGTGGTTTTTCTATTTCCGACTTTGCTCGCGCCCAAATGGTGCTAGCGCATAATTTTACACTGCATATCATTTTCGTGAAGTTTGCTTAAAAGCCCCCCCAGTTGGTTATCTACATAAAATAGAAACAAAATTGCTGTCGAGTGAAAACGGCCAGAAACGTTTGATCGGGACTGTACCGTTGGGTTTACGGATTTGGTTCAAATTCAAAAGTTGTTGCTCGCCATATTATTAGTTCAAATAACTTTGATTAAACCAAATTTGATCCATCAGAAGTTGAAGGTTAATGAATTGAACCTGATTTCTGTAAGATTGGTAGTCATGACAACAATGAAGAAGAATTAATTAACACTATGAACTCCGTCGTTAAACGAGCTAAAGCATGTATCGTAGCCGACTGTGGCATCATTGAACCGTTGTAAACTATGCAGTATTTATTTGATTTAGTCACATTAAAACTAATCAGATTATTTTGTTATCAAATACTGAATTCCTTAAGCTTCAATTTCTCGGCTGCTGATTGGTAAATTTTTATCAAATCGAAGTTATTTGAACTAATAATATGGCGAGCAACAACTTTCGAATGAGGTTCTTGAAATGTTTTTAGACAAAAGGGGGCGCTGCGCAACATTACGGGACTTCACAGCCTTTGATTTAATACGCCGCACGAGACAGCGCGCGCCAAAATATAAAAAAACAACGTCTGCGCTCTAATCACAAAACGTAATCATAGATGGCGTATGCGCAAAATAGTTCCACGAAATATCCAAAGTCGCTACAACGTTAGAATCTCCGCAGTCCGAGGGGTCGGACACTTGCCATTATTTTATACGGGATTTTGGGATTTCGTAGAGATTTTGGCGATTTTATCATTACTTTTTGAAGTGATTTTGGGATTTCAATGTTAATTTACCATAGAGGGAGCTAAAAGATTTTGCAATTTTAGACAAAGTGTACGGGATTTTGGTAAATGTCCGACCCCTCGCCGCAGTCCCTTATTCTCAGATAACTGAATTCATTCTTGCTAATAAAAATATTTCAATAATTAGAAATTATCGTATTTTTTAGTAAAAGGTTTTTATCGCCACCTCGTCTTCTGTACGTGAATATATTTTTTCGGTTTGCGAAGTGGGGGGAATAGTTCCGGAATTAGTCATGGGGGGGGGTTTCTCTCTTAATTCGATCGTAGAAATGGATGATGAAGATTTAAAGGGGGCCCCGGGGTCGGCCATTTTTCAGCGCGCCAAGGCCTAAGAATATCCGGGCGGCGGTTTCGCTTCGGAGCTGCTCGTGGCTGGGGAATAAATTTCTATTACAAGGCTTAACCCGAATTTATTGCGCTCTCTCGCTCATTTCCAACTTTCTCTTTTCCGAGTAGGTACGCGAAGAGAATTCGGCAGGTGAATCATCGTGTCGTTTATTACCTATCGGGCAGCTGCACCTTCGCGCGCAAATAGAAATGGGAGAGGTTTGCATTTCAGACATTTTTCTTTCCCGTGTCATTTTGTCCATTTGCGTTTTAACCAGCTCAGGGAAATCAGGAGAAAGTTAGGGAATTTTCCAAATAGATCCAACACGTCAAAGACTTTAAAGAATTAAAAATGATGTCGGGAATCTTTAAGAATTTGTTAGAATGTCGGCCATTCTCGAGGGACTAACCACTTCCCTAAATTCTGTACACCAATTACTAGGGAAAAATCTGTAATCGATTACTAAATCACTTTTGTACGGGCTTGTACACCGGTTACGGATAGTGGTCAGCCCATCGGCCATTCTTTAAGAACCTCTATAGGTATTGGTTTCTTTTCGCTTGTTCCGGGATTTCGGAGTAGGGTAAGAAGAGTAACTCTATGATGTCATTTTACTCCGATTCTGTGGCGGCGAACAATTTTTCCAAAATGGCTGCCTGTTACCTTTTTACAGGGTTCGTACATGACCTGGAAAACGCGTCATATCCTAATACGTGGCGCCATCTCTAAAATAATTCTTCAACTATTATTTAGCAAATCCTCTCTGCGTTCCAGGAACTGTCTGCTGCTAAATTGTGGTTCAGCAATGAATCTAGAGATGGCGGTAGTGTAATAACGAAATGGCGTCTGCTATGTCAGGAACAGTTTAAACACCGTTGCAAGTTATCGTTTCGTACGATAATTCGACCATCGGTACCTGGAACCATAGATAATATAGAATCGTCTTTGCTTGTCCGTTAGGTCCGCGTACGATACTGATAACTGTACGATAAATTAGTAGAAATAACTCATTATCAAAGACGGTGTCACGGTTGTTGCAGTAGACCAGGGATCGTACACGACCTGGAAAACCTGGAAAAGTCAGGGAATTTTCAAATGTTTCCAAAAGGTCAGGGAAAAGTCAGGGAATTTTCAAATGTTTCCAAAAGGTCAGGGAAAAGTCAGGGAATTTTAAAATGATTCCAAAAGGTCAGGGAATTTGAAAATCTTTCCGTAGGGTCGGAAAAGACAGATAATTTGAAAATCTTTCCCAAAGGTCAGGGAAAAGTCAGGGATTTTGAAAATCTTTCCCAATGGTCAGGGAAAAGTCAGGGAATTTTAAAATGATTCCAAAAGGTCAGGGAATTTGAAAATCTTTCCGTAGGGTCGGAAAAGACAGAATTTGAAAATCTTTCCCAAAGGTCAGGGAAAAGTCAGGGATTTTGAAAATCTTTCCCAATGGTCAGGGAAAAGTCAGGGATTTTGAAAATGATTCCAAAAGGTCAGGGAATTTGAAAATCTTTCCCAATGGTCAGGGAAAAGTCAGGGATTTTGAAAATGATTCCAAAAGGTCAGGGAATTTGAAAATCTTTCCAAATGGTCAGGGAAAAGTCAGGGAATTTTGAAAATGATTGCAAATGGTCAGGGAAAAGTCAGGGAATTTTGAAAATGATTCCAAATGGTCAGGGAAAAGTCAGGGAATTTTGAAAATGATTCCAAATGGTCGGGGAAAAGTCAGGGAATTTTGAAAATGATTCCAAATGGTCGGGGAAAAGTCAGGGAATTTTGAAATGACCCCAAAAAAATCAGGCCAATAAATTTTTGAAAGATGTAGTAAAAAGATTTTACCTCGAAACATTCATTTATGCTACAAAAATGGTCAGGGAAAATTTGGTGTTTTGGTCAGAGAAAACCTGGAATTGTCAGGGAATTTAATTCCGGAAATTTGTACGAACCCGGTTTTAGCAGATAAATTCTGGCTAGCAGACGACCAAAATGCGATTTCCTCCTTTACACCTCCTTTTCAGAAGGAGTAAAAAGAGTAGCCCTAATACTCCGGAACTAGCGAATAGTTTATGGGGCGAATGAAACATTTTAGTGTAAAAAGAGCACACTTTTACTTAAGTCTGAGACGTATAATATCTTTTTAAAAGAGCGCAAATCGGAAATAAGAGGAACTAAATTTTAACCGCTCAAAACGGAGCGAAAAGAGAGTTGCGTAACTTTTACCGCCCAATAAATAAAATGAAACCACTGTTGTTCAATAAAAACGGATTTATTTATTTATTTAATGCTGTTACGGCCATTTCGACAGCCTTAACCGCGTCGTAGTAAGAATGCAGGTTTTTTTAAAGAGATTGTTTTTTAGATTTTGTAAGAATGTAGGGAATTTTAAGGTTTTTGTAAGAATGTAGGGAATTTTAAGGTTTTGTAAGAATAGGGAATTTTAAGATTTTGTAAGAATGTAGGGAATTTTAATGTTTTGTTAGAATAGGGAATTTTAAGATTTTGTAAGAATGTAGCGAATTTTAAGAATTTGTCAGAATGTAGGGGGCTTTTTAGATTTTGGAAGAGTGTCGATTACGTTTAAGAATTTGTAAAAATGTAGGGAATTTAGGATTTTGTAAGAATGTAGGGAATTTTAAGATTTTGTAAGAATGTAGCGAATTTTAAGAATTTGTCAGAATGTAGGGGGCTTTTTAGATTTTGGAAGGGTGTCGATTACGTTTAAGAATTTGTAAAAATGTAGGGAATTTAGGATTTTGTAAGAATGTAGGGAATTTTAAGATTTTGTAAGAATGTAGGGAATTTTAAGAATTTGTCAGAATGTAGGGGGCTTTTTAGATTTTGGAAGGGTGTCGATTACGTTTAAGAATTTGTAAGAATGTAGGGAATTTAGGATTTTGTAAGAATGTAGGGAATTTTAAGATTTTGTAAGAATGTAGGGAATTTTAAGATTTTGTAAGAATGTAGGGATTTTTTTAGATTTTGGAAGAGTGTCGATTACGTTTAAGAATTTGTAAGAATGTAGGGAATTTAGGATTTTGTAAGAATGTAGGGAATTTTAAGAATTTGTAAGAATGTAGGGAATTTTAAGAATTTGTAAGAATGTAGGGAATTTTAAGAATTTGTAAGAATGTAGGGAATTTTAAGAATTTGTAAGAATGTAGGGAATTTAGGATTTTGTAAGAATGTAGGGAATTTAGGATTTTGTAAGAATGTAGGGAATTTTAAGATTTTGTAAGAATGTAGGGAATTTTAAGATTTTGTAAGAATGTAGGGAATTTTAAGATTTTGTAAGAATGTAGGGGGCTTTTTAGATTTTGGAAGAGTGTCGATTACGTTTAAGAATTTGTAAGAATGTAGGGAATTTAGGATTTTGTAAGAATGTAGGGAATTTAGGATTTTGTAAGAATGTAGGGAATTTTAAGAATTTGTAAGAATGTAGGGAATTTTAAGAATTTGTAAGAATGTAGGGAATTTTTAGAATTTGTAAGAATGTATAGGGCGCTTTTTAGAATTTGTACGAATGTTGACGACGTTTAAGAATTTGTCAGAATGTAGGGGGCTTTTTAGATTTTGTAAGAGTGTCGATTTTAAGAGTTTGTAAGAATGTAGGGACTTTTAAGATTTTGTAAGAATGTCGATTACGTTTAAGAATTTGTAAGAATGTAGGGAATTTGAAGAGTTTGTAAGAATGTAGGGGCTTCTTAGATTTAGTAAGAATGTTGAGGCCGTTTAAGAATTTGTAAGAATGTAGGGAATTTGAAGAGTTTGTAAGAATGTAGGGGCTTCTTAGATTTAGTAAGAATGTTGAGGCCGTTTAAGAATTTGTAAGAATGTAAGGGACTTTTTATGTTTAGTAAGAATGTTGGGTTTTTCTAAGAACTGGAAAAAGTAGGTGTGACAAAGAAATAAGCTCGCAACTAAAAGTTATTATTCATCCACAAGAATTTAGAATTATAAAAACCTAATTTAACCTAACCTAAACTAAGCAAAACACAGCGTAAAATTAACGGGTATCATGTTCGAATTCACTCCACCGCGCGATTGGGCATGAGGGGATAGGCGATAACATAAATTGCAAGGTATATTGAGTAACATTTCTTTCGGGAAACATTTAAGCGCCATCAAACGGTAGAAACCTTTAAAAATAGTCATGTGGTTATAAAATTGTTTTTAAGTTTACCGTTGAACTAACAACTTAAAATTTTGTCGTAAGCTATGTTTTTAAATATGTATACGTTTTTAATAGAAATAAAAGATTAATTTTTTAAACTTAATTTAACGAAGACTCGGCATTAGTATTATCATAAGTGTATAAGATTTTTACATAAGTGTGACACTTCCTATTCTTCACATGCAAAAGTTTACTGAGAGCTATTCCCAAGACAGACTGCATTACGGGCTTCGTCACCGTTTGGCGTCCGCTTGCTAACGCGTCACACGTAGCCTTTGACAGCGCCTCGCCAGGGGGAGATTCTCCTCTAGTGATGACGTTACTCCGTTACTAGCTCTCAGTAAAATATTCCTCAAAGTGACAAACTTATGGAACAATATTGTAGACTTATGGTATTATTATGGTGATAATTGTGACTAGATAATCGTAAAAAAATAAAGACTTAAAGCAACTGTTGGCTCTATCATTGCCACCTGTAATATGAAAAGGCCCCTGTTATTAGAGATGGCCATGAATCTATCCGAAAAAAGTGATTAGTGGTAGTGAAGAGCGTGGTGCCATCTATTTATTGCAAAGGAAGTTAAATTCAAAATAGCCAAATGATAACGTCGTCGTAGAGACTTTGTAGAGTATTAAATTTAGACAACTTATACTCTATTTAGTGGGCTTTAACCTGAACTACATATCCCATGTAAAAAATATTGTTTAAAATTACTATAATTTATGTCAAGAGCAATTAGCAAACGATCCAATCAACGCGAGGGGTACCTATAAGTACCGCCTTTTGGGTAGAAATGTAGCTTAACTAACTCGTTTTGATTACGCCGATAGTGACATCTGTTGAAAAAAGAGCTACTTGACGTCGAGCCGACACTTGGTTTAAGACTAGAACACGTTTTGACTCTAGGCTTAGTGAAGCAGCCCATTTGTTTTGACCACGGCCAACCCCGATCACGGAAGCGCTATTTAGGAGTTGGCAGTGCTATGACAAATTTCCGGGAACATTTTAACAAGTTAGCTACGACCAAACCATTTACGCTATCGCCTATTGGGAGCCAAGCTCAGAATCGACGCATTGTCATTTTCGCAAAGTGCAAATAAATACCTAGGAGCAATAAACACAGCACCCCACACAAGGAGAACGCAACCCGTCAAAAGTCGTGCATTTTCTTGCGTACATATTTCATTGGTTAGACGCATTATCGCCTGCTGCCGTCGGGAGGGAAAAATTCGGAAATCGTCTTCCCCCGCCCGTAAAACGTTCAGCGTAATGGCTCGTCCAATGAAATTTGTACACAACACTGCGTTCACGTGTTTAAAGGCTAGCTGCGTTCTCCTAGTGTTTGTTGCTCCAGAGTTGCTATTTGGGCTACTTTTGAAACCGAATGGCGACAAAAAACGGTTGGGCGAAATTTGGGCTACTTGGTTTTCAAGTTTTTTGTTAGGGTTTGTGGATTCTGTGGGGTTTTTTCTCAGGTTTTTCAGAATTTCTTACCAGTATTTTGAATTTTAACGACGGAAAGCCTAATACCGAAAATTTATTTGGGCGAAAAATTGGGCTACATTGGAAAGAATTTTCGCGACTTTCTGAATCGCGAGTTGGCAACCCAGTGTTACTCATAGATAAATACTTTCTTGGTAAGGGAGGCCAACGTAACAGGAGGGCATATGAGGGTAGGAAAAATACTCATGTTTCGGGCCATTCTATGAATTAAAAATTACCCGGGTTATTGCCCCGCCTACTACTCGGGGGGGTCGTCATAAATAACCCAGACATTCCGGCCATGGGAATTGCCCCCCGCCACGCTAGCCCCGACGATTAATGGGGAGGGAGGAACAGCGCTCCCCCCCGTAATTTCCTCTTCAGCAACACTTCTGCGTTAACGGAATAAAAAAACAGCTAACTTATTTGATTATTTTTTCGTGGCTCAGCAATTCTCGGAAGTCAGGTCCGATTCATGAAAAAATTATGTCGCTTTTTCGGAGATATTCTGTATTGGCAAGCAGCCTACGTCGGGGACTACTGAATAAGTAGAGGGACTCGCGGCGACCATTCGAAATTGGAGGATCAGGAACGTACCTAGATTTCTGAGAACTTACGAGTCGTTTCGTATACCTCAGGGGTGTTGAAATCGCGGCGACCATTTGAAATTGGAGGATCAGGAACGTATCTAGATTTCTGAGAACGTACGAGTCGTTTCGTATACACCAGGAGTGTTAAAATTTCCTATTTAAAAGAACGACCTCATGAAAGTCAAAATCACGAATTTCAAGTTAGAGATCACCTTGTATTTATCCGTTATTGTTTAGTTTAAGATACAGTATATATTTACAAGCAAGAAGTGCTGTCTAAGAAATCTGAAAATGACAATTTAAATTGAGACAGTAACGCCATCTGTTGGAAAATATTTTTTCTTGACACGATACTTAAGGTGAAACCCTGTGAATGTTTAGTAACTTTTCTGCCGCCAGATGGGGTACGGACACCAGCAGCATCGCTCGGCATAGTTAGAGTAACGCAAAATAAATAGTCCCTAAGGATAGCCTGCACGCTTCGAAACATAAATTAATTCATATTTCGGCCGCAAAATGAACCAATTACAAAATAACAATTGTTAAGTGTGTATAAATCTTAAAGGTAATAAATAACATAAACACAGAATCTATAAAACGCTATAAGTGTGGATTTAAAAAGAAATCGTTAGCTGCCTGTTTAATTAAATTAAACTAATTAAATGTGTTTTCTCTAAAGATGAATAAAACGTTCTTATGTTCGAATCTAGATGGCGCCATACAATGAACGGTTTTCGGTTGCTTTAGTTTCTTAGGTAAAGTTTTTGCTAACGGGACTGGAAAACGCGATCTGATACTGACGATAATATTTATAAAAAAAACTATGGACTGTCCAAAGGCAAAACATAGCAAACGCCAATTTTGAACATTTGTAGTAAATAGGTCTTCATACTTGTATAAAGTAACATTGTCCTTCTGGTTTTGATTTTGCTGCTGCGTCACGGGTGACGTATCGATGACGTTTTACTACGAAAATCATAAGCATAAAGTACGTCAAGTTATTAAGATTTCTTGCGATCTTGCTAACTTGACGATTTTCAAAACCGGAAACAAGAACTTTTGATCTCACAAATCTTGCGAGATTCCCAAGATCGCTTTCGAGGTAGTTTTTAAGAAGATTCAAGATGGCGTCGAATGCCAATGAATTATTTGGCGTAGCTCTAAAAGATGATATTACGGGAATAAATTATAATTTTGAGGTTTCCGCCGAAGAATTCCAACGACTTGTAAATGGTAAATATATTGGTAATTGTTTTTGTCGTTTTTTTTAAATTAAAGCAACGTTTCGAACTATTATTTCCAAAAAGGCTTAAAGTTGTATTACTTATTTTACAAATCCAGCTTATCGAAGAAAATTGATAGACAACTTGGCACTTTTTTTAAATTCTTTTAACAAAATCTTACGGTAAGATTTAGATCTCGATAACTTGACGCGCCCAGGGTTGGCAAGTTTTAAACAAAATGTTTAAAACACGTTTAAATCAAATATTTTAAACAAACACCAATTTGTTTTAAACGTTATAAACTATCTGTTTTAAACATGTTTTTTTATAAGGTAAATTTTCATTGTTTTTTTGTAAGATTTTGGTTATTCAATATGAGGGAAAAGGTAGAAAAAACCATTCCAAGGCTCTAAGAAAGGTAAATTGTATTGATAACGGGTATAGTTTGATTTTAAGATTATCTGAAAAGAGCCACTGAAAGGGCTCGATATGATTAGTGTTCGGAATTGTTTATTCATTATCCACAAATTTTCCGATTTATTGAAAAAAAGTTGGTAAAAAGAATATCATTTTAACTTATTTAATTATGTTTTTTACGCAACCAAGCATTTATTTGAATAAAAGTGGTATTTATTTAAATAATTGTTAGTTTTATTTAAATAATAGGCTTATTCACTTTCGATTATTTAAACATTTTACAATTTTTATTCAACTATTGGTTATTTAAATAAATATTATTTAAATATAGCCGAGCTTATTTTATTCATGGATAAAAATTAATCGACTGCCGAACACTAGATATGATTTCTTAAATTTCCTACCAGTGCAAAAAAGTCTTTTTGTTTAAATAGAATGTATATAGCTGCCAATATACATCTATTTGGGACACTACCTATGCACGAGATAAAAGTAGGGTTGCTGTTTAGTCGGGCTGTGCCGGTACAAGAAACACGGCCGGTCTGGACAATTCGGGCTAAAACCGACTAGGCGGCACTCCAAGATAAAAATCTAGGGATTTCGGTCCCCTTTCTCGATTTTTTCGAAATTTTATGATGTGATGGAAGTTTTAAGATTATAGAGGTATTTAAGTTCTTATATTTTTTATAACATTGCTTATTTGTGATGATTTATGCCTGCAGACGTGCACATTTCAATAAACCAAAACTAAAAACAATGTGTGGATAACTAGCTATTTTCCCTTTTCTTAGTACTATGCGACCGAAAATTCCAGGATGATAGCTATATTAAAAACCCTACTACAGGTTAGGTAGTATTTGCATGGGGCATCGAAAACCCTAAGGCCGTCAATGGTTGGTCAACAACGCTTAGCGAAATTCTTGGCTCGTTTAAATAAGCGTGTACTCTTTGGTTCTTCTCCCTGTGAGTTTATTTATACCATAAGTAGCATAATTACCTTAAGTGTGCCAATAGGAGCCTTTCCCACAGAAAATCTTCAAGTAAAGCTTGTTATAAACAGACCAAAGAAACGTAGGACTCGCGAATTCCGTTCAAGTACCCTATATGGTATTTTTAATGCTCGCGCGGCAGACGCCGCTTCGCAAACACATTACGTAAATTTCGTCACTGGAAAAAATGACGTCATTTACGCAAGGTATCATGGAAAAATTCATATTATTGACACACTTAGGGTAATTATGCCACTTACGATAATTTGTTTAAAAATACGTAATATTTCTTTAAATGAGTATACTCGTGAGTCTGATTCCATTCATAAGTATAATCATAAGTTAACTTATGGTATCATTAACTTATGGTATAATGAATAGTTTAAAACGTGTTTTAAACATAGTTTTTTATTGTTTATTATGTGTTTTTATTGTTTGATTTAAAAACAGTTAAAAACAATGAATCTTGTTTAAAACAATAAAAAACAATGTTTTTGCTCTTTTTGAAAAAAACAAGGATTTTGCCAAACCTGGCATAAACTGTACTGAACTTCTACGTATTTCGTGACGAATGAGCTAAATTAAAACTAGTTCAGAATTTCAGCAAGCCTAGCCCTAGACCTATTCAAATAGTTACGGGAATTTTACACCTACTGGAAGGTTTTCGATTGACCAAAAACGTTCTTGGATTAGATGTAAAAAGAAAAACCATTTTAATTACTTTCAAAAATAATGTTAATCAAAATAAAGAAACCGAAATATTACAAATTTGTAAAAATGGCGTTTACTATGTTTGGCCACTTCGTTGTAGACTGTCGCGCCACGAGTGAGCAATGACGGAAGCTTGACCTACCCTGCTCCGACTATATTCCCTTTAAAGGGAGTTAAAAGGGCCACTTGCGACATTTTTATCCCGCGTACAAAATTGTGCGTTCAAATTTTTTTTATCCATCGTCGGCTATATTTCAAATAAGTATTTGAGAATTTTTTTATTAGTGTTAGTATATTAGTATTAGTATATTAGTGTTCGTATATTAGTATTCGTTAAATAGTATTATTATATTAGTATTAGTTTAATAGTATTATTATATTAGTATTAGTTTAATAGTATTATTATATTAGTATTAGTTTAATAGTATTATTATATTAGTATTCGTTTAATAGTATTATTATATTAGTATTCGTTTAATAGTATTATTATATTAGTATTCGTTTAATAGTATTATTATATTAGTATTCGTTTAATAGTATTATTATATTAGTATTCGTTTAATAGTATTATTATATTAGTATTCGTTTAATAGTATTATTATATAAGTATTCGTTTAATAGTATTATTATATTAGTATTCGTTTAATAGTATTATTATATTAGTATTCGTTTAATAGTATTATTATATAAGTATTCGTTTAATAGTATTATTATATTAGTATTCGTTTAATAGTATTATTATATTAGTATTCGTTTAATAGTATTATTATATAAGTATTCGTTTAATAGTATTATTATATTAGTATTCGTTTAATAGTATTATTATATTAGTATTCGTTTAATAGTATTATTATATAAGTATTCGTTTAATAGTATTATTATATTAGTATTCGTTTAATAGTATTATTATATTAGTATTCGTTTAATAGTATTATTATATTAGTATTCGTTTAATAGTATTATTATATTAGTATTCGTTTAATAGTATTATTATATTAGTATTCGTTTAATAGTATTATATTAGTATTCGTTTAATAGTATTATATTAGTATTCGTTTAATAGTATTATTATATTAGTATTCGTTTAATAGTATTATTATATTAGTATTCGTTTAATAGTATTATTATATTAGTATTCGTTTAATAGTATTATTATATTAGTATTCGTTTAATAGTATTATTATATTAGTATTCGTTTAATAGTATTATTATATTAGTATTCGTTTAATAGTATTATTATATTAGTATTCGTTTAATAGTATTATTATATTAGTATTCGTTTAATAGTATTATTATATTAGTATTCGTTTAATAGTATTATTATATTAGTATTCGTTTAATAGTATTATTATATTAGTATTAGTTTAATAGTATTATTATATTAGTATTCGGTTAATAGTATTATTATATTAGTATTCGTTTAATAGTATTATTATATTAGTATTCGTTTAATAGTATTTGTTTAATAGTATTATTATATTAGTATTCGGTTAATAGTATTATTATATTAGTATTCGGTTAATAGTATTATTATATTAGTATTCGGTTAATAGTATTATTATATTAGTATTCGGTTAATAGTATTATTATATTAGTATTAGTTTAATAGTATTATTATATTAGTATTCGTTTAATAGTATTATTATATTAGTATTAGTTTAATAGTATTATTATATTAGTATTCGTTTAATAGTATTATTATATTAGTATTAGTTTAATAGTATTATTATATTAGTATTCGGTTAATAGTATTATTATATTAGTATTCGTTTAATAGTATTATTATATTAGTATTAGTTTAATAGTATTATTATATTAGTATTCGTTTAATAGTATTATTATATTAGTATTCGGTTAATAGTATTATTATATTAGTATTCGTTTAATAGTATTATTATATTAGTATTAGTTTAATAGTATTATTATATTAGTATTCGTTTAATAGTATTATTATATTAGTATTAGTTTAATAGTATTATTATATTAGTATTCGTTTAATAGTATTATTATATTAGTATTAGTTTAATAGTATTATTATATTAGTATTCGTTTAATAGTATTATTATATTAGTATTCGTTTAATAGTATTATTATATTAGTATTCGTTTAATAGTATTATTATATTAGTATTCGTTTAATAGTATTATTATATTAGTATTCGTTTAATAGTATTATTATATTAGTATTCGTTTAATAGTATTATTATATTAGTATTCGTTTAATAGTATTATTATATTAGTATTCGTTTAATAGTATTATTATATTAGTATTCGTTTAATAGTATTATTATATTAGTATTCGTTTAATAGTATTATTATATTAGTATTCGTTTAATAGTATTATTATATTAGTATTCGTTTAATAGTATTATTATATTAGTATTCGTTTAATAGTATTATTATATTAGTATTCGTTTAATAGTATTATTATATTAGTATTCGTTTAATAGTATTATTATATTAGTATTCGTTTAATAGTATTATTATATTAGTATTCGTTTAATAGTATTATTATATTAGTATTCGTTTAATAGTATTATTATATTAGTATTCGTTTAATAGTATTATTATATTAGTATTCGTTTAATAGTATTATTATATTAGTATTCGTTTAATAGTATTATTATATTAGTATTCGTTTAATAGTATTATTATATTAGTATTCGTTTAATAGTATTATTATATTAGTATTCGTTTAATAGTATTATTATATTAGTATTCGTTTAATAGTATTATTATATTAGTATTCGTTTAATAGTATTATTATATTAGTATTCGTTTAATAGTATTATTATATTAGTATTCGTTTAATAGTATTATTATATTAGTATTCGTTTAATAGTATTATTATATTAGTATTCGTTTAATAGTATTATTATATTAGTATTCGTTTAATAGTATTATTATATTAGTATTCGTTTAATAGTATTATTATATTAGTATTCGTTTAATAGTATTATTATATTAGTATTCGTTTAATAGTATTATTATATTAGTATTCGTTTAATAGTATTATTATATTAGTATTCGTTTAATAGTATTATTATATTAGTATTCGTTTAATAGTATTATTATATTAGTATTCGTTTAATAGTATTATTATATTAGTATTCGTTTAATAGTATTATTATATTAGTATTCGTTTAATAGTATTATTATATTAGTATTCGTTTAATAGTATTATTATATTAGTATTCGTTTAATAGTATTATTATATTAGTATTCGTTTAATAGTATTATTATATTAGTATTCGTTTAATAGTATTATTATATTAGTATTCGTTTAATAGTATTATTATATTAGTATTCGTTTAATAGTATTATTATATTAGTATTCGTTTAATAGTATTATTATATTAGTATTCGTTTAATAGTATTATTATATTAGTATTCGTTTAATAGTATTATTATATTAGTATTCGTTTAATAGTATTATTATATTAGTATTCGTTTAATAGTATTATTATATTAGTATTCGTTTAATAGTATTATTATATTAGTATTCGTTTAATAGTATTATTATATTAGTATTCGTTTAATAGTATTATTATATTAGTATTCGTTTAATAGTATTATTATATTAGTATTCGTTTAATAGTATTATTATATTAGTATTCGTTTAATAGTATTATTATATTAGTATTCGTTTAATAGTATTATTATATTAGTATTCGTTTAATAGTATTATTATATTAGTATTCGTTTAATAGTATTATTATATTAGTATTCGTTTAATAGTATTATTATATTAGTATTCGTTTAATAGTATTATTATATTAGTATTCGTTTAATAGTATTATTATATTAGTATTCGTTTAATAGTATTATTATATTAGTATTCGTTTAATAGTATTATTATATTAGTATTCGTTTAATAGTATTATTATATTAGTATTAGTTTAATAGTATTATTATATTAGTATTCGTTTAATAGTATTATTATATTAGTATTCGTTTAATAGTATTATTATATTAGTATTCGTTTAATAGTATTATTATATTAGTATTCGTTTAATAGTATTATTATATTAGTATTCGTTTAATAGTATTATTATATTAGTATTCGTTTAATAGTATTATTATATTAGTATTAGTTTAATAGTATTATTATATTAGTATTCGTTTAATAGTATTATTATATTAGTATTCGTTTAATAGTATTATTATATTAGTATTCGTTTAATAGTATTATTATATTAGTATTCGTTTAATAGTATTATTATATTAGTATTCGTTTAATAGTATTATTATATTAGTATTCGTTTAATAGTATTATTATATTAGTATTCGTTTAATAGTATTATTATATTAGTATTCGTTTAATAGTATTATTATATTAGTATTCGTTTAATAGTATTATTATATTAGTATTCGTTTAATAGTATTATTATATTAGTATTCGTTTAATAGTATTATTATATTAGTATTCGTTTAATAGTATTATTATATTAGTATTCGTTTAATAGTATTATTATATTAGTATTCGTTTAATAGTATTATTATATTAGTATTCGTTTAATAGTATTATTATATTAGTATTCGTTTAATAGTATTATTATATTAGTATTCGTTTAATAGTATTATTATATTAGTATTCGTTTAATAGTATTATTATATTAGTATTCGTTTAATAGTATTATTATATTAGTATTCGTTTAATAGTATTATTATATTAGTATTAGTTTAATAGTATTATTATATTAGTATTAGTTTAATAGTATTATTATATTAGTATTCGTTTAATAGTATTATTATATTAGTATTCGTTTAATAGTATTATTATATTAGTATTCGTTTAATAGTATTATTATATTAGTATTCGTTTAATAGTATTATTATATTAGTATTCGTTTAATAGTATTATTATATTAGTATTCGTTTAATAGTATTATTATATTAGTATTCGTTTAATAGTATTATTATATTAGTATTCGTTTAATAGTATTATATTAGTATTCGTTTAATAGTATTATATTAGTATTCGTTTAATAGTATTATTATATTAGTATTCGTTTAATAGTATTATTATATTAGTATTCGTTTAATAGTATTATTATATTAGTATTCGTTTAATAGTATTATATTAGTATTAGTTTAATAGTATTATTATATTAGTATTCGTTTAATAGTATTATTATATTAGTATTCGTTTAATAGTATTATTATATTAGTATTCGTTTAATAGTATTATTATATTAGTATTCGTTTAATAGTATTATTATATTAGTATTCGTTTAATAGTATTATTATATTAGTATTCGTTTAATAGTATTATTATATTAGTATTCGTTTAATAGTATTATTATATTAGTATTCGTTTAATAGTATTATATTAGTATTCGTTTAATAGTATTATATTAGTATTCGTTTAATAGTATTATTATATTAGTATTCGTTTAATAGTATTATTATATTAGTATTCGTTTAATAGTATTATTATATTAGTATTCGTTTAATAGTATTATATTAGTATTAGTTTAATAGTATTATTATATTAGTATTCGTTTAATAGTATTATTATATTAGTATTCGTTTAATAGTATTATTATATTAGTATTCGTTTAATAGTATTATTATATTAGTATTCGTTTAATAGTATTATTATATTAGTATTCGTTTAATAGTATTATTATATTAGTATTCGTTTAATAGTATTATTATATTAGTATTCGTTTAATAGTATTATTATATTAGTATTCGTTTAATAGTATTATTATATTAGTATTCGTTTAATAGTATTATATTAGTATTCGTTTAATAGTATTATATTAGTATTCGTTTAATAGTATTATTATATTAGTATTCGTTTAATAGTATTATTATATTAGTATTCGTTTAATAGTATTATTATATTAGTATTCGTTTAATAGTATTATATTAGTATTAGTTTAATAGTATTATTATATTAGTATTCGTTTAATAGTATTATTATATTAGTATTAGTTTAATAGTATTATTATATTAGTATTCGTTTAATAGTATTATTATATTAGTATTCGTTTAATAGTATTATTATATTAGTATTCGTTTAATAGTATTATTATATTAGTATTCGTTTAATAGTATTATTATATTAGTATTCGTTTAATAGTATTATTATATTAGTATTCGTTTAATAGTATTATTATATTAGTATTCGTTTAATAGTATTATTATATTAGTATTCGTTTAATAGTATTATTATATTAGTATTCGTTTAATAGTATTATTATATTAGTATTCGTTTAATAGTATTATATTAGTATTCGTTTAATAGTATTATTATATTAGTATTCGTTTAATAGTATTATTATATTAGTATTCGTTTAATAGTATTATTATATTAGTATTCGTTTAATAGTATTATTATATTAGTATTCGTTTAATAGTATTATATTAGTATTAGTTTAATAGTATTATTATATTAGTATTCGTTTAATAGTATTATTATATTAGTATTCGTTTAATAGTATTATTATATTAGTATTCGTTTAATAGTATTATTATATTAGTATTCGTTTAATAGTATTATTATATTAGTATTCGTTTAATAGTATTATTATATTAGTATTCGTTTAATAGTATTATTATATTAGTATTCGTTTAATAGTATTATTATATTAGTATTCGTTTAATAGTATTATTATATTAGTATTCGTTTAATAGTATTATTATATTAGTATTCGTTTAATAGTATTATTATATTAGTATTCGTTTAATAGTATTATTATATTAGTATTCGTTTAATAGTATTATTATATTAGTATTCGTTTAATAGTATTATTATATTAGTATTCGTTTAATAGTATTATTATATTAGTATTCGTTTAATAGTATTATTATATTAGTATTCGTTTAATAGTATTATTATATTAGTATTCGTTTAATAGTATTATTATATTAGTATTCGTTTAATAGTATTATTATATTAGTATTCGTTTAATAGTATTATTATATTAGTATTCGTTTAATAGTATTATATTAGTATTCGTTTAATAGTATTATATTAGTATTCGTTTAATAGTATTATTATATTAGTATTCGTTTAATAGTATTATTATATTAGTATTCGTTTAATAGTATTATTATATTAGTATTCGTTTAATAGTATTATATTAGTATTCGTTTAATAGTATTATATTAGTATTCGTTTAATAGTATTATATTAGTATTCGTTTAATAGTATTATTATATTAGTATTCGTTTAATAGTATTATATTAGTATTCGTTTAATAGTATTATATTAGTATTCGTTTAATAGTATTATTATATTAGTATTCGTTTAATAGTATTATTATATTAGTATTCGTTTAATAGTATTATTATATTAGTATTCGTTTAATAGTATTATTATATTAGTATTCGTTTAATAGTATGAAAAATGAAAATGAAAAAGTTTGTTTATTGTGAACATCAACAGTACAAAATGTACCTACAAGGGTGTACACGCAAGAGGGTGAAAAAATTCTAAAACATTAGTGATATACATACATACAAGAAAGTCGATAGGTCGACACAATGTACTAAGTTATTGTAACCGCAGTATATCCAAGCGTTTGCAGTAAAAAATGTCTAATTGTTCAGTATATTGGTTGCAGGTTTGTTGCTTTCTTTGCATCGGGCTTAAAATCTTTGTTAAACTAAATGTAAGAGGTTTGCGAATGTTATAGCCTGGTACATAAAATTGATAATAGGAGTTAATTCAGTTAGATGTGAAAGTTTTATCAACCGCCCCACAAAGATAATTTCGCGTTTAATAGTGTAAAATTTTATTTTTTCCATGCCTAAGCAGCCTAGTAAGTGCATGTAGTCGTAAGGTTGTTGGGGGAGGAAAAACGTGTGCAAATATTCCACGAATTTTCTTTGCACTCCCTCAACTCTCTGAATTATTATTATATTAGTATTAGTTTAATAGTATTATTATATTAGTATTAGTTTAATAGTATTATTATATTAGTATTCGTTTAATAGTATTATTATATTAGTATTCGTTTAATAGTATTATTATATTAGTATTCGTTTAATAGTATTATTATATTAGTATTCGTTTAATAGTATTATTATATTAGTATTCGTTTAATAGTATTATTATATTAGTATTCGTTTAATAGTATTATTATATTAGTATTCGTTTAATAGTATTATTATATTAGTATTCGTTTAATAGTATTATTATATTAGTATTCGTTTAATAGTATTATTATATTAGTATTCGTTTAATAGTATTATATTAGTATTCGTTTAATAGTATTATTATATTAGTATTCGTTTAATAGTATTATTATATTAGTATTCGTTTAATAGTATTATTATATTAGTATTCGTTTAATAGTATTATTATATTAGTATTCGTTTAATAGTATTATTATATTAGTATTCGTTTAATAGTATTATTATATTAGTATTCGTTTAATAGTATTATTATATTAGTATTCGTTTAATAGTATTATTATATTAGTATTCGTTTAATAGTATTATTATATTAGTATTCGTTTAATAGTATTATATTAGTATTCGTTTAATAGTATTATTATATTAGTATTCGTTTAATAGTATTATTATATTAGTATTCGTTTAATAGTATTATTATATTAGTATTCGTTTAATAGTATTATATTAGTATTAGTTTAATAGTATTATTATATTAGTATTCGTTTAATAGTATTATTATATTAGTATTAGTTTAATAGTATTATTATATTAGTATTCGTTTAATAGTATTATTATATTAGTATTCGTTTAATAGTATTATTATATTAGTATTCGTTTAATAGTATTATTATATTAGTATTCGTTTAATAGTATTATTATATTAGTATTCGTTTAATAGTATTATTATATTAGTATTCGTTTAATAGTATTATTATATTAGTATTCGTTTAATAGTATTATTATATTAGTATTCGTTTAATAGTATTATTATATTAGTATTCGTTTAATAGTATTATTATATTAGTATTCGTTTAATAGTATTATATTAGTATTCGTTTAATAGTATTATTATATTAGTATTCGTTTAATAGTATTATTATATTAGTATTCGTTTAATAGTATTATTATATTAGTATTCGTTTAATAGTATTATATTAGTATTAGTTTAATAGTATTATTATATTAGTATTCGTTTAATAGTATTATTATATTAGTATTCGTTTAATAGTATTATTATATTAGTATTCGTTTAATAGTATTATTATATTAGTATTCGTTTAATAGTATTATTATATTAGTATTCGTTTAATAGTATTATTATATTAGTATTCGTTTAATAGTATTATTATATTAGTATTCGTTTAATAGTATTATTATATTAGTATTCGTTTAATAGTATTATTATATTAGTATTCGTTTAATAGTATTATTATATTAGTATTCGTTTAATAGTATTATTATATTAGTATTCGTTTAATAGTATTATTATATTAGTATTCGTTTAATAGTATTATTATATTAGTATTCGTTTAATAGTATTATTATATTAGTATTCGTTTAATAGTATTATTATATTAGTATTCGTTTAATAGTATTATTATATTAGTATTCGTTTAATAGTATTATTATATTAGTATTCGTTTAATAGTATTATTATATTAGTATTCGTTTAATAGTATTATTATATTAGTATTCGTTTAATAGTATTATTATATTAGTATTCGTTTAATAGTATTATTATATTAGTATTCGTTTAATAGTATTATTATATTAGTATTCGTTTAATAGTATTATATTAGTATTCGTTTAATAGTATTATATTAGTATTCGTTTAATAGTATTATTATATTAGTATTCGTTTAATAGTATTATTATATTAGTATTCGTTTAATAGTATTATATTAGTATTCGTTTAATAGTATTATTATATTAGTATTCGTTTAATAGTATTATTATATTAGTATTCGTTTAATAGTATTATTATATTAGTATTCGTTTAATAGTATTATTATATTAGTATTCGGTTAATAGTATTATTATATTAGTATTCGTTTAATAGTATTATTATATTAGTATTAGTTTAATAGTATTATTATATTAGTATTCGTTTAATAGTATTATTATATTAGTATTCGTTTAATAGTATTATTATATTAGTATTCGTTTAATAGTATTATTATATTAGTATTCGTTTAATAGTATTATTATATTAGTATTCGTTTAATAGTATTATTATATTAGTATTCGTTTAATAGTATTATTATATTAGTATTCGTTTAATAGTATTATTATATTAGTATTCGTTTAATAGTATTATTATATTAGTATTCGTTTAATAGTATTATTATATTAGTATTCGTTTAATAGTATTATTATATTAGTATTCGTTTAATAGTATTATTATATTAGTATTCGTTTAATAGTATTATTATATTAGTATTCGTTTAATAGTATTATTATATTAGTATTCGTTTAATAGTATTATTATATTAGTATTCGTTTAATAGTATTATTATATTAGTATTAGTTTAATAGTATTATTATATTAGTATTAGTTTAATAGTATTATTATATTAGTATTCGTTTAATAGTATTATTATATTAGTATTCGTTTAATAGTATTATTATATTAGTATTCGTTTAATAGTATTATTATATTAGTATTCGTTTAATAGTATTATTATATTAGTATTCGTTTAATAGTATTATTATATTAGTATTCGTTTAATAGTATTATTATATTAGTATTCGTTTAATAGTATTATTATATTAGTATTCGTTTAATAGTATTATATTAGTATTCGTTTAATAGTATTATATTAGTATTCGTTTAATAGTATTATTATATTAGTATTCGTTTAATAGTATTATTATATTAGTATTCGTTTAATAGTATTATTATATTAGTATTCGTTTAATAGTATTATATTAGTATTAGTTTAATAGTATTATTATATTAGTATTCGTTTAATAGTATTATTATATTAGTATTCGTTTAATAGTATTATTATATTAGTATTCGTTTAATAGTATTATTATATTAGTATTCGTTTAATAGTATTATTATATTAGTATTCGTTTAATAGTATTATTATATTAGTATTCGTTTAATAGTATTATTATATTAGTATTCGTTTAATAGTATTATTATATTAGTATTCGTTTAATAGTATTATATTAGTATTCGTTTAATAGTATTATATTAGTATTCGTTTAATAGTATTATTATATTAGTATTCGTTTAATAGTATTATTATATTAGTATTCGTTTAATAGTATTATTATATTAGTATTCGTTTAATAGTATTATTATATTAGTATTCGTTTAATAGTATGAAAAATGAAAATGAAAAAGTTTGTTTATTGTGAACATCAACAGTACAAAATGTACCTACAAGGGTGTACACGCAAGAGGGTGAAAAAATTCTAAAACATTAGTGATATACATACATACAAGAAAGTCGATAGGTCGACACAATGTACTAAGTTATTGTAACCGCAGTATATCCAAGCGTTTGCAGTAAAAAATGTCTAATTGTTCAGTATATTGGTTGCAGGTTTGTTGCTTTCTTTGCATCGGGCTTAAAATCTTTGTTAAACTAAATGTAAGAGGTTTGCGAATGTTATAGCCTGGTACATAAAATTGATAATAGGAGTTAATTCAGTTAGATGTGAAAGTTTTATCAACCGCCCCACAAAGATAATTTCGCGTTTAATAGTGTAAAATTTTATTTTTTCCATGCCTAAGCAGCCTAGTAAGTGCATGTAGTCGTAAGGTTGTTGGGGGAGGAAAAACGTGTGCAAATATTCCACGAATTTTCTTTGCACTCCCTCAACTCTCTGAATTATTATTATATTAGTATTAGTTTAATAGTATTATTATATTAGTATTAGTTTAATAGTATTATTATATTAGTATTCGTTTAATAGTATTATTATATTAGTATTCGTTTAATAGTATTATTATATTAGTATTCGTTTAATAGTATTATTATATTAGTATTCGTTTAATAGTATTATTATATTAGTATTCGTTTAATAGTATTATTATATTAGTATTCGTTTAATAGTATTATTATATTAGTATTCGTTTAATAGTATTATTATATTAGTATTCGTTTAATAGTATTATTATATTAGTATTCGTTTAATAGTATTATTATATTAGTATTCGTTTAATAGTATTATTATATTAGTATTCGTTTAATAGTATTATTATATTAGTATTCGTTTAATAGTATTATTATATTAGTATTCGTTTAATAGTATTATTATATTAGTATTCGTTTAATAGTATTATTATATTAGTATTCGTTTAATAGTATTATTATATTAGTATTCGTTTAATAGTATTATTATATTAGTATTCGTTTAATAGTATTATTATATTAGTATTCGTTTAATAGTATTATTATATTAGTATTCGTTTAATAGTATTATTATATTAGTATTCGTTTAATAGTATTATTATATTAGTATTCGTTTAATAGTATTATTATATTAGTATTCGTTTAATAGTATTATATTAGTATTCGTTTAATAGTATTATATTAGTATTCGTTTAATAGTATTATTATATTAGTATTCGTTTAATAGTATTATTATATTAGTATTCGTTTAATAGTATTATTATATTAGTATTCGTTTAATAGTATTATTATATTAGTATTCGTTTAATAGTATTATTATATTAGTATTCGTTTAATAGTATTATTATATTAGTATTCGTTTAATAGTATTATTATATTAGTATTCGTTTAATAGTATTATTATATTAGTATTCGTTTAATAGTATTATTATATTAGTATTCGTTTAATAGTATTATTATATTAGTATTCGTTTAATAGTATTATTATATTAGTATTCGTTTAATAGTATTATTATATTAGTATTCGTTTAATAGTATTATTATATTAGTATTCGTTTAATAGTATTATTATATTAGTATTCGTTTAATAGTATTATTATATTAGTATTCGTTTAATAGTATTATTATATTAGTATTCGTTTAATAGTATTATATTAGTATTCGTTTAATAGTATTATATTAGTATTCGTTTAATAGTATTATTATATTAGTATTCGTTTAATAGTATTATTATATTAGTATTCGTTTAATAGTATTATTATATTAGTATTCGTTTAATAGTATTATTATATTAGTATTCGTTTAATAGTATTATTATATTAGTATTCGTTTAATAGTATTATTATATTAGTATTCGTTTAATAGTATTATTATATTAGTATTCGTTTAATAGTATTATTATATTAGTATTCGTTTAATAGTATTATTATATTAGTATTCGTTTAATAGTATTATTATATTAGTATTCGTTTAATAGTATTATTATATTAGTATTCGTTTAATAGTATTATTATATTAGTATTCGTTTAATAGTATTATTATATTAGTATTCGTTTAATAGTATTATATTAGTATTCGTTTAATAGTATTATATTAGTATTCGTTTAATAGTATTATTATATTAGTATTCGTTTAATAGTATTATTATATTAGTATTCGTTTAATAGTATTATTATATTAGTATTCGTTTAATAGTATTATTATATTAGTATTCGTTTAATAGTATTATTATATTAGTATTCGTTTAATAGTATTATTATATTAGTATTCGTTTAATAGTATTATTATATTAGTATTCGTTTAATAGTATTATTATATTAGTATTCGTTTAATAGTATTATTATATTAGTATTCGTTTAATAGTATTATTATATTAGTATTCGTTTAATAGTATTATTATATTAGTATTCGTTTAATAGTATTATTATATTAGTATTCGTTTAATAGTATTATATTAGTATTCGTTTAATAGTATTATATTAGTATTCGTTTAATAGTATTATTATATTAGTTTTCGTTTAATAGTATTATTATATTAGTATTCGTTTAATAGTATTATTATATTAGTATTCGTTTAATAGTATTATTATATTAGTATTCGTTTAATAGTATTATTATATTAGTATTCGTTTAATAGTATTATTATATTAGTATTCGTTTAATAGTATTATTATATTAGTATTCGTTTAATAGTATTATTATATTAGTATTCGTTTAATAGTATTATTATATTAGTATTCGTTTAATAGTATTATTATATTAGTATTCGTTTAATAGTATTATTATATTAGTATTCGTTTAATAGTATTATTATATTAGTATTCGTTTAATAGTATTATTATATTAGTATTCGTTTAATAGTATTATTATATTAGTATTCGTTTAATAGTATTATTATATTAGTATTCGTTTAATAGTATTATTATATTAGTATTCGTTTAATAGTATTATTATATTAGTATTCGTTTAATAGTATTATATTAGTATTCGTTTAATAGTATTATATTAGTATTCGTTTAATAGTATTATTATATTAGTATTCGTTTAATAGTATTATTATATTAGTATTCGTTTAATAGTATTATTATATTAGTATTCGTTTAATAGTATTATTATATTAGTATTCGTTTAATAGTATTATATTAGTATTCGTTTAATAGTATTATATTAGTATTCGTTTAATAGTATTATTATATTAGTATTCGTTTAATAGTATTATATTAGTATTCGTTTAATAGTATTATATTAGTATTCGTTTAATAGTATTATTATATTAGTATTCGTTTAATAGTATTATTATATTAGTATTCGTTTAATAGTATTATTATATAAGTATTCGTTTAATAGTATTATTATATTAGTATTCGTTTAATAGTATTATTATATTAGTATTCGTTTAATAGTATTATTATATTAGTATTCGTTTAATAGTATTATTATATTAGTATTCGTTTAATAGTATTATATTAGTATTCGTTTAATAGTATTATATTAGTATTCGTTTAATAGTATTATTATATTAGTATTCGTTTAATAGTATTATATTAGTATTCGTTTAATAGTATTATATTAGTATTCGTTTAATAGTATTATTATATTAGTATTCGTTTAATAGTATTATTATATTAGTATTCGTTTAATAGTATGAAAAATGAAAATGAAAAAGTTTGTTTATTGTGAACATCAACAGTACAAAATGTACCTACAAGGGTGTACACGCAAGAGGGTGAAAAAATTCTAAAACATTAGTGATATACATACATACAAGAAAGTCGATAGGTCGACACAATGTACTAAGTTATTGTAACCGCAGTATATCCAAGCGTTTGCAGTAAAAAATGTCTAATTGTTCAGTATATTGGTTGCAGGTTTGTTGCTTTCTTTGCATCGGGCTTAAAATCTTTGTTAAACTAAATGTAAGAGGTTTGCGAATGTTATAGCCTGGTACATAAAATTGATAATAGGAGTTAATTCAGTTAGATGTGAAAGTTTTATCAACCGCCCCACAAAGATAATTTCGCGTTTAATAGTGTAAAATTTTATTTTTTCCATGCCTAAGCAGCCTAGTAAGTGCATGTAGTCGTAAGGTTGTTGGGGGAGGAAAAACGTGTGCAAATATTCCACGAATTTTCTTTGCACTCCCTCAACTCTCTGAATTATTATTATATTAGTATTAGTTTAATAGTATTATTATATTAGTATTAGTTTAATAGTATTATTATATTAGTATTCGTTTAATAGTATTATTATATTAGTATTCGTTTAATAGTATTATTATATTAGTATTCGTTTAATAGTATTATTATATTAGTATTCGTTTAATAGTATTATTATATTAGTATTCGTTTAATAGTATTATTATATTAGTATTCGTTTAATAGTATTATTATATTAGTATTCGTTTAATAGTATTATTATATTAGTATTCGTTTAATAGTATTATTATATTAGTATTCGTTTAATAGTATTATTATATTAGTATTCGTTTAATAGTATTATTATATTAGTATTCGTTTAATAGTATTATTATATTAGTATTCGTTTAATAGTATTATTATATTAGTATTCGTTTAATAGTATTATTATATTAGTATTCGTTTAATAGTATTATTATATTAGTATTCGTTTAATAGTATTATTATATTAGTATTCGTTTAATAGTATTATTATATTAGTATTCGTTTAATAGTATTATTATATTAGTATTCGTTTAATAGTATTATTATATTAGTATTCGTTTAATAGTATTATTATATTAGTATTCGTTTAATAGTATTATTATATTAGTATTCGTTTAATAGTATTATTATATTAGTATTAGTTTAATAGTATTATTATATTAGTATTCGTTTAATAGTATTATTATATTAGTATTCGTTTAATAGTATTATTATATTAGTATTCGTTTAATAGTATTATTATATTAGTATTCGTTTAATAGTATTATATTAGTATTAGTTTAATAGTATTATTATATTAGTATTCGTTTAATAGTATTATTATATTAGTATTCGTTTAATAGTATTATTATATTAGTATTCGTTTAATAGTATTATTATATTAGTATTCGTTTAATAGTATTATTATATTAGTATTCGTTTAATAGTATTATTATATTAGTATTCGTTTAATAGTATTATTATATTAGTATTCGTTTAATAGTATTATTATATTAGTATTCGTTTAATAGTATTATTATATTAGTATTAGTTTAATAGTATTATTATATTAGTATTCGTTTAATAGTATTATTATATTAGTATTCGTTTAATAGTATTATTATATTAGTATTCGTTTAATAGTATTATTATATTAGTATTCGTTTAATAGTATTATTATATTAGTATTCGTTTAATAGTATTATTATATTAGTATTCGTTTAATAGTATTATTATATTAGTATTCGTTTAATAGTATTATTATATTAGTATTCGTTTAATAGTATTATTATATAAGTATTCGTTTAATAGTATTATTATATAAGTATTCGTTTAATAGTATTATTATATTAGTATTCGTTTAATAGTATTATTATATTAGTATTCGTTTAATAGTATTATTATATAAGTATTCGTTTAATAGTATTATTATATTAGTATTCGTTTAATAGTATTATTATATTAGTATTCGTTTAATAGTATTATTATATTAGTATTCGTTTAATAGTATTATTATATTAGTATTCGTTTAATAGTATTATTATATTAGTATTCGTTTAATAGTATTATATTAGTATTCGTTTAATAGTATTATATTAGTATTCGTTTAATAGTATTATTATATTAGTATTCGTTTAATAGTATTATTATATTAGTATTCGTTTAATAGTATTATTATATTAGTATTCGTTTAATAGTATTATTATATTAGTATTCGTTTAATAGTATTATATTAGTATTCGTTTAATAGTATTATATTAGTATTCGTTTAATAGTATTATTATATTAGTATTCGTTTAATAGTATTATATTAGTATTCGTTTAATAGTATTATATTAGTATTCGTTTAATAGTATTATTATATTAGTATTCGTTTAATAGTATTATTATATTAGTATTCGTTTAATAGTATTATTATATAAGTATTCGTTTAATAGTATTATTATATTAGTATTCGTTTAATAGTATTATTATATTAGTATTCGTTTAATAGTATTATTATATTAGTATTCGTTTAATAGTATTATTATATTAGTATTCGTTTAATAGTATTATATTAGTATTCGTTTAATAGTATTATATTAGTATTCGTTTAATAGTATTATTATATTAGTATTCGTTTAATAGTATTATATTAGTATTCGTTTAATAGTATTATATTAGTATTCGTTTAATAGTATTATTATATTAGTATTCGTTTAATAGTATTATTATATTAGTATTCGTTTAATAGTATGAAAAATGAAAATGAAAAAGTTTGTTTATTGTGAACATCAACAGTACAAAATGTACCTACAAGGGTGTACACGCAAGAGGGTGAAAAAATTCTAAAACATTAGTGATATACATACATACAAGAAAGTCGATAGGTCGACACAATGTACTAAGTTATTGTAACCGCAGTATATCCAAGCGTTTGCAGTAAAAAATGTCTAATTGTTCAGTATATTGGTTGCAGGTTTGTTGCTTTCTTTGCATCGGGCTTAAAATCTTTGTTAAACTAAATGTAAGAGGTTTGCGAATGTTATAGCCTGGTACATAAAATTGATAATAGGAGTTAATTCAGTTAGATGTGAAAGTTTTATCAACCGCCCCACAAAGATAATTTCGCGTTTAATAGTGTAAAATTTTATTTTTTCCATGCCTAAGCAGCCTAGTAAGTGCATGTAGTCGTAAGGTTGTTGGGGGAGGAAAAACGTGTGCAAATATTCCACGAATTTTCTTTGCATTCCCTCAACTCTCTGAATTATTATTATATTAGTATTAGTTTAATAGTATTATTATATTAGTATTCGTTTAATAGTATTATTATATTAGTATTCGTTTAATAGTATTATTATATTAGTATTCGTATATTAGTATTCGTTTAATAGTATTATTATATTAGTATTCGTTTAATAGTATTATTATATTAGTATTCGTATATTAGTATTCGTTTAATAGTATTATTATATTAGTATTCGTTTAATAGTATTATTATATTAGTATTCGTATATTAGTATTCGTTTAATAGTATTCGTATATTAGTATTCGTTTAATAGTATTATTATATTAGTATTCGTTTAATAGTATTATTATATAAGTATTCGTTTAATAGTATTATTATATTAGTATTCGTTTAATAGTATTATTATATAAGTATTCGTTTAATAGTATTATTATATTAGTATTCGTTTAATAGTATTATTATATTAGTATTCGTTTAATAGTATTATTATATTAGTATTCGTTTAATAGTATTATTATATTAGTATTCGTTTAATAGTATTATATTAGTATTCGTTTAATAGTATTATATTAGTATTCGTTTAATAGTATTATTATATTAGTATTCGTTTAATAGTATTATATTAGTATTCGTTTAATAGTATTATATTAGTATTCGTTTAATAGTATTATTATATTAGTATTCGTTTAATAGTTTTATATTAGTATTCGTTTAATAGTATTATATTAGTATTCGTTTAATAGTATTATATTAGTATTCGTTTAATAGTATTATATTAGTATTCGTTTAATAGTATTATTATATTAGTATTCGTTTAATAGTATTATTATATTAGTATTCGTTTAATAGTATTATTATATTAGTATTCGTTTAATAGTATGAAAAATGAAAATGAAAAAGTTTGTTTATTGTGAACATCAACAGTACAAAATGTACCTACAAGGGTGTACACGCAAGAGGGTGAAAAAATTCTAAAACATTAGTGATATACATACATACAAGAAAGTCGATAGGTCGACACAATGTACTAAGTTATTGTAACCGCAGTATATCCAAGCGTTTGCAGTAAAAAATGTCTAATTGTTCAGTATATTGGTTGCAGGTTTGTTGCTTTCTTTGCATCGGGCTTAAAATCTTTGTTAAACTAAATGTAAGAGGTTTGCGAATGTTATAGCCTGGTACATAAAATTGATAATAGGAGTTAATTCAGTTAGATGTGAAAGTTTTATCAACCGCCCCACAAAGATAATTTCGCGTTTAATAGTGTAAAATTTTATTTTTTCCATGCCTAAGCAGCCTAGTAAGTGCATGTAGTCGTAAGGTTGTTGGGGGAGGAAAAACGTGTGCAAATATTCCACGAATTTTCTTTGCATTCCCTCAACTCTCTGAATTATTATTATATTAGTATTAGTTTAATAGTATTATTATATTAGTATTCGTTTAATAGTATTATTATATTAGTATTCGTTTAATAGTATTATTATATTAGTATTCGTATATTAGTATTCGTTTAATAGTATTATTATATTAGTATTCGTTTAATAGTATTATTATATTAGTATTCGTATATTAGTATTCGTTTAATAGTATTATTATATTAGTATTCGTTTAATAGTATTATTATATTAGTATTCGTATATTAGTATTCGTTTAATAGTATTATTATATTAGTATTCGTTTAATAGTATTATTATATTAGTATTCGTATATTAGTATTCGTTTAATAGTATTCGTATATTAGTATTCGTTTAATAGTATTATTATATTAGTATTCGTTTAATAGTATTATTATATAAGTATTCGTTTAATAGTATTATTATATTAGTATTCGTTTAATAGTATTATTATATAAGTATTCGTTTAATAGTATTATTATATTAGTATTCGTTTAATAGTATTATTATATTAGTATTCGTTTAATAGTATTATTATATTAGTATTCGTTTAATAGTATTATTATATTAGTATTCGTTTAATAGTATTATATTAGTATTCGTTTAATAGTATTATATTAGTATTCGTTTAATAGTATTATTATATTAGTATTCGTTTAATAGTATTATATTAGTATTCGTTTAATAGTATTATATTAGTATTCGTTTAATAGTATTATTATATTAGTATTCGTTTAATAGTATTATATTAGTATTCGTTTAATAGTATTATATTAGTATTCGTTTAATAGTATTATTATATTAGTATTCGTTTAATAGTATTATTATATAAGTATTCGTTTAATAGTATTATTATATTAGTATTCGTTTAATAGTATTATTATATTAGTATTCGTTTAATAGTATTATTATATTAGTATTCGTTTAATAGTATTATTATATTAGTATTCGTTTAATAGTATTATTATATTAGTATTCGTTTAATAGTATTATTATATTAGTATTCGTTTAATAGTATTATTATATTAGTATTCGTTTAATAGTATTATATTAGTATTCGTTTAATAGTATTATATTAGTATTCGTTTAATAGTATTATTATATTAGTATTCGTTTAATAGTATTATATTAGTATTCGTTTAATAGTATTATATTAGTATTCGTTTAATAGTATTATTATATTAGTATTCGTTTAATAGTATTATTATATTAGTATTCGTTTAATAGTATGAAAAATGAAAATGAAAAAGTTTGTTTATTGTGAACATCAACAGTACAAAATGTACCTACAAGGGTGTACACGCAAGAGGGTGAAAAAATTCTAAAACATTAGTGATATACATACATACAAGAAAGTCGATAGGTCGACACAATGTACTAAGTTATTGTAACCGCAGTATATCCAAGCGTTTGCAGTAAAAAATGTCTAATTGTTCAGTATATTGGTTGCAGGTTTGTTGCTTTCTTTGCATCGGGCTTAAAATCTTTGTTAAACTAAATGTAAGAGGTTTGCGAATGTTATAGCCTGGTACATAAAATTGATAATAGGAGTTAATTCAGTTAGATGTGAAAGTTTTATCAACCGCCCCACAAAGATAATTTCGCGTTTAATAGTGTAAAATTTTATTTTTTCCATGCCTAAGCAGCCTAGTAAGTGCATGTAGTCGTAAGGTTGTTGGGGGAGGAAAAACGTGTGCAAATATTCCACGAATTTTCTTTGCACTCCCTCAACTCTCTGAATTATTATTATATTAGTATTAGTTTAATAGTATTATTATATTAGTATTAGTTTAATAGTATTATTATATTAGTATTCGTTTAATAGTATTATTATATTAGTATTCGTTTAATAGTATTATTATATTAGTATTCGTTTAATAGTATTATTATATTAGTATTCGTTTAATAGTATTATTATATTAGTATTCGTTTAATAGTATTATTATATTAGTATTCGTTTAATAGTATTATTATATTAGTATTCGTTTAATAGTATTATATTAGTATTCGTTTAATAGTATTATATTAGTATTCGTTTAATAGTATTATTATATTAGTATTCGTTTAATAGTATTATTATATTAGTATTCGTTTAATAGTATTATTATATTAGTATTCGTTTAATAGTATTATATTAGTATTCGTTTAATAGTATTATATTAGTATTCGTTTAATAGTATTATATTAGTATTCGTTTAATAGTATTATTATATTAGTATTCGTTTAATAGTATTATATTAGTATTCGTTTAATAGTATTATTATATTAGTATTCGTTTAATAGTATTATTATATTAGTATTCGTTTAATAGTATTATTATATTAGTATTCGTTTAATAGTATTATTATATTAGTATTCGTTTAATAGTATGAAAAATGAAAATGAAAAAGTTTGTTTATTGTGAACATCAACAGTACAAAATGTACCTACAAGGGTGTACACGCAAGAGGGTGAAAAAATTCTAAAACATTAGTGATATACATACATACAAGAAAGTCGATAGGTCGACACAATGTACTAAGTTATTGTAACCGCAGTATATCCAAGCGTTTGCAGTAAAAAATGTCTAATTGTTCAGTATATTGGTTGCAGGTTTGTTGCTTTCTTTGCATCGGGCTTAAAATCTTTGTTAAACTAAATGTAAGAGGTTTGCGAATGTTATAGCCTGGTACATAAAATTGATAATAGGAGTTAATTCAGTTAGATGTGAAAGTTTTATCAACCGCCCCACAAAGATAATTTCGCGTTTAATAGTGTAAAATTTTATTTTTTCCATGCCTAAGCAGCCTAGTAAGTGCATGTAGTCGTAAGGTTGTTGGGGGAGGAAAAACGTGTGCAAATATTCCACGAATTTTCTTTGCATTCCCTCAACTCTCTGAATTATTATTATATTAGTATTAGTTTAATAGTATTATTATATTAGTATTCGTTTAATAGTATTATTATATTAGTATTCGTTTAATAGTATTATTATATTAGTATTCGTATATTAGTATTTGTTTAATAGTATTATTATATTAGTATTCGTATATTAGTGTTCGTATATTAGTATTTGTTTAATAGTATTCGCTTAATAGTATTATTATATTAGTGTTCGTATATTAGTGTTCGTATATTAATAATAACATATTGGTATTAATATATTGGTATTAATGGATTTAAAATGACAAAATCGGTTTGTAGGTGTCGTATAATATACGATGAAATGACAAAGGGAGGAGCGGATGATAATTATCGCAACGGATACTGCAGAGCGGAACCCATTATTTGCAAATTGAACGTCCAGGCAGGGGGGTTGAAATAACAAAGCCAGGTCTCGCCCAACGACCCCCCCCTCGTATCATCTCATCCAACAATAACAACTAAGCGAGTCATCCAAGTAGGTCGATTCTGAAAGCTAGTGGCTCTAAATTATATCTGTCCCCTCTTTGGCTATGCTGGCTTCAATCAAACTCTCTCCCCCCCTCCTGATTTTTAGGGGCCCCGTTTCGCAAATACCATTTTTGGGCATTAAAATTCGCTAGCTGAGTTGGGCCTAAGGTGGAGCCTTGGGTTTTATTACTAGATCGAATATTTAACGTGTTGAATAGCTTTGTCGAATATTTAGCTATAGAAAAATAAGGCCCAATAAACTGATCAAATACCAAATTGAATTTTGAATAGGTGGGTTTACTGATGTATAACTGGGTAGTAAGTCACAGGGGCAGGGCGATGTTAGGATTTTGTTTTTACTTTCAAAAGTTCTTGAGATGGCGCCACTAGTACGTTTTCGCTACAATTTAGGAACTATTGGCGCCATCTCTCGATTGAAAGAAGCTAAAAAAATATGAGTTTTTGCTTACCCCTGTAAAGCAAACTCGGCGTCGAACAAACTGCAAACCGACCTATACCGAATAATTTGGTCGTATGTGATCCGCTTTTGGTATTGGATTTTAGAGTTTTAGTTTTACTTTCCTGATCTTGGAAATTCCAATCAGGGCGATTGCAGCGCCATACCACGAGTATATTTTTTATGAAGAAAACATTTAAATATTTTAATTCCATAGCGTTTTCCTTTGATGGCCATGGAATCAAAAATAACCTTAAACGGTTATTCGACAAGTTTTGAAAAATATTTGAAATACCAAATATTTCCTACGACCCGTGGCCGTTTCGAATATTCGACTATTTGATCGACAAAAAAACGAATTATCAAGGTCGATTCGTTTTGCTATTCGATCGAATTATTTCTGATTTGCCGCACAATTTCGCGAGATTTCGCGAAATAAAATCGGTTGAATGGGATTTTCTCGAATCGAACGGAAACAAATTCGACCGTGGGTTTTTACCATTAACCGTGAAACTACTGCTGAAATGTGCTGAAATAAAATTGATCATTGATGGCTTATTTAAATTAAAAACAATCGGCTAGGCTAATACTAAAGGCACAATCTTAGCGACTTTTAAAGCCATTAATTCAGGTGGCCGGTTAGGGAATGGATGGAATAGGTAGTTTTGAGTTCGGGAATGGATTCAGAACTGAAATGGTAATGGAAATGTGGGGGCAACGGCCATGTTTGTGGTTCAAATGCAGCTCTCTACAACAAAAATCATTTGCTTCCAGTTTTTTTTCTATTGATTTAGATTAAGAATGTGGAAATTTGTATTGGTTTTTTAAATTAGAAAATACGGGCTGGTGGAGGTGCTCCCAATTTTAAACGGCTTCTATCGATTCAGCCGAAACCCTATTTAGGTTATTGAGAACGTATACTATCATCTCTTTTGTTTAGCGCCATCTATTATCTTTCGTGATGACATTTTCGGGTTTTTTTCGACAAAACATTTTAAATTAGATATGTAAAAGTTCGATTCAACTCTTAATTTAGTTTAATAAATCTGTACTAATTGATTTAATAAATTGAATTGCAAATAATAGATGATATGTCCAGAAACATATTTTTAAACAAGCCCCTAACGACAGATGATGACAATGGGTATCGATTTGAATAGCGAATAGGTTTCATGCGTGGTTTAAATTTTCGTCGTAAGTAGCGCCGCCTACCGACCGAGTTTTTAATTGAATATACGAAAGCTGTCTGCTCATTCAAAATTATCTTTGCGCAACAGCTCAAATATAACTATTATAAACACTGGCTCCATTTTTGAAATTAGTTTTTTTCGAATTTCAAACCTAAACGCGTGTACGCTCGTATTTCTCGCCATCAAACTAACCAACTATTTTGCCAACGGAAAGAGTAGGAAGGGACAAGTTTCCTGTTCGGAAACTTCCTATTTCGCAATCACTCCAAGACCGAATTCGTTCTGAGCCATATTTATGTTTCTTATGTTACTTATACACCATAAGTAACATAAGAAAATAAATTACTTTAAAGAAGATGATGACGTAACTGTTTACTAAATTAGCAGGATCATTGGCTGTACTCAGTTTCCTACGCCTTTACAGAGAAATATAATAATAATCAGCTAGGCTAATACCCTTGGCACCACCTTAGGCCTAAGTCATCACGCGACTTTTAAAGCCATTAATTCAGGTGGCCGGGTTGAAATGCGTAGGAGGGTGGTGGCAAGCCCTTCATGCCACGTGAGCCAACAGCTCACTACACTAACTATTACCGTTAACCTCTACAAGTTTTTATGGAAGGGGAACCGAAGAGCTCGGGGGAAAATCCCTTTAACCAGTGGGGAGAGAACTTGCAAACTCAACGCAGTAGGAGATTGGTTTACTCAACCTTCATAATAGACCTATTTTAAATGGTCAATTTGGGCAACCTTGGCCTAGGTAGCGATTCTCGCTTCCATAAACGGGTCCGCTCTTATGTTCTCGATAACCTAAGCACGTTCTTGTTTCGGATCCCTTTCCGCGAAAGAGCGGCTTTATATCCAGTGCATATCGATTTTGGCGGTTGAAAAGGCCGAATGAACGAAGAAAGAGCCCCCCACCCCCGCCTTGGTCCCCCCCTCTCGGCCTCTTTAATGTTGTTCCTTTTTCCGTGGCGCTGTGGGCGCTCTTTTCAATCAAGCCAACGCCAGAAATTGATCAGAGCCTCAGATGGACATTTGCGAACGAAAAAAAACACGTTTTCTTGAATTTAGGCAAAATATACCATTTCTCGAAATATCCAGGTATTTTGTTACATTTTGGCGTAGCCATGAGAAAACTAAATTCACTTAATGTTAGGCCTTGAACAAATTATATGGACTGAAGGGTATCCGGTTATCTGCGGGCCCGACAAATGATACATTAAGGGCCCGTGTCGACTAGGGGATCCGGTTCTAAACAAAGGAGGTACCCCGAACAAAAATAGCCACGATCGATATTAATCGTACTTATTGGGCCCGTAATTATAATTATATCCGGGCCTGACAAATTACAACTTAATAAGGTAACACGGGCCCTTGTTGACTAGGGGATCCGGGTCTAAACAAAGGAGGTACCCCGGAAAAAAATGCCACGATCGGTATTAATCGAACTTTTGGGGCCCGTATTTATAATTATATCCGGGCCTGACAAATTACAACTTAATAAGGTAACACGGGCCCTTGTTGACTAGGGGATCCGGGTCTAAACAAAGGAGGTACCCCGGAAAAAAATGCCACGATCGGTATTAATCGAACTTTTGGGGCCCGTATTTATAATTATATCCGGGCCTGACAAATTACAACTTAATAAGGTAACACGGGCCCTTGTTGACTAGGGGATCCGGGTCTAAACAAAGGAGGTACCCCGGAAAAAAATGCCACGATCGGTATTAATCGAACTTTTGGGGCCCGTATTTATAATTATATCCGGGCCTGACAAATTACAACTTAATAAGGTAACACGGGCCCTTGTTGACTAGGGGATCCGGGTCTAAACAAAGGAGGTACCCCGGAAAAAAATGCCACGATCGGTATTAATCGAACTTTTGGGGCCCGTATTTATAATTATATCCGGGCCTGACAAATTACAACTTAATAAGGTAACACGGGCCCTTGTTGACTAGGGGATCCGGGTCTAAACAAAGGAGGTACCCCGGAAAAAAATGCCACGATCGGTATTAATCGAACTTTTGGGGCCCGTATTTATAATTATATCCGGGCCTGACAAATTACAACTTAATAAGGTAACACGGGCCCTTGTTGACTAGGGGATCCGGGTCTAAACAAAGGAGGTACCCCGGAAAAAAATGCCACGATCGGTATTAATCGAACTTTTGGGGCCCGTATTTATAATTATATCCGGGCCTGACAAATTACAACTTAATAAGGTAACACGGGCCCTTGTTGACTAGGGGATCCGGGTCTAAACAAAGGAGGTACCCCGGAAAAAAATGCCACGATCGGTATTAATCGAACTTTTGGGGCCCGTATTTATAATTATATCCGGGCCTGACAAATTACAACTTAATAAGGTAACACGGGCCCTTGTTGACTAGGGGATCCGGGTCTAAACAAAGGAGGTACCCCGGAAAAAAATGCCACGATCGGTATTAATCGAACTTTTGGGGCCCGTATTTATAATTATATCCGGGCCTGACAAATTACAACTTAATAAGGTAACACGGGCCCTTGTTGACTAGGGGATCCGGGTCTAAACAAAGGAGGTACCCCGGAAAAAAATGCCACGATCGGTATTAATCGAACTTTTGGGGCCCGTATTTATAATTATATCCGGGCCTGACAAATTACAACTTAATAAGGTAACACGGGCCCTTGTTGACTAGGGGATCCGGGTCTAAACAAAGGAGGTACCCCGGAAAAAAATGCCACGATCGGTATTAATCGAACTTTTGGGGCCCGTATTTATAATTATATCCGGGCCTGACAAATTACAACTTAATAAGGTAACACGGGCCCTTGTTGACTAGGGGATCCGGGTCTAAACAAAGGAGGTACCCCGGAAAAAAATGCCACGATCGGTATTAATCGAACTTTTGGGGCCCGTATTTATAATTATATCCGGGCCTGACAAATTACAACTTAATAAGGTAACACGGGCCCTTGTTGACTAGGGGATCCGGGTCTAAACAAAGGAGGTACCCCGGAAAAAAATGCCACGATCGGTATTAATCGAACTTTTGGGGCCCGTATTTATAATTATATCCGGGCCTGACAAATTACAACTTAATAAGGTAACACGGGCCCTTGTTGACTAGGGGATCCGGGTCTAAACAAAGGAGGTACCCCGGAAAAAAATGCCACGATCGGTATTAATCGAACTTTTGGGGCCCGTATTTATAATTATATCCGGGCCTGACAAATTACAACTTAATAAGGTAACACGGGCCCTTGTTGACTAGGGGATCCGGGTCTAAACAAAGGAGGTACCCCGGAAAAAAATGCCACGATCGGTATTAATCGAACTTTTGGGGCCCGTATTTATAATTATATCCGGGCCTGACAAATTACAACTTAATAAGGTAACACGGGCCCTTGTTGACTAGGGGATCCGGGTCTAAACAAAGGAGGTACCCCGGAAAAAAATGCCACGATCGGTATTAATCGAACTTTTGGGGCCCGTATTTATAATTATATCCGGGCCTGACAAATTACAACTTAATAAGGTAACACGGGCCCTTGTTGACTAGGGGATCCGGGTCTAAACAAAGGAGGTACCCCGGAAAAAAATGCCACGATCGGTATTAATCGAACTTTTGGGGCCCGTATTTATAATTATATCCGGGCCTGACAAATTACAACTTAATAAGGTAACACGGGCCCTTGTTGACTAGGGGATCCGGGTCTAAACAAAGGAGGTACCCCGGAAAAAAATGCCACGATCGGTATTAATCGAACTTTTGGGGCCCGTATTTATAATTATATCCGGGCCTGACAAATTACAACTTAATAAGGTAACACGGGCCCTTGTTGACTAGGGGATCCGGGTCTAAACAAAGGAGGTACCCCGGAAAAAAATGCCACGATCGGTATTAATCGAACTTTTGGGGCCCGTATTTATAATTATATCCGGGCCTGACAAATTACAACTTAATAAGGTAACACGGGCCCTTGTTGACTAGGGGATCCGGGTCTAAACAAAGGAGGTACCCCGGAAAAAAATGCCACGATCGGTATTAATCGAACTTTTGGGGCCCGTATTTATAATTATATCCGGGCCTGACAAATTACAACTTAATAAGGTAACACGGGCCCTTGTTGACTAGGGGATCCGGGTCTAAACAAAGGAGGTACCCCGGAAAAAAATGCCACGATCGGTATTAATCGAACTTTTGGGGCCCGTAATTATAATTATATCCGGGCCTGACAAATTACAACTTAATAAGGTAACACGGGCCCTTGTTGACTAGGGGATCCGGGTCTAAACAAAGGAGGTACCCCGGAAAAAAATGCCACGATCGGTATTAATCGAACTTTTGGGGCCCGTATTTATAATTATATCCGGGCCTGACAAATTACAACTTAATAAGGTAACACGGGCCCTTGTTGACTAGGGGATCCGGGTCTAAACAAAGGAGGTACCCCGGAAAAAAATGCCACGATCGGTATTAATCGAACTTTTGGGGCCCGTATTTATAATTATATCCGGGCCTGACAAATTACAACTTAATAAGGTAACACGGGCCCTTGTTGACTAGGGGATCCGGGTCTAAACAAAGGAGGTACCCCGGAAAAAAATGCCACGATCGGTATTAATCGAACTTTTGGGGCCCGTATTTATAATTATATCCGGGCCTGACAAATTACAACTTAATAAGGTAACACGGGCCCTTGTTGACTAGGGGATCCGGTTCTAAACAAAGGAGGTACCCCGGAAAAAAATGCCACGATCGGTATTAATCGAACTTTTGGGGCCCGTATTTATAATTATATCCGGGCCTGACAAATTACAACTTAATAAGGTAACACGGGCCCTTGTTGACTAGGGGATCCGGGTCTAAACAAAGGAGGTACCCCGGAAAAAAATGCCACGATCGGTATTAATCGAACTTTTGGGGCCCGTATTTATAATTATATCCGGGCCTGACAAATTACAACTTAATAAGGTAACACGGGCCCTTGTTGACTAGGGGATCCGGGTCTAAACAAAGGAGGTACCCCGGAAAAAAATGCCACGATCGGTATTAATCGAACTTTTGGGGCCCGTATTTATAATTATATCCGGGCCTGACAAATTACAACTTAATAAGGTAACACGGGCCCTTGTTGACTAGGGGATCCGGTTCTAAACAAAGGAGGTACCCCGGAAAAAATTGCCACGATCGATATTAATCGTACTTATTGGGCCCGTAATTATAATTATATCCGGGCCTGACAAATTACAACTTAATAAGGTAACACGGGCCCTTGTTGACTAGGGGATCCGGGTCTAAACAAAGGAGGTACCCCGGAAAAAAATGCCACGATCGGTATTAATCGAACTTTTGGGGCCCGTATTTATAATTATATCCGGGCCTGACAAATTACAACTTAATAAGGTAACACGGGCCCTTGTTGACTAGGGGATCCGGGTCTAAACAAAGGAGGTACCCCGGAAAAAAATGCCACGATCGGTATTAATCGAACTTTTGGGGCCCGTATTTATAATTATATCCGGGCCTGACAAATTACAACTTAATAAGGTAACACGGGCCCTTGTTGACTAGGGGATCCGGGTCTAAACAAAGGAGGTACCCCGGAAAAAAATGCCACGATCGGTATTAATCGAACTTTTGGGGCCCGTATTTATAATTATATCCGGGCCTGACAAATTACAACTTAATAAGGTAACACGGGCCCTTGTTGACTAGGGGATCCGGGTCTAAACAAAGGAGGTACCCCGGAAAAAAATGCCACGATCGGTATTAATCGAACTTTTGGGGCCCGTATTTATAATTATATCCGGGCCTGACAAATTACAACTTAATAAGGTAACACGGGCCCTTGTTGACTAGGGGATCCGGGTCTAAACAAAGGAGGTACCCCGGAAAAAAATGCCACGATCGGTATTAATCGAACTTTTGGGGCCCGTATTTATAATTATATCCGGGCCTGACAAATTACAACTTAATAAGGTAACACGGGCCCTTGTTGACTAGGGGATCCGGGTCTAAACAAAGGAGGTACCCCGGAAAAAAATGCCACGATCGGTATTAATCGAACTTTTGGGGCCCGTAATTATAATTATATCCGGGCCTGACAAATTACAACTTAATAAGGTAACACGGGCCCTTGTTGACTAGGGGATCCGGGTCTAAACAAAGGAGGTACCCCGGAAAAAAATGCCACGATCGGTATTAATCGAACTTTTGGGGCCCGTATTTATAATTATATCCGGGCCTGACAAATTACAACTTAATAAGGTAACACGGGCCCTTGTTGACTAGGGGATCCGGGTCTAAACAAAGGAGGTACCCCGGAAAAAAATGCCACGATCGGTATTAATCGAACTTTTGGGGCCCGTATTTATAATTATATCCGGGCCTGACAAATTACAACTTAATAAGGTAACACGGGCCCTTGTTGACTAGGGGATCCGGGTCTAAACAAAGGAGGTACCCCGGAAAAAAATGCCACGATCGGTATTAATCGAACTTTTGGGGCCCGTATTTATAATTATATCCGGGCCTGACAAATTACAACTTAATAAGGTAACACGGGCCCTTGTTGACTAGGGGATCCGGTTCTAAACAAAGGAGGTACCCCGGAAAAAATTGCCACGATCGATATTAATCGTACTTATTGGGCCCGTAATTATAATTATATCCGGGCCTGACAAATTACAACTTAATAAGGTAACACGGGCCCTTGTTGACTAGGGGATCCGGGTCTAAACAAAGGAGGTACCCCGGAAAAAAATGCCACGATCGGTATTAATCGAACTTTTGGGGCCCGTATTTATAATTATATCCGGGCCTGACAAATTACAACTTAATAAGGTAACACGGGCCCTTGTTGACTAGGGGATCCGGTTCTAAACAAAGGAGGTACCCCGGAAAAAATTGCCACGATCGATATTAATCGTACTTATTGGGCCCGTAATTATAATTATATCCGGGCCTGACAAATTACAACTTAATAAGGTAACACGGGCCCTTGTTGACTAGGGGATCCGGGTCTAAACAAAGGAGGTACCCCGGAAAAAAATGCCACGATCGGTATTAATCGAACTTTTGGGGCCCGTATTTATAATTATATCCGGGCCTGACAAATTACAACTTAATAAGGTAACACGGGCCCTTGTTGACTAGGGGATCCGGTTCTAAACAAAGGAGGTACCCCGGAAAAAATTGCCACGATCGATATTAATCGAACTTTTGGGGCCCGTATTTATAATTATATCCGGGCCTGACAAATTACAACTTAATAAGGTAACACGGGCCCTTGTTGACTAGGGGATCCGGTTCTAAACAAAGGAGGTACCCCGGAAAAAATTGCCACGATCGATATTAATCGTACTTATTGGGCCCGTATTTATAATTATATCCGGGCCTGACAAATTACAACTTAATAAGGTAACACGGGCCCTTGTTGACTAGGGGATCCGGTTCTAAACAAAGGAGGTACCCCGGAAAAAATTGCCACGATCGATATTAATCGTACTTATTGGGCCCGTAATTATAATTATATCCGGGCCTGACAAATTACAACTTAATAAGGTAACACGGGCCCTTGTTGACTAGGGGATCCGGGTCTAAACAAAGGAGGTACCCCGGAAAAAAATGCCACGATCGGTATTAATCGAACTTTTGGGGCCCGTATTTATAATTATATCCGGACCTGACAAATTACAACTTAATAAGGTAACACGGACCCTTGTTGACTAGGGGATCCGGGTCTAAACAAAGGAGGTACCCCGGAAAAAAATACCACGATCGGTATTAATCGAACTTTTGGGGCCCGTATTTATAATTATATCCGGACCTGACAAATTACAACTTAATAAGGTAACACGGGCCCTTGTTGACTAGGGGATCCGGTTCTAAACAAAGGAGGTACCCCGGAAAAAATTGCCACGATCGGTATTAATCGTACTTTTGGGTCCCGGAATTTTTATATCCGGGCCCAACAAATTACAACTTAACAAGGTAACACGGGCCCTTCTTCCATGGTTTTACCCCGAAATTAATAGTTATCTACGGTCTCTCACCAGTCGACCACAAAGGACCCTAAATTTTAACTTTATGAGGGGCCCCGGACCTAGCCTCATTTCAGGCCCCTATTCTTTTTTTCAATTTCCAGGCCCATAGCGCTTTAACGTCACATGGTTTGATATGGCGTTGAAAAACATTGCGACAATTGATGGCTTAAAATTGCTTCAATTCGACAGACGCAAAAAATCCCCTTTAGGCCTAATACCGAGGGGTCGGACATTTATCAAAATCCCGTACACTTTGTCTAAAACAGGGTTCGTACACGACCTGGAATACCTGGAAAACCTGGAAAAGTCAGGGAATTTGAAAATGTTTCCAAAAGGTCAGGGAAAAGTTAGAGAATTTGAAAATGATTCCCAATGGTCAGGGAATTATAAAATTACCCCAAAAACAAAATGTATTAAAAATACATAATAAACATTTTTCAAGGTTATACCTCAAAACATACATTTATTCTACAAAAATGGTCAGGGAAATTTGGCAATTTAGTCAGGGAAAACGTGGAAATGTCAGGGAATTTAATTCCGGAAATTTTGTACGAACCCTGTAAAATCGCCAAATCTTTTAACTCTCTCTATGGTAAATTAACATTGAAATCCCAAAATCACGTAAAAAATAATGATAAAATCACCAAAATCTCTCCGAAATCCCGAAATCCCGTACAAATTAATAGCAAGTGTCCGACCCCTCGCCTAATACAATATTTTTGCGTTCAACCTCGCCGTCGTGAAACCAAGTAATCAACCTTTAAGCTCTGGTTTTTACTAAGACAAAAACACCTAATACAATTATTCGTGTCGACATCCGTTTAAGCCTTTTAGTGAAAACCAGGTCTCAATCAGAAATGAAACCAAAATTCCGCCGCGAATTCGTCATATTTTTCCGTCGCTCGCAAAACCGTCCGCGTATTTCACACCTCAGCGTGATAAAAATGTCGCTAACGCAAATTAAAGCTAAAAAGGTTCTAGTTTTTTTGGCGTCGTGTGTTTTAATTTAGCGTTCTTCCGTTAGTCTTCTTCGGAGTCTGCGCAGAGCGACGAGGATGGGGAGTCGAGTTCGGCGAGCGGCGGATCCGGCTCCGATGGCGGCGGCGATTGGCTCGAAGAGGACTCATCGGAGCAGTGCGCCTCCGACGACAGCCGCAGGGAGCGCTTGAAGAGCGGCCTATACGCCGACGACTTCTGGGGACGCGTCGGAACTGGCGCTGGCAGTTGGATCTTCGCCGAACCACGAAGGAGAAGGAGAACTCGCCGACACGAGGTTAGACCGCTCTCTTTTACGCGCTTTTTTAGGCCTAACAAATCTTCTTAGTCAACGCGGAAAAGTCCGTTACGCCATCACGCACGCTCTACTTTTTCTCGTTTAATAGGGGAAGACAAAAACCCTTGAAATTAAGGCCCGTTTTTGTTCGGGTATTCAGGGGGGGGGGCAGTCTTCCTGTAATGGCGGTTGATGGGGATAGCAGGTTTTGGTACCGTTTTTTCGTTTTTTCAGTCTTAGATTCGCGGTGTTTAACCTAAATATAACGAGTGACAAGTAAAGGTGTATTGTACAATAGTAATTGTGGTATTTATTGAAAGGAATTACGCGTGAAAGCTTGGTTTAGTTAAAAAGGTATTTGAAGCCTAGCGAGTGCAGCTTCCGTATCACCGATTCGAACGTCAAAATCCTGACACCGAGGAATTGTCGTAACATGGACCAAATTCAAATTCCCCATTCTTGGTCTTGAGATTCCCCATTTGTGGTCTGAGATTCCCCATTTGTGGTCTGAGATTCCCCATTTGATGTCCTGAGATTCCCCATTTGTGGTCTGAGATTCCCCATTTGCTGTCCTGAGATTCCCCATTTGCTGTCCTGAGATTCCCCATTTGCTGTCCTGAGATTCCCCATTTGCTCTCCTGAGATTCCCCATTTGCTCTCCTGAGATTCCCCATTTGCTCTCCTGAGATTCCCCATTTGCTCTCCTGAGATTCCCCATTTGCTGTCCTGAGATTCCCCATTTGCTGTCCTGAGATTCCCCATTTGTGGTCTTGAGATTCCCCCATTGTGGTCTGATATATTAGAATGTACTAATTTCTAATAATGACTATGCTGATATGATATTTATCGTTGTTCCTAAATCCCCATCACAGTAAGTTAGCTCCACCCAAACAAAATCAACTCAGCCCTGTCTCGCATTGGTTCCTAAATGGCGGTTGAAATTATTGAAGCGAAGCGAAGCGAGCGAAACTTCCTTATAACCGACTTAAATTTTTGTACTCAGAAATCGTGTCCTGTCGAAGTCCTTTGTGAACCAAAATGTTAGCGAGCCTATGAGAACCTACGACCGCCTTAAAACAATCATCAATCAAACACTTAAAATATATTCATAATTACGTAAACACTCGATAAATTAATTCATTAAAATAAATTAAAGCAAGTGTCGGCTCTAGGTGAAGTAGCTCTTTTTTCAACAGATGTCGCTAGCGTCGAGATCAAAACAAGATGCTGAATCTACATTTCGACCCAAAAGGCGGGACATAAAAATATGCTTCGCTTTGATTGTAAATTTGTCAATAACTTCAATTATAAATTTATAGTAATTGTTAACAATATATTTTATATGGGATATATAATTTAGGTCAAAGTTCACTAAGTAGAGTAAAAGTTGTTTAAATATAATACTCTATAATGGCTCTCTGACGACGTTATTGTTTCGCTATTTTGAATTTAAGCTTCCGTTCCCATTAATAGATGGCACCACACTCTCCACTAAAGTCGCTTTTTTTCAAAGAATCTGCTAGATACATGGCCATCTTTATTAACAGGGGCCTTTTCGTAATACAGGTGGCAATGATAGAGCCGACAGTTGCTTTAAAGTCTGATTCTATTAAATTTAGTAAAATGCGTCCATTTTCTTTTGTTCTACAATTTATTCACTGTTTATCAATTCATAGTTTTGTAATACTTGCATTTAATACGATTATTTGCCAGGCTATAAATTTGCTTTTTTGAAAAACGCGAAAAGGTAGAAAAGTCCACCAATAAACGGGGCTAAAAAGCTAAAACCCAGATAAATTAGTAAAAATTACGAAACGTTAAACGAAACTTGGACCAGACGTTTCAACATAGTCATTATCACTTTGTGTAAATATATACTTCCTTGATTGGTCACAGCCAACAAATAAGACCTACTCTTTTGCGTGCAATCTGACGCCATCTTGTAAAATAAACCCCATTCTGACAGTTTTCCCCCTGTTGACAAATGCTGCCAGATCTGTGCATCAGGGTGAGAAATAAGGATTTTTTTTTAAACTGGACCTGTGGCCAGTAGAGCCTAGGTAGTTTAATTAACAAACTTGCTACTAGCCACTTACCATTTTTAACCTTCAAAATCAGGCTTTTATCATTTATGATCAAATTATCTATTCTTGACAATATGTTCTATAGACCCGACCCGAACAAGCCTACTGAGAGAGAGACTGTTGAAAACTTTGAATTAATTAACTGGCCCAGCTAATTTTTAAACTGGCGATTGGCCTGTGATAGTGCTTTGGCAGTATAAAGATAAACCATAGACAAACCAGTTATATGTCCAGTCGCAGCAGCACAAACTCTGTAATAGGCTATGAATTATATTTTATATAAAGGACTATTAGATGAGGTAATGTTTAGGCGGTTTGGTTGAAATTCTACGGCATCTGTAAGTAGTAAACCTCACTGTTTTCAATTGTTTGTTACGAAGTTTGAACTAAATCCTGCTATTTTCACTTTATCAAAAATTACATACATTTTAATTTTATTTCTACGTCACTAACTGTAGCTTATTAGCTATTGCGAATATAAAAAAAGGCTAAACATTGTCGGCCAACACAAATCGCAAATTAGGTTGCTCTGCGTGAATGGATCTAAAAATGGTTGACAACGCGTTGTCCCCACAAACGCGCTTGTTGGCCAAGTTTTGGAAAACCGCCCGTTTTTAGTTCCACATCGAGATATATATATATCGAAGTGGGACTATTGCTATGGACGGATTGTCGTTAAGTGTTGTGTGTGTGTTTGTGTTTGTTTGTTTGCTGGTGTGGAAAGCAACGACACGGCAGATGGCGCTGCGAAAAAAATTTGCAGTTTTGGCGAAACCGGGATTCGAACTCACAGTCAAAAACTCCGATTATTGACGCCTTTACGCTCACGGCCACTGGAAGCCTACCAAGATTTGTTCGGAACTTCTACTGTATTCTCGTCCGTTTTAGCGACGCGGGGGGAGTTGGCTTGTTAAGTTGTCGAAATTCTCGTCCGTTTTTACGCCTTATTTTTCGTATATTTTCGGAGTTTAAGGTCAAGTGAACCTCAAACTTCGCGTCGGGTGGTGGGTGGTGGGCACACTCGCTTAAGATGCCTCGCTCGAAAGTGAGTACTCGAATAAACGAGCTCGAAAATTTTAAATGTTCGGGTGGTGAGCAGCGGTAAAATATAGCTTTTTGTCAAATTACCTTGCAAGTTAAGTCAATAAATGACCTCAACAGCTTATGAATTGGTTTGCCCACCCGTGTATCCTGAGGGTGGGCGGTGGCCTCTCTTTAACATAGGATGGTAAATAGTATATCTAACTATAGGAAATCACATGGGCTCAACAGTTTTTATATTAGTTTGCCCACCCGGGTCTCCTGATGGTGGGCGGCATCCACCCTTTCACTTAGGGTGGCAATTTATATATCCAACGATAAGAAATCACAAAGCCTCAAAAGCTTTGTATTAGTTTGCCTACCTGTGTCTACTAAGGGTGTATGGCTTTGCCCATTCGAATACACTGATGTGGAACTAATATTACGGCCTGGGCCGACTTGTTAATAGATAAATTTATTTCGTTGATTAACGGACGAAATCTCGATAACTTTTAGTGGAGTGTGAGAATGAACTCGTAAAATTTTAAAAGATTTACACAGCAACAAGAAAATTTATTTAATTTGTAAAATCTTCTTTCCTTTAACGCAACCTTGTTCATTACGTCACTTCCAACTCTGTGACGAAAACAGCGTCATCATCTTTATAGATGCGAAACTGAATTAAATTAAGCGAATTTTTCGCACGCGCAGAATTCCTCATCTCTTTCCTAGCGATCACGAAATTTGGTTTCCATAGTAACGTTTTTATTAGCGCGAGGTATGTAAGAATTTAGAGTTGGGAATATAGTACCTCTTGAGGAACACTTTCAGGAAATCATGTACGAATCGAAACAGTTATCATTAGTCGGTGGTTTCACCTATCGTTCAAAGAATATATATATTTATTTAAATTTCGTTTGCTTATACTCGTTTCAGTCTAGTGGTAGATGGCGCCACTGGATTATATTATTCTTATCGCTATCTCGCGGTAGATGACGCCACCGACTAATGATAACTATGTTACTTCGTACATGATTTCAAGAAAAAGCCACAAATACAATTTTTGGCTCTAGAAGTACTATATACATAGTTTGCATCCCTACGTCATCAATGACGCAGTTCCAAGTATAGATATAAGAACCAAGAATAAATATTTAATTTGAGCAAGAATGAACGGTTCTTTGCCGCCATTTTGAAGGTGTAGATTTCTTAGTAAAACGGGAGGGTTAACAGTTTCAATCGTCTGTTTGCGGATTTTAATTATTTTCAAATGATTAAGGAATTATTTTCACGTTAAAAATGGTTATCTGCCTGGTTAAAAATTGTTCGAGTAGTTCAATTACCAAGGGAGAGCGAAAATTGTTTATTTTATTCGATAGTGAAGGTAATTGTAAAAAGGATGACCGCAAAGGCCTAACTTTGATAAGCTTTGTTAACTTCTTTTCATAGATATTTCTGTCGTAATTTGATATTTTATTTAAATAACCCGGCCTTAGAATCTTATCTGGCTTTGTTTAGGGCCCATTTAAAATTTTAAAGCATAAATCTAATACGTTTTGTAGCTTTGACGAGATTACCAACAAAATGGCTACCTATTTAGTAGCTACGCGCGAAATGGTTTGAATTTTTGATCGCCCTCCCAGTTTCCTTGGAGACCATAGGCCCCTCCCTTCGGTGCAAACTATGTATTCAATGGAATTAAAGTTGTCTAATAGTTGATTTTATGAAATAAAAAGTGGTCTTGCCCAACTTGTTAAAATGTTGCTCTTACGTCACAAGACATAGATTTATTAGAATATTCTTCGCACGAGCGCTTGAAAAAAAGCTATATTCCTCGCGACTCGTAGCGCGCGCTCGTAGTCCTAAAGTAAGAGACTGTGACACGTTTAAACAAGAAGGCCACGTTACTTTATAAAAATTACTCTTATAAGCGCCGCCACCCCAGTTCATGAAATGCATTATGGTGGTTTTTCTACCAATTACGTCACCAAAGTATTTATAAATAATTAAAAACCAAAAAAACACGCAGCAAAATTTAACGAACAAAAAAACCATGTCAAAAAAAAGGAAAAAAAATTAGTTTCGTTGTGTCGCTAGATGGCGACTTAGTCTATGTAACTTGTCTCTGATATGTTCCGTGTGAAACCATGGACCAAGAATCAACAGGGCTCTCACGGTTTAGGCTTTAAAAAGCACGCCTGAATACTGGGAATAGGAAAATCACGGTTAATTTTAGTTCAATGTGGACACACTTGGCGTCGCTGAAGTCTATTTCCGGCGTAGTTTCGTAGAGAAGCTGGAGCGTTCACGTTCAATTTTGACAAAATAGCGCCGTTGTTGTCGGTTAAATGATGAGGCTTAGTAAGTTTTAAACCTGTTATTTTTGAAATTCATTCTTTAAAAGTTTAAGTCGTGGTAATTAACCATTAGGTGGTTTTTTCACCTGTTCTGGGTTTTTTGAGCAGGTTAGAAAGTGTAGCCATAAGACGTCATTTTACTTCAATTCTGTCTTGACGAAAAAAACGAGTTCGAGTAAGAAGGGAGTAGTTAAAGGTTCAAGGTTATTTATGAAAAGCTTGCCCGTCATGTTTTCGCAGACGACAAAGCTAGATTACGCCCTCTACACCTCCTTTCGAGGACTAGTAAAAAGTGTAACCTTGGAGCTCTGGAACAAGCGAACAAAATTCGGGACAGGGTAAATCTGAATAAAACGTCTTAGGGTAAAAAGTTAACACTTTTTGTCCCCGGACAAGGGAAAAAAAAACAACCAATTGTGTTAAGTAAAAATAACCAGTAAGCCGCGTATGGCTGAGGGACTTTTTATCAAAACCTCTGGAATCGTGGCGTACTCCTGTAATCCCAGGCGTCTGGGAGGCAGAGTTTGTGGATGGCCGTGTGAGGAAGACCACCAATCCCCCAACGGGTGGTTGGAATACTTCCACCACGGGTGTTCCCACCCCTGTCCCCACGTATCCCCCCGTCGGCGTGGCCGTTACACTTATCTCACCCTGATTAATCAGTTATTGTGTGCCGGTGTTTGAGGCCTCAAGTCGACACCGATTTGTGTATCTCAAAAAAAAAAACTCTGGAATCCATTTCATTTCCAAACTTAAATCATTTAATGAACTAAGCCTAAGCCCCGACTAAGCCTCTCGTAGTGATAGTTGAACCGAATTCTTGAGGCGCTTCAAAGCGGCTGATGTACCTCAATAAGCCTTCCGATTTAGGCCACGCCTACCGTGTCAAAATATCGGGAACAGTGAGTCCCCTTAGATTCTTTGTCCATAGTGAAACAAAGTCTCGTGGAATTTGTTTCTATGGAAACGTAATACAGAGGCATACGTAGGAATACGCTGTAACCGTACGAACAACATTTTGGTCAACTGGACGCTCTGCTGGTGATAGCGATTGTAAAGATTTTTCTAGCTCTAGGCGAACTTTCGGTGGTCGTTACCAGCAGGTAGAAGATGATATGGACGTTACGCTATTCCTTTGTGAAGGGGGAAAAGGTTTTTGAAAGGGCAGCCAGGGAATATTCCATTATCGAAAGGTGCAAATGGTTTTGGCAAGAACCTATTTAGGTTACTGAGAACGGACGAGTGAACCCATGTACAGGAACTAGAAGTTTTACTAAGGCTAGACTGACATTATCAATAATTGTTGTTTTATGTTTTCGAAAACAGATAGCGGATACTATTTAAGTACGACAGGTAGCATTTATCATTTCTGATAAAAGATGGCGTGCAAGTCGCTGAGCTTCCACGAACCGTATTACCGAAGTAGAGTATTCAAATTAAAACAGTAACGCCATCAGACGGATTTTTCTTGATGCTTAAATTAAATATTAATTAAATCATTAAATTCTGTTTATATTTAGGTTCCACGAAACTAAGTTAAGAGTTAAATTGGAATTTCTGTTAATTAAATTCGAAAGATGAAAGGAAACGTTCTTACCACCGATGCTAGATGGCGCTATGCAATTGAGTGCTTGCTCGTAGTGTCGTAGGCATACATCGTAGCTAAGCCCCGCCTTGAAACGGCCGCCATGACATTAATTTCATCAATTAGCGAGGCAAAACGCCACACGATCCCGCGAAATAGTCACGTGACCGCCATGGGCTTCTTAATGTCATGGCCGACCTATATGCGTTACCATGGCAACAAATACAAGCCTCACCCACGAGCAAACTACGAATTGGCAAAAAAGAGGGTTTCCGTTTCACTCGCGTCATTTTTAGAGAACGAACGAGAGACCAGGCTATCGCCAACTTTTAAGATCTAGGTTGTAATTGCAAAATATAAGCAATCGATTCAAAAATTATTTTAAAATGCAAGTATTATTGTTTATAAAGTCAAATTTAGGAATAACGATGAGGAAAAAGTAATATCGTCTGCTTTAGCCGCTACCTATCTAGGACTCTAGGTTTCAATGGCGAACCAAAGGGGACGTTGCGATAGTTTTCGGTCGCGAAAAGTAATTCACCCAAAGTAAAAATAAATGTATTTTAGCTGGCGCGTGCGTTCTTAGTAACGTAAATACGTCCCCTATAATCCCCCGTTGGCCTGGGGGACCCTTTCACTTTTCGCGTTTCCTGTGTAGTCCGGGACTCCAAGTGCTGTTTTCATCGTTTTTTTACGAGCGGAAAACTCGGGATAAAATATTAAATTTAACGGTAACTATAGGGTCGTAAAAAGGGGGTGGAAGTATCGGCGACACTACCTGTGAAACCGCCGGAAAGGTAGTTAGGCTTGTCCACCTTTGACTGCGTTTATAGCTTTTGTTGCTTCGAAATAGACCCAAAAAAACATTCTATTCTCAGTTGCGACCTTAGAAAACGAAAAATCCTAATAGAAAAATCGTTTTGCAATTTTACCAGAAGTAAAAAAATCGTTTTGCAATTTTACCAGAAGTAAATGAACCGAAGTTATAGGGGAGGGCCAAAATTTTAAAAGCCATCGGAGCTCCACCCCCTTTAGTTCCCGCCAAAAATTGCACTAGGGAATAGGCGAAACTATAAAGTCCAGGGGGGATGAAAAGATGGTAGTCACGTGACTTTGTGGAGAACTGTAGCGCCATCTATCGTACGAAATTCGGACTATTATTCATTTTATTTTGCTAATGTCGGTTTGAATTTTCTAAATTATCTAATTATTATTATTATTTAAAACATTTTGTAATAGAAAAGTGTAAGTCTGCAGTATCTGGAAGGAATAATTTTTTCTTAGCCGTCGTACGGCCAACTATGAACACGAGTTACCGAATAGAAGTTGGCTGTGAAATCGTAGTCACGTGATTTTGTTTTCCCATTTTAACAAGTTGGCTAAGACCAATTTCTTTATAGTTTCGCCTATTGTGGGTATCCACATTCGATATACACGCCATCACCATTTAGTCGATAGATGGCGATAGTGGAGCTACGAAGGCGCGGAATTTGAAAACGTCGATGAAAGGGAGATCTCGTATGGAAAATGCGCTTAGTATGAGAGATATAGCGCTCCGATAACTTCGGTTCATTTACTTCTGATTTTACGTGATTGACTTTAACTACCCGACTTACGATAACGCGAGTAGTGCAACACTGATCAACACCAACTGCAGTGCTTCTAATGGCGAACTGTTCGGGTATTCCCACGCCCAGTAATCTGATGTCAAATTGTATCTGATTCTTAATCAATTAATTCAGATTAGGTTCGGGTTTAGACTATCTGTTTTGCATTTTGACTAACATAAACTGATCTGACAGTGGCTCTCGAAAATATTACTTCTTGGCAATTCCCTTAAAGACTTTTAATTGAAGTGGCTATTGATAATTTTCAGATTACGCGAGAAATTAATAATTTGCTGCATTTTCGTAACTTACATTAATCTTCCTTAGCTTCGGTTAGACCTGGTGTCGGAAATGTGAAATATGGATGCTCATATTATATACATAATTAGCACCTAAGGGAGGGGCCTATGGTCTCCGTGGAAACCGGGAGGAGCCTTTGGTCTCCATGGAAACCGGGAAGGGCGATCAAAAATTCAAACCATTTCGCGCGTAGCTACTAAATGGGTAGCCATTTTGTTGGTAATCTCATCGAAGCGACACAACTTACTAAAATTAGATTTATGCTTTCAAATTTTGAAATTAATATCGTTGTAGACCTTATACAAAACCAGATAAGATTTTAAGCCCTGGTTATTTAAATAAAATAGCAAATGACGAAAATAATATCTACGAAACGAAGTTGATAAAGTTTATCAAATTAGGCTTTTGTGGTGATCGCTTTTAAAATTACCTTCGGTATCGAATAAAATGACAATTTTCGGTCTCCATTTCTTATAGAACTACTTGAACAATTTTAAATAAGGCCGTTAACCATTTTTAACGTGAAACTAAATTCTTAATAATTCGAAAATAATTTAAATCCGCAAACAGAATATTGAAACTGTTAATCCTCGCGTTTTACTCATAAATCTAAACCAGCAGGGTTCGTACACGATCTGGAAAAATTCAGGGAATTTGAAAATGTTTCGAAAACGTCAGGGATTTGAAAATGATTCTAAAATGTCAGGGAAGAGTCAAGGAATTTGAAAATGGTCCGCAAAATTCAGGGAATTTTAAAATGACCCCAAAAAAATCATACAAATAAATTTTTGAAAGAAATATTTTTCAAAAATTTTACCTCAAACCATTTATTCTACAAAAATGGTCAGGGAAAACCTGGAAATGTCAGGGAATTTAATTCCGGAAATTATGTACGAACCCTTGCACCAGCAAAATGGCGTCATTGAACGGTTCATTCTTGCTCAAATTACATATTTATTCTTGGTGCATATATCTATACTGGGAACTGCGAAATATCATTTGCCAATTGCCTGCCTATAAACCGCATTCTTTAATTAGTCTTTTATTAGTCACTATTTTGACTATCATTTCTAGACATGAATTTACTAACTGCTCAGCTAATCCATGCTCCAGCGTAAAGGTTTCTAACTAATAGGCGCTTTGCGTCGAGGAGAAAAACTAGTGTTAGGCCTAATGGATAATTTTGCGTCAAGGAGAAAAACTAGTGTTAGGCCAAAGATAATTTAAACTCGTACCCTAGATTCGAAACCACTCTCTCGCGCGTTGCCGATAGCGTTTACCCACTTCCCGCCGGAACTCAGAAAAAATTCGCTCCATGGTTTGCGGCTTACCGCAACCACGGCCAACTTCAATCACGCGCTACCGCGCTATATAGCGCGTGATCGAAGTTGGCCGTGCTGCAACCGATGGAGCCCGATTTTTCTGAGGTCACGTGCCGGAAAAGGGTAAACGCTTCGTAACAAAATCGTCAATGTGAAAGCTCTCAGTATTCGAATCTAGGGTACGAGTTTAAATTATCTTTGGTTAGGCCTAATGGATAATTTTGCGTCGAGGAGAAAAACTTGCGTTAGGCTAACCACGGCCAACTTTGATCTCTCGCGCTACAGCGGCCAACCCATTCGTCGAAACTCCGTGAGCAAGGATTCTCCCCCTATAAACTGTACTATAACCAGTAGGAGTTCAGCGCCACGCTCGTTTTTATATTGGCTTCAATGCAAAAACTATTTTAAAAATAATATTCCGCTAGGGGCGCCCAAACCATACAGATATCTTTGGCTCATAACTTTCATATAGGTGAACATAGAAACTTCAACGAATGGGTTGGCCGCTGTAGCACGAACAGCGCGTGATCAAAGTTGGCCATGGCCTAACGGATAATTTTTGCGTCGAGGAGAAAAACGTGTGTTAGGCCTAACCATGATATGTAACATAATTACTCATAAGTATGCCACTGTACCTTTATTCCATTCAAAACTCTTCACTAACGGTTTGTTTCACCACGAACCAGTAAAAAGGTGGACTACGTTAGATTTTAACCTTTTTATTCATCCTAGTAATTTTGGGAGTCACACTATTGGCTAGTAACATATTTATTTAAGCTAATGGAAAACCTCTAAATTGAGAACCGATTTTTTGCGTCGGAATTTTAGTCAGCCCAATGTAGCTTTATTGAAATTGATAAACTCGCTCGGTTTGTGCGGATGAAGTTAAATTATGAGTAATTTAGAAAAATAAAAGGTTGGGGAAAATGGCCAATAAGGGATCGCTTTCTGAAAATGGAACAAGTCGTCGAAGTGGGATATTCCACCAGCGTTATTAAAACCCATATCAAGCCTAGAAGAGTTAGGCCTAGGCTCAAAAGAATCTGCAAAGACTCCAACCTTGTAGATGCGCCAGAAAAGCTCGACCTGAATTTCAACTATTTTTTCCAAGAAACCGGCTTCTTTTATTTGACAAAGCAAATTTATTTTAGAACGTGAGTCTCCGAGAACTTCATTAATTTGCAAATTAACTACATTAACAGAACTGGACACTATATAGACCCATGTTGAAAGTTGGGGGGCCGAAAATTAACATATTTACCTGGCAACTCAGCATTTGGACGGAACATCCGTTTCCTTACTTCCGCCTGTATATTTCAATGGCGGTCACGTGGTTCAAAACGTCACAAACAGGATGTTCCGTCCAGAGGTCACACTTAAGCCTCGTCTGCGGCCCCTCTTTTGTTATGGGTCTATTGTAGTTCAGTTTAGCTCCTAAGCCTTGGTTGTTTAAACCGGTTTGTTTAATAAAATAATGGCCGTCGGTTTATCAGACGTAGAGCTATTTAACAATGTTTATACGACGGCATTATCGGCATTTGAGATTCGATGACGTCAGATATTACGTAGGGTACCGATGACGCAATATCTGTGAAACAAACCGTTAGTGAAGAAATAGAGCTAGTGGCATACTTATGAGTAATTATGTTACATATGGCCTAACGGTTAATTTTTGCGTCGAGGAGGAGAACTAATGTTAGGCCTAACTGATTTTTTTTGCATCGACGCTTGGATTTAGAAAAATTATAATTAATGACTTTTTGGCTTGAGCATGAATTGTTGTTGCCTTTTTTGGTTAGCCTGGCGAATCTGGTAACCGATCAACCGGAAAAATTTCATTCAAGATTCCCGTTGTCGACACGTAAATCAAGAACGTGGACCTATTTGGTGTTTTTTTAGCCTGTCCGGGGACAAAAAGTGTAAACTTTTTACCCTAAAACGTTTTATTCGCCTGTTCTCGGGGTAAGATTTACCCTGTCCCGAATTGTTTTCGCTTGTTCCAGAGCTCTAAGGTTACACTTTTTACTCCTCCTCGAAAGGAGGTGTAGAGGGAATAATCTGGCTTTGTCGTCTGCTTATATCGAAAATTCGTCTGCTTAAATTTCGTTTCACGAAAACATGACGGGTTTTGAACCTCTACAAGCAATCTTTTATTAACGAAAATCCAATTGTTAAACGCTATTTAATAGCTTTAAAAGTTGCTTGATGACTTAGGCCTAAGGTGGCGCCTTGGGTATTAGCCTAGCTGATTATTATTATTATTAAATAAATGAGAAAAATGAGCCACATATTGATGACCTCACCACTAGCTTCCATCTTAAAACAAAACTACGGCTGCTACGGCTAATAAATAATCTTTAACCTTAAACTGCTTCCTTCTTACTGCAACTCGTTTTTTTTCGTCAAGACAGAATTGGCGTAAAATGACGTCATGGCGCTACACTTTTTAACCTGCTCAAAAAACCCAGAACAGGCGAAAAAAACACCTATTGATATTTCCTCTCTCCCAACCTATCTTCGTGAACAGAGAGTATAAAACAAATTAAATGCGTGAAATTGGTAACCATGGAGATCTATGTCGGTAACCGTCTGCTGGAAACTGCTCCTGGTTTTATTTTGTTGGCCAACCAGGCCAAGACCGTTGCCTACGGGTAAGGGTGCTTCTAATTCACGACAGATGTCTCTCTGGTCTGGATCTAATAAGCGGTTTATAAAAAGTTAGTAGAGGTCGGGTACGGTTAATCATTATCCATGATTAAATTAATTTTTTTCGGGGAAAAATGTAAACAAAGAAATTTACCGGTTAATATTTCGGAAAATGATTAAAAAACATGTATTATTCGGAAAATTTGAGCTTTTTGTCGAAAAAAACGTCCTTTTCCGATTAATTTTGCAAATTTATCAAAAAATTATTCGGATAATACAGAAATATAGATTACTTGATCAAAACCTTTTTCGAATAATTTTGAGAGCTTTATCTATTGAATAAAAGCTAACCATCCCCGACCTCTAAAAGTTAAGCTTAACCCTTTCCATTGAGGCAAAACTGCAATTTATAATAAAACCAATTAAATTCATAAAATATATCTGTTTCTTAAATTCTGGAAATTAAATTTCTTTACGGGAGCTACAAAAGGAAATTACATTCCAAATTTGTTATAACGCACTTTGCGCACGCCATATTTTTTTGTGGGTCTTGACGGTTGAAAGTTGAACCGTTGCCGTTGGCAACGTGGTTCCGATACGAGAGAACCTAGTAGACAGAATATGCGTTTCAATAAATTACTTCCCCCCCCCCCTACGCCCATGCGCTCGAGTCACTGAATAAAATTGTCACGTGTTTATGTTAGTTTTATTTGTAAGGTGGCGCGCGCGAAATTGAACTAGCTCCTCTATTCGCAACCGAAACGAGTCTAGGTGGCGTCACGGCGCTAGCTTCTCTGAGGTTGCGCCTATGATTTGGCGTCTGCTACAAGCAAATTAAAAACTTGTAAGAATGTTTTTCTTAAATAAAATTATCAAAATATAATCAAACTATGCCAAAATTATATTAAAGTATCATTATTTATAAAGTCAAATTTACGAATAACGATGAGGAAAACCTAATAGCGTCTGCTTTAGCCACTACCTATCTAGCTTTCAATGGCGAACCAAAGGGGGCGTTGAGATAGTTTTCGGTCGCGAATATTTAAATATTTAGCAGCGCGAACTTAAAAATATAACGCTATTACAAGTATGTCCTGGCCACGGTTTATATATTTACACAGGTTAGACTACTTCGGCTCAGAGATGGACGCTTATGAGCTACTCCCGTGTTTAGAGAATTTGAAAAATTCTACAGCTATTATTAAAATATTTATATTTAAAAATGGTGCGCCACCTATATTTTAAATTTAAATGTATCGTAGATAATTAATAAATTTTAAAATACATATTATCAAATTATAAATACGGTAGCTCATTAGTGTATTTATAATTAAAATTTATAAAAATTTAATTTATAATAAATTAATTAGTACTGCTTATATACATTAGAGGGCGTACCAGTGGCATAGTAGAAAACAGGGTTGCCTGTCAGAAGAACTTAAGAGGCTCAAAACGCTAGCACGTATGAAGGTATAAGTAGTCTAACCCGTGTAAATATATAAACCGTGTCCTGGCTCTCTGTATTACTACTTCAAGGCAATTCGCTGAACAGGTTTTATTTAAGCGTCTATAATTGTCGAACTGAAATGCCAGAAATTAGTCGAAGAAATTTCCCGTGCAGGGGCCTTTATAATAACCTAGGCAACGCCTAGTGCTTGCGGGGGCCCTATAAAATCCTATATTTTCAAAAATGTCCTATAACATCCTATATTTTCAAAAATGTCCTATAACATCCTATATTTTTAGCAAAATCCCCCAAAAGTCCTATAAAATCCTATAATTTTCATATTTTGCCCATTTCAAATCCAACCACTCAGTAGTTAAATTGCTATTTTAGCTAAAGGATAAGTTCCTATACCAAGTCATTCTAGTCTATACTTTTGTTATTGTTAGCTAAAATGCCATGGTTAAATAGTTTCTATTTTTTAAGTGAAAATCGAAGACTTATTTCTCTAAATATAGATTATGTTTTTAAATTCATAAAGTTAGTAAATTAAATAGCATACATAGTCCTATAAAATCCTATAATTTTGTAAAAATAGTCCTATAAAGTCCTATATTTTTAGAAATATAATCCTATTTTTCCTATAAAAAAAAATTGGAAGATTTGAGTGGGGGGCCCTGTGCTTGATATACTTTTGGTAAATGTTAAGCGTGTCCTGATTAAGTTGGTTGGTTGAGTCGAGAGTAATTATTCTTCCGTTTTCTATATTTAATTTTCTAAATGCCGTACTTTCGTATTCAGATCGGCTCTCGAGGTTTTAATAAGAGCGTAAACTTTCTTCTTGATTGTTTCTGAGTGGTCGCGTTCATTCTACTAGAGGTCTGGTCAAATACTTCGGCCAGATGCACCAGTCTTCTTTCATTTCATTGCTCCCTGACCAATCCCCACACTGACCGATAATCTACTTAAGGCGACTTCTCCCTCGCGCCAAAGTCAACAATCGAATGAAGTTCAGTTCGAATATTAGCAGACGAGTTTGTTTTAGCCAGAATGTTGCTCCCCTTAAAGGAAGTATGAACTTCCATAGTTATAAAAACTTGTCGAGGTTAACGGTAATAGTTAGTGTAGGGAGCTGTTGGCTCGATCTCGTGGCATGCAGGGCTTGCCACCACCCTCCTACGCATTGTAACCCGGCCACCTGAATAAATGGCTTCAAAAGTCGCTTGATGACTTAGGCCTAAGGTGGTGCCAAGGGTATTAGCCTAGCTGATTATTATTATTAGTCGATCAACGAATTTCCCATTCCGCCACTAGGTTCACCAGAAGCGCGAGATAGCAGCAGTGGCGTAACTAAGGACCCGCGACGTGGGGGGGGGGCCTTGACATTTTCAACAAATAGGGGGCCCTTTCGTTTTAAGTATTGATTTTTTAATTTATTTAAATTTTTAAATAATTAAAAAATTATGCTGTAATTATTGATAAAAATGTAGAAATCTGGCAATATTTTCAGCGAGATTTTCAGAGAACTTGTAAAAATGAAAAAAAAAAAATTATAAAGTGCCCTTTTGATATCCTGCTGGGGAGCCCAAATTTTGTCGTTACGCCACTGGATAGCAGACGATTTTTCGATTTAGTTCCTACTCCCTTTAAACAAAATCAAATTTGCGAACAATATTAGGCTCTTTTTTTCTTTTTTTTTGTTCGGAAAAATACGAAATTTCCCGAAAAAAGGCTTCGGTAATTTCCCACGGAAAATTTTACGACTTACAACTCTAATTTAAACTAAATTGGTTCCATATTATCAAATAAACGGTATAATAATTAATAAAGTCAACATTATTATTATTATTATTTGTGCAATAAGGTAGATCCATTTTTTTTAAGATATCTTATTGGGACAAATTTGTACTCAATACGGAAAACTTTCTGAACCCTCATAAATTTCTCTGATTTCCCTCGTTTTTACAAAAAATGGAAATTTTCCTGATTTACCTCATTTTTACAAATAAATGGGAATTTCCCTGATTTCCATCATTTTCACAAAAAATGGGAATTTCCCTGATTTCCATCAATTTTACAAAAAAATGGGAATTTCCCTGATTTCCATCAATTTTACCCAAAAAAATGGGAATTTCCCTGATTTCCATCAATTTTACACAAAAATGGGAATTTCCCTGATTTCCATCAATTTAAAAAAATGGGAATTTCCCTGATTTCCATAAATTTTACAAAAAAAATGAATTTCCCTGATATTTCCAGGGTTTCCAGGTCTATATGAACCCTGTCTTTTAGGGAGCTTACTGTTATGGAACTTTGACCAAATTCAAATTCAACTCCCATTTTCAATCATACGATAAATTGTATCCCGAAATCGATTATTTTCTGTCCTTTTCACTGTAATTTGATTTTGACGATTTTGAAATGGTTTGGAGCTACGTCCGAAAATTCCACAAAAAGAAATAGATTGGAAAAGATGGCCCCTGAAATACTGTGAAAAGAACTTTATGATTCCAGATAAGAAAAGCTAAGCCTTCTTTTCGTGTTGTTAGGAAATATATAATATCAGAAGCAAATAGTATATCTTTTAGAGACAGAAGTAAATAGTATATCTTTTAGAGACAGAAGTAAATAGTATAGCTTTTAGAGACAGAAGTAAATAGTATATATTTTTTAATAAAATAATTGGGCCAATTTTTTAGTATTTTCGGGGCTATGGTCTATCTGGACTACCCTCTGGCGCAGCCACCGGTCACTCTACTCATGCAGACAACAATACAGACAAACAGACTAATTTAAAGCATCTTATTGAATTTTTCTAGTAAAAGATTTGAAAACTAGATGGTGCTTTTCAGTCTACGCACGTTGTGTATACCGAAATGTTTCGTGGCTGTCCACTGGGCTTAGAAATCTACTTCAGTTATGATTTCCTCAAAGCGTCTGCTTAGCAGACGAAAACCCGGCAGATTATGAGATTCTCACGTTGGCCGCTACGTGACTCTGTGTAACCTGAAAAGGCTAATTAGATAATCCACCGTAAATATGGAACTTTATACTCCTTTTAAATGCAGTTTAGTGAAGCAACGTTTTGAAACAATTTTAATGTCTAAGGCTTAGCGACAAATTTTATTTCGTAAAAATTTTAAACTCAACTTTTGGACTGAGCAAAAAGAATTGAAAATATTAATATTACACACCTTTGTTAATTATAATCAACAAATTTCGTGCGTGTACTCGTGTTTTCCTAAGAATTATAATACATTTTCTAAGCCGGTTAACGCGCAAAGTCCTAGGGTATTTTCTCGGAACGCAAAACGTTTTCCAGCGTAAGTGTCCGCCACTATAAGTACCACCCAGTATTAACCCACAATTTAGAAAATATATTGATATAGTTAGACATTCGTGCTTCGGGTATTTTTCTAGGGATTTTACCAGTATTTTATCCGCCATTTAAAACCCAGAATCCTTCCATCTCTTCTAAGACTAACAAGGAGACGACCCGAGGTGATAATCACCAGTTTTGTTCAAACTCGGGTATAGTGTACACCTCGATTTACCTTAAAAAACCTGCAAGGGAAAAGTTGCGACGGGCTTTCGTTTTGCCATGGCTACCGAAAACGTTTTTGACAACATGATTTGGGATGTTTCCATTGAAAATAACATGGAAATCTGAAGGATTTTAAAACTTTTAAAAAATGAAAAATTTTGAAAATTTCCAAAACGTTAAAAATACATTTAAATTGATTTTAAAAATTAAATTTAATCAAGTTTAAATGCAATTTGGTTCAATGTGCAATGACCACTTTAATATACATCTTAGACTGAATTGTAATTGTGATACAAACTTTGCAAAGTTAACTGGCTTGTCAACTTGAAACGTATAACTTGGTACTTCTACCAGTCCTTTGGTTCAGCTTTGCAGTATCTGCATACTTTTACATATCGTCTAATAGCAATATTCAAATTGAATACTAAAATAAAAAACCCACCCACATGAAAAAACCCAATTAAACCCACTTTTGGAAAAAACCCAGGTTTTTTCGAACGCGGGCTACTAGCTGGGAAATATGCCTATTTGTATAACCAAGGAAATGTTTTCTAAGATCAAAGTGTAGTATCTTGTATATAGCGGATATAGCTAATAATTAAATTAATTCAATTAAAGTTGTTTTACCGACCGTAACCGTTGAAAACCAATATCAGGGTACCATGAGATAGTATACCAAATGTGGTCGACCTAAGTTGAAAACTGTAGATTCCTATAGCGGACAAACGTATATATATATATATATATATATATATACCAACAAACAAACACTCATCTTTATATATTATATTGCGCTGGAAAAAAAGCATTTATAAATAAGCAAATGGGCAGTTTCAGCGATTCCTGAAATTCTAGAGGGAATCCCTTAGAGGTTTGATTTTAAGGTTTTTATTTATACTAGATGGCGCAAGTTTCAATTTTTTTTGCGGGAAGGGAATACATATTTACTGATTTATTAGAAAAAGCAACTTCGAACGCTGTAGGGATTTGGCAGCCTGACGTCATGGCCGCCTAGCTGGTATGCTTTTTTTTCCATAAGGGGAAAAGCATGGGTGACGTATTATCTACGTCTTGCTGCCCATTCCCTATTAAAATAATTTCATTTCATAGACGGCATCTGGTAAGTCTTCGTTTATTTAAAAATCTGCCTCTACTAATGGCGTTAACGCTGTGAATCTCAAACTGAATTAGTAATGTCGTTGCTTACGTCATTTTTTAACATGGCCGCTCCTCGTGCGTGCTCAGTCGCTGTTATATCAATTTTTCCCGTCCTTGACGAATTTCTGGATACGCCACTGAATGTAAATAAGTGTTTGAGCAAGAATGCATTGAGATACTCCATTTTACTGCTCTCGGGTGCTCTAGATCGCTCTGATCAACATTTGATGTTCCATTTGTGTGCTCGGATCTGCTCCGGTCAAGTTTCGCGTGTTCCATTTGACTGCTCTCGAGCGCTCTAGATCGCTCTGATCAACATTTGATGTTCCATTTGTGTGCTCGGATCTGCTCCGATCAAGTTTCGCGTGTTCCATTTGACTGCTCTCGAGCGCTTTAGATCGCTCTGATCAACATTTGATGTTCCATTTGCGTTCTCGGATCTGCTCCGGTCAAGTTTCGCGTGTTCCATTTGACTGCTCTCGAGCGCTTTAGATCGCTCTGATCAACATTTGATGTTCCATTTGCGTTCTCGGATCTGCTCCGGTCAAGTTTCGCGTGTTCCATATTTGACTGCTCTCGAGCGCTCTAGATCGCTCTGATCAACATTTGATGTTCCATTTGTGTGCTCGGATCTGCTCCGATCAAGTTTCGCGTGTTCGATTTGACTGCTCTAGATCGCTCTGATCAACATTTGATGTTCCATTTGCGTTCTCGGATCTGCTCCGGTCAAGTTTCGCGTGTTCCATTTGACTGCTCTCGAGCGCTTTAGATCGCTCTGATCAACATTTGATGTTCCATTTGCGTTCTCGGATCTGCTCCGGTCAAGTTTCGCGTGTTCCATTTGACTGCTCTCGAGCGCTCTAGATCGCTCTGATCAACATTTGATGTTCCATTTGTGTGCTCGGATCTGCTCCGATCAAGTTTCGAGTGTTCGATTTGACTGCTCTAGATCGCTCTGATCAACATTTGATGTTCCATTTGCGTTCTCGGATCTGCTCCGGTCAAGTTTCGCGTGTTCCATTTGACTGCTCTCGAGCGCTCTAGATCGCTCTGATCAACATTTGATGTTCCATTTGTGTGCTCGGATCTGCTCCGATCAAGTTTCGCGTGTTCGATTTGACTGCTCTAGATCGCTCTGATCAACATTTGATGTTCCATTTGCGTTCTCGGATCTGCTCCGGTCAAGTTTCGCGTGTTCCATTTGACTGCTCTCGAGCGCTTTAGATCGCTCTGATCAACATTTGATGTTCCATTTGCGTTCTCGGATCTGCTCCGGTCAAGTTTCGCGTGTTCCATATTTGACTGCTCTCGAGCGCTCTAGATCGCTCTGATCAACATTTGATGTTCCATTTGTGTGCTCGGATCTGCTCCGATCAAGTTTCGCGTGTTCGATTTGACTGCTCTAGATCGCTCTGATCAACATTTGATGTTCCATTTGCGTTCTCGGATCTGCTCCGGTCAAGTTTCGCGTGTTCCATTTGACTGCTCTCGAGCGCTCTAGATCGCTCTGATCAACATTTGATGTTCCATTTGTGTGCTCGGATCTGCTCCGATCAAGTTTCGAGTGTTCGATTTGACTGCTCTAGATCGCTCTGATCAACATTTGATGTTCCATTTGCGTTCTCGGATCTGCTCCGGTCAAGTTTCGCGTGTTCCATTTGACTGCTCTCGAGCGCTCTAGATCGCTCTGATCAACATTTGATGTTCCATTTGTGTGCTCGGATCTGCTCCGATCAAGTTTCGCGTGTTCGATTTGACTGCTCTAGATCGCTCTGATCAACATTTGATGTTCCATTTGCGTTCTCGGATCTGCTCCGGTCAAGTTTCGCGTGTTCCATTTGACTGCTCTCGAGCGCTTTAGATCGCTCTGATCAACATTTGATGTTCCATTTGCGTTCTCGGATCTGCTCCGGTCAAGTTTCGCGTGTTCCATATTTGACTGCTCTCGAGCGCTCTAGATCGCTCTGATCAACATTTGATGTTCCATTTGTGTGCTCGGATCTGCTCCGATCAAGTTTCGCGTGTTCGATTTGACTGCTCTAGATCGCTCTGATCAACATTTGATGTTCCATTTGCGTTCTCGGATCTGCTCCGGTCAAGTTTCGCGTGTTCCATTTGACTGCTCTCGAGCGCTTTAGATCGCTCTGATCAACATTTGATGTTCCATTTGCGGTCTTACTCTAGTCGATTGGGGCGAGATCTATGACGTCAGAGACAGATTCGAAGCGAATCTCGAGCAATCAAATGGAAAACGCTAATAGTTACTTCGCAGCGAAAGTTCCTCTGCTTTTACACTTTTTATGACACTCTTTCTCACGAGGGGTCCGACATTCGTACAAATCCCGTACACTCTAGAGAAAAATGATTTTAGAAATCTGTAAATCAACTTAAAAATCCCGAAATCTGGGCGAAAATCAGTTCCGAAATCTCGAAATCAGTCTAAAAATCAGAAATCAACACGAAAATTTCGCTCTGAAATCTCAAAATCAATTTCTGATTTCGGAAATCACTTTGAGATTCAAAATCCCGTACGAAAAATTTGCAAATGTCGGACCCATCGCTTTCACACCGATGATCGTTTACGTTTTGTAATTAAAAAGTGGACGAACTTATTTCGCTACGAAATATGCTCAAGTTGTTCCAGAGGCTAATGCTAATGCTCAGATACCTGAATACACCAAAAACGTCCCCGTATTAATTAATTTCCAGCTTTTCTCGTAAGGCAGAATAAAAGCTAGAAATTAATATTCTACCCATAATTGATCGTAGACAAAGTTTCTTTTTGGATCCCCTTTAAGGCTAGTTCCCACTTGGCGAATTTTCGAGACGAATAAAATTTTCGCGGTTCTCACTTTAGCGCGAAAATTTAAAAACGCTGAAAACAACTCGTGCGGGTTTTTAGTAATGTTTTAGGCGTAACATAAAACATCAGTTCAAAATGAACCAAATGGATGTTCCTGTTGATAATTTCAATAAATAAACGATTCTATTCGTGAGATAATTACCTTTACTTCAGTATCTTGGTCAAGTTGGCTGAGCCGCTTTTCTAAAGACCTAGGCTTAATAAGTGACGGACGGGAGCGGAAGAGATCGAGGGAACGCGTTTTCTGATTGGCTGTGGACGTCAAAAAAAAGAACATTCGCTAGATACCGCGGAGACGCGATTTTAGCGGCGAATTTGAAAAAAATCGCAAATTGTATTCGCGAGCTTCAATTTTCAGCGCGAAAATTGTTTTTTTCGCTAAGTGGGAACTAGGCTTTACGAGGATAAAATGACCTCGCTCAGTTTCTCCCATTTGAAATTTATTCAAACCAGGTTCCTAAAAATATCTCAGACCGTGTCGTTAAACCGCCGTGAAGAAATCTTTTTACGCAAATTCGCGATTACGAAATCTTTTAGAGAAAATATTTGCGTCGCTGAAATTTCGCCATTCTATCATTTTATGATAATTTGTAACGGCCGCATTTCTGTGATGAAGTTCGGAGCAGAGCTGCCAGATTCGAGAAATGATTAATATAGGATGACGCGTTCGCGAAGCCTTGGCAAATTTCTCTCCTTTTTAATAAAGGAGAAAGGTTTCTGACATTATCGAAGAGCCCCCCTGTTTTAACGAGCATTTTCCCTCGCCAAATGACGAGCGAGAGATGAGAGAACCGTCATGCTTTTCAACCTGGCGGGTGACTCAGGGGAGACTAATACCACAGACTTTTCTACGTCTCTATGGCCGCTCTCCGTGTCTCCATCCCGCGTTCCGCAATGGCCTTATCCGTTTTTTGAAATCTCCCTATCGGACACAGCCCGATCGATCGCGTCCTCGTCCGCTTCGAGCCTCAGACAGCGCAGCAGCTGCGATGTCTACCACTATCAGGGACCCCCTTTCGCAAATTTAGTCGCGACGAAAATAGAAAGCTAAGCTGGCGAGAGCGGACCCCGGGGCTTGTTGAGAACCGATATTACCATTTCCAGTTGAAATTTAGAAAATAAAAGAAAGGAATAGCAACTGCAGCCTTGACGTAAGGTTTTAAAATTAATTTCTACGTTCTAAAACTTGGTTTTCGCGAGGTACTTCAATCTGGAATAATATCTCCAACGCGTTATTTACGGAAGGCCCCGGTTATTTTAACAAACCACTTAGCAGCGCCGAACATGTCAAAAGCCATGGGAACCCTTTGTGGGCGACGGAAATTCTCTCGATATTTCAAAATAACGGTCGAAAACGTCGCCGACTAGCGCACGATAAATTTGCAGAGGCGTAAACATTTTCGATGTCGAGAAACAGCGCTGCCAGATAAATGTTTATCATCTGGCGGCTTCATTGAGTTGGGAATATTAATCTAGAGATCCAATCAAATCTGCTCCCCGCGTAACAAGTTTTTGAAAATTACGAATGTGCCGTCTCCTCTAAAATGACGAGAAAACATTATCATATAACCCGTGGCGCCATTTATTATTTTGGAAAAAAAAATATTTTTGCCCGAAAACGCGTCTTATTTGAACGAACCATTGAGAGATAGACGGCGCCACGGGTAGAATGGTAAAGTTTTCTCGTCATTTGGGAGCAGACGGCAGTATTCTTAGTTTTTAAAAACTTGTTTCGCGAAATACTCAAATCCGACGTTTTGATTGGACCTCTAGATTAATATTCCCAACTCAATGGGCGGCTTCTGACCGAGTTTTAAATTGAATATATGAAAGCTGTCTGCTCGTTCAAAATTATATCTGCGCAACCGCTGAAAGTTTCAACCGAAAAACATTGGAATTAAAAAGTATTGTGCTATATTTTCTAAGCTCGAAGCTAGAAATATGAAAACTCGGTACCCTGGAATAGAAAAGTGTATTCCCCCACTACGAGCTCCCCTCTCTCTCTACAGCAACGCAGCGCGAGCCAGAATCGCGGACATACGAGTTTAGCGCCACCTTTTCTACATGTTTTTAAAAAATTCGTCTGCTAGTTTGCGAATATTAAAATTCATTGTCTATTCCTACTAAATACACGGGACTAGAAATATGCGAATAGAAAAACTAGCAGACGAAAAGCCGATTAAAAGTGTAAAGGTTCTACGATAGATGGCGATACTTGTTATGTCCGTTAATTTTTTACTTCCCCGCCTAAAACGGGAGACGACCACTCCAGGTTAGCTTGAATCCTCCTAGCTCGAAGTCTACAGGGTGTCTGCACTTGATCGGCCCAGGCATTTTTCTCAAAAACTATACTTTCTAGAAATGTGAAATTTTCAGTATGTACTCTCTCGGGGGATATCGTTGTTATTTGTGAATTTCAGAAAAATCGTGAAATTGAACTTACTCATTGAAACCTTTCGTCTAGCACCTAGCGTTCAAAAACTACAATTTCTAAAACCGTGAAATATTTCACGATTTTTCTGAAATTCACAAATATCAGCGATATCCCCCGAGAGAGTACATACTGAAAATTTCACATTTCTAGTAGCTATAGGTTTCGAGAAAAAGGCCTCGGCCGATCAAATGAAGACACCCTGTTTAGTCTAGTACCTCGGTTTCTCAATAGCCCTTTTTATATAATTTTATTGTTTTAATGTTGCTGGTGCGTCACTACGAAAAGCCCTGGACATAAGAGTAAATTCAACGAGGCACCCTGTTTTTAAGCGTAAACTGAACTGAACTTCTACGTATTTCGTGACGAACGAGCTACATAAAAACAAGTTCAGCAAGCGTAGCTTATTTTATAGAAAGGCCTATAGATGTCGTTGTCGGCGTATGAATCCAACCCAAGTGTGTTAGGTCCGACCGAGGCTTAGTGCCAAATTTTATTCGGTAAAGTATGATAAATATCTTTTGAAACAGGAATATGTACACACCATTATTGTTATAATATTCAACATCGATTGTAGTAGATTAATTATCTATAACAGAATTAACATCAGATTTCTTCTCCGGCTATTATATTAAAATATTTCGCGTTGTTGCAACGACAGGGGGCGATAATTTAAGGAAAAGCATCCAATGCTATTTCTTTGAAGCCGCCACTTGCTTTAAGTCGTAACCGTACCGGAAGTTAATGAGCCTAAAGTATCCCGTAAAGAGTTGCTGTTCCTCTTTTATATTTTCTATAGTTGAATAAACGAGAAGAGAAGAATACCTCGCCCGACCCAGGCTGCACGGGCCCTGGTAATTCATGCTGTGTTTCCCCCCCCCCTCGTCGGGTTGGATAATCACATCTTTAACTTTACATATTTATTCGATTTAAGACGGTACGAAGTGTCTTGAAAATTGGGGGGTAGTAATTTTGGGGGAAAGTCACTAAATTTCAAATCCCCATTTCGCACTCAGCCAAATCTCTGCTGTATTGAGTAGTATCGCTCTGTAGCTTTGGGCTTAGGCTGCCATTTTGACGGCAGTTTTTATCTATAGGAAAAAGCATGGGTGACGTCGACATACGTCACGCCGATATTACTCTCATGTTTTCTCAAAGTATACACAGTCAAAGAATCGTTTGAAGTTTCGGAAATAGGGCTAAAAAAGGCCAAATTGTCATTCGTTGTATATGCTATCACGAGGTACAACCTGAAATTCGGGACGAATTTTGTTAAATGATTCTGAGACACATTAAGCTTGAAGGAACGCCCCGCTATTGGAAATAAAAAATTGTGAAAAGACGGTAGGAATAGAGGGTCCAACAGACGTTTTATCGTAAAAACAATCAACAGCGCTCCTAGAGGCCAAAACGTTAAGCTTCGAGAATGTCGACGCTTCCAGCTAGGAGCAACAAACACAAGGAGAACGCAGTTAGCCTTTAAATTCGCTAACGCAGAGTTGTGTACAAATTTCATTGGACGAGTCTTTACACTGAGCGTTTCACTGAAAGTGGGAAGACAATTTCCGAATTTTTCCCTTCCGACGGCAGCAGGTGCTAAAGCGTCTAGCCAATGAAAACTATACACCATAAAATGCACTACTTTTGACGGGTAGCGTTCTCCTTGTTTGGGGGCTGTGTTTGTTGCTCCTAGCTTCCAGCAACAAACACACAACACATAAAGTGAGCAGTGTGTCAGAATTTATAGCCCGGTGTACCTAGTAACAGAGACCATACCACCGGAGGCCTATCATCATAGTGCCCTACGCCAGCGTCCACCGGACAGGTGACAAATCCAGCATGGGTAGCAGTACCCTACTACTGATGTTCGCACCTTTGACGCAAGCCACTCCAGCCAGCAGAAGGAGCAGCAATGGGTGGACCAATCCCCACTTCGCACAGAGTGGATGCTTTTGCAACACCAGCCGACACCTTACCTACGTAGGTAGAGAGACATACCCTTCAGAAAGAGCTCCTAACGGGGAACGACGAGCACACAGCAGTCCGCATAACCCGGCACAGCTGGCACCGGAGATCCCGGTGGGAGCCCAAAAGGCCGGGAGATGGGTCCGCCGTGCCCTCATACGGAGGCTCGCCACCCCACAGCAGGCTACTCAATCCGCCGAGGCGACCAGTTTGCCTGGACCCTCTCCGTTAGCCTGAACCGAAGTTCAGTATCCAGCCCAAACCTGACCGAAGTTGGAGGTGGAGATAGGACCGTTTGATCAGAGCTAACATCTCCCAGTGCGCCACCGCCCTTATGGGTTACAAGAGCCGGACCCCGACTCCCCGGTAAAGCCACCAGTTATTGCACACTCGGACCCGTTAAGGGCCCCATTCTAAGGGATACCCTCCCCCCGCCGTAAATGCTCTACGAATAATGGCGGCCATTACAATTCGCGAACGAAAACTATCGCAACGCCCCCTTTGGTTCGCCATTGAAACCTAGATAGGTAGAGGCTAAAGCAGACGCTATTAGTTTTTCCTCATCGTTAGTCCTAAATTTGACTTAATAAATAATTATACTTGCATTTTAATATAATGTTCTTATGACGCTAGATCATAGGCGCAACCTCGGAGAAACTAGCGCCGTTACGCCACCATGACTCGTTTCGGTCGCGACTAGTTTGAACCCCTTCCTTGAAGGATTTCTGGCTACGCCATTGCCCTACACTAAAGCAGCTAATCCTCAGAGATTTAAGAATTATTCATCGGAGTTGTTTTAGGATAAATGGTGTCTTTCACACCAAAAGTGTTAATTTTGGGAGATTAATTACCTCCGAGAGGGTCAGCTCAAGCTCGTTTCAACAACCAAAATTTATCACTGAACTCGCATAAGGCCCATCAATTCAGGAAAATTAAACCTCGACTCAAACTAAGTCTCGTCTCAGCTCTTATAAAAGGCATTTTTTTTTGGTCCAAGCTAGGACACAATAGCTTTTACATATTTTAAGTAGACTCCGCTCAAGCTCATGAATTAAAGGACAATAGAATGGTCTAGTCTCGGGCTCGTGGTTTTTCAGTTCACCATGTTCACGTACCATTATAAACACTCGGTCTCAAACTCGCTTTTTGTCTCAACTTTGAGACTAACGGTATACTTCTCTATCAATTTGCTTTTGCTTTATTTCCTTACTGATATAAAAAATAACTAGGAAGCGGCTAAAGCAGACGCTATTAGTTTTTCCTCATCGTGATTTGTAAATTTGGCCTTATAAATAATGATACTTGCATTTTAATATAATATTTGTTTATTTAAGAAAAAACGTTTTTATGACTTTTAATTTGTCTGTAGAACTTCAGAAGGAATTTGTCCTAGTTTTTTTTATATCAATCCGCTCCCTATTTGAACTGGCTGTAAAAATTTCCATTTTAATACGTTTTAAAAATTACTTGTTTTTTTGGAAGAGAAGAGAACATATTAAACGATCCAAGAAACGCCTTATCTATTAAACACCAGTTTGCATGTGCAGTCGTGGCCGAGTGGTTAAGGCGACAGACTAGAAATCTGTTGGGGTCTCCCCGCGCAGGTTCGAATCCTGCCGACTGCGGTCTAGTATATTTTTGCAACGCATTTATGGTTTTTTAATTCATGTTTTTTTTCTTTCAATTGTTCATTTCTATTCTTATTTTGAATGTTATATTTTTAAAAGAAAATTCTTTAAAAATTATTTTATTTCCGATGCTTTATCTATCTTCGATTAATGACCGCTAGGAGCCGCCACAGTCGGAGCTTCGATCGATTTTATTTTCCATTTTATGTATTTAGGCCGTACTTTAGGCGCCCCTTAAATCTTTGCGTGTACGGCATACATCAAACGCGATTGTAAATTTTATAAAACCTTCCCCGTTGCCCAGCTTTCAGTTTTTAAAATAAATTTTACTTAATTGAGCTGACTAAAACGAAATGTTGTTAAGACTGCATGGTAGATGGCGACAGCGTTCCAACTAGCGTTTGAAAATGTTTTTATCCACACCGCTTGAATATCTACTAACCTTGGTTTTTATCGATTTTTGTGAATTGGGGAAGATTTTTAGCGCGGTTCGAGCCGGTTTAAATTCCGTTAATTAAAGCAAGTATTCTATTTTCCGTATTCCGTAATGAATTTACCATACATGTTACATGGATTTTGCTTAAAATTTAAAACAATTGATGCTCCGCCTGGTGATGTTGAATCTAACTGCGTTCCCTAAATTGAAGTGAAAAATTGATGGAGTTGAAATATAGAAAAAATACTAAACTTTTCTTCGTCCACTTCGGTAGAAAATGGAAATAATGTGCAAATTCAATTTTCGATGGCTACAAATCGATATATTTCCAAAATCTTATTATGGGTAACTTTAACATCAAATTACCGAGGTCAAAAGGTTAATTGCGTGTATAAACAATCCATGTGAAATCGACCAAAATGAAACCTATTTTCCCCCGTTGTCGGCAATTATTCTATAGAGTTGGGCTCGCTAAAGGCGAGCTTACCCGACCCGAGCCCGCCTCGAGACGAAATGTTTGGCGGGTCAGATCTGGTCGGGTCATGCTTTTTACATAAAACTGAACAGGTCGGCCTTTTTATATACAGCGTGTTTCAATTTTTTCAAAAGTGTGTGCAAATATTTGAAGGAAGTATGCCTGTTTTTCCCCATTTTCCTACGATGAGTTAAAAGAGCGCCAGAGAGCTTCAAAGTGTGGCCTACTAGCCTCTGAAAGTAGGCTGCGACAAGCGCAAAACCAAGCATGGCGAAAAAACAGGTTTACTTCTCAACTCCACCTCCCACAACTCCTTCAAATTTGTGCATAACCTTTTGAAATACCCTGTATTAGTGATCAAGTTTCTATTTTATTCGCAACAGCAAATCTCTACATACAGAAAGCGAATTATTATCACGTGTTAATACGTGGCACGTTCACTAATTTTTAACCGTTTCTCAAACAGCTCCTAGCGCCATCTACTGACAAAATTTGAATCTGGGTGCCCGCTCTAGCATTTAGTACAACCGTAGACTATAAACATAAACAGTTTTTCGGGTCGGGTCGGGTTTCAATTTTGTATTTTTTTTAATCGGGTCCGGCTTTAAATCTAGCCGGCCCGACTCATCTCTAGTTACGATCCATTTATTTCTACTTAGGGAGTATGACGCCCCGCCTAGTGGGAAATTGTTTAAACTCTCGTAACAAACAGGAAACCTCGTGCTTTTAATACTAGGCCTAAAAACGTGTATTGATACAAGCGCTAATTGTTTTGTTTTACATACAGGTCAGGTAATTAATCTTATAATATCAAATTGACTTGTAGTGATAATGTGAATGCACTACTAAGATCCTATTCGTTAAGCCTTACCGGAGTTATTTTCAAAATCCCGATCGCGAGAGCAGAACCCGTAACAAGCGGAAACGGATTTCAAACGTCTTCCGATGAAAACAAATCGTTGTGTTCTCATTTTGCGACAGTCTAGAACGTAGTTGAAAACATATGGAAAATATATGCTTAGAGCCTAGCGCCGCCAAATAAGTCTAGAATTTAAGGGAGCTTGAAACATTACATTATCATTGTTATGTTCATGATTATTTGAAAGTTAATCTTCAGTTTTTTCATTATTTATTTAAATTATTTGTAAATAATTTTTACTTTTATTAGTTGCTCATTTATTTCAATTACTTATTTAGTTTCCTTTGTGTTTAAAACCTTTGAACTAAAAAAAGTTAATAAAAATACTTGGTACGTCTTAAATCAATTAATTAACGTTTATTTTGGAGTTTTATTGGTTTATTTACCTCGGGTAAAAGGTAATTTCACTTAAAAAACCTTGGCGGGCATTTTTCTAATTGGAACCATTCTAATATTCCTAATGGTTCTCGAGATACATTTTGAATGACCTTGAACTAATGTTTCAAGGTTATCATAAAATACAAATTTCGAACTCCCCCACTCAGTTTAGAGTGTCACGACAATTTTGATCCATTAGATCTAGTAGTTTTCTATTTAAAAGTTCTTAAATGTCGTGTCTTGATTAGAATACCACACACGACCTTATGGTTTTTGGTCTAACATTTCTCGGCTTCCCATTGGTCAAATTAGATCGGGTCAAAGCTGTTTACACTTAAAATTAAACGTAGAACACATTTTTTATTGGAACCATTCTTCTAATCCTAACGGTTCTCGAGATAAAATTTGAATGACCTTGAAGACCTGGTTCCCGGTCATTGAAATTTTCATTGTAATTTGTCCCCTTGCACTCTATGTAACCTGGAAATTTCAAATTCTTACATAAAACACATTTTGAGTAATTGGCTCTGTATCGTTTTTTATTTAACACCCTGTATAAACTTTGGTGGATACTTTTCGCTTGTTCTGGGATTTCCCCGATGTCGTCAATTTACTCCGATTGTTCTGGTGGTTGCAAATAGTTCGAATCAGGGTAAAAACGTTTTCCCTCAATGGCTGCCTGTGGTTTTTATATCAGATATATTCTGGATAAGCAGACGATTTGATCAGTTTACACTCTATACTCTTTACTTTGAAAAGGAGTAAAAAGTGTAGCCTCAATATTCCGATCAGGCCCAGCACTGGCCTGTATTTGAACAAACTTGTTTCTGTCCGAAAAAGTATAGCTATCTCCAGTAGTAAGGGCCCATTTTACCGCAGTTCTACCCACCTTGGTAAGAGCCCTCTTTGGGCCCGGAATTTGTAATTTACCGGGGCCCGTCTTATCCATAAGGCAGACTAGGCAAAGTGCCTAGGGCCTACGAAAATTTTAGGGGACATTAGGGCTTACGAGTTCATATAATAGGGCCTACAAAGGTCCGAAAAGTCGGTAAATAAGAGATTTTTGCCTAAGGCCTACGGAAAGGTTAAAACGGCCCGGGCCGGGTACGATTTGGGCGGCCCTGATTCCGACCTTGATGAATAGTTCAAGGTTTAGAATAATTCTATCCAGAAGTTAATGGCATCAGATTAACGTTATTTGCCTTTGATATTGAAACGTAGCGGAATTTGGTGATTTTCACCAATTTTGTTTAAATTCGGTGGATAAGTAGACCTTTATGTAACTTGAAATTTCCCAAAAGGAAAGTTTCGACGGGCTTTAGTTTTGCCATGGCAACCAAAAATGTTTTTGATTATTTTAAATCTTCTTTACCAGATGGAAATTAACATGGATAAATCGCATGTACATTTCGGTAAATATTAGTAAAATGTGTAAATTTGGGTTATGGAAGTAAAATTGATAAATTTTGGTTAAATTGGATAAATTTGGGTAAACTCAATTAAAGTGGCTAAATTTTAAATAATGTAACCCAAATTTACTTATATTTACCCAATATGCTTATGTTTCCCCAAATGTACACCAGGGACCCCAGAGGTCCTATAATTCCTATAAAATCCTATATTTTCAAAAATGTCCTACAACACCTATATTTTTAGCAAAACCCCCAAAAAGTCCTATAAAATCCTATAATTTGGATATTTTGCCCATTTCAAATCCAGCCACTCAGTTAAATTGCTAGATTTAGCTATAGGATAAATTCCTATACCAAGTCATTCTAGTCTATAGTTTTGTTATTGTTGTTAGCTACTAGTATATTTTGGTGACAATATGGCTAGAGGCGGATCACTTTGTTACAGGGTGTCCTAATGATCATGATTACATTTTTAATTGTGATTTAATCATTTGTGTTCTTTGTACAGCCTCAGCTACAGTCGGTCCGGTGTGGGCTCGTAACTGGGCTTCGGCCCAGGCTAACTGAGAGGGTCCAGGCAAACTGGCCGCTTCGGCGGATTGAGTAGCCTGCTGTGGGGCTGCGGGCCTCCGTATGAGGGCACGGCGGACCCATCTCCCGGCCTTTTGGAGTTCCACCGGGATATCCGGTGCCAGCTGTGCCGGGTTATGCGGTCTGCTGTGTGCCCGCCGTTCCCCTTTAGGCGCTCCTTCCAAAGGGCTTGGCTCTCTACCTTTCTAGGTAGGGTGTCGGCTGGCGTTGCCAGAGCATCCGTTCTCTATCCCACTGCTGTGTGGAAGTGGCGCGTTGGTCGGCCCATTGCTGCACCTTCTGCTGGGTTGAGCGGCTTGCGTCGAGGGTGCGACCATCAGTAGTAGGATTCTGCTACCCATGCTGGTTTTGTCACCTGTCCGGGCTTGTGGACGCTGGCGTAGGGCATTTGATGATGGACGTCCGGTGGTGTGGTTTCAATCTTACCGGTACACCGGGCTATAAATCTGATGCATGTCCAGCCTCAGCTACAGATTTAATTTTGATCTAATCTAATCATGATTTAATCATAAGAGGGTGTCCTAATAATCATTGAAGTGAGCTTCCCCTCGTAAAATGGTTAAATAGTTTCTATTTTCAAGTGAAAATCAAAGATTTATTTCTCTAAATATAGATTTGCTTTTTAAATGCATAAAGTTAGTAAATGAAATAGCATCTGTAGTCCTATAAAATCCTATAATTTTGTAAAAATAGTCCTATAAAGTCCAATATTTTTAGAAATATAATCCTATTTTTCCTATAAAAATATTGAAAATTTGAGTGGGGGCCCTGGTACACGCATTTACCCAAATTAACCTGAAATTTCCCAATGAACCATTTTTTAATTATTTTTTTAATTATTTTTTTAATTATTTTTTAATTATTTTTTTAATTATTTTTTTAATTATTATACTAAAATCAGCGATTTCTCCATGTTAATTTCCATATGGAAAAGTAGGTTTTAAGTTATGAAAAACATTTTTTAGTTGCCATGGCGGGAATGTGGTAATGAAATGTTCCAATTGCGGTTTTACTCTAGTCGATTGGGGCGAGATCTATGACGTCAGATTAAATGGAAAACGCTAATATTCATTTTCCTTAAACATAAAAAAATATATATTTTTGGTGAAATATTTTAAAACAATTCGATTATTTTATCAACCAAAAACGAATTGTAACCAACGTTTTCAAGATCTTTTCGATTCGTCTATGTATTTAATTGAATCATTTGATACAGGAATCCATACCTCTATTAGGAATGCTTATCGCGGCAGATTTTCGTTTCGATGTGGCTGACGGTATTTTTGACGTCACTATGTTAAAGGGGAACGGTCAAGCTTTAACCAGTTAGATAGCCCTATAGCCCATTAAAAACTAAAATTTATGGCGAAAACCGCGTAAAAAAATATTGAGTGGTCAATTTTTAATAAAATAAAGAAATTTCGGGAAATCGAAAAGCGCGCGTCCGCCGCGACACCTGGTGAGAAGGCGGTGAGACAGAAAAACAACGTAAAAGCGCGCGCTGATGAAGACGCAAAAAAATTGTTTTACACGCGCGGCGCGTTCCAGTTATAAGAGACCTAAGCCTAAATTGCGCGATTTTAAAAGTTAGGATAGTTCGCAAATCGCTCATACGGGGTTAGGGGCGCTGGCGGCAGCCCCTAAGATGGCGGCGAAAATTCAAACCCAAACACCTGGCGTTATTTTTCGTTTAAACGTTTTGGGCCAAAAGCTATTTTTTCAAGACAAAAAAGGTACGTGTTAGTATATTGAACGTCTTGTTAATCTTTTGATACGGAAATAAGGCCATATTTCGAAAAGCTTGGCCGTTCCCCTTTAACTTAACAAACAACAACATGAGAGGGGAGCGCATTTATTCTCTCGTAGGCGGGGTCAAAGCCGTCAGAGTGATCTTACTATACGCCATACGCCAGGATAAGCATTCCAAGTAGAGGTATGGATTCCTGTTTGATACGAAAACCGAAATATTTTGGCCATTCAAGAAACCTCATTATTGGGCTTTGTTTCGTTTTCTTGAAGTATAAGATTTCGTTCGAAAAGGGGGAAACCATTTCCTCAGCTTAATGATCACGCTCATTTGTCGGGAGCTATTGGTTTTCTGGGATTTGGCAGTTTTCTAGCTCCCCATCTTATCTGCACTTGATCCCCTTTTTTTTATTCGTAATTCAGAGTGGTTAATTTGTTTGACTCTTCTCTGCGTGTTAATTAAATGGGATAAATTATCTTCCACCATAAACGTATTTTTAATTGGGTAACGACTCTTTGAAACGCTCTTCGAGACAATGAAGACACAGTCTTGAGTTAATTCGAAGCGATCTAGACTATCCCGTAGACACATTAGAGAGGAAAGCAGAGCGCTCTAGAAGTTTGAAGTCGGTTATACTTCCTAGTCGGAACCTTTTATAAATTGAAGACGTCGCCATATATTTCTGACCAGCTAATGTAATATCATAAGCCTATCGTAAGGTCCCCATAAGTAAAGGTCTAGCATAGGGGCCCATGGTAACGGCGTTGTGCAGTAGCGACATCTTCTTTTTCAAAATATCTACATCTAAAATTTTGTCTTACTTGGGGCACGTTAAAATTCTAAGAATTCTTCCCGTGATAGTGAGAATTATCACTTCTCAAAAGTAATATCTTCCCACGTGTTCTCATGAGAAGAGTGAGAATGCCCCCGAGCATTCTCACTCGGTCAAATTACAAATAAAAATGGCAGCTAATATTCTAATCAGTTTACTTGATGCCGAAGAAAATAAACAGTACATTATTTTTGTGGACGAAAATTAATTTCATAGAATATAGAATGGTTAGTTAATTTCCGATGAAACATTTCCTTTTAAATTATAAATAAAATCTTTCCTTCCGTCATATATTGTCGTGAAATCATGTCAAAGGCTTAGTTTACTACGTTCGTGCGATTATCGTAAGCCGCCATCTTTAGAATAGTCTTTTTACATTTGACGCATTTTAGCGAGTTCTCACGGGGAGAAAAATTCTCACGAAGAACTCTTCTCAAGAGAAGCATTCCTTCTCAGAATTTTGACGCGGCCCTGGTAGAGCATGCCACACAAAACGCGTCTAAATCTCAAATTTAAAAAATATATACCTTCAGAAACGCAACTCTTATTTCTAATAGCCAGTTTTAGGTTCTGATGAATGATTTTGCAAAGATAAGTGTTAATTTTAAGTTTTAAAGCGATAGAATTGTGAATAAGCCTTGGTTACGGTGCTAAGATTTCTTCCGCGTGTCTATAAGTTTGAAAACGTTCGCGCACGACTTGCGCGCATTCATAATGCATTTCGAGAAATTTATTTCAGAAATGCATAGTTGAGGACGTAGCCACTAGGAGGCGCAGATTTTGAATCTCTACCTCTTAGTAACGGGAATGTGATCTTAAAAAATTTGGCCTAGACCTTTGCTTATGGGGACCTTAGGATAGCCTTATGATATGCTTATGGTAATATCTATAGCGTTTAAATTAAAATACTAAATATTACAATTTTCCCGGTCAAAAAATCGAGAGATAATTATGGCAGCTAGGAGCAACAAACACAAGGAGTACGCAGCTAGCCTTTAAACACACTAACGCAGTGTTGTGTACAAATTTCATTGGACGAACCTTTACGCCGAACGTCTTAGACAATTTAAAACTTGTTGAGGTTAACGGTAATAGTTAGTGTAGGGAGCTGTTGGCTCGAACGCGTGGCATGCAGGGCTTGCCACCACCCTCCTACGCATTGTAACCCGGCCACCTGAATTAATGGCTTCAAAAGTCGCTTGACGACTTAGGCCTAAGGTGGTGCCTTGGGTATTAGCCTAGCTGATTATTATTATTTATTATTATTATTTCCGAGTTTACACTTTCCGACAGCAGCAGGCGCTAAAGCGTCTAACCAATGAAAAATGAACACAAGAAAATGCACGACTTTTGACGGGTTGCGTTGTCCTTGTGTGGGCAGTGCTGTGTTTGTTGGTCCTAGCTGCCATAAAGGTGAAAAATGTCCATTATTTTAACAAGCACTGTATAAACAGTGACTTGCAGGTTCTGGCTCTCGGAAATATTACTCCTTGGCGATTTCCTTGGAGGATGATTTCTTGAAGCGTCTATTAGACAAAAATACAAGGTGAGGTAAACTTAGAAATATACACTACTTTAAAACACTAATACAATAAAAACAGAAAAATCACGGGGTGAACCAATTTATTTCGGCCTTCTTGTTATGGTGACGTATCGATGACGTTTTATTAAGAAAAGCCCTGGCCATTAGTTTAAACATGGAATCTCAATTTTAAAAATTGAGATTCCATGGTTTAAATTCGACGAGACATCCGGTTTTTACACACAATCCTAAGGATTTGTGTGTAGGCCTATTAGTCTCAGGTACGGTGTAGCCGATGCCGATGCCGCCGTGTCGCGCATATCTCTTCAACGGTTAGGACTAGAAGAGTCAATGATATATCCTTCGAATGTACATACCTCGCCATTGATAGCCTTTCATAAAGTTTTCAAATCGGAGCCCTAGAAGTTGGGCATTTGCCCAATTTACAATTTTCAGAGGTTTCGCTTTATGTGGTAGATATTTTATTTAAAATTAAGTCCGATAACGTTAAAAAAAACTATTATTGGATAGGTTAGGATTCAGCGGACCTACAACTTCGGTTATATCAGTAAATATTAAATTTAAGTATAGTTTTCAGGGTTATTTACGGGACCCCAATTTTCGTGGTTTTATATTTTCGCCTAAAAATCTACATACAGTTCCTTAATTTAAGTCCGATTTTCATGAAAGTAATATTTTTGAATAGCTGTGGTTTACATATAACCAAGAATTGTAAAAACGTTCCTTAAATTTAATTCTAAGTAAGGTTTTGTGGGAAGCGTATACGGACCCCCGCAATTTCCAACATTGTAAATCCGCGTGTTTATAGAGGTCTACGCGCCCGTTTACCTCTGGCGTTTTTCAAGGCCGTTCAGAGTGGGCCGCGCTTTCAACGTATGATCAGAAGTATGACACTGATCGACCTAGTCTTCGGCGTATGATCAGAACTTAAGTAATAAGTCTGACACTGAACGTAACAAATAAGTGTGATCAGAAGTAACAAATAAGTGTGATCAGAAGTAACAAATAAGTATGAAACTGATCGAACTAGTCTTTGTCGCAAAACCAGAAAACATAAGTGTGACACTCAACGGCTGACTAGTAGTAACAAATAAGTGTGATATATATTGGTTGTGATACCGGCGTTGCAGGTTGCTGTGAATAGTTCAAACAAACTTAACACATTAGAAGGATTGTGTGTATTCTGATTTCTGACCCATCGAACGTCTTGTTAAGCAGAAACTGAACTGAACTTCTACGTATTTCGTGACAAATGAGCTACATAAAAACAAGTTCAGCAATCGTAGCTTATTTTACGGAAAGGCCTTTTCAGATTACCTAAAGGTTTTTCAGATTTTAATGCTGAACGGTACCTTGCCTCTACTCTATTAATGATAGATTTAGCTGTGGTTTAGAAGGGGTTAGCTGCTAATGAAAGTTGTGAAAAATCAGAGTATAACTCTGATAACACCTAGGAGCAACAAACACAGCGCCCCACTGTCCCGACACAAGGAGAACGCAACCCGACAAAAGTCGTGCATTTTTTTGTGTACATTTGTTAGACCATAGATAAAATAACTTCGTATATAGATAGGAAACTTCATGGGGCAAACTGACTCTCATGAGACTGCCCTGACATCTAGTGACTGCGCCAGTTGGCTGTGTTCTCAAGAGCGTAGAACGTAATGAGGAATTTGAGGTCGGAGTTTTGGGAATAAGGTTAATGTCTTCAAATATACCAGAAATAGCGTTTAAAACAAACTTGAAATATTTACTGAATGCTATTTCTTTAGTGCTATTTATTTAAATTTGCTCTCAGTTCAAGAAAAGTACTTTTAATACATATAGCTCGCTTAAGCCTTTGCAATTGGGATTGCGTTACACCAAGGTTCTAGTACGGACTTCGTGTAGTGCGAACTTCACCAAATAATATTATTCGGGTGCCGCCTCCAGATGTCGGCCCAAATTCTGGCGTCACTTCTACAACATGAAATTTCCTATATACGAAGTTATTTTATCTATGTGTTAGACGCTTTAGCGATATTATTCGGGTGCCGCCACCAGATGTCGGCCAAAATTCTGGCGTCACTTCTACAACATGAAGTATCTATGTGTTAGACGCTTAGCGCCTGCTGCCGCCGGAAGGGGGAAATTCGGAAATTGTCTTCCCCCCGCCCGTATAACGTTCAGCGTAAAAGTTCGTCCATTGAAATTTGTACACAACACTGCGTTAGCGTGTTTAAAGGCTTGCTGCGTTCTCCTTGTGTTTGTTGCTCCTAGATAACACGATCTTCACCAGCACAAGCATAAAGTGAGAGACTGTGACGTAAGAGCAACATGTAAACAAGAAGGCCTCGTTACTTTATCCAAAGAACTATTAACGTTGTACCCAATAAGAAAACGGCTCTGGTGAGAAAAATGCGCATCTTAAACACAAATTATAAGTTGGGACTTTAAAGGTAACATAATCATAGGAATCAATTCAGTATTTCATGGTCCCCCTAAAATTTGAACTTCAAAATGCCGATCTCTTAAATTGGAAAGTTGGGCTTCACTATTACGGTATTACCACAAGTGTATAATATTCTTAAATAAGTGTGACACTTCTTTTTTTTCACGTGCAAAAGGTTTACTGGGAGCTATTCACAAAACAGACTGCATTTACGGGCTTCGTCGCCGTTTTGCGACCGCTTGCTAATTCGTCACACGTAGCCTTTGACAGCGCCTCGCTAGGGGGAGATTTTCTTCTGGTGATGACGTCACTCCGTTACCTAGGAAGATGAAGACTGCGCATCCTGGAATATAAAATTGGATCCCCCCAATACGGACTCCCCCATCCCTCTAAGGCTACCCCATTTTGGAATTTTGAATTTCTCAGGCAATAACGGATCTTAGTCGCGAAAGAACCCCGAACGGATTTAAATAGTGGAAACAAATTCAATATGAGTGTTTAAATAATTTCAGTAGAATGCGTTTTCATAGGAGTTAAAAAACTGCCGCTTTGATAATTGTCGTAGTGATTATAAGAATATAACTTCTTACCCAGTTCCTAAACCTGGTAGGAATAAGAATTATTATCCGTGAAAAACAAACGAACATTGCCGTGTTCCAGACTCCCAGCCCGATTAAAAGAAACCAATGAAGAAAATTTTTAAAAGTTGCAAATTTTCTTCGCTAGATGTCAGTTTTTAACTTATGTCCAAGAGTTTGAGGTTGGCATTCATGCTGCACTCCGATTTCCACTCCAGAACACCACTTTCATCCTCCTAGCCGTTGCTAGCTGTCAGTAAAATATTCCCCAAAGTGACAAACTTATGGAACAATATTATAGACTTATGGTATTACTTTAGTAGTTATCGTTTACATTTTGAATATTTTGTAGAAACAATAAATTACATACTAAGCATTTCTCATTTCTGATAAAAGATGGCGCGGCATTCACCGCGTTCGCACTGACCGTATTACGTCAGATGGATATTGCCGAGGCTTGCTAAATTCAGTAGCACCGAGTAAATATCGTTTTTTTTTTGCGTAGTGGAATGACTAAGTTTCGATGACGCAATTTCATTCTGGACGGACAGACATGATTGTTATTTTGGAATTCGTCGAGGCGCCGCGTCGTCTGCCTCAAACCGCCAAATAGAGGCGCATTCATGAGTCTCGTAATTAGTCATAAATTGTAGCCTAGCTTCCATTTTTTCTCATACTCGCCAAAGTACATTCACGAAAAAGTAGATAAGTCCATAATTAAAAGGGATAATATAGCTAAATCCTAAACAAATTTGAAGAAATTTAAAAACTTACTAATAACTCGTACCGATAGGTCTTCGAGCAACGCGAAACTCGGATCAAATAGATCTTCGAGTAATAAACTAAATTAAAAATAAATAAAATAGCCAGAAATTCCAACGGTAGACCGGTTTCGTTCTATTTGGAACTCATCAGTACCGTGCGGGAAATCTGGCTGGCGACTATCAAATCGAAAAGAGAAACTAAGCCTAAACATTAAAAATTTCAAAACGCGTTGCGTATAGCAACGGAAAGCCGAAAAGGGGGAGTGTGGTGGAGAATAGTATATATTCAACTTTTGGATTCTTGGCATATAATATAACCAGAAGTATATAATATAATACCGAACGTATCTGACATACATCCGAAATATCTTATATATATCCGAACGTATCTAACATATATCTGATATATATCGGAATATAACTGATATATATCGCAATATATCTGACATGGACATGTATCCGGTCATATCTGACATGTATCCGGTCATATCTGACATGTATCCGGTCATATCTGACATGTATCCGGCAATATCTGACATGTATCCGAAAGTATTTGAAACTTAATGGGCTAGAAAACTTAGAAGCAATATACACCCAACGGCATCCAAACACCAACTAAAATTTTCGCGCCAGTAAAATGCACGTACCTCGGTTGCTTCGAATTTTCAGATTGCTTTTCTGCGCCATCTATAAATCTATCACGACATTTCTTGGAACCACCAAATTTCAATTTAACCTTCTGCTTATCTGCCCGGTGATTTTTTAACCCGCTAGGTGGCTAGTCTCTCTTCGGGGAAAAGCGGAAGGTCCCTAATAAGCAAAGCTATTAGTTAGGTCCTCATCAAACCACGCCCTTTTCCGGGAACAATTCACTGGGGAATTGTGGCTATATTCACGTAAAAATAGTGCCACGATAACTAGGATTTTGTTACTATTTATAGTATCAGAAGTGAATAAGAATACCTCTTACCCGAGAAGTATCCATCAAGACCATTTAAACGAAACGTATACTTTCGCGGCTCGAGGCATTTTTAAGTGGGCCAATTTTACCGCACTATATTTTGTTCCAAAACCTGCTTTGAAAAATTAGTTTGCGAATAACATTGACACCATCAAAAGTGACATAATTACCAAAAAAAGTGACAATCCGTGTACTTTCGTATGCTAAAGGTTTAAAGCAAGTGTTGGCTCGACGTCAAGTAGCTCTTTTTTCAACTGATGTCGCTATCGTCGTAATCAAAACAAGTTAGTTAAGCTAAATTTTTACCCAAAAGTCGGGTACTTATAGGTACCCCTCGCGTTGATTGGATCGTTTGTAAATTGGTCAATGACATAAATTACAGTAATTTTAAACAATATTTTTACATGGGATATATAGTTAACTAAATAAAGTATAATTTGTTTAAAAGGGCTATTTTGAACTTAACTTCCTTTGCCATTAATAGATGGCACCACGCTCTCCACTAAAGTCGTTTTTTTTTTCGAAGAATCTGCTAGATTCATGGCCATCTCTAATAACAGGGCCCTTTTCATAATACAGGTAGAAATTCCGCAATGATAGAGCCGACAGTTGCTTTAATGAATGCTCGACTCGAGATCGACCACATAAAAGACTATTTATTGTCGCCTTTCTGGATCTTTTTTAGTCTATGGTATTATATCGTAGGTAGATGGCGATAGCATCTCCACAGAACGACGAAAAATCAAAAAGTACATTAACTTTGACCAGTGCTACTTAGTTCCTCCGTTCCTCACTACGAGGCGTTATTTGTTCGTTTTAACGTCCTTCCCTCTCCAAGGCATACTTTCCCTTCTACTCCCAACTTTTATTTCGCTCGTAACATTCATTAAGAAATAGGTCCGATTGACACACTTTTGGTAATTATGTCACTTTTGGTACTATATACAGATGAACACTTTTCTAAGATATTATATACTTCTGGTAGTACTTATAAATTTCCTTGTCAGTCGCACCATAAGTAACATAATAACAATAAGTATGACAATTAATGAGATTTACAACCAAACTGATTTTCATAGTTATTACGTAATCAAGATGTTTCTCAGCACAGTGCCCTCTAGTGCCTAAAATATGCGAGACTTCCGCTAAGCCGAAATATCTGGTTTCCGATAGATAGGCGGAATATTAGGCTAAAATGATAAAAATTAAAAAAGTTTTTCTCGGCGCCACGAGCTCATGTTTTTTTTATCACGCGTGATTCGCACGCGGGCTTCAAAACCAAGCCAAAGCCCCTCGCGACTCCAGAACGTGCTCTCCGATATAAGGCTTAAATTTTTATCAAAACGTAGTCATCCAAAACGGTAAGTCGCGAGTCCAAGTCACAGCTTGAAGAGAGTATCAGTGCCAAAAAAAAGGTTCGGCTAGAAAATTAGCATTAAAGTGTCATACTTATTGCAATTATGTTACTTATGGTCGCACCACATTAACACTCAAATTATGAGAGTACCAAAATAATATAGTTCACATTATCAGACTCCCCTAAAAATTTTATTATATTATTACGGATTATGTTAAAATCTATTATGAAATTACGATGAGGCCTACCTTTTGAAGGGTTATCAGTGGTTATTAAATATTTATTATCCCCTCGTTTTTATATATATAATAATATTATATATATAAAAATATTAAAATAATATTAACAATGGTTTAACTCGAATACGTTATAACGAGTGTTTACAAAACGGTTTCAGATCTATTCGATAATTGGGCGCTGCTTTGGCTGTATTTATTTTTGCGTCGCCAGTGAGAATGAGCTAAGAAAATAGAAGAGAGGAATAGAAATTTCGTGTCGAGATACGTTAGGGTCACTTACTTCCGGTAACGTAACGACGTTAGCCTCGGCTATTGAAATATTATGAACAAAAAATTTATCGCGTCAAGGAAAAGCTTTCAAACGTCGAGATAGTTTAAAAAGCCTCCTTGACGTTACAATTTCCATTCCTTTTCTCTATTTTCTTCGGAATGAGGCAGCGTTATTTCCCAGTTTCGATTTTCGCGTACAGGCTAAGGCTTAGCTCTTCCCCCCCCCCCCCCTTTTCCCCGTCGTGTCTAGCTGGCGCTCGTAGGGCCGCCCTGGTGGTGACGCTCGGAAAGTAGTCGCGAGGCAATCGGTATTTCGGTAGCAGCCGCGCCGCGAAAAGGCCTTCGAAGGAGCCGCCGAAAGACATTTTTTCGCCCGAGCTGCTCGCTTTGCAGCTGCCGTTCCATTCGGAACGTGTTTGACCTTTAAAACAGAGTCGCTTTATTTCGTGAGCCGCGTTGTATTCCGGCAAGTATTTTTAATCGGATAAATTAAGTCATCCGGGTGCGGAGGATCGAGAGAGAGTGGGGAGAGCTTTCTGTGTAGTCGCTCTGGAAAGATGGAATCCCGACCAGGTAAGCCTTTTCGGAGGAGAAGCCCGCCTTCGAGGGCTGTTGCGTCGTAGCAATCGGGAAGGGGGGCAGAGAGGAAATCCTTTTTAAATATACCCAAAGAAACGCTTAGTGGCCCAGCATTGCCAGACGTACGATAATTATCGTACACGTCGATCATTTTGATGACGCGTTAATTTCAATAGACGATATTGAATTTTAGAGGAAATCTGTTTAAATTTTATGCTATTTTTAACAATAGGTACTTTTGGTTTCTCTTGTTTTTGTTTATTTTTTTTGGGTGTATTATTTGCAGGGTTCGAAAAAAGCCGGCTTTTTTTGGAAAAAATCCAGATCAGTGGTTTTAATTTGGTTATAAGCGGTTTTTTTTCAGTTATAACCGGCTAAAATTTAAACAGTAGCTTTTACTTATGTAAGTAGAAATTGTCTGCAGTTATTGTCGTAAATAAGAAACTAAACAAATAAAGCAAAATAACTATATAAAATAAATTAATTCTTTTGATTTCCTCGGGAAATTCCCCCTAGTTTTTGTGTATGACAGAAGTGAGGCAGCGAACTTTGGAACTTTAAACCTACCGAAAAACTGGTAAAAGTAAACCAGTTTCTAAATATGAAACAAAAATAAACTAAATTTCTAAATAAAAACTACTAATTTACTAAAATATTCATATTGTAATTTTTTTTTAAAAAGCCACAAAAATCTGAATTTTTTCCAGTGGCTATAACCGGATTTAACCAGGTGGCTATAACCGGTATGGCTGGTTCTATGCCAACCCTGATTATTTGTCAAGGATTACAGTAATGCAAAAAGTTTTCATTTTATATTTTTTTTTGGGATTAGTTATGTTTTTTTCAATAGGCCTAACTTGTTGTACGCGTTATTAAAATTTATAATTGCTGACAAAACTCAAATTCATCGCCAATTTGATTTATTTTTGTGAAATCTATAATTTTCGGACCATAATTTGATTTTTACGATCTGGCAACGATGACTCTCTCATAAAGGAACCGCTGTTGTTTCGATCAATTACCCTGTCAACGCTAAGCTATACCATAGTATTGTTAAAAAGATAGTATAAAACCCCTTAATTTGGATGACAATTAATGATAGTTTTAATTTCAATTTCTTAAACCATAAGAAATGTTGTAACTTAATTTGAATATTAATTATTATTAACATTTAAAATTAATGATGGAACCCTATAGATTTAGTCTTTTTATTACAAAATATTAATTTAGATAATTCGTCTACGAAAATTAGACTTTAATGAGCTTGTTTCAATGTACAAATTTGCTGCCTTATTAATCATTTAAAATGGAGGAAAATAATGATATCCTAAATTTAGTCTTTTAGATAACAAAATATAAATTTATGTCTACGAAAATTAATGAAAGAATAGACTAAATTTACCTCGTTTCAATAAAAAAAATTACGTAAATAGTTTTTTTTATAAAATAACCTTGGCCATCTTGTTGAAATGTTGCCTCCCCGCGTCAGCTGTGGATCCGTTTTCTCTCCCACTAAAGAGTTTATGAACTCATTCTTAGGCATTGGCTGAACTATTCCAGGGCAACATTTCCACAAGTTGGGCAAGCGTAAAGACATTTTATAAAATCAACAATTAATTAATTATAAAAGTACCCCAAAATTGGTCTTTTAAATTACAAAATATACATTTTTAAATTTACGAAAATTGATGAATAATAGGCTAAAATGAAATAGAAAAAATTAATGATAGAGTATCCTAAATTTTATCTAAAGTTCAAATTACAAAAATTATGCGGGATAATTAATGTTTGAATTTTCAGGTTTAAATTACAAAATAGTATGATTTAAAGACATTTTAATCCCCAAGTACCGACTACCGTACTTCGTTGTATTTTTACATTTAGCTATGAGGTCTGCGAAACCAGCAACATAGATGTTTAAGATATTCTGGGAGAGGAGAGTTTTTGCGTCTATGCCGGCTGTAATACTGGCTCGCTTCTACGGGTTTGTCGACGCTGGGACGGCTTCAGGCTGCCAACCGCCCGCGCTAGTCCCAGATCGATTGGAGAAGCTACTGTTTTTAAAATGTTGTTGAAACCGCGAAGAACACAAATGTGTTTTCAGCCACGGTGCTCTGAAATATAAATGGACACGAGCTTGTTTTCTTTCGTAAACATTGAACATTATTGAGCGGTTACAATTTAGAAAAATAATCGATGGGTTAGTGGCAGATTTTATTTTCTGCTTTTCTACAAACTGAGAAGATTTGTGGTTGGCCTTTTATTATTTGAATTAGTGTTGTAAGTCGGAATATTTTCCGGGAAATGACCGAGGCCTTTTTTCAGGAAAATTTTCCGTATTTTTCCGAAAAAAATTAAAAAAAAGTGTTCATTCCATGATTAGTCTAATACATTGTTTGCAAATTTAAATAAAGTGGCATTTTCGCCTCATTTTTTCGAATCTGAAAGTAAAACTAAACCTCTAGACTAATTTAAACTGATTAACAATGTAGCACTATTAATGTTCTCTAGTATGTTTACTGATATTAGACATTTTATATCGATAAAAAGTTAAAAACATTAAAAACCCTTAAAAAGTAATTTATGTTTCAAGTTTTAATTTTTCCGATTTGCGGAAAATTTTTTGGAAAGTTTTCCGCATTTATTTTTCCGGAAAATTAACAACACTAATTTGAATTTATATTTTCAAAATTATTTGTCATCGTGATTCGTTATCATTTCTTTGAATGTCAATTACCTGATTAAAAATGCATTTTTCCGAACAATAAAAATGAGTCTCCATGTTCTAGATATCGTTTCTCATGTCAAAAATATTTTAAATCGAAAATTCGTCTGCTAACACCCTCTACAACTTGTTTTTAACGTAACTAGCGCCATGTACCCCAAGTTTCTGTCAACTCTGGTGGTAGAAATGGAAAATTAGGTGATCCACCTTAAAATATGTAATTTTATTCTCACTTTAAAGTGAAGCTCGGTGAATGTTTAGTAACGGTTTCTGTCACTAGATGGAGCAAGAACTCCCTCAACATCGCGCTGTGCTGAATACTTGGGATGAAATGAATAAACATTTCCAAAACGAAACACGTTTCCCTTATCGAGTTACATTTATCGCTCGTACTTTAATATTTTAAAGAAATCTTGGAGTTTCGCGGCGTGATTAACGTGTCGTAAGTGCCAATTCGAATGTCTTTTTGCGTCGTTTCAAACTTTGTTTTTGTAAACTATTTTTAGGGGGAGTTCCGTTTGACGTGGGACGCGGTGGGGTTTTGGGTGGCGGACCAGAGAGAGAAGGGAGAATCGAGGCGGCCTCTTGAACCCACCCACGCCGGGGAAAGTCTGAAAAGAACGTGAGGACCACTAAATTGTGGGATTCCAGATTAGGAGAGTCGTATTCTACAGGCAAGGTCCTGCCTATTTAGTCCTAGAAATTCTGTTTAGTAGCGGCGCATCAAGAATATTTTTTTACAAGGGACCTACAGATTATGAGGCCCTTATAAACCTTATTTTCCAAAACGAATATTCGGTTCTCAAAAACTACAAATTCACCTTAAATATTTTGAAGTTTTTCGTATTTTTAACTATTATTTTAAGGTACCATAAATTTTAACTAACGGTGGTCTCATTTTAAAGGGAGTATATAGTAGATGTATCACGAATTTCGTGTTTTTGCCGCTAGGAGCGCTGTTGATGTTTTTTTTTAATCAAAATTCTGTAGGCTGTAGCAGCTTCTACAAGCAAAAGTCGGACAGCAAATTTCACGTTTTTGCCGCTAGGAGCGTGGTTGATGTTTTTTTTATGAAAAGTCGGTAGGATCTTTTATATGCAAAATCCTGGCAAAATAATTGCACGTTGTTTTCGTTAGAAGTGCTGTGAATGCTTTTTGTATGAAAAGTATATGCAAAATTTAGAACACGAATTTACGTTTTGAGCACTAGGAGCGTTTTTAATGTTTTTGGGATTAAAAGTCTGTATATAATGCAAACTCCTGGCCAGAAATTTGAAAATGTTTTTCGTTAGGATTGTTCTTGATTTTTTGGTATTAAAAGTCTATAGGATCTTCCATTTCTACTGCCCAAATGCAAAATACAGTCACATGCCAAAATTATCCGTTCAAAGAAGATTCTACTAAACGACTCACTGAGCAAACTAGGAGGAAACCTCCTATAGTAGTATAACGTATGTGCAGTTTTAATTAAGTGTGAAATGGAGATGATAGTTCCCCCACAATTATTACCCGCAATTTTCAATAGATTTTATACTCGGGACTTAAGCAATTCGATAATTTCCACCCGTACAGAAATTTTATAGAAAGGCTCAAGAATAATTTAGAGCTCTTTCGAGATTTTAATAATAATAATAATAATCAGCTAGGCACCACTTTAGGCCCAATTCATCTAGCGATTTAAATGCCTTTAAATTACAATGCCTTTCGCTATTTACGATCGTACTGGCCATTTAATTAATCGTCGAGTTTAATCCAGACGCCCTATGGTGCACAAATGCTGTAGTCGGGAATCCATCCCTCTATTTGGAATGTTGAAATGCTTATCCTGGCGTATCGCGTATGGTAAGATCACTCTGACGGCTTTGGCCCCGCCTACAAGAGAAAAAATATCCCCTCTGCGCGCGCTCCCCTCTCACGATGTTGTTTGTTAAGTTAACATAGTGACGTCAAAAAAACCGTCAGCCACATCGAGACGAAAATCTACTATGGTAGAGCTATGGATTCCTGCTGTAGTATATATTATAATAAATATTATTAGTATATTAAATGTAATATTCGGGATGACAGTACCTTTTGATCACCACCCGTAAGCCGTGAATAGACTTTTGAGTATTCTATTGATAGTATTTCTATAGAAAGGCTTAAGAAAACGTCATTCTAAAGCTTTCATATAGATAATGTAATCCAGTTTATTTCAAATAAATATTTATTCTTAATTACTACTATAGGAATTCTATAAATTCTTAAGTTATTCTAAAACATTGCATGGTGTTGGTCTACAGAAAAGACCAAGAACGCATAGATGTGAACAGAGAATATCCCTCTTTGCTCCATGACTACCGGGATAAAAACCACGCCCCTTCCACATTTTCCTCGCGTACTCTTTTACCATTTCTGTTGGTAAGAGGTGATCGCAGGCCCTGTGGGCGTAGATAGTTTTCCGGAAATCATGACAACATAGGTTCACGTGAATAAATTCTTGAAACAAATAATATTTCAAAAGCCTATTTTGCGTTAAAATAAGAAACACTTTTAACTGTAAATTTCGGTTGTGATTCAGATAGAAAGCTGTCTTTTTGAAAAAATCCGCTCTCACGTAGTTGTTTGTCAAGTTAACATAGTGACGTCAACAAAACCGTCCGCCACATTGAGACGAACATCTGCCGCGAGAAGAATTCCAAGTAGAAGTATGGATTCCTGCCAGGAAGTATTAATACGCGGAGCCAATCCACGCAAGCTTGGTCTAGAAATAAAAGCTTGTAGCTTTTGGTTTAAAACGAAGGGTGTAGAGCGCCCAAGTGACCGTTTTCACCGGTATAGCTCGGCTTACAGTTCGTTCGACGCAGAGTTTGCTTTACAGGGGTAAGCAAAAACTCGGATTTTTTTAGATTCTTTCAATCGAGAGATGGCGCCAATAGTTCCTAAATTGTAGCGAAAACGTACTAGTGGCGCCATCTCAAGAACTTCAGAAAATAAAAAATAAATCTTTACATCGCCCTGCCCCTGTGACTTACTACCCAGTTATACATCAGTAAACCTACCTATTACAACATCATAAACACGAAACGAGAAATATGGTCTGCATCATTTATTATTACAAAAGAGAGAAATGTTTAGCTCGTTCCTTCAAAACTTAAATACGGGGCTCGCAGAGCTTGGATTAATCATAGTAGTTCCTACCTGGATATATCATTTTTAAAAAACCTGACCAGAAAATGCGGCGAAGTTAGCGGGGATTTTCCGAAACTCCCGTAACACGTAGCCTTCTACAAGGCAGAACCCGAAACAAACACTTAGCAAATGCACGCGGAACGCTATAGAGTGATATATCCAGGTAGGAACTACTATTATTTATCCAAGCGCGGAGTACCTATAATTCCTTTATTTTCAAATTGGTCATTTGTTTTTTCTTATTTTTCAAAAATTGTACCTACAAATCCCTATAATTATAGAAATTGTCATTATGTAGCTGATACGCTTATATTATGGGAAATGTACTAAACACCTTAACTTATAGGGAATCTTACCTTTAGGACTGGAGTTAGCACTTATTTGCCAAGCTGCTGTAAGCAGCGTTATGCAATTCTTATGGAATCTTATTAAAAAAAAACCAAAACACTAAAATATTTTTAAATTTTAATATTTTTACCTATAAATTCCTATATTTTCCAGATATTTTTACCCATAAATTCCTATTTTTTCCAGATATTTTTACCCATAAATTCCTATTTTTTCCAAATATTTTTACCCATAAATTCCTATTTTTCCAGATATTTTACACATACATTTTTTTTCTTCCCAGATTTTTTACCCATACAGTCCTATTTTCCCCAGATATTTTTACACATAAATCTCTATTTTTTCTTCCCAGATATTTTTACCCATAAATTCCTATTTTTCCAGATATTTTTACCGATAAATCCCTATTTTTTCCACATATTTTTACCCATAAATTCCCATTTTTTCCAGATATTTTTACCCATAATTTCCTATTTTTTTCCAGATATTTTTACCCATAAATTCCTATTTTTTTCCAGATATTTTTACCTATAAATTCCTATTTTTTTCCAGATATTTTTACCCATAATTTCCTATTTTTTTCCAGATATTTTTACCCATAAATTCCTATTTTTTTCCAGATATTTTTACCCATAAATTCCTATTTTTTCCAGATATTTTTACCCATAATTTCCTATTTTTTTCCAGATATTTTTACCCATAAATTCCTATTTTTTTCCAGATATTTTTACCCATAAATTCCTATTTTTTCCAGATATTTTTACCCATAAATTCCTATTTTTTCCAGATATTTTTACCCATAATTTCCTATTTTTTCCAGATATTTTTACCTATAAATTCCTATTTTTTCAAAATATTTTTACCCATAAATTCCCATTTTTTCCAAATATTTTTATTCCTTGAAAACAAGTAATCGGTGGTTTCAACGTAGACATTGTACTATTTCGTCGGTGTGAATGCAATTAGAAAGATAATGCCAAAAAAAGTAGAGATAAACAACATTCAACGTTTTAGTTGTATTATTGACCAAGAAAATATGCGGCCCACATACAAATTCTCGTCGCCAAGTTTGATCGTCAAACCTAGGCCTAATTCTTCTCCACTCTGAAAACGAAAGAATATCCTAAATACCGTTTCCTATGTTTTCGGAATACTTAATGACATTTTTACGTTAATACTTTTTTGACCAGGATAATTGGTCAGGTGACATCATAAGTCTATAATATGTTCCATAAGTGTGTTAGTTTGTCGAAATAATCAAAACGATAAGAGCTAAATTATGAAGCGCCTGTTATATATTTTAAAAATAATACTAATGTTCATTTTATTCATATTAACTCTAAATATTACCATAATAACTTATTAAAATATAAAATTATAACTTTCATAATATAAATAATTTTTAGTTGTATTAGTGAATAATAGATGGCGTCTTCAACAAATTCGTCCATAAAATATCCGTCAAAGTCAAATAAGGAGTTGTTTCTACAGCGACGGGAAATACAATCGGTTTGACTATAGTTTATTTTTATTATTGCCGAGGCTTCAGGTTCGTTTCCTCGGCGTTCTGGCAGTACGCTAAATGCGGGGGAAATACAATTAGGTATGATTTTATTGAACAGGCTTTAATCTTCCTCCGCGTAGACTAAACACTACTGAGGACAAGCTAATAGATTATATTTTTGTTGGCAAAATAACTAATAGTTTACGTTGATGCTGATAAATACCAGAAGAAAATAGGGGAAGTACGTATCTGTAGCTTTGAGCCATAGAAGTCGTCGTGTGACCCACGAAAATGCCTTTTTACGCATAATAAACCAAACTGAAAAAGTAGTTCCACTTTTGTTTTGATTCAACTCGGCTATAAACGACGAAAGCAAATACGCCTTAGCTCAATTAGCAGAGAATGAGAAGGACATTATGTTACAATTGTTCTATTTAAGAAAAATTGATTTTTTAAACGATGTATTCATCCGCGATTTCCCGCCAAACCGTTTTGGCGCGAAAATTCGTGAAAAGTGACGCCTTTCCAAAGCTGACTAGAAGCGTACTTCCCCCTATTTTCTTCTGTAAATACTGATCAGTTAAAACGCGTTTTAGATCTTAAAAAGTAATTTTATTTTCCGATTGTCATCATTTCGTCGAAATAAATGACGCTTTTTATTATAAAAGCGTTTTAATTTTCAATAAGCCTTGGTCTAAAAAAGCTAACATTATCTGGCGAAGAGATTCGTCGCCAAAATAGCAAAAACTGCAGAAAACTGTGTGTTCGCAGTTAACCTTGATTAGTCCTTACAGCAGTTATATCGAGGGAAATATTCAACATATAATAAAAATTTTACCACTAAAAATGGAAACCAGGATATAGAATCTTATTTTTATTTTTTATTTTTTTAAGCTTTCATTAAGGAATTAAACTAAAAACTGACAAAGTAAATATTATTTAAGATGAATTAAGGTTATATAGTTCGATATTTATAATATAGATGGCGCTTTTTTTATATAATAAGGCCCTACAGGGATAATTATTATAAAAAACAACGAATACTATTTTTACTTAAGTAATTTTTTACCGAAATACGATTATTTCTAGGGTTTTGTAAAACTGGGAATTTTTGTTCCGACAAGGGAAATTTTATTTCGCCGGTCTGGCATCACTGCCTCGTAAAAACAGTAAAATTCCCCAATGTATCAATCTGCGATAAATTATTGACAGCTGACGCCTTTTTCTGATTAAAACTCGGAAGTATATATATAGTATCAATCAGCCAGATTGGATCTAGCTTTTAAGGAGGGGCCCCTTCGGTAACGTTTCTCGGAGACGTTAAGCATCCCCTGCCATCTGGCGAGCACCACGCGCATTCTTATTGAGGAATGCTCGTAAAAAATACCCCAGGTACACCAAGGAAACGGAAGATACCCGGAAATTTATCTCAGCTCTGCCGCTTTGTTTCCAAAAATAAACCATATATATTTACCCTTTGTTTTTGGCGTGCGAGATAATTGGCGGGAACATGGTCAATATCTCTTCGTTAGTCTATTGTCCGAACGGAAGAGAGGACGTGCCCCATTAACAATAGGACATGACTGACCATATTCCAGAGAGTCTAGACCAATTACAATTTTAAGAGTCTTGAGCAAACCACGTACGCAGCATCTTAAAAACGAGAAGGTAAGAAAAGAGTACGGTTTTTATTGTGGCGCCATCTCCACGGCAGTTTCTCGGAAGCGGATAATTACGGGAATGTAGATGGCGCTTTGGTATTGAAGTGGAGTATTTGTCCATACCATAAGTCTATAATGTTGTTGCATAAGTTTGTCACTTTGGGAAATATTTTACTGAGAGCTAGTAACGGAGTGACGCCATCACCAGAATAAAATCTCCCCCTAGCGAGGCGCTGTCAAAGGCTACGTGTGACGTGTTAGCAAGCGGACGCAAAACGGCGGCGAAGCTCGTAATGCAGTCTGTTTTGTGAATAGGGACTTGGCAGTGCTACGTCACAGTTTTTTTTTCAATAGTTTTTATCGTGGGGAGAAAAGTATGAGCACAATGGCGGTCATGGCCAAAGCTACGGAGTGCCAAGTCTTTATAGCTCTCAGTAAAACTTTTGCAAGTGAAAAATAAGAAGTGTCGTCACACTTACGGAACAATATTATACACTTATGTCCATACTAATAGATGTTTCTTTAAAATAAAATGAATAAAAAGTAAAAAAATATAATACGTTGCTCTTACGTCACAAGACACAGCTTTATTAGTACATTCTTCGCACGCGCCATTTGCACGCGCGCTTTTAAAATCTATATTCCTCGCACCTCGTAGCGCGCGCTCGTAGACTTTTAAAATAGTAAGAGACTATGACAGTCATGTAAGAGCCACGTTTAAACAAGAAGGCCACGTTACTTTATAAAAAGAACTATTGCAATTGAACCTATAATCCGCTATGGAATACTATAGCCTAAATTATTGGAAGTACATGCATGTCTCGTGTGGATGCGTTTTAGTTAGTTATGGAGGATGAACTTCATCGTGCAGACAATGAACTTTCTGTTATGGAAGAAGAACTCTTTCTAGCCGACAATGCACTTTCTCTTAAGGGGAAAGAATTTTATCCTACCGGCGATTAAATCGCGTGTGCTGACATTGAATTATCCCTTAAGGAGAATGAACTCTATTCGTGCCGACAATGAACTCTCTCTTTTGTCGAAAATGATCCATCTCTTAGAGAGAACGAATTACCCTCTTGTATCGACAATTATAAATCTCGTGCAACAATGAACTCTCTCGTGCTGAATATTATAAATCTCGTGCAACAATGAACTCTCTCGTGCTGACAATTATAAATCTCGTGCAACAATGAACTCTCTCGTGCTGACAATTATAAATCTCGTGCAACAATGAACTCTCTCGTGCTGACAATTATAAATCTCGTGCAACAATGAACTCTCTCGTGCTGACAATTAAAAATCTCGTGCAACAATGAACTCTCTCGTGCTGACAATTATAAATCTCGTGCAACAATGAACTCTCTCGTGCTGACAATTATAAATCTCGTGCAACAATGAACTCTCTTGTATCGACAATTATAAATCTCGTGCAACAATGAACTCTCTCGTGCTGAATATTATAAATCTCGTGCAACAATGAACTCTCTCGTGCTGACAATTATAAATCTCGTGCAACAATGAACTCTCTCGTGCTGACAATTATAAATCTCGTGCAACAATGAACTATCTCGTGCTGACAATTAAAAATCTCGTGCAACAATGAACTCTCTCGTGCTGACAATTATAAATCTCGTGCAACAATGAACTCTCTCGTGCTGACAATTAAAAATCTCGTGCAACAATGAACTCTCTCGTGCTGACAATTATAAATCTCGTGCAACAATGAACTCTCTCGTGCTGACAATTATAAATCTCGTGCAACAATGAACTCTCTCGTGCTGACAATGAGAAATCTGGTGCCGATATTGAATAATCTCGTGCCGTCAATGAAAAATCTCATGCGACAATTAACTCTCGTGCTGACAATGAGAAATCTCGTGCCGATATTGAATAATCTCGTGCCGTCAATGAAAAATCTCATGCGACAATTAACTCTCGTGCTGACAATGAGAAATCTCGTGCCGATATTGAATAATCTCGTGCCGTCAATGAAAAATCTCATGCGACAATTAACTCTCGTGCTGACAATGAGAAATCTCGTGCCGATATTGAATAATCTCGTGCCGTCAATGAAAAATCTCATGCGACAATTAACTCTCGTGCTGACAATGAGAAATCTCGTGCCGATATTGAATTATCTCGTGCCGTCAATGAAAAATCTCATGCGACAATTAACTCTCGTGCTGACAATGAGAAATCTCGTGCCGATATTGAATAATCTCGTGCCGTCAATGAAAAATCTCATGCGACAATTAACTCTCGTGCTGACAATGAGAAATCTCGTGCCGATATTGAATAATCTCGTTCTGACAATGATAAATCTCACGCGACCATTATAGATCTCGTGCCGACCATTATAGATCTCGTGCCGACCATTATAAACGGCTCGCGCGGATAATAAAATTGGGTCATTTTTTTCCATTGTCCGCACGAGAGAGTTCATTAATTAGGTCTCGTTTTCCGTGCCATGATCCGGGAGGGCTGGAGCAGCGTCAATACCGAAATGGGAGTAGGCGGGATCGGCTTGTTGGCCAGTTAGTAGACTCGGGGGTTTCCGAGCGGCAACCGTTTCTCTTTTTCGGCCGTGCGTGCGCGAGTGACTCATACCCGGAAACATTAATAATGGATGGGGGCTATTTTACAGCCGCGTGCCCGCGTTGTTCATTTTCGAACACGAACGCGGTTTTTTGGGACCCGGATTGGCGGAAAATCGCGCTTCTCGCCGGCCAATGATGCCCTTTCAAATCTTTCATTATGTTCGGCGGGCTCCTAAACAACTGATTCTCTGTTCAGTCTAGCCTACATACAGGTCTCCCGGCGCGGCGATTAGTTGTTTTAAATTATAGCAATTATTGGAACTTAACACGGAATTTATAGATAAAAATATCTGAAAAAAATAGGAATTTTAGGTAAAAATATCGGGAAAAAATAGGAATTTTAGGTAAAAATATCTGGAAAAAAATTGGAATTTATGTGTAAAAATATCTGAAAAAATAGGTATTTATAGTTAAAAATATCTGGAAAAAATAATAATTTATGGGTAAAATCATCTGGAAAAAATAATAATTTATGGGTAAAAATATCTGGAAAAATAGGTATTTATAGTTAAAAATATCTGGAAAAAATAATAATTTATGGGTAAAAACATCTGGAAAAAATAATAATTTATGGGTAAAAATATGTGGAAAAAATAATAATTTATGGGTAAAAATATCTGGAAAAATAGGTATTTATAGTTAAAAATATCTGGAAAAAATAATAATTTATGGGTAAAAACATCTGGAAAAAATAATAATTTATGGGTAAAAATATCTGGAAAAAATAATAATTTATAGGTAAAAATATATTGAAAAATGGGAATTTATAAGTAAAAATATCTTGAAAAAATAGGGTATTTATAGGTAAAAATATCTTGAAAAAATAGGATTGTATTGATAAAAATATCTTGAAAAATAGGATTGTATTGATAAAAATATCTTGAAAAATAGGATTTTATTGATAAAAATATCTTGAAAAATAGGATTTTATTGATAAAAATATCTTGAAAAATAGGATTTTATTGATAAAAATATCTTGAAAAATAGGATTTTATTAATAAAAATATCTCGAAAAATAGGATTTTATTGATAAAAATATTTCGAAAAATAGGATTTTATTGATAAAAATATCTCGAAAAATAGGATTTTATTGATAAAAATATCCCTTGTAACAAAAGTCAAATACTTCAATTTTTATTTATCACATTTAATATTGCTTCAATATTTACTTAAAACGTGTTTTAAAATTAAAATTGGGAAAAAATTATTGTTTTGGTTTTGTTTTAAATAAGTTTCCATAAGAATGCCATAACCAGGCCCGACGCGTCATATCCTAATACGTGGCGCCATCTCTAAAACAATTCTTCAACTATTATTTAGCAAATCCTCTCTGCGTTCCAGGAACTGTCTGCTGCTAAATTGTGGTTCAGCAATGAATCTAGAGATGGCGGTAGTGTAATAACGAAATGGCGTCTGCTATGTCTGGAACAGTTTAAACACCGTTGCAAGTTATCGTTTCGTACGTACGATAATTCGACCATCGGTACCTGGAACCATAGATAATATAGAATCGTCTTTGCTTGTACGCTAGGTCCGCGTACGATACTGATAACTGTACGATAAATTATTAGAAATAACTCATTATCAAAGACGGTGTCACGGTTGTTGCAGTAGACCAGGGATCGTACACGACCTGGAAAACCTGGAAAAGTCAGGGAATTTTAAAATGTTTCCAAAAGGTCAGGGAAACGTCAGGGAATTTTAAAATGTTTCCAAAAGGTCAGGGAAAAGTCAGGGAATTTTAAAATGTTTTCAAAAGGTCAGGGAAAAGTCAGGGAATTTTAAAATGTTTTCAAAAGGTCAGGGAAAAGTCAGGGAATTTTAAAATGGTCCAAAAAAGTAAGGGAATTTTAAAATGACCCCAAAAAAATCAGGCAAATAAATTTTTTAAAGATATAATAAAAATACATAATCAATATTTTTCACGATTTACCTCAAAACATTCATTTATTCTACAAAAATGGTTATGGGAAATTGGACAATTTGGTCAGGGTAAAACCTGGAAATGTCAGGGAATTTAATTCCGGAAATTTTGTACGAACCCTGTAGTAAATAAATACTTTTCAGTGATTTGCCAGTCAGGATATACTGGTAAAAGCGTTATATTTAAAAGCACGCGCTGCTTAATATTTCCATATAGAAAGGCTCGTTCAATTTCGCAAGCGCCTCCTGGAAAAAAAAATGCGCACTTAAGCTTTACAAATAAAACTAACATGAACACGTGACCATTTTATTCAGTGACTCGCGCATGCGCGTACGGGACGATACAAAAAGAGGGCCGCATTTATTGAAGAGCTTATTTAGCCCACTCTACTATTCTTGACATTAACGTTGGTCTCATTATTGATTTATTAATTAATTCACGGTCTCTTTAATGAATAATTAATTAATTCGCGGTCTCTTTATTGAATAATTAAATAATCGATGGTCTCATTATTGATTGATTAATTAAGTAATGGTCTACTTATTGAATAATTAATTAATTAATTGTCTCTTTATTGAATAATTAATTAATAATAATAATCAGCTAGGCTAATACCCAAGGCACCACCTTAGGCCTAAGTCATCAAGCGACTTTTGAAGCCTTTAATTCAGGTGTCCGGGTTACAATGCGTACGAGGGTGGTGGAAAGCCCTGCATGCCACGCGATCGAGCCAACAGCTCCCTATACTAAAGCCCAGTTCACACTATACAATTAATTGGGCCACTTAATTGAAACCAACTAATTGTAAGCAAGAAAATTGAATAGTGTGAACAGAAAAATTGTAACCATTGTTCCAACTTTTTCTGTTCACACTGTACAATTTTCTTGCTTACAATTAGTTGGTTTCAATTAAGTGGTCCAATTAATTGTATAGTGTGAACTGGGCTTTACTATTACCGTTAACCTCAGCAAGTTTTTATGGAAGGGGGAATGGTCTCTTTATTGAATAGTTAATTAATGGTATTTTTATTGAATAATTAATTAATTTTTGGTCTCATTATTGATTAATTAATGGTATCTATATTGAATAATTAAATAATCGATGGTCTCATTATTGATTAGTTAATTAATTCATGCTATCATTTTGGTGCACATTTTTAAATGTTTCAAAAATATCAAACAGAATAAAAATTGGCAAAATCAAACGTCAGTGCAGTGGCATCCCCCGGGCGACACCCCACCCTCTGAATCTTTAAATAGTCTGACCCCTTTGACTGATTCGTTAAAAATATTATAATTTCCGGTTATTTCAATAAAGCAACGTGATCAGGTTATTAATATATTATTATTTTATATTACTTTACTACAATGCACGGACACTATTGACAGAAATCTAGTATCGTACGTTTGGAAACGCTGACATTAAAATTAATCGAGGATCTCAGTATAAATTAGGATTTTTTATGGTGTTTTTGCCTCTAGGGTCCGTCGGCTGTCCAAAGGCAAAACTAGTTAACTCCAATTTTGAAAATTTAGAGTTAGTAGTAAATTAAAGTACAAATGCAAAAAGGCGCTTAAATAAAACATCTTTAAGGAAATCGCAGGGCTCCCAGCGAACCTATAATTCCTTTTTTTAAACTATAATTTCTATATTTTTAACATTTTGTTAAAAATTCTACTAAGAAATTTTGAAAAAAATTCGAATTGTTTACGTTTTTTTTCTAGAAACTCCCGCCTCTATAAATTTGTGCCAAAAGTTTTATTTGAAAATGGCAGATTATCTGATCAAAAACTCTCAAATCTCCAAAAATATCTTTAAAAATTTACAATTTCTAAATCCGAGTGAAATCAAAAAGCCTAGATGTGTAAGACAGTGGTGTAGTGATAAAATAAAAAGAACCGGGGCGCTACCTGGGCACGGCCAACTTCGATTTCGCGCGTAACCGAAGTTGGCTGTACCGGCTGCTATAAATGTATGTCCAACTTCGATTTTCAGCGTGATCAAAGTTGGCCGTACCTAGGTAACGATTTGAAATTGTTATGGTATTTTTCTGCGGGCAAAATTTATCATAAATTCACACACCCTTTATTCGAGAAAAATGATTTACGAAATAAAAGCAAGGCGCGCCCTGGCAAGTGGAAAAAAAGAGGCAGGGCGCGCCCTAGCAAAATGGAAAAACCAAGGCGGGGCGGGGCCCTGCCTTTGAAAAAAGCACCGGGGCGACGCCCTGCCCCGCCCTGGCCCGACTACACCACTGTGTAAGAGTGGCAAGATCTCTACCATTCGATGTTGATGTAAAGTGTTTCAGTAATTTAGTCGATGATTTTAAACTACTACAATTGGAAGGGTTAAAAATTGACGAATCTCAGCGGGTCGACTACTTTTGGCGTGAGGTAGAAACAAGTGTGGGACACATAAAATAGGCTAGCATTTTAAAAGACTTGGTCCATACTGCTATATGCAGGGTGGGCACAATTTTGCCAAGGGTGGAAAAAACCGCGGTTTTTTCTAGAAAAACCGGGTGGAAAAACTTATGATTTTTCCGCGGTTTTTTCCACTTATTGTTTTCCTGTTAAAAACCGGGTGGAAAAACTTATGATTTTTCCGCGGTTTTTTCCACTTATTGTTTTCCTGTTAAAAACCGGGTGGAAAAACTTATGATTTTTCCGCGGTTTTTTCCACTTATTGTTTTCCTGTTAAAAACCGTGTGGAAAATCGTACTTCCATGGTTTTAACACCTCTAGTGGCAAAATTCAATAAAACATAAATAATAAAAGCACTATTTTCTTCTATTCTATTCACTCTTCTTCTGGCCTTTTTTCATCTCTTCTATTTGCAATGACCAAATTAGTCACTTAATAGATATATCAATGATTAATTTAGCACGAAAAGAGTTTTTTCCACTTTTTTACCTTTTATTTTTTAGTTTTTTCCGGTTTTTACCAGTTTTTCCCACCAACCCTGGGAATGTGATACTTTTATTCTTAATTTTGTGATATTTTTTGATTAAAGTTTAAGTATCCCTGAATTTTGAAACCTTTATATTGATAATTTTAGACCTATATTTAACCTATAATTTAGGGATTCCAAACCTATAATATTTTAGAGGGTATTGGAGCCCTGAACAGGGCCGTCTTTACGTGATTGGGGGCCCCTGGGCAAAGCGATACGCGGGGCCCCTAATAATTCCAGACAATTTCTTAAAGGCCTAGGTTTTTTTCTGCCTGTCTCCCTTTAAATTAACTTATTGGAGCACAAATACCCCGGTGGTAGGCCAACCGCTGAACATGTTGGCCTAATTTAAAGGGGGGCAGGCAGAAGAAAAACTAGGCTTTTAACCTCCAATGCAAAGTCCATCGTCGCCCTAATCTTCAAATATTGGTTCAAATAAAAAATGCGACGGTCTACACCGTCTATATTACGAAAAGACATGTTTTAGATAGTTTAAAAATTTGTAAAATGTAAATAGACAATACTACAATTTAAAAAATGTGAAAAACAATATTTGTAAGATTCATCTTTTTCACCTTACAAAAGTGGAAAATGGGGCCCTCCAGAATCTTGGGGCCCTAGGGCAGTGCCCTATTTGCCCAATGGGAAAGACGGCACTGGCCCTGAAATCGCCAAGAAGTAATGTTTCCAGGACCTTCAAGTTACTGTTTACATCCGTTATATTAAAAGGTGAGTAAAAATGTCGACCCACCCTGCGAAATTTTAATTTATATGAAAACGAATTTATCGTCTTGCGTAATTTTGTGTTTTCAGTCACGAAATTGCAGGTTTCTTATTGATCCTTCATATAAATTCAAATTCTGCTGGGTGGGTCGGCATTTTTACCCACCTTTTAATATAGGCGTATAGTGCTTGTTGAAATAATGGAAATTTCTCACCTCTACGGTATGCAACAAGTGTTTCCTTTTAACCAGGTAGCTTTTTTTTTGACATAGTAGTAAGGCTTAGCAAAAACACGGCGTTCTGTTTACAGGTGAAAAGTTTCCATTATTTTAACAAGCACTATATAAACAGTAATTTTAGGTCCTGGTTTTCGGATATTACAAAACATTCCTGGATAGTAGATACCTCTTAAAGGGAATATAACCTGCGCCAAACATTTTTAAAAGCCAAAGGCAAGAGCGGCCAGAGCTGGAAACGTTGGTGTTCCACACCAAATACCTGATATTATATTCCCTTTAAATTACAAAAATAAATAATGTTAATCAAAAAAACAGAAAGTGAAATATCACAAATTTGTATAAATGGCGTTTACTAAGTTTTTTCCATGATTGACTTTTATATTGAAAACTCCGTAGAGAAAATTTTTTCTATGCGTTCTGAGCATCAGCTAGCGCAAATACAGGGTATTTCAAAAGGTTGAAGGAGTTGTAGGGGGTGAGTTGAGACGTATGCCTGTTATTTCCCATTTTCCTACGATGAGTTAAAAGAGCGCCAGAGAGCTTCAAAGTGTGGCCTACTAGCCTCTGGAAGTAATCTGAAACAAGCGCAAAACCAAGCAGCAGGGACTTTCAATACTGTTTAAGTTTACTATTTTACGCTGGTTACCTCGATTTGTCTTTTTTTACCTATCACACGAACCCAAACCTTAATGTTCGCATTTTCCTGCTGCTTGGTTTTGCGCTTGTTGCAACCTACTTCCAAGGGCTAGTAGGCCACACTTTGAAGCTCACTGCAGGCCCGTCTTAAGACCCTTTGGGGCCCTGGGCTAAATTATTTCTTAAGACCTTTGCGATCCCCAACGGTAAGCCTTTGTATGTCGGTTGTCTAAATTCATCTACACCATAGTCAATCCAAAATATTAATTTCAAAAGTATAACATAGGCCTACTGAAAATAAGATTTTTACTGACAGTGTTAGGTTTTAGAAATTGTAGGTACCGTATGATACGCGATGTGGCGATGAGTAAAATTACTTTAGACGTAACTAACTGATACATAATATTAAATGAGCCTAAATAATATTTAACCAACTAAACCCTTATCCCTAGAGTGGAGGCAGTAAAGTTGGCCTTTCCGGGGCCCCAAAACTGGCTGGGGGCCCTGGGCTGTAGCCCATTTAGCCCATGCCTTAAGACGGCCCTGGCTCTCTGGCACTCTTAACTCATCCTAGGAAAATGGGGGAAAAACAGGCATACTTCTCAACCCACCCCCTACAACTCCTTCAAAATTTTGCATAACCTTTTGAAACGCCCTGTATATTGTTTCTATAGCTAACGAAACTATCACTGCGGTCACGAACCCCTTCTGTTCGTGACCGTAGTTTCCGAGCTAGTTTAAAAGCGACTTCCTCTAGATCCAGCGTTGCCATGCCGATGGTAGGGGGGCAGGGGGGGGAACTCCTATCGTGGTATACCGGGGCCCAAGTGCAGATTTGCCCTAGTGTTAAATGGGGATTTGAAATTCAAGAGAAAAAGTGTAATTTGTGTACATAACACTCGTGCAGAAATATATTTGGTGTATTTTCTATTTGGCAGGAATTTTGCAAGATGCGTTTGAAGCCGAGAAACAACATGCCGCCTCCGGAGGAGCAGCAGTGTCTTCTTAGAAAGTTAATATCGCTTTTTTATTCCATTCTTGGCTTTACAATTGTTTCCGCTTATTCATATCAGGAAGGAATCAATACCTCTACTGGGAATGCTTATCATGGCGTATCGCGTATGGTGAGATCACTCTGACGGCTTTGGCCCCGCCTACGAGAGTACAAATCCCCTCTGCGCACTCCCATCTCACGTTGTTGTTTGTTAAAGCAACTGTCGGCTCTATCATTGCCACCTGTATTATGAAAAGGCCCCTGTTATTAGAGATGGCCATGAATCTATCCGAATCTTAGGAAAAAATGACTTTTGTGGAGAACGTGGAGCCATTATAGAGTATTATATTTAAACCACTTTTACTCTACTTAGTGAACTTTGACCTAGATTATATATCCCATATAAAATATATTGTAAACAATTATTATAATTGAAGTTATTGACAAATTTACAAACGAGCCAATCAACGCGAAGCATACTTTTATGTCCCGCCTTTTGGGACAAAATGTAGCTTCAGCATCTGGTTTTGATTTCGACGCTAGCGACATCTGTTGAAAAAAGAGCTACTTCACCTATAGCTGACACTTGCTTTAAGTTAACATAGTGACGCCAAAAGAACCGTCAGGAACATCGAGACGAAAATCTGCCGCGATAAGCATTCCTAGTTGAGATATGGATTCCTGTTTCAGTTTAGTCCAGAATGCACGCGGGTGAGAAGAGAATACGCGGGCCTGTGATTCCCGGAAGATAGACCACGCCCCTCCGCGTGTAACCTTTCCCCTTTTATCCCTGTAAGGGGCAAAGACCCTCTGGTACGATCTCAGGCTTTCTCTTCCTGTGTTGGCGGATAATATATACTGGTAATTATGAAAACAGAAGCTCAGAGATGGGCGTGCTAATCTCATTTTGAGCGGTTTATGTCATTTTGAGTGCAATTGAGCGGTAAAACATCTTTTTAAAAGAGTGCAAAACGGAAAATTTTACCGGGGAAAATGAGATGTACGAAATATTTTATCACTCAAAAGAGCGAAAAATTTTGCCGCTTAAAAAAGAGCAAAAAAGAGTAGCCAAACTATTACCGCTCAAAAAGGATATATGAGAAAAAAATGACGCTCAAAAAAGCGTAATAAGAGTCTGAGAGAAACATTTTGCTGCTCTAAAAAGCGAAAAGAGAGGAGCGATAAATTTGGCCGCTCAAAAGAGCGAAACTTTTTCTGCTCGAAATGAAAGGAGCGAAATTTTTACCACCCAAAAAAGAGCGATAAGATGAAGCGAAAATTTTACTTCTCAAAATTTCGCGAGCTCTATCGGGCAGTTCTTTAACAAAATTGCCCATCATTTCAGAGACTATGGTTGTATTATCTGTTCACCAAATACATAATTGTTTTAATGCCACCAAAGTCCTTGTTCCAGCCTTTTCAATTGAATGAATGGCTCTCTTTCAGCAACCAAATCGTGAACCGGCATTACGACGACAACGTCTCGTGGACAACAAACGTCAGACCAATAGCCCTTTCCAACAACGCCACCCGGTAAATACATTGTTATATTGCTGATATTTATAATCAAAATAATACGAGAAACATTAATATGACTGTTGAAGCCTTGACCTTGAATTTGTTGCTTACCAAAACCTTTCTTCGCCATGGACCAATCAGTAGAACGCGAAGCAAAACCATTACCCGTTTTCTTAATTGTCTTTGTGGTTTTATTTTTCTTATTGATCGACCCAATCCGGAAAAAGCGCCGGGAGTAGTGGCTCACTCCTGTAATCCCAGGCGTCCGGGAGGCAGAGTTTGTGGATGGCCGTGTGAGGACGACCACCAATCCCCTAACGGGTGGTCGGAATACTTCCGCCAAGGGTGTCCCCACCCCTGTCCCCACGTATCCCCCCGTTGGCGTGGCCGTTACACATATCTCGCCCTGATTAATCAGTTATTGTGTGTGTGCTGGTGTTTAAGGCCTCGGGTCGACACCGATGTTTGTGTATCTCAAAAAAAAAATCCGGAAAAAGCTGGTCGGAAAACTCTTTTAGGTCTGAAACCGAAAAATATTACATCTAATGGCGAAACGAGTGTTTAAAGGGAGTATAATCTTTTCAGGAATATTGGGCAATACATAATTCCCTCCCCTCATTTTTCTAACCACGTGTTATACGTAGTGTGAAATACAGTGGTTTTTGAGGAATTATGCCACTAAAAGTATCCCCGCTTTGGCAGTGCTTTAATTTCTCATATCTACTAGAACGCCTTTCGTGAATCTAAAAACACGTACCTCATTATTAAGAAATTATATTTGAATAAATATCCAAACTACAATGAAAATAATTAATTTATAGCTCGGGTATTGTTGTTTATCTTTTAATTTAGGGTGCATTTAAAAAATAAACATTAAATATGAAACAATAAAGGTTTCAAGTGAGAAAACCTCTTCAGGGCGGGCACGCTTACTCTCGTACTAGACTAGCGCCATGAGCGAGAAAAGAAAGAAGCTATGGCGCACCCTACTCCCTTTAAAGCAAGTGGCGGCACCTAGTCTAGTACATCGATGGCTCAATAGATGTCCTGGTCGGCGGCTGAGTCTGCTCCTGTGTATTAGGTACAACCGAGGCTTAGCGGCAAAATTTATTCCGTAAATTGTTATATCTTTTCGCCAGTGGCGGCTTAAGGGGGGGGGGGCGAGGGGTCGGTCCGCCCCGGGTGCCCTCGGAGAAGCTCGAGGGGGGGGGGGTGCAAATTAGAACGATTAAACTTAAAGAAGACGGACCCATGAAAACTTCTGCACGGTCCTGGGGGTGTCACAAAACACTGCCGCCGCCCCGGGGACCCAGCCTTCTTAAGCCGCCACTGCTTTTCGCTAATAAAATGATCAACATTGTAGTACATTAATTATTTATAAAATAATAACGATGAATTTTCTTCGCCAGTGAACCTGAAAAATCGTCGAGTGATTTATATTATTTCGTGTTGCTTCCACTTGCTTTAAAACCATAAAGTTTATGCTAAGGCATAAACAATAATGTGTTTACTGATAAAATAGGTGGATAATAAACATAAGTATGACACTTCCTATTCACACAATGCGAATTTTTTAATGATAGTCTGTTTCGCTAATGACCACGTAAACCATTACGTACCGACCGACTGACAACTCTCCGCGAACTGCTTCTAGTATTTGGAGGAAGCCCGGAAAATCGGCGACGGTCCGCCGGCAGCCTTTTCGACGGACCAGCCAAGGGCTATTTAAAATTGAAATGCTTTCAAAAGTTTAAATAACGCTTGATTTTGTAAAATAATGATGCATTATTAAATCGGAAGATAAAAATAACTATTATAAACACTGGCTTCATTTCAGAAATTAGTTTTTTCCAAATTTCAAACCTAAACGCGTGTACGCTCGTATTTCTCGCCATCAAACTAACCAACTATTTTGCCAACCAAAAGAGTAGGAAGGGACGAGTTTCTAGTTCGGAAACTTCCTTTTTCGCAATCACTTAACTACAGACTATCATTAACCGAATACACTCTTTTTAGAAACGTTTACTGGGCGCCGCCATTATCGTACAGACAACCAACGAGCCAGCCCTCTACCGCAGAAATTTCATCCCACCAAAACCGGTTTTTTCATAACCCTCCCCGTAGACTGTAAGGTAATGGCGGTCGATTGGGAAGGCGCGTTAAAGAGTCTTGGTTCTGTGACATATTTATGTTTATTATCCACTTATACTTATGACGATGTTGAGGCGTCAGTTTTAGGTAATTATAATTTGAAAGCGTTTTAAATTTCGCTAAGCCTCAAATGGTAGACAATTATTAAATGATGGGACTATTTCGATATTTTTGGCCTGGGAAGAAAGGATGTAGTAAAACAAGTATTTTTCGTGTCATATTTATGCAGAGGCGTACCTACGGAGGGGGGGGGAAGCCTTTGTAAGGGGAGCGTTAAAAAATTGTTTATCGTCAAAACAAAAGTAACTTTTGAACTAAAAAGGGGTACCAAATGCCCTCGGTACGCCACTGTTACTATGTTACTTATAATAATAGTAATAGTTGGTTTCTTTTCGCCTGTCAAAGTGTACTCTTTTTACCCTAAAACGTTTTATTCGCCTGTTCCGGGGATGAGAATTACTCCGACCCATAAACTATTAGCTTGTTTCGGAGTATTAGGGCTACTCTTTTTACTCCTTGTGAAAAGGAGGTGTAAAGGAGTAAATCGGATTTTGTCGTCTGCTAGCCAGAATTTATCTACTAAAAAGGCCACAGGCAGTCATTTTGGAAAAACCTTTTTACTCCGACTCAAATTATTCCCCACCACAGAATAGGAGTAAAATGACGTCATAGCTTAACCAGTGGCGTAGCTAGCATGCGTGACACCCGCGGCGAATATCATGGAGTGCTACTTACTAGTCTCTAGTTTGTGTATGTTTTTATATTTTTCACGGACGGGTGTCACCCCCAAATCACGCCCAAACGGGTGGCACCCGAGGCACCCCCCCCCCCCGCCCCCTAGCTACGCCACTGAGCTTAACTCTTTTTACCCTTCTCCGAAATCGCGGAACAAGCGAAAAGAAACCACCTAATATTGTACGAAACCAAGTACATTTTGAACGCATTAATTTGTGAAATTTCAGCGGCGGCCCGCAATTATGGACGGACCAACAAATCTTCGAGAGCGAGCTGCAGTTCAGCACCCCCAAAGGCGCGGGCAATCAGAACAAGACCCCGGGCAGGGACTCGGCACTGGCCTCCCCGGAGTTTCGCGACCGCTCCATGGTCGCGTCTTCGCCTGATGGACTCGGAGAGAACAACAGCCTTTCGGATTGCGAATACACCGAGAGCAGTCCTCTGCTAGGGCGGCGTGGCCCCGAGGCCGGTTGCGGCTGTTCCAGCGAAGAGGAGGAGGGCTGCGAGGTGGACAATTACCGCCGATCGGAGCCGAAGGAGTTCCGCGCGCCTCCCGCCGAGGAGGAGTGCGAGGACGAGGAGAGCGAGGATTCTTTGTTTTCCGACTCGTCCTACGATATGTCCGATAGCAAAGACGCGAACCAGCCCTCACCCGCCAACGCCATCGACGTCTCCTTCCGCGAGAGCCACGTTAACGCCAACGAGTCGCCACCCAACAACAAAATCACGACTGTACTGACCAATCACAACTCGCTGAATCGCAACTTTTTCCGCGGCACTTCCAGAGTGGATAAAATCTTCACCGAGACCGTTCAACCTTTCATCAGCGTCAGCAGCAAGCCCGCCGCGCCACCCAGGATCTCCCTCCGGAGCGGAGTGCCCAATGTCCGGGATAAACTGAAACTCACCTTGGACGTAACCCCGGTGGAGGACAAAGCCTCGGCGCCCGACAGCCCCATGAGCGACTCGTCTCGCGCGTCGTCCGATCTGGACGTGAACGTGTCGACGGTCCTGACCCTCAACAACGTCTCGATGGCCGGCAGCAAAGAGCAAGAGCTGTTGTGTTTCCTGCGCGAGGAGGACGCCGAAGCCAACATCGTCTTCTCGGACGATTCCAAGATACTCAACACCCAAGAGACGGCCATCTACCAACGCGAAATGCTCCCCGAAACCGTGGAGAATATCACGAAGGATCTCTACCCGATAAGCCAACACGGCGGCGACCACGAAGAGACCGACGCGACGGTTCACGACTGTCACGCGGAACTGAATGACAATTTCTTGATAGCCGAAGAGACGTTTCCGGAAATGTTTGGATTCGACGACGGTAAAACGAGTGAGGAAGAAATCGACGCTAGTCCCGTCAAAAAGAAGGACGAGGACCCGCCGTGGGCGGAGCCGAGTCAGGCGGACGTCGTGATTCAGACGCGCGACGTGGGCAGCCCGAAAGAAGCGATTACCAGTCGCGACGCGAGCGGCGATTCCTTAGACGGGAAAGAGTCCGTCGCCGAACCAATCATTTCCGACGCGGACAAACCCAAAGGTTCGTTGGTAGAGAAACACAGCATCGGCGTGTCCACCAGCCACAACACGGTGGCGGAAGCTAGCGTGCAAATAAGTGCCAACAAGGAGACGAGCGACGTCGCTCTGAGTCCCGTGGAGGCCCTCAACCGCGATTTCGACGATCAGCTCCCGGCGCGCCGCTCCTGCGCTCCTTTGCCGCGGCGACGCCCGCCCAAGAACTCCGGCGCTGGCGGCCGCTTCAGCCGGAAGACGCTCAACGGAGACTTCGACGTCTACAACATTGAGACCGCCATGCCGACTATCGATTGGGCGGCCATGGAGGAACATCTCACCAGAGCCGCCAAAGAGAATGACTGGCTGGTAAGTTGACTCTGAATATAACCCGGCCACCTGAATGGCTTTAAACGTCGCTTGATGACTTAGGCCTAAGGTGGTGCCTTGGGTATTAGCCTAGCTGATTATTTATTATTATATACGTTTGTGGGCCCTAGGTTTGAACTTTATTAGCCCTGCCCTGACCTTGCTCTCAGTGGTTTCCAAACTTTTTGAATTGCCTAACCCTTTTGTATCTGATAAAAATCCGTGGAACCCCTAATGACGGGCGCAAATCTGTGTTTTGTGTTTTTTTTGGCGAAAAAAAACCCCGGATTTATTTTTTTAAATTAAGTTTAACTATTTATTAGTGGAACTTGCGGTTTTATTTATTAAAATTAAATCTTATACCATAAGTGTATAATATTCATACATAAGTGTGACACTTCCTATTCTTCACATGCAAAAGTTTTACTGAGAGCTGATCACAAGACAGACTGCATTACTGGCTTCGTCGCCGTTTTGCGTCCGCTTGCTAATTCGTCACACGTAGCCTTTGACAGCGCCTCGCTGGGGTAGATTTTCTTCTGGTGATGACGACACATAGGGAAATATTTTACTGAGAGCTAGCTTATGGAACAATATTATAGACTTATGGTTTTACGTGCTACAAATATAGGCCCATAGAAATCTCATAGGTAAGTAGAATGCTGCCGTGTAACTGGCAAATGGGCCAAACGCCGTGGCAGACGATAGCCAGATCTCAGCCAATCAGAGCTCAAAGAGTGGTTCTGCCAAGAATTTAATGTCACCAGAGAGAATGAAGTCGCCTATCTCCCGCTATAGTAGCGGATCCAAGGAGGATTATTATCCTCCTTGGCGGAACCACTCTACGGCCTCTCATTGGCTGAAGGTTCAAGGCCAACTGGCGTCAAGCTCGGCCGTAGGCGGCAGAATTCTAGTTACCTATGAGATTTCTATGTTTAGGCCCTATGGGTTATTAGCACTTCGGTTTTTTCCCCCAAATGGTTCCGCATAACCCCTGGAACCATGACGCGGAACCCTAGGGCTCCGTGGTACACGGTTTTGGGAAACATTGCTCTAACCTCATATAGGCTTTTGGCGTGTTCCATACCCAACTCAGTCTCTGTGCCACTAGTCCAAATTCATAATCAGGATAGGGGCTCGTTTTCACTAAGCCAAAAACGCCGCGATAACCATCGTCGACGCAAAAAAATGGTATTAATTTTTATCTCTAACATGGGCGACGTCACTATAACGTAATAGTGCCAAGCCCCTATATGGAGCGCGGTTTATTGATCTCTTTTGACATTTTCGGGGCTGCTTAGCGCGAAGGAATGCGTTTGAGGTTTTATTTGCTTTAAGGTCTGTTTTCATTCTAGAAAAATGCGTCGACCGTCAACGTCGACTTTTAAAAATTTCCGTAAGCTAGGTAAGCTAGGTTTTCAAAGGCGCTTGAAAACTCATAACAGCTGGCCTTGGGCAGTTTGTCGAACTTCGTTTATGTGGATTTGGTATTGCGCCTCTAACCACGCATCGGCATAAGATCGTATTTCAAACACCTTTGGAAACTTAGCTTTAGGCCAAAGCACTTGTTTTTTCCTTCAACGGTTGTCTTCGCGGTATTTTTGTCCAATAGGCGCTTCAATAAAACTTCTTCAAGAAAATTGCCATGAAGTAATATTCCGAGGACCAGGACCTGAAAGTCACTGTTTATATAGTGCTTGTTGAAACAATGGAAACTTTTCAACTGTATGGTATTCAACAAGTGTTTCCTTTTAACCAGGTAGCGTTTTTTAACATATTAAGGCTTGGCAAAAACACGACGTTCAGTCACGTTCTGTTTACAATTGTAAAGTTTCCATTATTTCAACCAGCACTACCAGTAGCGGCGCTAAGGGTGGGCTGAAGTGGGCTTTAGCCCCCCTACATTTCTGAGAGGGGCCACATATATATTAAAAGGGCCACATATTTATAATTAAGAGGCAACATATTTTAATTTATGAATTTTCTTTATCTCTAGAAATTTGTTTTATTTCCAAGAAACGTTTTTCTGGTAAAAAATCTTTCAAAATCAATTCGTTTACTCAAAAGGGTAGTAGACCATACAGATTCGGGAGGAAGGTAGCGGAAATTGAGAGAAAGTTGAAAAGAAAGGGGCTTATGGGAATTTAGGGAAATATCCCAGGCATGCACTTGTCCCCTCCAGGTCAGATACAATGTCAGTAGGGGGTCCAGTAAACGCGACGAGAGCCGGAACAATAAAACGACCTTGCTCCTCTCGCTTCCTGGAAAAATTTCGGGTATTTTCGATTTCACCACTTTATGGTCAATCCAAGGTTCCCGCTAAGGGCCACAAAATAATTAGCCCACCTATGAAAATACCTTAGCGCCGCTACTGAGCACTACATGTATATAAACAGTAACTTGCAGTTCTTGGCTCTCAGAAATATTACTTCTTTTCAATTTCCTTGTAGGTGTTTTATTTAAGCGCCTATTTAAACCAGCTTTTACCCCAAACGAAAATTTTAAAAGTCAACACTCAACGTTGGCAGCGTTTTTTTAACTGGTGTAGCATTCCGTAGACCAAGAATATAAAGGGACTGAATTCTCTAGCTAAAAAAGGACGCGTTATTACGTTGAATCATGTAATTGCGCCGCTAGTGGCGTGACCGAGCTAAAGATTATCCAATTAAAATAAACTAAATAAAAATATTCGAGGCTAAATGGAGAGAATATTAACCTTTGGTCCTTAATTGTTTAAGAAACATTGGTATTGTATCACAATATACTTGAAACTTACTGAAATCGTTCCTATTTTTATTTTGAATTTCGAAAACCAAAAGATAATGTTTTCCGTTAATTATTTGCTTTTTAAATTATTTTTAAATTCCGTCCCCTAAATAACGTCTTCGCTCGCAGCCGTAAGAGGGTGTAGCTGTAGCACTAGATTTCTTCTGTCAAGAAAAGACAAATAGATACGGCACCGTAGCGCCATCTAGACTTCTTTCGAACACAAATAAATTCCCAGCAAATACTTGAGACTTTCTTACACGAAACTCGCGTGTTCAAATAAAGTTCGAGGCAATGGAATGTCTAAGCTTTCTTTAATATGGACCGAAATATTTCTAACTCGGCTCCTAAAATGATTTAGTGATGAGTTCATTTAAATATAATTCCTTCGATTTAATGCTTGCTAAAATTGCGGATAAGAGTAGATCCGTGTTAAATAGTTCAATGGGAGGGGACGCTCCTTCGCGTTCTCAACTTAGTTCCTCTTCCTCAAGTCAGGGCGGAAGCAAGCCTAGGCTTGGTTCGGGATCTTCAGCGTCAACAACTTTAAAAGATGATTATAAACTGAGTAATGGAACTGCCAAACACAGATTATCCCGAACAGTATCTAATAGATTAGATAGTGGCCCAAAAGACAGAAAATTGAACGATAATAACAATTCGGTAGATGAATTTGATTCTCTTCTCGCTGAGTTGAGCGAGAATGAAGATTTAGATGTTTTTGAGGTTTGACTTGTCAGCTTTTTTTTGTATAGCGTTTTATGTTTCATTTTGTAATTGAAAATTCTAGAGGAGAAATGATAGAGAAGAAATAAGGCGTAAACTAGCGATGGACTCTGACAGCGAAGAATATTATTGTGGGGAAAGAGTAACGAGAAAACCTAGCTTAACAACACGTTTGCAGAGTGGAATGAACTTGCAGATATGTTTTATGAATGAAACTGCCAGTGATTTGGATAGCCAAGGAAGCGACCAAGATTCTGAAAATGGAAATAGCACTCCCAAACGAGGGAGCCCGAGTGATAAGAGAATTTCCACAATTCTGGATCCTCAAAAATCATTCTTTCCTGATTACAAGAGGCAAAGTAGTAAAACAGTGCCAAATTACACAACTAAAGTAAATATTAATAGAAATCCCTTCACTTAAGCTTTGAGTAATCGCTCTTTTTCTTAACATCAGAGCCATCAACAAGATCAGAAAACTTGTAATTCCTTTTTTGGCCAGGAGTCTTCTACAAAGCAGCCTGAGCCGACAACAAAAAGGCAAAGGCCTTCTTTCTTTTTCAGTCGTCAAAAAAGTTGGAGGCTTGGGCAATTAAGATTGTCACAAAAGAAAGAAGACCCTCCCAACAACAAAACCGAGACGCGAGAAGAAGATTTCTTGACCAGGCATGCCAGACTGCAAGCAGAAGCTCGGCACGCTCTTTCTCAAGCCAAGGAAATGGCCAGAATGCAGATGGAAATTGAAAGACAGAGAAAAAAGTCCTCTAAAAAATCTCCTATTGCCGATATTGTTCGTAGTCATTTTTTTTTTCTTATCCAGAAACACTTAATAATTTTTAGTGTTAGCCGATATCGTAATTTAAACGATACCAATTCCAATTTTGAGAACTTACCAATACCGATTATTTAAACGATATTGAAGATACAGATACCCAATGCAAATTTTTTTATGGTAGTCGGTTTCGCCAATGACAACGTAAACCATTATTGATTGACAACTCTCCGTGAACTCCTCCTAGTATTTGGCCATTCAATGACAGACTATCATTAACGGAATTCGTTCTGTGCCATACTTATGTTTATAATCCACTTATGAGACGTGTTTACCCAACACGTGAAGTTATCACAGACCTGTAGTAGCTGAATTAGCGAAGCAAAGCCAAAGGTCAACGTTAGCAGTGCCAGGGTTTAGAGAAAATTGTTTATACATATCAGAAAAAATCTGTATCGGTATATTTAAAATTGGTAACTTAAACGCAAACGGATTAATTGGTAAAATTGCGATAACAGTAAAGCGGCTGCACACATCCTAGTTTCGCACACGCTTTGGTATGGCACGCCATCCTGGTCAAAATTAAGTTGAAATATAGGGTGATGGTTTGGAAATATAGGGTGATGGTTTGGAAATATAGGGTGATGGTTTGGAAATATAAGGCGATCTTTTGGAAATATAAGGCGATCTTTTGGAAATATAAGGCGATCTTTTGGAAATATAAGGCGATCTTTTGGAAATATAAGGCGATCTTTTGGAAATATAAGGAGATCTTTTGGAAATATAGGGTGATCCTTTTTGAATATATAGGGTGATCTTTAGGAAATATAGGGTGATCTTTAGGAAATATAGGGTGATCTTTTGGAAAAATTGACACCAGGAGCCTAATGGATACTAATTACACTCCACTAAAATACGTCAAATATATGACGGTACGACAATATTACAGCATTGATTTAAATGAGGAAATCTGAGCTTCCGGGTTCCCACTGACGCCACCATCCCCGGCATCGGCTGCTTATGCAAGGTGATTTTAAAATAGCGACGCTATCGCCATCACTCGCTTTTGCTTTAAAACTATTATTTGCAGTGCTACCGCTCACTTATCATGAAATCGGGGGATAGGTCTATAATGGACTAGGGTCTATATTTCCAAAAGATCGCCCTATATTTCCTAAAGATAACCCTATATATTCAAAAAGGATCACCCTATATTTCCAAAAGATCGCCTTATATTTCCAAACCATCACCCTATATTTCCAAAAGATCACCCTATATTTCCAAAAGATCACCCTATATTTCCAAAAGATCACCCTATATTTCCCAAAGATCACCCTATATTTCCCAAAGATCACCCTATATTTCCAAAAGATCACCCTATATTTCCAAAAGATCACCCTATATTTCCAAAAGATCACCCTATATTTCCAAAAGATCACCCTATATTTCCAAAAGATCACCCTATATTTCCAAAAGATCACCCTATATTTCCAAAAGATCACCCTATATTTCCAAAAGATCACCCTATATTTTCAAAAGATCACCCTATATTTTCAAAAGACCACCTTATATTTCCAAAACATCACCCTATATTTCCAAAACATCACCCTATATTTCCAAAACATCACCCTATATTTCCAAAACATCACCCTATAACCCTATATTTCCAAAACATCACCCTATATTTCCAAAACATCACCCTATATTTCCAAAACATCACCCTATATTTCCAAAACATCACCCTATATTTCCAAAACATCACCCTATATTTCCAAAACATCACCCTATATTTCCAAAAGATCACCCTATATTTCCAAAAGATCACCCTATATTTTCAAAAGATCACCCTATATTTTCAAAAGATCACCCTATATTTTCAAAAGACCACCTTATATTTTCAAAAGACCACCTTATATTTCCAAAACATCACCCTATATTTCCAAATCATCACCCTATATTTCCAAAACATCACCCTATATTTCCAAAACATCACCCTATATTTCCAAAACATCACCCTATATTTCCAAAACATCACCCTATATTTCCAAAACATCACCCTATATTTCCAAAACATCACCCTATATTTCAACTTAATTTTGACCAGGATGGCGTGCCATACTTTGGTTGCTCATGAGCAAGCTTGATTTTTGAAACAACGCATACGTGTGCGCTCAAAATTCGCTTGTGAGGCTTATGCGTGCATCCGCCTTTACTGATATCATATCAGTTACGGCCCATCACTAATAGTTTATAAACGTAGTTAGGCGTCTATAATAACCCTCTTCGGGAGCTTAAATCATGATTGAAATTATAAAACTGGGATTGAATTTAATTAATCAAAAGAATAAATCATGATAAATTTTTTTCATAATTTAAACATGATTATTGGAACAAATTTGCCCCTCACATTTATTTGAAACCAGTTTGAATAACAAAGTTACTACCAGCTTGATGATAAAATAACATAGGTTGATTGTAACAAAGATGATAAACCTTGCGCGTAGTCAATAGTGTTTACCCACTTCCTGGCGAAACTCAGAATAAATTAGCTCCATAATTACTCTTGTAACCAACTATAGATAAAACCACGGCCAACTTTGATGACCCGCATCAGCCGTTCAATTTTTTTCAGAAAGTTTACGTGCCAGAAGTGGGTTAATTTAGAGCTTATCTCTGGCACTTACATTATTTTATTAATAATATTGAAATAGTTAGGGTAATTATTTTATATTAGTTGGCCAAAATATTATATAATTTTTGGTTTTCAGGTTGGCATATCATTTCCTGACGGAAGGCATAGGTTAAGCCGTCAGCTTTTAACAGACATGAATGTTGCCCAGTTACAAGTCATTGTAAACGATTTACATTCACAAATTGAAAGTACGTGATCATTTATATCTAAATTGAAGTAGCCTTTAAATGATTTTTTTATCTGTGAAGGTTTAAATGAAGATCTGGTACGTCTCTTGCTTGAAAGAGACGATCTCAATATGGAGCAAGATTCTATGCTAGTCGATATTGAAGATATGACGCGATTTCTGTAAGTTTGTTTCGATTATCTTTTCGTTTTTTGGAGCTTACTAATTTTTTTATTTTAGGGGAGCCAAAGAAGAAGCTTTCAAATCCCATTTGGTGCAAAAATCGGGGATGAAATAGACAACCAAAGTGTATTTACACTCTGTGAATAGGAATGCGAAAATAAGAAGTGCGGAAGAACTCAAATGCACAATCTACTTGTATTGGGTTTTGAAATTGCGGAGGAACTTAATAATTGATCGCTGAACGACTAAAATTTTCCAGGAAAATTAAGATCCACTTCCTTTTCTGTTAAGGTAGATTTAACTGATTTCAAATGACGGTTAAACAGTCCTTTCATTTGTTCGTTTTCCCTTTTTGGTGAGAAAATTATGTGGTGAGCAATCAATTTTAAATGAAAAATAAACTCAAGTGCGAGAAAGGGCTGTTTTGACACGTTTTAAGAAATCCCCCTAAAAGAAACTCCTTGTCCACTTAACTCTTCAAAATTTATATTCTCAAATTTGAAGATTATAAAAAATAAAGCCAAAGAATTTACGGCTTATTCCTAAAAAGAATGAGCCAAAGAAATATAAGACCTAGTGTAGATAAATATAATGTATATGTGTAAAGTTTATCACCGGTATTTCAAAATTAAACAGAGGTGGGGTTAATTTTAATTTTAAACCCATCTTTTTTATTTTTCCATAAAATGAAATTTGAGAGAAGGTTATTTGTTCTAACTGTTTCAGTACAATTTTTTTTATCACTTATGAGGTGCCAAGGTATGATAGAACCAAAAAGAACAGTTGTTGGGATCAAAATTTTAAAATAGTTGGACGTTTATGGTAACAACATATTATCTGGAATGTAGAACATTTGAGTTTTGAATGTCAAAGTCAAGGATTTTTTTTTTTTTTAGAACAAACTTTTGGTGTCGGCTAAAGGTCTTAGACACCAAACACCAAAAAGTCAGAACTTATTTCTGTTCACTGAGAACTTAAGATTCTACTTAAAGATACTTTCAAGAGAGAGCTGGGGAGGGGGTTGACGGCCATTTAAAATCCGTCATTCCGTCGCCGTTCGTGGCATTTACAAAGATACACTGATGACGTTTTTTGAATCTACTTCCAACCCTTCACACCTACCTTGAAAGTCCCTTTAAGCTCTGTCTTTCAAACAAACCCTTAATTTTTCGCATATCTAGTACCTAGTGTTGGTTGTATTTGGTGTCTAAGGCTTTTGGCTGACACCATAAGTTCCTTCAGATTGTTCTCAAAAATAAAAGTATAGGTTGTAAGGACATTTTTTTTAATCTTTGAAAAAAATTATAATTTGTTCAATTTGATCATGAAGTTTAGTTCGTGCTCTTTTAATTGAAACTAAATTTCAATTGATCTTTTAATTTATGACAATGGCTAACTAGTTGGTAGATTTACAATTATTGTGTCAAAGGAAATTTTTTTTTATATCAAGACTAGCAGATGGCATTACTGTTTCAATTTAAAGGGAATATAACCTGCAAAACAATCTTTATGGAAGACCCCTTCAATTTTTCAAATTTCCCTGTACAGTGGCGCCAAACATTTTTAAAGTCAAAGGCAAGAACGGCCAGAGCTGCAAACGTTGGTGTTCCATACCAAATACCTGAGGTTATATTCCCTTTAACTTGGGATTATCAGTGGAGCCTATGTTAGGAATGGGGGTTGACTTGTATGTTCTCAGCAAACCCGAATACGTTCCTGGTTCTGTAAAGGTTTTTCCTGATTTTCTGATACCAATCGTTATAAAAACTGCTTTTATCATATCTTGTCTCCGAAAATGTGTTTAGTTGTCTTCCCGATTTTAGAGATACTTTAAATACTGCATAAATGATAATGCATACTATAATTAAAAATGACTGTCGTATTCTGCCCAAATGAGCGAAAACACTTTAACCGCAAATCTACAATTTTATTGATCACCGCATAGTCTGTTAAGTTACATTCGGGTACGTACTGGGCATGACTTGACCATATAAAATGTAGTTAATATGTTTTTGCTAATACGGGTGGTATTTTATCTTAAATATTTTATGTTTTTATGGAACTAGGCCATAACGCGAGCATAATTATTTTGGGCTTGTATCTTTAAATTAGCATTACTAGTATAAAATGTTTGTTGAAGTGGCGGTATTTAAAAAAAATTGTTATTACAAATATTTCTAAGGTTATTTCAAAGTTTTAGAAATTCCTGTAGAGAAGAAGTTTTGAAATGTATTTAGCATTGTAAATATTATTCCGTTTAACTTTGCTTTTTTGTTGTTACGCTTGTCCGTTGCATGTACTCGTGAGGTATAACATTTCCCAGCTGACATATGAATTTTGATAAACTTGCAATTTTCAAAGCCATTTTAAGTCGGTAATATAGTTTTACAATCATTTCCTCAACACTAATTACCGAGATAATGTTAAAATAATTTTTAATACTCTGTATAACTTATTGAAACAATGTCTACTTAATTTTTGCTATTGTTCAATTAGTTTAGGTTTATTTATTACTTAGTTCTATTTAGCTATGAAATAAAAGACATAACATGTATGTATAAATGCCTTGGTTGTAAGGTTTAATTTTTTATTTTTTACTATGAAATTTCCAATCAATTCTCGAAGAATCTATAATATAAAAGTTAGCCTAATATTTAATACTGTGTGCCTAAAATGTTCTGGTGAAACGATAATATTATGTAAACTAACTGTAACTGAAAATTCCAGTCTGGAATATAATGTCACAATATCAGTAATTAAAATTCCATGAGCAAAATATCTAGATTATTTTGTGTTGTAAGCAAGGTGATTAAACTTAAGGTGTGAATAAGTTAAACTTAATTACCCCTCTTAAATCAATGCACAGGAGCTCCATCTAGGTGTCCTACTTATTAAATTTGATAATTACGATAATAAGCTTAATTTTAGTAGTATAATTCCCCTCACTATGTTATTTTGCCCCCCCCCCGTATTTATTTCTTTAATTATAGAAAAAAAAATTATTGAATTATTTAATAAATTATCGACCAGACATTGTTGTCCTACTTTTTCAGGTCCTCTATTTATCAACAATAGACAAATCAACATAAAATTCCCGTCCTACACACGGAGTAAGTTAGTTTGACTTCTGAGACATGCCTTTCTATATCTAGTACAGCGTCGTACTCTAACCTCATGAAAATGGAATAACTCTGTTAGCAAGTTTTAAAACACGTCGTCAACTTTAACCAAAAAAAAACAGATCATAGATGATAGACCGCGTACTGCTTAGCACGTTGTTAATAGCGGATACCTACTTTGGAACTCCAAAAAAGTTAGCTCCATGTATTTCTGCAACTATAGATAGCACAATACAGCAATCTATGGAGTCAGATTTTTCGGAGAGGAGACTTGCCGGAAGTGGGTAATCGCTTCGTTACAAAACCATTAATCAGTAAACTCTATCAGGTAATACGCCATTTCAGTGTTTTTTTTTTGTGGGGCGCTATACGGTAGCTTTCGATGGATTTGATATTTTCCACCGATGAGCTTTTTCGTCATTATGACGTCGTAAGTTGCTGAACGCTTTTAATCAGTCATCGGTGTTTTTTAAAATGCCGTAGCTTTTATAGTAGTTTTACGTCAGAAATGACGTCAGTCATCGGAAAAACCGACTCTTCCAGCCGATGACTTCGGTGAGTAACCGATGACTATCGGGACGTCAAAACCGGAAACGCGACAAAGCGTACAGTACGAAACCGATGTCACCGATTAGTAATCGATGAGTCCGATGAGCTCTGCTGAACGTACCCTAGATACTATATAAAGCAAGTGTCGGCTCTAGGTGAAGTAGCTCTTTTTTCAACAGATGTCGCTATCGTCGAGATCAAAACAAGATGCTGAAGCTACATTTTGATCCAAAAGGCGGGACATAAAAGTATGCTTCGCGTTGATTGGCTCGTTTGTAAATTTGTCAATAACTTCAATTATAGTAATTGTTTGCAATATATTTTATATGGGATATATAATTTAGGTCAAAGTTCCCTAAGTAGAGTAAAAGTGGTTTAAATATAATACTCTATAATGGCTCTCTGGCAACGTTATTGTTTCGCTATTTTGAATTTAAGCTTCCGTTCCCATTAATAGATGTCACCACGCTCTTCACTAAAGTCGCTTCATTTCAAAGAATCTGCTAGATTCATGGCCATCTCTAATAACAGGGGCCTTTTCATAATACAGGTGGCAATGATACAGCCGACAGTTGCTTTAAGTTATGTAGAAACGAGAGAAAAGACAGTAGCTGATTACGTCGACTTTGACTTTCTGACTTATTGTCGAAAATACGTTTCTGTTACCATTCAACACATCCTAAAAAGTTGTATTCGCGACCGAAACAACGAGTCTAGGTGGCGTAACGGCGCTAGCTTCTCAGAGGTAGCGCCTAGTATAATATAGTGTCAGCAGCTACAGGCAAATTAAAAAGTCATAAGAACGTTTTTTTCTTAAAATATAAGCATACGATGTAAAAAGAGTTTTCGGTCGTGAATAACCATGCATTTATGAATTAATTTAATATTTTATTGAAGGTTTAGTCCCTCTAGAGAGATTTTGGTCCATGACATTAGCTTGATGCTGAGGCCATAGAAATAGAAATTAGACTAGAAGCACTGCCCTTTCCGCCAATCCCAAGGGAAACAGGCGAGCTAGAAGGCTGACATTAGGGTGGAATCACGATGTACGCGCCATCTGACAAACGCATTAAACATTGTCGCCATGGCTACGACGCGAATTTCGAAGAGGGAAAAAAAGGCGATCCACTGCGCATCACGTCGTGCGCAGCGGTGGTCTTTTCGTGTTTAAATTTTTGAGTCTAAAAGCATATCCGCAAAAATGGTTAAAAACTGCGTTTTTTCACATTGTAAAGAGAGATCTGGGAAATAAATAAAATTATCATTTCATAAGTATGTAATATTATAGTAAATATTTTATAATAATCTCAGAATAAGAGATTTTTTTACACTAAGATTTCCTCTGAGAAATGCTGAATTACTAGGAAAATGGGTTTTAGCGGTAAATCGCGAAAATTGGACTCCATCTTCAATTACTTCATATGACTGTGTGTAGTAAACATTTTCTGCCGGATGAAATTTACTTTCCAAATGGAAGGCACCATTTGAAAGCAAATGCGGTACCTACACAAGTAAAAATTACCCTATACATTCTGAAATAAAAAACCAACTGAAATATGAATAATTTCTTTATTAAAACAAGAATTTGAAAGAGCTCCCAGAAATATCTGTTCCAGAACAAAGCATATTTACATCTTCTAGAGTATGCCAATTTATTGATTTTAGTAATTGTTATTTAGTTTCCCTATTTATCAGAGGTTATTTCAGAAAACTTACGGAAAAAGTGAACTACCGGAAATCACTCAATTTGACTTGACTAATACTGATGATAGTTTATAAGACACTGAAAACAAGATTTTGGAATCTCATGTAGGCATAATTTAAACCACACTGAAATAATTAAAATTTAGTTAAACTGTGATGATTTGCGGTATTTCAGACTTACAATGATTGCGCAAAGTTAACGTGTGACTTTAAGGGTGACACGGTAGATATAGTAGATTCTTGAGATTTTTATGATTTTCCTAAAGCTGTTAAAATAACTTAATATTATGTCAGATAAATAAAAAAAGTTTTTAATACGTTGCCTACGATCTGTTTTATGTTATTCCACGTGATCATATTTACTTATTTAGTTTAAATTGTTTATATGAGATGGCGCGACTATAGCGATTCCACTGTGATGGCAGCCTTCTAGCTGGTACGTCCCTGTCCAATCCAATCGCGCTTCTAGTCTAATTTCTATTTCTATGGCTGAGGCGGTGCTTACGGAGGCACCGGCTGAGGCCCAAGGTTCGTCGAGGGCCGGGAGTAGTGGCGTACTCCTGTAATCCCAAGCGTCTGGGAGGCAGAGTTTGTGGATGGCCGTGTGAGGACGACCACCAATCCCCCAACGGGTGGTTGGAATACATCCGCCACGGGTGTCTCCACCCCTGTCCCCACGTATCCCCCCGTTGGCGTGGCCGTTACACATCTCTCGCCCTGATTAATCCGGTGGACGGGCGGACCGCATTTGTCCCCCCCGTCCCACTCACGCCTCAAAAATCTTCGCCGGGCTCGCGGTCTTCTCAGACCCACTCAGCCCTTGTATCTTCCTTGAATAAAAAAAAAAAAAAAGGTTCGTCGAGAAAAATACACCATTGTGGGCTGAGGCTTCTGAATCAGTCTGCAAAGCGTCACGCTATAGTAAAAACTTGCATTGACAGTGACAAGCAGACAGCTCAGAGGCTTCTTTTTATTTTTGGTTAAATTCGAAACAGCGAATTATTTAATTAATGTAACAAACTAAACATAATTTTAACCGGAATATGAGTTTTAGTAGTGACGAAGTAAACTTTTTAGTTTACCGCTATCTACAGGAATCTGGTAATTTTGTGCATAAATTTTAATAGATTTATCCAAGGCTTAATTATCAGATCATTCTAGCCTTCTATTATAATTTATCCAAGCTGACTTCTAACCAATGTTTAATTTTTTTCTGTTTATACGGTTCACAGGATTTTCACATTCCGCGTATACATTTGGGGTTGAAAGTCATATAAGCCAATCAAACATAAATGGTGCATTGGTTCCTCCAGCAGCTTTATTATCCATCATTCAAAAGGGTCTGCAGTATACAGAAGCAGAAATCAGCATTGGAGAGGTAAAATGGATATTTTTTCCTTAAACTTAGATTTTGGGGGTATAGAATTTGTATGTATTTCTAGGATGGTGCCGAACGAATGATTGAGTCATTAAGTCTTATTGACGCTGTGATGCCAGATATTGTCGCTTCTAGACAGCAGCAGGTTCATAATGCCAAGAACTCCTCCGTTGTCAAGACAGAGACGGCCAACACGAATGGAGAGGAAAATAACACTAACAACTTCAGTAAATGTTGTTTTTTTCTTTCTGTTCTATTTAAAAATTGTAATTTATTTTTATTTTTCTTTGTTTCAGCTAATCTTACAGATAATATGGAAGTTGATTGTGGTGTGGAAATCCCTAGCAGCAAAGCTACAATTCTCAGAGGGCATGAATCGGAAGTCTTCATTTGCGCATGGAACCCAACCTCTGATCTTTTAGCATCTGGTTCTGGTGATTCCACAGCTAGAATATGGAATATGAATGATAATACCAACATCCAGAACCAGTTGGTCTTAAGGCATTGTATACAAAAAGGAGGAACAGAAGTTCCAAGCAATAAAGATGTTACGTCTTTAGATTGGAATGTAAGTTATGTCTTAATTAATTAAAATGATTTTCTTTGGGTTACAAGTTTATTTTATTCCCTTTTCTTTTTGCCTTTGCAGTCGGAAGGATCTTTATTAGCGACTGGATCATATGACGGATACGCAAGAATATGGGCCACTGATGGTCATCTGTCAAGCACGCTGGGTCAACATAAAGGGCCAATATTTGCCCTGAAATGGAATAAAAAGGGAAATTATATATTAAGTGCTGGCGTTGACAAGGTAATGCTATTTTTAACCTATTCTTCGACAAAGATTTTGTCATAATTTTTACTTTTCAGACTACAATTATTTGGGATGCCAGTACTGGCCAATGTACCCAGCAATTTGCATTCCATTCTGGTACGTTTTATTTATCCTTCCTTTAAAATATTTAATTGTAACCTTTTCAAATGTCTTGGCAGCTCCCGCATTAGATGTGGATTGGCAGAGTAATACAAGCTTCGCATCCTGTTCAACAGATCAATGTATTCATGTCTGCAAATTAGGTTTTGATAAACCACTGAAAACATTTATGGGACATACTGTAAGTCTAATTTTTTTACACAGTTTTTGTATTTTCCAATTGAAATATTTTCAAACGTTTAAAATAATGTTAATAGAATGAAGTCAATGCCATTAAATGGGATCCGCAAGGACAGCTATTGGCCAGTTGTTCCGACGATATGACATTAAAAGTAACCGATTTTATAGAAATCTTAACAATTTTATCAAAACTCCTTTGTTTGCTAGATTTGGAGTATGAAACAAGATAATTGTGTTCATGATTTACAAGCCCATAGCAAGGAAATATACACTATAAAATGGAGCCCAACTGGACCCGGCACCAACAATCCGAACATGAACCTTATTTTAGCCAGGTAATTGATAATTTAAATTTTTTTTTTTTTCAGGAATATATAATACATAATGATCTTTCAGTGTATTAGTTGAGAGAACAAATAGGGGTGGTTTCTTAAAGGGAATATAACCTCAGGTATTTGGTGTTATGCAGCTTTGGCCACTCTTTTTTTTAGAACAAACTTATGGTGTCGGCCAAAGGCTGTAGACACCAAAACTCTGGCCGCTCTAGCCTTTGACTTTAAAAATGTTTGCCAGTGGTGCCAAACATTTTGAAAAATTGAACGAAGGGGTCTTCCATAAAGAATGCTTTGCTGGTTATATTCCCTTTAAAGGAAGTATAAAATTTTATGATGGATCAATGAAGTTCATATTTCTGCCACTAGGTCCAACAGAAGGTTGGCTGATTGTCAATTAAGTTAAAAACAAGTTGTAGCCCATTTTACCTGACATTTAAGAAATTTTTCCTCTGACAACATTAGGGAGCTCCCCTGCTCTTATTTTTAACGGCATATAAGGCTTGCTCGGTGGCATATTCAAATTAACAAGTGACTTTCAGCGCCGTTATTAAATAGAAGTGAAAAAGCGCCTTAAAATCCATTTTACAGTGTGTTTATTTTCTGAACTGTCATTGAACATTTTTTGTCACAGGGTGGCTGCTACTGTACAAAATACGTAATTTTTAAGCTTGTGGTGAATAACATAGACTCCGGATAATTAGGAACTGGTGCTACTAGTTGTGTTACTTTTAACGGTCAATTAAAAGTTAAAGCTTTGACATCACCAAGCACTATCTTCTGTGATAAAATATGAAAAGGGGATAGAGGCAGATGATCATTCGAAGTTGCATTATCAGTTCTTGGTTGTATAGATAATATAATGTTTTCCTTAAAAAATATAGCGCTTCATTTGATTCCACTGTTCGACTTTGGGACGTTGAAAAAGGACAATCGCTTTATACTCTGACAAAGCATACGGAACCTGTTTACAGTGTAGCTTTCAGCCCTGATGGAAAGTATCTGGTAAATATTTAAATTTATACCTATTTGGTTCTTGCTTGTAGCGTCGTAGGCATACATCGTAGCTAAGCCCCGCCTTTAAAAGTCTGCAAAATGCAACACAATCCTGCTAAATTATAATGTGACTGCCATATGTGTTTTAATGCCAACCTAAACATATTACCATGGTAACAAACACAGGCCACATGAACGAGCAAGATAAGAATTAACTCGAAGGGGCTCTAAATGTCATTTACACATTTTGCATTATAATTATAATAATTGAAATTCCTCATACTTCATAAATAAATTTGGCATTGTGTTTAACAGCCAGATAATGATGGTGAGTAATCTACTTTATCAGCTTATTTTCAATAAAGGCTGAGGCATTTTGAAATTGAAATATGAAAATAAAGCAAAATGATAATCAATTAAATTAACTATTTCCGAAGGTACCTTTTTAGTAATTTGGGACCAGAAACTAGTTTAAATTCGTATTTATGGGCATAAACATAACCTTGTTAAGACAATATTTAAACCCCTTTTAAACATGCAATATATATTTATGAAACTTTCTGCTCTACCCTCTCTAATAAACCCCAAAAATATATTTTGTGCAACCAACATTTTAATATACCATTACAACACCAATAAGCATCGATCAGTCCCTTCAATTCACTTTACTCACTGTATTACAATTTTTTTTTCAGGCAAGTGGCTCGTTTGATAAATGTGTTCATATTTGGTCTACGCAAGTAAGTTGACTTTTAACAATATGAAGTCTTAACCTAATTTGTCGGAAATTAATTTAAGTAAAAATAATTGTAGAGTGGAACATTGATACATAGCTACAAGGGAACTGGTGGTATATTTGAAGTTTGCTGGAATTCTCGAGGAGATAAAGTTGGTGCCAGTGCATCAGATGGATCTGTGAGTTTTTTAAATAAACCAATCCCACCCTATATTGGCAGTGCCGAATGTGGTGTAATCTCTAGTTTCGTTGCTGAACTATTAGTGACTGTAAAATATTTTAAACATTTAGTATACACTAATGTGAGCCAAAAATTGGGGGCTGATGTCATCATGCTGCTTTGTGATATGGTTCGCCCCCTTTCACCTTCAGGCATTGCCTTTTCAGTTTACTAAAACCATATCGTCTACAGCCAGTCTCGCGACGTCCTAATATATTACTCGTAAAAGTACCCGAGTCCTTTGCCAAGGCTTAAAAATTACTCTAAGTGGACTCGAGTTAATAAATATTCCACAGAGTCCTTTATTTTTTGATGAGTCTTATGAGTCCCTAAGGAGTTAGTTTTTTTTCTTGCATTCAACGGCTCACCACCAGGTGAAATCCAGTAATCGCGCTGTGGTAGTTTTTATTTCTTATGGTTGGTTTGCCTTTGGTTTAACGGAGATCGCGTGACACACCAAGCCGGCATCTTTTTCCAATATTAGTTTTGGTTTTGATTTCTGCACTCTGTAGTGAAGACAATTGTCTTTAGAAGTTAAGACAGTGGCGTAGACAAGGGGGGGTTCCCTAGGCCAGACCCCCCTTGGGCCTACCTTCGACTGTGCTAAATTGCCACTCCCTTCTCGACCCCCCTTAACTTTCACATATTTAGACCCCCCCCTCGACGAAATTCTGACTACGCCACAACTATATTATTAAGATTCGGACTGGGCTAGATAAGAAAAATTAAGACTCGAACCAATTTGCACTAATTTTTAAGGACTCGAGGACTGGAATGAGTACTTGGGAATTGGACTTAAGACTCGTGAGTACAATTCTCCAGGACTTGAAACCATAAAAAGAGGACTCGCACACCCATAATTTTAACTTTGTATTTTATAATATCAAATCCAGCAGTTTATAAACTCATGGTCGCCCCAGTATAAGTCTCTTGTACAATGGTAATATTTCTTTCCATAAAATCATTCCCCATTTTTTTGCGCTCTCTACCAATCATGACTGCCAGAACTTAAAGAAAACCAGTTGTACATCCCGGCATGGTAGCACAAAATCGATATTGGACTTTAATTGGGATTTTATGGAAAAAACTATTGTTTTACAAGATGACTCTTTATGCAAACTTATAATAATTTATGGTCAGCCAGAAACCTAGAGATAGCATTAGTGTCGGCTAGGTTTGGATCCGCTAATTAGGTTGTATAACAGTATTACATTTTTTCTAATATAATAAATCTTTGCATTTAGGTTTTCGTTTTGGACTTACGGAAACTTTGAGCTGTAATTTTTTTGTTCTTATAAAACAACTTTTTATATTGTTACAAAAATGTTAAGCTGTATTACAAAAAAAAAAACATTTAAAAAATACAGTTGAATAATTTTATTTGAATTCTAAAGATCATGAGATTCTTTCGTGGCATGTTTGTTGCATGAGTGGCAGCTAATAACAGGAATTCCACGATGAGAAAATTGGAAGGTAGTTTTTATTTTTCATTGAACATGTCATAAGATACTACTTTTACGTCTTTTAATCATTAAAAAGTTTATTTCTCTTAAAATCAGTCCATTTCTTTTGCAAAACATGTTCAAACGATACTAACATTTTACCTTGGGGCCTGTATAACTCTCAACAAGATTTTTTTGATGTACAAAAAAAAGGTTTAAATTTCACAATCAGATAATTTATTGTTTATTTCCTACCATTTTTTGCTTCAATTTTTTTTAACCATGTGCTTTTCACCTAATAGGAAAGAAATGACTTTGATATTTTCAATAAAACAAATTAAAAACTATTCTAAACTTTAATTTTTTTTTAAATAAATATTCTTGTGTAATAGAATATCATTACTCTGAACAAAATTAAGAGGAGTATGAATTTTAATTTTTTTAGCTGATCAGTAGGATCAAAAGTGGATAGATTTTTTTTCTATCCACTTTTGGTAGGATGTTTTTCAACCCAAAAACGCAAAACACCGCTTCCATGGGTTAAGCTGCGGTTAACAGGCGCTTCAATAAAACATCTTCCAAGGAAGTCACCAAGAAGTAATATATCCGAGAGCCAGGACCTGCAATATAGTGTTTATTTGGTTTTTGTTGAAATAATGAAAACTTTTCACCTTTAAACAGAATGTTGTGTTTTTAATAAGTCTTAATGTGTCCAAATTGCTACCTGGTTAAAAGGAAACACTTTTTTTTAATACAAGCTAAGATAGGTACAAAAGAAACACTTGTTGCATACTGTTACAGGTGAAAAGTTTCCATTATTTGAACAAACACTATATAAACAAACTTGCAGATCCTGGCTCATGGAAACGTTACTTCTTGGCCATTTCCTTGAATATGTTTTATTTAAAGGGTTCCATCAGCCTCGTAAGGGGATAAACTCCCCCCCCCCCCCTAGCCAGTACGGATTTTGATTTCGATTACCGCCACTAGAGGCTGCACGTCGCGCTAAACGAATGTACGATGATCGCGTAGTATGTATTCCTCCGCGAGTTCGTCAGTCTGTATCGGTCTGTATTAAAATTTTCGGTTTTAGGAATGTCGAGCAATGAAATTAATGGTAATAATAACTACATGATAAACGTAAAGAAAATCAATCACTAAGACAATTCGTTGAACAAGAACAACTTTCCATATTAATTCTTATTAAATTCCAATAAAAGCAAACTAGGCCAAGGTGACAATAACTCCGTCCGTTGCGACCGATATCGAAATTCGAATGACCGTATTTTGTAAAGTTTCGTAACTTTCGTATTAGCAAAAATAGGTCTCTTTCCGCGTCAAAAAAAAAGTGCTATTTCACCCTCCACTGTCATCCCCTTACGAGGCTGATGGAACCATAGAAATCTCATTCGTAACTAGAATGCTGCCGTGTAACTGGCAAATGGACCAAACGCCGTAGCAGACGATAGCCAGATCTCAGCCAATCAGAGCTCAAAGAGTGGTTCTGCCAAGAATTTAATGTCACAATCGTACGAAGATTTCATTGGAATGTACAATTCCCCCGACTCTACAGCCGCCACTTTGTTTACTGTAATAAATGATATGTTACTTCGAATTGGTTTAAGTTTTGATAATTTAAGGGGACTCTGTTTTGATAGTGCGGCGAATATGTCTGGTTCTATCAATGGCCTGAAAGTGAAAATTGAACCACGCGCTAGATTTGGTCTTACAAGAATGCGGGAGAAAGTGTGAAATGGTTAATAATACGCTAACTGCCGTTAAGGATTTTGGAATCTTCAAAGCGAAAAACGTTATACCAGAAATACATGAACCGAAATTATCAGCGAGCCTATTTTTGTCGGACGGCAATTTCCCCGTGCGAAAGGGGAGGGTTAAATAGCGAGGCCTTGTTAATTTTCCGCCTCCCGCGACTACAGGGAAAATTTCGAATGCATCACGGGTAACTAGACCGCCATCTAGTGAGGTTAAGATAAATTATTTCATCGAAGAAGATCGTGAGGAACGTGGTCTGTAAACCAAGGCTTAGCCGTGTTTTGTTTTTGATAGAGGGCAGTGGAACTGTGGAAGACGGTAGCTGCAGCAGCTGTTCAATATGGAAAAAGTAGATGAATTAAAAACCTTTTCAACTAATCTTAACAGACCATTTATGTACTAGGACGTTGCAAAAACCGAAAACGGAATTTTCAACAAATACTTGAGCGGAGCGAGATGCAAATCCGGTGGTTAATTAGGCTTAGATTAATTAAACTCAAGTAGAGAAAGAAAAGCGAGATAAATAATTTAGTTTTTAAAGATTACTCTTTATTTCAATTCGTTTGCATTAATGAGTGGAGAAACAGTTATAAGATGCGGGGAACGACTTGCCGGTGTGGAATCTGAGGTCGACGTCGACGTGGCCCATTGTTTAAATGTTCTTTTACGTAAAATTTCAAAATAAATTTTTAAACGTGTTGTTTTTTTTAAATAAAAATATAAATTTCAAAACTCATTTAAACGTTTTGTTTTTTTCGGTCAATAAAAATATAAATTTAAAAATTCATTTAAACGTTTTGTGTTTTTCGGTCATTGTCAGCTGTTGAGTCTTTTTAGTTTTACACGAGCCTAGTATAGGCTAGAGTAAAACTCCCGTAGCCGCTACGGTCCCCGCCGCCGCCGTTCGCAAACACGCCGTTTTCGAACGCCACGGTAGGATTCCCACCGTCCGCAATAACGTCGTTCTCTTACGCCACGGTAGAATCCTCCTACGCTCGCGCTTTAAACCAGAGAGGGAAAGGCCGTAGAAAGCTAGCCATATGCTGCTATAGTTACACCAGCTTTTCATCCCTAAAATTCACGCGGTTTAGACAACCAACAACCTTGCAAGTCAGGCAATCGGGATTCGGCGATCTTCTGGCGTTTCCGTCTCAGGCGTTTTGGCGTTTTCGTTCGCACATGGTTTCCGCAACAGCGCTTGCCTCTCGCTTCCATTCGGGTGGGGGAGGGTAAGATATGGCGACTCTCCCACCGAGCGCTCCTATCTATTGTTGGCGACTCTTCGGAGCCCAGCCATTCTGTGGAATTTGGGAACTATGCTATCACCTTCCCTGAGCCCCTAGGTGTGAAGGGAGGGGAGGGGGTGGCATGGGTTTTCGTAAGTGCATCTCTAAACGTGGTGAAATCGCTTCTGTTGGTTTTTTAACCCTTTAGCCCAACCACTCTGGGTAATTTTTGAAATTGTCACCCCTATATTTCCCACAAACATATTTCGAGCGGTTCCCATATTACCCACAAAAATATTTCGAGCGGTTTTTCTCGACCGTTTATTTTATTTGTTCATGTTTCCGTTACCGGTTATACTACTATTCGTGTGTTCGTAAAGCTTGGCTCGTGTGAAACTATTATTTGGGACTGCCGGGCCCACTTGTTTCCCCTCTCGTGGCTCCGTCAGACAGCAATTTTCTGGCGCCGGCTCATCTGGAGTCGTTTTCCCCCCAACACGACCGATTAACCACTCTTTCCCTTTCGACTCGTTTTCCGAAACCCCACTTTTTTTCCCCCAAATTCATCGCAGTGAGAGAATACCAATTTTTTTTAAAGCGCGGAACAATCACCCGTTTTTCCCTCTCGAGTCGTTTTCCGAAACGCCCCTTTTCGTTTCATCCAATAGCTTCTCTAGGACCGGACAGCCACTTTTTCTGCCAGTTTCCACAGTGAGAGCTACGCTCGCTCGCTTCGCTCACTCGCTCCGCTCAATTAAAGAATAGTTTTATTAGGATCAGAAAATATACCAATTACTCATTGGAGCTACTTAAGATATATAAATCCCAAATAAAAATATTTAGGCCTGCAGTAGCAAAGAATATGGGAAGACCAAATAAACAGAAGGCTACGGAAGAAGAAGAAACTGAAATAAACCACGAGAAAATAACTAGTAGAAATAAGCAATAGAAATGATGATTTCGTTTACGAGTAAGGCTACCTTTATGTTGCTATTCAGATTTATATTTCAAATAAAACAAGTACAATTATTTTAACAAAATAATACAAATATTTATTGTTTATAATTCTTAACGTAGTCAAGTTAGACTAGTTTTTATTAGTCGTTAACTGGGCTTCATTAATTAATAACAATTAACTGATTACGATGATATTTGTTTGAGCTATTCTTTCCTTGGACGTTTCTTCTAATAGTGACAGCCTTTTTTCCACAGACACATGATGCACTTGTAATTTTTCCCCAGCAACATATTTTATTTATTTATTTGTTTTTCGAGAAAGTTTCGCTCGGCCGTCGCCAGGTAGCGTATTCAAACCTTCGCCGCGGAGGTGGGGAGGTTCTCTTTTCGAGGAGGGGAAGATGACACGCAGCCACTAAAGTGGGGGAACACGGGGAACTTGCCTCCCGTGTTAGAGGAATAGGACGCTGATAATTTCGGTTCATGTATTTCTGGTTATACGCCAACATAGTAACAGCACCAACAACAACAGAACATGAAAAACCAAGTGCTCAAAGTCTTCTTTCCATTGTGCCCGACACGTTGGACCGTACGGTCATCGTCAATGAGAAGGTTTCTTCAAAACTACGATAGAGTTCGTACAACCGTTTCGGAGATTTTGAGCGAGAAAAGCGCAATAAGTGCTGATAGAAGACCGGTTTTAAAAGGATACGAAAGAAAACTAAACCAGTTTGAAACTGTTTTCGCATTGCGTGCCTCTTTGGTTACCTTCACACTTTCGAAATTTTAGCTAAGACACTGCAAAATGTTGCCATCACCGTTTCTGGTGCTAAACAAGCTTCTGACGTTCAAAACGAGACTATCACCGAGTTTCGTTCGGATAAAGTTTTCGAAGAAATTTGGAAAGAAACTGAAATTACGGCGGAAAAATTGCAGCTCAAGAGCCCGAAAGAGCCTAGAAAGAAAAAGATACCGAGGCGTTACGAACAAACAGCCAATCCATCCGCCGATGAATCTCCAAGTGCAAAAGACAATATGAGATTTCGTTATTTTAGAATTAAAAAGGCGTTTTTCTTAACCCGGAATCGACCGACTAATTTTACTCGAAAGAATATTATTGGAAGCTTGTAAAGGAAATTGTCCCTCTAAAGAAAATGTTGATGAGAAACTGGGCCTCTGTAATTCAGATTTTCATGAAGATCTTTTACACGCTCAATTGATGATGTTGTCAGCGATAACGAAAGATTTAAATCTTACGAGTGTGGATCAACTAGTTGAGACGTCGAGAAACTATGATAAAGCGGTTATCTCTTTACTTGGTGAATTTGTTTAACTAATATGTTTGGTAAAAACCGTACGAACCTTAGCTGCTGGTGGTGAAATATCTTTTAGAGCTCTTAGGCGTTTTAAAACGTATCTGCGGTCAACAATGACCCAGAAACGATTAACACATTTATTGATTATCCATGTGTCGAAAAAACACCGGAACGAAAAGGAGTATTTGGAGAAAACGCCCAACGCTACATGTTTTAATATATATGATATTTGTTTGTATTGTAGATAAGTACTACTCTAAGTAAAAGGTTTAAAAAAAAACGCAATAAAGTTATGTTTGTATGTTTTTCGCATTTTTTTGCACCGCCTCAGCTTCGAGATACTTCTAACGCCACTGTGGACCGAGTTTAAATTCAATGGAGAGGTGCTGATCGTGCTCTTTCGAGTTTTCGGAAATTATTGTTGAATTTTTGATTTCGCCATCTCTGCTAAGTTTCGTGATCTACAATCCTGTACATACACCGCCGAGCGAGCGAGCCCATTAGGTACATATTTCCACGTCCTTGCCCCCCAGGTCCAGAAATGTTCCGACGCCACGGCATTATTGTACCGTTTAATTAGTAAGTAATAATGACTTAACTATTAATAGCTTACAATGATTCCACACGAAGCCGAAAACAGGACTCAAATTTCAACCTGCCGTTATTTAACTTATTTTTGAAATCTCGCGCACGCGCCGTGAAGCTTGTCCCACTTAATTGTCTCCCTTCCCCCACTCGCTAACCCGCCGTCTTCTCCAAAGTTTGAGAGACGCCAGCGAATGCGTTGACGAAGGTACGTGTGAAATATCCAGTAAGCGTTAGCTTTTATTATTAATCCAAGGTTTCACAGCCACCAAAGAAAATACAGCACTAACGTCGCGTAAAACTGGCCAGAACTACTTTTGATGACGATAAAACTGTCATCGACTGGGAAGTGACGTCAATTACGTCATATCCTTGCAAGAAGGTCTCATTGTGAAAAAGTTCTTTCTGGCACACTTATGATTAAACTAGGGCGTCACAAAACCCCAATGGATATTTTTGACAAAAACCTGAGCGGAGCGAGCTAGCGACAATATAAATAATTCAAATATTGATCACACATTTAAAGAAATTAAGGTAATAACTTTCATTTTTATGACATACATATCATAGTAGTTTCAGCCTCTCCAGTTCTTTTTTTTTTTGGAAGCTAGTCCGGTCTTACTATTGACTTTCAAAAGTCGTTCTAAATTTGGAGGGCGAAAGGTAATTGCACAATATATTTTAATATTTTCATTATAAAATTTCCATCATAAAATTACGTTTGTCATTATAAAATTACGTCTGACACCCCCGTTTCTAATATATTCTTAGATAGTACAGTGCATTTAAATTAAAAAAGGGCAAACTTCGGACAAAATTAGAGACAAGCAAGTCTTAACGGAAATTGCATCTACCCATGGTGCTGATCACCGGATAAAAAGTTGCCTATTTTTGGGGGGGGGGGGGGTGGAAGTTCCCCAAAAATGGCCGCCATCTTGGATTTTTGGGTTTTTTGCTGTTTACGGCGAAATGGTTAGTTTTAGCAATAAACGAGTAATTATCATTTCGATGCTACTATTCATTAGCCATCTAATAAAAAAGACCGCATCGAAATACTCCAAGCATAACAAAAGTTACAACCCAAAAAGCAAATCGTAATTTTACGTTTTGCATCGATTTTTCGTAAATTCAAGTTCTCAATTGAGTATAAACTAGTTTTTTTCGTGTAAAAAGGGATAGGAATCAATTTTCAAACAGTTTGATTATGGAGTAGAGACCCTAGAGGGTTCCGAGTTGTTAAAACGTAGTAGTCTCTCAAACATCCTTTGGCTTTCCGGTCGTTTTCTACCAAATACTACGACCGTATCCTGGAACGGCTATATGTCGGTTAATGTTTCCAACTACAATCATGTAAAAAGAAAAACTATGGCTGTTTCCTTTATAAACTTAGACCCTGGAAACCTAAACGCAATTTACACGGCCCTTCAATTTGCAAAAAAAACTTCTGAAAATCATAATCAGCAACACTGCGTAGTGACGTTTGATCAGCCTTTATTTTTGAATCGGTTGGTGTCGAAGATCCGGTTAGAAAAGTATCCATCCGATTAGGCGGATTTCACCATTGAGTTGGGAATATTAATCTAGAGGTCCAATCGAAACGTCGGATTTCAGTATTTCGCGAAACAAGTTTTTAAAAATAAGAATACTGTCGTCTGCTCCCATCGGCGTCCCAAATGACGAGAAAACGTTATCATTCTACCCGTGGCGCCGTCTATCTCTCAATGATTCGTTCAAATAAGACGCGTTTTCAAGCAAAAATATTTTTTTTCTTCAAAATAATGGATGGCGCCACGGGTCATATGATAACGTTTGCTCGTCATTTTAGAGCAGACGGCACAGTCGTATTTTTCAAAAACTTGTTTCGCGGGGAGCAGATTTGATTGGATCTCTAGATTAATATTCCCAACTCAATGAATTTCACGCTTTGATGTCTTATTTAGGTTCCATCGGTTATATTATGAGTGTAAGCGGAATCGAAGAACTTTGGGAGACAGTGCACGCTAAGAATTCCGTACCGCATATGATAAATGGCCATGCCTATTCTCGCTCACTAAGGGCTCACCTTGTTATGCAACCAGCGCTAACTTCGTTAATTTTCAAGGAAATGGATACGAGTCAAGTTGATTTTATTTCAACTCAATAAAAACTAGGGGATAGAAGTCGACGGAGGGTTTTTACTGCACAAATTTGTTTGGCACCATCTACCTATGGAGATATTTTCACTCAGTATGTTAGTTTTATAACTCCGGTGTCGGGGTAACTGTCGTATTTGAGGGGTACGACGAATCAGTTCCCTCAACAAAAGCGCAAGAACACATTAGAAGAAACAAATCAGCGGTTGATGTTGTTGTACAGGATAGGCTTCTGTTTCACAAAGCCAAACGGATTTTCTTGGAAACACGAAAAACAAGAAACAGTTCATATCAATTTTATCGAAGCATTTCAATAAGTCTCACATTTAAGTTGTTCAAGCACCATCAGACGCGGATACCCTAATTATATCAACAGCTCTTTCACTTTTGGAACCCAAAAAGTCTGTGTGTTATTTCCGAGGACACAGATGTATTGGTATTGCTGATTAACCATACTACTTCTAAAAATATGTACATGGTACGTCCTGGGAAATCGAGAAATCCGGATAAGGTCACTGACCAAACTTGGAGACATAGCAACTATTTTGCCGTTCATCCACGCTCTATCCGGGTGCGACAGCACCTCAGCCATTTACAATAGAGGAAAACAGGTATTTTTGAAACTTTTTCGGACAAACCCTAGCTTAGTCAATGACGCTTTGGTTTTTAATAAAGAAAATGCAAGTTAGAAAAATCTTTTGCAATCTGGTGAACGAATTATCCTTAAACTTTATGGTGCCAATATCAGAACTGAGACACTAAATAGATGAAGGTACCTGCTTTACAATAAAATGGTCTCGAGACGGATACTAAACCGAAATTTTGAACTTGCGTCTCTACCAACAACAGAATCTGCTTTAGAACAACATATTTATCGAGTTTACTTTCAGACCCAAGAATGGAAATTTAAAACACTCAAGGCCGAAGAATGGGGTTGGAAATTAAGCCACTCTATCTTGGTCCCGATTTATTGCGATATTCCCCCCGCGCCAGAAAGTATACTTAGGTTAATATTTTGTAAATGCCAAGCTACCAATTGTATGAAATTTTAAAGTAATATTTTCGAAAATTAGTCGAAAACGTAAAATTACGATTTGCTTTTTGGGTTGGAACTTTTGTTATGCTTGGAATATTTCGATACGGACTTTTTTATTAGATGGCTAATGAATAGAAGCATCGAAATGCGAATTACTTTCCTATTGCTAAACCTAGCCATTTCGCCGTAAAGAGCAAAAAACCCAAAAATCCAAGATGGCGGCCATTTTTGGGGAACTTCCACCCCCCCCCCCCCAACAATAGGCAACTTTTTTTCCGGTGATCAGCATAATGGGTAGATGCCATTTCCGTTGAGACTTATTTGTCTCTAATTTTGTTCGAATCAAAACCTAATTGCACTGTACTAAGACGTTCCCTTTGCAATTCTGGTGCGCGACCGCTTACAACCACCAAATAAACCCGCTTTCCTACTCAATCGACGGCTTGCAAAACACCCGTCAAAAAGGCAGCCGTTGATTTCAATACTTCTCCGGCCCACAAAACTACTTCTTTACCTATCTACCCCTTTTCTCTAGCATCCCCTCGGAGCGCGAACGGACAAAATTTCCACCAGCTTTCGCTCTGTCTCTCTTCTGCTAACGCCTCTGACACCCCCTCTAGCGCCCCTACCACTCACTCCACTACTCTACAAAACGTTACCGTACAACTTGCTTCTATCCCCGTCTAGCGCCCCGCTACCCTCTCGCTTTGGCCATGGCCGCCATTTTAGGCGCGTTTTTTTATCTATAGGAAAAAGTATGGGTGACGTTGCGTGATGTAGCACTGACACTACTCTATTCCTCTTTCTCTTGCGCCCCCCCCCCCTCCTTTGAAACTTACTAACGGACGGACAAAACTTTCCCATAGAGCTCGCTGCTAAGAGAGCTACGCTCGCTTCGCTCAATAAGTTTCATATGATAGTATGTAACCAAAGTTACCCCTTTCTTGTTTTGGGTACAAATGGTTCCTATTTTAATAAAATACATTATATTAAACATGTATTTTTTTTAAATGTGTTTAACAGTTTAAGTTCTAGCGGTCTATTAAAAGGCTGGCGGTATTACTGAGGGGGGAGGCAGTTTTTTCCCTTAGGCGCCGCCGCCGCCGCCGCTGAAAATTGGTTCGGCGATATGCTCTACCCTATATCCAGAATATCATAGTTGGTCGTATCATGGACTAATTAACAACAGGGACCGTCCGGCACGGAAAATAGTAAAAAGAACAAGCATCGAGGCATTCTAGCGGTACTCGCGGGCATAACAGGAAATTGTTGTATAGGTTGGTGATTCAAAAAAAGGCGGGGGGGGGGGAGAAAATAGGGAAAGAAGCTTCCTTGGAATGCATGGGATTTAAAAGTTGAACCACGAGATTACCATGCGGTGCTAATATATTAAATTAATCGTCGTAAAAATTTTGAATTTCGACCGTTTCCGATCGTACATATATAGATAATATAATAATTAAGCTATACCATATTTAGTGGACTTTGAAATATATTATTACTTTATATATTTTATTCGTTATTTTTATTATTTGTTTATTATATACCTAATTATATATTTCCCATATAAATATTTAACGTAATAAAACATTTATAGCCATAACAATAGTACCTTGAGCAACTTGTATCCAAAGGCTATAATAGCGACTTGGATGTATTTGCGAGAATATACCATCTTCATTTCAATTTTAAGTGAATTAAAAAAAAACACCTTTAAAGCAAGTGTCGGCTCTAGGTGAAGTAGCTCTTTTTTCAACAGATGTCGCTAGCGTCGAGATCAAAATAGATGCTGAAGCTATATTTTGACCCAAAAGGCGGGACATAAAAGTATGCTTCGCGTTGATTGGCTCGTTTGTAAATTTGTCAATAACTTCAATTATAGTAATTGTTTACAATATATTTTATATGGGATATATAATTTAGGTCAAAGTTCACTAAGTAGAGTAAAAGTGGTTTAAATATAATACTCTATAATGGCTCTCTGACGACGTTATTGTTTCGCTATTTTGAATTTAAGCTTCCGTTCCCATTAATAGATGGCACCACGCTCTCCACTTAAGTCGCTTTTTTTCAAAGAATCTGCTAGATTGATGGCCATCTCTAATAACAGGGACCTTTTCATAATACAGGTGGCAATGATAGAGCCGACAGTTGCTTTAATATGCGCAATTTTAATCAAAAGTGAAACTTGTTAAACATTTAAAAAATAGATGGTACCTGTTTCTTGTAAACAATATTTAACTGAAAAGATATTTAGCATGATGGGCTACGTGATCCTCCATAAACGAAGCTATAAAGTAGTACGAGTGATCGTAACCCTGCGATAAAAAACCACGAACAAATTTGAATAAAAGTATAAATAGCAATATGAACATTTTTTTACCTCTTGAAACCTAAGCGTAACTGGCATTCTGTTTTCGCTGCAAGCTTTAACAAAATTTTCAGGATTGAGTTCTTTTTCCAAGAAATTATCTTCCTTCCCTTGGTCAATTAAAATATCATAAGGTGATCCTTTATAGTTTGCCAAGAGACAAGTAGCATCATATTCGTTCCATTTTCCTGAATCTGAACCAAGATATCCAGTAAACGCTTTGATTCCCCATGGGCATTTAACTGGGTTGCATATAGGTGCAAAGGCAGATACACTTTTATATTGCCCAGGACATTTTAAAGCCGCAATTAGAGCCCCGTGTCCACCCATACTGAAAGAAAATTTTCATGCCAGAGTACACTTAAAAAAATGGTAATATTACAATTTACCTATGTCCAAAAATTGATTGTTTATCCGTTATTGTGGGTAAATTTTCATTGACTAAAGCTGGCAACTAAGAGAAAAATACAACAATTAATTAAATTAAAATGTAAATTTTTAACATAAGACTGACCTCTTTGGTAACATATGAAAACATCCTATAATTATCTTTCCATTTTGGTTCTGTAGCATCAACGTAAAATCCAGCACCACTTCCAAAATCGTAGCTAACATCTTCCCCTTCAATATTGCAACCTCCTATAACAAGTAATCGAATTGGTAAACAACAATAATGTAAAATAGATTATATAGATAAATAATTACGTACGTGGACTCGTATCAGGTCCAACAACCATGATTCCCCATTGCGCGGCATATTTTTGGAAACCAGATTTTTCTATAAAATTCTTCTCGGTGCAAGTTAAACCTTTATTATACAAAAAAGTTATCCTTGTGGAAATTAAAAAAATTCTATCAGATGACATGTATCAATTAACATTACCTGATAAGTAATAAAGCACTGGAACCTTTCCATCTTCAGCCTGTGGAGGCAAATATACTGAGAAATTCATGTCGCATTTTAATTCTTTGCTGTGATGTGAAAATATTTTCTGGAATCCACCAAAGCATTTTGCGCTTGAAATTAATTTTAAGGTCACACTTCCAGTCATGTTTGTATCTTTAAAGAAACGAGATGATTAGACGAATAATCTTATGATTCTTATCGAACTTATTGGACATCAACCAGACACCGGCGGCAAAAACCTTTAAAGCAGCGTTGCCAGGTTCTGAAGATCAAATTATTCTACCATTACCAAGGCCAGAAAAAATAATAAAACCCCTGAAAATTGGCGGTAAATTTGATTGTTAAACTTTGGCAGAATCCTAGGGCTGTGCAAAGTATTCGTCATTATTAGATTTGACCAAAATAATAATAAATCAGCTAGGCTAAGGCACCCCCTTAGGCCTAAGTCATATTTGGTAATTTTTAGTCTAAACTATTTGGACCGACAAATCGAATTCTAGTTTTTAAAATTCTAGAATTTACCAAGTAGCAGCAAGTAGTGAACTTTGTTAAACGACTATTCTATTTAAAAAAAATAATTTGATTTGGTCGATTTTAATCCAAATTTATAAAATTATTTGGTATTTGCATCAAATTTGTACCGCCAGAGAGCAGTAAGTTAGTAAACAAAAAACCTAGCGTTTTTTTCTGCGCGAAGAAACCGAAGGTCACGAGTGACCAAGGACAGTAGATACAGGGACGAGAAAGTGTATTGGCGGCCTCTGTTGGAATATATCACCTAAAACGACCTAAACGCAAGGAGAGTTAGTTGTAAACAAAAAAAAATGGCGGTCACCTAATTTTAGCGGTTCTTAACGAGGCTTAATTCCAAACAAATGGGCATTTTATTATTTACGCTCGTAGTTTTATTTTTAATTTAACATCAAAATGGTAAAAACTAACTACAATAATACGGTCCATGGTGAACCACGTCTTAACAATGGCCGCGGTTTGTTTACATCTAACTCCCCGTGAATATGAAGACGTTTAAAATCGAAATTTTTTCCCTGCTGTCTCGTCCCTGTATCTACTGTCCTTGGAGTGACGAAGCAAACAAAAGTTAAATTTGCAAGATACCTTGATGTTTGTAAATAGTAATGAATTGTATGGGCACATGATAACTATGAAGTAGATGTATACACTATAGAGTGGTCCAGTGGAAGCTAGGACCAACAAACACCACACCCCACACAATGATAACGCAACCCGTCAAAAGTCGTGCATTTTCTTGTGTACATTTGTTAGACGCTTTAACGCCTGCTGCCGTCGGAAGGGGGAAATTGGAAATTGTCTTCCCTCTTTCCGTAAAACGTTCATCGTAAAGGCTCGTCCAATGAAATTTGTACACAATACTGCGTTATCGTGTTTAAAGGCTAGCTGCGTTCTCCTTGTGTTTGTTGCTCCTAGGTGGAAGAAACCATTTTGGGAGGATTGATTCTGGAACTATAATTATACAGCATTTAGACCAGTGAGGTGAGTGAGCCTCTTTCTTTTTAATAATAATAATTGTTTATTGTTAGACCTCATATATACAGTAAATTAATATCTGGTTAGGCTAAGTCGAGGAACGACTTTTATCCAGGTAGACATACATACGTAATTACAATTAAGATTACACTCATGTTACAAAAAAAAAACTAAAAATAAATCACAAGAACAAGATATAATAAACACCGTAAAAAAACAAATTTGTTCTTAATAAATAGTTCTTTAGATATTTTTTAAAAGAGCTAAAATTAATATTTGATGGGGGTTCATTTGTTTCGGTCCGTTACAAAATAAGGATTTCAATTTCAATTCAGTGCGTGCAAAAGGCACTTCTAAGATATAAGACTTTCTGGTAAAGTATTTAGAAAGTTGACTGTACTTGAATGGATTATATGTATAATCAGGAATTCATACAGCTAACTTGGAATGTTTATCCGGGCTGTTTTTCGTCTCGATCTGGCTCCTCCCTCTGACGTCGAAATTCACGTATTTCTTTCAGCGCGTTTCATTGGCTTAAAAAGTGACTACCAAAAGGACCAATAATTCAGTACGAAGTTGTCTGCTTCAAAATCTGAAATTTATGAGTTGACTACTCGGTTGACTAGGCCTAAAATGTCTGCGAAGGCGATAGCTTTGAGTCAAGTTAAAAGGGTAAATTCCATTGAGTCAAGGGATATTATTGAAGGAGTAAATTGGGTTCTTCGGGAAAAAGAAATGATTTTTACGCGAAATAATTACTACTCGTTTTGAAGATGAAATATCATGAACTGTTTTGGCTTCCAGATCGAGCCTGAGATCGACTGTTTCTTTGATCGCGGATTCAAATATATAAAAAGCATCACAAATTACATTTGATGCCATCACGACGCCATAAAATAAAATTTGAATAGCAGACGATAAACGGGAGAGTTTTCTAGCATCAAAACAGCTACACGAGGATGATGAGGGGGAACGAAACAGAGAGGGAATATATTATCTAGTAGGCGGAGCCTAAACGATCAGCCACATCGTAACATAGGGGATATGGCGGGATAAGCATTCTAAGTTAGCTGTATGAATTCCTGGTATAATTATTTAAACATTTATATACAATAATTAGGCATTGGTAGTTAAAAACCTGATAGATTTGTAAAATATATTTATTTTGAAAGAGTATGGCGGTGTGGGTTAATGGAGGTTTTATTTTCAATTAAGCGCAATATTCTTTTTTGGGGGACAAAAATTCTGTCGCGAAGTATTGCCCTAAATTATTATAATTTTTTTTTATTCGGGATTGTAAGGGGTGGGACAAATTCAGTCCGTTCGTCCACCTGATTAATCAGGGCGAGATATGTGTAACGGCCAACGGGGGATACGTGGGAACCGGGGTGGGGCCACGCCAACGGGGGGATACGTGGAGACAGGGGTGGGGACACCCGTGGCGGAAGTATTCCGACCACCCGTTGGGGGATTGGTGGTCGTCCTCACACGGCCATCCACAAACTCTGCCTCCCCTGCAGTCGCTTGGGATTACAGGAGTAAGCCACTAATCCCGGCTGCCCCAAATTGTGATACAGAAAGTTAAAGGGCAACGCAAGTGACCATACATGGGGTAAATTTTCTTATAGATAAAAAGAACGACTGCGCATGCGCTATCTGCCATAGCCTTTCCCTCTGTAAAAAAATCAGAACCATATTTGCCGAATTTATTTTGTATAAATGCGCCATTTATTCTCTATGGCGCCTTTCGCGGTTTTTACGCAAAATCCATGCATTCTTTTCTTTAGTCGCGACTCGCGAAAATGGCCGAGGAAAGAGAAGTCTCCGTGCTTACCGACAAATCTGATCCTAAACTTCTACAAAATAAATGTAATAAAAAAAGATAAATATTCTGTCGGGGTATAATGATAGGGAAATTGTTAAGGGAGACGGGATATAGGAGTGTGTGTGGTGTTGAATTTTCTTAATCCAATGTGAGGTTAGCGGCAGAGATTTACTGTGTCCAAGGCCTAATGTTTCAACTTCCATTATTAAAAATATTCAATTGTCAGCCACCAACCCTTGTTAATTAACGGTGTTTTTTTAAAAAACACCTTTGGCGAATGTCCTTTACAAAGTTATAACGTTAGGTACTGTAATTTATTCTACATCATTTTAAATATTTATAAATTATATTAATCTTATATTTAATGAAATATTTATAAATGATATTAATCTTATATTTAATGAAATATTTATAAATTATATTAATCTTATATTTAATGAAATATTTATAAATGATATTAATCTTATATTTAATGAAATATTTATAAATGATATTAATCTTATATTTAATGAAATATTTATAAATTATATTAATCTTATATTTAATGAAATATTTATAAATGATATTAATCTTATATTTAATGAAATATTTATAAATGATATTAATCTTATATTTAATGAAATATTTATAAATTATATTAATCTTATATTTAATGAAATATTTATAAATGATATTAATCTTATATTTAATGAAATATTTATAAATTATATTAATCTTATATTTAATGAAATATTTATAAATTATATTAATCTTATATTTAATGAAATATTTATAAATTATATTAATCTTATATTTAATAAAATATTTATAAATTATATTAATCTTATATTTAATGAAATATTTATAAATTATATTAATCTTATATTTAATGAAATATTTATAAATTATATTAATCTTTTATTCAATGAAATATTTATAAATTATATTAATCCTATATTTAATAAAATATTTATAAATTATATTAATCTTATATTTAATGAAATATTTAAAAATTATATTAATCTTATATTTAATGAAATATTTATAAATTATATTAATCTTATATTTAATAAAATATTTATAAATTATATTAATCTTATATTTAATGAAATATTTATAAATTATATTAATCTTATATTTAATGAAATATTTATAAATTATATTAATCTTATATTTAATTAAATATTTATAAATTATATTAATCTTATATTTAATTAAATATTTATAAATTATATTAATCTTATATTTAATGAAATATTTATAAATTATATTAATTATATATTTAATTAAATATTTATAAATTATATAAATCTTATATTTAATTAAATATTTATAAATTATATTAATCTTATATTTAATTAAATATTTATAAATTATATTAATCTTATATTTAATTAAATATTTATAAATTATATTAATCTTATATTTAATGAAATATTTATAAATTATATTAATTATATATTTAATTAAATATTTATAAATTATATAAATCTTATATTTAATTAAATATTTATAAATTATATTAATCTTATATTTAATTAAATATTTATAAATTATATTAATCTTATATTTAATTAAATATTTATAAATTATATTAATCTTATATTTAATTAAATATTTATAAATTATATTAATCTTATATTTAATTAAATATTTATAAATTATATTAATCTTATATTTAATTAAATATTTATAAATTATATTAATCTTATATTTAATTAAATATTTATAAATTATATTAATCTTATATTTAATTAAATATTTATAAATTATATTAATCTTATATTTAATTAAATATTTATAAATTATATTAATCTTATATTTAATTAAATATTTATAAATTATATTAATCTTATATTTAATTAAATATTTATAAATTATATTAATCTTATATTTAATTAAATATTTATAAATTATATTAATCTTATATTTAATTAAATATTTTAGTATTTTAATGTAAAATTTGATCGTGATTAGGAATTGAACTCGGGTCACATTGTAATAATGCGGATAGTTAACCGCCGAGCCATTGACTTCCTTAGGGATATATTAAAGTAAAGGAACAATTATGATAAGGCTGTTTTTTTTACTAAACGGATTAATACAATATCTGTATATAATGTTTATTGAACTTTGTTTGTTTATTCTTTGGTACGGTTTTTTGTTTTGTTTTAAATTTTTGTTAAATTCTTAACAAAATTTCGTTAAAACACAAAAATTAGTTCATTGTTACCTTTTAATAACGCTTAGAAAAAGGATAATTATTCAAAACTCCCGCGGAAACTAAATCAAAGTAATAATATAGCGCCACCGTGTGGGGAACTATCAATTAAACCGGGTAAAAAATATAATCTCTTCAATTTAGTCAAATCTCGACGAGTCAAAAAAACACACACAATAAAAGTATATAAAGCCGTTGCCGTCAATATAGAAGAAATCGTCTTTCTTAGTTCTTGGCTGTCAGACGAACTATTACAGGACGGGGTCCTGGTGTCGGTCAAAAGTTATGAGGTAACTTTGCGGTTTTAATTAGTATGTTCGGTCCATGGTTCGGTCTTCGGTCAAGAAAAGAGTTAAATTGTGTTTCGCGTTTGGAACGTGAGTGAATGGACTTAAGTGTATGAACAGTGCGTGTTTAAGACTGAAAGTGTTAAAGTAATTGTGAACTAACTCAAGTCAGCTGTAAGATAAAATTTATTCTTATTATTTTTTGAATTGGAATAACCTAATTATACCCTTGAAATTATCAACTCAACCTGTGAGGCTAATTAAGTAGATTGGAAGTAATTAGTAGCGAACAGCTCTCAGCTGTTAATTAAGACAGAGTTTATAGTTAGGTAGTTTGAATTTAGTTAAAATTACTCAGTATAATTTATGATATTTACTTAAGTGTAAGTGTGTTTTGGTTTATGTTTCAATCACGATGAACTAAGACAAATCTAGTCTTAGACACTTGAGTACCAGTTCTGTACAATTACGTAGAAGTTATATATATTGTTGGGTCATTGATGAAAGTTAAATCTAGAACGCTCCATAGACTGTTCTGAATAAAAATTGCCATTTTATTTTCTAATCACTCGCCCCCAACATTACAGTTCTGGCAATCCCGAATCAAATAAATTTTCGATATAACGGCGACGGGAAATTATTCTCGTAAATTTATCGCGCGGCCTTAGGGAATTTTCTTTTAACAAAATTTCGATAAACTATCGTTTAATTAAAATCGGCCCGATTCCGTTAAAATTATAAACCAACAAGTTGGCAAGCCAAAATATACCTCTCCTCGGAAGAATGGTCCCTAGTGGTATTAATTTCTCGACACGACCCCCAAAGATATCTCCGCAATTCAGAGTTACGTATTCTCGGTTCAAACCCTGCCCGGTATAAAATTTTAATTATAATTTAAATAATTGAGACGAAACAATCGAGTTTAATTTATTCAGAATATTATAAATTAAGTAGTTACAACAGCGAGTTAGACTTACTAAAACAATGCACAATTGAATTTAACCCTTTTTACAGTACATGTTTATCAGTTGAATATAATACTAAGCAAATTTTAATGAAAGAAATATCTACAGATGGTATTTGTATTTTTCTCGCTTACGAAATACTTGCCGCATCTTTAACGCTCATTTTATTTCAACGCTCGTAGACTTCCAGTTGACGTTGTGACACATACCGCATGAAAAAGGCCAATGCCGTCCAATTTCCAATATCATATAATGACTCGCACACCCAGGAAATCATTGACTGCGTTAGAAATCGTAGATATCCAAATATCCACACCAAATATATTTACAAGAAGCAAAAACCTTACCATCAACAAAGCACAGAGAGCCACTTGACGAACCGCCAGCTCTTAAAGCAATTAACGTTAAATTATCTCCTTTGAATTAACACAACTATATATAGGTCGTTAAGAATACCCGTAAATAAATAACAAAAAAAATAACAAAGTGGACCACCCACAGGGTCTACCCTTTAACCCTCTTATCTCGGCTGACTGCGCTAAAACAAGATTTAACCTTTAAAAAAACCAGATTAGGCCTTCATAAATTCATTAATAAAAAAAGACTTTATTACCTATTATGCTTACGATGCGTGTCTTAATTTCAGTGAACCTAAGGAGCTATCGGTGGTTCTGTTTTAGAGCGCTCGACTGCCAAGCCGAATGGTCTGGGTTCGAAACCTGGGTGGCGCATTTGTTTTTAATCAATAGAGAAACGCTAAATTAGAATTTCTTCGATGCAATAATTTCAATTTCAATTCTATTTCAATTAAACCAAAATTTCGTACTCTATTAAATACGCTTCCGATAAAGCTGAAGGTCTAATTTTCAATAAGGCGTAAGAAGTGTCGGTGGCTCTGTGGTAGAACGTCCGCCTGTCAAGCAGGTGGTCTCGGGTTCAAATCCCGCCCGATGCGATCGCAAATTGATACTAAGACGAATACCGTGTACAACTGGTGGAAACCCTGCCATTGGACGTTGAGAGGTAGCATTACACTCAGAACTCGGTCCGTCCCAAAGTCATTAAGAAGAAGTTGGAGAGAAAACGCCCATATAAACACAACAGACTCAACATGCACAACCATCAGAACACAAACACAACAAATTCAACACTCACAACCTACGCATAAACATTACAAAAACGTAAAACACCAAACCGTCACGACGGTGAGCGAAAAAACACCATCCAAACCAAACCGCAAATGAATCCGTTAACGCTCACCGTCACACGGTGGTTTTGCCAACCCTTCGAGAAACTGCACCAAAAATGCGAACGCGTTCGCAGGCCTGACAGACAGACCCACAGACCCACAGACAGACACGGTGGTTATATAACCCCTTCTAGGGGACTTTGTCCCCTCGGAGAGGTAAAAAGCGAAAGGTCGTTATAATATCCTCTGTAGATATTTCTTTCATTAAAATTTGCTTCGTATTATATTCAACTGATAAACTTGTACTGTAAAAAGGGTTTAATTCAATTGGGCATTGTTATAGTACGTATAACTCACTGTTGTAACTACTTAACTTATGATATTCTGAATAAATTAAAATTGGTCGTTTCGTCTCAATTATTTTAATTATAATTAAAATTTTATACCGGGCGGGATAGAACTGGGATAACATTTTTAACAAATAACTCTAAATTGCGGAGATATGTCTTTAAGGGTTATCTCGAGAAATTAATACCACTAGGGACAATTCTTCCGAGGAGAGGTATATTTTGGCTGGCCAACTTGTTTAAATCTCATGTCTGTATTTTTCCAGTCTGAACAAGGATCCTATATGTTAGAAGGATATGAGGCGAGGGACGAAAAGTGGCAGCGCCGTCGCTGGGTCATGCGCGATAGAGAATCCGTCTTTAGATTCCGTCAAGGACAAAACATGGAGGAAGCACCGCCAAAATTTGTCCTTGAGGGAATAAAAACAAGACGTCCCACGTTTAGAGGCTCTCTTAATATCGACGGCGTTTTGATAACACGGGCTGGCCGGAGGGTGACCTATCCTTCTAACATATAGGATCCTTGGTCTGAATAACCATTAGTCAAAGAATTCTTAGTAGTACAAAAATGACGACATCAAAAGCAATACGTCTTGTTGTTTTCAACCGAATATTCTAGCATTGGAAATTTATCTTACCAATTTAAATTGAAACTTCTTTTTTGCCCATTAAAATCGGTTTGTGGAAATGTTTTCAATTTAGGCTGAACTGGGTCATCGTCTTTACTAAAGCTAATATCTTTAACAGGTTTTATTGTTGGTATCTGTGCTTTGTCTATATTTTCATCTTTTGCTGGTTTGTCGTTACTCAATAAAACAGTAAATGCTAATCGACTGTCAAGCATTGAATTCGCCAATAGTATTTGCTAATCGACTGTCAAGCATTGAATTCGCCAATAGTATTTGCCCTTTTATTAATTATTTCTTCGTGTTTTGGTTCGGAATCGTTTGAAATACATTGACCCTCAACAAATTCTCCTTGCCCACTTGGTTCTGTAGCTTTTTCTTGCGCTTCAATAAGTTCATTGGTTTTAATTTTGAAAAACTTTCGAAGTGTATCCTTTTGAGAATCAATTTGTTTTTGTTCTAATTTTCTCTTCTTTCGCTTTTCGGCTCCTGAAGCGTGAGTGTTATTAAATCTTTTCATATTTAATCTCCACACTAAAACTAAAAATTCAAATGAACTTTATAAGAGCGGGCTGAGCGGCTTTAAAAAATAAACATTTTTCCCCAACCACGAAAAATGATTAACCAGAGCAAATAGTTGAAAAGCCCGTAGAGGCCCTAGGAAAAGTCAGAGCTTAAACCCTATAAAGGACCGTCTTAAAAGGTAACTTTTAATAGCCTTGAAATGGGCTTTTTTTTAAGTAACTTCTAATAGCCTTGAAAAGGCCGTTTGAAAAAGTACAAAATTACAAATAGCCTTGAAAAGGCCGTTTGAAAAAGTACAAAATTACAAATAGCCTTGAAAAGGCCGTTTGAAAAAGTACAAAATTACAAATAGCCTTGAAAAGGCCGTTTGAAAAAGTACAAAATTACATATAGCCTTGAAAAGGCTGTTTGAAAAAAGTGAAAATAGCCTTAAAAAGGCTGTTTCCAAATGTAACTGGTCGCTACTAATAGCCTTGAAAAAGGCTGTTCTAAAAAGTAGCTAGTCGCTACTAATACCCTTGAAAAAAGCTTAGGCTGTTTCAAAAAGTAACTACTAATTAGCCTTTAAAAAGGCTTTTGGTTCGAGATATATTATCTAAGTGTTTAAATTTTAGACAAGCGCATTAAGGCTTCTTTAAACCTCGAGGAGGTAGAAGTCCGCTCTTGCCAAAATTTTAAACTCGACTGGATCGAGAGACAAAAAATAAGACTACAAACTCGTTCTGTAACACAAAACGAAATGGAACGAAAGATGGCCCGTATCGTCGACTCGTCGAGATAAAGAGCCACGAAATATCGCAAAAGTGTTGAAAACCGGGTAAAACCCCAAAATTATAAAGACACAAACCGTTCCCCCCTCTCCAGGCTTTCCCCTCTTATAGTTGGACAGGTTGGGCCCGGGCTGTTGCGATAAGCGCTTCTACAAACCTTGGGGAAGTTGCACTGTTGTATGCGGCGCTATGCGCCTTTTGATATATTATATCAATATTATATTTCTATTCTATATCGGGGGGAACATTTCCACGAATATTTATCTTTCTTGTGCAAGTCGACCAAAAATATTTTGTCCCTACCGCGTGGTCTGTGCATCTGGCAGCGAAGGCCAAAGGCGAGAAAGGGGGTTAACACAAATAGACCCGACCCGTCGCGTTACACTCTGCCCCGCCCCCTTCCCCACACTTTACGTTAAAAAACATTCCGATAAATTGAATTTGATGTTTTTTTATAAGCTAAAATTTTGATTTCCATTTTACAAAATTTTCATCAAACACTTAACCGTATTGTAGCTGGAAATGATTTTGGGTGGCGGGGCCCCCTAGAAAATTACGGGTAGGCTGTAGACTACCTTGCCTACCCCTAGATCCGCCACTGACGACACATTTGCGCCGGTTGTCAAATACGACACAGTACGAATTCTTCTCACCATCGCAGCTTCTAAGAAACTTACAGTCAAGCACTACGACGTCAAGACGGCATTTCTCCATGGGGATATTCTAGAAGACCTTTATATGGACCAACCCCCAGGTTTCGTTACGCCCGGGATGGAAAACCAAGTCTGCAAACTCAAGCGCAGTTTGTATGGAAGGCAATCAGCCAGAGCCTGGAATATCAAAGCCAATCAAATACTTCTAGCTGAAGGGTTTACTCGCAGTAAGGCAGACCTAGGACTTTATATTAAATTGGAGAACGATGGGACTTGGACGTATGTTCTTCTATACGTAGACGATCTATTAGCCATTAGCGCCAACGAGTCAACCATTGAAAAGAACCTCAACAAGAATTTCGAATTGAAAGATCTTGGGAACGTATCTTATTTCCTTGGCATACAAATCGAGCGGTCAACCGACAGAAGCTTCAATATTAACCAAGGAACGAAAATAAAATTAATGCTAGAAGACTTCGGCATGCAAGAATCGAAAAAGGCCAAGACTCCGATGGATCTTGCTTATCCTAAACTATCTGGTCAAGAAGATCCTCTACCGAACAACAACCAGTACCGCCAAGCCATCGGAATACTTCTTCATATCGCTACCATCTCTAGACCAGATATTGCCGCCAGCGTCGGCAGTAGCCCCGCCAAGAATTTTCTGCACATAGGCCCAGCCTGATTTAGAGGCCCCATCTATAATGTTTATTTCAAAAATTTCCTGACTTTTAACGATTGTTTTTAAATTTTGACATGATTTCTAAAATTTCCCCTGCAATGGATTTTTTTAAAGGCATTTTAATCAAGGAATGACATTCGTCGATTAGATTTTTCCGAGGGGCAGGTCACTTCCATTTTGGCTGCGTCTTAATCATAGTAAAATGATTAAATCAGGGTAATGGTGATTAAATCAGGGTAATCGTGATTAAATCAGGGTAATCGTGATTAAATCAGGGTAATCGTGATTAAATCAGGGTAATCGTGATTAAATCAGGGTAATCGTGATTAAATCAGGGTGATCGTCATTAAATGAGGGTAATCAAGATTAAAAAATCTATTCTAGATTTAATCAATCTGATGTGTTTGTTCTTGTTAATTAAACACTCTCTATTGAAGCTATAAGATTTATTTCCATGATGATGATGATTTTTACATATGAAGTTTTAAGTAAGAGTACCAAACATGTCGGCAGCCGGTAGACCACTGTTTAGGTGGTCATAAAACTAGAACTCCCTCAGCTTCCCCACCCAGTGGCGCCCCCTGGCTATTATAGTTCATAACATCACCTCTTTTTTAAATAGACTGATTATAGTGTATTTTAACTACATTAACGATTAAACATTTCAGTTCATAAATTAAGTCTTTTAATTGATTTACGTCTTCGACTGGATCTTCGTACGTGTGGTCTGTGTCTACTCGACTGAGGCTCTTTGTCGAAATCTTGTCTAATAAGTATCCTTGATCGGGCTCCTTCTGATGATCAGGCTACACTAGGAATAGAGATGCTTGTGGTAGGCTGTTGCTCTGGTCTCGAGTCTTGTCGTGGTAATAAGATAGGATTGCGACTCGGTGATCGACTTGGTGATGATTTGCTACTTCAGCTTGGAGATTCATTGTCAGGACTTAGGATTGGTGGTTGCTGATGACTCTGGATCGGTGGTTGTTGATGACTCTGGATCGGTGGTTGTTGATGACTCTGGATCAGTGGTTGTAATACTGATCTGTACCCTGCATCTGGATTTGGATTCATTTTACTGGCTCCAGTTGTTGTCTCAGACACGGTTGGTTTTAATAACTTCTCACTCCTTAGTCTCAATTGGTTCTGATGTTTTCTAATACCTCTCCCAATATCAATCCCATACATCATATTTCCGATAGATTTTTTACAGTTCCCTCTATCCAATTTTCTCCCTTACCATAGTTTTTTACAAAGACTTTTTGACTAGGATGAAACTTATAGGTAACATCACTAATTTTTACTAATGGTTTTATCGCTATTATTATTTACTTCTAGCATTTCAATTATAGGTTTATCGATGTTGATATTCTCATTACCTCTCTCCTCTTTAAAGTTCGTTGGATGATTTCCGCTGGAGATTTACCACTAATTTGCGGAGTGCGGCGATAGTTTATGAGAAATCTTGCTAGTCTTACGTCTAGAGATCCATTTGAGAATTTTTTTAAACCTTCGTCAATGACATCAATGGCAGAGTTAGAAGTACCATCTATTTTTTTAATGATGTCTTCACGGTACGCACAACCCTTTCAGCCTGACCATTTGAAGCAGGGTGATACGGTGCAATGGTCAAATGCTTGAAGCCGTTATTCTGCGTGAAGATTTGGAACTCGTTACTTGTGAAACAAGTGGAATTATCACTCACCAGGGTCTTCATAATTCCATAACGGGGCAAATTTGTTCGTAAGAATGTTATAACTACGGCTGAACTGGTTGTTGAAGTGACTCCGATTTCCATCCAATTCGAGGTAGAGTCCACTAACATTAATAAATATTTCCCATTTACCGGTCCGGCAAAGTCTATATGGACACGAGTCCACGGTTGGATCTCCTCGGGCCACTTCAAGTATTCAGCCTTTTGCATGGTTGCATTTTGCTGACAACTTGAACATGCTCTAATTCTGTCCTCAATGTTGGTGTTCAATTTTGGCCACCAAACTTTGCTCCTGGCTAATCGCTTTGTTTGCACCATTCCCTGGTGTTAGAATGATTTATACCTTTCTTATATCTAATTTCATAGCTATGCGCTCCTAATGTTAACCAATCTTATTTGCAATATACATCAATAGTTTACCTTCAGCTGTCGATCATTCTTTCCCAAGTCTCTTTGCAGATGACACAAAACTTATCAAAATTCTTAGTACAAACACATCTAACGCCGAGTTACAACAGGATCTCTCTAAAGTTGAATCTTGGTAAAAAATTCCGGTTTATCCTTCATCACCTCAAAATCCAATGTGTCTTGAAAAAGACTGTTTGTAATAGCTTAGTAGTCTTGAAAAAGGAAATGCGCGACTTTTGACGGGTTGCGTTATCCTTTTGTGGGGTGCTGTGTTTGTTGCTTATCGGTGTAACACAGTGTGTTGTAGCTTCTCACTGACACCACGGCAAACAGGTGTCAGGTGCACCTTTCTGCCTAGCATGTAGTATTTCAGTCGATTCAAAAGATCAAGTTTTTAAGGGAAAAATCTGGAATCGCGGTCATTCATTCTAACCCTCTTGAAATTGGTAAAGAAATCTGCTTTCTAAATAAGCATTTTTAGAAGGCCCAAATGTAAAAATCTTACGAACTGAAAGTTTATTTCGATTTTGGAGGCCCAATCATAGGCACCTTTTTAAAAATTTGGAGGCCCCCAAGTAGGCCTACACTTTTTCAACGTAGGCACGTGCCTACTTGTGCCTATTGCTGGCGGGGAGCCTGAGCGTCGGATTTCTGTGACGAAGAGTTTCGGTGCCGAGAGAAAGAGATTGGACAGCCATAAAGCGCGTAATGCGTTACCTTAAGAGAACTATCGGATTTCGACTCCAATTGTCAGCTACGGAGACACTAGAGCTTATCGGCTACGTTGACGCAGACTGGGCGGGTGACCATCAAGATCGGACATCTACCAGTGGGTTCTTATTTCGACTTGGACAAGGAACTATTTCCTGGTCGAGCAAAAAGCAGTCAACTGTCGCACTTTCATCCACAGAAGCCGAGTATATCGCGGCGGCCTATGCAGCGCCGGAAGCGGTTTGGCTACGACAACTTCTGGAAGATGTTGGACTTCCAGCCACTAAGCCAACCCAGCTGTTTGAAGACAACCAGGGATGCATAAAAATGAGCCTTTCTGAGATAACAAGCGCCAGGACGAAACACATCGATGTCCGGTATCATTTTCTACGAGACATGAGAGTGAATGGCGTCATCGAAATCAGCTACTGCCCAACTGAAGAAATGACCTCTGACAAACTTACCAAACCGCTATCAAGAGAAAAATCTAACTGCCTGATGATCAAAGCAGGAATATTCGATATCCGTCGAGAAGGGGTGTTAGATTAGAACGGCGTATATCTTCTCGGAACACATTTACTCTACACATCGTAGTTAGTCCTAATATATTGTTTTTTAAACGGCTTAAACTTCGCTATATAAAGCGACGCATTATTTGTATATAATCCTTTTCGTTCTCTTAATAAACTCTCGTTTCGTTTGTTTTAAATGAATCGTCTCAATTACTTTAGGCTATGAATCTATCATATACTTATTGCTTTCGAGATGGTCAATTATATATTATTATTATTATTATGACCAGCTAGTCTCCAAGAAGGCGAAGTCAGCGGGAGTTCCTGATCTCTCCAACTCTGGAACGACGTTCACCACAGCAGTAGACAAAGCCAATCTCCTGGCGTCTACTTTCCGGCGTACTTTTCGGGCGTATGATGTAGCCGTAGTTACACTCTTGGCGCCTCTTGCACCGCCCATACCGGACATCATATTCTCAGTCAAAGGAATTATACACCAGCTGTTGACCAAAGTCAAACCGCATAAAGCCCCTGGCCCTGATGGCATCCAGTCAATTGTATTGCGCCAGTGCACCGATGCATTAGCGGCTCCGCTTATGACCATTTTCCAGCTGTCTTATGATGCCGGTGCTATTCCGTGTGATTGAAGTCGGGCTAACGTCACGCCGATACCCAAGGGTGGAGATAAATCCGATCCTACTGAGTACCGGCCAATTGCTCTCCTGTCCCAAGTTCTGAAAGCCGATGAGCATGTCTGTGCGTCTGCCATTTCTACGCATTTCATCCAGCACAATCTGATGAATCCGTTCCAGCACGGCTTCAGGAGTGGCTTCAGCACCAAAACCCAGCTCCTTTGCTGCGTCGAGGATTGGACCTCTGGCCTTGAGCAGGCTGGCCGTGTCGACATCATCTTCCTTGACTTCCGCACAGTCACGTCGCCAGCGGTAAGCACGTGCCTACGTGGAAACATTTTGGGCCTACTTAGGGGGCGTCCATTTTAAGAACTATAGGCCTACTTAGGACCTCCAATTTAAGTAAAGGTGCCTACTTTAGGCCTCCAATTTACGAATAAGGTGCCTTCTTGGGGCCTAAAATTCATTGAAAAGATGACTAGTTGACTACCAGTTTTTTTATTCCTGAACGGCCGGTAATCTTTGCTTTCCACTTTAGAAAACAAGCCCCTTCAGGGGCCCCCTGCAGTCTAAAAAGGGTAGGTTAAAGGGAATAGAACCTCCAACGCGTTCTTTATGGAAGACTCCATCAATTTCCTTTATTCTCTTCACAATCAGCGATTATCAGCGCCGCAGGTGTGAAAAGCCATGGGAGGCAGCGGGAAACCTTGGAGGGCGATAGAAATACCAGAGGTTATATTCCCTTTAAGCGGTGTTAACATTCCGAGTTTATTTGTAAAGGGGGATCATTGTAATTCGGGGAAAAAACAGCTGCTTCCCTAAGCCACACACGTTATCGTAAAACGTAAAAATTACCTCGGACCTTAGCTCCCCTACACCTCGTGGCAAGTTCAAAGAGCGAAATGTCTCCCCCCTCCCCCAAGATGCAAATCGAGAAAGGGGGCCCCCGCCCCTGACAACTGATCGTCCGAGAGCTACCGGGTTGTCAAGAATGTCGTTTGTTGATAAGCGCAATATCGTCCTAGAAGGGGTGAAACTTCAGCATGGGGGTAAAACTGGAAAGCTCCAGCTTATTTGGGGGTTTGTGATTCGCCCACTGGGTCACGTGTTCGAAAGGCCGGTGGTCACTCTTATCTTACCGAAGTTAAGACATTATTTTTACCAGAGTTTCATTTCATTTTGTGCGCTTCTTCAAAGCAGTTCTCTCTATTTCGAGTCTTTCTCAGTCAGTAAATTTAGTGTCCTTTTTGTTTAAATATTTTTGGCAAGTGCCGACTTCTACCTGACTACCTCCTAGAGGTTTAAGGAAGCCGTATTGCGCTTGTTTTAAATAAAAACATTTCGGTCTAGTTTATATAGTTAGTTGGCTTTTTTCAAGCTTTTAGTAGCTAGATATTTTGAACCAAACTATTGGTGGTGCCGAGGGTGGTACCATTCTTAAAACTAGTTTTTTTTAAGACTATAGTGGTACCATTTTTAAAAGGCGTAATACCTGGAGTTTTTGCTTTAAAAACTAAAACCATAATGAGTTCCCGAAAGTTTATGTCGGGGGCCCAAAAATACCAAAAATGTAAGAGAGAATCGAGCAAAGTTAGTAGTCAGAAAGACGCAATGGAACGATTTCTTCAACCGTCAGCTAAAATAAATAAACTGAATTCAGGGGAGACTCTAGGTTTTACAGAGACTGAAAACAGTAAAAAAAATGTTGTTGACGTTTTACCCAATGTCGATGTCAGTCGGGCTAAGGAGATAGTTCTAGTTCTAAATTCTGAGTTATCGGAAATTTTGGTTGAATCCTCTAATAGAGCCTCAAGTGCAATATAGACAATTCAAACGTAAGACAATTAATTGATTTAGATATTAGTTTAGATAAGGATTGTCTGGCCGTTCAACCTAACCTCGCGTTTTTTATTAAAACCCTAATGGGTGGTAAAAACCGAGGCTTCAATTCTTCTTGGTACACCAAATACCAAATACTCGAATATTCTGTAGCAAACGATAAAGTTTATTGTTTTTGTTGTCGGCATTTTTTAGTGGCAGAAATACGGGATTTATTGAGGGGTTTTCGGACTAGAAAACTATGGCCAAAAAGTTCGAAGAACACTTTACTTCGACTAAATCTTTATAGCAACAGTCTTATAAAAAATATTCAGACTATTTGGAATCGAAATCTCGAGGCTCAATAGTATGTCGGGTTGATCAGCATCATAAAACAGAAGTTGCTAGAAATAGAGATGTCTTAGCTGCTCAAGTGCAGATAATAGTACTGTGCGCCCAACAAGATCTCGCTCTTCGGGGGCATAGGTCGGACGATGAAAATGGGAACAGGGTTTATTAAAGAGAAATTGTCCCGACTTAAAAGCCAAGTGCGAAAGTATGCCAAATAATGCTAAATACATAAATAGCACTGTCCAAAATGAGCTGATTAACCTTAGTGGAAATTTTGTTAGGCGAATGATGGTAAAGGAGGTTAATGAATCAGGTGGCTTCTTTTCTTGCCGATGAGACTAGAGATAATGCGGGAGTAGAACAGCTGAGTGTTTGCATTAGGTATACTAGAAAGGAAATTGGCGTAGTAGAGCGATTTTTAGCATACACAGATTTGCCTAAGTTCGACTCTGAAAGCATCAGCTTGGCTATAATAACCCTTTTGACGGAGAACGGACTGAAAATTGAAAATTGCGTTGCTCAGACTTATGATGGGGCCAGCTGTTTGGTCTCCTTCGACAACGAGTGGAGTCCATGCAGTAGAAAAAAATCCAGCGCCGTGCCCTCTGCTTAGCTGCCAGCGTTGGCTTCACGTGGAGTACCTCCATGACGAGGGTTATTCATAACTATAAGTGGAACACCATGACTGCGTGCCGCCGTCTGAAGAGGCTTGTCATAGTCAAGTTGTCAACAGTGTCGTGCATCACGCTTCTGGTGCCCTTGCTCCACTTTCGATGGTCATTTCCGATTGGCATCGCCTCCCCCGTTCGGAAACATTCGTCCAGGAGTGGAATTCCCTTCCGGAACACCTGAAGGACATTCCAAGTCGCGTACAATTCCGGAAAGCACTTTCCTCGTTCATGGACCTGTACGCGTAATGCTTCCCTGTCTCGACGTGATGGGTTTTTTAACCCTTTGTTGAGCAAAAACCGAACTCAAGAACTCTTTATAAACTTTAATTTGCGCCAATTCAACATTAGAGTTTTCTTTAAAGCCAAACTCATTATTTCTTAAGTCAAATTTACGAATAACGATGAGTATAAACTAATAGCGTCTGCTTCATCCGCTACCTAAACTTTTCACTTGTCTGGTATCAGAATTAGATCAGATCTAATTCTGATGGTATGCAACAAGTGTTTCCTTTTAACCTCAGACTTTTTTGACATATATTAAGACTTAGACAAAACACGACGTTCGGTTTAAAGGTAAAAAGTTTCCATTATTTAAAAAAGCACCAAACAAACAGTAACTTGCAGGTCCTGGCTCTTGGAAATATTACTTCTTGGCGATTTCCTTGAAGATTTTTAATTAAAGAAAATTAGTTTTAATTCTTTTGAAAATAATAAACCTACTGTAAACATTAAAAGCCGTGTATATTTTCATATTTTATCTAATTTTCGTTAAATCGAACATAACTTAATAATGTTTCTCTATAGTAACTGTTGTCTAAAATTGATTTAACTGCCCGATAAATAATACGTTATTAAAAAGACATAATTACCAAAGGTTTGCCAGATCCTATACTTCCCAATTGCTAATTAAGATTTACTGAATGGTGCTGTCGAGATAGATCGCATTGAAGGCTAGACTAGGATAGACCATGGGCCAAATAATGATAAATCCAGGACATGACTCTATGCGAAAAACCCGTCCAACAGCGCTAACACCCGATCACTATTGCCCCCTATTGGGAAAAACGCGCGATCGCGGACCTACGTCATTTTGGGAGCAAATTTTTTAGGGACAGTTTTCAAAAATAATACACGTGGTCGTCGTAGTAAATATCCTGGAATATTTATTCCCAGTTATCATATATAGTGTGGTTATTAAAGGAAGTACTTATTTTTATACGTACTAAGTTCATAATTAGTATAATATATATAATTATTTAATATTAAACATATACTTTCCTAGAATCGTTAAAATTTATCAAAAAATGAGGGGCCAAATATGGCAGGATTTTCGAATTACAACCGCCACTTATTTCCGAATTCCGACTCAGTCATCACTAGATGGCGTTCGGGAAACCGGAAACTTGCTTGATTTTGCCCCCAATTTTTTTATTTTTTCCTCCTTTTCCCCCCTACTAAAATGGCCGCCTGTGTCTTTTAGTGGACGGCCGATTTAGTACGCGTGAAGGTACCAGAGTCATGTCCTGGATTTATCATTATTTGGCCCATGGATAGACGATTCACCAAGCACGTAGATGTAGAAAGTCTAAGGGGGGGGGGGGGGGGGGACGGGCTATAACACAACCAGATGAAATCGCCAGCGCAGTGAGCGCGAAATTTTTCGTTAGCAATAACGCATATTTAAAGTACTGGCTAGACTCGGGACGAGTGACAATGACATTTCCGCACGTGTATCAAACGAAGTCTTTTAATAAATTTGAGAGAAAAATATAATAAAACAAAGAATAAAATTGATATTGTTTTGCAAAATTTAATATTTTTATTGCTGCGTTGCGGATATTTCAATTCATTTTTACGTCTTACTGTTTATTTCTTAATGTTGCGCTCCTTTCGTAAGAAAGCAATCGAGTCCTAAGGGGGGGGCGGGGTTTGAACCCCCTAACCCCCCCCCTTCAGGCCCCTCTTTCCCACTGGGCACTCTGGGCACGTGCCCAGGGCCCCGCGATCGATAGGGGCCCCTAGTTTTCTTTTGTGGATTATATTATATTATCTATTCATTTAATGTGACGGTAAAGACATAAAAATAAATCTAGAACTTTGCTTATCTACTTTCTTTGTCTATTCTAACCAAATAGTGCTCTGTCATAGGGGCCCCATTATCCTAATGTGCCCAGGGCCTCCAATAGGTTAAAGACGGCCCTGCCCCCCTTATATACGTCCTTGCGATTCACCCATTTTTACCTCTCCGAGGGGACAAAGTCCCCTAGGAGGGGTTATACAACGACCGTGTCTGTCTGTGGGTGGGTCTGTGGGTGTGTCTGTCTGTCAGGACTGCGAACGCGTTCGCATTTTCGGTGCAAAGTGTAATCACTGCGTACGCAGTTTCTCAAAGGGTTGGCAAAACCACCGTGTGACGGTGAGCGTTAACGGATGCATTTGCGGTTTGGTTTTATGGTGTTTTTTCGCTCACCGTCGTGACGGTTTGGTGTATTACGGTTTTTGTAATGTTTATGCGTAGGTTGTGAGTGTTGAATTTGTTGTGTTTGTGTTCTGATGGATGTGCATGTTGAGTCTGTTGTGTTTATATGGGCGTTTTTTCTCCAACGTCTTCTTAATGACTTTGGGACGGACCGAGTGCTGAGTGTAATGCTACCTCTCAACGTCCAATGGCAGGGTTTCCACCAGTTGTACACGGTATTCGTCTTAGTATCAATTTGCGATCGCATCGGGCGGGATTTGAACCCGAGACCCCCTGATTGACAGGCGGACGTTCTACCACAAAACCACCGACACTTGTTACGCCTTATTGAAAATTAGACCTTCAGCTTTATCGGAAGCGTATTTAATAGAGTACGAAATTTTGGTTTAATTGAAATAGAATTGAAATTGAAATTATTGCATCGAAGAAATTCTAATTTAGCGTTTCTCTATTGATTAAAAACAAATGCGCCACCCAGGTTTCGAACCCAGACCATTCGGCTTGGCAGTCGAGCGCTCTACCACAGAACCACCGATAGCTGCTTAGATTCACTGAAATTAAGACAGGCATCGTAAGCATAATAGGTAATAAAGTCTTTTTTTATTAATGAATTTATGAAGGCCTAATCTGGTATTTTTTAAAGGTTAAATCTTGTTTTAGCGCAGTCAGCCGAGATTAGAGGGTTAAAGGGTAGACCCTGTGGGTGGTCCACTTTCTTAACGACCTATATATAGTTCTGTTAATTCAAAGGAGATAATTTAACGTTAATTGCTTTAAAAGCTGGCGGTTAGTCAAGTGGCTCTCTGTGCTTTGTTGATGGTAAGGTTTTTGCTTCTTGTAAATACATTTGGTGTGGATATTTGGATATCTACGATTTCTAACGCAGTCAATGATTTCTTGGGTGTGCGAGTCATTATATGATATTGGAAATTGGACGGCATTGGTCTTTTTCATGTGGTATGCGTCACAACGTCAACAGGAAGTGAACGAGTCGTCCACTACCAGATATCTACGGTATCTTCATCAAGGGCGAGTGTTGAAATAAAATGAGCGTTAAAGATGCGGCAAGTATTTCGTAAGCGAGTAATTCCAAAAAGCCTCTGTAGATATTTCATTAAAATTTGCTTCGTATTATATTTAACTGATAAACTTGTTCTGTAAAAGGGTTTAATTCAATTGTGCATTGTTATAGTACGTCTAACTTACTGTTGTAACTACTTAACTTATGATATTCTGAATAAATTAAAATTGGTCGTTTCGTCTCAATTATTTTAATTATAATAAAAATTTTATACCGGGCGGGATAGAAATGGGTTAATATTTTTAACAAATAACTCTAAATTGCGGAGATATATCTTTAAGGGTTATCTCGAGAAATTAATACCACTAGGGACAATTCTTCCGAGGAGAGGTATATTTTGGCTGGCCAACTTGTTACCTCTCCGAGGGGACAAAGTCCCCTAGGAGGGGTTATACAACGACCGTGTCTGTCTGTGGGTCTGTGGGTGGGTCTGTGGGTGGGTCTGTCTGTCTGTCAGGACTGCGAACGCGTTCGCATTTTCGGTGCAAAGTGTAATCACTGCGTACGCAGTTTCTCAAAGGGTTGGCAAAACCACCGTGTGACGGTGAGCGTTAACGGATGCATTTGCGGTTTGGTTTGGATGGTGTTTTTTCGCTCACCGTCGTGACGGTTTGGTGTATTACGTTTTTGTAATGTTAATGCGTAGGTTGTGAGTGTTGAATTTGTTGTGTTTATGTTCTGTTGGTTGTGCATGTTGAGTCTGTTGTGTTTATATGGGCGTTTTCTCTCCAACTTCTTCTTAATGACTTTGGGACGGACCGAATGCTGAGTGTAATGCTACCTCTCAACGTCCAATGGCAGGGTTTCCACCAGTTGTACACGGTATTCGTCTTAGTATCAATTTGCGATCGCATCGGGCGGGATTAGAACCCGAGACCTCCTGATTGACAGGCGGACGTTCTACCACAGAACCACCGACACTTGTTACGCCTTATTGAAAATTAGACCTTCAGCTTTATCGGAAGCGTATTTAATAGAGTAGGAAATTTTGGTTTAATTGAAATAGAATTGAAATTGAAATTATTGCATCGAAGAAATTCTAATTTAGCGTTTCTCTATTGATTAAAAACAAATGCGCCACCCAGGTTTCGAACCCAGACCATTCGGCTTGGCAGTCGAGCGCTCTACCACAGAACCACCGATAGCTGCTTAGATTCACTGAAATTAAGACAGGCATCGTAAGCATAATAGGTAATAAAGTCTTTTTTTATTAATGAATTTATGTAGGCCTAATCTGGTATTTTTTAAAGGTTAAATCTTGTTTTAGCGCAGTCAGCCGAGATTAGAGGGTTAAAGGGTAGACCCTGTGGGTGGTCCACTTTCTTAACGACCTATATATAGTTCTGTTAATTCAAAGGAGATAATTTAACGTTAATTGCTTTAAGAGCTGGCGGTTTGTCAAGTGGCTCTCTGTGCTTTGTTGATGGTAAGGTTTTTGCTTCTTGTAAATACATTTGGTGTGGATATTTGGATATCTACGATTTCTAACGCAGTCAATGATTTCTTGGGTGTGCGAGTCATTATATGATATTGGAAATTGGACGGCATTGGTCTTTTTCATGTGGTATGCGTCACAACGTCAACAGGAAGTGAACGAGTCGTCCACTACCAGATATCTACGGTATCTTCATCAAGGGCGAGTGTTGAAATAAAATGAGCGTTAAAGATGCGGCAAGTATTTCGTAAGCGAGTAATTCCAAAAAGCCTCTGTAGATATTTCTTTCATTAAAATTTGCTTCGTATTATATTTAACTGATAAACTTGTTCTGTAAAAGGGTTTAATTCAATTGTGCATTGTTATAGTACGTCTAACTTACTGTTGTAACTACTTAACTTATGATATTCTGAATAAATTAAAATTGGTCGTTTCGTCTCAATTATTTTAATTATAATAAAAATTTTATACCGGGCGGGATAGAAATGGGTTAATATTTTTAACAAATAACTCTAAATTGCGGAGATATATCTTTAAGGGTTATCTCGAGAAATTAATACCACTAGGGACAATTCTTCCGAGGAGAGGTATATTTTGGCTTGCCAACTTGTCTTGTTTGTTCTTTCTTGTTTTAAAGTTTCCTTTATTTTAACAAGCACTATATAAACAGTGACTTTCAGTTCCTGGCTCTTGGAAATATTACTTCTTGGCCATTTCCTTGAAGATGTTTTATTGAAACTCCTGTTGCTAAAGAAACTTTTAAAGTTGATTTTATAACTTATAAAAGGGGAGGAGCTTAGCGATAAAATGTGGCCCTTCACGTCATATATCAACTTTATGATAAACGTCAAAGTATCTAGTACACAGTCCACACTCGATTCGCGCTTGTTAGAAATAAATTCTATAGCCCCGAAAGTACGAAACGTCCCTTTTTTAATTAGTTCAAGCATAAGTATTGTTCAAGCTATGACGATGAGCCCAAAATCCATTATAAACTTATGGCGCTACTCTGTAGTTAACTTATTACGTAAGGACATCAGTGTAAAATATTATAGACTTATGGTAAGGATGATAAGGGCAGAGAACAATAGCTTCGGTCAGGCAAGATAAATTCTTGGGGAACTAAAAAAAGAAACCTCCCACTTTATCATGTGATTGGATATTTGCTATTGGGGGCTAACAGCGCGTAGGCTTCTTGTCTGATTCGGATTTCGGAGCCTCCATGGCGTGGGTTAATTTTAAATAAAAGAGGCTTAACCCAACGTTTAACTATTATTCGAAGCGAAGCTGCATCGTATATTAGAAAAAAATCGCTTATATTACGTAATATATTTTTGTCTAAATTTAGGGCGATCAAACCTGCCAAAAATTAACCTAATTAAGATGTACCAAATATGAACCACAGTTTGGTAATTTTGCAAAGAACTTGTTCCCTAAATAAATAATTAATTAAATTAAAATTTTTTTTACAGTTTTTACTCTGCTGTATTATATATGTAAATGGCCACTACAAAGATTTTAGAACAAAAGGTTATTCTATAACTTTTTGTCAGTGGAAAATTGTCAAGCTTATTTATAAATTATTTGATTTAAAGGTCATTCTCTGCGGAGAATATGGAGTTGGAAAAAGCTCTCTATTTCGTCGCTTTGCCACTAACACATTCACGACTTCTACCGACCGTAGCTCAACTTTAGGCTTAGACCATTTTGATAAAGTGTACAAAGTCAGTGGGAGAGAGATTAAAGTTAGCAAAATTTGTCCACATCTAAATAAATGCGTCTTTTCGTATTACAAATCTAATATCATCATTTCAGCTACAATTATGGGACACGGGTGGAATGGAAAGGGTAGCATCAGTAACGAGCAGGTACAATTGATACGTTACTAATAATTAAAATCTTATTACTTTAATAAGTGTTAATAAAACATTTGCAGTTACTACAAGTTTTCTGAAGCTGCGATACTGGTCTTTTGCTTTGACAATCCAGATTCCTTCAATATATTGTCGCAACATCTATTAGACATTGTAACGTACGCTGAAGGTGCCAAAATATTTCTTTGTGGGAATAAAATAGACCTATCGAGTCAGGTTTTTGTTACGGACGCCGATATTGAGATATTTTGTGAACAGTGTCACAATTTAATCAGCGGTGTTTATAAAACATCCTGTAAAACGGGTGAAGGTGTGGAATCTATGTTCACAGACATTGCCAGACAATTAGGTAAGCCAAGTTCCCTATTTCAGATTACAGCTGCTTTCCTCATTATAGTACTTTCATCAACCTTTTACGTTATAGTTGGCCAAGGAAGAATACAAGACTTGGAAGAAGTTAAAGGTGATTTTTGTTGCAGATTTCCTACTATGTCCTTAGAATAGAACTGACTAAACGTAGCAACTGTTTCCAATTTAATTGGCTGTGGACTACATTGTCATTTTTTTTGGGTCTTTAAAATTCGCTAATTGATGGCTTAGCCTAGTTTTAAGCAAAGCTTTGATTAAATTAGGTTATTATATAACGGTTCGTACTGACCTGGGAAACCTTGAAAACCTGGAAATATCAGGGAATTCAATTGTCGACAGAAAAGTTGACAATTCCAATTTTTTTGTGAAAATCAGGGAAATTTTAGGTTTCAGAAAGTTTGCCCTAATGCAGTGCTCAAAATGGACTGGAACGCCATTCAGTTTCGTAAAAGTTTTCCTCATATCATACTTAATTTCTTCTTTTATATTCTAATATTGAACCAATTTAATTTAAATGACAATAATGAAATGAGTTACTCTATAAATCTTAGTTTTATTTATCTTGCACCTGGAAAATCAGGTAAATATTCTTGGGGAAATCGGGTTGCCAATAGCTGTATGAACCCTGTAAATGAATTCAAAGGTATTTTGCTTGAAGAATTACTTTGGGTCTGCTAGATAATTTTTGACCAAAGAAAAGTGTTTAAGGGAATATAACCTCAGGTATTTGCAGCTCTGGCCGCTCTTCTTTTTTTATGAGAGAATGCCTTAGACACCAAAACTCTGGCCGCTCTTGCCTTTGACTTTAAAAAGATTTGGCACCACTGTACAGGGAAATTTGAAAAATTGAAAGAGTTTTCCATAAAGATTGCTTTGCCGGTTATATTCCCTTTAAAGGGTTTCATCAGCCTCTTAAGGGGATGACAGGGGGGGGGGGGGTGAGATAGCACTATTTTTTTAACACCGAAGGAGACAGGTTATTGGTAATACGAAACTTTACAAAACACTTGGTCGTTTCGTGGGAATTCTGATTTTGATATTGGTTTTGCCTAGTTATCTTTTATTGGAATGTAATTAGAATTAATATGGAAAGTTGTTCTTGTTCAACTAATTGTCATAGAGGTAAAATACGTAACGTATGCCCTTGTAAAAAACGCAATGATTATGTTACTTCTTGCTCGTGTGGAAAAAGGGTACATTGTTCCATCACATGATGAGGTTATAACTTCCACCTTCTCAAATCCTTTCATTCTTTGAGAACGTGATATCTTATTTGAACTAAATTATCCATTGGGCTACTCTCTGTGTTGTAAGAAGTCAGGGAATTCAATTTTATCTTGGCACTTTTTGAAGATAATTTAACTCTAGATCTATGAGAAATTCTATGATTATCATTTATTTCCTTGGGTAATTTTTTCATCATTGCGAAAACTTTACTGAAATATAAGGCCATTTAAATTTATTAACTTCTGATATAAGTAAAGCATAAAATAAAAATTTTGGCCTTAAAAAGTCAGGAAAAATCTCTTAAAATAGTCAGGAAATTTGAATCTCAAAATTTTGTGGCAACCCTGTCCTACTGCCAATGATGTGAGAAATAATAAAAAATTTTGCTTGGCTCTTGAAAAATAAGTAGACAAGGTGCTTATATAAAAATTTGCAGCAATCTTTGAGCATTCCAATGGGAAACAATATTAGCTGCTTTATTTTGGTTTGCCGCACAAACACTTTGTCCTTTTTAACCAAAACCCCAGCTAAGTGATTAATCGCGTTAGCTTTTTAAAGAAATAAATTTGCTTATTTTTTAAAGATTCCTTCAAAGTGACTGCCCAAGACCAACCTCAAGACTCTTGTTTTTGCTAAATAGGACTCTTAAACTATTCCACAAATTTCCACCCAGTCAAAATACAAACTTTTTGTCATAAGGTGATCTGTATTTTTGCAAATTCATACGAAAAAGGGTTATTTTACTAGTTAAGTGACAGATTTCCAAATTGGTAGTAATTAATCCCCTATTAATTGTAATAATATCTTTAATAAAAGTTATACCGGTAATTAGAATTAGAAGGCACGTGACTATAGAGTTGGAAGATATTCTAAAGGTGCTTCATTAATATGGAATACAAATTTTAGCTAGTCCAAGACACGAAAGTCTTCGAAGGAAAACTATGGATAGTAGTTATTTAAAAAAATTTATAATTATACTAAAATTTCAACGGGCTGCTACGGTAATTGGTAACTAATTACCAATTTTATATAATTCTTTTGAGAACAAACTTATGGTGTTGGCCTAAGGCCTTAGACACTAAATTATATAATGATTGATGAATCTTTCTTAGAAGCAAAATATGTCAAATTTAGTGGGCATTAATTCTTAGAATCAATAATTCATTTTTAATTGGTTTTTGTTTTTTAATTTGTCAATTTTTTTATATTTTAATTTGACTTGCGTATTGCTAGAGTTTTAACTATCTTTTAAAAATTAAAAAGGAACTTTTTCAAAATAAAATGAAATTATCTCTTTCATTAATAAACCCTATCATTGTGATAAATTTGCCACTTTTGAGTGTTTTTTCAATATATAAATATTTGTAACAGTCTTTTTCAGTGAATACAAAATAACTTTATGGAAACGACAACAATTATTGTGAAATAATCTGAAAAAATTACTGCCATCCTAGTTCTATACCATAATTTAACTAATAAATAGTTCAATAATGTATATAGGGATGGCGCCACGGACTGGAAGGAGAGTGATGCTCAACGGGATAGGATGAGATCGGGTAATTAGACTAATGTGACTAGCTTGTTTGTTTAAAGGGATACCAGATCGGGTTATTAGACTAATGTGACTAGCTTGTTTGTTTAAAGGGATACCAGATCGGGTTATTAGACTAATGTGACTAGCTTGTTTGTTTAAAGGGATACCAGATCGGGTTATTAGACTAATGTGACTAGCTTGTTTGTTTAAAGGGATACCAGATCGGGTTATTAGACTAATGTGACTAGCTTGTTTGTTTAAGATACGCAACCGGAAGTAGAGTTCGGCGTTTGGATAAAAATTAACCACGTATTTTATTTTTGCATGTTAAATCGTTGTTTATCCAGGTATAATATCCATAAATAAACAGTTAACCAAAATATTTACGATTAATCAAAATTTTGTCAGTAAATTTATCTGTTACGCAGAGCTCTAACCGGAAGAAAGGGGTTAGAAGACGTTTTTTTTATAGATAATAGCAAAAGTTGCATAAGACCCAAAAGTGTGTAAGCTGTACCTTCGCGCCTATTAAAATTTCTAGTGAGACCTAATCACACTATAGACTACAATAACCTACTAGTTGGAATAGTACTAGCAACATGATATTTAATCAAGTCTGGCGCGATTTTCTCTCTGCGATTTACTCGCCCGTAGACATACGTTTTAAAACGCCTCACTCGGCGGCGCTGGAGTACCTCGATTTTGATGACGTACTTTCCGACCCCCCCTTCGTTTCCCTGTTTTACTTTGCGACAAACTCTAACTACTATAGCGTTCTGACACACTTTTGGGTCTTATGCTACTTTTGATAATAGAAGGAAGAAAAAATTCAGTACATTCTCACTACTGAACCTTTGCGTCAAGTTTTTCTATCATCAAGCATTCAAGCTCGATGCTAACCCTTGTCAGTTGAGGTGGAAATCCCTTTAAGTAGTAAAGATAAAACATTATATCATCTTCGGTACAGTTTCTTCATCATCAAGTGTCTGTGGTGCTGGTAGAGGTGGAGGAATGGCGATGGCCGAAACTGGACGAGGATGTTTATGCCACGGTAATTCCTCTTTCAAAGAGAGAGAGTCCGCCAAAGTATTAGCCGCTTCGACAACCTTAAAAACAAAACTACAATTACAGTATCGTCACGGGGGGAATGCATGCAATTTTATTAACTACTAGCAAAAGTAAATAAACAACGGAAAGCCTCTACTTTGAACCTTATTCCCCATTCATAGTTTTCAGAGATAATGAACTTTTAGGAGGTTTGGTTACAACGCTACCCGCAAGCTTGGATTAATAATAGTGTTACCTGGATAGATCACTTTTTTTTTATTCAAAGAAGAAAGGGCTGATTGAGTCTGAGAAGACCGCGAGCCCGGCGAAGACACCATCTGATTAATCAGGGCGAGATATGTGTAACGGCCACGCCAACGGGGGGATACGTGGGGACACCCGTGGCGGAAGTATTCCGACCACCCGTTGGTAGACTGGTGGTCGTCCTCACACGGCCATCCACAAACTCTGCCTCCCGGTCGCCTGGGATTACAGGAGTGAGCCACTACTCCCGGCTGGATATATCACTTCGACATTTTTCTGACCACAAATGACTTTTACGACCCCCACACAACGAGCGGGAGATTCTTGAAACTTCCGTAACAAACATGAAACTCCTGCTTTTAATACTAGGCCTAAAAACGCGTTTTGATTCAAACGCGATTTGAAACTTCGATCTTGGATTGGTTTCTTTTGCATACAGGTAATTAACAAACGGAAACGGATTTCAAACGACTTCCGTCGAAAACACATCGTTCCGTTCTCATTTATTCCCCCTCGAAAATGCGCATCGCCGGATCCCGTATTTGCTTCTTTTTGTCCACTCCCACACGTCTTACAGTTGTCTTGCAGGTGGGAAGGACATGACAATTCATGAGTTATGAATGCACTAATGCAGCTATGAAGATTACCCCCACCCTCCTAAGCCTACGTATGAAGATTGCCAGTGGCGGCGCCAGGATTTTAAGAGGCGTGGGATATTATTGTTTCTCAAATGTGGGCTTTCTTTTCGATTTTTACAAATTTTACAAAAAGTAAATGGCCCTTCTTGGGTAAAATGAAAGGTAAGCTATAACCTGCGTTGTATATCCCTGGCACCGCCACTGAAGATTATCCCACCCCCTTTAGACTACTTATGAAGATTGCCCCACCCCCCTTTAGACTACTTATGAAGATTGTCCCACCCCCCTTTAGACTACTTATGAAGATTGTCCCACCCCCCTTTAGACTACTTATGAAGATTGCCCCACACCCCTTTAGACTACTTATGAAGACTGCCCCACCCCCCTTTAGACTACTTATGAAGATTGCCTAACCCCCCTTTAGGCTACTCATGAAGATTGCCCCACCCCCCTTTAGACTACTCATGAAGATTGCCCCACCCCCCTTTAGGCTACTCATGAAGATTGTCCCACCCCCCTTTAGACTACTTATGAAGATTGTCCCACCCCCCTTTAGACTACTTATGAAGATTGTCCCACCCCCCTTTAGACTACTTATGAAGATTTCTTCACCCCTCCCTTTAGACTACTTATAAATATTGCCCCACCCCCCTTTAGACTACTTATGAAGATTGCCTAACCCCCCTTTAGGCTACTCATGAAGATTGCCCCACCCCCCATTAGACTACTTATGAAGATTGCCTAACCCCCCTTTAGGCTACTCATGAAGATTGCCCCACCCCCCTTTAGGCTACTCATGAAGATTGTCCCACCCCCCTTTAGACTACTTATGAAGATTGTCCCACCCCCCTTTAGACTACTCATGAAGATTGCCCCACGCCCCTTTAGACTACTTATGAAGATTGCCCCACCCCCCTTTAGACTACTTATGAAGATTGCCCCAACTAATTTTTGGTCTGTGAGAGATAAAATGTTTACTTGATCTTCTTCGGTTGCACCTTGCTTTTGGTTTTTTATCCAGGCTGCGGTGAATTTTCTAAATTGATCAGTGCTGGTCTCTTTCTCACCCAAATTAAATAGGAATATTGCATAGTTAATATAGATCATTGGATCATTTCTAAAAAAAAATATTTTAATAAGTATAAATTTGTTTTAAAAGGGATTTTGTGTACTTAACTGCTCACGAATAACTGCCTGTTGATAGGCGTTTTTCGCATTCATCATGTCATCCAGATTTCTCAAGGTAACTAAAAAAAGAAAATGCGTATGGGACATTGAAATTATTTTTTGACCCATATGAATCATCGCTGATTTTTAAGTAACGTCGACTTATAATAATGATAATCAGCTGAATTTTTGTAGGATGACATGACTAGTTAAGCAAAATCTGAAAAGTGCCCATGATTTTGAGTGCCGCTCCCCTATTATGCCCCCAAAGTTGGCAAACCAACAGTTTAGATTTATACACTGCAACTTCGGAACGGCAGAATATAGAGAAAATTGAGCTTTCGTTTTAAGCTGGTTTCACACTCGACGGAAAATATGCCGGAAAGACGATAGTAAACGCCGAGCTGACAAATGATTCCCATTCGATATACCGCTAACGTTCAACTTTACGCTGCTATTTTCCGTCGAGTGTGAAACCAGCTTTAAACGGAATATAACCTCTTGTATTTCTGTCGCCCTCCGAGGGTTCCAATAATGTCCGCTGCCTCCCATGGCTTTTCACACTTGCGGCGCTGATAATCACTGATTGTGAAGGGAATAAGGTTCTATTCCCTTTAAAGGTTATGGCCATGGCTACATTTTATTATTGAATAAGAAATCTGTATTTCTCGTTTGGCGGGAAAATAATTTATATCAACAATTTTGCTAAATTTTAGCATTTATTAATTAATACTACAATATATATACAGATATAGTTTCAAAAAGTTATGCAAAAATGTTAAGGGAGTTGTGGGGGGGATGAGTTGAGAAGTATGCCTGTTTTTCCCCATTTTCCTACGATGAGTGAAAAGAGTTAACCTACGAACAAAAATATCTCTCGGCGTCGAGCGCCCCTAGCGGATTTATTTTTGGAATAGTTTTTGTAAAAACGAGCTTGGCGCTGAACGCCGATAGTTTATAGCGGGAAAATCCTTGTTCATGGAATTTCAGCGAATGGGTTGGCCGCTATTGCGCGAGTGTCAAAGTTGGCCGTGGTACAAGACAATCCGTTACATTGACCACACATATTGCCGTACAAAACATCGCGCTCTTTCGATAACCACAAGATTGCTTGCATCCTATTTTGCCATTGCCAACATACTAAATTTAAAGGGAATAGAACCTCCAACGCGTTCTTTATGGAAGACCCCATCAATTTCCTTTATTCCCTTCACAATCAGCGATTATCAGCGCCGCAAAGGTGAAAATCCATGGGAGACAGCGGACAATATTGGAACCCTCGGAGGGCGACAGAAATACCAGAGGTTATATTCCCTTTAACGGTTCGTCCGTGCATGTCATAGTCCTAGTGGTAAAACGAGTCTCTGGTGACGATCTGTTGTAAGTACGTCGAAGGTGCTCGATGCTCGATGTAGGTTTATTTGGGTAACCATCAGTGTGTCAGAATTTATAGCCCGTTGTACCTAGTAACAGAGACCATACCACCGGAGGCCTATCATCATAGTGCCCTACGCCAACATCCACCTAGCCCGGACAGGTGACAAATCCAGCATGGGTAGCAGTACCCTACTACTGATGGTCGCACAAATACAACCGTGCAGTTACATCCCATGTGATTGTTAACACCCTTTACATAACATTCGAGAATATTTTTAAATAGACCTGGTTTTTGCCATACTAAGCTATGGAATAAATGACCACCATTTAAAATTACAGCCACGTCTTTTGGTATAGTGTTCTCTGGAACAATTTAAGCGGTCAAGGGAAGGTTTAGTTCCTTTACGAAAAGTTACATCATCAAACAAAGAAATCGGACGTAGAACTAGCTCATATATGAAATATTATTATAGATCTTCTTGACTTTGGCAAACACGGATTAAGCGGTTAAATAGCTGTTCCAAGGAGACCTTTACCATTTCATTTCTGACATTGACACTCAATTTCGCGAAAGCCATTGTGGTAACCGTGTCTTTTCTTCGCAACTTCAAGTCGTGGAAATTTACTCCAGCCATTTACTTGATTAACCACCATCCGATTTCGTAAGCATTATCGCTTGTTACATTTTTAACAACGATCAATCCGGACGATAAGCAGATTAAGTCCCCTGATTTAATTCCAAATGGCGTACGATCAGTTAACCAGTCAGTGAATTTTCGAACGACCTTTAAATCTCTAGCTTTTCTACTTTCACACGGCTCTACGTGTTCTTCGTTAAAATCTGAAGATGTTTTCGGAAAATACTGTAACGCTGATGTACACAGAATCCAGTTGATTATTGTGCTATCGGTGATTCCTCTCCCATTGACTTCAAACAGGAATCCATATCTCTACTTGGAATGCTTATCCCGCCGTATAGCGTTTGGTAAGATCACTCTGGCGGCTTTGGCCCCGCCTACGAGATAAAATATCCCCTTTGCACGCGCTCCCCTCTCACGTTGTTGTTTGTTAAGTTAACATAGTGACGTCAAAAAAAACCGTCAGCCAAATCGAGACGAAAATCTGCCGCGATAAGCATTCCTAGTAGAGCTATGGATTCCTGTATCAAAACAACGCGCGAGAGATTGTTCTATGCACATATTGTAAAAAACCCGTTTTGCACGAACTTTAATTTTTGCATGAAAAAATGGAAGCATTTCCCGGTGCGTTCAGTGAAAATAAACTTTTGTACAAGGTCGATGTACTGAATCCAAAGTTTTGAAGCGCGACTTTGAGATTTTATTGAATCACAAGTATTTGAAAATTTATCTAACAAAAGGGTAACACCAGGAAACTATATAGGTATACATTTGGAATGTCTAAGGAAGATTTTTACGGCCGTAATGAAGCTCGTAGAAACGGGCGTGTCTTAAAGTGGGAAAACTCACGAGAAAAACTCGCGCGCCTCGCTACCCTCATTCGACGAAAACTCGTCATTAAGCCTAGTCATGGTTATTATATTATTAGTATTGAATTGGGAATAATACTGCTAAAATTACAATTACGGTTGCCATGGTTACGCGGGACCTGTTCTGATAAGACCATAGATATAAGAAATGTATATAAAGGTCTAGATAAATTTCGGGGCGTCTAAGCCTAACATAAAATACGGAATTGACACCTAGCAGACACCGAGGAAGGCACGTGACCAAGAGCGCGAGCTCTCTTAGCATTTTAGTACTAAGTGCTTGACCTTTCCGCAGGCCGCAGTCTTTAGACACCATCTGTTGGTGACTTTTAGTATCATTTTTAAGCAGGAGACAATTGCTCTCGCGACGATAGCACGAGCTTTCTTACCGATAGATAGCGCCTTTTAGGGATAGCCTGCAGAAATTACGCGTTTCTGCTAGCTGTCACCTCCGTATTCACTCCCTTTGAAATATTTTATCTAGACCTTTATATACGTTTCCTATATCTATGGATAAGACTGTACGAAATTCATCTTTATAATTAGGCGGTAGCGCCATCTAAATTTTGTAAAGTTGTATGGCTAAAAATAAATAATTATTAGCAAACTCACCGTAACTTGAGTTAAAAAGGATCGTGTTGACAGAATAAAATTATTTTTAAACAACTTCAAAGGTTTGTTTGTTACGAGTAATCATACATTTCAATTTCGCATCAGATTCGCGAAAAAAATCAATTGCAATATAGTTGCCACCACTAGAGACAGATGCCGCCACGGTAGAACGATAAAGTTGATAAGGTCTCTTTATTGAACGAAATTAGTCCCGCGCCAGCCGGATTTAGTTGTACCTCTATTTATTCCCAACTCAATTATTATTAGCTTACCTGATTATCTCTTTTATAACCATACAAATACCTGAAATTAAGTATCACTACACTTCTTTCGCGAAGAACATTATAATTACTTCAAAATATTAAGTACGATAATAAATTGAGGTTATTAAATCCATTGTTTTTTTGCGCGGGAAGATCGCCTATTTGTTACCATGACGACGCATTCTTTTCGCGTCAAACCTCGAGCCAATGAATTTGAAATGTCGTGTTACGTCTTACACTTGACGTAGTTAAGCCCCGCCTTTTTCTTGACGCGCTTTCGTATCACCGTCCCAATGGAACCTTATACATTCCACGTGTATACCTCTATAGTTTCCCGGTAACACTGTGACAATTCGTTAAACGTAATTTGGTTCTTTAAAATTGTATCGTAAAGCTCGGGTAGATTCTGTGAGAGCAGTTGTTTCAATTCGCGTGATTCTTTGAATAGAACTGTCATCAGAGCAGCCTGAGTCATCATGTTGGCTCTTGGTGCTCTGGCGTAAGCGTGTCTAGAGAGCGTGATTAGCAGTAGTCTTACTACAGGGTTGCCACAAAATTTTCAGATTCGAATTCCCTGTTTTCCCTAACTATTTAAAGAGGTTTTCCTTGACTTTTTGAGGCCAAAATTTTTATATTTTACTTTTATCAATTTCGGTTTTCGAGTGTGGACAAATGAGTATTCGGACAAACGCGACACTATTCGGACGAATGAAATTCGGACAAATGCTACTACCCCGAAATTTGTACACAACATAGCGTAAGCGTGTTTAAAGGCTAGCTGCGTTCTCCTTGCGTGGGGTGCATTGTCAAACACATATAGGAAAAATACATCCCCCGCTACCCTTGGTATCCCAGAAGCTAAAACAGGCATTGTTTCAGCAAATAAAAAGCTACTTGAGTTCTTAATCGGGGCAAATCCGATTCATTGACGTCAAATTTATTTATTTTTGGGCAGATTTAAGGCTACTTTTGCTCGTATCATTTTTCCTACGTACATGCATCGAGAAATGGTACATGCAAGGTTATTTCTGAGATATTTAGGGGCGTTTTCGGCGAAAACTGTCTTGGTGAGCACCAGAAATTTTAAAACCGGCGAAAAAGCGGCGAAAACCATTGAAAACGGCGAAATTTGCGTCGTAAATATTTTCAGTCAGAAAAACTAAAAAATTCATCCCCTTTGTAGTCCCCCTACTGTGCCCCCAATGGCAACCCATTCAATTTTTTGACAGAGATAAACTTTATCTTAAATGTTTTTTTAATTAAAAAACAAATAGTTACCTTTTGTAAAAAATAAATATATTGCCTAAATCTAAGATTGAAAATAAAGAGAAGAGACATATGCAGTGACACTAAAGGAAATTAAGGTAAATCTATGGGGGAAAATTTCGGCGAAAACGGCGGCAAAAACCGACTATTAAGCCCCATTTTCATGCTCGCTGGTAGCGGATAAAAATCGTCAAAATTCGCTTCCGCCACTCGCAAGCGTGAAAATAAAGCTAAAATATCTGTTTGAAACAGATCGAAGCGGAAAGTGAAAAAGTGTATAGCTGAAGCGGAGTTTGTCGATTTTTACCCGCTACCAGCGAGCATGAAAATGGGGCTTAAGACCGGCGAAAACTAGTAAAATTGCCCTTAAAATAGGCGAAAATCTCGACCGCTTTTATTTATTATTATTTCGTCGAATGCTAGACTGAACGATTGCTTCTAATCGTCCGACGTCCGCGCCTTCTAAGTCGTTGTCACATATTAACGGGAATATAACCTCAGGTATTGGGTGTGAAACACCAACGTTTGCAGCTCTGGCCGCTCTTGCCTTTGGCTTTAGAAATGTTTGGCGCCACTGTACACGGTAATTTGAAAAAAAAGGGGTCTCCCATAAACATTGCTTTGCAGGTTATATTCGCCTTAAGCACGGATTCATTTTCAAAACTAACTTATCCCCTAAAGTTTATAACTTTAAATTGGGAATCCCGATGTTTAGGACCACATGTCCGTACGTTTCGCCAATAAATGATTTCCACCTAAAAAAAACAAATTTGACAAAGACCAAAACCCCCACCCAGTGTCTGGTTTCAGAGTCCCGAACTTCATTTCTATGGACTTTGTCCCTTGACTTCAAGAGACGCGCGTTTTAAACTCAACAAATTTTTATAGAAAGGGGAAAACCCCTTTAATAACAAAGGCATTTTACTTCCCCCAAATAACAATGTGTGAAACGTCCATTTGTCCTCAACGGCACTCGATAAAAATCTAGTCATGCCAGTGGAACCGAGGAGCTCATAGATTTCTCTTTAATGCCAGTAGAGAAAAATGTAATTAAGAAGTCATTCGATCGGTATTAGTTTATATTCTATTTAACCATACATGTCAGAGATAGATATACCAAGAACCCATAAAAATTGGGCATATCTGAACTTTTAAGGAAGATTTGAGAAAATGCATATAAGACGATTAGGGGTTTTATGCCTAAAGTGAGATTTGAGGAAATGCATTCAGGGCGATTAGGGGTTTTATGCATAAAGGAAGATTTGAGGAAATGCATAAAGGGCTATAAAGAGATTTATGCCTAAAGGAAGATTTGATGAAATGCCTAAAGGGCGATTAGGGGTTTTAAGCCTAAAGGAAGATTTGAGGAAATGCATAAAGGGCGATTAGGGGTTTTAGGCCTAAAGGACGATTTGAGGAAAATCATAAAGGGCGATTAGGGGTTTTATGCCTAAGGAATATTCGAGAAAATACATAAAGAACGATTAGGGGTTTTATGCCTAAAGGAAGATTTGAGGAAATGCGTAAAGGGTGATTAGGGGTTTTATGCCTAAAGGAAGATTTGAGGAAATGCGTAAATGCCGATTAGGGGTTTTATGCCTAAGGAATATTCGAGAAAATACATAAAGAGCGATTAGGGGTTTTATGCCTAAAGGACGATTTGAGGAAATGCATAAAGGGCGATTAGGGGTTTTATGCCTAAAGGAAGATTTGAGGAAATGCGTAAAGGACGATTAGGGGTTTTATGCCTAAGGAATATTCGAGAAAATACATAAAGAGCGATTAGGGGTTTTATGCCTAAAGGACGATTTGAGGAAATGCATAAAGGGCGATTAGGGGTTTTATGCCTAAAGGAAGATTTGAGGAAATGCGTAAAGGACGATTAGGGGTTTTATGCCTAAGGAATATTCGAGAAAATACATAAAGAGCGATTAGGGGTTTTATGCCTAAAGGACGATTTGAGGAAATGCATAAAGGGCGATTAGGGGTTTTATGCCTAAAGGAAGATTTGAGGAAATGCGTAAAGGGCGATTAGGGGTTTTATGCCTAATGGATGGTTTGAGGAAATGCATTAAAGGGAATATAACCTCTGGTATTTCTGTCGCCCTCCGAGGGTTCCAATATTGTCCGCTGCCTCCCATGCCTTTTCACACTTGCGGCGCTGATAATCGCTGATTGTGAAGGGAATACCGGAAATTGATGCGGTCTTCCATAAAGAACGCGTTGGAGGTTCTATTCCCTTTAAGGGCGATTAGGGGTTTTAGGCCTAAAGGACGATTTGAGGAAAATCATAAAGGGCGATTAGGGGTTTTAGGCCTAAAGGAAGATTTGAAGAAAAGCTTAAAGGACGATTAGGGGTTTTATGCCTAATGGATGATTTGAGGAAATGCATTAAGGGCGATTAGGGGTTTTAGGCCTAAAGGACGGTTTGAGGAAAATCATAAAGGGCGATTAGGGGTTTTATGCCTGAAGGCCGATTTGAGGAAATGCATAAAGGGCGATTAGGCGTTTTATGTCTAAAGGACAATTTGAGGAAATGCATAAAGGGCGATCTGGGGTTTTATGCCTTAAAGGGATCCCTCACTCACAACAGGGGAAGGCATAGGGGTCACAAAAAAACTGGTTTTGAAGCACACTGCAAGTCTGGATTTTATGTTACCCCCAGTGGCATGTGCCCCCTGTACTCCCCCCCCCCCGGCTACGCCACTGGTTACCCCTATGCCTCCCCCTGTTGTGAGTGATGGATCCCTTTAAGGAAGATTTGACGAAATGCATAAAGGGCGACCTGTGGGTTTATGCCTTATATAATAATATTATTGTCCTTGATCATATTGTTCAATTTATAAATAAAATAAGAAAATAGTACGTAACTGCCTAAAAGCATATATATCCTTCCACATAGAGGGTTCAAATTGGCTGCGGCACTCAGAAAATGGAAAGCTGATGCAAATTGTTGCATTGTCAAATGAACAAGGCCCAAATTATGAAGAATTTGCCAATCAAAAGGTGCCAAATAATTTCCACGTTTAAGACAACTAACAGCCTAAATGATAATATTGATTTAAATAAATATAAAAATAATGAAAAATTAACTCTTACAGCAACATATTTCTTTTTTCCAAAAAAACACATTCCGATGTTATTCCATAATGCGGCATTTTCTGGAATGACATTAGCTGCGATAACTCTATATTTAGCTAGTGCAACATCATAGTCTCCGTGAGCTTGCATGATACTTCCAGCTGCCATTATGGCTGCAACGCAGGTCGGGTCAAAAGTCAAGGCAGATCCCAACCTTTCAAATGCTTTTTGATACATTCCACACTGACAAACAAAACTTTATATTAAGAATCACATTTGTTTTAAAAATTTCGGCGATGGGCAAAAACCGATATGAGATGGGTATTATTATTGTTTCATAAGTTTGTCACTTAGGGAAATATTTTACTGAGAGCTAGTAACTAAGTGACGTCATCACCAGAAGAAAATCTCCCCCTAGCGAGGCGCTGTCAAAGGCTACGTGTGACGCGTTAGCAAGCGGACGCAAAACGGCGACGAATCACGCAATGCAATGTGTCTTGTGAATAGCTCGCAGTAAAACTTTTGCATGTGAAGAATAGGAAGTGTCACACTTATGTTACAATATTATACACATTTGGTATTGGTTACCAATTCTACGGTCTCGTCGAAAGTTTTTAATCGGTAAAAATTACCGATACCGATATTTTTCCCGAGGTGGGATAGATTACGCTTTTGAGATAGCTTAAAACTTTTAGCAGCATTTTCTGGTTTCTTTTCAATCGATATTGGTAAAAATCGGTATCGATTAGTAATATCGGTATCGATTAGTAATATCGGTACAAATCGGTATCGATTAGTAATATCCGTAAAAATCGGTATCGATTAGTAATATCGATAACAATCGGTATCGATTAATAAAAAATGGTAAAATTCGGAATCGATTATCATTATTGGTAAGTTCGGAATCGATTACTAATATCGGAATCGATAAGTAATATCGGTAACAATCGGTATCGATTAATAAAAAATGGTAAAATTCGGAATCGATTATCATTATTGGTAAATTCGGAAACGATTATCATTATTGGTAAATTCGGAAACGATTAGTAATGTCGGTAAAAATCGGAAACGATTAGTAATATCGGTAAAAATTGGAATCGATTAGTAATATCGGTAAAAATCGGAATTGATTAGTAATATCGGTAAAAATTGGAATCGATTAGTAATATCGGTAATAATTGGAATCGATTAGTAATATCGGTAAAAATCGGAATCTATTTGAAATATCGGTAAAAATCGGAATCTATTTGAAATATCGGTAAAAATCGGATTCTATTTGAAATATCGGTAATAATCGGAATCGATTAGTAATATCGGTAAAAATCGGAATCTATTAGAAATATCGGTAAAATCGAAATCCATTAGTAATTTCGTTAAAATTCGGTATCGATTAGTAATATCGGAAAAAAAATCTGTTAAATTTGAATGTTTTCCAAAATTAAAAAAATTCACATTAATTGCTGAAGACAACATACTTGCATGTATAAAAGGCCTAATTTTGTCCCCAAATCTGGATTTTCTGGATATATCCTGTATTTTGAGTAGAATTGTTATGATAGATAAAACGTATTTAGGTTACTGAGAATGTACAAGTCGACCGGATTACAGAAGCCAAATGACGAGGGGTCCGACATTTGCAAAGTGATTTCAGAAATCAGAAACTGATTTTAGGATTTCTGGTTTTTTGGGCTGATTTTGAGGTTTTGAAACTGATTTCACCCAGATTTCAGGATTTTGAAGTGGATTTCAAGATTTCTAAAATCATTTTTCTCTAGAGTGTATGGGTATCTCGGACCCCAGGTATTACCAAGACCTGACTTAAACAGTAACGCCATCTTTAAATATTTTTAGAAAATACTTGAGACTCTACCGCCACACCCACGTGCAAGCTACGAATTCGATTATATCATTAAATTCAGCTTTCAATAAAGTTACATGAACAAAATTAAAAGTTAAATAAAATTGACGAATTAGATTATATAATAGTGGCGAGTTTGGAAGATAAGACTTGTACATTCTCAGAAAGGTTTTTAATTAACAAAACTTTTAACTTACTCAACGGCTCTACGATACACGGTTATGGCCCCTTTGACATCACCTTGAAGAAGACTCAGCCTTCCCAATGCCAAAAATGTTTGTTCGTGTGGCCTTAATTGCAAAGCTTGTTGGAATTGATCCCTGGCCTCCTCGTATTTTTGAAGAAACATGTAACAGACTCCAAGATTATGGCAAATTTCCCAATCTTTAGAACATAATCTGGCAGCTTCATCGTAAACATCAATTGCAGCTTTGTGACGCCCGAGTAAATACCTATAAAAACCTTGTTCAATAGGTGCTTCAATAAATTTATGATAGTTGAGAATTTTCTGCTAAAATTATCTTCGTGCGGGGGAAATATATTGAAGTACCTATTGAAAATTTATCCCTGCTTCAACTTACAAAGATCTGGCTACTTGTTTCAAATGCTCGCTTGAAGCATTCAAAACTGAACAAGTTTGAAAAAGTTCCAAGGACTCTTGAATTAGTCCTTCTTGCCTTAAAATCAAACCTACATAAATTATATAAAAAAAAAGTTTTGAATACTCTTTGTGTGAATATTATTAATACAAATATTTGATGATTAAAGTACCTTTAATGTACAAGGCATATTCTCCGTGAGTTTCATCCAACTGTTCTTGGATTAAAGTCCTACAAATATCAAATTCTTTCCGCACATAATGCAAATGAATGAGCCAATTCCTCCGTTCCATAGCAGGTAGCTCCGGTGCTAAAATAAATATTTTTATTAACATTAACTTAAGCTTGTTCTAAAGGAAAAATATTATCTTTGGTTTATTTGGTATTGGTACCTTTTTTGGAACGGGGTTTCTTGGCTTCATTATTTTCAACTGATAAGTCAGTTCCAGAAGCAGCTGAGCTAACAGTTGCAGTTCGGCTAACAGGTCTTGCAGATGAAGTACTGTTTTCCATCTTTAATGGTTTCGCGCTTTTTTGCCTAGTATTTGTGAAAATTTCCGTTTCCATTACGAAATCTGGCCACGTGCAGATGACAAACGCATGAGTTGTTGATAAACAAGAACTCGGTAGCCTAGGAAACGGTTAAGCCAGGGAAGAGAGAGAACGAGAAGGGGGGGGGGAGCTGAGCACGTGACTAAACGTAAAGGCAGTTTCAGCCAAATTTATGTCTCAATCATATCAGTAATGCCAGGAACATTGTTCTATAGAATGTTCCTGATTATATAGTCTTTGGTCATAGCATGGAATAAACTAAAAAACAAAGCGTAGCCTGAAGTATTTATTATGCAGAAGGCGATATCAAACTAATTTAGCGTAATGGTCAAAAACAAAGCGAAAAATGAAGCCTCGCTTTTTAGAAACCATATCTCATACGAAAGAAGTAGTCATCTACTTATCTTGCAAAAGTTATTCGCTTGAAAGTTGAAACGTGTACCTACGCTCTCGGTTATTTTTTCATAAAACGTTTGGGAAGAGAAAATAGTGGGCGGCATAGACCGTCTTATACATTTTCTAATACTATTTAACTTATCTGTTAAATTTACATTTTACATCTGTATGCAAAGTAATAGGGGATGCGGTGTACACATCCGCGATTTGGAGGTAAATTCGCTTTCAACGGAATGCGTCGAGCCGGCGAAGTTACTTGTTTCATTTTAATGGCCTAGATGTATACTTCTCTAGTATATAAGAGAAATATTTCTAAACTTCTGATACCATGAAATAAAACTGATGATGTTATACGCTCAATTATATTACGTATTTGAGAGCTGGCACTAGAAATCGCTATTAGCCGTTTGCAGTTAATGTTATGATATTCGACTCAGTGGCGTAACTAAGGTCTCAGGGGCCCACCCGTGAAACTCGTTTCGGGGACCCTGCTTGTAATGGGGGCCACTTATTTTATGGGGGTCGTTAATCAGTCCATGGCGCAACAATTAATGCCACTAAAACCAATTACTAGCTCCAAAAATGTCAAAAGCCTTAGGCGGGAAAGTTCAATATTGTGATCCTTGTGGAGGGGGTGTTAATAAATACTAGACGTTATATTCCCTATAAATTAAAATTAAAATGCCAATATTTCGTTACTGAATTTTGTTGATTTTGAATATAAAACGTCTGCAGACAATTAATAGAACTTCATGCGTTGGCCGATAGGTGGCTCTATATGAACTAACAAGTTGGCAAGTTTGCCAAAATATACCTCTCCTCGGAAGAATTGTCCCTAGTGGTATTAATTTCTCGAGATGAACCTTAAAGATATATCTCCGCAATTCAAGGTTATTTACTAAAAACGTAATCCCGGTTCCATCCCGCCCGGTATAAAATTTTAATTAAAATTAAAATAAATGAGACGAAATAACCGATTTTAATTTATTCAAAATATTATAAATTAAGTAATTACAACAGTGATTCAGACGTACTAAAACAATGCACAATTGAATTTAACCCTTTTTATAGTACAAGTTTATCAGTTGAATATAATACGAAGCAAATTTTAATGAAAGAAATATCTACAGATGGTATTTGTATTTTTCTCGCTTACGAAATACTTGCCGCATCTTTAACGCTCATTTTATTTCAACACTCGTAGACTTCCAGTTGACGTTGTGACACATACCGCATGAAAAAGACCAATGCCATCCAATTTCCAATATCATATAATGACTCGCACACCCAGGAAATCATTGACTGCGTTAGAAATCGTAGATATCCAAATATCCACACCAAATATATTTACAAGGAGCAAAAACCTTACCATCAACAAAGCACAGAGAGCCACTTGACTAACCGCCAGCTCTTAAAGCAATAAACGTTAAATTATCGCCTTTGCATTAACACCAGTAGCGGCGCTAAGGGTGGGCTGAAGTGGGCTTTAGCCCCCCTGCATTTCTGAGAGGGGCCACATATTTATAATTAAGAGGCCCCATATTTGAATTTATGAATTTTCTTTATCTCTAGAAATTTGTTTTATTGCCAAGAAAAATTTTTCTGGAAAAAATCAATTTGTTTACTCAATAAGATAGTAGACCATAAACAGATAGATTTGGGAGGAAGGGAGCGGAAATTGGGAGAAAGTTGAATGGACAATAGAAAGAAAAGAAAGGGAATTTAGGGAAATACCCCGGGCGTGCACGTGTCCCCTCCAGGTCGGATACAAGGTCATAGGGGGTCCAGTAAACGCGACGAGAGCCGCACCAAGAAAACGACCTTGCTCTTCTCGCTTCCTGGAAAATGTATAAGGGGTCACTCCATGGTTGTAAGGGCCACAAAATTCTTAGGGGCCACAAAATAATTAGCCCACCTGTGAAAAAACCTTAGCGCCGCTACTGATTAACACAACTATATATAGGTCGTTAATAATACCCGTAAATAAATAACAAAAAACTAACAAAGTGGACCACCCACAGGGTCTACCCTTTAACCCTCTTATCTCGGCTGACTGCGCTAAAACAAGATTTGACCTTTAAAATTACATACGTAATAAATTTAGACTTTAAAAACCATTAATATACTCTTCCGCTAAGCTGAGTTTATAATTTTCAAACAAGCATAACAGCTATCGGTGGATCTGTGGTAGAACATTCGCCTGTCGTGCAGAACGGCCCAGGTTCGAAACCTGGGCGGCGCTTTCGCTTTTAATCAACAGAGGATACGCTACATTAGAATTACTTCAATGCAATAATTTAAATGGAACACGAAATTTCGTTCTATTTAATAACAACCAAAATTTAATACTCTGTTAATTTGTAATAAACGCTTCCGATAAAGCTGAAGGTCTAATTTTCGATGAAGCGTGATAAGTGTCGGTGGTTCTGTGGTAGAACGTCCGCCTGTCAAACAGGAGGTCTCGGGTTCAAATCCCGCCTGATACGATCGCAAAATGATACTAAGACGAATACCGTAAACAAGTGGTGGAAACCCTGCCATTTGGACGTTGAGACGTTTATCGTAACCCTCAGCACTCGGTCCGTCCTAAAAGTCAATAAGAAGAAGATGGAGAGAAAAGCCGCGTATGCATCTCAACACTCACAACCGCCATAATACAAATTCAACACACAACCACCGTAACAAACAAACTTACCATTTCTACACTACACATAAACATTGCAACAAAATTCCCATTACAACTGAGCTGAAACCGTCGCGACGGTGAGCGTTAACGAAAAACAACCAAACCGCACCCTACGCAATCGCAACTTAACGCTCACCGTCAGACCTTGGATTAATAAGGTCAGACGGTGGTTTTGCCAACCTTTAAACACGATTTCACCGGTAACGCGTATTGGACTTTGCCCCGGTAACGCGTTTTGAACTTTGCCCCGGTAACGCGTTCGCAGCCAACAGACAGACAGACACACACACACAGACAGACAGACACGATGATTGTATAACCCCTCCTAGGGGACTATGTTCCCTCGGAGAAGTAAAAAGGCTAATTGCAAAACCATTGATAAGTTTAGTCTGGTCCATTTTTTCAGAGCGTTACTGTAATACTCTTTAATTTTTATATCTCAATAATTATTGTACAGGAAAAAATGTACGTAAGAATATCTAGGCCGAAAAAAAACTTTTTTGTTTTTATGAAACCATTTTTTATACATAAAAATAGCTATACCCACAATTCCGTCTAAAGACGGGGGTGGAAATTAGATTTTATTTGACTCGATTTTCATAAGGAAAACGCCCTCCGATTCTGAGCGCTAATTCGTTAATTTCGGTTCATTTACTTCTGATAATATTTATAGACAGTTACAGAAACTCGTGAAGAATTTTTTCTTATATCCAGTACACACGCTCGTGAGTTGCTGAAACTCTTGGCCACGGCCAACTTTGAGCCTACAGCGGCCATCTCATTCGTTGACGTTTCTGTGTTAACCTATGAGCAAAAGATGTGTATGACGTTAGCGCCCCTAGTGGATTATTATTTTTAGAATAGCTTTTACATTGAAGCCAATATAAAAACCGAGCGTGGCGCTGAACTCCTACACGTTATAGTACAGTTTATATAAGGAAAATCCTTGCTCGCGGAATTTCGACGAATGTGTTGGCCGCTGTAGCGCGAACAGCGCGTGATCATAGACACATTGAGTTGGGAATAAATAGAGGTACAACTAAATCTGGCTGGCGCGGGACCAATTTCGTTCAATATGGAGACTTTTTCAACTATATCGTTCAACCGTGGCGGCATCTGTCTCTAGTGGTGGCAACTATATTGCAATTGAATTTTTGCGCGAATCATATAACTTCGTACAGTCTTCTCAGAACCAGCCTTGGAAATAAGGTTTTATTTTAAACTGGTCCTTATGACCAGTGACCCCCTAGCATATGAATTATTAAACTGGTCCTTATGACCAGTAACCCCCTAGCTTAGGAATTATTAAACTGGTCTTATATAAAATGTTCTAATGTCATTTATAAGCCTAAAAAAACCTATACTACATGTTTAGAAGTTAGATTATGTTGGTAACATTAACTTTACACGTATTCAAAATAGTTAACTGTATTTTATGAGTACCACAAGAATAGTACAATATAGTACTATCTCACCTAAGACTACTACCATAGCCTAGAAGACGCTAGTAATTTACCGTATTCTCTCTCTTTCTCTAGGCCCCGTAACTCCAGAGTCTCCGGTCCGTTACCGCGTAGCCAGGTAGCCTACCGTACTCCAGGGAAAGCGAGACTAGAGGATTGAGGGTTTGAGGCCAGAGGGGGGTTAGACAGTTCGACTCGTTCGAGAGATGCGAGCGAAGGGACTCTACATAAAACCATGCATAGATCAAAGTTGGCCGTGTCTTGGCTAACGAAACTGCAAAAAAGTTGGCTGTGTACGAGCAAAATAAAAAAAAGGGTTAAACCATAGTTTCTCGCAATTTTAAAAATGGCGAACTTTACAGAGGATTCTGTTTCGCGAGTTAAAACCGAAAAATCGTTAATTAAACATATAATTGTAGATTCAGGAGCATTTTTAAGAAATACTAAACTAGAAGTATGTGTGGAAGCAATCTTTTCATTGAAGATTTAATAATAAACTTGTTTTTCCGCAGTTAATTTTATATTTACATTCTAAGCCTTGGTATACTTCCACGTGCTGTATACGTAAATTGACACAGATTTTATTTTGCAATAGGATATTGGAGAAAACATATACACAATACCTGAAGTAATAAATGAAATTAAAGATAAGGCTACAAAACAAAGACTTCAAGTTCTTCCTTATGAATTGCAGTACCGTACACCTTCAGCTGATGATATTCTATTTAGTAAGTGTACAATTATAGTCAGGTCTTCAAAAATAAAAAAATTTACACCTTATATCCTTTTGTGATTAAAGTCACAGAATTTAGCAAGAAAACTGGGGACTACTCAAGTTTATCTGCCACTGATATAAAAGTACTTGCACTTTCTTATTTAATTCATAAAGAAAAGATAGGTACTGAGAATCTACGTAAAGAACCAGTCAAAGGCAGTCAGGTGCGTTATTTAAAAATAAATGTAAAATAACATTAAAAATAATGAAAAAGATCCTGAATAGGTTATTTCAAATTCTTATGTGAAAGAATTAAGTCGATCTGTTGTTGGATTTTATGTTCCCAAAGAAGAGAAGAAATTAGAACTTGAAGAAAAGTTAAATGATCTAAAAATAGGCAATGATGAGGATGATGAAAATGACTTATCATCAAGCGAAGACAGTGATAATGACCAAGATACTTGGATAACACCCGAAAATTTGGAAGAAGCTAGACGCAAAATGGGAGCTTTGGATACCCTGCCAGCAGATATTAGTGTGGCTTGTTTAACAACTGATTTTGCTATGCAAAATGTTATGATCCAAATAGGAATACACATTATTTCACTCGATGGTCTTTTAATAAAACAAGCTAGAACCTTCATTTTAAGATGTTTCGCTTGCTTCAATATCACGTCCATTATGACCAAACAGTTTTGTCCAAAATGTGGAAATAAAACCTTGAAAAGGGTGGCAGTTTCCATTGGTGAAGACGGAGTTAAAACTATTCATCTAAACTTCAGACGGCCTATAAATATTAGAGGAACTAGAGTAAGAGCTCTTTATATAACTGTAGTTGAAAGTGGTTGTTTAATATAAATATTTTTAAACTTAAGTATTCTTTACCGATGCCGAAGGGCGGAAAACATGCCGTCAATCCCATCTTATGCGAAGATCAAAACATTGCACATAATAGACCTAACAAGATGGGCAAGGAAGTTGTAGATATTTTTGATCCAGCATTTGAAGTTCGAAATTCTCCGTTCGCTCTTAATGACATATACAGCCGAGCAGGAAAATTAGGAATCAAGAATAAAGCCACAACCCAGAGAAGAACCAATCCTAACAGCAGCGGAAAGAGAACCGGAAATAAGTCTAGAAAAAGACCAATTTTGTAAACTAAACCATTGTATATAAGAAAATAAATTTGTTCAAAATTTATTTTTTTTAAATCCTCATCTATTACTTATATAGTTTTGAGACAATTTGAAAGTGGTAATAGTTCTCAGCTTTAATTGTAAACCTGGTAAATGGACTTATTCGAAACTCACTTCTTCTCCCTTAAAATCACTAATTTTCAAAGGATGATAAAATACGCTAATAAGTAGATTAGTCCATATTGAAAAGGGATAAAAAAGCTAAACCTTTAACAAATTTGAAGAAATTTAAAAACTTTCAAAAAACTTGGACCAAATAGAGTGGAAAATCCAACGGTAGACCAGTTTCATCCTATTCATATTTACTCTCCCCCTATTCGGCTTTCCGTTGCTACGCAACATGTTTCAAGATTTTTAATGTTTAGGCTTAGTTTCTATTTTCAGTGTAACAGTCGCAAGCCAGATTTCCCGCACAGTACTGATGAGTCAAAATAGGATGAAACCGGCTTACCGTTGGAATTTCTGGCTATTTTATTTAGTTTTTTACTCTAATATCTATTTGGTCAGAGTTTCGAGTCTTTGTTTGCACGAAGTTTTTAAATTTCTTCAAAATTGTTTAGGGTTTAACTTTTTTCTCCCTATTCATCATGGACTAATCTACTTATTAGTGTATTTTATCATCCTTTGCAATGCAGTCCATAGGTGGTTCCTTTTAACTAATTTTCAACCTTCTTTTATAATGCAGATATAGCTTCCTAATTGAACTTTTAATAAATATTAAAAAGTTTGCTCTACAATATACACTTCAATTGGAAGCACTTTAAAAAATTTTATGAGAATTACTAGAACATGGTGTTTCGGAAATAGACTGCAGTGACAACAAGTTTGATGTTAACTAAATTTTGCAAGGTTTTTGTTTCTCTTTGTAGGATTCGTAAAAAAATTGATCTTAACTTTGTTCGTATAACTAACTACCATAAATAAATTTAAATATCCCAAACTAGAAATGCAAATTATTAGCCGGTTTTGCTATGGATGGTTTAGCTGCCCAAATAAAATCCCGGACACATCCTGGTTCTGTATGAATCTTGCTGAATTAACGTGTGGTTTATTAAATAAAAGTAGTGATACCCTCAAGTTTTAATTCTTTGAAAAAATTAGCCCAAAATTGACGCATTTCAACCTTTTATTTATTCCAAGACTCACTTTGGTACAATAATATCTCACCATTGAGTAAAATAATTACCAAATCTTTTTTGTGACAGTCCTAGAAATATATTTCTCAGGTTTTTTTTTTTTTCATAAACAATGTATAAGTTTTCTTTTTTTTTCAAATTTCCAAATCATTTTCTCATAAATAGCGTTTTCTTTCCTCAAAGCTCAAATTATGAGAACATGACCACACTTCTTTAAGCACTATTTTTTTTGCGAGGGTTCATTTTGTTGTCTATATTTATTTTTATATTTACACTTACACAAAGAAGTGAATCGGATGCCTTAGTATTGTGGTATCAATGATTGTAGAAACGATTAAAGACTTTTTCATATAGAAATACAAGTACTGTATTTTAACACCGGCCTAAACTAAAAATAAATTAGAATACAAATGGGGGAAGGGAAAAATTAAAAATAAATAACCTAATAGCATACCTGACTATTAAATTAATTTTAAGACCTGAATGTAACACTTAACTACGAACGAACGAAAGATAAGTTTTTTTTAATACAGGGCACAACAGCGTAAATTGTTTGACTGTGGCAGATAAAAACAATTTAAATTTAATAAAAAAGTATTCCAATGCTTGATAATAACAAAAGTCCTGTCTTAATTAAAATTTTGACTGATTTCCTTAAGATTTATCGCGTTATAACGGTGGAGGATAAATAATAAACAGAATATACTTACAAAATAATTTTGTTACACGCACAATCTCAAAACAAACGGGTCTGATAAAATGTAATGGTATTTCTCATTTTGTTTTGGATACGGTAAAGCAAAACAAAATCTGTAGGAATGAAATTAGACTTTTAAATGAAAGCGTGTAAGATTATGACCAGGATTGGCGTTTTAAAATGGATAGCCGCATATTCATCAATGATAAATTAAAACATTGTCTTTATACACGAACAAATAGTTCTAATAGGCACTATTTAAATATTAATTAATATTAATATTTAATGTTTCAAATGAGTTTTTGTTGGCATGGTTTTTTCTGTATAACAAGTAACTGGCACACAAGTCTTTTCAATTTGTTTTTCGATGTCAGCATAAAACATGACAATTCTAGAGTTTTTTCATTACATTTTCTCCATCTCTTTGCATAGATACGTAAAAATCTTCAACATTATCACTTCCTCTCTGTCTTTTTTTTACTATCTGTATCTTCATTTCACGGTTAAGTTGCTATCACAATTGCATATTACTTTATTCGTAAAGAGAATTTTTTTCAATAAAATTAACATTTTTTAAATATATTTTTTTTTGCTTTGTTACTATTGACTATGTATGTACAAAAAGAATCTGCGATAAATTTGATAGTTTTCTCCATACCAACTTTTAATTTAATTTCTCCGGGCTGGCTCTTGCTTTCGGGCAAAATTGGATACTGGGGAGCTGTTGCTAAGTAGCTGAATTTAGTTCCTCAAAAAATGTGTTTGAATAACCTCGTTGCTTTGAAGGATGCCCAGTTAAAAACAAACAGTGCGCAAATTCAGCTATTAGAGACCCAACATCCGAGGTATTTTAGTCCTCATTGACCTAAATAAGCCCCCTTTATCCCAGAGGGCTGAATTTCGGTGGACTAACTATTTTTCACAATATCATCTCCAAAATTTTTTTCTTCTTTGCACTCTGGTCCACGATGTCCAGCGAGTCCACAGTTATAACAACTCGCCACTTTCAAAGTGCTCTGAGGAAAAGGGCAAATTCCGGGAAATGGTGGAACTTCGCAAGGCGGTGGAGGTAGAGAACTGGCATTTAAACCCCCATTAGGCGTTCCTGGATGTGGCGGGGCTAATAGATGGAATCCTGGAGCTGCCGTGTAAAGCATTTCATGGCTAGCATTCTGCGAGGCCCCAATGGTGGAAACACTCAGTCCCTGTAGATAGCTAAAGTGCGGTAAGGTAGCTGAAATGAAGTTATTGACCCCTCCAGCAAATTGTAGTGGAGGAAATAGGTGCATGTAACTATGGTAAGGCAAAGTCACAGCGACAGGAGTACCTCCACCATTAGAGGGTTGTTGCTGTAGATTAGCGGGGCTTGAAGAGACACCACCGATTTGAGAAGGACACACTAAAGGGCCTAAGGAGGAAGAAACCGACGTGGTGCAGTTACAGTTAGACAGGCAATTTGTGATTGGTAATGGCATGATATTTCCACCAGCGCTGGAAGCGGCGATGGGTGGCTGTGGCAAGATCATGTATGGCACTACCTCGGCCATCTGAGGATGAGTATTTACTGACTGCTGTTGGGATGCTTGGGAAGAATTTTTATCCATCAAGTGACCTTTGGGTGGCGTGTATCGATGATGGTTGTTTCCGTGCATCGACGTGACTGTAGTAACTGTGTTATTGTTCCTCAAGGCAGTGGGATTTCTAGAATGGGGTGGGGGAACACTGGTACAAGGCCCCGTCGAAACTACCGGAGTGAAGGCCATCATACCCTGAGCCATCGTCAAATTACCACCACGGTCTTGATTAGATTGTAATGGCATGTTTGAATTCAAGTGGCTTGGCCGGGGAATTCCTGGAGGAGGAACCGTTGTGTTGCTCATTTGTAGAGGAATTCTTCCGTCAAACAATATAGGAGCCAAACCGCCAAATTGGTTTCCAACCGAAGAACGGCACTGCTGCAAGGGCAACGAATTTGGCTTAAAGGGATGAAGCATCATAGGAGCAGTTGTTACAATTGGAGGTTGGTTCTCGGGCAAGCCATTTGTCTGTCTTGAAGGTATTTGAGTAGCCACTACACTCGCGTAATTGTTGACCGCAGAGTTTCCATAATTATGCGTAGTCATGGTTGTATTTGTCGTGCTATAACCACAGGTATTTACAAAACTAACTGGGGATTTTTCCGTATCAGTCTTTAGAGTAGCACCTAAATAGTTGGTTAAAAATTACCCAATGTGTTAAATCATGAACAAATTATTTGCTAAGCGTTTACTATTTCCCATGCAATTAAAAAGCCACTGAATTGTGGTCATAAAAAGAAACTTTACTAGCTCATTCACAGTTTGTAAATACATGCGGTAAATAATATTGAAAAAATAAAACTAAAAAATGCAAAACTATTCAAGCATAAATATTTTTTTTGCAAAGCAAAATGTGTCTTATAAAATAAAATTACTGAGCCCATTGGCTAAATCTTTGAAATGTTATCTTACCAGCGGATAGGTTTTCGTCAGAGCTCGAGGTTCGACTATTTTGACCTTGAATACTATTCTCTATAAGTGGTGGACTGGGCGGAGGGCTGGAACTTTCGCTGCCAGGAGAAGATGGAGAAAAGTTATATACCGCTGACATTTGAGTGACTGGCATGGCTGGGCCAGAGCTGTTGTTAGATGATACTGGTACTTTGTGATTTTGTGCGCACTGATGATGGTGATGATTGCGATGATGAAACATATTGCCACCATTTGGAGGATTGGTTCTAAGAAAATCAAGTTACGAAGTTTTAAAATGATTTAAGCAATTAATTCCAAAATTATATGAAAAATGTTCATGGTCCCTAAAGGAAAGTTTGATAATTAGAGGTTTACTTGTCGCTGGAGCGCCCATTGAAATCTTCATTAAGAGCTCTTATCGGAATAAGTAACTAGATTTTCACTTAATTAGATTACTGATAGTGATAATGTACCAGTTGATACATTTACAGAAACCGCAGGGCCATTTGTTTGGGAATTGTTTTAAAATATATTTCCTTGAAAATAATTGAGAATTTGGCTTTAATTAAAGTTGCATGAAATAAATTAGGAGTAAATCGAACCTTTTCATAACTATAAAAGTTTCAAATAAGAAAACCTCCTTATGACCGATACTAGGTGGCCTTACACAATCAGGAAAATGGAGGGTTTCCATTAGAGAGAGGAACTTAGGTAGCAGAAATATAAATCAGGGTTGCCACAGTTTTTTAATATTCAAACTCCGACTTTTCCAGGTTTTCCCTGACCACCTTCGGAGATTTTTCCCGACTTATTTTATGCCACAATTTGGTATTTTTTAAACTATTTTAGTAAAGGTCAACTGAAATGAAATTAACTGACATTACCCTGATTTTTAACCTAATTTATAAAATTCACTGACATTTCCCTGATTTTTAGACTAATTTTTTAAATTCCCCAACATTTAGACTAAATTTTGATATCTCCTGACTTTTCCAGTACCGTGTCAACCCTGTAAATACGTTCAGCTGACAGCCAACACAATAAAAATACACAAAAAATTACCCAATTGAATCAAGGACTTTCTTCAATTTTCCAGCTGCCCCCTTCATCAAACCGACATTTTCTAATTCATCCTGAGACATACCCTGCAACTACAATTAGAAAGATAAAATGTCAAAACGTTACTAAATAAATTTTTCTCTAAGAAATTGAAAATAAAGAAATAAAACTAGTTGTAATATTAAACTAAATTCAAAAAATAACCTCAAATGACTGAGTAAACAGGGGGATACGAATATTAACGTTTAAAGAAAACCTCAAAAGAAAATAAAAGCCAATCAGTCACCTTTCAACTTTTGAAAATAAGAACCAAATAATTACAAAGATTTAAACTTTGCTTAAATGGTTTCAAACCTCATGTATTCTGTAGGGTCTGAGATTATCAATGTATTTCCGTAGCCTTTCCCTCGTTAGAAGTTGTTCCAGCAAGCAGATATCGCCACTCCCTACCTTAGAGTTATTGCTACGAGAACCTTGACCATTTCCATAGCCTGATGAACTGCTCGAACTACTGCTTCCGCAATTATTTCCAGGATTACTGTTCTTGGCTCGTAAGGCTCGAGGCACTGAAGGGTTGTTTCGATGGTATGATGTTGGTGGATACGAAGTGTTAAACCCCTGTTGTTGGGTCTGCCATGGCGATGCTGATCGAGAACTCGTCCCGGACGCTGGAGGTGACACAAAGGGGGAAGAAACGGGCGAGGAAAGTGGAGAAGGACCCGGTGAGGATGAAGATGGCAATGCTGATGGTCGGGATGAAGGTCTGGTAAATGAAAATCACAATTAAATTGTAATAAGCCAGTTACAATATTCAGAATACACGGTCACACGCCAGCTAGAATCCCCTACTTTACTAGTTAATAACCAAACTTAATGTCATCATGGGTTTCAAAGTTACAAGTTCCAAACCGATTCATTTCCCTAGTTCAGAAAGCAGCGCAAGGAGGGATTGGACCATTCAACTAGTATTTGTGAGGAATAAAATATTAGCTTGCCAAATTTTTTTAAAATGCAAGATACACAATTTGACTTCAAAAATTTTCATTATCACGAACCCTACTCATGTGAGCTACTTTGAATAAACTAGGCATGTGCGAGCCTTGAGTAAGAAAAATAGTTTCAAGTACTCTAAAGTTAAGCCTAGGCTGAGTACTCTAACCAAATCTAGTACTCGCACACGCCTGGACTAAACTAACACCAAATTTAATTTTAATATCTGGTTTTAAAGGAAATATTGAAATATTTTAGCTGCTCGTGTGACCATAGCAAGAAGTCAATAATTTTTAATTTAGATTAAAATTTCCTCAAAGTAATTCAACGCCCAGTTGAGATAAAATAAAACACAAGCCGAAAGTACTGAAATTGCAAAATTGAATAGTCACCTTGACTCGTTAACGTTGCTTGGAGGACTAGTTTGCGGAATTGCCCCATCCAAATAAGGAGGAGGTACCGGTTGAAATTGGGGCTGTTGTCCGTAAGAGTTTGAGTCAATTGCCGAGAGTTGCGTCGTTGCAAGGGGAGGCTTGGAATTTAAGAAGCTCAAAACAGAGTCGTTGTTTAACAGGGCATTATTATTTGATAGTTGCCTAATATCAGAACACAATCGTGAGTAAAAAATAGTTCCAAGATGAAAATTTTTAGGATTACCTAAAGAATTCTGCCATTTGAGGCACAGATGCATTGTTGCCCTCATCAACTAAGCCTTAAGGACAGTTTATTAATAACTGAAATTATCTCGCAACTATACAAATACAAGTTTCTACTTACTAGGTAAATGTGGAACAGATAACTCAGAGGTGCTAATAGAATTAGCGCGAGCCACTGACTGTAGAAGCTAGTTTGGATAATGCATAAGATGATACATTTTTGATTGTTGAACGTTTTAAACAGTTGGGAGGTAAATAATTTAACTCTTACTTTTTGGTGAAAATTTAATATTTCAGAATAGTTCCTAACAACTTCGTAGCTCTTGCCATTAGTCCATAAAGCCTAACAGCAAAAAGGAGCAAAGCGGTAAGAAAATGTTGAAAATTCAACGAGGGGAAAAATAAACTTACTTTTATCCTAAAACCTCTGTTCTTTTCAATACCACAGATTTCCAAACTGCTTAGTAGCGCTAAATATTTAAAAAGTCATAAAAAACTCTCTTAAAGTTAAAATAAAGTAGGTTTGGTAAGGGATTAATAAAAGGTCTGTTGTTGAAGCTAGAAGAGCTGTTTCAAAGTGTCAAAGCCTTTATTTATACAAAATATTGGAAAAATCTCACACGTGTGCTTATTTTGCGGGCATTTCTAAAAGCTTAATAATGGAAGATGATATGTTCAAAGAATATAAATGCTAAACTTAAGGAAAATGCCTATCATAATATACCACAATGCATATTTAGCTAACTGAGATTTCAAATTAAATTACTGCTACAATTACTAGCCAAAAATTCCGAAACACTAATTACTTAAATAAGAATAAAACACGAAACATATGAAAAAAAAAAGGTTAACTTACTTCTGACTGGTTCAATCTGTGCCGGAGTAGCAGAGAGATCATTGGGCCATTCTCCAACGTAGCTGTTAGTGCCAGCCAAAGCTGAATTTTCGGCCAAAACTGGTAAAATTTCAAGATCATTTGAAGGTGGTGGTGTTAAAGTGGAAAATGACCACACGGCGTTGTTGTACACTTCGTAATCCTGAAAAAATTAGTGTCAAAATGTTATTATTAAAAATAAATTCACTTTTTAATAACAGTGTGAATGTTTCACCCATTCTTTAACAGAAGAAAACTCAAAAAAGGAATTGCCAACTCAAAATACCCTACTTAGGAGAGAAGTAAAACTAAAAGCTCAGGAGTTAGTCTAGCCAAAGCATTAAGCTAAAATCCTTACATCATTTTTACCTGAAATTTATTAATTTATCTGAAAAGTTTCATAAAATTATGTTCCTTTCAACAAAATAAAATACAAAAACAAACATTTCCATAGGCTAACTGAATAAACAAAAATAGCCTAAGTTTTTAAGACTTGGGTTCTGATCCCCCTCCCCCTTAAAAAAAAAGAACTGCAAAGGCGTTACCTGAGCAGGGAGAAATGTTTCTTTAAGTTTAAGGAGTTTATCCGAAAGAACACTTTGCTCTTGAAATGAAAATGCAGGATGATGAGATGCCAAAGTTAACATTAACACAACATCATTGACGCATTTCACATCCGTATGAAGCATCAGAGTCAATTTCTCAGTTTGTAACTGTTCGATGATCAGGTTATAAATGATAGAAGCGCATCGCCGATTTGAAGATTCGATTAAAATTAGCGAAATTAATAAATTACTACGAACAACGGCGTCAGTTAAGTTCGATAATTTAAGTATCTCGCTTTCAGTACATAGTTTTAGTTGGGTGTCTTTCATAGCTTCATAGGAATCCCGTTTTCCGTAGGTCTCCAAGAGATTCCAGAAAAACCTAAGCTCGAAAGGGGTGCACATATCGAAAAGGCCGCACATTACCTCGATACGAAGGGATTGATTTGATTCCTTGAACCATAATAGCACTTCTTGAACACAGACCATCGTGCGCCGTAGTAACGAAACGTTAACACGATTATAATAATTTAAATTCGCTAGAATTATCCGTCGAAATCTCGTATAAAAACTGCGACGAGACGACGACGCGCATAAAAGAACCCGTCCGCCATTACAGGCTGACAGCAGGGATGCCGGGAATGACTGATCAAAAGTCACATTTCCTTTATTTTTTTGGTTTAGTCCAGTCCACTTTCCATTTGACCTAAAAAATGATATCATAATTTTTAAAATATATTTTAAAGTATTTAAAATAAAGATATAAACGAAATAACGTTGTAATCATTAAAAAATTATTTAAATTTTATTTATTTTTACCCCCTCCCCAAATGATCAATAAAATTTATACCATAAATTTTTATGATCCTGTAATGTTCTTACGAAAATCATTACAAAAAACTTTTTTAGATAATCACTTAAATAGTATAAAAGAAATGGAACACCATCATTTTTTTGCACGAATAAAAACACTTTTTAATTACAATATAAAACTTATTTACATTACATTGAGTTTGTAATGTAAATAAGTTTTATATTGTAATTAAAAAGTGTTTTTATTCATGCAAAAAAATGACGGTGTTCAATTTTTTTATACTATATTAGCATGAAGGTCTACAACTTAATTTATTTAATCACTTAAATATTGAAAAATAATATTTTTTCAACTTGGTAAAAAATTTATAACTTCGAAACTATATCGGCGCTAATATCAGTGGCGTAGCCAGGATTTTGGTCTCGGGCGGGACCATAGATATAAGAAACGTATATAAAGGTCTAGATAAAATATTTCAAAGGGAGTGAATACGGAGGTGACAACTAGCAGAAACGCGTTATTTCTGCAGGCTATCCTTATAAGACGCTATCTATCGGTAAGAAAGCTCGTGCTACCGTTGCGAGAGCCATTGTCTCCTGCTTAAAAATTATACTAAAAGTCACCAACAGATGGTGTCTAAAGACTACGGCCTGCGGAAAGGTCAAGCACTTACAAGGAGACTACCCGAGGTGGTTATCACAATTCATCTTTTTGGGTAGGTTTTGAAAATTTAATTTTTTCAAATTTTTTAAGTAAGTAAGTACCCTGTGAAACCGAGAAAATCAAATGCTTTTTTAAATGGAGATTTTTTTGTTTTGAGAGATCAAAAACATTTTCGGTTGCCATGGGAAAACTAAAGCCCATTGCAACTTTTCCTTTTGGAAATTTTCATACTACCATAAGGTCTACTTAACCCCCGAGTTTCAACAAAATAGGTGATAACCACCTCGGGTAGTCTCCTTGTTAGTAGGTGGTTTTTTTTTCGCCTGTCCCAGGACAAAAAGTGTAAACTTTTTACCCTAAAACGTTTTATTCGCCTGTTCTCGGGGTAAGATTTACCCTGTCCCGAATTTTGTTCGCTTGTTCCAGAGCTCAAACGTTACACTTTTTACTCCTCCTCGAAAGGAGGTGTAGAGGGAGTAATCTAGTTTATATAGAAAATTCGTCTGCTTAAATTTCGTTTCACGAAAACATAACGGGTTTTGAACATCTTCACATGTGGCAAGCTTTTAATAACGAATATCCAATTGTTAAATGCTATTTAATGACATAAAAGTTGCTTGATGACTTAGACCTAAGGTGGTGTCTTGGGTATTAGCCTAGCTGATTATTATTATTATAAAATAAATAAGAAAAATTAGTCCTATATTGATGATATCACCACCGGTCACCATCTTAAAAACAAAACAAATATATAACCTTTAACCTCTAAGTTCTAACTACTCCCTTCTTACTCCAACTCGTTTTTTTTTTCGTCAAGATAGAATTGGAGTAAAATGACGTCATAGGGCTACACTTTTGAACCTGCTCAAAAAACCCAGAACAGGCGCAAAAAAAAACACCTATTACTCAAACCACGGCCAACTTCGATCGCGCGTACCGCGCTTTAGCGGCCCCGTCAATCGCCTGAATTAACCATAGCCGTGTATATATTTTCCCACCAGGCTTTCGCTACGACCAAAATTTAACGTTAGTCAGATAGGAAAAATCCACAAAAACAATTATTGTTAAATAAATTTTAAAAAACATTAAATTAAACCGAATGTAGGTTAATATTTAACTAATAGTACAATATTTTTTTCATGATTAAAATTTTTCAACGGTGTTTATAAATTATAAAAGAGTTAAACAGAAACCAAGAACCTCCTCTAGATGCTGCCAGGAACATAGTGTTATTGTTAAACCATGAAGTAGCAGATCTTTTGTTTTTAATAATTATTAATTTAGTCAACCATGGTAGTAAAAGAAAATATTTATAATTATTGATTAATACTTGAAACACATGTAAATAAATAAATAAAACAAAAAGTGAAAAGAAGATTCACTGTAACTTATTAATAATTAAATATATTATTTTAACATTTTTTATTAAATAATATTAAGTTAAAATATATTATAAGCGCAATAAATTATAATTTTAGGTTTCCACAAGTTTTAAGCTTTCGTCTTTTAAAACCTAGAATAATATTGTATATTTAGAAAGGGCCGGTTTGTAAATTTATCTGACTGAAAATTTTTTTCCATAATAAAGTTACAAACCTGAACAGAAATCATCCTCCTTGAAATGCAGGCTGAAGACCATCTATCTTTTACCTATTTAGTTCCAAAGATAACCTAAGCATCTTTTATCTTCAATTATATTAGTTTTAAGATTCTTACTCTTAAAACTAATTAGATTTACAGAAAATACTACCTAAGAACGGTTACAAACTCGTGAATTTGCTATATATATACTATTAAAGGGAATATAACCTCAGGTTTTAGGTGTGGAACACCAAACTTCGACCATTTCCCGCTCCCTCCTATGACTTTAGATATTTTTGGCGCTGTTTAGTGACTTCCCGCCAAAATTGCTTACATAAAATAGCATAAAAACATAAAAAACGACTGGACGTTATATTCCCTTTAATAAAGATTTAGAAATTTTAAGAGATACATTATTTACGCGTCAAAACGCTCTAAGCACCTCTACAGCCTTCAAAACTATGTATTCTAATATGGCGCCTTCGCGTAAAAAACGCGTCTCTTTTTCTTCGTTTAATATTTATAAGGTAATATTTTTTTTAATTATGAATTATACATAAATATATTGCGCAAAGATAGTTTAACTAACTATACCTTGTTTTTTCTAAATAGGAAAGTGGAAAACCGATGAACATAAGGCATCGCTTGGGCCATGATTTAATCGGTTTCAGAATAACTCCGCCCTAAAATCCACGTGCAGCGCGCGCTTGAACTAGAAACGATTTTAACCTTTAGCGCGCGCCACGTGCGGTTTTTTGGGCAGAATTATTCTGTAACCGATTGCATCATGACACCAGGCGCCAATTTGATCGTTCAACGTTCTTATACATATATACGTTCTTGGTAATTGTTATTTAGTTTCCATATTTATCAGAGGTTATTTCAGAAAACTTACGGAAAAAGTGAACTACCGGTTCAACCATTCAATTTGACTTGACTAATACCATATGTAACATAATTACTCATAAGTGTGCCAAAAGGAACGTCTTCTCAATGAGACCTTGTTCACAGGATATGACGTGATTGACGTCACTTTCCAATGACGGCTTTTTCGTCATTAAAACCAGGTCTGACGGGGAGGGAAGGAAGTTAAAACCGGTTTTGCGCGCAGTTCGTTCGTAATTTCTTTGGTGGCTGTGAAACAAGGTCTCATTGAAATTTTTAATACAGAGATGTTATATAGAGGCATACTTATGAGTAATTATGTTACATATGTTAATACTGATGATAGTTTAAAAGACACTGAAACCAAGATTTTGGAATCTCATGTAAGCATATTTTAAACCACACTGAAATAATTAAATTTTAGTTAAACTGTGATGATTTCATTGATTTGTGGTATTTCAGACTTACAATGATTGCTCAAAGTTAACGTGTGACTTTAAGGGTGACACGGTAGATATAGTAGATTTTTGAGATTTTTATGATTTTCCTAAAGCTGTTAAAATAACTTAATATTATGTCAGATAAAAAAAAAGTTTTTAATACGTTGCCTACGATCTGTTTTATGTTATTCCACGTGATCATATTTACTTATTTAGTTTAAATTGTTTCTATGAGATGGCGCGACTATCGCGATTCCACTCTGATGGCAGCCTTCTAGCTGGTACGTCCCCGCCCAATTCAATCGTGCTTCTAGTGTAATTTCTATTTCTATGGCTCCATGGAGGAATAGTAGAGGAGGGGAAAGGAAAGAAGGCGCCAAATCCGACAGCGTAGTGCCTGTTCGAGGCGGGGGGAAAAAAGAGGGGGAAAGTCGAGGTAGACTTTTTAAAGAATTCAAACCCTAACCGGTAGATCGCGCCATGATCGCACTGCCTTTGTTGGAATGTATGAATAGATAAAAGTCTACCTCGACATACCCCCCCGTTTCTACATCCCCCTTTACGCGATATCTGAAGAGGAATGTCAGTGCCTAGCCCAATAAGAACTATCAATACCACTCCAGGGCTATTCCTCTATGATGGCTCAAACTAAGAGAGCTCGCGCTCTTGGTCACGTGCCTTCCTCGGCGTCTGCTAGGTGTCAATATAGACAGTATATATAGGGATATATACTGTCTATGGTGTCAATTCCGTATTTTATGTTAGGCCTAGACCTTTATATACATTTCTTATATCTATGGGCGGGCCACACCAGTCCATTTAAAAATTAAAGAGTTTTGTAGGTGCATCCATACGGTTTCAGGGGGACACGTGCCCCTGGTTACGCCACTGACCAAAATTTAAATCGAGGGGTAAGACACTTATGATTTTTGTGTACACCGGGAGTTCGAACTCTGCAGAGTTCACGGGAGTTCGGGAGAGTTCTCGAGAGTTCGGGAGAGTTCTCGAGAGTTCGAGGGAGTTCGAGGGAGTTCGAGGGAGTTTGAGGAGAGTTCGAGGAGAGTTCGAGGAGAGTTCTTGAGAGTTCGTGAGAGTTCTCTAGAGTTCAGGGGAGTTCATAAGAGTTCCAATAGCAAATGTATACCTGAGTTCTTGAGTGTCTTACCCATAGATATAAGAAATGTATATAAAGGTCTAGATAAATTTCGGGGCGTCTAAGCCTAACATAAAATACGGAATTGACACCTAGCAGACACCGAGGAAGGCACGTGACCAAGAGCGCGAGCTCTCTTAGCATTTTAGTACTAAGTGCTTGACATTTCCGCAGGCCGTAGTCTTTAGACACCATCTGTTGGTGACTTTTAGTATAGTTTTTAAGCCGGAGACAATGGCTCTCGCGACGATAGCACATTGAGTTGGGAATATTAATCTAGAGATCCAATCAAATCTGCTCCCCGCGAAACAAGTTTTTGAAAATTACGAATGTGTCGTCTCCTCTAAAATGATGAGAAAACGTTATCATATGACCCGTGGCGCCATCCATTATTTTTTTTAAACAAAATCTTTTTGCCGGAAAACGCGTCTTATTTGAACGAACCATCGAGAGATAGACGGCGCCACGGGTAGAATGATAACGTTTTCTCGTCATTTGGAAGCAGACGACGGTATTCTTATTTTTAAAAACTTGTTTCGCGAAATACTGAAATCCGACGTTTCGAATTTTTCGATTGGACCTCTAGATTAATATTCCCAACTCAATGCGATTGCACGAGCTTTCTTACCGATAGATAGCGCGTTATAAGGATAGCCTGCAGAAATTACGCGTTTCTGCTAGCTGTCACCTCGGTATTCACTCCCTTTGAAATATTTTATCTAGACCTTTATATACATTTCCTATATCTATGGTCTTACCCCTCGATTTAAATTTAAATTTTTGGAATATTGCTCTTTTGGAAAAAGCCAAAAAAAAAAGCAAATACGCGCAAATCAATATACTTGTTTTTGGAAGTATGGTAACGAACAATCTACACGTTGAAAATTGTCTTTAAAAAAATCTTACCTCCAATCCAACGGAATGCATTATGCTTAGCAACTCTTAACAGTCATGCGCTACCTAAGAGCAAAAGTCAATCAGATTGTCCCTTTTGAAATAAAATTCGAATAATAATTTTTGACTTTTAAAATAAGCAGATTCATTTTAATTTTTTTTGTTCCTGTTGTTTAAGAGCTAGGACTAGGTAGCCTTAACAGCTCTTGAGATTAATTTTTTTCATTTTTAGATTATTAAGCAAGTGTAATAAACACTATTTAGAAAAACGAGTTTTTGATTTTGTATCTGGAATGATCAAAATTATAGTCTAATAATGGAAATATACAAAAAAAAAGGTTTTAACAAGTATTAAAAATTAATAATAAAAAATACTAGTTATTCTTATTTCGAAATTCTTTCAAAAGTGACGTATCTCGCCTTGCTTTACATTTGCTCTGACTTTGCTATTTTTCTCAGGTATCTGCATCATTTTTAGTGAAATTACTGAATACAGCAATTATATTTTGTTGCGTGTATCGCCACAGTACTATTACATAAATCAATTTTATTCTTCAAGAGCTGTACATTCTATATTTTACAGGTTAACTTCCGTCCTTTATTAAATTCTTTTCCATTTTAGGTTAACCTCATCCTTCAAAAGGTGCCGTTTTTAATCTTGTTTTCGAAGTAAAAATTATCCACTTAAAACAGTTTATGCAATTTAAACATAAATTAAAAATTGCATTATTTCATATTTGTATATTAATATTCATCAATATTAATGAATTTATAATTAATTAACGAGTGAATTTAATGTCGCAAGCTAAAACTGTCCGATACATTTGTCTTGTTACTTAATTTTTATGGCGTGATAGTTTTGGAACATAGCATTTACTTCTATTTACATATCAAGATAACGACGGAAAAAAGTTTTTTCTGGCCTATAACTGCTGATTAAAAAATTTCTTCCTTCAAATTTTTTGTGGGAATTTTTTTAAAGAACATTCATAAAGGATATATATATATAGATATATATTCTTTATATGTATATATTGGTATTCTGTCTTTGGCTCATGAATGCTATTTAAAAAAAGCTGGCAGAAAATAAAATCGTTTTCCGCAATTCGCACCTAAGTAAATAAATCTACGTAATAATATATATATAATATGACCGCTACTTAATATTTCTGATTAATTAAAAAAAAGGCAAAGTTTTTCTTTTAAATTCTGCCTTTTACAGAAATGATATTTCTTACCTTGGCAAATATTAGTTCTCTTAATTTAGTTTTTACTTTTTTTGTGAATAAAATACGTTTCATATTGGGAAGACCTAAATCCATTTTTTTCTTAACAAATGGTTCGTCTTTTGTAGTGTAAAAAGATTTAACCACAGGGTTTTATATATATATTTTGAAGCCCTACTATTCTTGTCCGAACCCTTCAGTTTCTTCAATCGCATAGGTTAATTTCTCAACTAACTGTTCATAACTTTTGTAAGGTGGTAGGTCTAGGCGATTAAAACAGGTGTGGCTACGTGGAAGCCAGGTGTCTTTGCCTACTTTCTCGATACAAAAACGTTGAGGGCCATTGCTCCCTAAATTTAGAGGGGAAAAAAGTTAAAATTTACTTATCTTACTTATTTATTTATTATTTTAGCCACAAAAAAATTACCCATCAATTCGGCAAAACCACCAACAGGAACTCTGCAAGTACCAGTCACAAACTGAAGTAGTCTTGATCTCTTTTCGTTGTCTGTTTCACGAACAAACTGCCAGAACCAAATAATCTGTTTACTATTACGAGTATAATGGCGATAAATGGTGTTGCGTTGCCAATCGTCTATATCAACTTCTTGCATCCCACAAAGCATCAACTACAGGAAATTTGTTAATCAACAAAACTAACAATTTTTTAAATGATAAAATTAAAGATAATTACTTCGAGTTCGCGCTCATCAAAATAATGTAACCACTCTAAGGGTAAAACTTCGTTAAACCCATCTAAAAAGGATCTTGTTTGTTCTTCTTGTCCTCGAGAAAAACGCCAATCAGTCATAAGTCTAAGCAATAGAAAAAAAACATTTCATGATGAAAAACCCTGAACTTGGAAGAAATATTAGTTACAGGAACTTTAAACATTGTCTACATAGACATAAAACTATACTTCAACCACCGTTTATATTTCTTTGTTGGCATAATGACAAACCAAAACATTTAAATTTTAATAATTCGTAGCTTGCTCGTGGGTGTGGCGTATAGGTCACAGCCATGACATTAAAATGCCCATGGTGTTCACGTGATCATTTCGCAGGATTGTGTGGTGTTTTGCCTAGTGATCTACGACATGAAATTAATGTCATGGCGGCCGTTTAAAGGTGGGGCTTAGTTATGACGTATCACTACGACCCTACGAGCAAGCACCCAATAAGTAATTGGTCATTACTTTTACTTTTGAAACCAATTTTCAATAAGCCTTGACATACAATGAAAACCAGGTAGCGAAACAGAATTTTCACTGTCATTAGCTGACAGTCACACAAAGTGCCAAGTTTGTTTGTGGTGAATAAGGGTTTGAAATTATTGGGTCCATAATATGTAAATTAAATATATAACCCTTTAAAAGAACAAAACTCTAAACCTCAAGTATTCATCTTTGTTCTCTTCCGAAACACGGATTTCTCCTCCTCCAGCCTTGAGCTCATGAGAATGGATTTGCCCTAAAATTTCAAAATCAACGCTGAAGAATAGCTCTAAGCCACATTCTTCAATATTGTTTTCTCTGTAATGATAAAATAAAACCCAAGACATGAAAGTGATAATTGTGATAAAACCAATTTTTAAACGTCGTACTTAATCCAAACTAAAGAATTGTAAAATTCAGGGTCAATGGATTCTATGTCTTTCATGGTCAGTTTCTTTCCCAGCATTCTCTTGTAAAATGGCAATGTGAAACCACTGTAAATAAACTTGCCATGGAACAAAGCCTATAAATAAAACCGATAGAAGTTTTAAAAATATTTGCAAAAAAAAAACCCTTATAATAATTTACGAGACTGACCATGGCAATGAAGCGACCAATAAATCGGAAGTATAGCAAATGATCGGGATTAACCGACGAAGCGGGGTTGATTTGAAGGCTGTAGTTATTTTTGCCAGCATATTCGAATAAGCAGTACATGGGGTTCAAAACTTCGTGAGAAAGCATGAAGAACCATTCTCGAGCGATTCCGCCATAATCTAAGCCCTCTTCACCCAAAAAGGATATAAACAATCTCCTTCGTAATTCGTGTGGCGGAACTTTCATTATCTGACTAAACGAATCTTCAAAAATATTTTGTCTCGATACTGTTATCTTTATGTGACTTGGTAAGGCATTACACTGAAAAAAAGTAAACATAAAATGAGAACCACAGAAATAATAGAATTAAGGATGTGCAAGTACTAGATTAGCGACTTTGAATCAGAGTACTAAAATTTTCAATTCCTTTGCCAGTATGCACACACCCCTGATTAAAGAAAATACTCACATGGCAAAGATACCTAAACTGCGTTAATTTCCATTTAAAATTTCTTTCGTAGGCCAAAGGCATACTTCTTCCAGGCCTAAAGTAATTTAAAACAACATAAAATAAAAAATTGTGTAAAATTTTTGAAATGCGTCACATTTTTAGCATTATTCACCTTGGATCCAGGAATGTGGTCGATTTGTTGTTGTGATCAACAAAATAACGAACCCCTTGAGCTGTATATTTGATTTCCCAGCCAGGAGGTAAAGGATCTTCACGACTAAACCAAAAAAGGTGGGAAGTTCCGTATCACAAAGTTGCCTTAACTAAAATTTTGACTTAAAACCATACACACCCTTGAGTGCGAGGATCTTCCCACTGGGTTGTTTTGTTTTTGTGGTTAACGTAATAGACTCTGTTATTATGATCAACACGTTTTTCTGACCAAATATATGAAAATAAGTTAACTCTCTGAACCAATTATGGACAAAAAAGTTTACTGACCCCATCCGTCAGGTAAAGGTCCTAGAGGATCATCGTCGTCAACTTTTACTGGCGTCTTTGAAAAATGTTAAATGATTAAACCATCAACTCCCACAATAATTTCTTAAGAAAATCTTACATGGTAAAGAAATCGTTGTTGACACTGTTGCATAACTTGAGCTTGATGAGATTGCCAATGTTGGAAATTTCGAACACTCTCAGCGGTAGGTCTTTGCCACGTAGTCGTTCTCGTATTGTGATCAACGTAATACACTCTTCCTCTGTTATCCTTACGAATTTCCCAACTGAAACACAATAGTTTATTCATATAATATCAGAAGTATATAACATATCTCTTCAACAGGCTGTAGTATTCATCTTCTAATACTATTATTCCCTTTATAAGCTCCTGCAGTGTTTCAATAGGTATTTCGAGGGTATTTTATCTTATACTATCTAAAACTATTTCATTGGAATAATATGGTTTATAATTTTATATATAAACCAAGTCACTGTTTTATTTAGATTTTACATTGGTAGGCAAATTAATTCAGGCAGTAAATTTTGAGCTATGATGAGCTGTATGCTTCATCAGTTTCATATAAAAAACCTGCTCTTTCAAAACTGCCTCAAGATAGCAAAGTTGCATGTTTAATTTTTAGAGCTAAAATGTGCATTATTATTGGAAGAGATGTAATATTTACTTATAAAAATATAACATTGTACATAATAATATCATAAATTTTTGAGAAATGTAAGTATTGCAAATAAAGAGAAAATTACCCAGATGGCAAAGGCTGAGGTCTTTCCCAAGTAGTGCTACGAGTATTATGATCAACATAATACTTTCGATCAAACTGGTCATACCTCACTTCCCAACTGAAATAAACACAAATTACAAGCTAAAAAAATTATGTGCTGCTGCAAAATGTCAGCTAAAATTGAACTGATTGGTGTTGGAGAAAAAGAGTCTGCCCTGACACTGCCTCCGTATGCCATGAAAAATTTCCAACATCTCCGTCATGTTCTTTCCCCCCTTGCTAATGATTACATTTGACGGGCATAGGACTTGGAAAATGTGTTATTCGTTAGTTCGCCCAAATTCCGACTACGGTCTCTAACCTCGTGGGCACTATTTTAAAAAAACGATTCGAATTTGAACAATATGATTGGCCTGCTGTTATAGGGGGTACGAGGGAGGTTGGCTAGGGGAGGGCTCTCGAGGCAGACTCTTGGTTTAACATAAAATTTTTATATTCAGAATTGTTTAAATTACAATATCAGCCCAAATGAATTAAAACTAATTCAAATTTGTCAATTCTTATTAAGTTTATTAACCTATTAATTTGAAAATATATATTATTGTAAAATTTACCCTGGTGGCAAAGGTTCTTCTTCTCCGTTATTAGCGGCAACGTTAGTAGGAGCAGCAGTATTGGGGGGAGGTAACGCATTTGTTGGCACCCCATTGTTGTTGTTGGGTGGTGGAAGGGCTGGAGGCGGAGCCCTGGTTGATGGCCTCGGTAAAACCGTGGTTTTAGGTTGACTAGTTGCGGGGGACATATTAGAGGGCGAAGCTGCGCAGGCCCCATTTTGAGGAGGGCTCATTGAGGTCATTCCAGAAGCAGTGGAACTGACTGCCATTCCTCCAATTCCATTAGCACCAGGAGCAGCTCCATTAGAAATTGAAGCCGATGGACTGTTGGGCGTCATGACCGAATTCGATGGACTGCTAGAATGACCTGCGTTATCTGGCGGCGAATCTAAAGTGTTTTAGTTTGGCATTGAAGTTTTAAATACACAAAAAATGGCAAAGATTTAACTCACCAGATACTGAGATATTACTCAAAGCCGCTGGTAAAGACTGATGTCTAGCATCTCTGGCTTGTCTGGCCAAGGCCCCACTATAAGAACCACCCGTCCCATTCACTTCCACAGCTGGGGCCCTTCGTCTAGCCCCTCCACTAACGTTATTTCTACTCATAGACTCCATTAACGAATTAATGGGGGGTGTGATTGGTCTTGTATATGGAATATTTCCATTTGATTGAGAATGATGTGGTATTGAAGATCCTGCAAAGATACACGCCAAAATCAGAGTGCTAAACAACTGTAGGAAACTAAATTAGTTATGTGAACAAATTGATATGAGATTGTTATCAAATACTGATTTTGCTATTTTATAATAATAAAATTTTTTAAAAATATTTAAAAAACAATTTAGTTAAAAGGACTTTTTATGAAAGAAGATAACCTTGAACTTGGATGTATCTAGCATCAGCCGTATGATAGGCTGCATTCAGTAACTCTCAACGAAGTATCTGAAAAATTATTTTCGTTGAGACCGTTGCTAATGTGATGTAGGATCTTGTTAAACGCTTTTTGTAAAATATCGTCTGTTGTAATGTCTGCAGCTAGCCTTACTCCATGCTGCAGCGTCACGTGACCGTTGAGCAACGGAAAAACCTGCTCTTACAGCCAATAACTTCATTGCTCAACAGATGGTCAACGCGACCGTTTAGCTCAGTTCTGACTATTTTTAGAGCTACTGAACACAGCCTTTGACTGCTATTTCATTTATTTTCGGGGCAAAAATCAGTTTTGATAATTGGTTAAAAATAGGGAAAAAAATCAATATCGGAATTGCTTTAACAATCTGTAAAATTTGGTTCAAACTCAAAATCAGCATTGTTACTATTTCAACCTCAAAATTGGCATTATATTGCTTTAAGTACAATATCTACCAACACTAACTAATAAGGGCAAAAACTATAAAGAAGCTTTACCATCAATGACCGAGGCGTTATCTTGAGGTCCTCTCGGAGGATAATGAGACAAGTCAACCCTCAAGCCATCTAACACTGTTAACAAATAACTAGAATTGCGTACAGCTTTGGTACCAGTCAAACCAATAGGCAAAGGCAGCTTATCCACTGTAAACACACAGAAAAATTAGACCAAACTTGGCAATTCCAACGTTTTAAAATCCATTACATTGTCCATTGTTTTTAGCAAGGATGCTATATAAATCCAGCGTGCATTCTCCCAAAAGGCCATCTTTCATCAATGAGCTGTGATTGTACACTTTGAACTGAAGCTTGGAATACGGAGACACGAGACTGAAACATACACATTTATCATATTAAAGACAATTTAGAAAAAAAAAAGCTTTAGAACATACACTGGGAAATGTTCTCCCCATTTTGGATTACAAGTGTTCTTGTTATACTCAGTCTTTATAGGAATACCACCATCCAAGCTAAGTTCAACATATGGATCGGGTTTAAAAAGGCCTACTGAATTTAATTTAGCCGAAACAACTGAAAGAAATAAACCATTACTATGAGAGTTTGAGTTGTCTAGTTCATACTACCAATAAAAACATAGCTTACTGGTTACATTCAGCTCAAATAAACTGGATTGAATATCACTCATGTTTTTGGTTTTTCACCAATAAATAGATTACTAGAAACAGGAAAGCACAATATTTACTTTAAGAACAACTTTCCAATGTCCACATACTAATTACCAATTATAATAACTTGCGGTGTTCTTCATCAGCTAATATACATCAGTGTGCAACAGATTTTCTTTGAAATTGAGATGAAATGTAGGAACATAACTCAAAACTTAAAAACAACAACAAAGATTTCATAGAAGCACCAACATTGTAGCTTGGAATAACAATTGCCTTCAATTGGGAACCTTCCAACAACAAAAAAAGTGAGGTTTAACACAAAAGAATTATGGGTTGACGCAAAAGGTAACAATGGATGCTATGGTTATTTCTGTCTACTCATATCAAAGTTGACAATCATGTGATAAAATGATAAGAAATATCATTACAAAAGTAATAAGTAACAAAAACCCAATCCAACTATTTCGCTCTACTTAAAGAGTTAACTCTCAAAACTTTACTCTTGACAAATAAACTAACATATAATTAAAATGCTTTTTACATAGTTAGGTTTTTGGAAAAGCTTTTGAACAAAATTTTTCTAGATTTCGGAAGATAATTATTAAAATAAAACAATGCAAACTAATGATAGATAAAAGTAAAGGTAGAGGCAGAATCAGAATCCAGTTATGCTTTCTGATTAAAAACGTAGGTGAAAATAGCCTAAAGAGCTTCAACCAAGGCTTATTCACTATCTTATGCAATAATGTTTAAATTCTTAAATCTTACATTTAAGGTTAAAAATTGTGGCATTTTACGCGTTAACTGTGAAACTAACTTTACATTATTCACTTTATGCATTTAAATTATTTAAAACATAGAAAAACATTTCCTCCTTAAAATCTCGCTAGTAGGGAAACTCAGCAGCAGGAGCAGGAAATTCATACTCCCTAAAATGCATAGGTGGCATAGTTGGCATAGTTCCGGCATAGCTCCATTCCCTACCGTAAAAGTTCCTACTGCGGAAAATAAACTAAGGAATGGAAAGACAAGAAAGAATTAAGACAATACAAAGCATTATGTAATTCCAAACATTACAAAGAAGTGGAAACACAATTAATCTGGCATAGGCATTTCTAATCTGGCATAGTTGGATGATTTGACGTTATCACGCGGTTTAATTAATCTGGCATAGGCATTTCTAATCTGGCATAGTTGGATGATTTGACGTTATCACGCGGTTTAATTAATCTGGCATAGGCATTTCTAATCTGGCATAGTTGGATGATTTGACGTTATCACGCGGTTTAATTAATCTGGCATAGGTATTTCTAATCCGGCATAGGCATTTCTAATCTGGCAAAGTTGGATGATTTGACGTTATCACGCGGTTTAATTAATCTGGCATAGGCCTTTCTAATCTGGCATAGGCATTTGTAATCTGGCATAGGCATTTCTAATCCGGCATAGTTGGATGATTTGACGTTATCACGCGGTTTAATTAATCTGGCATAGGCATTTGTAATCTGGCATAGGCATTTCTAATCCGGCATAGTTGGATGATTTGACGTTATCACGCGGTTTAATTAATCTGGCATAGGCCTTTCTAATCTGGCATAGTTGGATGATTTGACGTTATCACGCGGTTTAATTAATCTGGCATAGGTATTTCTAATCAGGCATAGCTGGATGATTTGACGTTATCACGCGATTTAATTAATCTGGCATAGGCATTTCTAATCAGGCATAGTTGGATTATTTGACGTTATCACGCGGTTTAATTAATCTGGCATAGGCCTTTCTAATCTGGCATAGTTGGATGATTTGACGTTATCACGCGGTTTAATTAATCTGGCATAGGTATTTCTAATCAGGCATAGGTATTTCTAATCCGGCATAGCTGGATGATTTGACGTTATCACGCGGTTTAATTAATCTGGCATAGGCCTTTCTAATCTGGCATAGGCATTTGTAATCTGGCAGAGGCATTTCTAATCCGGCATAGTTGGATGATTTGACGTTATCACGCGGTTTAATTAATCTGGCATAGGCATTTGTAATCTGGCATAGGCATTTCTAATCCGGCATAGTTGGATGATTTGACGTTATCACGCGGTTTAATTAATCTGGCATAGGCCTTTCTAATCTGGCATAGTTGGATGATTTGACGTTATCACGCGGTTTAATTAATCTGGCATAGGCATTTCTAATCAGGCATAGCTGGATGATTTGACGTTATCACGCGGTTTAATTAATCTGGCATAGGCATTTGTAATCTGGCATAGGCATTTCTAATCCGGCATAGTTGGATGATTTGACGTTATCACGCGGTTTAATTAATCTGGCATAGGCATTTGTAATCTGGCATAGGCATTTCTAATCCGGCATAGTTGGATGATTTGACGTTATCACGCGGTTTAATTAATCTGGCATAGGCCTTTCTAATCTGGCATAGTTGGATGATTTGACGTTATCACGCGGTTTAATTAATCTGGCATAGGTATTTCTAATCAGGCATAGCTGGATGATTTGACGTTATCACGCGATTTAATTAATCTGGCATAGGCATTTCTAATCAGGCATAGTTGGATGATTTGACTTTATCACGCGGTTTAATTAATCTGGCATAGGCCTTTCTAATCTGGCATAGTTGGATGATTTGACGTTATCACGCGGTTTAATTAATCTGGCATAGGTATTTCTAATCCGGCATAGCTGGATGATTTGACGTTATCACGCGGTTTAATTAATCTGGCATAGGCCTTTCTAATCTGGCATAGGCATTTGTAATCTGGCAGAGGCATTTCTAATCCGGCATAGTTGGATGATTTGACGTTATCACGCGGTTTAATTAATCTGGCATAGGCATTTGTAATCTGGCATAGGCATTTCTAATCCGGCATAGTTGGATGATTTGACGTTATCACGCGGTTTAATTAATCTGGCATAGGCCTTTCTAATCTGGCATAGTTGGATGATTTGACGTTATCACGCGGTTTAATTAATCTGGCATAGGCATTTCTAATCAGGCATAGCTGGATGATTTGACGTTATCACGCGGTTTAATTAATCTGGCATAGGCCTTTCTAATCTGGCATAGGCATTTGTAATCTGGCATAGGCATTTCTAATCCGGCATAGTTGGATGATTTGACGTTATCACGCGGTTTAATTAATCTGGCATAGGCATTTGTAATCTGGCATAGGCATTTCTAATCCGGCATAGTTGGATGATTTGACGTTATCACGCGGTTTAATTAATCTGGCATAGGCCCTTCTAATCTGGCATAGTTGGATGATTTGACGTTATCACGCGGTTTAATTAATCTGGCATAGGCATTTCTAATCAGGCATAGCTGGATGATTTGACGTTATCACGCGGTTTAATTAATCTGGCATAGGCCTTTCTAATCTGGCATAGGCATTTGTAATCTGGCATAGGCATTTCTAATCAGGCATAGTTGGATGATTTGACTTTATCACGCGGTTTAATTAATCTGGCATAGGCCTTTCTAATCTGGCATAGTTGGATGATTTGACGTTATCACGCGGTTTAATTAATCTGGCATAGGTATTTCTAATCCGGCATAGCTGGATGATTTGACGTTATCACGCGGTTTAATTAATCTGGCATAGGCCTTTCTAATCTGGCATAGGCATTTGTAATCTGGCAGAGGCATTTCTAATCCGGCATAGTTGGATGATTTGACGTTATCACGCGGTTTAATTAATCTGGCATAGGCATTTGTAATCTGGCATAGGCATTTCTAATCCGGCATAGTTGGATGATTTGACGTTATCACGCGGTTTAATTAATCTGGCATAGGCCTTTCTAATCTGGCATAGTTGGATGATTTGACGTTATCACGCGGTTTAATTAATCTGGCATAGGCATTTCTAATCAGGCATAGCTGGATGATTTGACGTTATCACGCGGTTTAATTAATCTGGCATAGGCCTTTCTAATCTGGCATAGGCATTTGTAATCTGGCATAGGCATTTCTAATCCGGCATAGTTGGATGATTTGACGTTATCACGCGGTTTAATTAATCTGGCATAGGCCTTTCTAATCTGGCATAGGCATTTGTAATCTGGCATAGGCATTTCTAATCCGGCATAGTTGGATGATTTGACGTTATCACGCGGTTTAATTAATCTGGCATAGGCATTTGTAATCTGGCATAGTTATTTCTAATCCGGCATAGTTGGATGATTTGACGTTATCACGCGGTTTAATTAATCTGGCATAGGCCTTTCTAATCTGGCATAGTTGGATGATTTGACGTTATCACGCGGTTTAATTAATCTGGCATAGGTATTTCTAATCCGGCATAGCTGGATGATTTGACGTTATCACGCGGTTTAATTAATCTGGCATAGGCATTTCTAATCCGGCATAGTTGGATGATTTGACGTTATCACGCGGTTTAATTAATCTGGCATAGGCCTTTCTAATCTGGCATAGTTGGATGATTTGACGTTATCACGCGGTTTAATTAATCTGGCATAGGTATTTCTAATCAGGCATAGCTGGATGATTTGACGTTATCACGCGGTTTAATTAATCTGGCATAGGCCTTTCTAATCTGGCATAGGCATTTGTAATCTGGCATAGGCATTTCTAATCCGGCATAGTTGGATGATTTGACGTTATCACGCGGTTTAATTAATCTGGCATAGGCATTTGTAATCTGGCATAGTTATTTCTAATCCGGCATAGTTGGATGATTTGACGTTATCACGCGGTTTAATTAATCTGGCATAGGCCTTTCTAATCTGGCATAGTTGGATGATTTGACGTTATCACGCGGTTTAATTAATCTGGCATAGGTATTTCTAATCCGGCATAGCTGGATGATTTGACGTTATCACGCGGTTTAATTAATCTGGCATAGGCATTTCTAATCTGGCATAGTTGGATGATTTGACGTTATCACGCGGTTTAATTAATCTGGCATAGGCATTTCTAATCTGGCATAGTTGGATGATTTGACGTTATCACGCGGTTTAAATAATCTGGCATAGGCATTTCTAATCCGGCATAGCTGGATGATTTGACGTTATCACGCGGTTTAATTAATCTGGCATAGGTATTTCTAATCAGGCATAGCTGGATGATTTGACGTTATCACGCGGTTTAATTAATCTGGCATAGGTATTTCTAATCAGGCATAGCTGGATGATTTGACGTTATCACGCGGTTTAATTAATCTGGCATAGGCATTTCTAATCTGGCATAGGCATTTATAATCCGGCATAGTTGGATGATTTGACGTTATCACGCGGTTTAATTAACTTAATTTTGTGTTAATTTTTGATCGTCGTCGCGTATTCAGTTGTACCCAATTACTAACGGCGGGCAAATGGTTTTTGGATGGATTCACTTTTTTTCCTCCATGTAATTTTCTGTTTACATAGGCTCGTATTATAACTTACACCAATATTTTAAATGTATAATCAAATTGAATAAAAACTAAGAAGTCACATAACTCAATATATACTGCTTTTCAATTTTCCTATTAAATAAATTTAATTTACATAAACACTGTCGAAGGACGGAATTATCGTTGTGAATTTAATCAGTATATAATATAAAATTATCGGTAGGTCAGAGCTAACGACGTACCAAGTAAGGAAGAAAAGCCGCTTGATTGTTGCAAAATTAGTCATAATTGTAAATGAAGTGTTGTTTAACGAATTGTAGCAGAAGTAGTCTTTTACTTTTATGTTCGTAACAATTAAAGCAAACCCCAAATTGGAGCAATCGATTGAAAAGTAAGTTTATATTTGTGATTTTGTTACATTATTAACGTTTATAATACAAGCGGTGATAGCAGAACTATTCAATGTACCAAACTTATTAGTAATTATTAATCAAATAAAAACTTAACTTTTCACGTTAGTTCTGCTGAACTATAACAAACGGTAAAAGTTAGTAACAGTATCAGTAATGCTCCTGTTTTCAAAGTAAATTAAAATATTTATAAACAGGACTATTTTCTGACACTGTTCCTAACTTTTACTAAAAGTCTTTTAGTAGAAAATGTCTTAACGTAAAGCTAGAGGCGATTGTTATCGAAAAAGAATAAGAGAAGAGATGTAGAGGCTTCTAAGTCTCCTAAATTCATCATGTTTAAATCATTTCTATTTCAATATAATTAAATTACTGTAGTGAATATTGGTTTCAAATTTACTTAAGTTATGACATACATTGGGGGCGCCATATAAACATTTTGAACCAGGCGCCACCAACCCTCGGTGCGCCACTGAGCGTGCCCCTTAGGAAAATGGCGGTCCCCCTCTACTGAATAATCCTGGCTACGGGCCTGATATCTAGTTATTTTTGTCTTATAACCACAATGTAGAGCTGGATATTATGTTTAAAACGATGTATTGGTTCCTTCTACTTATTTACGTTTATTACGCTTAAACACTTTTGTGTGGGATAACTGATATAGATTCCTCTCTGGTAAATCTCATTTACTACACTATACAACTTATTGAATTTTTCCCGGGTGAAGACTTAGCGTCGTTAAAGTGGTGTGAGACGAGGCGTGGGGAATTAACTAAATCCCCTCCGAGGAGAGGTAATATTACGATCTTGGCCGGCTTGTTTTATTATTATTTGAAAAGATTGAATGTTTTTCAATTTTGATTTTTAGCTTTAATTATTTCTGTTGTGGTTGGAGATACGGGTTTGTGGCGCAATAGTCAAATGTCGACTATGTTATTTTCTAAAATTTCTATTGAATGAGGCCTTACGCAATATTTTAGGTTAATTAGATTAGGTGGTGCCTTGGGTATTAGCCTAGCTGATTATTATTATTATTATTATTATTATTATTAAAAGCTTAAAAGGTCAGATTTGATCTAAATGGGGGCGGAGCCGGAGGACGCAACATTCGGATTCATGGGGACTTGTGGGATTTTCATAAGGGCATCATATACTAACTTAATGCAAAAATTTAGCGACTCCTACTTTATTCCAGATTCGACCTTTTTTTGCTTACATTTTGTGGACTACAGCGTAGTTTTGAAACTGTAGGTGAGTAGGTCGCGAATTCAATAGTTTTTTCTATAAAATGAGGTCGTTACGTAATTTTAACAGTGTTATGGAACGCTTTTTTCAATAATTTTGGAAGCCCGTACAATATTTAAATTAATTTTATTCATAATTGCCATAATTTACAAATATGTGCTATATTAATCACCCTTTTTAGTGTTTGGCATCTGAATTATCTGTCGTTTTCGAACGTTATTTGTTTAACTTCGTATTTATAAAGGCATTCTCTTAAATTAGACCAAAATAACTAAATTATTCGTACTTGTTATTTACCGATTTCATTATCCCTTTAATATATAATTATAAATTAATTAATAATTAATTAAACGTTTTGAAAATGGTTTAGGATTATGGATGGTAAAAATGACAAAAGGGTTTCTTTTACCCGTGCGACCACTTTGGAATTGAGAGAGGTGGAAAACATTTTAAAGGAGACTACTGAAGGACGATTCTACGGTCCTGTTTTTCAATACCCACAAAAGGACATAAAAGGAGGTGATTGTTATGTTTTTTTAGTACCTAAAGAAAGAGAATGCGATGTTACCGCCGATCAAATACGTTGGCGCTCGTTATTAAATGATGCAAACACCACTAAAAATGATGTAGTTAAGTGTTACTACAGTATGGATAAGGGTGTCGTAAATGGAAAACGTGCGTACGACAATGGATTTAGAAGACGAGTGTTTAAATTGAGAAATAGGGAACGCTATGCTCAAGTTGCGATAGTAGTTCAGTATTTAGGTGACGAGACTCTGTGGGTAGGAAGGGCTCATGGGAATGCCAAACATGCCAGTCGTCTTTACGTACAAACACGTAAATCAGTCAAGGACATTATCAAAAGAAAAGTAACTACCCGAGCCGTTCCGCCATTGCAAGTCTATAAAGAAACCTTGGTTGAAACTGAGAACGGTATTGTTGACGCGCGTAAAAATGACCTTAGCGGCTTAGTACCTACGGTTGAAGAATTAGAAGCCGCAGGAGTACGAAATACAAAACAAGCTGAAAACTTTAAATCGGCTGAAACTCGCCACAGCCTGATCAGCAGAGACAGTGTAGTAAACATAGCCAGCTTGGGTCACACTTCTTTAAAAGGTGTCATTTGTAAAGCAGATTATTGCCCAGAACTTAACGTAGTTTGGGCTCACTCGGAAGCATTCAATTTGGCCAATCGCCTACTACAAGCATCGTTTGCAGATAAAAATCTTAAGCAATGTATAACGTACGACACGACTTACAATTTAGGCGATTGCTACATATCTGTTTTCATGATGAAAAATACCGAAGTAATTGGGGACCCGTCATTTCCTTTAATTTTTTTAATGCACACTAGCCGAAAAGAGGACGTACATACTCAGTTATGGAGAGACCACGTTATTAAACGCTTACAACTAGACCAGTGGGGTAAGAACGCTCCAATTGTAACAGACAGGGAGAAGGGTTTGTATAATGCAGTTATCAAGTCGTCTGTGGTCGGGGAGAAAAATTTACGCTTTTGCCGAAATCACGTGAGATCCGATCTCAAAGCATGGTTGTACAAGAAACACGCGCAGTCGTTCCAGATTCAAGCTTACAACGCGTTCCTAGATAAGTTGTTTGGTTGCCAGAATTCGAAGAAAAATATGATCAATATTCGGATGATTGGGATTTGGGTGTCGCGGAATATTTTGATAAATACCTAAAGAACGATCTGAAGACGCGAACTATTGCTTCAACAACGAATGAGTTTGCCGCATTCGTAGATATCGTACCAACTAATAACCTAAGCGAACGTTTTAACAGAACGCTGAAAGATGAATCCGCGAAGAAACCTCTTAATCCTGATGAAATCGTCATGACTTTTACGCTAGTACAAATTTATATCTTGAATGAATTCAACAGAGCGTATAGAGATTCGGCCGGAAATTTTGTGGTTAAGCCGCAATTTAAAAACATCGCAAAGGAATTGCAGTTGCCGGGAATCAATTTTGGCAAATTGGAAGACATTGTAAGAGGTGTTCGCCAGGGAGAAGTTTTTTTCGATCCTCATTCAGAAGAAATTAAAGGTAAGGTGACTGTTCGATCCAACAGAGCGGTAGCGGATATTTGCCTGAAAAATAAATTGGGGTACTTCCAACATGAAGCGCAAGTTTATGTGGTGGCTAATCCGTTCATAAGAGAAGAATTCCATGTAGTGAACCTAAGAAATGAGAAACACCCATGCTCTTGCAATACTGGTAAATGCTATCATTTGTTAGCTGTACAAATGTTGGTTAAAAACGTAGAACCATCAATTCAACATTTTAATCTTACGGACATAATGAAGTCCAGTAGGGGAAAGAGAACTAGCGGGAAAAAAGGTAAAACGCTACCAACCAAGCGGCCGAAAATTCCACAGAAATTTATAGGTAAAAAATCCGAAAGATTATTTACTTGGGATCCCGCCTCATCCTCGAGAAAAACCCAAGGTTTGAAGAGAAAAATCGTTAATCAAAAAGAAAGTACACCAAAAAAATTCAAGAAACACGCGAATCCGTTATCGGAATGTGCCATGGAGAGCATACCGGAAGAAATCATTGATGATCCAGTAAATGAATCTGGCGAAATTGACGAAATAATTTATGATACAGTTGTAGCACTGCGAAAAGAAACACAGAAATTAACCGGAAAACAAAGTGACTTAGAAACGCAAAGTAATTTGGAAGAGATTGCTATAGTGGCTACTGTAAAAGGCACTAAAGAAACATCTTATACTTGGAAGCCGTGGCGCACAATGCCTAAAAACACAAAGGCTTCGACTTATTTTTCGTTTGAAAATGATGCAGTTGAAAAGATTGATCACGAAGAGTTCGACACCTTGATGGTCACCGATACTTTAAAACCTGGCCATTGGCTCGGTCAGAGCGTTATAGACGGCTGTTTAGCCTCCCTCGGCCATTTTCTAAGACCAGAGCACGTTCTGCATGTTGATTTAATACATTTCGATAACTTGTTCCGGGCTGTAGAAAACGTCATTGTTCCGGATGGAAAAAGTCGTGTAGAACTGATTAGCGACATTGCAAAATTTCTCCAATCGAAGAATGCCTTAAACAAAGATATAATTTCGGTTATACTACCTTTGGTTCCATTCGAAGGATATCGTTGGCTTTTGTGCTTAATTCACTTTTCTTCCCGAAATATTTTAATATTAGATGGATTACACGTGGAATCGCATCGGATTATTCATCTTTTAAAATCCGTTATAGCAATAGTAAAACTGGCGTTCGATGTTGCAAAAAAACCCTTCTGTTTAGAAGGCTGGCAATTTTTAATAAGTACGGACTGTCCTAAACAGCCTAATGGTTTCGATTGCGGAGCCTACGCAATATATTACTTTTTGGGCGTTTTAAACGGCACACCAACAAATATACCACCAGAAGACATAGGAAGAAAATGGTGCCTATTTGTTTTATCTCACAAGCCTGAAGAGAAAACGACAATTAAAGGTAATTTCCCGGCGCCATGTGATATCCCCGAATTCCTCAAGTTTATTGACCAATTTGAATATAACCGCTACCTCAAAATCCAAAATACTAATACCGAACACATAACCGCCACGTGGCTCGAAAATTATGACGAACTAAATGTCACGGTGTGCTCGTATGGCGCAAAATGTGTTGGTGGAAAAACTCAAATTAAATGTGTTTGGTGCTACCAATGGGTACACACTAGCTGTGAAAAAAGTCACAAAAACTAAGAAATTATTACAAGTGTAAAAAAATGTGAAATTACGCAAACTAGTAAAGCCCTACATTCGGGAAAATGTTCCAACAAAAAGCGTAAATCAGATTCTACAGTAAGAAACAAACAAATAGGTCTGAAAAAAAACTACAATATCATCTATGACGGAATTTCGTTTAATAGATCATAACTACGCGTCACCTTGTCACATTAATTCAAATTTAACAAACGAAGATTCTGTACAAGCACGCCTGTATGTTAGAACTAACGAAAGGGCCCTAATTGTTAGAAAAATGATAAGCGCTGTTGGGTTAAATTTAAATGAAATGTTAAAGATCAAATCAAACAATGAGGGATTCCTAAACCCGGTGCTTGTGGAATCGGATATCAGGGATGTCTTTAACTCTCAAGGAAAAAGTTATCTACCTCAGGATTTGTTGGATATCTTAGAAAATTATAATCATAAAGATTTGTTGTGGGCCCAGAAACAATATGATCATTGGAAAACAGAGATTCGGGGAGAAAATCCAAGTTGGGCCAGATGGCCAGATGTGTCCAACCCAACACTTAATGAACTAATGCTAAGAGATCCAATTCAAACTGATGACGAGAGAAGTATCAACAATATTAAACATGATTTAGCAGGTGATTTAGCATTTGGAAAACATAAACTATATTTGACCAGATTAATTAACAACTGGATAGAGCAAGAGCAAAGAAAAGACGGTAAACTATCTCGTGCAGAAGCTTTTGCTTTATTGGATTTAGACCAAAATTATATGGATGACCTTAGGTGTCACGAGGTTTATATCAAAGATGACCAATAAGGACGATGGAATAAAGTTTAGCCGTTAAAGGCGAAGAAGCCATTGTCATATACCTGTTCCTGTTTCTAATTAAGTACTTGTAACTGTTTCTCAATCTACATATAATTAATAATCTAGTGTTTTCTTTTAAAGTCTTTATTAAGTGTTGTTTACATAAACTCGGTCGCTCTACGTTCCAAGATCGTCTGAATGCTTGCTTTATCCCGCTTGCCGGCCTCCGCTTGAGGGGGGGGGCTAACTATTGCGGCGAAATCTGGGACCGTAGGCTGTTAATAGTAATATTATATACATTAAATGTCTCTTTTTACACGCACATACATCAACAAAATTAAAAATAATAAAGAATATTTGGGGTTACTCTCCTTAGTCTAAGAGTTTTTAGGACGTGTAATTGGTCAGCCCGATCTGGATCTGGAAAGATCTTGGAGAGTTCCCGGTTTAATAGAACATTCTACTTTGTCGGGGAGAGTCAGTGAACAGAGTGGCGTCGAATGGGCTACACGATGTTCTTTTGAGCACGTTTAATTACGCATAATGCGTCTAAATGGTGTGGTGTTTACAGGAATAACAAGTGCTCTGGCCTTAGTGAGCTGCTGCGGAGTGTTCTGTTGAAGATCATCCTCATATAATTTTTTGGAGCGTGATATTCGAGAGCGACCAGGGAATTGCAGGAAAGCAGGAGTGTGGATCGTCGTGAGTGTGATATTAGTTAACGTACAGGAGGGCCCAACTGTCGAAGAACCAGTTCACATGAAAGTCTATGACTGTAAGCGGAATCTGTTGAATGATTGGACATCGGGTTCGGAGCACCAATATTTTCTTCCATTCGGTGGCGTTTGGGTAGGCAGCGGTATTTTCAACACTAGCGAAGAGCTGTTGCTTAGTAGAAACCGATATAGCCTGTGGTAGGATCTTATGAAAAGTGAGAACCACTCTAGGTCTTAAATGCCAACGATTTCGCCTATATCGAACACCTTCAAGTGGTATTATTTCGTAGGATCTTGGTTCAGGTAGTCGGGCTTATTACATAAAACTAGTGGTCGGGCCTTGGAGTTTCTATTTTATTTACAACAGCAAATCTCTGTATATAGAAAGCGATTCATTATCACGTGTTAATCATACTCTTGGCACGTTGAATATTTTTTACTTTTCTCACAGAGCTTCAAGCGCCATCTACTGATATCAGCTATAAACAATACTGTACTATTATTAAGCTTTGTATTGTAGGTAACTTTGACTCACAAACGTTAGCGTGGGAAACTGGGAAGATCACATGGCATTTGAAATTTAATCTTCAAGTTTTAGTTTAGTTCTAGTCGTTACGACATTAACTTCCCCTTACGAGCTAATGTATTGATTGTTCGTTATCAACGTATATTGAAGCAACACAAACTTATATAACGAAAAATGGGTGATACAACAAAGTTTTGGGCGAGCTAAAGGCTATAAAAATAGCCGGCGAGGTGAGATTCAGGTCCACCACATTGAAAACATTGCGCAACTTGTGGAGTTGGCGGACAATACTGTGTAGAATCATGGCGAAATTGTTTAGAAGCAGCTGGGTGTGGAGCAAGATACACTTTGTAGGGAGGCGGTGGAAGCTGATATCGCAGGGTGATAGAAGGGTTGGCGCTGATCAAAATGGGGTATCAAAGGATCGTGCGAGTAGCGTGGAGGAGACAAATAACCAATCGGAAGAGTTTGATGGCACAGTGTACAGACTGATGGGGGAAGCTGCCGAGACGGTGAAACCGCTGATTCCCCTGGGCCAAACAAAACTGATAACTGCGACATATGCTCCTTCGAATTTTCAACCGCTTTACAAATTTCAATAGCCTTGGCTATTGATTTAATTAAATCAATAGTTAATTTATTCTTGATGCTAAGCTCTTTAGTTGTCGAGCTAGCGATTCTCTTAAATTGATCCTTGACAAAAGAGTTTTTAAGTTCATCCAGTTCACACCTAGAAGCCCGGTTACGAATTCGAAGTAAAAACGGCTCCAAAAGCTCATCAGGCTCTTGCCGGGTTGAAAGAAATTGTGTACGCGCCTTACGTCAGGTCATCATCACGAAAATAGGTGGTACACTCGGGCGTGACTTCATCAAACGAAGGGGACTCGTCAGATTCGTCGAAATTGAAAGAGTTAAAAATATCAATAGACAGAGAGCCTCTAGATAAAAGCAGATCAGCTCGTTGCTGGGGAAGTGTCTTGGAGGAACGCCCAGTTGCATTATTATAAATCGTGTATTGTTTCAGACAAGCAGACTAACTTACACCAGCACCCAGAACAAATGGTTTTGGGGTTGGGAACGAAATCGAGATCAGGCCCGTTAGCCAGGATTTTTTAGTTGAAGGGGCCCGCCAATTTCCTAAGGGGCACCCTCAGTAGCGCACCGAGGGTTGGTGGCGCCCGGTTCAAAATGATTATATGGCGCCCCCAATGAATGCCATAACTTTCCGTGGCAGAAAATAGTCCTGTTTATAAATTTTTTAATTTACTTTGAAAACAGGAGCATTACTGATACTGTTACTAACTTTTACCGTTTGTTATAGTTCAGCAGAACTAACGTGAAAAGTTAAGGTTTTATTTCATTAATAATTACTAATACCATATGTAACATAATTACTCATAAGTATGCCTCTGTATAATATTTCCATTGAAAAAAATTCAATGAGACCTTGTTTCACGCGGAACATACATTGAGCGGACCCAAAAATGCAAAAATGCTTATAATCCTTGCGCTATTGAAAAGGTTACCATGGAAATTAAATCATGTGATCGCTAGGCATGAGCTAAACTTGACATGGGCAAAGCCAGAAACGCGCGAGGAATTCTCACTAACTTCCGTTTCCCATCAGTAAAGTTGATGACGCGTATTTCGTCACGGAATTGTAAGTGACGTAATTGACGTCATATCCCGTGAACTAGGTTTCATTAACGAAATTGCTTTTATGGCATACTTATGAGTAATTATGTTACATATGCTAATACGTTTGGTACATTGAATAGTTCTGCTATCACCACTTGTATTATAAACGTTAATAATGTAACAAAATCACAAATATAAACTTACTTTTCAATCGATTGCTCCAATTTGGGGTTTGTTTTAATTGTTACGAACATAAAAGTAAAAGACTACTTCTGCTACAATTCGTTAAAGGGGAACGGTCAAGCTTTAACCAGTTAGATTGCCCTATGGCCCATTAAAAACTAAAATTTATGGCAAAAACCGCATCAAAAAATATTGAGTGGTTAATTTTTAATAAAATAAAGAAATTTCGGGAAATCGAAAAGCGCGCGTCCGCCGCGACACCTGGTGAGAAGTTGGCGAGACAGAAAAACAACGTAAAAGCGCGCGCTGCTGAAGACGCAAAAAAATTGTTTTGCACGCGTGGCGCGTTCCAGTTATAAGAGACTTAAGCCTAAATTGCGCGATTTTAAAAGTTAGGATAGTTCGCAAATCCCTTATACGGGGTTAGGGGCGCTGGCGGCAGCCCCTAAGATGGCGGCGAAAATTGAAACCCAAACACCTGGCGTTATTTTTCGTTTGAACTTTTTGGGCCAAAAGCTATTTTTTCAAGACAAAGAAAGGTACGTGTTAGTATATTGAACGTCTTGTTAATCTTTTGATACGGAAATAAGGCCATATTTGGAAAAGCTTGGCCGTTCCCCTTTAAACAACTAAAAATCTTCATAATGGCCATTCTAGCGGAGTGGTTAGCCATTTCGCCTCGCAGTAAGAGGAGCCGGGTTCGATCCCAATTAGTGGCACTGGGTGAAAATCCGGAACCACTCCTTCTGCGTTGAGTTTGCAAGTTATCTCCCCACTGGTTAAGGGTTTTCCCCCGAGATCTTCGGTTTCCCCTTCCCATAAAAACCTGCTGAAGTTAACGGTAATAGTAAGTGTAGGGAGCTGACGGTTAGCTCGCGTGGCATGACGGGCTTGCCACTACCCTCCTACGTCATATAACCCGGCCACTGGTTATAAGGCCTTATAGGTCGCTAGTTGACTCAGGCCTGTAGTGGTGCCTAGGGTAATAGCCTAGCTGATTATTAAATTTACAATTTTGACTAATTTTGCAACAATCAAGCGGCTTTTCTTCCATATTTGGTACGTCGTTGTTTCCGTTCTACCGATAATTTAATATTATATACTGATAAAATTCACAACAATAATTCCGTCCTTCGACAGTGTTTATGTAAATTAAATTTATATAATAGGAAATTTGAAAAGCTGTCTATATTGAGTTATGTGACTTCTTAGTTTTTATTCAATTTGAATACGCGATGACGTCGAAGCAGTTAGACTACAGTGTTGACTTGAATACGTATCATATTGTTGTTTCTGCTAAAACTTTTAACTTCGTGCACGTGGAAGGGAAATAATATAGTAAAGCAAGTTACACGCAAGGAAATAATATATTTTGTACAGTTGAACTTGAATTAAATATAATATGTTATAAAGATTTATTTTATTGATTTTGTTTACTTACTTTAATTTTTTAAGGGGCACAGAGACTTTTTCAGGGGTCACGATGATGCACTCTCAGATTTTTTGAGGGCACATTATTTTTTTGCTGGCTACGGGCCTCATTTCATTTCGTTCCACAGTGACGTCAGAAGTATTTCGCTGCTGAGTTGGTACATTTACTTAACTTACAAGGTGACTACCCGAGGTGTAACTCATCGATTTTGTTTAAATTCAGGGATTAAAAAGACCTTCATGTAACTTAAAAAACCCCAAAGGGATAAAATGCGATGGGCTTTCGTTTTACCATGGCAACCGAAATCGTTTTTGACAACTAAAATATTATATTTTTCTAAGTAAATTAACATGGCAAAATCAAAGATTCTAAGGGTCCCTCCTTATGAAATTATTCGAAATTCTTTTAAACAAAGGTGGTTAAATTTGGGTAAATATCTAATATTGGGTAAATTTCTAATTTTGGGTAAATATCTAATATTGGGTGAATATCCAATTTTGGGTAACTGTCTAATTTTGGGTAACTGTCTAAATTTGGGTAAATGTCTAAATTTGGTAAATATTTAAATTTGGTTAAATTGAATTTAGGTAAGTATTTAAATTTAAATATTTAAACTGAATTCGGGTAAATATCTAAATTTTGGTAAACTTCTAAATTTGGGGTCATTCCACGACAAATCGACCAAATGTTTTGTAATTTACCACCATACCTTTTTAGATTTGGATAAAAATTAGTCTTAAGGGTTATTCTGGTCGATAAAGCCGAATAAATTTGGGTAAAAATCTAAATACAAAAGGGTAAATTGGGTAAATTTACTATAAATATCTAAATTCGGGTAATTGGGTAAATTCATATCTAATGTCTAAATTTGTTTAGATATATCAGGTACTGTAAATTGGATAAAATTTTATCAGGTTCTGTAAATTGGATGAAATTTTATCAGGTTTTTAAATTCAATAAAATTTGAGCAGGTTATGTAAATTTAATTCGAAAAGCTTTATTAAGTACGTGTAAAATTTAAAGAATTTAGATAGTGAAACCATTTTTAAATAAATATTATATTTAAAGTTAAACAATATTGTTAAAGATAATTTTTAATTTAAATGAAATATTTGAATTGCCTAATTGTACCTCGAGAACAATTTTGAATTTTTCCATAGACGTTACAATTAACACAAATAACAAATTTAAGTAATTACCAAAATTATTACTGAAATTTAAATACTTGTCCAAATTTAAATACCCAATTTAAAATACTGACCCAAATTTAGACATTGACCCAAAATTTAATGTTTATGCAAAAATATATATTTACCCAAATTTAATCACCTTTGTTTAAAATAATAATTTTGCCATGTTAATTTATGTAGAGAAATATAATATTTTAGTTGTAAAAACCGTTTTCGGTTGCCATGGTAAATCTAAAGCCCATCGCATTTTTTTCCCTTTGGGGGTTTTATAAGTTACATGAAAGTCTACTTAATCCCTGAATTTAATCAAAATCGATGAGTTACACCTCGAATAGTCTCCTTGTTAGTGTAGTACTTATCTAGAAGTCTGTCTCTATTGTTAACCGCCATATAATTAGAGCCTTCGAAAGTTCTGGACAAAACCGTCTCATTTTCGAACGCTAATTTTCGAGTAGGGGAACGCTAAAAATAAAGATAGATATCCGAGTAGATATCGGTGTAATACAATATTACCAACTATACTTGTAACACAAGTAAAATTTACGTTACGTTACTGTAAATACGTACGTAAAATATATTACAAATGTCCAACAACATATATTACAGTGACTAATCTTAAAATGCAATAAATATAAATTATTCGCCGCTTCTAGCTGGCAGTCAAGGCCGTCCTATAGGACATGGTCTAGCAGGCCAGGGCCCCGATGAGTTTTGGGGGCCCCGTGAAGGCAAGTTTTATTGACCTACCGCGCGTAAATGCGGTTGAAAACCTTAAAATATAGTTAATGTTAAAATAATATATCGTGTACTTTTGTCTAAACTATTTTTGTTGCATATCCTGCGTTATCCCAAAAATCAATAATGTAGAATTATGCTGAAATCTAGCTTACTAACTTTGTACTGTTCGTACATTTTATATTATCTAATAGCTTTGACTAACTTAACGCTTAAATAGATTTCTATTCACTGTACCTGTAGACCGGGAGCTACCAGCCATTTAAAAAAACTTAAGTGCAAAAGGTTTGAGGGTTGATTCTAAGTGAAAATGTGCTACTGAGTAGGTGAAAAATAGTCTGGCAAATGTCAGACTGGACAGTTAGCCGCCAGAGGGCACTCAAGGTCAAGATGGCCACTTCGAGGGGTATTGATTAAACCATCGAATGATACAGATTTATAGATCGTTTCTAGGTGTAAAACCGGCGTTGTATCTCGTTGGTGTTTAATTTGTTTTATTTGGTTTAAATTATTGTCGGGTTTATCTTATTTTCCCGTTTCGTTAAGGACTTTTCTACTTTTTCGCGTTAATAAATGTTATCTATTAGTAACTCGAACTAGAATACTGAGAGGGGGGAGCGCTCTACTAATTGTGGCGCCATCTGAGACCTTAGGCTGTTAATAGTAATATTATATACATTACAATCATTAAATCAAGCTTAGCCATTAAAGGCGGTGAAATCAATTTTTATTTACAGAATCTGAATGAACGATAAGCCATTCTGCGAAGTTCCACGGTTGGTAAAAGCGTACCAATGGAGCACCTAGACGAGTCCCATATTACTGAGTTCAATTACTACCGATGTAAGAAGACTTTACTTTAAAGGAAATTCTAGCAAGTATTTTATTGAAAAATATTTTAATTTTTCAGTGAACTTTAAAATAAAGAATCGATCACAAATTGTTTGCCTCCATTTAATCTTGAAATTAGCATTAATTGTCGACTTTAGTAGAATATTAAGTAGGTCCGTACGCAGCCCATAAAATTAATTTAATTAAACCGCGTGATAACGTCAAATCATCCAACTTTGCCAGATTAGAAATGCCTATGCCGGATTAGAAATACCTATGCCAGATTAATTAAACCGCGTGATAACGTCAAATCATCCAACTTTGCCAGATTAGAAATGCCTATGCCAGATTAGAAATGCCTATGCCAGATTAATTAAACCGCTTGATAACGTCAAATCATCCAACTTTGCCAGATTAGAAATGCCTATGCCAGATTAATTAAACCGCGTGATAACGTCAAATCATCCAACTTTGCCAGATTAGAAATGCCTATGCCAGATTAATTAAACCGCGTGATAACGTCAAATCATCCAACTTTGCCAGATTAGAAATGCCTATGCCGGATTAGAAATACCTATGCCAGATTAATTAAACCGCTTGATAACGTCAAATCATCCAACTTTGCCAGATTAGAAATGCCTATGCCAGATTAGAAATGCCTATGCCGGATTAGAAATACCTATGCCAGATTAATTAAACCGCGTGATAACGTCAAATCATCCAACTTTGCCAGATTAGAAATGCCTATGCCAGATTAATTAAACCGCGTGATAACGTCAAATCATCCAACTTTGCCAGATTAGAAATGCCTATGCCGGATTAGAAATACCTATGCCAGATTAATTAAACCGCTTGATAACGTCAAATCATCCAACTTTGCCAGATTAGAAATGCCTATGCCAGATTAGAAATACCTATGCCAGATTAATTAAACCGCTTGATAACGTCAAATCATCCAACTTGGCCAGATTAGAAATGCCTATGCCAGATTAATTAAACCGCGTGATAACGTCAAATCATCCAACTTTGCCAGATTAGAAATGCCTATGCCAGATTAATTAAACCGCGTGATAACGTCAAATCATCCAACTTTGCCAGATTAGAAATGCCTATGCCGGATTAGAAATACCTATGCCAGATTAATTAAACCGCTTGATAACGTCAAATCATCCAACTTTGCCAGATTAGAAATGCCTATGCCAGATTAGAAATGCCTATGCCGGATTAGAAATACCTATGCCAGATTAATTAAACCGCGTGATAACGTCAAATCATCCAACTTTGCCAGATTAGAAATGCCTATGCCAGATTAATTAAACCGCGTGATAACGTCAAATCATCCAACTTTGCCAGATTAGAAATGCCTATGCCGGATTAGAAATACCTATGCCAGATTAATTAAACCGCTTGATAACGTCAAATCATCCAACTTTGCCAGATTAGAAATGCCTATGCCAGATTAGAAATACCTATGCCAGATTAATTAAACCGCTTGATAACGTCAAATCATCCAACTTTGCCAGATTAGAAATGCCTATGCCAGATTAATTAAACCGCGTGATAACGTCAAATCATCCAACTTTGCCAGATTAGAAATGCCTATGCCAGATTAATTAAACCGCGTGATAACGTCAAATCATCCAACTTTGCCAGATTAGAAATGCCTATGCCGGATTAGAAATACCTATGCCAGATTAATTAAACCGCTTGATAACGTCAAATCATCCAACTTTGCCAGATTAGAAATGCCTATGCCAGATTAGAAATACCTATGCCAGATTAATTAAACCGCTTGATAACGTCAAATCATCCAACTTTGCCAGATTAGAAATGCCTATGCCAGATTAGAAATGCCTATGCCAGATTAGAAATGCCTATGCCAGATTAATTAAACCGCGTGATAACGTCAAATCATCCAACTTTGCCAGATTAGAAATGCCTATGCCAGATTAATTAAACCGCGTGATAACGTCAAATCATCCAACTTTGCCAGATTAGAAATGCCTATGCCGGATTAGAAATACCTATGCCAGATTAATTAAACCGCTTGATAACGTCAAATCATCCAACTTTGCCAGATTAGAAATGCCTATGCCGGATTAGAAATACCTATGCCAGATTAATTAAACCGCTTGATAACGTCAAATCATCCAACTTTGCCAGATTAGAAATGCCTATGCCAGATTAATTAAACCGCGTGATAACGTCAAATCATCCAACTTTGCCAGATTAGAAATGCCTATGCCGGATTAGAAATACCTATGCCAGATTAATTAAACCGCTTGATAACGTCAAATCATCCAACTATGCCAGATTAGAAATGCCTATGCCAGATTAATTAAACCGCGTGATAACGTCAAATCATCCAACTTTGCCAGATTAGAAATGCCTATGCCAGATTAATTAAACCGCTTGATAACGTCAAATCATCCAACTTTGCCAGAATAGAAATGCCTATGCCAGATTAGAAATGCCTATGCCAGATTAATTAAACCGCGTGATAACGTCAAATCATCCAACTTTGCCAGATTAGAAATGCCTATGCCGGATTAGAAATACCTATGCCAGATTAATTAAACCGCTTGATAACGTCAAATCATCCAACTTTGCCAGATTAGAAATGCCTATGCCAGATTAGAAATGCCTATGCCAGATTAGAAATGCCTATGCCAGATTAGAAATGCCTATGCCAGATTAGAAATGCCTATGCCAGATTAATTAAACCGCGTGATAACGTCAAATCATCCAACTTTGCCAGATTAGAAATGCCTATGCCAGATTAGAAATGCCTATGCCGGATTAGAAATACCTATGCCAGATTAATTAAACCGCGTGATAACGTCAAGTTATTCAGCTACGCCGGATTAATTATACCGCGTGATAACGTCAAATCATCCAGCTATGCCAGATTAGAAATACTTATGCCAGATTAATTAAACCGCGTGATAACGTCAAATTATCCAGCTATGCCGGATTAGAAATACCTATGCCAGAAATGCCCAGAATAAATATCAATATTTATTTAACTAAAAATATCAGAGCTTTGCCAAAATAAATAATCATTGAACTTAAAATATAAGATCTAAGCCAGATTACATAACATAACAATTAGTTAACTAAAAAGTATAAAAGCTATGCCCGCGATGATGGAGAACTATATGCATAAAAATACAAAGAGCTATGCCATATTAAGTAACTAAAAATATATCCAATTTCATAACGCTATGATTTGTCTCAATTCTTTCTTGTCTTTCCATTCCTTATTTTATTTTCCGCAGTAGGAACTTTTATGGTAGGGAATGGAGCTATGCCGGAACTCTGCCACCTATGCCAACTATGCTTTTTAGGTATTATCCAGGAAATTATCAGTTCTTTGCACAGACTAGTGAAACTGCTAATAAAGGGACTTAAGTATGAGGCTACGAGCCGAGCAAGAACTGCATGAAAAGTTCATAAAACGGCAATATGCAAGAATGACGTACGTAGAGCCTACCATAGAAATCTTATACTCCTATGGAGCCTACAGTCATTTAATAGCGTTTTCCATTCAATTGCCACGATCGAAAAAAAAAAATTTGAACATGTTTCGAACAATTCAACGCTTTATTCCAGAGTATAAATCTCCAAATGATTTTTATTTTAATAATAGCCCTGTATAATAAGAATTTACATTTTAGCCACTACTGAAATTATTCGGAATTGGAAGTATTTTTAAAAATTTGGAAGACTACACAATACAAGGTCAGTATCAAATGTCAGCTTCTTGCTTTCCTACTTCTATTGGCTTGCTCTTTTTAATTTTTAGCGTGAACTATGTTCCGATTAGTAGCGAGGAATTGGTTGAGTTGAAAGTTAGCGAAAACCTCAAACCGGTGAGCTATTTTATTACTTCAATTTTATCTTTGAACTTTTTACTTTTATATAAAATATATTTATTCACTTTAAGCACTTAAACAAAGTTACATAGAATGTTTATGGTGAACCAAAATAAAATAAAAAAAATTAGCACAAGGTTGCCAGGTAATCGGCAAGCGAAGCACCAGGGGGGAACGAGTTTAGAACCATAAAATTCGGATAACAAACTAGAACGCTTAATCGAATGGCTGACAAGGTACCAATTAGATTCTTGGCTAAATCGACAGTAACGCCATCTGCGCTGCCTAAAGAGGCGCGCTCACGCGTAACTTGGTTAAACGTTTTCCCCCACCCCATTGAAATTAATGTACAGTTGGCGATAATTAAACGCTAATTAACCTACCAAATGATATAAGAAATATTCCACTGACAATTTTTCCCGTTTATATGAACTTAAATGTAATATAAAATCGTCTTGAAAAATCGTTTATCGCTTTATACATTCAAAAATAATATTTTTTCCGCACCATATAGATAACCGAGCATCTGCTCGTCTAGGCATAGCGAAATAATATTAATATTATTTCTCTATGGTCTAAGTAAAGTTTGTGTTGTCAACGCGCGTAGTAGAAAGAAAAATGAGATTTTAGAAAGTAGGTTGTAATTCGGAACGATATTAATACTTTTCACGAATTTTGTCATCGGTGAATTATAAATATGACTTGAAATAAGTTTCAAGGTTTATTTAAAAGCTAGTTTCATAACTTTTCATCCATTGGTTCGTTCAGAATGTATCTTTTATGGCGTTTTTCTTCGGGCTGCTCTCTCTGCTCCCGGAGTGCTCCGAAAGTCCTTGCGTGTTCCATTGGGCTTTCGAGAGCAGATCCCGCAGAGATTCGCGTTTACCATTGGGACGTTGCTCCGCGAGAGAGTGGCTGATTTCTTGCTCTCTGTTGATCCGAGATAAGTGACGGATAAACGGATTCGGAGCAAGTTTTGTGGAAAATGGCGGCGGTCAGGGAAGAAGATTTACGAATTATTTTGTTATTAGAATCTTCATCATCAAGTTCAGAGGAGGAAGATTTTTTTTAACATATTTTTAAGGATACAGCAGAACATCCGAAAATTGAGGGATTTATTAAAAATGTAGTGCATAGATTTTCAAATGAAGAAGTACATAAATTTATTACTACCTCTACTATTGTAATGTAAATGTAGACTGTAGACTAATAAGAAAAAATTATGGTTTAGGGAGAATTTTCGATTTCCAAACAATAAAGGACATGGTGGCCGTAGTGGTATTTCTGCCGAAAATCACCTTTTGACTCATTTTTACAGCGTTCTAGGCCTAATAATTGTTTATCATTGGGAAAAGCGCGCCAAAAATACTGATTCGAAAAAAGTGACGTTTATCATTGGAAAAGTACTCTCGTCCGCTCTCAATTTTTTTTGATCCGAAAGGGAGTTGAGAGCGATTTCGGAGCAACCCAAAGAAAAACGCCATAAAGTAGACGAAAATTTTAAGGCGCGGAATCTTGCCCAGTCTTAAGCCTCGGTTTAATCTACTGCGTATTTTGAAACGGAAAAACCGGATTACTATCGTTAAATCTTGGTTAAATGATGCCGAACGCTCCTTGTAATAAGAAACAAATAACGAAATACGTTCTAAGCTTATTTAACGCCAAAAATTCAACGTATTTCGTTATTTGTTTCGTATTAAAAATATCATATTATTAATCCAAGATTTAACAATAGTAATCGGGTTTTTGAAAATACGCGCGTTGACAACGCAAACTTATTATATTATTACTGTTAATAATTTTAATATTATTTTTGAATGTTATAAAGCAATAAACGATTTTTCAAGACGATTTTATATTACATTTAAGTTCATATAAACGGGAAAATTTGTACGTTGAATATTTCTTATATCATTTGGTAGGTTGATTCGCTCGCGTTCTACATGTCGAACAGTCTCATCGGTGTCGTGTTTTCTTTTCAAAGCATTGGATTTATTCCTTACGGCAGTCAATAGCTGAAAACTATTCGTGAGTTCTGAACCGTTAAGAGAACGGCTTAGGACTAGGCTGTGACGTCACGCAAAAGTTCTGGATAGTTCAGAACTTTTGTACGAATAGTTGTGATTCGTACGATTTGACGTACGCAGCCCGATGTGCAGACGAATTTTAGAGATTTCAACCTTGAGTTCCGGCCAGTACTTGCTCTTGAGCAGGTACCATTTAGAACGGTTCCGAACGGTTCAACAAGAGGTTCTTGTCTGCGAATAGTTTGCATTTGGGTAGTTCTAGAATTTTTTTTGCCGAATAGTGCGCATGGGGACTGGTTGAACGGTTCAGAACTCACGAATAGTTTTCAGCTACAATGAACTTAAATTGAAGTGACCCATTATTCCGACTTTCCCATCATTTTGTCTCACACAACCTTCAGAATAGCTTCATTTTCAAGCGATGTATTGCAAAAATAACAAGAGTTAGCTGGGTGGTAAATTTTAAACGCGGTTACATGAAGAGCGGCGAATGCGTTTTAAGTCAACGAAGGCCCAAAATTGTAAGACGCGTTTCATGTACAACGTTAAAACCGCGATTACGACACAACGATTGCTCGTATGCAAAATGTTCATAGATTATTTTTGTAGGAAATAGCCGGACCCTAATGTTCATACTTGGGTTTATAGCCGTACATACAATACTAACGTAGATATTGGCGATAAACCATTACTGTGCACCGGTTTTCCCCATAACCATTGCCCGTAAAACAACTATTTCTAACAGAAATCTGTGAAAAGATATGTTTTTGTTTGAGTAATTACTCCTTAAATATTTAATTACGGAATTTTGAACCATTCTTCATTTTTTATTTAAAAACTATCTTTCTACATGATTCAGAGGTGGGCAAAAAGTTGCGAGCGTTCGGAAAAATGAGCATATAGAGTTTTAAACACGGCTTGCTCAAGTGAGCGAGTACTCAAGGCAAACGAGTTTATTTTCTCTATCTCTAATTGAGAAGCCTCTGGGCGAGCGCCGAATAGTTCGCTCCGGCGTTGATGGCTGACGGCGCGCTGAGGGAGATTCTCCCCTCGACGGGTTAGTTCCCTCACTTTTAAGCGCTCACCGCGCGCTGAGCGAGATCTCCCGATCGTCGGAATAGCCCCCTCACTTTTAAGCGACGCGTTAGTACCCTCAGTAGAAAGCGCTGACGCAGCGTTGAGGGAAAATTACCGAGAGAAGGAATAGTTCGCTCAGATTTGAGCGCTAGCTACGAGCGGATTTTGATCATGGTGAGCGACGGTAAAGTTCGTTTACGCAAATCGCTCACAGCGCGGCGAGAAAAAATTTCAAAAATCAAACATTAAACTATTACTCGGCTATGGGTTTATTATTTACTTTTTTTATTAATAAAATGAAGGGTACTCTAAACGTCGGGAGTTAATGATATCTCCGATTGAATAAAATTCAAAGGTTCTTCCGAATTTATCCAACGATAAACTAGACTGCAAATATTCCGTTTAGTGTTAAAAGAGCTTTATTAAATATTAAAAGCCACAAATTATAACAATAAGCGCTAGTATACATTCTTTTGGTCTTGACAAACTTGGCAGGTGAAATGGGCTACGCGGTACGCGTTTCTTCATTTTTAGGGGATTGTGGCTCGCGCTACTTTAAAGGAAAATATTAGCGCGCTCTCAACTTAAATTAATGATCGGTACCATAAAAACAAGTGGACATTTACTAACCCCTAATCCAACTCATTTGTAAATCTCCAGAATTTAATAGACAGTTTTAGCAACTACCTACAGGGGCGGTGCCAGAAGATTCTTAGGTGTAGGCTAATAATGTTTATCATTTGTGGGCCCCCTGTTCCTCAATATTGGACTTAAAATTAAATTTTGCAAATTCAGGTAATTTATTTATTATTTGATATTAGTGCGGTTTTTAAAATTTTACAGTATTAACTATCATCACATATTTTATTTGAATTTAAAAATCGACTTGATGTGGCCCCGTCAGATCGATTTGTGGGCCCCTATTTGAACACAAAAGTAGGCTATAGCTCGGGTTGCCTACCCCTAACGCCGCTCCTGACTACCTACACCGGGATTTTATTCACAGTGAACGACGACAGAGTTCGTTTACGGTAAATCGCGAAGAGCAAACATTTCAAAAATTAAACTTCACATTTGACGGTATGAACAAGTTAATAATAAGATTATTTTTAATGTATATGTAAAATATAATACAATATCTTTGCATATAACCATCTTCGATTTTGTCCATTGTTTATGACATCGACAAAAATAACCATATCATCAAATGATCAAGCTAATTGCGAAGATTCACGGTTTTTAAATAATAATTTTTTTCAGAAAAAAAGGGAGGGGTTGGAATTAATATAATGGCCAGCCTGTGCCAATATTAAAACTGTTTTAGTTCCAAATTGAGGTAACTCGATTTACGCGAATTTTCTTTTTTGCCGTTTTTCAAACTTCCTTTACACTAAAAATATAAATATTACAAATAGCGGCCAATGTATAGTTACAAAGTTATCGATTATTTTCCATTTTTAAAAAGCATTACGTTATAATTTTTTTTCCAATTTAAATAATATTTTTTAGATACCTGGTTTTGAAACTAATAGCGTTCTTTTCGTTTTTATTTCACACCGAATTTTAGAAATAATAAAAATGTTTGAATAATTCTAATGTCTAGTTTGTGCGGGTAACAAAAATCAACAGTGAAGAAGCTGTCAACGATCACCGTCAAGCTCAGCATGTGGGGAGTGGGGACCCGCTGGCTGCCGGTGAGTATGAACAAGGAATAAGGGGGGTGGCATTACCAAGGTAACCTATTTAAAGTTACAATAGACAGTAGGCTATAATCACTATGCTGTAAACATCTGTGTCGCGCGAAAGCGATCCAAATGTAACGACTGACGATTACGATAAAAATTACATCATTCTTCCGAACTTCAAAAGGGCGTTATTTTATTTCTGGGGGGGGGGGGATTTCTATTTGAACTTGTAATAACTTACACACAAATATTTTCTTTACATTTTTCTGTTTTTATTGCTTACGATGTTACACTTTATATACAATATTGGAAGTATTTCAATAATTGATACCTACAAAGATTCTCAAAAAAAATTGTGTGGATCGTGTCATTTTCGCCTAATTTGGTATGCATATGTTTCTTAACAATGAAACGAAACCAAAATTAGTTACAGACATACGCCAAACGAGGAGGCAATGAACACCGCTAATGCCCCACAATGGAACATTTTGAAAAAAAAAGGATCCACCGTGGAACTTCGTATGTCATTAGAAAGTGTTCATCTTGTAAAATACGGAAGCGAACTTAAAGCCTGAAACTGAATAAAAAAACTCAAGCCACAGTCGAAGTACTATAACTCCAAAACTATGGACTCGAAAAAATTAAACTTCGAAGGCGAGAAAAATTATGAACAGCTAAAGCAAAAAACACGAAAAAATTAAACTAAGGAAGGACCGAAATACGAATCGAAAGACGCAGACTTGAGAAAAGTCGACAAGAAACTGTAACGAAATGAGAAAGGAACCTACTATTTATACTATTATTGTAGAAAGGATTACGAAGCGAGGTATAAGTATAGGAAACTTCGAAATTGCCCTAGCATTGGCTAAGACCCAAGGGAGGGGCGACTCATTGGCGTCAGTTCGGAATTCTGGCGTTGACCCCCCGTCATATGACGTTAAGAAGTACACGCTATTGTTGAAATTGAAAACTGCGAGAATGAAGAAAATGGGTTCGATGCTAAATAGAAAAAACCCTCCATCGACTGTCCCCCTATTTTAATATTTTTGTCAGGTGCAGTAACGAGTAAGTGGCGCCCTTGCTGTCTGGAATGGGCAGTGTTGAAAAAAAAAAGCCCAAAGTGGGAAAAAAGGTTTGCAGAGCCAAATAGGATTTTATGAATCGGGCCAAGCCGCCAATTCAATGCTTTTGAATTAACTAATATTATTCTAATGTCTGAATATGTCGGCTATAGATTCCAAGGTTCAATAATATCTAATCGGCCCGATTAGTCGCAACTTAGTAAATAGTAACACAGAATAAATAAATATTGTAAATAAATGTAGTAAAAATAGCTAATAATACCATTAGTTAATAATATTGTTACATAAGTATGACACGTCTTATTCTTTATATGCAAAACGTTTACTGATAACTAGCCACAAGAGACACTCTATACAGGGTCTTTTTTTTTGCTCGGAAAAGTGTTTTTTTTCAAAAACTATTTATAGTACCGATTTCAAATTTGGAAGGTCAATTCTCTATACCGGGGGACATCAGTTTGAGAAATTTGAGCGTTTTCGGTAATGTTTTTCACCAATTTTGAAAAATTATTTTTCGACCACTAGGTGCGAGATAAAAAATTTCTATTATAAAGTTGTAGGCCGTCATCGAAAACCCTTAAAAATTGTTCACTCGACGAAAAACAATTTATTTATCAGTGAAAATTCGAGCTTGAAAAATTTACAAGTTGGTGAAGCCAAATTACGATTGTTTGAAACGATAATTGAAACCGAATTACCTAATCCAGTTGAAACTTTGGTTAAAAAAACGACCGGATTTAAAAAACACGAGGCTATAGGTCAATCCTAAACATGCATTGGGTATTTAAAGGAAAACTTTGGGAGATTATTATCAGTGTTTGATAATATTCCGAACTATGCCTCGTTATTCAGTAGCTGAGCGTACCGAGATAGTTGCCATTTACTATGGAGAAGCAGCGCAAAACCTTAGAAGAGTGACTGAAATCTTCGCAGAAAGACATCCAAATGGAGCACCATCTGTAAATACAGTAAGACGAGCAATTCACGATTTCAATCAATTTGGTAACTTGCAACCTAGGTTTCGCGGATTGGGTCAACCGGATTTAGACTTCGAGAACAATGTACTCGCGTACTTTGTGGCATATCCTCGTCACAGTTGCGCTAAAGCCGCTGCTGATTTGGGTTGTTCTGCAAATCGTGTGTGGAAAATTCTTCATAAGAATCGCTATCACCCATACAGAGCTACGCTCCACCAAGGACTAATTGACGGAGACCATCAAAGACGTTATGAATTTAGCAACTGGTTACTAAATGCTGTCCAAGAAGATAGACAATTTTTGCGCCATGTTTTGTTCTCCGACGAAGCGTCATTTTCTAGAGATGGGCCCTTTAATCATCAAAACAGCCATCTTTGGTCTGACATCAACCCACATTGGGGTTTTGAATATCATCACCAGGTTCAATTTGAACGGGTCAATGTTTGGGTTGGACTTGTTGGAAACCGTTTGTTTGGTCCCTTTTTCCTGCCGACGAACCTCAACGGCCAAAGGTATTTACATTTTCTACAGAACGAACTGAGTGACGCAATCGACGACCTTCCATTGGCTGAAAGACGTCAGTTGTGGTTTCAGCAAGATGGCGCCCCTCCGCATTTTTCCCGGCAAGTAACTGAGCACCTCAACAACGAGTTTCCTGAAAGGTGGATAGGGAGAAATGGTCCAGTGCATTGGCCAGCAAGGTCACCTGACCTAACACCGCTGGATTATTTTCTCTGGGGATTCGTTAAAGCAAAGGTATACGCCATGCCCATTGAAACTAGGGAGGAACTCATTAGACGAATAATCAGTGCTTGCCGAGACGTCACACCAGAAATGGTAGAGAAAGCGTTTGAGAACTTAATTGTCCGCGCACAAACCTGTGTTGCAGCCAATGGTGATATTATTGAAAATGTTTTGTAAAAATTTATGTGAATAAAATATCTGCATTTAAAAACCAAACGTGTACATTTTTTCAAGTGTGAAAACTCTACTACGTTTGTATTAGACTTGTTCCCTTTTCAATTATCGTTTCAAACAATCGTAATTTGGCTTCACCAACTTGTAAATTTTTCAAGCTCGAAGTTTCACTGATAAATAAGTTGTTTTTCGTCGAGTGAACAATTTTTAAGGGTTTTCGATGACGGCCTACAACTTTATAATAGAAATTTTTTATCTCGCACCTAGTGGTCGAAAAATAATTTTTCAAAATTGGTGAAAAACATTACCGAAAACGCTCAAATTTCTCAAACTGATGTCCCCCGGTATAGAAAATTGACCTTCCAAATTTGAAATCGGTACTATAAATAGTTTTTGAAAAAAAAACACTTTTCCGAGCAAAAAAAAAGACCCTGTATAGAGGGCTTCTCGTGTATGACGTGCCGTTTATCAGCATCTCGCTAGGGGCGATTTTTTACCGTGATGACGTCACTCTGTAAATAGCTTTTAGTGAATTATTTCCATTAAATTATGGATTTATGATATTACGTAGTATTTTTATTTTTATTGATTAACGTTTTCATGTTAGTCTATCCGTAGTCCAGAAAAATATACTTTGGAGCTAACGTTCCGTAGACGCGGCCCGAATATACATGGTTTTCTCCGTTTTCCTATATACTTATTTCGGTTTCAGAAGGGCTAGTTTTGATCTAGTCTATCTATGAAGCTATACGACTCATTTTTAGGGGGAGTTCAGTTTAGCGAAAAGTATATTTATATATGTATATTATAAGTCAAGCCTAAATTAGCGAGTGAATGCCTATTTCGGGGAAATATTTGGTTAGTCATGTCCCGCTGCGACTAAGAGACGTTTCCTATGAGTGGTCAACCTTTGCCTTTTCGTTAAGATGCCGAAAGAGACGCCTTCGTGTCTGGACTCCACCTGCGGGTCCCAAAATTGAAACGATTGGGATAGTTTGGAAAGGGGTTGAGGTTCCACCCCCCCCCCCCCCCCTCTTTTCAAGCTTCAAGTTGAAAGCCGATCGCTAAAACGTAAATACAGCAACTTAGTTTTACATATAGTTATTATTATTGTTACTAATTATTGATAATTTTTGTTTTTTTATTTCTTAGGACGATTTACAGAAAAATATTTTGATATTTTCTGTAACGAACAAGAACTCGCCCAAAGGCCAGACGAGCTGATGAATGCCAAGTTAAAGAACGGGGCAATGGAATTTGAACTCCAGTTGTATAAGGAGCAGTTGGACAATGCCAACAAAGCCCCCTAAGTGGCTGTAGCTGGTTGTTCTTGCGTAAAGGTCTCAAAAATTCAAAAACCAGAAGAAGCCAAATAATTGGCTAAAACCAAAACGGTCCTTTTCAGGACCACCTTCGTTTGGTCTAAAGACCATTAGACTGTGTGATTCTAAAATGCTGAACTATTGAAACTAAAATATATTCGCTGTTTTAATTGTTCCGTATTTTACAAGATGAACACTTTCTAATGACATACGAAGTTCCACGGTGGATCCTTTTTTTTTCAAAATGTTCCATTGTGGGGCATTAGCGGTGTTCATTGCCTCCTCGTTTGGCGTATGTCTGTAACTAATTCTGGTTTCGTTTCATTGTTAAGAAACATGTGCAAACCAAATTAGGCGAAAATGACACGATCCACACAATTTTTTTTGAGAATCTTTGTAGGTATCAAGCAAGAGCGAAGATTTAAATAAATATTGAAATACTTCCAATATTGTATATAAAAACAGAAAAATGTAAAGAAAATATTTGTGTGTAAGTTATTACAAGTTCAAATAGAAATCCCCCCCCCCCCCCCAGAAATAAAATAACGCCCTTTTGAAGTTCGGAAGAATGATGTAATTTTTATCGTAATCGTCAGTCGTTACATTTGGATCGCTTTCGCGCGACACAGATGTTTACAGCATAGTGATTATAGCCTACTGTCTATTGTAACTTTAAATAGGTTACCTTGGTAATGCCACCCCCCTTATTCCTTGTTCATACTCACCGGCAGCCAGCGGGTCCCCACTCCCCACATGCTGAGATTGACGGTGATCGTTGACAGCTTCTTCACTGTTGATTTTTGTTACCCGCACAAACTAGACATTAGAATTATTCAAACATTTTTATTATTTCTAAAATTCGGTGTGAAATAAAAACGAAAGGAACGCTATTAGTTTCAAAACCAGGTATCTAAAAAATATTATTTAAATTGGAAAAAAAATTATAACGTAATGCTTTTTAAAAATGGAAAATAATCGATAACTTTGTAACTATACATTGGCCGCTATTTGTAATATTTATATTTTTAGTGTAAAGGAAGTTTGAAAAACGGCAAAAAAGAAAATTCGCGTAAATCGAGTTACCTCAATTTGGAACTAAAACAGTTTTAATATTGGCACAGGCTGGCCATTATATTAATTCCAACCCCTCCCTTTTTTTCTGAAAAAAATTATTATTTAAAAACCGTGAATCTTCGCAATTAGCTTGATCATTTGATGATATGGTTATTTTTGTCGATGTCATAAACAATGGACAAAATCGAAGATGGTTATATGCAAAGATATTGTATTATATTTTACATATACATTAAAAATAATCTTATTATTAACTTGTTCATACCGTCAAATGTGAAGTTTAATTTTTGAAATGTTTGCTCTTCGCGATTTACCGTAAACGAACTCTGTCGTCGTTCACTGTGAATAAAATCCCGGTGTAGGTAGTCAGGAGCGGCGTTAGGGGTAGGCAACCCGAGCTATAGCCTACTTTTGTGTTCAAATAGGGGCCCACAAATCGATCTGACGGGGCCACATCAAGTCGATTTTTAAATTCAAATAAAATATGTGATGATAGTTAATACTGTAAAATTTTAAAAACCGCACTAATATCAAATAATAAATAAATTACCTGAATTTGCAAAATTTAATTTTAAGTCCAATATTGAGGAACAGGGGGCCCACAAATGATAAACATTATTAGCCTACACCTAAGAATCTTCTGGCACCGCCCCTGTAGGTAGTTGCTAAAACTGTCTATTAAATTCTGGAGATTTACAAATGAGTTGGATTAGGGGTTAGTAAATGTCCACTTGTTTTTATGGTACCGATCATTAATTTAAGTTGAGAGCGCGCTAATATTTTCCTTTAAAGTAGCGCGAGCCACAATCCCCTAAAAATGAAGAAACGCGTACCGCGTAGCCCATTTCACCTGCCGAGTTTGTCAAGACCAAAAGAATGTATACTAGCGCTTATTGTTATAATTTGTGGCTTTTAATATTTAATAAAGCTCTTTTAACACTAAACGGAATATTTGCAGTCTAGTTTATCGTTGGATAAATTCGGAAGAACCTTTGAATTTTATTCAATCGGAGATATCATTAACTCCCGACGTTTAGAGTACCCTTCATTTTATTAATAAAAAAAGTAAATAATAAACCCATAGCCGAGTAATAGTTTAATGTTTGATTTTTGAAATTTTTTCTCGCCGCGCTGTGAGCGATTTGCGTAAACGAACTTTACCGTCGCTCACCGTGATCAAAATCCGCTCGTAGCTAGCGCTCAAATCTGAGCGAACTATTCCTTCTCTCGGTAATTTTCCCTCAACGCTGCGTCAGCGCTTTCTACTGAGGGTACTAACGCGTCGCTTAAAAGTGAGGGGGCTATTCCGACGATCGGGAGATCTCGCTCAGCGCGCGGTGAGCGCTTAAAAGTGAGGGAACTAACCCGTCGAGGGGGGAATCTCCCTCAGCGCGCCGTCAGCCATCAACGCCGGAGCGAACTATTCGGCGCTCGCCCAGAGGCTGCTCAATTTAGCCCTCTCGCTGAACAAGAGCAGCTGGAATTCGAATTTGAAGCGCTCGCTCATTACTGCAGGATTTTCAAAAACGAGTGCTCACTATTTTTGCCCACCTCTGACATGATTTGAAAGAAACGCGTTTTCTAGTGCGTTCTTAGCGATTGGAAATTATGGTAAAAATAAAACTATTTCTAACACTAACCTGTGAAAAGATATGTTTTCTTTTGAGTATGTACTCTTACACGATTTGATTACTTTAATTAAACGTTAGTTACTTTAAAGATGTAAAAAAAACCGCGTTAGCGTCGAGCTAAAGTCGGCCATTTAATTTTAGGCGAAATAGAGTGTTAGTTCACCAGTTTGGCACCGATGGCGTAACTTTCGTTGCCAGCCAAACGAAAAGCATGGGCCAAAGGCAGGGTTTTTCAAAAGTTTTAATCGGAACCCGCGACAAAATTTCAAAAATCGTTCTAGTTTGTTATCCGATTTCTATGTTTAGAACTGATGCTGCGTTCCCTCTTTGAACCGCAATAGCAATTCTTTGCGTGAGAAATTCCACCGATCGCGGCTCCCCGGTAACCTCACGAATTCGACGCCCGATGGCATGTATCAACGCCAAACCGTCCCGACCGAAGGAGCCGAGGGTTTCGATGGCGACGGCCTTAAACATGTATCGACTCTCGAGGCCCTCGTATTTGACTTTCTTTTTTTGTTCAGCCTGGTTAGCAGCCTGGTTAGCAGCCCAGAGGGGGGCTGAGGAAGAAGAGGCCAAATAAGAGGACGCTAGAGGGTCGGTACGGGTGAAGTCCCAGACGAGGGATTTCCAGTAGCGGCGCTAAGGTTTTTTCACAGGTGGGCTAGTTATTTTGTGGCCCTTAGCGGGAACCTTGGATTGACCATATTTCGCAAAAGTGGTGAAATCGAAAAAATCCAAAATTTTCCAGGAAGCGAGAAGAGCAAGGTCGTTTTATTGTTGCGGCTCTCGTCGCGTTTTCTGGACCCCCTACTGACCTTGTATCTGACCTGGAGGAGACACGTGCATGCCTGGGATATTTCCCTAAATTCCCATATGCCCCTTTCTTTTCAACTTTATCTCAATTTCCGCTACCTTCCTCCCGAATCTATATGTTTATGGTCTACTACCTTTTTGAGTAAACAAATTGATTTTGAAAGATTTTTCCCGAAAAACGTTTCTTCGCAATAAAACAAATTTCTAGATATAATGGAAATTCATAAATTAAAACATGTGGCCTCTTAATTATGAATATGTGGCCCTTTTAATATAAGTATGTGGCCTCTCTCAGAAATGCAGGGGGGCTAAAGCCCACTGCAGCCCACCCTTAGCGCCGCTACTGGGGATTTCCCGCCCGACCAAGGGACCAGGGTTAATCCATCTGGGCGTTTTCCGTCATCACGCGAAAGACCCGGCGGCTCTAGGATGCACGAAACTCCAGCGTATACCATAGCGCGTTTTAAAATGTCATTCACAGCACCGTGACGGGAAAGCCGACCAGCGCTACGCTTACAGCTAAGACCATGGGTGCCAAAAGAGTCAACAGCACTTCCACAATTACACGAATGCGGCACACAGATGCGGGCGCCCAGGCGAAGGCCGACGGCGATTCGAAATGAATCGTCGTTTAAGAGGGTGCCAAGAGACGGCGAGGGGAGCGCGTTCAACCAGCATCCCGACTCTTTAGATTTTACAGAGTGCAGTCTTGCCTTGTCCCTATCAGTGGCAGCGCAGTCCCACGGGAAAGCGGACGACTTTTCAAAGAATGGGTTCTCCCACACTTTTTGATGGGGCCAGTGGTCAGAGGGCGGTAAATTTGCGTCTGTCCTGAGCTTCCACTGTGTTAAGGCATCATGAAACGCGGGATCTGAAGAGACGGAAATTGACGCGGGTAGAATGTCGCGCACCAGGCCGACTACGCTGGAGGCCGAAGCCAGGAATGCTGGCAGGGATAAAGTAGCCGCGTGTCAAATTCCAAGACCACCCGCTGCCACCGGAAGCAAGGATTGTATCCAAGGCGCGTCGTCCATCAAAGTATTTGTGACATCTTGCAGTGCAACACGTAGGGTATCGTCGAACGACTGAAGCCCGTCCTGAGTCCTCGAATCGCCAGACAGGGGAGCTACGTAGGAGATACGAGAACTTAGGAATAGCCAACGAGTTCTTTAAGAGGAAGAAGCCGTGATGAGCCGATATGTCTTTGAGGTTCCCAACCATTGTTTTTAGCGCCGCGATCTTACTCGTTATGCAAGACGAAATAGCTTCGTCCGAAAGGGGCGCACCGAGAAGGACGTAATCGGAGCGAGCGACTGTTGAGATACCAGGAGCTGCCGATTCGAAAAGGGACTGAAAGTAAGCTTGATCAAATAAACCCGGATTCAGGATAAGAAGCTCGCACTTCGAAGGGTTTAGTGCCAGACCGATGTCCGATGAAAGTTCTTGCAGGAGGTACAAGTCTTCCAGGACCACTTCGGGGCTGTCGCCGAGCGAAGAATCATCCAGAGTTGAAAAGGAACACGTGAAGAAATTCGCTCTTTCATAGCGTTTTCCATTGGGCTGCTCCGAGTGGTCTCGGGGTGCAACTCCGAGACGGATTCACGTTTTCGATTGACACTGTTCAAAGACTATATATACACTTCGCTTTGACACTGTTGCTCTCTCGCGGATTAATCAGAGGGATTCAGAGCTGCCCCGTCTCTTGAGACGAAGTCACGGAACGAAATTTTCAGATCGCTCGGATTGCCAATGGAATACGCACTTCATACACCTTTTGCTTGGCTTTCGGAAGATAGCAGACAATACCAAGGATCTTATATGGCAGAAGGATTTAACTTACTTATTAGTATACTTACAATGTTAGAACAAATCTATTTGATACCCAATTTAACATTAACCAATTCCAAATAAGAACAGATTCATTCCTTGGTCATTAAGAAACCCAAATTGTAAAATTAAATCTGTGATATATTTTAGGTAAGTAACACATCATATCAATGGGTGCCATCAGACATTTTTTTAAGGGGGGGGGGGGGACTATTTTGATACCTTTATCATAGCTCAAGAAAGGGGGGAATTTTTCTGGTTTAAATTTCCACAACTGTATAAACGCTTAAATAAAACATCTTCAAGGAAATCGCCAAGAAGTAATATTTCCGAAGCCAGGACCTGCAAGTTACTGTTAATATAGTGCTTGTTGAAATAAGGGGGTTGTTTTCACCTGTAAACAAAACTTCCTGTTTTTGCTATGCCTTAATATGTCAAGAAAAGCTACCGTACAGGTGAAATGTTTCCATTATTTCAACAAGCACTATATCAACAACCGCTTGCAGGTCCTGGCTGTCAAAAATTTTACTTCTTGGCTTTTTCCTTGAAGGTGTTTTATTTAAAGCAACTGTCGGCTCTATCATTTGCAGCTGTATTATGAAAAGGCCACTGTTATTAGAGATGGCCATGAATCCATCCGATTCTTCGAAAAAAAGCGACTTTAGTCACTGGAGAGCGTTGTGCCATCTATTAATGGCAAAGGAAGTTAAATTCAAAATAGCCAATGATAACGTCGTCAGAGAGCCATTGTAGAGTATTATACTTAGACAACTTATACTTTAGGTGGGCTTTAACCTAAAATATAAATCCCTTGTAAATACCGTTGTTTAAAATTACTGTAATTTATAGGTGGTTTTTTTTCGCCTGTTCTGGGTTTTTTGAGAAGGTTAAAAAGTGTAGCCATATGACGTCATTTTACTTCATTTCTGTCTTGACGAAAAAAACGAGTTGGAGTAGGAAGGGAGTAGTTAAAGGTTAAAGGTTATTTACAAAAAGTTTCCCGTCATATTTTCGTGCAACGAAATTTAAGCAGACGACAAAACTAGATTACTCCCTCTACACCTCCTTTCGAGGAGGAGTAAAAAGTGTAACCCTAATACTCCGGAACAAGCGAACAAAATTCGGGACAGGGTAAATCTTAACCCGAGAACAGGCGAATAAAACGTCTTAGGGTAAAAAGTTTACACTTTTTGTCCCCGGACAAGCGAAAAAAAACCACCTTATGTCATTGACCATTTTATAAACGATCCAATCAACGCGAGGGGTACCTATAAGTACTCCTCTTTTGGGTAAAAATGTTAGTTTATTTTGATTACGACGATAGCGACATCTGTTTAAAAAAAGAGCTACTTGACATGGAGCTGACATTTTGCTTTAAGCTAGGAGGATGGAAATACTGGAGGGGAAATATGGGCTTCATAGGCCTGGCAATGTGGGGAATTCGGACATAAGATACTAGAGACACCTAGCGGACACCGTAGTCAAAATTTCGTCCTTTTGTTCGTTGGGACTTGTTTAGAAATGCGTGCCCGTTTTAAAATCGTGTCAAAGATTTATTTATTTTGTTTTCAAATTAAATAAACATCTCCGAAATTAGTTTCGTAGAATACTAATTGAATATTAGTGTTTCAACTTGTACAAAAAATCCTTGTGAATAGAATGAAAAGCAGGAAAAATTTATAGAGACAAAAAATTCCGCCTATTTTTACGATGGCGCTACGCTCGTATGTCCGAAATTGTATAGCTCTCGCGTTGCGGAAGCTAAAACAGTGAGTCCGTGATGGGGGAATACAAATTTCGGTTCCAGGTACGCAGTATTATATTCCTAGCTTTAAGCCACTTTCTGTGCATGCATTTAAAAACCTTGGCTTTAAGCCAAATTAAGCGCTAAGTAATATTTCCGAGAGCCAGGACCTGCAAGTTACTGTTAATATAGTGCTTGTTGAAATAATGGAAACTTTTCACCTGTATGATATGCAACCAGTATTTTTAACCAGGTAGCTTTTTTTTGACATTTTAAGGCATTAGCAAAAACATGATGTTCTGTTAACAGGTGAAAAACAAGCACTTTATAAACAGACTTGCAGGTCATGGCTATAGGAAACATTACTTCTTGGCAATTTCCTTGAAGATGTTTTATTGAAGTGCCTATTACTTTTGATTTAGTTTTCCAAGCTGAAAATTTATAAATAAAAACTACCTATTTACCTCAGTATAGCTGATTTCACTTAAGAGTGGCAACCAATTTATGCTGGCATGTTCCTGCAATTTTTCAATATTATAGTAGGTTTATGTATATGATGTATTTGAAATAATTTGGGAAATGGAACTTTTGAAAAAGTGTCAATTTTGAATCTCTAATGTGATTTGTTTCAAAACTTACCAAACTAAATAAAGGAATTTATTCCCCTATTGTACAAAATTACAAGAAATTTTAATTTCCATACACAGAGACATTTATGTTTTACTGTCATGTTCCTCAGAAGAATCGTCACCTTCACCATCTTCAGTCGATATAACTAGAGTTTTTTTGTTATCTTTCTCTTGTTTAAATTTCTTTTCCCTCATTTCTAAAAAAAGACAAAATTATCTATCATAATTTCACGAAATAAAATATAACACTATTCACCTAGCTCCGTGACATCAACCCCAGCTAATCGAAGATAATGAATTCTTTCTATTTTGGGAACATAACAGCGTAGAGAGGATTTGCCTTGCCATCCACACAATACAATTTCAAGCTCACTATCACTAAAAATGACGCATTTAAGTTGTATAAAAACTAGAGTTGTAAAAAATGATTGTACAAATTACCTATCACCCGTTTTGGTAGAATAAATTAAAACTACGCAGCCAGGATCTGTGTAAAAGTGAAAAACATCAGTATAATGGAAATTAAGAAATACCCACAAAAAAAAACCTACCGGAAGTTTTAATTTGTTCTCGAACATTTTCCGTAAATTTGTTTATATCAGGATATTCTTCCGATAAAAGCAAGATCAAATCTTCTTTGCAAACATTTAGCCTACGATTTTTAAGGAATGGCAAAATAACGAGCATTCCCTACAAATAATATAAAACAAATTATTGAAATAGAATAATCAATCAACAACAAAACACGCACTTCTTGACATATTCGATAAATGCACTTTGCATCCTTATTGTCGCAACGACAGTAAAGCCTTACTCCTGTGTTAATAATCTGAAAGAAATAAATGTATTGCCACAATATAGAGACAAAGTAGCTTTCAGTATAACCTAGAACTAATTTATGTTACTGAAAATGTAAGGGTACACCCAGTTTACAGAAAGGACGCCAAAATGAAAATTGACCTACAAATTGAATTAAAATATTTTTATAAACAATACTTAGAATCTGCCAATGCTTATTATTTATGATTTAATAAATAAAATCATTAAATTCAGCTAAATTAATTTCGACCAATACTGGATGGAGGATTTCCCATTGGGAGCTTAGGTAGTAGAGCATACTCAAGAGGCGTACCGAGGGTATATGGCGTCTAGTTTAAATTTTCCAAATTGCCACCCCCCCCCCAATTACATGCGAAAAAACATATAAATATCTTTGATATTTTAAACATAGGAGTGTTGTAAATCCAAAGTTGCTTTGAAAAAAAATCTAAAAAATCTAATTTTAAGTAATGATTTTCTGCTTTAGAAACTTTGTAACCCCTAATTAATTATTTGTTAACTGCGTGCATTGTTTCAATTTTACCATTTTATTATTTGTTTTTGTTATATTTTTTTTTAACCTGTTAGTATTTGTATAAAATTGCAATATATTGTATTTATACAGGGCCAATAAGTCGCAAGATGACTTCGGCCCTTAACCCTGAATGGGAAGTGATAATAAAATTTCTGATTCTGTTTTTGGTGCCCCCTACATGAAAGACAGCTTGGTGCCCCGTTCAAAATGTACCCCTAAACCCGAGTTGGTACGCCTCTGACAGCACTAGTAGGCCTAGAAGGTAGATTCATACATTCTCAGTAACCTAATTAAGTTCTTCATATAAGTTTTAAGACAATACTTTAAGTCTATCTGAATTTGCTTCAATGAGATCTTTGGCTGAACTAGAAACAAAATACAAATTCCGGTTTCTTCCAGTTAAACAACGACAGAGGAGCTGGTTAGTAGGAAAATTTGGTTCAGTTTCAAAGAAACCCCTTAAAAAAAAAACAATACAATAAGAGTATAAAATTAAAAAAAATCAGAATTTACTAGGGCTATGCGATTAGAGGTTTTAATATTGAAGTCAGTCGAGTAATGGAGTACTTGATTAAGGGGAAACTTTCTCTTATTCGAGTAACTAAAACAACTGAGTAACATTTTTAACTAGTCAGATTATTGAGTACTAGATTAGAAGCAAGTTTTATTCAAAAAATTATGAAATTAAACTTAAAAGGAGTATAAAGTAACCTTCAATGCTGAAAAATATTCCTTTAATTTAAAAGGACCACAGTTTCCACAACTTTGTAGGTACTGTTTATACCCCCTCAAAAAGTTGTAAAAACCCCTCTTTGAAGTTTGAAGCAACGAGGATAGAAAAAACAAATACTCAACAAGTTTAAAGAGAAGGTTATTCAAGTAATCAGGTACCCAAATATGCAATTTTTTGGTACTTGGTAAACGACGAGTATTCGAAGTAGAGTTCGAGTACTTGACCTCAAAAAAGGCCGAATACTCGATGTTCGAATACTAACAGGTACCCGAATATGCAATTTTTTGGTACTTGGTAATCGAGGAATATTCTTCTATTACTTATTAGAGGTCGAGTTCGAGTACTAGACCTCAAAAAAGGTCGAGTACTCTATGATGTTTACCTAATTTTGACTAAAGCTTCGTCGTCATCTTGTAAAAAGATGTAAGGATCCTCTTTAAACCCAAATATTCTCTTTTTCTTTCTGGGAGGTGACCTTGTTTTTTCAGAATCGCAATCTTTAGCTTCCGAATTTGTATCTTTCGCTTCATCTCGTGTCTCGGGACAGAGATAAAGAGGTGTTTTAGCAGGCGCAGTTTCCCAAGGTAATAAATCACATTTCTTTTGTAAAACAGCCACGAAGAATCCTCCTGTGTCCTGATGATGGGGCAAAATTCTTAAACTGATTCCCAAATATAGAAAATTAATTATTAGTAATTTATAGCTAATATTATTAACAAGTTTTTATTTAATTAACAATAATAATTGAAGAAAATAAACAAATATCAACTTTACCATCTCTCTAATTTAAAAGCTTTGGCTTCTTCCAGAGTTGGAGGAAACATTTGAGGCCTGATTTGAGTACTAAAAACTTCGGGGACATCCTCAAATTTGTCGTAAAGATTTAGATTTCTACTCATGACTTTCCAGCTATAAACACCCTTGGTGGCTTTAAGTCCCGTTAAGCTTTCAGACACATCCAGCAATTCGACAGTTCCTAGCCAAATTTAATTTTTATTACTTGTGCAAAATGTGAAGATAAAAATTATTAACCTTTTGATTTTTGCAAAATGGTTGAAATAACAGCTTCATCCTCAACTGGATTCATAGAACATGTGGAATATACCAGTCTTCCTCCCTCGGCCAATAATTCAAGACCTCTTGTAACAATACGGATTTGAACTCTGTGCAATCCAAATAATTATTTTTATAAAAAAAAATTCTCAAGTCGAGCCAGTAATAACCAGGAATGTGCGAGTACTCAGGCTCGGACTCGAATATTGTTATTTTATTACTCAGATGGACTTGTGAGGGCTTCACCAAGGCCTAAAAATTACTCTCAAATCCAATTTTTTGAGACTTGGACTCGACTTGAAATCCAAAAAGAGGACTCACACAGTCCTAGCAATAACACTTACCCATAGAGGTTATTGCCATTTCCTACATTCCATTTGTTCCATACGTCTATATTTTTTCTAATTGTACCATCACCGGAACATGGTACATCACAAAGTACACGATCAAACTTCATTATTTCATAACCATCATCCTGAAAACAACCCAAATAACAAAAAAATCCAAATAAATAAATCACATCATGTACCTTTTTAATTCTAAAATTAGGTAAGTTTGAAGCATCGTGATTCGTCACAATGAAACAGGGACTGTGTAATCGTTTTGCTTGATGAACAAGCATGTAACAACGCTTGTTGTCTACATCATTCGCTACTACAACTCCCTCTGAAAATACATTAAAACATCTAATTAATGTGTCATATTATTCAGAGCTAATTGCAATTACCAGGAATTTTCCCTTCATCTTTGTGAAGCATTTCAATAATTTGTGATGTTTTAGACCCAGGAGCGGCACAAATATCTAATACCTGGAATAAAAAACAATCAGTACTGCCATAAAATCAAATGTTTTACAAAAATTGCGTACTTTATGGTGAGATTGGACGTCTAACAGCAATGGAGGAATCATACTGACTGTTTCTTGACGACTGATATTGCCCTGTAATAAAATTAATTTGGTTAGTAAATGTCATTTTTATATTTAACACAAAAATCTGCGAAAATCCTTACGCTCGCAGTTTCAGATACAAGGAAATTATGTAATTTGGCCAATTCCACAGATTTTCGAATGATAACACGTGATAGATTAAGTTGCCAAGCCAAATTATCAGGATACCATGGCAAACATAGGGGTTTATCAATTACTTCCCCTTCAATGTGAACCTTTAAAAGGTTATTGAAGTACTGCCCTTGGATTATATTCAGTAGGGCTTTAGCCTGCCTCTTGTAGCCTGTTATTCGGAATGTAGCAGGCAAATTTGACTTTATTTTGGCCATAAAATGATCCCATTCTCCTTCGGGAACAATACCTTGAGCCTAGCAAGGAAACTTTCAATTAAAGCTAAGCCTACTAACATGGAATAAGCAATTGCACATCATTTGGTTCCAATTGAATTAGATAACATAAGGAATAACAGAAGAAAGAACAAAACTAACAAAATTGCTAGAGTTAAACTATCACTATCACTATCATATTCAATTTCCATTTAAAGCATTTGGTATATATATATCAATTGTGATAATTATTTTCTAACCTCGGCTTAGTACTGACAGCTATTGTCGTCTGCTAAACCTATCCCAGGGACAGGGACCAAATTTATTTCTCTGAAATTTGTAGAGCTATATAATTTGTTTTGGTAGGTCTTTATAATTTAGCATGTAAACCAATTAAACAATTAGATTTGTATCAAGACTTTGTTAAATGGACAACCAGAAAGTCTAAAAGTTGTTGTAGGATATAAATGTAAATTTATGATATCATCAGGTTTTTATGATGATTTGACCAAGAAAAACAAAACTTAAATGGTCTTTAAAACATTCTTTCTTATTCAATGGATCAAGACACCACATACGAACAAAACGTGCACAATGGACTTAAATTTGTCAAACCTTGTAATAAGTTTCAAAGGCTGGATTTTCTTTAATGATATCTTTATAGCCCGGTCCAATCCTCTGTGCAGCATCCTATATTAAATGATTTAAACTTGAAACAAGCGAGCCCAAAGGCTCATTAGAAGCCCATAAGGCCACGTCGTTTCACGTTTGTAACCAATAAGCCTCGGTCTTCAGTTGTTACCTCTTGAATTTCTTGGCGCTCTTTATTTCGACGTCTTTTATTATTTCTCCCCATTATTTAGGTTTTAGGTAATCTAAAGTTTACAAATTTAAAGATTTATTTATTAAAATACTGATGGACCACAATCCCGTAATGACAATTGAAAAAAAAAAAACGGCTAAATGAAAACCTGCATGTCTCAAGTAGAAACTAGAAAGTGAAGCAGAACTTTGTGTAGAAGCAGAATTATGTGAAAGAAACAAATAACAGGGCTGTACGTAATTGGAAATAAGCTTTAATAATAATGTTAAAACTCGCAATTACTGTGAAGCCATTACATTAAAAAAATATGTCGGAAGTTCGGAACGTTGTTGTGGAAGCCTAAAAATTATTTTTGGTATTTTGGGAGGTTTGTTTTTTATTCAAAGAAAATAAATAAGGGCTGGTTGGGTCTGAGAAGACCACGAGCCGAGCCGTGAGCCCGGCGAGATACATTTTGTTTTTGTTTTTTTTGTATGGTACACGAATTAAATCAATTAGTTAACATAGTATTGGAATAGGCAGAGTCCTCCTTGTCAAAACCAAATACGTGAGTGGCGTCGATAGCGCAGCCACCATCGCCGAAATAAGTCTATTGCAACAGAGTCACCTTTTAAGGTATTAGTTCTTAGCGTTGAGAGGATGTTCGGAGAGGTAGCATCATGAGGGAGGCGATGTATCTCACGGCGAAAGTCAGCATACAATGGGCAGACGTTAAAAAGGTGGAAGACATCGTCTGGCACCTGGCATAGGGTACAGAGAGGTGAAGGACGGAGGCCATATTTATGGAGCAGCGCACTCTTTGTGAGACGGCGACAGTGAAAGCGAGATAGCAATACCTCCGTTGAGCGGGGGAGGCGAAGTGAAGAGACCCAGTCTATTCGAAGGCCTGTTCTATCTTTGGACTGCTGAGCAACTGTAGATTGCAGCCAAGACTGGTAGTATTGAGACCAAATAAGCGCATTATAATGACGGCGAAGAGAGCGTGGAGAGTGGGTGAGACGTCATTCATGTGTGTAAGGAGGCACTGTGGCGATTTTAGCTACGTCATCCACCTTTTCATTATCTGGGATACCGCAGTGGGCGGGACACCAGAGGAGGTCAATTGGAATGTCCAATTCGTAGCAATGCGCTAGAATAGTTGCGACAAGGGGGTCCGGATTGCGAGTCTCCAGCATAGTGAGGGCTGTGAGAGAGTCAGTGCATAAGACAATATGTTCGGTAGGAATGTCTGAGGCAAGGCGAAGGGCTTCAAGAATGGCACAGAGTTCACTGCGGGAGATGTCATGACCTCCGTTTAGCGTGATGGAATAATCCAAGCTCAGGCTTGCCAAACGAATGCCGAGGCCTATAGGTTGGTGGCCAGTTTTGAGGGAAGCGTCCGTAAAGATTACCAAAGAGGTAGGTCGGAGAAGAGAGGTGAATTTCTCGAAAAAGGAATAATAAAGTTCCATTGTGGTCATCAAGGATTTAGGTCTCGGAAGATAACGCGTCCAGAACTTGACAGAGGAAGCAAACCATGGTGGGAGGGAGTTGGCTTTGAGCGGTATCAGAGGTGCGTTCAAAAAGGTAGGTTGTAGACCGTCAACCAGCTGAAGAGACTGTGTGTAGAGACGAGTCTTAAGTGTTTGCTTCCACTGTGGTGGAAGAACACGGCAAGAGATATCTTGTGGACCATTTATGAACATAGTTTGTCGGGAGGAGAGAAAATTGTGGTCTAAAAGCATGCGTCGAGTAGGGAGAGGCAATATAGACAGTTCAGCGGTCATGGCTGCTGCTGCAGTCGAATTTGGGACCCCGAGGATGACGCGGAGTGCCATGTTCTGGCAAACGTCTAGCTTACGCAGAATCGTGTCAGAGGCAGTCGCATACAGTAATGAACCACAGTCAATGACCGGTCGGATATATTGACAATAGAGGAGCTTACCAATAAGTCTCCTCGCACCCCATTTCTTGCCTTGTATAGCCTTTAGTAGGTTTATCCGAGATTGGCATTTCGATACGACATAGTTGATATGGAAGTGCCAGTTTAGTTCATTGTACAACCATACTCCTAAGTATTGAGCTTGTGTGACTTCTTGGAGGAGCTCACCATCCAAGTGGAGGGTGATGTCTCCAGCTGTTCGGCGTTTTCGGGTGCAGACTAAATAATAGCATTTGGGAGCTTGAACGGCCATAGACCATTGTTTGGCGAAGTATCCCACTAAGTTAAGACTATCTTGTAGTGCACGAGCTGCAGCATCAAATGTAGAAGCCACTGTCCAGAGGGCAAGGTCGTCGGCATGCAGGCCTTGGTCAACCTCTAGCGGAAGATAGAGTCCAACATCATTGATAGCTAGTAAGAAGAGGGTAGGGCTGAGAGGACTTCCCTGTGCAACTCCCTTGTTGACGGGGTGGGAGGCCGAGTATGTGGCATCTAACTTGACCCTAAGGCGACGATGGGATAGGAAGTCTTCCAGCCAATGATACATGTGACCAGACAAGCCAATCTCACGAAGTCGCGTCAAAAGTTTATTAGGATGAACTGATCCAAAAGCGTCTTTTATGTCGAGAAAGGCGATCACGGCTATTTTTTGGTTATGAATTGCGTCATACATTTTATCCGTCACACGACTAAGATTGTCCATGGTATTCCGGTTTTTTCGAAAGCCTGATTGATGAGGGTGAAGAATGTTCCGGGATTCTAGGTAGTAGAGCAGGCGATTGTTCAGCATTTTATCGAAAAGTTTCTTTAGAGTGAGAAGAAGAGCGATCGGGCGATAGCTTTCTTCTAATGCGGGGTCTTTTCCTGGTTCGAGGAAAGGTAAAATTAGGGCATCATTCCATTCCAACGGATCGTCATGAGACGTCCAAATATAGTTGAAGCAATCCAAAATCTTCAAGTGAAAATTCGGTGAAAGATGTTTCAACATGCTGTTGGTGATACCGTCTGCTCCAGCCTGGAGCCTCCAGGTACCGTGTTCTTCAGGGACGAGATAGCGTCAAAATATGTCTTACAAAGTGGGAATTGAATCCACTACCGTCTTCCGACCGAGGAGGTTCCGGCAACGTCAGAGACGCGTCATAATAGCGGTTGGAATAGAATTCGGCCAATGTATTTCCATGGAGATAGGGTCCTGAGAGGAGAGTTGTGATCGAGTCCACCAAGGGGGGGAATCTATTCGAGCACCCTTTGAGTCTGAACGACCTTTTCTAGGAATAGTGTGGTCGGCGAGAAAGGTGAATATTATCTGCAATAGAATAGAAAGTTCATGGTTTGTCGCCATTACGTTCCTTAACGTTGTGACGTCACGCTACAAACGAACCGGCTTGAGCACTACGGCGACCCACGAGGCTAATCAGGCAGGGACCAAAAGTGCGCTTTGCGAAACAACGTTCAGCCAGTGAGACAGCCATCGTGACTGCCTCACATACAGGGTGTTAACTAAAATTATACAGAGCCAATTACTCAAAATGTGTTTTATGTAAGAATTTGAAATTTGCAGGTTACATAGACAATGTTTTCATGGAGGTAGGAAATACGGATTTCCTAAATCCGTATTTCTAAATCCGTGCTACACTGAATTGAGAAAACACGTATTTTCTGAAATACGGGAAACGCACCCGTATTTCCTTGGTAAATCTGGATTTTCTTCGAATGAAAACGCACGAACACGTGTTTGATACACTGGGGGTTTATTTAGTTGTAAATGTAGTAACTAATAAGTAGTGCTCGGACTTTGTTTTTTTTTTATTCACGAATAAATACTTTTAGCCTTAATTTAAATAGTAATATTTCAAGATGAAATAGCTGAATAAAAGAAAGTGGATACACCTAAAACTTAATAAAAACAAATATTTATTTGAATAAGTAGAATGAGTAGTAGATTAACGAAATCGTTGGTTACATAACAAGTTTATTTCTTCAAAACGATGACGAAAAAAAAATATCGCAATTTATGATAATGAATAAATAATTCCGAGCACTACTAAAAAGTTGTGGTTTCACATGTTTTAACCTAGGTTTTAACGACACTTTTTTTAAATAAAAAATAAATGTAAGCATAAATATAAAGATATAAACAATACATTTAATTGTTGACGTGATTAAATTAGTAAATTTTGCGAATAGGTTTTTTGTAATCGTACGCGAACAATTCAATGTTTAAATTTTATTTAAAATAACCGAAGAAGTTGCGGAAAAGGGGGTGGTAACCAGGTAAATTCCCAGTGACGTAAACTACAGATAAGAACTCGAAAGTAGGATTGGGCTCATTAGAAGAAGTTAGTGGAACCTAATTCTGAATATAGCTTAATTTTAGTAATGCCGAACGAAACAATTCTTCTCCTTCTTAGGATTGAATTTTGTGTTCGTTGATATATTAATTTTCCTGAGCTAATAAATTGAGAAATTAATAAAGCTAAAGCGGTTTTGAGCATTAAACTGGGATCCATTTGCTTGGAGTTTACACTAATCACGCGTTACTGCAAAATGAAACCTTGGAGAAGAGAAGGGGTTAGACCGAAAACCATAAGGTCGTGTGTGGTATTCTAATCAAGACACGACATGATCTAATGGATCAAAATTGTCGTGAAACTCTAAACTGAGTGGGTGAGTTCAAAATTTGTATTTTATGATGACCTTGAAACATTAGTTCAAGGTCATTCAAAATTTATCTCGAGAACCATTAGGAATATTAGAATGGTTCCAATTAGAAAAATGCCCACCAAGGTTTTTTAAGTCAAATTACCTTTTACCCGAGGTAAAAAAAACCAACAAAACTCCAAAATAAACGTTAATTAATTGATTTAAGACATACCAAGTATTTTTATTAAGGTTTTTTTAGTTAACATGTTTTAAACACAAAAGAAACTAAATAAGTAACTAATAAACGTAAGAATTATTTACAAATAATTTAAATAAATAATGAAAAACTTAAGATTAACTTTCAAATAATAATGAACATAACAATGATAATGTAATGTTTCAAGCTCCCTTAAATTCTAGACTTGTATTTTATGAAGTGTTCAAAAATACCTCCATTGGCTACTACGCATGCTTATTTAGTTTCTTTTGTGTTTAAAACATTTAAACTAAAAAAACCTTAATAAAAATACTTGGTACGTCTTAAATCAATTAATTAACGTTTATTTTGAATTTTTGTTGGTTTATTTACCTCTATTAAAAGGTTATTTGACTTAAAAAACCTTGGTGGGCATTTTTCTAATTGGGACCATTCTCCTAATCTTAATGGTTCTCGAGATAAATTTTGAATGACCTTGAACTAATATTTAAAGGTCATCATAAGCTACAAATTTCAAACTCCCCCACTCAGTTTGAGTTTCACGACAATTTTGATCCATTAGATCATGTCGTGTCTTGATTAGAATACCACACACGACCTTATGGTTTTCGGTCTAACATTTCTCGGCTTCCCATTGGTCAAATTAGATCGGGTCAAAGCTGTTTACACTTAATATTAAACGTAGAACATATTTCTAAATAGAACCATTCTTCGAATCCTAACGGTTCTCGAGATAAAATTTTAATGACCTTGAAGACCTGATTCAAGGTCATTGAATTTGTCATTGACATTTGTCCCCCTGCACCCTCTATGTAACCTGTAAATTTCAAATTCTTACATAAAACACATTTTGAGTAATTGGCTCTGTATCGTTTTTAGTTAACACCCTGTATAGCAAACAAACGCCATCATCACGGCCCAACAAAAGGCGACACCATGCCCTGCCCGAAACCCACCTTCGCACAGTTGAGAACTAGAGTGACTTATTCTTCCACTGCAAACTACCATCCCCAAAAGGTTATAGAATGTCGAGTATGGATCTCACCTTGGGATCCAGTGACGCCATTAATGACAGTTCAGATAGGGACAGTGGGAAAGGCCATAGACCTATGAAATAAATTAGACCCCGATTTTACCTAGGAGGATTCAAGTGTACCTGGAGAAGAATTCGGGGGCCACGGGAGAGGCTGCTCAAAACCTCAAACCCTTGGACATAAAACTACAACGGAGCCATCTCGTGAACTATGACCACTTGTTGAGGTTTTTTTAAATTCTAGTTTGAATTGTAGCGTTTAGTTTTTGCTACAAGACTTATGAAAGTTGGTATTCTTTAAATTTTAAATGGACATTGTTTATCAATTTAATTTGAAATTATATAGTTTTCTGGCAACTTTCTTTGACTTGGCCTAAACTCAAAACCGTTAAAGTTCGAAATACTGTCTAGCAGACAAATGTTTTGGTATCTCCTAGGTTACTCTGAAGCTTTGTAGGTGGTGCTAAAAACGTTATGTCCAAGTGTTTGACTCCCCCAGCGACAGCCGTAGACGAACCGCGAGGTATTGGTTGGGGGAATCCAAATTTCTTCTCCAGATACACTTGAATCCTCCTAGATTTTACACGGAGAGCGTGTGGCAGCAGACCTAGCAGTCGTGGGGTAAAAACTGCGGAAAGCGCCTTCTATCAATGACCAGGTTAAATAAGAAATTATATAATCCCACGTGATTTCACGAAGGTTACGGGTGTCGAAAAAAATGATTCTTTGGTAATCTGATGAAGGTGAGCTTTAATATTAATTATGCAAATAAATATATTAATTCGTAGAAAATGAAAGGTAGACAAATCGTAAATTATATTATTTTAAAATAAATAATGAAAATTAAATTAAAATAAATAATGAAAATTAAATTAAAATAAATAATGAAAATTAAATTAAAATAAATAATGAAAATTAAATTAAAATAAATAATGAAAATTAAATTAAAATAAATAATGAAAATTAAATTAAAATAAATAATGAAAATTAAATTAAAATAAATAATGAAAATTAAATTAAAATAAATAATGAAAATTAAATTAAAATAAATAATGAAAATTAAATTAAAATAAATAATGAAAATTAAATTAAAATAAATAATGAAAATTAAATTAAAATAAATAATGAAAATTAAATTAAAATAAATAATGAAAATTAAATTAAAATAAATAATGAAAATTAAATTAAAATAAAATAAAATAAATAATGAAAATTAAATTAAAATAAATAATGAAAATTAAATTAAAATAAATAATGAAAATTAAATTAAAATAAATAATGAAAATTAAATTAAAATAAATAATGAAAATTAAATTAAAATAAAATAAAATAAATAATGAAAATTAAATTAAAATAAAATAAAATAAATAATGAAAATTAAATTAAAATAAAATAAAATAAATAATGAAAATTAAATTAAAATAAATAATGAAAATTAAATTAAAATAAATAATGAAAATTAAATTAAAATAAATAATGAAAATTAAATTAAAATAAATAATAAAAATTAAATTAAAATAAATAATGAAAATTAAATTAAAATAAATAATGAAAATTAAATTAAAATAAATAATGAAAATTAAATTAAAATAAATAATGAAAATTAAATTAAAATAAATAATGAAAATTAAATTAAAATAAATAATGAAAATTAAATTAAAATAAATAATTAAAATTAACACATTTGAATCTCAGTGTAAGAATTTCTTTAAATCATATTTCCACTAATTTCAATAATTTAAAAGAATTATGTTCGTCGTGTTTTGCTTACCTATTTCACCTTTGATACTTTCCGTCTATCTAACGATAGGAAATCACATGGCCTCAACAGCTTTCGAATTTGTTTGCCCACCCGGGTATCCTGAGAGTGGGCGGTGGCCACTCTTTAACATAGGATGGTAAATTATATATCAAACGATAGGAAATCACATAGCCTCAACAGCTATTGTATTGGATTGCCCACCCGGGTATCCTGAGAGTGGGCGGTGGCCACTCTTTAACATAGGATGGTAAATTATATATCAAACGATAGGAAATCACATGGCCTCAACAGCTATTGTATTGGATTGCCCACCCGGGTATCCTGAGAGTGGGCGGTGGCCACTCTTTAACATAGGATGGTAAATTATATATCAAACGATAGGAAATCACATAGCCTCAACAGCTATTGTATTGGATTGCCCACCCGGGTATCCTGAGAGTGGGCGGTGGCCACTCTTTAACATAGGATGGTAAATTATATATCAAACGATAGGAAATCACATAGCCTCAACAGCTATTGTATTGGATTGCCCACCCGGGTATCCTGAGAGTGGGCGGTGGCCACTCTTTAACATAGGATGGTAAATTATATATCAAACGATAGGAAATCACATAGCCTCAACAGCTATTGTATTGGATTGCCCACCCGGGTATCCTGAGAGTGGGCGGTGGCCACTCTTTAACATAGGATGGTAAATTATATATCAAACGATAGGAAATCACATAGCCTCAACAGCTATTGTATTGGATTGCCCACCCGGGTATCCTGAGAGTGGGCGGTGGCCACTCTTTAACATAGGATGGTAAATTATATATCAAACGATAGGAAATCACATAGCCTCAACAGCTATTGTATTGGATTGCCCACCCGGGTATCCTGAGAGTGGGCGGTGGCCACTCTTTAACATAGGATGGTAAATTATATATCAAACGATAGGAAATCACATAGCCTCAACAGCTATTGTATTGGATTGCCCACCCGGGTATCCTGAGAGTGGGCGGTGGCCACTCTTTAACATAGGATGGTAAATTATATATCAAACGATAGGAAATCACATAGCCTCAACAGCTATTGTATTGGATTGCCCACCCGGGTATCCTGAGAGTGGGCGGTGGCCACTCTTTAACATAGGATGGTAAATTATATATCAAACGATAGGAAATCACATAGCCTCAACAGCTATTGTATTGGATTGCCCACCCGGGTATCCTGAGAGTGGGCGGTGGCCACTCTTTAACATAGGATGGTAAATTATATATCAAACGATAGGAAATCACATGGCCTCAACAGCTATTGTATTGGATTGCCCACCCGGGTATCCTGAGAGTGGGCGGTGGCCACTCTTTAACATAGGATGGTAAATTATATATCAAACGATAGGAAATCACATAGCCTCAACAGCTATTGTATTGGATTGCCCACCCGGGTATCCTGAGAGTGGGCGGTGGCCACTCTTTAACATAGGATGGTAAATTATATATCAAACGATAGGAAATCACATAGCCTCAACAGCTATTGTATTGGATTGCCCACCCGGGTATCCTGAGAGTGGGCGGTGGCCACTCTTTAACATAGGATGGTAAATTATATATCAAACGATAGGAAATCACATAGCCTCAACAGCTATTGTATTGGATTGCCCACCCGGGTATCCTGAGAGTGGGCGGTGGCCACTCTTTAACATAGGATGGTAAATTATATATCAAACGATAGGAAATCACATAGCCTCAACAGCTATTGTATTGGATTGCCCACCCGGGTATCCTGAGAGTGGGCGGTGGCCACTCTTTAACATAGGATGGTAAATTATATATCAAACGATAGGAAATCACATAGCCTCAACAGCTATTGTATTGGATTGCCCACCCGGGTATCCTGAGAGTGGGCGGTGGCCACTCTTTAACATAGGATGGTAAATTATATATCAAATGATAGGAAATCACATAGCCTCAACAGCTATTGTATTGGATTGCCCACCCGGGTATCCTGAGAGTGGGCGGTGGCCACTCTTTAACATAGGATGGTAAATTATATATCAAACGATAGGAAATCACATAGCCTCAACAGCTATTGTATTGGATTGCCCACCCGGGTATCCTGAGAGTGGGCGGTGGCCACTCTTTAACATAGGATGGTAAATTATATATCAAACGATAGGAAATCACATAGCCTCAACAGCTATTGTATTGGATTGCCCACCCGGGTATCCTGAGAGTGGGCGGTGGCCACTCTTTAACATAGGATGGTAAATTATATATCAAACGATAGGAAATCACATAGCCTCAACAGCTATTGTATTGGATTGCCCACCCGGGTATCCTGAGAGTGGGCGGTGGCCACTCTTTAACATAGGATGGTAAATTATATATCAAACGATAGGAAATCACATAGCCTCAACAGCTATTGTATTGGATTGCCCACCCGGGTATCCTGAGAGTGGGCGGTGGCCACTCTTTAACATAGGATGGTAAATTATATATCAAATGATAGGAAATCACATAGCCTCAACAGCTATTGTATTGGATTGCCCACCCGGGTATCCTGAGAGTGGGCGGTGGCCACTCTTTAACATAGGATGGTAAATTATATATCAAATGATAGGAAATCACATAGCCTCAACAGCTATTGTATTGGATTGCCCACCCGGGTATCCTGAGAGTGGGCGGTGGCCACTCTTTAACATAGGATGGTAAATTATATATCAAATGATAGGAAATCACATAGCCTCAACAGCTATTGTATTGGATTGCCCACCCGGGTATCCTGAGAGTGGGCGGTGGCCACTCTTTAACATAGGATGGTAAATTATATATCAAACGATAGGAAATCACATAGCCTCAACAGCTATTGTATTGGATTGCCCACCCGGGTATCCTGAGAGTGGGCGGTGGCCACTCTTTAACATAGGATGGTAAATTATATATCAAATGATAGGAAATCACATAGCCTCAACAGCTATTGTATTGGATTGCCCACCCGGGTATCCTGAGAGTGGGCGGTGGCCACTCTTTAACATAGGATGGTAAATTATATATCAAATGATAGGAAATCACATAGCCTCAACAGCTATTGTATTGGATTGCCCACCCGGGTATCCTGAGAGTGGGCGGTGGCCACTCTTTAACATAGGATGGTAAATTATATATCAAACGATAGGAAATCACATAGCCTCAACAGCTATTGTATTGGATTGCCCACCCGGGTATCCTGAGAGTGGGCGGTGGCCACTCTTTAACATAGGATGGTAAATTATATATCAAACGATAGGAAATCACATAGCCTCAACAGCTATTGTATTGGATTGCCCACCCGGGTATCCTGAGAGTGGGCGGTGGCCACTCTTTAACATAGGATGGTAAATTATATATCAAATGATAGGAAATCACATAGCCTCAACAGCTATTGTATTGGATTGCCCACCCGGGTATCCTGAGAGTGGGCGGTGGCCACTCTTTAACATAGGATGGTAAATTATATATCAAACGATAGGAAATCACATAGCCTCAACAGCTATTGTATTGGATTGCCCACCCGGGTATCCTGAGAGTGGGCGGTGGCCACTCTTTAACATAGGATGGTAAATTATATATCAAACGATAGGAAATCACATAGCCTCAACAGCTATTGTATTGGATTGCCCACCCGGGTATCCTGAGAGTGGGCGGTGGCCACTCTTTAACATAGGATGGTAAATTATATATCAAACGATAGGAAATCACATAGCCTCAACAGCTATTGTATTGGATTGCCCACCCGGGTATCCTGAGAGTGGGCGGTGGCCACTCTTTAACATAGGATGGTAAATTATATATCAAACGATAGGAAATCACATAGCCTCAACAGCTATTGTATTGGATTGCCCACCCGGGTATCCTGAGAGTGGGCGCTGGCCACTCTTTAACATAGGATGGTAAATTATATATCAAACGATAGGAAATCACATAGCCTCAACAGCTATTGTATTGGATTGCCCACCCGGGTATCCTGAGAGTGGGCGGTGGCCACTCTTTAACATAGGATGGTAAATTATATATCAAATGATAGGAAATCACATAGCCTCAACAGCTATTGTATTGGATTGCCCACCCGGGTATCCTGAGAGTGGGCGGTGGCCACTCTTTAACATAGGATGGTAAATTATATATCAAACGATAGGAAATCACATAGCCTCAACAGCTATTGTATTGGATTGCCCACCCGGGTATCCTGAGAGTGGGCGGTGGCCACTCTTTAACATAGGATGGTAAATTATATATCAAACGATAGGAAATCACATAGCCTCAACAGCTATTGTATTGGATTGCCCACCCGGGTATCCTGAGAGTGGGCGGTGGCCACTCTTTAACATAGGATGGTAAATTATATATCAAACGATAGGAAATCACATAGCCTCAACAGCTATTGTATTGGATTGCCCACCCGGGTATCCTGAGAGTGGGCGGTGGCCACTCTTTAACATAGGATGGTATATTATATATCAAACGATAGGAAATCACATAGCCTCAACAGCTATTGTATTGGATTGCCCACCCGGGTATCCTGAGAGTGGGCGCTGGCCACTCTTTAACATAGGATGGTAAATTATATATCAAACGATAGGAAATCACATAGCCTCAACAGCTATTGTATTGGATTGCCCACCCGGGTATCCTGAGAGTGGGCGGTGGCCACTCTTTAACATAGGATGGTAAATTATATATCAAACGATAGGAAATCACATAGCCTCAACAGCTATTGTATTGGATTGCCCACCCGGGTATCCTGAGAGTGGGCGGTGACCACTCTTTAACATAGGATGGTAAATTATATATCAAACGATAGGAAATCACATAGCCTCAACAGCTATTGTATTGGATTGCCCACCCGGGTATCCTGAGAGTGGGCGGTGGCCACTCTTTAACATAGGATGGTAAATTATATATCAAATGATAGGAAATCACATAGCCTCAACAGCTATTGTATTGGATTGCCCACCCGGGTATCCTGAGAGTGGGCGGTGGCCACTCTTTAACATAGGATGGTAAATTATATATCAAATGATAGGAAATCACATAGCCTCAACAGCTATTGTATTGGATTGCCCACCCGGGTATCCTGAGAGTGGGCGGTGGCCACTCTTTAACATAGGATGGTAAATTATATATCAAACGATAGGAAATCACATAGCCTCAACAGCTATTGTATTGGATTGCCCACCCGGGTATCCTGAGAGTGGGCGCTGGCCACTCTTTAACATAGGATGGTAAATTATATATCAAACGATAGGAAATCACATAGCCTCAACAGCTATTGTATTGGATTGCCCACCCGGGTATCCTGAGAGTGGGCGGTGGCCACTCTTTAACATAGGATGGTAAATTATATATCAAACGATAGGAAATCACATAGCCTCAACAGCTATTGTATTGGATTGCCCACCCGGGTATCCTGAGAGTGGGCGGTGGCCACTCTTTAACATAGGATGGTAAATTATATATCAAATGATAGGAAATCACATAGCCTCAACAGCTATTGTATTGGATTGCCCACCCGGGTATCCTGAGAGTGGGCGGTGGCCACTCTTTAACATAGGATGGTAAATTATATATCAAATGATAGGAAATCACATAGCCTCAACAGCTATTGTATTGGATTGCCCACCCGGGTATCCTGAGAGTGGGCGGTGGCCACTCTTTAACATAGGATGGTAAATTATATATCAAATGATAGGAAATCACATAGCCTCAACAGCTATTGTATTGGATTGCCCACCCGGGTATCCTGAGAGTGGGCGGTGGCCACTCTTTAACATAGGATGGTAAATTATATATCAAACGATAGGAAATCACATAGCCTCAACAGCTATTGTATTGGATTGCCCACCCGGGTATCCTGAGAGTGGGCGGTGGCCACTCTTTAACATAGGATGGTAAATTATATATCAAATGATAGGAAATCACATAGCCTCAACAGCTATTGTATTGGATTGCCCACCCGGGTATCCTGAGAGTGGGCGGTGGCCACTCTTTAACATAGGATGGTAAATTATATATCAAATGATAGGAAATCACATAGCCTCAACAGCTATTGTATTGGATTGCCCACCCGGGTATCCTGAGAGTGGGCGGTGGCCACTCTTTAACATAGGATGGTAAATTATATATCAAATGATAGGAAATCACATAGCCTCAACAGCTATTGTATTGGATTGCCCACCCGGGTATCCTGAGAGTGGGCGGTGGCCACTCTTTAACATAGGATGGTAAATTATATATCAAATGATAGGAAATCACATAGCCTCAACAGCTATTGTATTGGATTGCCCACCCGGGTATCCTGAGAGTGGGCGGTGGCCACTCTTTAACATAGGATGGTTAATTATATATCAAACGATAGGAAATCACATGGCCTCAACAGCTTTTATATTAGTTTGCCCACCCGGGTCTGATGATGGTGGGCGGCATCCACTCTTAAATTTAGGATGGCAATTTATATATCAAACGATAACAAATCACGTAGCCTCAACAGCTTTTGTATTAGTTTGCCTACCTTTGTCTACTATGGGTGTATGGGTTTGCCCAACGGAATACACCGATGTGGAACTAATACTACGGCCTGGGCCCACTTGTTAAAATCGATGCCATCAAATGATAGCGACATCTATAAGTGACAGATGGTACTAACGAAATTTTAGCAATTGTACGCGTTTAGAAAAAAGAAGATGCCTTCGATGAGCATCGTGACGTCAAAACCGGAAACGCGAAAAGTCGTACAGTAGATTTTTTCCCCCGATGCGCATCGATGCCTTTTTTTAAGAGCCACTGAACGTACCAATTGTTGCAGATTTTGGAAAACGCGCGTTTCTAACAATTTTTTAATTTAACTCGAGCCTCACGATCAGAAGACTTGGCTTTCATGGCAAGCTTTTAAATTCGTAGCTAGCTCGTGGGTGTGAGTTTCGTTCGTTGCCATGGTAACGCCTATTGTCGGCCATGACATTAAAACGCCCATGGCGGTCACGTGGTTAGTTCGCAGGATCGTGTAGCGTTTTGCCTTGTGATGTGTGAAGTGAAATTAATGTCATGACAGCCGTTTCAAGGCGGGGCTTATCTACGACTCCACGAGTTAGCTACGAATAGCGCTAGGAATTTTTATCTTTGGACATGTTATACATAGGAATACTTATGTGTGATTATGTTACACATGGTATTATCATATGTAACATAATTACTCATAAGTAAGCAACTGTACCTTTATTCCATTCAAAAATCTTCACTAACGGTTTGTTTCACCACGAACCAGTAAAAAGGTGGACTACGTTAGATTTTAACCATTTTATTCATCCTAGTAATTTTGGGAGTCACACTATTGGCTAATAACATATGTATTTAAGCCAATGGAACACCTCTAAATTGAGAATAAATTTTTTGTGTCGGAATTTTAATCAGCCAAATGTAGTTTTATTGAAATTAATAAACTCACTCGGTTTGTGCAGAAAAAGAAAAGGTTGGGGAAAATGACCAATACGGTTCAGTGATCACTTTCCGAAAATGGAGCAAGGCTATAAGAGGCTCAAAAGTATCTGCAAAGACTCCAGCCTTGTAGATGCCTCAGAAAAGTTCAACCTGAATTTCAACTATTTGTTCCAATAAACCTGCTTCTTTTGTTTGACAATGGTCACAATGCAAATTTATTTTAGAACCTGAGTCTCCGAGAACTTCACTAATTTTAAGGCTGGGCGAATAGCATTTTTAGCCTATCGAGACCAATATCGAATACCCAATAAATTTCTAATCGAATACCGAGACGAATAGTAGTTTTTGAACCAAATACCGAATAGTTAGGCTTAGTACAAATATTACCGTATCGAATATTCGTCGAATAATAGGCCCAAATATTCATCGAATACTATACCGAATATTCGCCGAATACTATACCGAATATTGACCCAAATATTTGTCGAATAACAGATCTAATAGTCTAAATATTAAAAAACAATTAATATCTAAATGGTAGAATTGTATCAGTTTAAAGTACCATTGAGCATCCCAAAATAAAAAATATATTTTATTTTAAAATATCACTAGAGTACAAATCTTTGGTACTACAATATTGAAGTATATATCGGTATTAAATAAGAAAATCACATTTTAACTTTTTAGGGTAATTTTTTTTCGCCGAATATCTTCCAAATATTTGACGAATATCTTCCCGAATATTTTCCGAATATTCGCCGAATATTTAACGATCGAATTATTCGGTTAATTCGGTTATTCGCCCAGCCTTAATTAATTTGCAAATTAATTGCATTAACAGCACTTGACACTATAGTGTAGTTCATTTTAGCTCCTAAGCTTTGGTTGGTCAAACCGGTTTGTGTACTACAATAATTAATAATATCATTCTACCTTGGATTAAGAATATGTTTAACATATTCTTAATCTAAGATTCTACCGTCAACGCGTGCATTTCGCCGCGTCCGCCGATGGGCAATGTTTGGGCATTTGCGAAGGGGAATAAATGAGAACCAGAAGATGTGTTTTCGAGGGAAGTCGTTTAAAATCCGTTTCCGTTTGTTACGGGTTCTACTCTCGCGACCGGGATTTTGAAAATATCTTGGTTCTTCCCACGTTATCACTGCAAGTCAATTTACTTAATTAAAAAGAAGAAGTTCAATATTATAAGTCCAATTACCTGTATGTAAAAGAAACCAATCCAAGATCGAAGTTGCAAATCGCGCTTGTATCAAAACGCGCTTTTAGGCCTAGTATTAAAAGCACGAGGTTTCTGGTTTGTTACTGAAGTTTCAAGAATCTCCCGCTACGTGGTGAGGGGATCGTAAAAACCATTTGTGGACAGAAAAATGTCGAAGTGATATATATTATTAATCCAAGTTGTAATACGCATCTTTCGTATTGATCGAAAATATTAACAGTAAATTCGTTTATTTATGGTTATCAACCGATTTGATAGTAGTACACGAATTTGTTTAAGAATCAATTTAGTAACTTTCTTCACTGGTTAAGGTTTTGTGTAACGAGTCAACGACAAATTCCTATCTCATGATTGGCTGAAGTGAGTACGTAAAACCATGGACAATAAACAGTTTATTGTCTATGGTAAAACGCAGAAAGGCATATTTAGAGTTTTAGACACTTAGGGGATTCTGATATAAAGGTCTAGATACATTTCGGGGCGTCTCAGCCTAACATAAAATACGGAATTGGCACCCAGCAGACACCGAGGAAGGTACGTGATCAAGAGCGCGAGCTCTCGTAGCATTTTAGTACTAAGTGCTTGACCTTTCCACAGGCCGTAGTAGTCTTTAGACACCATCTGTTGGTGACTTTTAGTATAATTTTTAAGCAGGAGACAATGGCTCTCGCGACGATAGCACGAGCTTTCTTACCGATAGATAGCGCCTTATAAGGATAGCCTGCAGAAATTACGCGTTTCTGCTAGCTGCCACCTCCGTATTCACTCCCTTTGAAATATTTTATCTAGACCTTTATATACGTTTCCTATATCTATGGTGCCGACCTAATCTTTGATTGCGCAATAATTCTGAAAATCAGTTCGGTGATAATTTTTCCTAATTGTCATTCGTATTCTCATTGTGTTACCATAAGTGTTTAATATTATTTCATAAGTGTGACACTTCCTATTCTTCACATGCAAAAATTTTACTGAGAACTGTTTACAAGACAAACTGCATTACGGGCTTCATCACCAATTTGCGTCCGCTTGCTATTAAGCTGATTAAATCACGATTAAGCTGATTAAATCGTGATTAAGCTGATTAAATCGCGGTTAATTTGAGTAAATCACGATTAATCTGATTGAATCGCGATAAAGCTGCTTAAATCGTGATTAAGCTGTTTAAATCGTGATTAATTTGATTAAATAGCGATTAATCTGATTGAATCGGGATAAAGCTGCTTAAATCGTGATTAAGCTGTTTAAATCGCGATTAATTTTATTAAATAGCGATTAATCTGATTAAATCGTGGTTAAGCTGATTAAACAGATTAACTTGTGAATAAATCAAGATGGAAAAGGTTAATTCAAGATTAAATCGTGATTAAATTGGATTAAAAATGTAATAGCGATTACCACGATTAAATACATTTAAGTATGCACGATTTATAAATTCCAATACAGATGGCGCGAGGTGTAAATAGCGACGATTCCGGGGCGGGGCTTCAGCGGTTAACCCACATGTGAAACCAATATCAAGCCGCGATAACTCCTCCCCACTTTATTCCTCCGAGATTGAACTTACGTCGTTAGTCACCTGACGCGCTCCAAAGAGATCGAGTGACGAAGAATTGACTAAAAGTGTACACTTTTTACCCTAAAACGTTTTATTCGACTGTTCCGGGGATGAGAATTACTCCGCCCCATAAACTATTCGCTTCATCCGGATAATTAGGGCTACTCTTTTTACTCCTTCTGAAAAGGAGGTGCAAAGGGGTAAATCGGATTTAGTCGTCTTCTAGCCAGAATTTATCTGCTAAAAAGACCACATAGGCAGCTATTTTGGAAAAACGTTTTTACTCCGACTCGAACTATTTGCGGCCACAGAATTGGAGTAAAATGACGTCATAGCCTTACTCTTCTTACCCTACTCTGAAATCCCAGAACAATCGAAAATCAACCACCTTATAACGTTTTAAGCCTAATGACTGAAGCACACAAAAAAATGTGTGATCATATTACAATTCAAGTAAAATTTAACACTTACGTAAACAATAATTAAACAGTTCTGGTGAATCAGCCTATCATTGAAGAAAAACAAACGCGTCATACTAATTATTATAGGCTTCGAGCTTAGGAAATATAGCGCCATCTGCCTTAACATCCGTAAACTAAATATGTGAAGAAATAGCAGACACCTTTTGAATTTCTATGTTTTTCGGTTGAACTTTCAGCCAGGGTGGGAAATAAGGAATTTGGTTAAAGCAACCCCCGTTTCCTGGAATAAATAAACTGGTAAGGGATCGGAGGGCAAGTAGTCTGCTAAACTTAAATCTTAAGGCCAATTTGAATTAAATAAGTGGTCTAGGGGACCACTGACCCCCTCCGATTTAATTAATAAACTGGTCCAGGCAATTTTTAAACTGGTCATTTGCCCACTGCCACCGCCTTATTTCCCACGCTACTCTGCATCAGGCTTGGAAATAAGCGGTGGTCACTGGGTCAAAAACCAGTTTATGAATTGCTCGGACCAGTTTTTTTTAATTAACTGGTCCAGCGTCCAGTTTATTAATTTAAAATTATCTACCGTATTACTAACCAACTGGTCTATGTGACCACTTAAATAATTCAAGACTTGGGAGTCACTGGTCAAATAGACCAGTTTAGAAATAAACCTTATTTCCAAGCCTGCTCTACATAACAGCTGAAAGTTTCAGCTGTTATGCAGAGCAGTGTGAGAAATAAGGCACTATCACAGACCAGTTTAAAAATTAGCTGGGACAGTTTAAAAATAAAATGCTTTGGGTGTTAGTGGTTTTTTTCCTTCAAGATTTTAGTTAATTAAAAAAATAATATATTAATCCCTAAAATTGTTTGGTCTTTGCGTCTATGCTGTGAGCTTGGCCTTGCGTCAATTGTGTGTATGGGTGGGTGACTCATTGAGTTGGGAATATTAATCAGAGGTCCAAATAAAAAGTCGGATATCAGTATTTCGCGAAACAAGTTTTTAAAAAATAAGAATACTGCCGTCTGGTCCCAAATGACGAGAAAACTTTATCATTCTACCTGTGGCACCGTCTATATCTCAATGGTTCGTTCAGGTTTGAAGAAAAATGAGTTTAATATATAATCCAACAAATTCATTTTACATACTACTTTGGACAGAGCTTTGGGCACCCTTTTGGAGCCCCCTAGCCATCGGCGCCCGGGGACGATGCCCCCTTGCCCCCCCTCGCTACCCCTCTGATTGCAGAGACAATTTTGAACGAGCAGACCGCTTTCATATATTTAATTTAAAACGATACTTATGACCAAAATTTAAACTACGCACAAAGCCTATACCGTTGCTTATGCTAATGAATCAAGACGCAAAACATAATTATCGCGTAGCTCGAGAACAGCCCCGAGCCCGGGCAAAGTGAGGCCGGAGAAGGCCACTAGATGTCGGTACTGTCTCAAGGAGCAATAAGTCGTTGAAGAATCCGAGTATTGAGATCCGCGGCTCCCACCTTTGCTGTACATAGACTCCGTTTTCGATTTTCCTCTTCGCCGGCGAGAGAGATAAACGCGATGGCAGGAGTTGGCAGTTCCACCAGTTGCTGGTCTCCCCTCAAGCCGGCGACACGCGTCTCCCCGCGACCAGCAGTTGAAACAAAAGCCTCCACAGTTTGTTGGCGCGGCCCGACCCCGTCGTTTCGGTTTCGGACAAAATGACTCGGCGTGGCCAGGATTACCCGTTCGCCGATAATTTCCCGCCAAATCCAGTCGGGACTTGGAAAACATAACCCGGCATTGGTCTCCGTAATTGGTTAAACAATTTCCATGCTGGAAACTTGATATGGAAAAGCTGAAAATGACGAAAAATAGTGACAATCATCAAAGCGAGGTCAGTGTCGAACGTGTTTATCCATTTATTCATTTTCTTATTCGTGTGCTCATATAGTTTTAATTTATTAAATCGTGTGTTTATATAGTTTTTACTTATTAAATCGTGTATTCATATAGTTTTTACTTATTAAATCGTGTATTCATATAGTTTTTACTTATTAAATCGTGTATTCATATAGTTTTTACTTATTAAATCGTGTGTTCATATAGTTTTTACTTATTAAATCGTGTGTTCATATAGTTTTTACTTATTAAATCGTGTGTTCATATAGTTTTTACTTATTAAATCGTGTGTTCATATAGTTTTTACTTATTAAATCGTGTGTTCATATAGTTTTTACTTATTAATTCGTGTAATTATACAGAGTGCTGCAAAAGGTTATGCAAAAATTTGAAGGAGTTGTAGGGGTGAGTTGAGAAGTATGCCTGTTTGTTTCCCATTTTCCTACGATGAGTTTAAAGAGCGCCAGAGAGTTTCAAAGTGTGGCCTACTAGCCCCTGGAAGTAGGCTGCAACAAGCGCAAAACCAACTCAACTCACCCCTTACAACTCCCTAAAATTTTTGCATAACCTTTTGAAACACCCTGTATACTTATTATTTATTAAATCGTGTATTCATATATTTTTACTTATTAATTCGTGTAATTATATACTTATGATCATAAGTCTATAATATTTCCCATAAGTTTGTCACTTTGGGGAATATTTTACTGATAACTAGTAACGGAGTCCTGAGTATGAGTTTATTACTCCTAGCTGTTACCGCATTTTGTTATACATTTTGAAACATATTAAGTTCAGTTAATTATGATAATAGACATTTATTTCACTGAAATGAAACTCCCGTGGTGCTAACAAAAAAATCATTTAAATTCCACGCATTTATGTAGGAATTCAAATTTAGCGCCAAAAAGAAATGTGCGATAATTTTCCAAGAAAATCGATAATTTTTTGGGGTAGGTACATTTGTTCGAGTTTCAATCGTCCGAACGGTGGAACAAATGTTCGAATTTCATTCGTCCGAACCGCCGAAATAACAAATGTTTCAATTGTTCGAATTGGACAACTTGTTTGTTTCATTCGTCCGAATCGGTAGCATCACTTGTCCGAATTCTGTCGCTAAATTAGTATTTCTTATTGCTGTTTTTTTTTGTCCGGATTTTTTTTAGTGCAAGAATTAAAAATAAAAAACTACATTGTAAATATCGTTGTTTGTTAGTAAGTGGGAATTGCGTTGAATGTTGTGGATATTTTAGGTTAGGTTAGGTTAGCTTAGCTTAGGCTCACGTTAATGTTACTATTTTCTTATATTAACAATATTTAAAAAAAAAAACAATTCTTAATGTTCAAAAAAACGGACAAACGATTCGCGAGTAAAGTTAAGATAAATTGAACTACTAAATCACCAACAAAAGTTGTGATAAATTTTTCGGGCAAATGAAATACGTTTTCGGACATACGATCCTGTTTTCCGGCATTCGGACAAATGATCATTCGGATATTTGTACCACCGTTCGGACGAATGAAATTCGTACAAATGTACCCAAATCAATTTTTTGGCCTAGATACGATAATTTAATATTTTCGATCTGGCAACGCTGTGTCCAAGTCGGAGCTTGGCGGGAAGATTAGCGTTGAAAATAGTTTCGGTTAGAAAATTAGCATTGAAACAATAGGAAGTGTCATACTTATCGTTATTATGATACTTATGGTCATATTTATGTAATTTTTACATATTATCCTTGTAGTATTTCAATCCTTGATGCGGTATCCACATGCCAGGGATATCTCAATCGAAAGGAAATATTATGCCCTCGGTTGCCCGCTATGCGTTATGGAGATCGGGGCCCCACAAGCTGGTCATTTGCCCATTTTAGTGATATATGGCTATATTCGACTTATCTACGTACTTTTTTAAAATTAAAGGCCGACTTGGTTGAATATTATATTTTTAGTTAGTACTGATCATTTCCGAACTACGTTTTCAGTTGCATTAGGAAATTTTAATTTTAAGTGAGATTTCTGGCCAATTCGCGGGACCCCACAACCCGCGTACGTAATATTGTCATATTTGATTTTCGTACCATTTGATACTGGCGCCATCTAAAGCCAGGCGCTCACTGCTTTGCTTCGTAACGGAGGCAATGCCTTGTGGAAGGCAGGACTGATACGAAACGGAGAGCCAGTGGGCGCCTAGCCTAACTCGGTCGCGTTTCGGTACCTTATCTAAAAAACCGGGTAACTCGAAAAATGCAGTTTGTCTAAACATTAATTTAAATTAGCGAGTTTAAGTTTCGCCACTTTATTTCTAAAACCTAGGAACTCGAAAAATTCTTTTTCGATAAAATTTCTCTTGGGTTTATGAAGTTAATGTACATATAGCTAGCAATTTTATTCATCCCCAATATTTACATTTCTACGCTTCCTGGATATAAATTTAAGTGGCATTTTATAGAACTTAAAATTTAACCACAAAATGTTTTAACCAAGTTAATTTTGGACCCACCATGGTAGAATTGGGGTCGTTTTTAATATTATTTATTTGTCTTCAAAAAATGAACTTCGTGTGATTTAGCGAAAAAAATATTACATTTATAAAACAAATTACTATTTCTATAGCTTGTTCATTTTGGCGCTGCAGCAGCCCTAGAAGGAGCCTGATCATTTACATTCGTCTGCTTGTGTGTTCTCGAGCGCCAAAGCATTTTTTTAACGTTTAAAACCTTGGTTTTTCTTCTTTATTTTTAGTCACTATTTTTAAAATTATTAGTCACTTAAATCACTAAATGTTGCTGTGTGACTCAACAGGCTGTGTACTCTAGTCATAGGGATGCACCGATATGGGTACAGCCGATATATCGGCTATTCGTGGCCGATATATCGGAAGATATTAACAAAGTTATCTATCATAACCGTAGTGTATATGATAATATCGTTGTAAAAGACGGTTCAGTGCACTGTCATACCCATTGAGTTGGGAATAAATAGAGGTATAAATAAATCTGACTGGCGCGGGACCAATAAGGAGACTTTATCAACTATATCGTTCTACCGTGGCGGCATCTGTCTCTAGTGGTGGAAACTATATTGCAATTGAATATTTTCGCGAATCTGATGCGAAATTGAAATGTATGATTACTCGTAACAAACAAACCTTTGAAGTTGTTAAAAAATAATTTTATTCTGTCAACACGATCCTTTTTAACTCAAGTTACGGTGAGTTAGCTAATAATTTATTTTTAGCCATATAACTTTACAAAATATAGATGGCGCTACCGCCTAATTATAAAGATGAATTTCATACAGTCTTATCAGAACAGGTCCCACGTAACCATGGCAACCGAAATCGTAATTTTAATTCTAGCAGTATTATTCCCAATTCAATGGTCATACCATTTTATTCTCATTTTTCGTGAAAAAAAGTTTGCAAGAAAATATCCGAATATGTTTCTTTTCATTTTACGTGATACATAACTTCTATCACAAATCGAATATCGTTGTTTTTTTTTACACTCAAAACCTCCTGTCGAAAAAAAGGTATGATATAGCTTCTGAAGTCTGGCGTCCGGGGCGCGGCCAATCAAATAAAATATTATCCTTAGTTAGTTTTCTAATTTTCAAATGTTTTTCTGAAAATATTGTTCTAATACCGGTATCGGCCAATATCGGCGTCGTTTAAGCCGATATTGGCCGATACTGATATTAGAAAAATAGGCCGATATCTCTGTGCATCCATAGTCGTAAGAGCTGTGTTATATACTTCTGGTGTTAGAAATATGTTTTGACGCGATAAATAACTATAGAACCTTGAAAATTTCCCAGAAGTTCAATTGAGGCTGTTTTGCAGTATAGGTCTTACGACGTTAGTGTTAGTTCGAAAAATATCTTGAAATAAAAGTGTTTTGAAAAATCTTTAAAGGTCTAGTCAATAATTTATTTAGGCTGCTGGAATACATTTGGCGGAAAGATACTGGGAAAACAGCGGTGGGAATTTCAAATTTGGCCTGTGCCTGTTTACGGTTGAATTTCTAATACCCGCGCCTTATATAATTTTGGAAAATACCGTCTATTGCGTTATATTTAAAAGTGTCATTAATTAATTTACATAGATAGGATTTAAAAACAGTTGTAATAATTTAATTTTATTAAGTACTACAAGTGAGGCATAACCAAAAAAATTCCGTTTGGCGAGTCCAGGGTAAATATAGAACGGGTAGAGCCGAGATTACCGCCTTGACGTACATAAACGTGCGATTTGATGATGGTTTAGGAGCATAATAATCAAAATACGCTATAATGAAGTTTGAAAATAACAATTTACATTAAATATTTAATGATAAATTTACGCAGTATACATTTGTAAAATGGATTAATATAACAGTACGCTTAGGAACCCTCAGGAATTCAACAGAAATTCGTGCTAGTATTTTTCCTCTAAATGTACTAGATATTTTGCCTTTCTCAACCTGCATTTGAGTATAACATGAACAAATGTTTTTACAGAATCAAATTTAGACAATAGGTGGCTCTGTGCTTAACTAAACCTTGATTGCGCAATAATTCTGAAAAGCAGTTCGCGGATAATTTTGCTAATAGGCTTACTTATTGTAATTTATGTTACTCATGTTAATAATGAAAAGACATTTATGTTAAAAAACCGGGTGGAAAATATCCAGTGTAGCGAAGTGATATTTATCAATTGGTAAATTGTGTGGTAAATAAAATTATATGGTAGTTAACGATTAATACTAAATAGTTATTTATATAAAGTAACGTGGCCTTATTGTTTACATTTTGCTCTTACGTCACAGTCTCTTAGTCTTACTTAAATTAGAAGCCTACGAGCGCGCGCTGCAGTCGCCAGAGTTATATAAATTTTTCTAGCGCGCGTGCAAATCACGCCTGCTAAGAATACACCAATAAAGCTGTATTTTGTGACGTAAGAGCAATATTTTAACAAATTGGGAAAGACCACTTTTTATTGTAGAAACTCAATTATTAAGATCAATTTTTTACGAAATTAAATTTTAATAGTCACTTATCTGTCATTCAGTGTGTTTTGTAACATTGTTCAAAGCTTTAAATTGCAATTTTTAGGGTTTATGCAATATCACTGGTTCCAAATTAGTTAATTGGGCACCGTACGCTGTTCAAACTTTCCATCAAAAAATCCTTTTATATTGAATTTTTGCGGTCGCAATAGTACGAAAATTGTTCACACGATGGCTGAGGATTTCACCTCCGATTTAGCTTCCTCAATGGGATTACGCGTAATTTTAATAATCGTCTACTTTACTGTTTCTAGTGCGAAATTTAGAAATTAGTTTTAACCTGTTAAAATTAATTACGTCCGCTATTTCGATAAGCCAAATTCCCTTAGTTAGCAAAATTGCATTATTTTGTTTCTTAAGGGGGAAGAATACAGTAAAAGCCTCTTTTTCGTTCAAGCTGAACGATTCTGTTTTAACAATTACATAATTGAATTATATTTTTCTTATTAGACTAAACCTTCCTCTAGTGCTTAAAATAATTTTGATAATTCTAATATTAATAGTTAACGAGATATGAGGTCCTAACTAAAGGGTAGTTTGGGCGCTTGCCCAACTTGTTTAGCTCCGGGGGTCCGAATTAAAACGTAATAACTTAATTACTTTTAAATTTAAAATTGTCAAAATTATTTTAAGCACTAAACAAGAGGCTGTTCTACACTTGAATATTAATTTTTTAAATTAAAATACAAAATTAAAAGATTTCAGCTTGAAATAGCGCGAAAGTAGACAATGGCCACTGTAGTCTTCCTCCTTAAAAAATCTACCTCTTCTGCTACAAAATATGTCAATTTTATTATTAATACAAGTATTTAGTTTGAAAGTTCCCTCCCCACTGGTTTGAGAGGTTTTTCCCCGAGCTCTTCGTTTTCCCCTTCCATAAAAACTTGTAGAGGTTAACGGTAATAGTGAGTGTAGGGAGCTGTTGGCTCGCGTGGAATGTAGGGCTTGCCACCACCCTCCTAGGCGTTGTAACCCGGCGACCTGAATTAATGGCTTTAAAAGTAGCTTGATGATTTAGGCCTAGTAATAATATGCTAAAGGTTTAATGAATGCTCGACTCGAGATCGACCACATAAAAGACTATTTATTGTCGCCTTTCTGGATCATTTTTTAGTCTATGGTATTATATCGTAGGTAGATAATCGACGAAAAATCAAAAAATACCCTAACTTTGACCAGTGCTACTTAGTTACTCCGTTCCTCACTACGAGGCGTTGTTTGTGGGTTTTAACTTCCTTCAATCCCCAAGGCATACTTTCCCTTCTCCCCTCCCAACTTTTATTTCGCTCGTAACATTCATTAAGAAATAGGTCCGATTGACACACTTTTGGTAATTATGTCACTTTTGTCAATACGAATTTAAATCCCAAAAAACCTCCAGAAACTATTTTAGTTCTCTTTGGTCGAAAATCCTTACGTAGTTTCATAAGTCTATAATATTATTTCAAAAGAATGACACTTCTAAATGACTGAAATAATGATAGTTTTTGAACTGAGAGACGGACTGTTAACAGAGGGGGACATTGCTGTTTTGCGGCCACTGTCCCGCGTAGTCTTCGAGAAAGTCTCGATAGGGGGCGTCATTCCGAAAGCGTCCCTATATGCGAAGGCCGGAAGACATGGCAACGCGGGGACCAGGGCACATGTATCGACTATGCTTTATGTACACAGTAACTCGCCCAACGTGGAAAGTGCGGGACGACGGAAAGCTGCAGCGGTTTACGAACACCCTCGAAGTAGCCCTACAAAAATTGGAAACTCCGTACCGGTACGATGTCTTCACGCGGGCCACGTTACATGTGGGAAAACGAAACCACGTGCCATAGGAGCAACAAATAGACACCTGCAGTGGTATACGCCTGAATTGAAGACGGCGCGAAGAGCGCGAAAAGCCGCTAACGTGGACTACCGCAGGGCAAGGAAGATTGGCGATCCTGACCAAATCGAAAGTAGCGGTAACAAATACCGTAAAGAGAAGGCAGCGGTTCAAACACTCTTAGCAAACACGATCCGCTCAATGAACAGCAAGACCGCCCACGCCATCCACACTGCTGGCCGTCACGCGGCGAAAAAGTTCTGGAGATTCTTCAAACGGTCCAAGGGTGGACACGGCAAACCAAAGCCGGAAGGATTAAAAAGCGCCGACGGTCACCTGCGAAAGAATAACAGCGACATAGCGGACATTATTACGGACAACTTCTCCCGCAACCAAGAAGGCTGGCTCAGTCTAATTCCTACCTTCCACACTGCTCCTAGACCGCCAATACCTCTGGGGGACAATCATGAACTACTCATGCCGTTCGCGGCGAACGAACTAGACACGGCTATTAAAGCTCTTAAGACTGAAAAATCTGTCGGCCCGGACGATATTCCCAACGAATTTCTGAAGGCCTTGGGACCAACAGCTCGGGCAGACTTACTGAGTCTATTCAACGATATTCGTACTTCAAACGATGTCCCGAACCAGTGGAAGAAGTCGCGGGTCCGTCTCATTTTCAAAGGAAAGGGCAAAGACCCGGAAGCAGTTGACGCGCACCGGCCGATAACGGTAGCGAGCAATGTGTACAAACTGTATGTCACACTTTGGCTTAATCGCCTGGTCCCCTGGTTGGAGTCCCGGGGAGTGATGGGAGACATGCAGAATGGGTTCCGCCCTCGTCGATCACTTGCGGATAATGTGTTCGTCCTAACCAACCTCATAGAGACCGCGAAGTTGGAAAACCGAGAGATGTATGTTGCGTTCCTCGACCTCAAAGCCGCTCATGATAGTATCCAGTACCCGGTGCTCTGGGACGCAATGCGACGAGTGAGCATTCCGGAGACGGTCATAGACCACTTCCAGGCCATTTACAACGAGGCGACTGTATTTCTACAATGGGAGGATGTCACCACCAAAGCGATCCCAGTGAGGGTTGGGGTCAAACAAGGATGCCCCCTATCGCCCCTTCTGTTTGCACTGGTCCTGGAAGAGCTGGAAGACCGTCTACGTAGTACTGGGGTGGGTTTCCACCTGCGATGGCCATCGGCAGATAGGTCAGACAGGACAATACCGGGATCTCATCGCCGACTCAGCGAAAGATCTCCAGGTGCTACTCGATACGGCTGGGACGTTCGCCAAAGGAAAAGCAATGCGATTCTGCCCCGCTAAGTCGGTAATAATGAACTTTACACCAAAAGCTCTTCTACCGGAAGATCTCCCGGCAACGGTGTTCTACCTAGATGGCCAGGCGCTCCCGGAGGTAGACGAGACTAAATACCTGGGGGTAATAGTATCCACCCGCGAGGACTACCTCGACGCTACGAATGCGGCCCGTATTACGAAGGCGAATAGGTTGAAAGGTTCAATCTCCTCGACGAGCCGTGCGTCTTACGACAGATACGAGGTGGGCCGCGCCCTGTTGAAGTCCGTCGCCGTCCCCGCCCTGACGTTTGCCACGGAAAGTTTGTGTCTAAATGCCACAACTTGGAAGATCCTCGAGCGAAGGCAAAGGGAAGTTGGCAAGGTGTCCCTGGGAGGCAACGCCATCACGGCTAACGCGGCCATAGAAGGGGAGATTGGCTGGTCCACTTTCGAGGCACGGGAAGCCCGAGCGAAGATGAATTTCCTCGGAGCATGCCTACAGGCTCCCCGGATCGCCAGATACGTACGGTATACGACTATATCGATAGGCCCGCCCACCGAACGCAATGGAGCCGCCGCACAAATCGCCTCTACAGGAAGTTCGCGGTCCGGGCGAACCTGGGAACCTGCCCCACCACAAAATTGTGGCGACAACAGGTATGGAGGGACGTCGCAGCCACAAACGAATCGCGCTGAAAAAAAGAGGTCAGTAGCAAGAACAGCCTTCGGGACTACGCCTTAAAGCAAAAGCCAGCCAAAGAAGCCATAAATGACAACAGCCGAGGAAGCTGCCTACTGTTCCAGGCACGCACCGGCGCCCTCCCAACGGCAGCCAGGGAGTTCGAGATCCTTGGGAACGCACCAACATGCAAACTCTGCGCTGCCCCGTCAGAAACCGTGGCTCACATCTTGGAAGAGTGCCCGGCGTTGACCCCGGAGCGACTTTTAATACGCGAGTCCGAGCAAATGCCTATGGTAGTAGCCCCATCATCCCCGGATTATCTCCGATGGCTTGGACTAACTGAAGACAAACAAAAAACAGAGACGACGGAGGCCACCAAACACCTCTTGGACAGGTGGTGGTCGCTCCGCACTCTACAAAAAGACCAACGTGGTGACACACACCATGTCCCCCCACTGCGCCCCTTATCCGAAAGTTTAAGTGAGCCTCCCTGATTTAAAAGGGACCAAATTCGGAGTGGAAAAGTGAACTGAACTGAACTTATTTCGTATCTTGTTTGCCTCTTATTCAGGATATTACCAATTGCAATAGTGAGATTTTTGGAAATAATTTACCGACTGAATCATCAAGATCCTGTACTCTCTAGAGACCAAAGATTTTAGAAATCTTGTAATCAATTTTAAAATCTCGAAATTTGGACAAACAGGGTTCATACAAACCTGGAGAACCTGGAAAACCTGGAAATATCAGTGAAACCATAAGCCTATCAACCCTAAGTTTGAATCGAAAGGCAGTGTTGGTTCAAGCAAACGACTGGCGAAAGTACAGCGCTAAATCCACGCGGTGGCGGAAAAGAGAAATGTAACGCGTCCCGCAATGCATGATGCCAGCTGATTTGGTAAGAGAGAGGTGCGTAGAGAGAGAGAAAGGGGGAAGGAAGAAGCTTCAATTTATCTCTACCAGATGCCGATACTATCACCTGATTTCTTCTTTTTCGCCCGTCCAGTGGTGGTACAAAGGGCGCTATGCGAGTTTCAAACTTCGAGGTTATAGGCTTATGGTGAAACTGATTCTTTCCAGGAAGCGCCTCAATAATTATATATAATTTTTTCGATTAAACATACGGTGCTTTAGCACCTGGAAATATCAGGGAAATTATTTTTCCAAATGTTTTATGAACCCTGGACAAAACTTGGTTGAAAAATCTTGATATCTGGGCAGAAACTGTACAAAAAGTGACTGAAGATTATTGATATCTACACAAAATTCAGTATTTTCAGTTACAAATTATCGATATCTGATCAAAAATCGGTAAAATAAATCACGATATATGGCCAAAAACCATTTGAATATCTCGATATCTGGTCAAAGAGCGGTTCAAAAATATCGATGTCTGGTAAAATCGATTAAAAATCTCGATAACTTGTCCCAAAAATGGTTAAAAATCTCGATATCTAGATAGCGATTCAAAAATGTCGAAATTTGTTCAAAAATCGGTTGAAAATCTCGATGTATAAACAAGATGAAATTTAAGTACACACAATTGTCCCGATGTATTAAATATATTTAAAATTACATTTAAATTTGATTTTTTTATATTATCTTGTACATTAATTTAATTTCGAGTTACGTGGTTTTGGAAATAAAGTAGCGAAACGCAAACCTGTTAATTCAAATTAATTTTTAGACAAAACGCATTTTTCGAGTTACTTGGTTTTGGAAATAAGGTAGCGAAACGCAAACGAGTTAATGAAACTGTAAACTTAGTTCCAAAATGATCAGCACTAACTAAAAATATAATTTTCTACCAAGTTGTTCTTAATTTAAAAAAAGTATGTAGATTTAAAGTCGAAAATCTCCAAAAATCACTAAAATTCGCAAATGACCAACTTGTGGGACCCCAGGTGCCAAAATGCGGATATTTTCGTATTTTGTTTTAATTTTGAGCTTTTAAAACGAATTCACACGCACTAGTACAGTTTCGATCGAAACCTTGTCAATTTCAAAATCCCTGACCCAGTTTTGGGGATATTTGATATTAGCATTTAATGCGTCCGCGACACGACAAAAATCCATCAGCGAAGTGGAAAACTTAATTTTAAAGGGGGGTCCAAATGATGACACTCGGAAATTCGATCAAAACAAACTCTATGCGCCATTTGCAATAAATTGATTCGTCATTTCTAAACATTTTTGACTCTCATTTTCGAGCCGCTTCGAAAAATAAATACACCAAATTTACGCTTTTCAATTTATTTATCATATTTGAATATTTCCATTGTATGGCGGAATTTTTAGATTTTTTAATTTTTTCTGAGATCTCATACTTCTCGAATATTTTTCGATACTTCTCGAATATTTCCGATACTTCTCGAATATTTCCGATACTTCTCGAATATTTCCGATACTTCTCGAATTTTTCCGATACGTCTCGAGTTTTTCCGATACATCTCGAATATTTCCGATACTTCTCGAATATTTTCCGATACTTCTCGAATATTTTCTTATACTTCTTGAATTTTCCGATACTTCTCGAATATTTTCCCATACTTCTGGAATTTTCCGATACTTCTCGAATTTTTCCGAAACTTCTCGAATATTTTCCCATACTTCTCGAATATTTTCCCATACTTCTCGAATATTTCCGATACTTCTCGAATATTTTCTCATACTTCTTGAATTTTCCGATACTTCTCGAATTTTTCCGATACTTCTCGAATATTTCCGATACTTCTCGAATATTTCCGATACTTCTCGAATATTTCCGATACTTCTCGAATATTTCCGATACTTCTCGAATATTTCCGATACTTCTCGAATATTTCCGATACTTCTCGAATATTTCCGATACTTCTCGAATATTTCCGATACTTCTCGAATTTTTCCGATACGTCTCGAATATTTCCGATACGTCTCGAATATTTCCGATACTTCTCGAATATTTTCCGATACTTCTCGAATATTTTCTCATACTTCTTGAATTTTCCGATACTTCTCGAATATTTTCCCATACTTCTGGAATTTTCCGATACTTCTCGAATTTTTCCGAAACTTCTCGAATATTTTCCCATACTTCTCGAATATTTCCGATACTTCTCGAATATTTTCTCATACTTCTTGAATTTTCCGATACTTCTCGAATATTTTCCCATACTTCTCGAATATTTCCGATACTTCTGGAGTTTTTCCGAAACTTAAATTCTCAAATATATTGCCGAAAAATGAATTACTATTTCTCGAGATATATTTCCCAAGATTTCTAAAATTTATCTGGATTTCTTGTTTCTTGTGGATTTGTAGATATCTCGCTACTGTTGTTGAGCAGATTTCTTTATTGGCCCCAAGAATTTCGCTCCTACCTCTATATTTGAAACCAGGGTTGGACATAAGGATAGTTTATTTAGTAGTCAGCCTGACTAGTGAGCCTCCTATCTTAGTTTATATTAGCAGTCACAGACTAGTGGAGGTAAAAATGGGGGTATAAAAACAAGAAGGACATCTAACATTTTGCTTTACCCGTCATAATTAAAATAGGAATTTATTATCACTCGAGCTGCGCGACTAGTTTAAAATATTTTCATTGATAATATCATCAAATGACGCATTCGTTAGAACTTGTCTGAGGTGCAATGGACTCTCTGGACACTTGCAAGCTCTACAAGAATGTTGTGATTTTAAAAATATAAATTTGCATTGATGAATGATGAATTTATGATAAGTCATATTCGCAATTTTTTATGAATATTTAGGTAAATTTTTCACTATTCAATTTTAGTAGTCAAATGCCGTGACTTGTGCCTTATGTCCCACCCTGTTTGAAACACCCTGTATTACGTTAACTCTGGTACTACTTTTTCCCTAAGAATGATTACGCCGTGTATCCATTCGCCGTAGATTGAAGCCTATTATCTACAGCGAAGGAAAAACGTTACTACAATCTTTGTTGATTGCGAAATTTAAATCTATAATATCGATTACTAAAGCGACGCTGCGTTAAAAATATCGGGAAAATGATTAAGTTCAAGCTAAAAGTACGTTAAAAAAGTCAAACACGATGGTACGTGGCGGAGGTTAATAATGGCACTTTTAAGCCTTGTCCTAACCGAAGGAGATCATGTTTCTCGCGAGCTGTTTTTGGAGATCCCAGTACGTGATTGAATGATTAACTAAACTAAATTATGTGTTAGTAATTAGCCTTTTCAGTTAGCCACCTAGCGAGCAGCGTGAGAAGTTCACTTAGCGGATGGATTTTCGTCTGCCAACGTTTTATTCTGATGGGCACTTTGGGGTGGCGGAGTGGTTAGCTCTTTCGCCTCGCAGCAAGAGGAGCCGGGTTCGATCCCAGCACTGGGTGAAAACTCGGAACAACTCCTTCCGCGTTGAGTTTGCAAGTCGAATCTAGAATTTATCATTAAAATCAAAACTAAAGTACGATTTAATCATACTAATCACGATATAATTTTTTTAATCAGGATTTAATCATTTTAAACAGATTTAATTATTTTAATCAGATTTAATCATGATTAAATCAGATTTAAACATTCTAATCATGATTAAACGTGATTTATTCAACTTCATCGTGATTAAATTGAACTTAATCAAAATAATCACGATTAAATCGGATTTAATCTTTTGATGGGTGCGTCGTTAGTCAAGGAAGTGACCTGCCCCTCGAGGTAGCGGCTAAATCCGACGCTATTAGTTTTTCCTCATCTTTATTCGTATATTTGATATTAAATATTGATACTTGCATTTTACTATATTTTTTTGCATGGTATGCTTATATTTTGATAAGTTTATTGAAGAAAATACGTTCTTATGACTTTTGAATTTGTCTGTAGCAGACGCTTGATCATAGGCGCCACCTCGGAGAAGCTAGCGCCGGGTCGCCACCTCGACTCGTTTCGGTCGCGTAGAAAACGGTCTTTGTGGGGTACTCTAAAATAATTGTAAATCGGTCTTTGTTTGTTTTCGGTTTGTTGGTCTTTGGTCATCACAGGTCGTTGAACATTTTTTTCAGTCAGGGGTGTTTTGAAACGTGGATGTGATATCTACCAACAAAGTATATTACTCAACAATAATGGGACTGCAGAACCCGGGGGGGGGGGTCCCGGAAGATAAGGGGCTTCCAAGGGTGGGTGGGCACGGGAAGAAAAGGGACCTCTAAGGGCGGGTGGGCCTTTAAAAGCTTTCGGAAACAATAATCCAAAAGATAAGTAGAGCCTCTACAACAAGATTCGCGGGTAGGTTCCAGACCTTAGTTACGGCACTGGTTTTTCATGAGCAACTTAAACCCCACTATGGACCCCCCACCGTGGATTACAAAACACGGGGCCCCTTAAAGCAAAATTTGGTCGCGTCTCAACTACCCACGTGACTAACCCGGCTTTGCTAAACAGACGTTTTGGGTTTTAAAATCGCATATCGGCTACTCAGTGGCTCTATGTGAACCAAAAGCCTAATTTTAAATTGTCTTCAGGCAGTCTTGGCGTTTTTTGGCGAGCCCACGTCGACCATTTTCCCTTCGCGTACAGCTCTTGAAAAAACCAATTAAGAACTTGAGATTCGTGATCACAATGTTTTAGAATATTAATATGCCTAAGGTAAGTCTATTGAATATTCACGAAGTTAAACAAATTCTAATTCGATTTTAAAAATGTAAATTGCTTTATATTTTTTATTTAAAGGCTTCGATTAATTGCTTTAAATTATTCGCCGGGTTGGCTGATTTAAATCATTTATTTTTTTCAAAAAAATCATTGATTTAAATCAATTTTTATATAGTATTTTTGAAAAAGAAAAAACCTAGCCAATTTCTATAATTTAGGTTGAAATATAATCGTTCTTGTACTTCCCCCTAATGTTGCATTGGATTCTACCTGTGGGTGGAGATTCCGCCGAATTTTTATTTTGTAAAGTACCAAAATTGGTTTTAAAAAATAAAACTTTTATATGATTATTAGCTTAAATTTAATAAATTCATTATACATATATATAGATTAAGTCTTTAAAAATTAAAACATATTTGTTTTAGTTAAAATTATGATACTAAATTATATAAAACTTTGAAATTTTAATTAAAATAAAAAAATAAAAATAAAACAATAAAAATCCGATTTAAATAAAAAAAATCGATTTATTTGATTTTTTAAAAAAAAACTAAAAATTGCCAATCCTGATTGTTCGTATTCTCGACTCCAAGATTAATAACTTGGGCTATTTAAAAAACGTATTCTTTGAGAAAGAACGTTGAAGTAGAATTAATAGAAGCGAAATGGAAAGATTTCGTCTGATAATTTTAATTTCCATCTGCTCATTTTAATTTTATAGGTTGGTTTAAGCAAAGATAATATAGAACTCCGTGCCCTAGATTCGAATTCTGATCGACGGTATTGTGACGAAGCGTTTACCCACTTCCGGCACGTGAGCTCCGAAAACTCAGTCTCCATCGGTCGCTGTCATAGTCTTATCGAGGCCAACTTTGATGACGCTCTGTTCGCTCAACCACGGCCAACTTTGATCTCTAGCGCTACAGCGGCCATCTTATTCGTTGACGTTTCTGTGTTAACCTATGAGCAAAAGATGTGTATGACGTGAGCGCCCCTAGCGGATTATTATTTTTCGAATAGTTTTTACATTGAAGTCAATATAACAACCGAGCGTGGCGCTGAACTCCTATACGTTATAGTACAGTTTATAGGGGGGAAATCCTTGCTCGCGGAATTTCGACGAATGTGTTGGCCGTAGTAGCGCGAACAGCGCGTGATCAAAGTTGGCCGTGGCTCAACAGAGCGTCATCAAAGTTCGACGTGGGCTTATCTATGGTGGGTTACCATGGCAACTATGGAGCTAAGGTTTTCGGAGTTCCGGCAGAAAGTGGGTGAACGCTATTGACTACGCGCGAAACAGTTACTTGGAATCTAAGGTACGAGGTTTATATAATCCTTGATAAAATACTTTTTCGCGTATTTTATCATCCTTCTCACAGTCCATAGGTGGTTTCTTCTAACTTAACTTATCGTATATACTATTCTCCACCAGACTCCCCCCTTTCGGCTTTCCGTTGCTATATGCAACGCGTTTTGAAATTTTTAATGTTTAGGCTTAGTTTCTCTTTTAGATTTGACAGTCGCCAGCCAGATTTCCCGCACGGTACTGATGAGTTCCAAATAGAACGAAACCGGTCTACCGTTGGAAGTTCTGGCTATTTTAATTATTTTTAATTTAGTTTATTACTCGAAGATCTATTTGATCCGAGTTTCGCGTTTTTTGTTTGCTCGAAGACCTATTGGTACGAGTTATTAGTAAGTTTTTTAATTTCCTCAAATTTGTTTAGGATTTAGCTTTATTATCCCTTTTAATTATGGACTATTCTATTTTTTCGCGTATTTTATCATCCTTCTCACAGTCCATAGGTGGTTTCTTCTAACTTAACTTATCGTATATAATCCTTGGTTTACGCTACGTGCTTCTAAGCCATTATCAAAATGCAAACCAGATACTTTAAACCCGAAATTAATCTAAATTGACATCTTACAGACAAAAGAGCAGATCTTGAATGCCTCGCGCAGTTATCGGTTTTACCATAAGTCTATAACATTGTTCCATAAGTTGGTCACTATCTAGTCAGGCTGACTACTAAAAAAATATTATTATGTCCAACCCTGGTCGTCGAGCGAATTGTAATGCCTGTAATTCAGGTGGCTGGGCTATACTGCGTACCATAAGTCTATATAATTTCGTGTATTAATATATTTTTACTTATCAATTCGTGTAATTATATACTTATGATCATAAGTCTATAATATTGTTCCATAAATTTGTCACACTGAGGATTATTTTACTGATAACTAGTAACGGAGTGACGTCATCACCAGAAGAAAATCTCCCCCTAGCGAGGCGCTGTCAAAGGCTACGTGTGACGCGTTAGCAAGCGGACGCAAAAAGGCGACGAAGCCCGTAATGCAGTCTGTCTTGTAAATTGCTCTCAGTAAACATTTTGCATGTGAAGAATAGGAAGTGTCACACTTAATACACTTATGGTTTTACATATCAACCGATTAAATTTCTTTTATTTTGATTTGCTTCAACAAGATTATTTATCTACTAAACGTATAAGTCAGATAACAGTCCAAAAAAAATATATTCTTTTGGGTTTTATAAAAAATTAATAATTTCCATCAATTGGAAATTGTGATAAATCTTTTATGAATTGGCATTTGGCAACAAATATATCTAAAATCCCGAAAATCCGTCGAGAAATCTCAAAATCCAACAAGAAATCGCGAAATCCGACTAATAATCTCAAAATCCGTCCAGAAATCCCGAAATCCGACGTTAAATCTTGAGATCCAGAGATAAATCGCAAAAACCCTAAATCCAACAAGAAATCTTGAAATCCAGCGTGAAATTCCGAACACATTTTTGGTGAATGTCCGACCCCTCGAATAAAACATTAAAACATGTAAGAAACATTTCTAGTGTTTAAATAAATTGAAAGGATAAAACCGCAGCGACAATTAATAAATTCCACACGACACCCAATACAAAGAAAATCCTTTATCGAATACTCAACTGCTTCCCACACGACGGACAACCGGAGTCTGTTTAGCCTCCAAATCTCAATTTTAAAACACTCTCGTTTAAAATATTTCCCGTTCTCTATAACGAATAAATACGCCTGGGACGGACGTACGTAGTTCCAAAACTTCGTTCCTTGTTTTAAATGTAAGGAAAATCTGGGCTAGACAATAAATGTAGTTTCCAAGAGACGCCAGTAGATGGGGCGCCAGGCTAGCTTCCCTTTCGTAATGGAAGCCTTATTTAATGGGCGGGCGAAAGTATTTTCCATTCTAACGCGAAACTAGTAATGATAGCGGGGACTATTTAAATCTCCGGAGAATTCTGTTGAAAGGGACATTTAGGGAGCTAATAGGAGGGGGGCCAATTACCCACCTCTTCGATGAGCGTAACCTAATTGGCGAAGGGGAACTCACAATGGCCCGGGCTCTCTCCAAGGACCTCTCCAATTTTCCTTCATCCCATTAAACTTTTGCTGAACGCGGGGATATAGAATCTGCAGGACGAGCTGCTAGCCCTTCAAAAAGCGTTTGTTCACTAAGTTATATTTAGTTACTTTCGAACTAACATGGTGTCGCTGCGGTAGATATCTGGCCGCCTTTAGATACCATACTTGATCAGGACCATGTAGAGACATTTCGGGCCCCTGGGCAAATAGGCGATAGCATAAATTGCAAGGTATACTGGGTAAAATTTCTTCCGGGAAACATTTGAGCGCCATCAAACGGTAGAAACGTTAAACTAATCTTTAAAAGTTTAATATTTAAAGAAAGTCATACTTAAAATTTTGTGGTATGATATGTTTCTAAATATTTATACTTTTTTAATAGAAAAAAAAGTTAATTTATTTAACTTAATTTAATATTATTGTGATAGTGTTGTTAATTCTCCGACTCGAAATTTTGTATACAAAATTAAATTCCTAGACTAGAACACGTTTTTAACCTAGGCTTAGGGAAGAAGCCCTTATGTTTGGACCACGGCCAACCTCGATCGCGGAAGCGCGTTATAGGAGTTGGCAGTGCTATGACGAATTTCCGGGAACATTTTAACAAGTTAGCTAAGACCAAAACAATTTATGTTATCGCCTATTATGCCATCGCGGGCGCTTTTAAACTGGAATTTTGAAGGGCGTGCTGGTGATGGGCCCCTATCGTACCGGCAGTGGCGTAAATAAGGCCCCCGCAGACCCCGCAATGCAGGAGGGCCACAGGGCTTCAGGGTGCCCCTAAATTCCTATCAAATAATACGCTAGAAACCCGTATGAATAAACCAAGGACAGTATCTACACTTCTTATTTTACTGAGAGCTATTCGCAAGACAGACTGCATTAAGGGCTTCGTCACCGTTTTGCGTCCGCTTGCTCCCGCGTCACACGTAGCCTTTGACAGCGCCTCTCTACTAGGATATTTTCTTCTTGTGCTGACGTCACTCCGTTACTAGCTCTCAATAAAATATTCCCCAAAGTGACAAACTTATGGAACAATATTATAGACTTATGGTACGCAGTATAGGCCAGCCACCTGAATTACGGGTATTAAAATTCGCTCGACGACCAGGGTTGGACATAAGGATATTTTTTTTAGTAGTCCGCCTGACTATCTTAATTTATTTTAGTAGTCACTAACTAGTGGGGGTAAAAATGGGGGTATAAAAACAAGAAGGACAGCCAACATTTTGCTTTACCCGTCAGAATTTAAATAGGAGTTTATTATGATGTAAGTTACATTTGTTGTAAATAAAATGGGATTGATGAATGATGAATTTATAATACGCCATATTCGCCATAAATATTTAGGTAAATTTTTCACTAGTCAAATTGACTATATTTCGCTTAATTTTAGTAGTCAGAGCATTTATTTTAGTATTCAAATGCCGTGACTAACTTAGTTAGTGCCTTATGTCCAACCCTCCACCCAACTCCGTCTTGGACTTGAAATGAACTGAGTAGGATATTATCACCCTTGGTATTTGTGTATTTAGGCTAGGTAAAATTTTAGACAATAGAGGGGTTTTGTGCTGAGCTTGATGGCGAAATCACGCTTGAAAATCCGTTTGGTGACATTATTTGGTAATTCAAATACTTATAATAATAATCAGGTAGGCTAATAGCCAAGGCACCACCTTAGGCCCAAGTCATCCAGCGACTTTTAATGCCTTAAACAGGTGGCCGGGTTACATATTTTTATGTTATTTATAATTGAAATATTTATATTATAATGTTACTTATAATTGAAATACTTATATTATTATGTTACTTATAATTGAAATATTTATATTATTATGTTACTTATAATTGAAATACTAATATTATTATGTTACTTATGGTTGAACGGAATTCTTAAGGTCCCATTAAAAGTAATAGTACTTTCACTGATAATTAACTTTTGAAATGTTTTTTTACCGGACTCAGTAACCCAGTAGCGCCACCTATCGCTTCTTTCGAGAAACGCAAATATCTCACGTTTACAAGCGCGAGCTAGATGACATTCTTCCTTCTCTCCGCCTCTCGTGCGGAGTACTGTAATTCTAGAGATGACCGCTATCCATCTCTGGCGCTAGGAGTAGGGCGCGAAGGGAAAGTAATTTGGAGGGGGTTGCGTGAGATATTTACTTTTAATTGGATCATCCAATGTTTACAACCAATATATCATTTTACAGAGAAATTTATGCTCTATTTTTCTCATAAAATGGTAGAAAATTATATTTTAAATGACTGCTCGTTTAAAGTGCTTTCTGGTTGGACTCAAAATGGCTAACGTAAGCAGTAAATATTTATATTTAGAGAGAGTACCACATACATACTTCTGATTTCACCCAGTATAAGTTCGATAAAAATGAATGTATTCAATCTGCTCAAGTCCCCGTGGATTTACTTAAATAAACTTTTGTGATTGGATTGGAAAATCAATACTATTTTCAAGTGGAAAAGTGTTGGAGAGATAAATCGGTATAGGGATTTCCTAAACCAGTGAATATCTCGGCTGTCAGATACAAAACCAAACCTATCCACTCTTTTTAGAAACGTTTACTGGGCGCCGCCATTATCGTACAGACAACCAACGAGCAAGCCCAGAAATTTCATCCCCCCAAAACCGGTTTTTTCATCACCCTCCCCGTAGAGTGTAAGGTAATGGCGGTCGATTGGGAAGGCGCGTTTAAAGGGGCTGGAAAGTGGGGTTTTGAAAAACGTCATCCGTGACGTCATTAACGAAATTTGGCGCGTAGAACTACTTTTTCTCAAGTTCGCGAAGACGTAAACAGGCACCGCTGTGTTGAGATTTTTGTATGACGAAATCCAGCGTGGTCTTGGTTAGTGTTATAGCTGAGCTCGTAGGAAGTTTTCAAATTTCATTAATCTTTATTGAGATTTAGTTTAGTGAACAACAAATGTTTAACGAAAAAATCATTTGAGTGATAAGGTCTTTTGATAGTAGTCTGTTCGTAATTTTTTAAATTATTATTTACGAGTTTCATCGAATTTTGTAAATAAACGCTAGATGAATCGAAGCCAATTTCTTAGGGCCTTGGTTTCACTGGAGCTTTTTGATAAACCTTAGTACTACACCACAGTTTTTTGCCTTTTCCCACTTATCTAATTCGCCAACAAGAGATATTTTCGTATCATCACGTTTCCGTTTTTTATTTGAATTAAACTCGTTCATTAACATCATTATAATTAAATAAATATTAAAATACTAGAACCAAAACCACGTCCACGAAGGCCCGAATATCTTAGTTCGCGTATGAATACCTCTCACTAGTCTCTCTCGGGTCGCTCCTCACTATTTTCAAAACATCTCCGTCAGAGCCAAATTCCTCAAGCGGGGAAAAAAGGAAATAAAGCAGGGTCCGGATTTTTTTGGAGATACCACGTCACTAGACGATTTCAAAACCCCACTTTCCAGTCCCTTTAAGACGAGGGGCAGGTCACTTCCTTGATTAACGACGCACCCCTCAAAAGATTAAATCCGATTTAATCGTGATTATTTTGATTAAATTCAATTTAATCACGATTAAGTTGATTAAATCACGTTTAATCATGATTAGAATGTTTAAATCTGATTTAATCATGATTAAATGATTAAATCTGATTAAAATATTTAAATCTGTTTAAAATGATTAAATCCTGATTAAAAAAATTATATCGTGATTAGTATGATTAAATCGTACTTTAGTTTTGATTTTAATGATAAATTCTAGATTCGACCGATTATATTGATTAAAATGATTAAATCGTGATTAAAATGATTAAATCGTGATTAAAATGATTAAATCTAATTAAAATGATTAAATCTAATTAAAATGATTAAATCTAATTAAAATGATTAAATCTAATTAAAATGATTAAATCTAATTAAAAAGATTAGATCATTATTAGAATGATTAAATCTCGTTTAAATGATTAAATCCTGATTAAAAAGATTAGATCTTGATTAGAATGATTAAATCTCGTTTAAATCATGATTAGATTTTCTAATCTTGATTAGATTTTCTAATCTTGATTAGATTTTCTAATCTTGATTAGATTTTCTAATCTTGATTAGATTTTCTAATCTTGATTAGATTTTCTAATCTTGATTAGATTTTCTAATCTTGATTAGATTTTCTAATCTTGATTAGATTTTCTAATCTTGATTAGATTTTCTAATCTTGATTAGATTTTCTAATCTTGATTAGATTTTCTAATCTTGATTAGATTTTCTAATCTTGATTAGAATTTCTAATCTTGATTAGATTTTCTAATCTTGATTAGATTTTCTAATCTTGATTAGATTTTCTAATCTTGATTAGATTTTCTAATCTTGATTAGATTTTCTAATCTTGATTAGATTTTCTAATCTTGATTAGATTTTCTAATCTTGATTAGATTTTCTAATCTTGATTAGATTTTCTAATCTTGATTAGATTTTCTAATCTTGATTAGATTTTCTAATCTTGATTACCCTGATTTAATCATTTTACTATGATTAAGACGCACCCAAAATGGAAGTAACCTGCCCCTCGGTTTAAGAGTCTATATCCTTGGTTAGAAACAAACCTAAATTGCTACTATCGAAGGGTAGAATCTAGAGGTCGGCGTTTGAATAAGAAATTATCCAATTATTTATTTTTATTCATAACCGCAAATTATCCAAAAAATATACGAAAAAACCCATTATTTTTGCATGTTAAATCGTTGTTTATTCGTATAAAATGTTCATAAAAAACAATTAACCCAACTTTTTATGGTTAATCGAAATTTTGCCGGTTAATTTATTCGTTCCGCCGACCACTAGTAGAATCGTTGCTGACGATTGTTTGTAGAATTTGAACCGCTTTGCTAATTAATATAGTTCGGCAATGAATTTAGAGATGGCGCCACGTTTGCGAGACGGTGGTAGTCGCCATGACAGGCTGTGGGATCGACTCATTTAAATTACGGCAGTTAAAATAAAACAAATACGCTTAGTTTAATCGTAGGTCTATGACATTCATTCAACAGCAGTGGCGTCGCTAGGGGGGGGGGTGGGGGGCGGTCCGCCCCGGGTGCCACCCGTTTGGGCGTGATTTGGGGGTGACACCCGACCGTGAAAACACAAACTATAGAGACTAGTAAGTAGCCCACCATGATATCCGCCCCGGGTGTCACCCATGCTAGCTACGCCACTGTTCAACAGTACAACTCTTTGAGAGCTATTCACCGAGCGAGTGACGTCATCATAAAAATAAATTCGCCCTCTACTATTGCACGTATAGAATATTAAGTGTCATACTTACGGACAATGTTATACACTTATGGTTAAATACTTTGTATACAACTGGAAACTTCATTTTATTTTTTCAAATTGAAATAAAATTTCCGTGGCTGTAAAATATAAAGGATATTACAATTATTTCACATTTTGCCTTTCCCTATGACGCATTTAAAAAAAATTACCATGACGCATTTTGACGCACTTTTATCATTTTCCTCGTGACTCATTTGAATAATATTTTTCATAATTTTAACCATGGTTCATTTTAACGTGTTTGGTTAATAATATTAACACGATGCATTTTGACGCAACATTTGAAATTTTCCATGACGCATTTTGACGCGCTTTTATAATATTCCTCGTGACACATTTGAACAATGTTTATTTATAATAATTTTTTCATGGCTCGTTTTGACCTATTTGGTTAATTTTAAGAATGACGCAATTTGACGCATTTTTACAAAATTTCCATGACGTATATGGATTTACTTTTATAATTTTACTCGTGACACATTTGAATAATATTTTTCAGAATTTTAACAATGGCTCATTTTGACGTGTTTGGTTAATAGTAAATACACGGGGCATTTTGAGGCAATATTTAAAATTTTCCATGACGCATATTGACGCACTTGTATAATTTTCCTCATTACACATTTGACCAATATTTTTCATCGTGGCTCATTTTGACCTATTTGATTAATTTGATGACTCGTTTTGACGCATTTTTACAAATTTATTTAACACATTTTGACTAATTTTTATAAATGTGACGCATTTCGACTCATTTATTTTCCATAAACGGCTTGTTTAAGACTGCAACGACGTTTTAATTAACGTATCTACTAAACCATCGACGTAAATGTCGATCAATGAACTTAGCGATAACGGCGTGTTGAATGTTGAGTCCTTGTGTGCACCTCAAAGTGTACTAATCGTATTAAAGGCCGACTACATATTTATTCGGTTACTCTGTTTCTCACTGGTAGTCGGCTGCTTGCATAGCATATGTGTCTTGCAGCGAGCCAGCTTCCAGTGAAAGACAGAGTAAACCGAATAACTATGTAGTCGGCCTTTAAACCGAAATGCTCTCCGAAATTTCGAAAGGTAAACGCGAAACTGACTTTCGAATCGAAACGGCGAGATCCCCTCTTGCGCTAACGGTTTCCCGGCCAAATAACCCAAACACGCATATACTGTCTGTAGTTGGACCCTCGATTGATGACACCCCAAAGACTCGTAAATAGACAGAAACGTTAACCAATTTAAACGTAGACCGGTGCTCAAGCGCTAGCGCCTAGATACAGACCAGAACCTATTTATGTTACTGAGAATGTACGAGTCTACCCTTTTAGCTAGCATCTAGGAGCAACAAACATAGCACCTCACACAAGGAGAACGCAACCCGTTAAAAGTCGTGCATTTTCTTGCGTACTTTTTTCATTGGTTAGACGCTTTAGCGCCTGCAGCCGTCGGAAGGGGAAAATTCGGAAATTGTCTTCCCCCTTTCCGTAAAACGTTCAGCGTAAATGGTCGCCCAATTAAATTTGTACACAATACTGCGTTATCGTGTTTAAAGGCTAGTTGTGTTCTCCTTGTGTTTGTTGCTCCTAGCTAGCAGTATCCCAATTATATAGCGCCATCCAGTGGCGTAGCCTGAAATCCTTCAAGGGAGGGGTTCAAACTATGCAAAATACCTGAGAGGGTTCGAAAAGGGGGTGACATTTTAATACAGCCAAAGTTACACCAAGGGGGGGGGGGGTCACTGGCGCCATCTAGCTAGTATCCGCCCTTTAATCTTATCTTTTTCACAAAACAGTAGGAATGTGCGTTATAATAATAATAATAATATTTGGTTACACAAAATACGAATATCAAATAGAACATTCGATTTTAAATATATATTCAAAATGTTCGCGATTAAAAAAAATCAAACCAATGTTGATTTGATATTTATTTTGGCTGTTCAAATAGTCGAATATTCGAAAAGGGTGGTGGAAAATATTTGGTATTTGTAATAGTTTGTGAAACTGGTCGAATAACCTTTGGGTATTTCTAGATTATTGAGTTTTAAGGTCTTCCAAAGAGAACGTGATGGATTGGCGCTGGTCAGTCAACGGTTATTAGCTGTAGGTTATTCAGCTAGCCTAGGTGTGTTTTGTAATAACTAAAACTGTAAACCCAAATACGTTGATTTATTTGGTATTCGAAATGCTATAGTATTCCAAATACTATTTGGTATTTGAAATGCTATTTGGTATTCGAAATGCTATTTGGTATTTGATGAGTTAATGGGCCCTGTTTTTTCATTGAAAAATATTCGACCAACAATTAGAGGATCTAAATATTCGATTTGGTATTTGACTAGAAAATCAGGGAAATGATCTAACTCGAAAATTTAAAAAAAATTTGACTTGAATTTTTTTAACACAGTCGGAAACTAAAAAAAATTGCCATATTTGAAAATTTTAAAAATAATAGCACTCGAAAATTTGGTAAAATAACTACAGTTCAAAATTAGGAAGAACTTTATCCGAGTTCAAAATTAGGAAGAACTTTATCCGAGTTCAAAATTAGGAAGAACTTTATCCGAGTTCAAAATTAGGAAGAACTTTATCCGAGTTCAAAATTAGGAAGAACTTTATACGAGTTCAAAATTAGGAAGAACTTTATCCCAGTTCAAAATTAGGAAGAACTTTATCCCAGTTCAAAATTAGGAAGAACTTTATCCGAGTTGTAATTAGGAAGAACTTTATCCGAGTTCAAAATTAGGAAGAACTTTATCCGAGTTCAAAATTAGGAAGAACTTTATCCGAGTTCAAAATTAGGAAGAACTTTATCCGAGTTCAAAATTAGGAAGAACTTTATCCGAGTTCAAAATTAGGAAGAACTTTATCCGAGTTCAAAATTAGGAAGAACTTTATCCCAGTTCAAAATTAGGAAGAACTTTATCCGAGTTGTAATTAGGAAGAACTTTATCCGAGTTCAAAATTAGGAAGAACTTTATCCGAGTTCAAAATTAGGAAGAACTTTATCCGAGTTCAAAATTAGGAAGAACTTTATCCGAGTTCAAAATTAGGAAGAACTTTATCCGAGTTCAAAATTAGGAAGAACTTTATCCGAGTTCAAAATTAGGAAGAACTTTATCCCAGTTCAAAATTAGGAAGAACTTTATCCGAGTTGTAATTAGGAAGAACTTTATCCGAGTTCAAAATTAGGAAGAACTTTATCCGAGTTCAAAATTAGGAAGAACTTTATCCGAGTTCAAAATTAGGAAGAACTTTATCCGAGTTCAAAATTAGGAAGAATTTTATCCGAGTTCCAAAATTCGAAACTTTATCAGAGTTTCAAAACTTTATCAAAGTTTCAAAACTTTATCAGAGTCGAAAATGATCAACACCATTAAAGTTGAAAATTCGGTACGTTATCAGAATTGAAGTCTAACAAAATAAAAAAAATGATCAGATTCGAAAACTGTAAAAATGATCAAATGTTTATAAAATTGCGTGGGGAAACCTAACGAGCAGTGTACGGCAGTTTGAAGAAGTCAATGGCGCCAAGAGAAAACAACGTCGGCATCCTGAAAGAGAAACCCTCCTCTCTTCAAAAGAGTTTGCACACACGTCGCGATACTTTCAAGTTTCAAAAAGGTGTCAGATCGACTAAATGAATTTAGAAGCTGCGCTAAATATATAGAAGCATATTTCATCCAATCCGCGAACCTCTCATTACTTACCGTTTTAGAGAAAAACACTTTAATCCTCATCACATTTCTATTTCGGGAAATAATCCTCTCCCCGCTACGACGACATCTTCCAAAGATTGAGAAGAGAATTACCCGTACTATCTTCTTGCGGCGGTTGAATATGGGAGGTCTACGAGCACCCACTATGCTTTAAAGACGGTTGAGTCAAACTAACTTAGTAGTAGCGTCGAAGCATTTCGAAGGTTACGTAAAACCAAAAGTGACATAATTACCAAAAGTGTGTCAATCGGATCTATTTCTGAATGAATGTTACGAGCTAAATACATTTGGGAGGGGAGAAGGGAAAGTATGCCTTGGGGAGGGAAGGAAGTTAAAACCAACAAATAACGCCTCGTAGTGAGGAACGGAGGAACTAAGTAGCACTGGTCAAAGTTAGTGTATTTTTTGATTTTTCGTCGTTCTGTGGAGATGCTATCGCCATCTACCTACGATTTTGCCTTCGTCTGTCACATTAACACGAGGGCATCGTGCAAAATTGCGAAAACCTATAATGAAATCGTCTGTCAAGCAACAACATTTTTCTGTACGTGTGATAAATGACTGGAACAATCTTCCTTCCGATCTAATTGATTTAAGATCTTCAAGAGCATTCCGAGGTCATGTTACTTCCTGGATAAAAACTTTACCTACTTGTGTAACTTAACTCATCTTCTTTTTTCCCTCTCCTTTGTGATTTTGTTTATGTGTATATGTGTGTATATGTATATATATATTTATATATATATGTCTTGTTTGTGATGGCTACAGACAAGCCTTTCGGCTTAGTAGCTCTACACACCATGTAACTAAATAAATAAATAAATAAATAAATAAATATAATACCGTAGACTAAAAAATGATCCAGAAAGGCGACAATAAATAGTCTTTTACGTGGTTGATCTCGAGTCGAGCATTCATTAAACCTTTAGCATACGAAAGTACAGGGATTGTCACACTTTTGGTAATTATGTCACTTTTGGTAAAACGTAGTCGCTTTCTTGATTAGATTTTCTAATCTTGATTAGATTTTCTAATCTTGATTAGATTTTCTAATCTTGATTAGATTTTCTAATCTTGATTAGATTTTCTAATCTTGATTAGATTTTCTAATCTTGATTAGAATTTCTAATCTTGATTAGATTTTCTAATCTTGATTAGATTTTCTAATCTTGATTAGATTTTCTAATCTTGATTAGATTTTCTAATCTTGATTAGATTTTCTAATCTTGATTAGATTTTCTAATCTTGATTAGATTTTCTAATCTTGATTAGATTTTCTAATCTTGATTAGATTTTCTAATCTTGATTAGATTTTCTAATCTTGATTAGATTTTCTAATCTTGATTAGATTTTCTAATCTTGATTAGATTTTCTAATCTTGATTACCCTGATTTAATCATTTTACTATGATTAAGACGCACCCAAAATGGAAGTAACCTGCCCCTCGGTTTAAGAGTCTATATCCTTGGTTAGAAACAAACCTAAATTGCTACTATCGAAGGGTAGAATCTAGAGGTCGGCGTTTGAATAAGAAATTATCCAATTATTTATTTTTATTCATAACCGCAAATTATCCAAAAAATATACGAAAAAACCCATTATTTTTGCATGTTAAATCGTTGTTTATTCGTATAAAATGTTCATAAAAAACAATTAACCCAACTTTTTATGGTTAATCGAAATTTTGCCGGTTAATTTATTCGTTCCGCCGACCACTAGTAGAATCGTTGCTGACGATTGTTTGTAGAATTTGAACCGCTTTGCTAATTAATATAGTTCGGCAATGAATTTAGAGATGGCGCCACGTTTGCGAGACGGTGGTAGTCGCCATGACAGGCTGTGGGATCGACTCATTTAAATTACGGCAGTTAAAATAAAACAAATACGCTTAGTTTAATCGTAGGTCTATGACATTCATTCAACAGCAGTGGCGTCGCTAGGGGGGGGGTGGGGGGCGGTCCGCCCCGGGTGCCACCCGTTTGGGCGTGATTTGGGGGTGACACCCGACCGTGAAAACACAAACTATAGAGACTAGTAAGTAGCCCACCATGATATCCGCCCCGGGTGTCACCCATGCTAGCTACGCCACTGTTCAACAGTACAACTCTTTGAGAGCTATTCACCGAGCGAGTGACGTCATCATAAAAATAAATTCGCCCTCTACTATTGCACGTATAGAATATTAAGTGTCATACTTACGGACAATGTTATACACTTATGGTTAAATACTTTGTATACAACTGGAAACTTCATTTTATTTTTTCAAATTGAAATAAAATTTCCGTGGCTGTAAAATATAAAGGATATTACAATTATTTCACATTTTGCCTTTCCCTATGACGCATTTAAAAAAAATTACCATGACGCATTTTGACGCACTTTTATCATTTTCCTCGTGACTCATTTGAATAATATTTTTCATAATTTTAACCATGGTTCATTTTAACGTGTTTGGTTAATAATATTAACACGATGCATTTTGACGCAACATTTGAAATTTTCCATGACGCATTTTGACGCGCTTTTATAATATTCCTCGTGACACATTTGAACAATGTTTATTTATAATAATTTTTTCATGGCTCGTTTTGACCTATTTGGTTAATTTTAAGAATGACGCAATTTGACGCATTTTTACAAAATTTCCATGACGTATATGGATTTACTTTTATAATTTTACTCGTGACACATTTGAATAATATTTTTCAGAATTTTAACAATGGCTCATTTTGACGTGTTTGGTTAATAGTAAATACACGGGGCATTTTGAGGCAATATTTAAAATTTTCCATGACGCATATTGACGCACTTGTATAATTTTCCTCATTACACATTTGACCAATATTTTTCATCGTGGCTCATTTTGACCTATTTGATTAATTTGATGACTCGTTTTGACGCATTTTTACAAATTTATTTAACACATTTTGACTAATTTTTATAAATGTGACGCATTTCGACTCATTTATTTTCCATAAACGGCTTGTTTAAGACTGCAACGACGTTTTAATTAACGTATCTACTAAACCATCGACGTAAATGTCGATCAATGAACTTAGCGATAACGGCGTGTTGAATGTTGAGTCCTTGTGTGCACCTCAAAGTGTACTAATCGTATTAAAGGCCGACTACATATTTATTCGGTTACTCTGTTTCTCACTGGTAGTCGGCTGCTTGCATAGCATATGTGTCTTGCAGCGAGCCAGCTTCCAGTGAAAGACAGAGTAAACCGAATAACTATGTAGTCGGCCTTTAAACCGAAATGCTCTCCGAAATTTCGAAAGGTAAACGCGAAACTGACTTTCGAATCGAAACGGCGAGATCCCCTCTTGCGCTAACGGTTTCCCGGCCAAATAACCCAAACACGCATATACTGTCTGTAGTTGGACCCTCGATTGATGACACCCCAAAGACTCGTAAATAGACAGAAACGTTAACCAATTTAAACGTAGACCGGTGCTCAAGCGCTAGCGCCTAGATACAGACCAGAACCTATTTATGTTACTGAGAATGTACGAGTCTACCCTTTTAGCTAGCATCTAGGAGCAACAAACATAGCACCTCACACAAGGAGAACGCAACCCGTTAAAAGTCGTGCATTTTCTTGCGTACTTTTTTCATTGGTTAGACGCTTTAGCGCCTGCAGCCGTCGGAAGGGGAAAATTCGGAAATTGTCTTCCCCCTTTCCGTAAAACGTTCAGCGTAAATGGTCGCCCAATTAAATTTGTACACAATACTGCGTTATCGTGTTTAAAGGCTAGTTGTGTTCTCCTTGTGTTTGTTGCTCCTAGCTAGCAGTATCCCAATTATATAGCGCCATCCAGTGGCGTAGCCTGAAATCCTTCAAGGGAGGGGTTCAAACTATGCAAAATACCTGAGAGGGTTCGAAAAGGGGGTGACATTTTAATACAGCCAAAGTTACACCAAGGGGGGGGGGGGGTCACTGGCGCCATCTAGCTAGTATCCGCCCTTTAATCTTATCTTTTTCACAAAACAGTAGGAATGTGCGTTATAATAATAATAATAATATTTGGTTACACAAAATACGAATATCAAATAGAACATTCGATTTTAAATATATATTCAAAATGTTCGCGATTAAAAAAAATCAAACCAATGTTGATTTGATATTTATTTTGGCTGTTCAAATAGTCGAATATTCGAAAAGGGTGGTGGAAAATATTTGGTATTTGTAATAGTTTGTGAAACTGGTCGAATAACCTTTGGGTATTTCTAGATTATTGAGTTTTAAGGTCTTCCAAAGAGAACGTGATGGATTGGCGCTGGTCAGTCAACGGTTATTAGCTGTAGGTTATTCAGCTAGCCTAGGTGTGTTTTGTAATAACTAAAACTGTAAACCCAAATACGTTGATTTATTTGGTATTCGAAATGCTATAGTATTCCAAATACTATTTGGTATTTGAAATGCTATTTGGTATTCGAAATGCTATTTGGTATTTGATGAGTTAATGGGCCCTGTTTTTTCATTGAAAAATATTCGACCAACAATTAGAGGATCTAAATATTCGATTTGGTATTTGACTAGAAAATCAGGGAAATGATCTAACTCGAAAATTTAAAAAAAATTTGACTTGAATTTTTTTAACACAGTCGGAAACTAAAAAAAATTGCCATATTTGAAAATTTTAAAAATAATAGCACTCGAAAATTTGGTAAAATAACTACAGTTCAAAATTAGGAAGAACTTTATCCGAGTTCAAAATTAGGAAGAACTTTATCCGAGTTCAAAATTAGGAAGAACTTTATCCGAGTTCAAAATTAGGAAGAACTTTATCCGAGTTCAAAATTAGGAAGAACTTTATACGAGTTCAAAATTAGGAAGAACTTTATCCCAGTTCAAAATTAGGAAGAACTTTATCCCAGTTCAAAATTAGGAAGAACTTTATCCGAGTTGTAATTAGGAAGAACTTTATCCGAGTTCAAAATTAGGAAGAACTTTATCCGAGTTCAAAATTAGGAAGAACTTTATCCGAGTTCAAAATTAGGAAGAACTTTATCCGAGTTCAAAATTAGGAAGAACTTTATCCGAGTTCAAAATTAGGAAGAACTTTATCCGAGTTCAAAATTAGGAAGAACTTTATCCCAGTTCAAAATTAGGAAGAACTTTATCCGAGTTGTAATTAGGAAGAACTTTATCCGAGTTCAAAATTAGGAAGAACTTTATCCGAGTTCAAAATTAGGAAGAACTTTATCCGAGTTCAAAATTAGGAAGAACTTTATCCGAGTTCAAAATTAGGAAGAACTTTATCCGAGTTCAAAATTAGGAAGAACTTTATCCGAGTTCAAAATTAGGAAGAACTTTATCCCAGTTCAAAATTAGGAAGAACTTTATCCGAGTTGTAATTAGGAAGAACTTTATCCGAGTTCAAAATTAGGAAGAACTTTATCCGAGTTCAAAATTAGGAAGAACTTTATCCGAGTTCAAAATTAGGAAGAACTTTATCCGAGTTCAAAATTAGGAAGAATTTTATCCGAGTTCCAAAATTCGAAACTTTATCAGAGTTTCAAAACTTTATCAAAGTTTCAAAACTTTATCAGAGTCGAAAATGATCAACACCATTAAAGTTGAAAATTCGGTACGTTATCAGAATTGAAGTCTAACAAAATAAAAAAAATGATCAGATTCGAAAACTGTAAAAATGATCAAATGTTTATAAAATTGCGTGGGGAAACCTAACGAGCAGTGTACGGCAGTTTGAAGAAGTCAATGGCGCCAAGAGAAAACAACGTCGGCATCCTGAAAGAGAAACCCTCCTCTCTTCAAAAGAGTTTGCACACACGTCGCGATACTTTCAAGTTTCAAAAAGGTGTCAGATCGACTAAATGAATTTAGAAGCTGCGCTAAATATATAGAAGCATATTTCATCCAATCCGCGAACCTCTCATTACTTACCGTTTTAGAGAAAAACACTTTAATCCTCATCACATTTCTATTTCGGGAAATAATCCTCTCCCCGCTACGACGACATCTTCCAAAGATTGAGAAGAGAATTACCCGTACTATCTTCTTGCGGCGGTTGAATATGGGAGGTCTACGAGCACCCACTATGCTTTAAAGACGGTTGAGTCAAACTAACTTAGTAGTAGCGTCGAAGCATTTCGAAGGTTACGTAAAACCAAAAGTGACATAATTACCAAAAGTGTGTCAATCGGATCTATTTCTGAATGAATGTTACGAGCTAAATACATTTGGGAGGGGAGAAGGGAAAGTATGCCTTGGGGAGGGAAGGAAGTTAAAACCAACAAATAACGCCTCGTAGTGAGGAACGGAGGAACTAAGTAGCACTGGTCAAAGTTAGTGTATTTTTTGATTTTTCGTCGTTCTGTGGAGATGCTATCGCCATCTACCTACGATTTTGCCTTCGTCTGTCACATTAACACGAGGGCATCGTGCAAAATTGCGAAAACCTATAATGAAATCGTCTGTCAAGCAACAACATTTTTCTGTACGTGTGATAAATGACTGGAACAATCTTCCTTCCGATCTAATTGATTTAAGATCTTCAAGAGCATTCCGAGGTCATGTTACTTCCTGGATAAAAACTTTACCTACTTGTGTAACTTAACTCATCTTCTTTTTTCCCTCTCCTTTGTGATTTTGTTTATGTGTATATGTGTGTATATGTATATATATATTTATATATATATGTCTTGTTTGTGATGGCTACAGACAAGCCTTTCGGCTTAGTAGCTCTACACACCATGTAACTAAATAAATAAATAAATAAATAAATAAATATAATACCGTAGACTAAAAAATGATCCAGAAAGGCGACAATAAATAGTCTTTTACGTGGTTGATCTCGAGTCGAGCATTCATTAAACCTTTAGCATACGAAAGTACAGGGATTGTCACACTTTTGGTAATTATGTCACTTTTGGTAAAACGTAGTCGCTTTCTTTGAAATTTGGGCTCATTTTGTTTATGCAAAAGCTGTTTCTTTTCCACCCCCAACTGGCAAGTCCCTTCAACTTTCTCGAGGAAGCGAAAAATCAGTCACTGAAACTTTCTCTAAGTAGATTTTCTTCTCGCGTTTTTTTTCTTAGTGGGTTTAGATTGAACGCTTGAATAGGTTTTAAGGAATCGAAGTTCGTCGCCAAAATTTATGTTTCAAAATCAGCGGAAGAAAATGTTGTTTAATGTGTTTGGTATTTTTAGTGTTGTTAATTTTCTGGGAAAATAAAATGCGAAAAAATTTCCGGAAATCGGAAAATTAAAAATTTAAACATAAATTACTTTTCAAGGGTTTTTAATTTTTTTTAAAACTTTTATTCAAAATAAAATTCCTAATAACAGTAAACACACTACAAAACATTAATAGTGTTACATTGTTAATCAGTTTTAAACTAGTCTAGAGTAGTGTTCGGAATTGTTTATTTATTATCCACAAATTTTCCGATTTATTTAAAAAACGTTGGTAAAAAGAATATCATTTTAACTTATTTAATTATGTTTTTTACGCAACCAAGCATTTATTTGAATAAAAGTGGTATTTATTTAAATAATTGTTTGTTTTATTTAAATAATAGGCTTATTCACTTTCGATTATTTAAACATTTTACAATTTTTATTCAACTATTGGTTATTTAAATAAATATTATTTAAATATCACCGAGCTTATTTTATTCATGGATAAAAATTAATCGAATGCCGAGCTCTAGTCTAGAGGTTTAGTTTTACTTTTAGATTCAAAAAAATTAGTTGAAAATGCCGCTTTATTTAAATTAGCAAACAATGTATTAGACTAATCATGGAATTAAAACTTTTTTTTCCGGAAAAATACGGAAAATTTTCCGACTTATAACACTAGGTATTTTCGAATACCAAAAGTAGAGTCAAATTCAATAGTTTGGACACGCGATTTTTTACCACAATTGGTCAGGATGGTACGTTTAAGCGAGACTAATTTTAAGAACGGGCTGCAATATTGTTTTAAACCGATAGATGGCGGTAATGTTATTGAAACTTGAAAATAAATTACGGTTCGAAATTTCCTCTTAATTAAAAGTTTAGAAAATTGCAAGTATAATTTGATAGAAACGGTTTCTTATTTGGCATTTAATTTCCGAATGTCACTTCTCATTTGGGATTAGCCGCTAATTTCTGTCTCATTAAAGTGTTGGTTGCACGAAAAATCGATAGTAATAAAAACGAATGAATGCGGGCTTGTTTTGAAGCCCAGGACGTTCTCTTTCCAAAAATGTCACTGTCGAAACAAATTTCCAAGCCTAAGTGTATTAACTTTGAGTCCGAAACTGACCTTTTTCGCTCCTCAAAATCCTGAAATTTTCGGCGAATTTCTCACCTCCGTAACACGAGCAATTTGGGGCAAATCAAAGCTGTAGTTTTATTCCTAAAATAGAAGGAACTGAAGTGGAGGGATTCTGTTTACTCGTAGAAGTTTTCAAACCAGAGGTTTTTAATCATAATATTAGACTTATTATCGAAATAAAAAATATATTTTTACGCGCGCGCAACCCGACGTTTTAAGAAGAATTTACAAGGAGCCTTCGGTTTCATATCGTTTTTCTACTACGTAGGCTTGTGTATGCCTAGGACTTTTTCTGATGTGGGGTGGCGGAGTGGTTAGCACTTTCGCCTCGCAGCAAGAGGGGCCGGGTTCGAGCCCAGCTTGTGGCACTGGGTGAAAACTCGGAACAACTCCTTCTGCGTTGAGTTTGCAAGTTCTCTCCCCACTGGTTTAAGGGGTTTTCCCCCGAGTTCTTCGGTTTCCCCTTCCATAAAAACTTGTCTAGGTTAACGGTAATAGTTAGTGTAGGGAGCTGTTGGCTCGATCTCGTGGCATGCAGGGCTTGCCACCACCCTCCTACGCATTGTAACCCGGCCACCTGAATTAAGGGCTTCAAAAGTCGCTTGGTGACTTAGGCCTAGGGTGGTGCCTTGGGTATTAGCCGTGCTGATTATTATGAAAAAAAAAAACAAAAAAAAACATGCTTTTAATCCCAGATGTAAAGAAATGTATTACAGACAATTATCCAATGATACGCTTCGCATTTTCTGACGTCATGGGTGCCGAGAAGTCTGGAAATTCGCCGAAAAACTCGATTTCCACCATTTCGACTTCTTTGTATAATAATTCAAAGACCACGTAACCGATTTTGATGAAATTTTCTGTACTTGCTATAAAATGTTTGCTCTTTCTAATGAACCATTAATTAGCCATAGCTAAAATTTCGTGCAACCAACACTTTAAGCCTTTAATACCTTTAACTCCATAAATGTAGGAGGTTCATTAGTTTCCCCTCGCAACTCCCTCTTACACCACTGCTTCTACTTTCATATTTTCGGAGCGCTGACTTGTTGGTCAATGTACTCCGTTACATTCACCGTAATCATTTTGTAAATACGTAATTTTGGGTAATCGCACTTATTGATCCGTGAGCTATGTAAAAAGAGGGAAAATTTCGAGAATTGAGACATCTGTATAGTCATAAGTGGATCACTAACGACGTAAGTAGACAAAACGCTATGCTACATATGACTAGAGTCTTTCAGATCCAAGGGTAGAGTTTTGTTCAATAAACGCCCCTTTAGTTGCCGTCTTGACCACTCGGTGGCGCTTCCGCCGAAATATTAAAAAAAAATTATATCTGGAGTTTGCTTTCCATACAAGCTCTGACGTCACGAAACCAGTGGCGTAGCCAGGATTTTATTTCGGGGGGGGGGGGGGGACCGAGGCCGAGGCAGTGTGTCAGAATTTATAGCCTGGTGTACCTAGTAACAGAGACCATACCACCGGAGGCCTATCATCATAGTGCCCTACGCCAGCGTCCACCTAGCCCGGACAGGTGACAAATCCAGCATGGGTAGTAGAACCCTACTACTGATGGTCTCACCTTTGACGCAAGCCACTCAACCCAGCAGAAGGTGCAGCAATGGGTGGACCAATCCCCACTTCGCACACAGCAGTGGGATTTAGAATGGATGCTATAGCAACTCCAGCCGACACCAAACCCATTGGAGAGAGCTCCTAAAGGGGAACGACGAGCACACAGCAGTCCGCATAACCCGGCACAGCTGGCACCGGAGATCCCGGTGGGAGCCCAAAAGGCCGGGAGATGGGTCCGCCGTGCCCTCATACGGAGGCTCGCCACCCCACAACAGGCTACCCAGTCCTCCCAGGCGACCAGTTTGCCTGGACCCTCTCCGTTAGCCTGAACCGAAGTTCAGTATCCAGCCCAAACCTGACCGAAGTCGGAGGTGGAGATAGGACCATTTGATCAGAGCTAACATCTCCCAGTGCGCCACCGCCCTTGAGGGTTACAAGAGCCGGACCCTGACTCCCCGGTAAAGCCACCAGTTATTGCACACTCTAACCCATCGAGGCAACGGTTAAATGGTCAAATGGATAAATAAAGCTTCCAAATAAAAGTTTTAATATCAAATATTGTAGATGTTTCGTCCCTCCAAGCAGCCGCGCCCCCTAAAACCAAAGTTACAAAACTAAAACTAAAACTTTCGAGTATTGACTCCTCCTCCGCGCAAGATAGGGGAAAAAGCGTTCAAGGTGCCGGTAGCAGCGTTGCCAGACGTACGATAATTATCGCACAGTGCGATAATTTAATCAAAATTTTTAGGGCGTACTATAATTTTCATGGCGTACGATATCGTACCATTATTTCGATAATTCTGCCTCAACGTACTATAATGAACGATAATCTTTAGATTTTTTTAAAAACCTATGAACGATGTATATTTTATTATTAATTTATATAACTTTTCTACTTAAAAATGAATGATATACATTTTCTGTACGCGTAGTCCAGAGTGTGACTTTATTACTCCTAGCTATTACCGCATTTTTTTAAACATTTTTAAACATATTAAGTTCAGTTAATAATGATAATAATTAATAGACATTTTGTTTATTTCCCTGAAATAAAACTCCTGTAGTGCTTTAAAAAATCATCTAAATCAACGAATTTATGTATGAATTAAAATTTATCGCCAAAAAGAAATGTACGATAATTTTCCAGGAAAATCGATAATTTTTTGGCCTAGATACGATAATTTCAGATTTAGTGTATTTTGAAGGTCGATCCCTTACCAAAATGTGAGTCTTACTTTAGTCGCTAATTAGTCTCAATGAATGATCAAGGATTTTTAAGTATTATGTAAGCATAAAAAACTGAGACCCGAATTTTGGGTCCTAAATAAAATCTATTTTAGTCTCACTAAAAGAGTTTTATTAATATATATTTAGATGAAACTCATTATAGTCTCATTTTGGAAGACCCAATTCTGGAGACTTGAGAGTTGATTGTGGGTTACAATATTAGATTAGAATAAGAGTTATTTAAGACTTCACTTTAGTCTCATATGGGGAGACCCATTTTTAAGGACTTGAAAGAGAATTAATTGAGAGTTGCTTAGAGGTTACAATATTAGATTAGAATAAGGGTTATTTAAGACTTCACTTTAGTCTCATATTGGGAGACTCAATTTTGGGGACTTGAAAAAGGCTCAAATGAGAGTTGATTATGGGTTACAATATTTGATTAGAATAAGGGTTATTTAAACTTCACTTTAGTCTCATATTGGGATACTGAATTTTGAGGACTTGAAAAAGGCTTAAATGAGAGTTGATTATGGGTTACAATTTTAGATTAAAATAAGAGTCATTTAAGACCACTTTAGTCTCATATGGGGAGATTCATTTCTGGGGACTTGAAAGTTGCTTAGAGGTTACAATTTGAAGTTAAAATAAAAGTAATCGTAAATATAATGGCCACTTAAGTTTGATATTAAACAGGTTATTAAAAGCTTATTGTTCAACTGCCATGATGGATTGCAACTTGAATCTTGGTTACAAAATGGTCATAAGGGATGGGCTGGCTAATTTTGGTTAAGCTCAACTCACTTGAAACCCTAAATTTTTTGTAATAAAATAACCGTTTAAAACTTTTAAGTATACTAAATAATATAAATATATATAAATTTTTAAACTAAGATATTTCCTTTCAAGTAAAATTTATTCCGTATGAGTGTGTAAATATACTGAACTGAGTTAAAAGTAGCCTAGCATCTAGAGCCAGCCATGAAGTCTGGAGATTTTAGAACTTGCAATCCAGCATGGCAGCTGAACATAGTAGTCATTTTTGATTCAGTGTTTAATAATTATTTTAACGTTGGATTTGAACGGACGCCCGACCGTGAAAGTGGTCTGCTGTATAGCGACCGCCATGCAATAACTGGTGAAGAATTTAACTATAAATCACAGTGGACTGCTCACATATAGGGCACCCTGGTTGTACTCATATCGGCAGATTTACCAGTATATCCAGCGTTTAGATCGAGTCTCCTAAAAATCGCATTAAAAAAGTCTTAGTAGAGTCTCCTACAAATAGTAAAACGCAGGTATAAATAGAGTCTCCTACAAATAGTAAAACGCAGGTATAAATAGAGTCTCCTACAAATAGTAAAACGCAGGTATAAATAGAGTCTCCTACAAATAGTAAAACGCAGGTATAAATAGAGTCTCCTACAAATAGTAAAACGCAGGTATAAATAGAGTCTCTTACAAATAGTAAAACGCAGGTATAAATAGAGTCTCCTACAAATAGTAAAACGCAGGTATAAATAGAGTCTCCTACAAATAGTAAAATACAGGTCTTAATTGAGGCTCCTACAGAAAGCGAATTTTAATGCAGTGTCTTTCAAATCGCAAAAATCATGTCTAAATTGAGTTTCCTAAAAATTAAAAAATATGGGTTTAAACCGAATCTCCTAGAAATCACGGAAATAGTGTTTAAATCAAGTCTCAAACAAATCGCAAAAAACAAGTTTAAATTAAGTCTCCCACAAATAGTAAAACGCGGGACTAAATTGGGTCCCTACAAATAAAAAATCTGGGTTTAAATCAAATCTCCCGGAAATCACGGAAAAAGGGGTTTAAATCAAGTCTCAAACAAATCGCAAAAAACAAATCTAAATTAGGTCTCATAGCAAGATCTTAAATAGAGCTAAAAACGAGTCGTCTTTAAGGCAAGTTTAAAGAAACGTAAATAAAACTTGATTGTATCTAGATTTAAGTATATTTTTAGTCTGAGTTTTGGACTGTGGGAGACTTCATGATTTATTATGAGCTTTGAATAAGTCTTTTTTAAGGTTTTATTTTCGAAACATAATTTTGGTAAGGGATATCACTATTATCAAAGTCGAGATCGCCCTGTTCACTGTAGTTACATTTTATTGTAAAGATTTTAGTCCATTTAGGAGAGTTAACCAGCACCAGGCCTTGGACGTAGCAGACACTCGTCTTAATATAGGAGAAATAGGACAAATTTAGGCATCCTTAAAAACAGTTTCGTGTTAGTCAAAATAAGGCATAAGTGTTAAGACTGGTTCACACGGGCAGTGTTTTCCTGATTTTCTCTATTTTCTCGTTTTACCACCTTTTTCCGTTGTTCTGGCGCACGGGAAAACGACTGTACACACGGACAAAATTTGCCGGATTTTATCACAGCGAGCGCTGCCGGGTAATGAGAAATCGGATAACCTTTTTTTGAGGGGCGTTGGGCTCGACCAGTCAGCGAGCGTTATGCCGTCACGTGGTAGACGCAAAAATTCTTAAGCCTACTTTTAAAGAATTTCAAAATCCCGTGACAGCGAAACGCTCGCTGATTAGTCGAGCTCAAAGTGCTTCAGAAAACCGGGAAAAAAAGTAGAGATATTTCAACATTTTTTTCTCCGTTTTCTCGTTTACCGGCAGCGCTGACGGCGGAAAAGTCCGTTTAATTTTGTCCGTGTGTACAGTCGTTTTCCCGTGCGCCAGAACAACGGGAAAAGGTGGTAAAACGAGAAAATAGAGAAAATCAGGAAAACACTGCCCGTGTGAACCAGCCTTAAGCGACGCATTGCCGTGGAAACTTACATCTAAGCTAATTATACTCGCGTATTACCGAATGTACTTATTTTGTTAATTTTGGCTCTGTCGGGAGTTGGTGAGGACAGATTCCTATTAAATATGTTAATGTTTAGTTCTCGCCTTTATAATTTACATCAAACCAAAGTCTGCCTTCGGTGAATTATTAGCGCCTCAAGCGGCTTCCTTCTCTGAAAATTTGGCGGAAATCCGAAAGACGTTTATTTTGACAACGAGTCGAAACTGAGGGAAAAGGATTTAAAACAATTTCTGTTTGTGTTTATTAAGGTTTCTTTAAATATCTTGGTTCCTAGTTTTTTCCCTTTTTTCCCCCCAAAAAATGAGCGGCAGACAAAAATAAGGTTTCGAAAATTTATTGGGAAATTTCGTGATTCATCTTTGAAAACAGCTGTGGCCCGTGTTTTATCAGAAGTATATAATATATAGCTTACGACATAAGTATGCATCTATTTATATTGGTAATGCTATTCGCTTGAAACAGATATACCTAAGAGAAATAGGCCTGGCCAAGGATAAGCAAGATTATAGAGCGATTTTATAGATAACCAGAATTATAGATAAGGTCCTTTATCCATAATACCATTTTTTATAGATACCAAAATTATGGAGCGATTTTTATAGATCCATCGAATTTATAGATACTTAACCTCGCCTTTTTTTTGCCTCCGGCGTTTTTACAGAGCCTCGCTCACCACCCGTCGTTTTATGGATACTTACAATGACCGTTCAAGCCGCTGACTTCTTCGCTCCAGGGGTCCCCCCTCTTTTTTCCCGACAATAGCAAGCCAAGAATGTTAAGACCTTTTCACATGAGCAGAAGAAAATAGGGGAAGTACGTATCTGTAACTTTGAGCCGTAGAAGTCGTCGTGTGACCCACGAAAATGCCTTTTTACGCATAATAAACCAAACTGAAAAAGTAGTTCCAATTTTGTTTTGATTCAACACGGCTATAAACGACGAAAGCAAATACGCCTTTGCTCAAATAGCAGAGAATGAGAAGGACAATATGTCACAATTGTTCAATTTAAGAAAAATTGATTTTTTAAAAGATGTAATCATCCGCGATTTCCCGCCAAACCGTTTTAGCGCGAAAATTCGTGAAAAGTGACGCCTTTCCAAAGCTGACTAGAAGCGTACTTCCCCCTATTTTCTTCTGACATGAGCCAACTTTTCAAACAGAGTTGCCAGATGGGCGGTTTTCCGCCCAAATTGGGCTGCTTTGCGGAGGCTGTTGCGGGGAAAAAACCTTTGGGCGTGAGGCGGTTTTTTGGGCTGGTTCCCAAAATTCGAGGCGAAGTAACGGGGTACCGGTTTTCCCCCTTTCAACCCCATCCTTCATAACGGGAATCAACGTTCCTAGAAAATATAAGCTGGACCCAGCTTTGCAAAGTGTGATGTTTTCAATAATTTTCCAAAATTATTTTCAAATAACGCGCCAATTCCCGTTCTATAGCAGAAATTGGTAATTTTTCTTGGGCGGGAATTTGGGCTATTTTGGGGTTATTCCGATTTTGGCTTGTGCGGGAATTTGGGCTTGTTTTAAAGTTGGTTTGTGCGAGATCTAAAATATTATTCTGGCAACTCTGTTTTCAAATCACAATGCTGAGTCAGCAAAAATGGATCAGTGACCCATTTTTTTCTCGCGTACTTTTTTGGTGGATCAACTCATCGAACTTATATTCACACGAACCAACTAGTTGACCCAACTCAAGTTGGCTCATCTAGTTGGGTCCAAAAGTTGGCTCGTGTGAAAAGGCCTTTACTCGCTCTTTTTTCGTAGGAATAAGTCTCTTGCACGACGCGCGTTCAATTGCCTAATATTAGTTGAATAACAAGACATATATTTTTTTCATTTTTTATTTTAATTTTGATAATACACCAGACTTGGTAACTGCGTAAAACACAAGAAGAACAAGTTATACGCTTGAAGAGCAGATGTCAGGTTACGCCTCTCAATTAGATTAGTATAGTCGCTTATAATATTGAACGGACTCGAATAACAACCAAATTTACGCATTACGTCCTGAAATATATCAGAATCTCCTTGGCCGAAATGGATCTCTTCAAAATCTTCGCTGTCAGGGTAGCCGGCAACTCGTTGAACGTGAAGTTTGAGAACTCCGAACATCGCTTCAATACAGGGCCTCTCCTTCTCAATTTCAGTCAAATGTTTGTCGACGGCGTGGATACATAAATTTAAAGCTAGGATACCCGCTTCGCCAAGTTGGAATTCCTCTTTTTTCCCGAAACTTTTATACGCCAAAAGAGTAACGTTCCCTTTACTAGCTAAAAGTTCAAAAGTACGACCCCCAATCTTTGCGAGCTCGAGACTAAATTTATTGTTTTCAACTTCTCTGGTGTGTGATTCAATGAGATACCAATTTTGATACATCTTATTAAAAGCTACAGGCGGGAGGCATATTGAGGATTGGAAAGTAACGTCGTTGAAAAAGAATATTTCCAGGTCCTCACCTTTTAAACCAATTGATAGACACGAATTTTTTCCTAAACGCCAGCGAAAATTGATTTTCCGTTGAAAGTTAGCATCTTGTTTTCTGTTACCCAAATCGTAAGACATCTTAACGCTTCGAAACCCGAATACGAAATGACGCAAACCCGGGAGCCCCCCCGGTATTAATATCCCTCGGATGACTCATGCACCCCGGGGAAAAAATATATCGCGCCCGGACAAGATTTTTTTATTACCCTTAAAAAGTTCCGAAATATACTGCTGAAATATAGAACCGAAATTTCAAAAAAAGAATCTAGTCTAAGTACTAAAGGTTTTAAGGGGTTTCTAACTATACTAGGGGGCTTCTTTTTTTTACCCTTCCATCACCGATTGTATCAAAATATGTGGAATAAGAACGAATATTTGTTTTTTTTAAATTTTACCTGGAAAAAAGAAATAGGTTTTAATAAAATTTCCGGAGCAGCGATTTAAAAGTAAGACGTACTCAGGACATTAATTAATGGGCCCTCTCGGCCACCGCCGCGGCTAGTATGGCCTGGACCGCGTCCAGGACCACGTCGGGTAACTCGGCTGTAGGCTAAAGAAATATTATTATTTTTTTTATTTAGATTAGTTAAATTTCTTCTTACACAACGACGATGTTGGAAGACTCCTCGCCCAATGGAGAGTTGACAGCCGCTAGCGATAAAAATATATTTTAAAAAAATAACCGCTATTTTATAGGATAATAACTGACGGGACGGCCACGCCCGTACCCCGGAATTCGCGGGGGTGGTAGGCTTTCCCCCTGGACTAATGAAAATCATATTTTTTAAGAAATGTAAAAAAATTAGACCAAATGCGACTCACGCTTCTGCGATGGGGGCAATACATCGACTGCGCCCTAACCAACATCGCATTATCTCCACGCGTGTTCGACCTCCAGCGGGGCTATGATATTTAATTTTTTTTTTAAAGAATTGTAAAAAAACAATTTGACCAATTTCAACTTACACTACCGCCGGAATTGGGACAGGGGCGATGACATTTTCCCCTTCCGGGGAATGCGTTCTTCGGGACTAACGAAAATCATTTTTTTAAGAAATTATGTAAAATAAAAAATAGGCCAAATTTTAGCTTACATTGACTCTAGCTGCTCGTTTCGGGATGACATTTTGGAATGAAGCCAGAGAATTCTAGCACTCACGGTCAAAAAAGATGACAATGAGCAAGTCGAGAGAAGGGGGGTGTCCGCAGGGGTTGAATCACCCGCACCTGCAAGTAGAAATTGCCGCGAGCCAAACGGCGGGGGGACAATACTCGACTTTTTTTCCATAGAAAAGGAGTAAAATGGTGAAAATAGATGACAAAAAATAAGCTTACCGAGAATTATTTAAAGACGATTTTGGAAAAAACATTTTTTATTGGGAAAAATATAAAAATATACAAGGAAATATACAATAAATAAATGTTTTTTTAAATCCGGGGATGAAAAAAGCACCGGGGAGGCGAAACAGGCGGTGAATTGAGGAGGACAGAGCTGTAAAAAACATTTAGTTTAAAAAAAGCTATACTTTTTCTAAAAAAACGAACTTACGAAGGTATAATAGGAGGAGAAGGAACGGCGACTTCGAGGTCGTTCAGGAAATCAGGGATAGGCGGCGGCACAATTAAGCTGATTTCGAAAAAAAAAATGTTAGACCCCTTAATTTATATCTGAAAATTAATATTAAATACCCCAAATCAGCGGCGAAGGCGGTTTCGGCGAAATCTCCCGTTATTTTAAAATTCATTTAATTCACTACTTTAATTAAAATAAATTTTTAAACATTAATACAAAACAAAGGCCTCTGGAAGTTACTACATAGCAAAATTACAGCTGTAAGGAGAACCACGTGTTTATGTTTACATTTATATACAGAAAACGTCGACGGCGACTTCTGGCTCCAGAATGACCAAATTTTAATAACGTTTTTCAAAACTTTACTTTGCGTTAAAAAATCTCAAGAGGTGTTTAACTTTTTTATTATTAATTAACTTAAATATTACTAAAAAAATATTTTACAAAAAATTTCACATTACGCGATAATAATTGAAATTCCAAAGTTCCGCGCAGTTCCTCCCATTCGATAACATGGCTGCGAATTTTCTCAAGGGGGGGGCTAGACTAACGCCAGAAAACGATGTGAGAAGTTTTTGAACTAATTTCCCATACGCGATTTTCGTACGATCGCCTGGGCCGCTATGAGCGCGAACACAAGTTTTTCGTGCCTACGCCCTTTTGAAAACCAGCCAATCGCCGAATGGGTTTTATCAGAAGCCTATAAGAAGAGAAGCTTCTAACTCGCCCAAAATCGTGAAACGTCTTAGTTTCGAATTAGAGGTATTCGGAGGGATACAGATTGGCTTAGGAGATATGTGGCCAGAAAATATAGTCCTCCCGATATATTCATACCGAGGGACTTCAGGTGTACAAATCAGCAGTGAAATCACGTAAATTTAGTAGCTTTAATAAATTTAACCACTTAAACATTGAAATAACTTGAAATCTGAAATCAATTGTACAAAATTTCTAACATTGGAATGATTGGATAGCCCCTCGATTCATGCGCGAGCAGTAGCGGAGAAAACATTTGGAAAATGCAGACGATTCTTTACATTTTAGCTAGTAGAATTCCCGTAGGATTTGGCTGGGGATTTTAAATTTTGAGAGACTCACCTCGTTTTGATTGAACTTGGTAATTTCTACATTATAAAGGTAATAAATGTTAAAACTATTATTTGCTATCATAAATATACATACTAATGAACAATAATAGTGATTATGCAGGTGATATCTCCGTATATTTTCCTCAATACGCTTTGAAAAACCTTAAGCCTTGTCCGCCTTTCGCGTTTAAAGTTTTAAACCAAGGATGATCTATATCACGGCCACTTTGATTTCTCGCGCATCTCTCGCGCTACAGCGGCCATCTCATTCGTTGACGTTTCTGTGTTAGCCTATGAGCAAAAGATGTGTATGACGTCAGCGCCCCTAGCGGATTATTATTTTTAGTATAGTTTTTACATTGAAGACAATATAACCACCGAGCGTGGCGCTGAACTCCTACACATTATAGTACAGTTTATAGGGGGAAAATCCTTGCTCGCGGAATTTCGACGAATGTGTTGGCCGTAGTAGCGCGAACAGCGCGTCATCAAAGTTGGCCGTGTCTATATCAACGTTTCAGGTTTGCCAACCGACGTTTTGGAGAGCAACCTACTTTTTCGCAACAAAAACTAAATTTAGCGTTCACTAGATTCGCTAGTCCTAGACCCCGTTAATTTCTTCTATAATCCGTGTAGAAAACAAGAAGCTTCTCTTATTATATGCTTCTGGTTTTATCAAGAATGTATTGAAGCTACTAAGAATATTGGACTACAGGATTCTGATTCCCATCCTCGCAGCCTTTGGAGCTTAAATTCGTCTGCTTTCCCATTCAAGTTTGCTATATGGTGTAACCTTAAATGCGCCTTAAATGCAGACGAACTTTCTTCACAAAAGCTGCGAGGATGGTACCAAAGGTTAAAGGGAATATAACCAGTGGCGGCGCCAGGAATTTTCGCGAGGGTAGGCAAACCAAATAAATGGGCCCCCGACCAGGGACCCCCCTTTTCTCAACGAAATGCTTCAATAAAATAAAGTAGTGATGTACATGACGAACAAAAAAGTTTTAACAACAGTAAAACGAGTCCAAACATAACAGAACTAGTTTAATTTACTAGGAGATACCTCAAAAATTTCTAAATACATTATCGACAATTGTTTCATTGTAATTTATAAATAATTTTATCTCTTGGGACAATTTTGAGACCCTTTCTAGATCAATTTGGGGCCTCTTACAGGATGATTTTGGGGCCCCTCAAAATTTTAAGGTAGGCAGTGGCCTACCTGGCCTACCCCCTAGCGCCGCCACTGAATATAACCTCAGGTATTTGGTGTGGAACACCAACGCTTACAGCTCTGGCCGCTCTTGCCTTTGGCTTTAAAAATGTTTGGCGCCACTGTACAGGGACATTTGAAAAATTGAAGGGGTCTTCCGTAAAGATTGCTTTGCAGGTTATATTCCCTTTAATGCTATGCTGAAATATTCTTAGTAACTTCAATACATTCTTGGTTTTATTGAAGCATCTATTTTCCAGTCAGAAACACTTTTCAGTATTTCGGAGTAATTGCTAGCCTAAATTTCAAATAAAGGTACAAGCAAAGTCTTATAATCTATCTTTATGATGTATTCGATACGATAGTACCAGAAGCAAATGAACTGAAGTTACCAGACTGCTATACTCCCCATTTTGGAGGCGTTTTCCTTATGAAAATACATTTGGACCTCGAATTTGAAATTTTGCGCGCTCCTAGGCCGAAAAAAAAATGTTTTGGTTTTTATGAAACTATTTTTTATACATAGAAATAGCTATACCCACCACAATTCCCCAGTGTAATTTATCGCGTCAAAAGACGGGGAAATAAATTAGTTTTTATTTGACTCGATTTTCTCATCATTTTCATAAGGAAAACGCCCTCTGATTCTGAGCGCTATTTCGATAACTACGGTTCATTTACTTCTGATAATATTTATAGACAGTTTCAGAAATCCAAAAATTTATTAACTTCATTTTCCGTAATATACATCAAATTAATAAAATACAAATACTTTCGGAACGATGATGTAGATTCTAGTATAATAAAACCTTAATGATATTCTTACCTTCAAAATTAATTTTTTTTCTTCAAAATTGGCTCTCAGAGGTAAAGAAAAATAAAGGAAAACAATATTTTTATATTAGGGTTTGTATTAATATCACGCTCTGTGCAGCCATAGCCTAACGCCACCGCCGTTCTGGATGTAACTCTTCAACCGTGAGTGTCTAAATAGTAAATGATACGTTAAAATACAAATAAATAAATAATTATATAGACTCTCGATATTCTCATATTAATTTCGATAATGGGTGCCTGAAACTTGGTCATTTTACAATTTTAGTGGTTTTTGGCGATTTTTGCTTGGAAATCTACGTACATTTCTGAAATTAAGTCCGATTTGGATTAAAATTATATCATTTGTTACGTTTATAGGATTTGGGTACATTTGTTCGAATTTCATTCGTCCGAACGGTGGTACAAATGTCCGAATGATCATTTGTCCGAATGCCGGAAAACAGGATCGTATGTCCGAAAACGTATTTCATTTGCCCGAAAAATTTATCATAACTTTTTATGTTAACTTTACTGGCGAATTTCATTTGTTCGAATAATCGTTTGTCCGTTTTTTCGAACATTAGGAATTGGTTGTTTTTTTAAATATTGTTAATATAAGAAAATAGTAACATTAACGTGAACCTAACCTAAAATATCGACAACATTCAACGCAATTCCCACTTACTATATCGGCCAAAGGAAAAATGGACATAATAGGATAAAATGAAATACTAATTTAGCGACAGAATTCGGACAAGTGATGCTACCGATTCGGACGAATGAAACAAACAAGTTGTCCAATTCGAACAATTGAAACATTTTTTATTTCGGCGGTTCGGACGAATGAAATTCGAACAAATGTATCTACCCCGTTTATAGCTGCGTCAAAAAATTTTAAATGAGCTCTTAGCCAATTAACGTACGCACTATCGTGATATTTGAATTTATTGCCCATTAAAGGGAATATAACCTGCGAAGCATACTTTATGGAAGACCCCTTCAATTTTAATAATAATCAACTAGGCACCACCTTAAGCCTAAGTCATCAAGCGACGTTTAAAGCCATTAATTAATTAATTCGTAGGAGCGTGGTGGCAAGCCCTTCAGTACAGTGGCGCCAAACATTTTAGAAGACAAAGGCAAGAGCGGCCAGAGCTGCAACCGTTGGTGTTCCACACCAAATACCTGAGGTTATATTCCCTTTAAATTACAAAAATAAATATTTTACTTTAAATATTAAGACTTTCAAGTCATCTATCTCTATCTCCGACCTTGAAATGCGCAAGACTTCTTCTATGTTAAAATACATTTAATAAGCAAAGCTATTGGTTATAGTTCTGTTACCTACTACGTGCATGTCCAGTTGTCTAACGGTGAACGCGTCTCTTGTTCATTTTCGTTCTTTTTAATATTATAATTCATTTTTCTGTGTGACACACCGTTGTAATGTATTTATTTAATGCTTGGTGCGCTACGAGGGGGTAGCCACTTGAAAAAAAATTGTACACCAGATTTCTGATTTCCAAATATTTCCGATATTTCTCAATTATTTCCGGTATTTATCAAATATTTCCAGTATTTATCAAATATTTCCAGTATTTATCAAATATTTCCGATATTTCTCAAACATTTCCAGTATTTCTCAATTATTTCCGGTATTTCTCAAATATTTCCAGTATTTCCGATAATTTTAATATTTCCGATATTTTTCAAATATTTCCAGTATTTCTAAAATATTTCCGATATTTCTCAAATATTTCCTGTATTTCTCAATTATTTCCGGTATTTCTCAAATATTTCCAGTATTTATCAATTATTTCCGGTATTTCTCAAATATATCCGATATTTCTCCAAAATTTCCAGTATTTCTCAAATATTTCCGGTATTTCTCAAATATATCCGATATTTCTCCAAAATTTCCAGTATTTCTCAATTATTTCCGGTATTTCTCAAATATTTCCAGTTTCTCAAATATTTCCAGTATTTCTCAAATATTTCCGATATTTCTCAAATATTTCCAGTATTTCTCAAATATTTCCGATATTTCCGATAATTTTAATATTTCCAAAATTTCTCAAATATTTCCAATATTTCTTTGGATTTCTCGAGATTTCTAATATTTCTCGTGGATTTCTCGCTATTTGTACACCATATTTCTTAATGATGATCAAGTACCGGGTGTTTTATATTTTATTCTTAATGTATTTACTGGGTGGTTGAGAACGCTTATTTTGTTTATAATTAGTTTTAGTTTGTTATAGTGCGCTTATTAAAGGAGAACTGTCACCAAAACCAAAATTTAGGAGGTTTGTTTACAGAAAGATAGAAAATATATTAATAATTATGTCCCTGAAATTTTATAGTTTTTATAAAAGTATTTAAAAAGTTACGCTACTTTTTCCACAACCTACATCAAACGGCTCCAAAGATTTCAGAAATCGCGGTTGAACATTCGTGCAGCGCCCAAAGAATGAAGCGACAAAAATTTGAGAAAGGGCAGCGTGTTAAGCCTGGTTTTCACTTGGCGGAAAATCACCGACAGAAAGTTTGACGTCGGCGATATGGTTTTCGACGTTTCGCTCACTGTCGGCGTTTTAGCATTTTCACTTGGCGTTTTTTTAGGGCGGAAATAAAGCGATTTCTTTCAGGCAGCGAGTTCGTCGGTTTTCGTCTGATAGTGGAGATTTAAGCCTAGGCCTAAAAATGGATGATTTATCTGATCATAATAGTGAACTATTGATTAAAGCTCATGTAAGCATTTTAAATTTAATGTTATTTTACATGATCTATCGTGTTCAAAGAAATATGAGTTATGAAAGATCGGTTTGTGTGAAAGAAACATACTGGAAAAGAAGGCAACAAGGGTATCAAAAAAACACGTTCCAAAATTCACAGAAAAGCACGTGGCCGAGTTCCGGATGCAAGAAGCGGGAAATTAACCATCCCCCTGACGTCACAGTCACCTTTCGAAAATAGTTTTTGATTGGTTGAAAAAGAGCGAAATCGCCCAACTGAGCGTCGACGGAAATTTTCGCCCATTTTCCGTCGACGCCGGGCTTTTTCGCCCAAAAACCGCCAAGTGAAAACCAGGCTTAAGGCGTATTAAAAACACGATAAACTACAATCTACCAATATAACTAGGTTAAAAAGCCAAGGAGAATGTTGTAGCAGACGACAGTTCCGACCGAAAAACGATAAAACCGGGGAAAAAAATATTTCGTTCACGAGATGGCGCTGCAGGTAGGTTTAACCAAGCGGTTCTGAGATTCTCGAGTCGGGGGGATAAAACACGAAATTTGGTTGCTTATAATAAATCGAATACTGGAAATATTAACATGAAATTTTTTGTTTAACCATTTTCGGACGTCCTCTATCCATTTAAATAGTTTTTAACCAATTTTAGGGTGGTGACAGTTCTCCTTTAAGTAAATGTATATAATTATTTTTTTTTCTAAATTTTAACTAAATATGCAAAATAATACATCGGAGGATTGTGTGTACTCAATGTCTGGGACAATTGGTTGATTGATTGGTGTTGGTCCATTTGATCGAAAAATATGTGATCGACAGTCGATCATTATACGTTGCAATTGATCGAAATTCCATTTGATCGAATCCCATTTGTCATTTGTTTCATAAGATCGAACCTTCAAATGATCGAATACTATTTGATTGAATTCAAAAGTATTTATAGTACCAGTTGGTATGTTTTTATTTTACCGAATGTCAATATGAAGTGCAGAAGGAATAGTGATGGAATAATTCATTGCTTAAGTGCAGAAGGAATAATGATGGAATAATTCATTGCTTAAGTGCAGAAGGAATAATGATGGAATAATTCATTGCTTGAGTGCAGAAGGAATAATGATGGAATAATTCATTGCTTAAGTGCAGAAGGAATAATGATGGAATAATTCATTGCTTAAGTGCAGAAGGAATAATGATGGAATAATTCATTGCTTAAGTGCAGAAGGAATAATGATGGAATAATTCATTGCTTAAGTGCAGAAGGAATAATGTTGGAATAATTCATTGCTTAAGTGCAGAAGGAATAATGATGGAATAATTCATTGCTTAAGTGCAGAAGGAATAATGATGGAATAATTCATTGCTTAAGTGCAGAAGGAATAATGATGGAATAATTCATTGCTTAAGTGCAGAAGGAATAATGATGGAATAATTCATTGCTTAAGTGCAGAAGGAATAATGATGGAATAATTCATTGCTTAAGTGCAGAAGGAATAATGATGGAATAATTCATTGCTTAAGTGCAGAAGGAATAATGATGGAATAATTCATTGCTTAAGTGCAGAAGGAATAATGATGGAATAATTCATTGCTTAAGTGCAGAAGGAATAATGATGGAATAATTCATTGCTTAAGTGCAGAAGGAATAATGATGGAATAATTCATTGCTTAAGTGCAGAAGGAATAATGATGGAATAATTCATTGCTTAAGTGCAGAAGGAATAATGATGGAATAATTCATTGCTTAAGTGCAGAAGGAATAATGATGGAATAATTCATTGCTTAAGTGCAGAAGGAATAATGATGGAATAATTCATTGCTTAAGTGCAGAAGGAATAATGATGGAATAATTCATTGCTTAAGTGCAGAAGGAATAATGATGGAATAATTCATTGCTTAAGTGCAGAAGGAATAATGATGGAATAATTCATTGCTTAAGTGCAGAAGGAATAATGATGGAATAATTCATTGCTTAAGTGCAGAAGGAATAATGATGGAATAATTCATTGCTTAAGTGCAGAAGGAATAATGATGGAATAATTCATTGCTTTAACTGTATTAAGCCACAAAGATCAAGAGATTTTTACTTTTTAATGACATCGACGATAACAGCCCGTTGTTTTTGATATATATAAATAGGGTCAGGTCAGGTTAGGTTAGGTTAGGTTGATGTACGCGCGCCGTAGTCGCGTATGCACCGTTGTATACGAGGGGTCTGACCACGTTCACGGCCCTTCTATTGCTTTAAATTAGGTACAGTGTTCGTTATTTTAATAGGTCTTTCTATTAATTATGCCCGAGATAATATTTTGTTTTCTACGTCACTGCGCTCAGGTTTAAATTAAATTTGAATATGCATATTTATGTTGTTTGTTTTAGTTTCTTATTATGGAGAAGTACTATGGTTATTTTTCTTTAGTACAGTTTAAATAAATAATAATTATTCATAGAGTCTACTGTATCTCATTCTGACTAGATGTTGCCTTTTCGATTTACTCCCAAAAACTTGTAGATTTACCCTACAGTAGCTTTCGATCAAATTTCGTTCGATCAAATTTCGTTCGATCAAATGCCATTCGATCAAACGCCATTCGATCAAATGCAATTCGATCAAATGGAAATTCGATCAAATGGGACCCGTTCGATCATTTGGGAATCGATCAAATAGACTCAAACCGATTGATTGAATAGTACGTCAATTGTTAGCTTTTTATCAAGCAAAATAAAATGGCCCGCTTAAGTATTTATCTGGAATATTCAAATCGCAATTGGTCAGCGCCAAATGGAGATTACCACTTCGGTCTTTGAATGTCGGTCTAGCGACTTTTCGAAAAGGTTCATCTGGAGCATATTTTTTATTGTTTCTATCGGAATAATCTAATTTAGAAGAAATTAAATTTAAGTGGGAATTTCTAACATAAGTATATGAATATGTTCCATAAGTGTGAGTCACTCTAAATAATAATGTTTGGAGTGACGTAGAATTGACTTTCTTCATAACATTAAAAGCGCCTCTACCCAACGACAATGTATTTAATTCAATTTAGATTTTGAAGCTTTGTTGCCAATCCACCTTATGCTCTAACAGTAAGCGCACCCTGGTGCCTTATTTCCTTGCACCCCTCTTGCGCCAATGAAAACTTGACCTATGATATTATTGACTATCATTGCTACTTTGAAGTCTATCATAAATGTGTTTTCATTCTAGAAATAGATATCAGTAAACATTTAGAAGGAGTATTATTTAAATCGAAAACTTATTTTTGAACGCAACTAGCGCCAATAACTCCTAGCTTCTCTAAAAGCAAGTCGCTGTGTATATAGTGCTTGTTAAAATAATGGAAATGTTATGCAACAAGCGTTCCCTTTTAAAGCAAGTGTCGTCTAGACGTCAAGTAGTTCTTTTTTCCACAGATGTCGCTATCACCGTAATCAAAACAAGTTAGTTAAGCTACATTTTGACCCAAAAGGCGGGTACTTATAGGTACCCCTCGCGTTGATTGGATCGGTTGTAAATTGGTCAATGACATAAATTACAGTAATTTTCAACAATAGTTTTTACATTTTATATATAGTTTAGGTTAAAGCCCACTAAATAAAGTATAAGTTGTCTAAATATAATACTCTGCAAAGGCTCTCTGACGACGTTATCGTTTGGCTATTTTGAATTTCACTTCCTGTGCCATTAATAGATGGCACCACGCTCTCCACTGAAGTCGCTTTTTTCGAGGAATCGCATAGATTAATGGCCAATTGGTCATCTCTGATAACAGGGGCCTTTTCATAATACAGGTGGCAATGATAGAGCCGACAGTTGCTTTAACCCAGTTGGCAGAAACGCTAATTCATTGACTCACCTTAAATAGGAAACCACTTGTGGAAAACACACTTACAATTGTATGGTGAAAGATAATTGGGCGTTGCAAAAGTCATTGAAATAATTCGTGTATGAAGATTTTATCGTACTTCCTACACGTTTTAGTGTACGGACTTAATCTCTCTCTCCGGAGTTCCTCCAACCCATCGTCCTAGACAAGCTCACCTTCATAGTCCCAGTTTCGGCTCATCAGAAAGTTTGGACTCGGTACTTGCCACTTCAAATCCAAAATTCTGCATAAACGGTCTTTACCTTTGAGGCTGGTTTTCACTAAGGAAAAACGCCACGACGGTGAACGTCGACGCGAAAAATTACCGTTAGGCCTAATACAATATTTTTCCGTTGACGCTCACCGCTGTGGCGTTTTTGCCCTAGTGAAAACCAGCCTTTACGGCTTTTGTTACATTTTCCCGGGTATCTACTGTAACCCTATTTAATACCAGTAGTAACTTAATTTCTATAAGTATGACTCGTCTTGTAGCTGTGTCCGATAGGTTTTTCTTTCTACCAGCCTTTTTTCGCCAGATACTAATTAGTAGAAGCGTAAACCTATAACAAGGTCCCCATAAGTAAAGGTCTACCATAGTAACCCAGGGTAAGGGCGTTGTCCTGGAGAGAAGAAAATCAACGTACGACGATAGGGCAGTAGCGACATCTTTTATTTCAAAATTGCTACATTTCTAAAATATTCTCTTACTTGCTAGAGCAGCCACGCTCGGGTTGATAAATGCCACAAAACGCGTCTGAATCACACATTTGAAAATAAATACCTTCAGAAACGCAACTCTTATTTTCCAAAAGCCAGTTCTGATGAATGATTTCGCAAACATAAGTGTTCATTTTAAGTTTTAAAGCGATAAAATTGCGAATAAGCCTTGGCTACGGTACTATGTGATTCTAAGTTTAAAAACGTTCGCGCACGGCTTGTGCGCATGCATAATGCATTTCGCGAAATTTATTTCAGAAATACATAGTTGAGGACGTAGCCACTAGGAGGTGCAGATTTTGAATACCTACCTCTTAATAACGGGTATGTGATTGTCAAAAATTTGGCCAAGACCTTTGCTTATGATAAGCTTATGGTAGAAGGATTAACAAATACAAAATCCAGAAATTAGGTAGTCTTTGTCCACCCAATTCAAATTCAGCCAATGCGATAATAATTAGAAAATGTTGGATAGGTAATTGTCAATAATCGAATATTATTTTGGCAATAGCAACTGTGATGATTTTTAACTTTTAATGGGTTTAAAATTCAATAAGCCTTGGCGGATTATGCACAGACTATTTAATAACTGGCTTAGAGTTGTCAGTCCTTAGAAACGTTTTGGTTTATATGGACATTGGGTCTAAGGGGAATATAACCTGCAAAGCAATCTTTATGGAATACCCCTTCAATTTTTCAAATTACCCTGTACAGTGGCGCCAAACATTTCTAAATCCTAAGGCGCGCAAACGTTGGTGTTCCATAACCTCTAACAATTTCAGCAAGAATTCATTAACTAGCGCCACAAATATCTAAAGCCTAAATAATAGTAAATGTCAAACTTATTTTTTTCATGTTACTTGTGGTATTATATGAAATCAAATTTTTCTTTACGCCTAACTAGTTTATACCCCAAAAGTACTAAATTTTATTCCATTGAATGGTTCAAATAGGAAAATTCGGTTTTTGGGCCAAGACTTTTCGACGAGTCTCAAATAAAATATTTTTTCTCTCTGAAAACTAAATCAACAGCTGAGTACTCCGTAGAAAAGGAATTTCTACTTACCATTCGACCTAAAAGCTAGCAGTCATAGTCTAAGCCAATGCTTAAAACCAGAAGTACATAATATATCTGTACGATAAAAGTATACAGGGCGTTTCAAAGGGTTATGCAAAAATTTTAAGGAGATGTAGGGGGTGAGTTGAGAAGTATGCCTGTTTTGTCCACATTTTCCCACGATGAGTTACAAGAACGCCAGAGAGCTTCAAAGTGTGGCCTACTAGCCCCTGGAAGTGGACTGCAACAAGCGCAAAACCAAGCAGCAATGACTTTAAATACTGTTTAAGGGTACTTTTATACGCTGGTTACCTTGATTTGTTTACAAATTCCTTTTTACCTATCACACGAACCCAAACCTTAATCTGCGCATGTCCCTGCTGTTCGGTTTTGTGCTTGTTGCTTTAACCTAAATTATATATTCCATGTAAAAATATTGTTTATAATTGCTGGAATTTCGTTATTGACTAAATTACAAACGATCCAATCAACGCGAGGGGTACCTATAAATACCGCCTTTTTGATTTCAACGCTAGCGACATCTATTGAAAAAAGAACTACTTCAAGTCGAGCCGCCACTTGTTTTAAAGCTCTAGATTGGTACCTGGATGGTACGATAGATGTCGTTTTCGGCTGCTCCTTCAAAATAGTGCATTAGGTCTGATTGATAGAGATTTCCAAAGCGGGTAAACGGGACTTAATAACTGCCGTATATTTCCAACGTTACGCGCGGTGTCGTTATTCAAGAACTAGTCTCTCGAATTTAACGCGTTCACCGTCTTCTGACCGAGGCTTAGCGTCAAATTTCAATTGTAAATTATTATTCCCCGGTATGTATTTACTTAGGGTACGGGGGTATATACATCTTTAGAGTGTATGTAAATTGTAATAAACATATTTTCGATTCAACAAAAATATATTAAAATCTGAATAGGTCACCTATATTATGTTTATCAACAGATGACAGTAGATTACGTATTTTTTAAAACATTACGAGTAATTGTCTTCGCCCGTTAAACTGAGAAATATTCAAGTGATTATATTAAAATATTTTACGCTGTTGCAACGATAGAGGGCGATACTTTACGGGGTCTTTTTGTGTAATGCGGAAAAGCATCCCAGGGGTTTTCTTCAAAGCCGCTTTAAAATTTGCCAAATTCAGAAATGATTAATCTTTTCCTGTTTTTAATAACCAACAAGGGACAATTAAAAGTTTGAAATTATTTCCCCCGAAAAGCGCCCAATAATTAGCGGAATCTCAATTTTTATCCAAAACAACGAGCGCCTAATTACGGGTAGACCGTCTCAAGGACTTACCTTTTCGGCTCAATTAATCCGGCCGGAAGAAAACTTATAATCCTGACTCCTGGGATTAGAAAACGTTCTATGCCGAACGCGAAAATGAACTGCAGAGTGGAGAGGCACTAATAGCTTCTATTGACAACTTGAATGACAAATTAATGACTACCTTTAACTCAGCCAAAAACGACCAGATGCCATGGGACTAATTATTAGCTTTGCTTAAATAAACTTCGCTTCTATAAATCGATATCCATTTGACAAGGAAGGTACTTTCACGGGCCATTAAAGGATGATTTTTAAATACCAGATGGCGCCACCGAACAGAAACATAAACATTGTCATTTATGGTCAGTGGCAGGTTAAGAAAGGTAAAGTATCTAGTTCATTTGGCGGAAAAATACTAGCCAGACTTTCGTGGAAAAATATTATAGTCAGTTGCAGGCTAAGAAAGACAAAATATATAGTACAGTCGGCGCAAGGATACCTCAGACCATTTCCGGCCAGTTGACCGCGCGTAATTTAAATTTGACCACTTTACGGTCAATTTCAGATTTCGTGATTTTCATCGTCTTTTCGCGCCATCTAGGAACCGAAATGGGAATCTATTTTTTAATTTCATGTTGTCATGAGTTTAATTATTTAATGCAGCTAAAGAAAGTTCGATAATTGAAGCTCCAAATATTTTAAATAGCCCAAGAGGTTACTATAAAAAGCATGATAAAGGTTTATTGTTAACAAATAAAGAGAAAAATATAATTTTAAACGTATATAGCTCATTAAGACAATGTTACCCCCAAGAAAGCGTGGTAACTATTTTAAAAGAAACTACCTATTTAACTGGTAAGACGTAGAAATAAATTTACAAAAAATAAATAATTATACATACTATTTTAAATTTAAGAAATATAGGAATGCCTTATCTTTTAAATTTGCTCTCCACCACAATTATGAAATTAAAAAATAAAGATTCCAATTTCGGTCTCTAGGTGGCGCTAAAAGACGACAAAAAGAGCAAAATTCGAATTTGACCGTAAAATGGCCAAATTCAAATTTCGCGCGGTGGAATGACCGGAAACGATCTGAGGCATCCTTGCGCCGATTGTACTATATATTTTGTCTTTCTTAGCCTGAAACTCACTATAGCCAGACTTTCGCAAATTTTCTATAAAGTAATATTGGCCTTGTTGTTTAGATGTATCGAGCACGTCACTCGTGACGTAGAAGTGACGTTTCACTATGATAGCCAAATAGACGCTAGCATAAACTCTATTTCGCTACCTTAGAGCAAGAGTCAAGCAAGTCTGAAAACCCCTATTTTAGAAAAACCAGTTTTAAGTTCAAAATCTAGCATAATAACAAACGATAATCTAATAATGAAAATGGATAAAAATAGAATGAAAATATATTTTTGAAAATTTTGTACTGAGTCACCTTAATTTAAAAAACACTCAAGGATTCTTATTTTGAATTTCTTTAAATAGTCACGTATCTCGACTTACTTGACTTTTGCTCTCAGGTAGCGATTTATGTCTTATTCAACTGGTTAAAAAGTTCCACGCGCGTCTTGATATTTTAGCGTAAATGGGCTCGAGCGATTTTGCGCGTTCTCCCCGAAATGAAAAAACGTGCGCGAGCCTTTTACGCTTAAATATTAAAGAGCGCGTGGAACATTTTAACAAGTTGAACAAGCCTTCAATTAAAATTTGACGAGTCGCCCTTTTTATAAAGATCTAACCTTCAAAACTGAACTGAACTGAACTCCTACGTATCTCGTGACGAAAGCGATACATTAAAACAAGTTCGGCAAGCGTAATGACTTATAAAGGCTTATTTCTAAATATTAATACGCGTGTTATATTATTCCATTTTAGAAATGTCTATTGCTTAAATTTCAAAGTGATCAATAAATATTTAATGTAGATTATTATTTTTAAGCTTAATTATAGCGTATTTTGCTTATAAACCATCATCAAATCGCACGTTTATATACTTACCTTCAAGACATGGTTCATGGCCATTGAGTTTTATCTTAACAAATAACCCCCTGCGCCCGCTATGCGATCTGAAAATATTTAATGCCTAGCAAAAATAGATTTGGAATTATTAGCGGTGGAGCATTTTCTAGTGGACACCCTGTATATATAATCTTCTGGAAAGCAAATCAGAATAAAACGTTACTTAAATTTCGAAAATAATTTAATCGATAGATATGCAAAATTGATAACTCTGAGGAATCTGAAATCCTGTCAGATTAGTTTTAGGCTTAAAGGGAATAGAACCTCCAACGCGTTCTTTATGGAAGACCCCATCAATTTCCATTTTCCCTTCACAATCAGCGATTATCAGCGCCGCAAGTGTGAAAAGGCATGGGAGGCAGCGGACAATATTGGAACCCTTGGAGGGCGACAGAAATACCAGAGGTTATATTCCCTTTAAGCTATCTGGTTTATATTTTGACAAGTATCAACTGATCTGCTAAAATCTGGGCGTAAATGCGGATAATATGATATCTGATCTATGCGTCGCCGTTAAAACAAAACCACGTATCTTTTCGGTGGTCTTTTTGAGAAAAATGGATTTTTAATTTTGCATGGACTTTTGAAATCGCGTGTTAGGTTTTTACACGCGAGTTAAAGTGTTGGTTGCACGAAATTTTAGCTATGGCTAATTAATGGTTCATTAGAAAGAGCAAACATTTTATAGCAAGTACAGAAAATTTCATCAAAATCGGTTAAGTGGTCTTTGAATTATTATAAAAAGAAGTCGAAATGGTGGAAATCTAGTTTTTCGGCGAATTTCCAGACTTCTCGGAATCTCGGCACCCATGACGTCAGAAAATGCGAAGCGTATCATTGGCTAATTGTCTGTAATACATTTCTTTACATCTGGGATTAAAAGCTGGTTGATTTAACACCCAGGAAAAAGTCCTACGCAGTAGTAATTGAAATAGGCATACACAAGCCTACGTAGTAGAAAAATGATATGAAACCGAAGGCTCCTTGTAAATTCTTCTTAAAACGTCGGGTTGCGCGCGCGTAAAAAAAAATATTTTTTATTTCGGTAATAAGCCTAATATTATGATTAAAAACCTCTGGTTTGAAAACTTCTACAAGTAAACAGAATCCCTCCACTTCAGTTCCTTCTATTTTAGGAATAAAACTACAGCTTTGATTTGCCCCAAATTGCTCGTGTTACGGAGGTGAGAAATTCGCCGAAAATTTCAGGATTTTGAGGAGCGAAAAAGGTCAGTTTCGGACTCAAAGTTAATACACTTAGGCTTGGAAATTTGTTTCGACAATGACATTTTTGGAAAGAGAACGTCCTGGTATTCAAAACAAGCCCGCATTCATTCGTTTTTATTACTATCGATTTTTCGTGCAACCAACACTTTAATTTTATAGTTAAATAATTTCGTTTCAATATTGAATTTATGAGGATTTTAATTTAAAAATATTTTGCTAAAGGGGAATTTTTATAGATACGTGTTCTCGCGTCATGTAGTGAGATAGGAGCTGACAATAAGCAAGATACGTGCTTTTGCGCGAAATGCGTTGCGAATATCAAAGATACGTTTAAATGTTTTCTCGATTTGAAAAAAGAAATTCAATTGCAACCTATTAATGTTTTTTATGTTATATATGTAAATTGGGGTGTGGAATCTGAATATGTCCATTTTTACAAAACCACGTATCTCAAGTTACGTGGTTTGTTTTAACGGCGACGTAAATAATAATGGTAATTATTAACTCGATTCAGATAACGAAACTGATAACTGATTCTTCGGCATATTTTCAAAAGCAATTACGATAATTTTTTTAACAGTTCATACTTTATTAATCCCATTCGGACAAAATGACGTACGACACTGACTTTTTCCGTCACCAATTCTTGAAAAAAAAACCCTTTCGCCGGGCCTCTAAAGTTCCTTAAAATAACTCTCAATTTTTATAGGGCTTCACTTTATACGCGCAGTCAGCTCCGAGTTGCTGCTCAAGCAATTCGTATCGAAGGTCGAAAAAAAGATAATTCGTTCGCTGTATGGACGGAGCCGTTGGCCAGACCGAGGCTTAGACGGAGGCTGCGAACCGATGAAGTCGTAAAAGCCGAAAATGAAGGTTTTAGTGTTTTTGGCAAACCCCGAAGAAATCTTAAGGTCGTCAAAACTCGCGGTTTCGGAGATATTTTACGCGGCGAGGCTCCTTCAGTTCGACGGTCTAATATGACGTTAAAACGTCTGACGCGGACATTGATGACACATTCCTCCGGCCATGATGGGCTGTCTGCCGTTAATATTAACGACAGTTACTCTTGGAATTCAGCCAAATGCGAAATAAAGTACACCAAAAACAAATTAAATAGTCTATTGTAATTACGTTAAAATCAAAATCATATTTGCATATGTTTCAAATTTGATTAAAAACAAGTCTTAGCTAGTGGTCTGAATTCTTTTGATAAGCCCACTATCTTCGCTACCTGAGAGCAAAAGTCAAGTCTGTAAACCAAGGCTTAGCCGTGTTTTGTTTTTGATAGAGGGCAGTGGAACTGTGGAAGACGGTAGCTGCAGCAGCTGTTCAATATGGAAAAAGTAGATAAATTAAAAACCTTTTCAACTAATCTTAACAGACCATTTATGTATTAAAGAATAGTTTTATTAGAATCAGAAAATATACCAATTACTCATTGGAGCTACTTAAGATATATGAATCCCAAATAAAAATATTTAGGCCTCCAGTAGCAAAGAATATGGGAAGACCAAATAAACAGAAGGCTACGGAAGAAGAAGAAACTGAAATAAACCACGAGAAAATAACTAGTAGAAATAAGCAATAGAAATGATGATTTCGTTTACGAGTAAGGCTACCTTTATGTTGCTATTCAGATTTATATTTCAAATAAAACAAGTACAATTATTTTAACAAAATAATACAAATATTTATTGTTTATAATTCTTAACGTAGTCAAGTTAGACTAGTTTTTATTAGTCGTTAACTGGGCTTCATTAATTAATAACAATTAACTGATTACGATGATATTTGTTTGAGCTATTCTTTCCTTGGACGTTTCTTCTAATAGTGACAGCCTTTTTTCCACAGACATATGATGCACTTGTAATTTTTCCCCAGCAACATATTTTATTTATTTATTTGTTTTTCGAGAAAGTTTCGCTCGGCCGTCGCCAGGTAGCGTATTCAAACCTTCGCCGCGGAGGTGGGGAGGTTCTCTTTTCGAGGAGGGGAAGATGACACGCAGCCACTAAAGTGGGGGAACACGGGGAACTTGCCTCCCGTGTTAGAGGAATAGGACGCTGATAATTTCGGTTCATGTATTTCTGGTGGCGGCGAATAGTTTAAGTCGGAGTAAAAACGTTTTTAGCAAAATAGCTGCCTGTGACCGTTTTAGCAGATAAATTCTGGCACATCAGACGACAAAATCCTATTTTTTCAGGTGGCCAGGTAGGAGGGTTATACCAAGCCTTTCATGCTACGCGCGTCAACAGCCCCCTACACTAACTATTACCGTAAACTTCTAACTAGTAAGAGGAAACCCCTTAAACCATGAGTCGGGGGTAAAAATGTTTCCCAAAATGGATAGGCAGACTGTTTAATCAGTGAAATCTCTTTACTCCAGGTTTTGAGGAGGAGTAAAAAGTGTAGCCCCAATTATCTGACCTTGACGAATAGTTCAAGGTTAAGGTTAGTGCCTTCGGTATTAACCTAGCTGATTATTATGAATTATATTATTATTAAACTAAAAAAGACAAATTGATTGCTGTAACATTTCAAAGCTTACGTATAAATCTATCGCTAGTTATGGCGTCACAACAAAAAATTAAAAGGCCACACTAGCGTTTCAAAAATTCGGCCCGAATTTAGCTCGTGGTAGCGGATACGACCAATCCTATTCTGGAAACTAGCGCGTGAAACTGGCCAAATTAAAACGCCGGTGTGGCTCTTTAAAACACGCAAAAAATTAAAGTGTTCATCTCAGGGTCGGTCAATAAATAAATTAATTATCCTCTAAGCGGACGCGGAAATTGGCACCTAGTAGGTGCCTAAATAAATGATCCTCCCACGAAAGCGCCAAGAAGTAATATTTCCGAAAGCCAGGACCCGCAAGTTATTGTCTATATAATGCTTGTTGAAATAATGGAAACTTTTCGCCGGTAAACAGAACGTCGTGTTTTTGTCAAAAATCTACCTGGTTAAAGCAATCATAGCCACCTGTATTATGAAATGGCCCCTGTTATTAGAGATGGCCATGAATCTATCCGATACTTCGAGAAAAAACGCGACTTTAGTGGAGAGCGTGGTGCCATCTATTTATTGCAAAGGAAGCTAAAATTCAAAATAGCCAAATGATAACGTCGTCAGAGAGCTATTGTAGAGTATTATACTTAGACAACTAATACTCTATTTAGTGGGCTTTAACCTAAAAAAAAATATATATATCTATTAAAAATATTGTTTAAAATTACTGTAATTTATGTCATTGAGCAATTTACAAACGATCCAATCAACGCGAGGGGTACCTATAAGTACCCGCCTTTTGGATAAAAATGTAGCTTAACTATCTTGTTTTGATTACGGCTATAGCGACATCTGTTGAAAAACCAGCTACTTGACGTCGAGCCGACACTTGCTTTAAAAGGGAACGCTTGTTGCTGCTGTATAATGGTGAAACATTTCCATTATTTTAACAAGATGGCACCACTAGTACGTTTTCGCTACAATTTAGCAGCTATTGGCGCCCTCTCTATTGAAAGAAGCTAAAAAAATCCGAGTTTTTGCTTACCCCTGTAAAGCAAACTCGGCGTCGAACGAACTGGAAACCAACCTATTCTGGGCAATTTCCTGGGGCGATGATCTATTGGATCTGGTTAAAAAAGAATCCTTTGTTCTCTGTTCGGACAGGAATCGTCAGGCAGTCCCAAGATGACGTCCCTGTCGACGGAGGTGTTGACGTGCATCAGCCCGGACATGGACCTGGAGGACTTGCAGCGGAGATACGTGGCGCGGCTGCAGCACACTCTCCTGATCGCTCTCTTGTCCGTCAGTCTCTTCTACGCCGTCGCCTTCGTGATCCTCGTCTCCGTCGTGCACCAACACGTAAGTTCACTAACTTCGCTTATTGCCTTTCAAAGGATGTTCTTCACTTCTGCCCAGTGTTGCCAGACGTACGATAATTATCGTACACGTCGATAATTTCGAGTTAATTTTTGGGACGTACGATATTTTTAATGCCGTACAATATTTATTTATTTATTTAAGAAATACAGCTACTAAGCTTATAGAAGCTTGTGTGCAGCCGGCAGGGTGAGCAACAGATGAGTACATAAAGTTAGAGTTTCAAACCAAAGAAGAGATTGAACATATAAAGGACGAATAATTTTTTAGAATTTTTTAAGCGTTATTAAGACATTATAATTGAGAGTAGAGGTATGCCCATGCATGTTTTCTAAACGATCGACGGGTTGCGCAGTTGATTATGGCTTGCGGTAAAGAGTTCCAGCAGGCAATGGATCGGTAAGTCAGATGCCACTGTCTCTGGCGGGTATTCACCCTGGGTTTGTAGATCTTCGCGCCGTGACCACGGGTCCTACGGAGCGCGTCAAAGGTAAATAAATTGGTTGGTGATAGCGCTGACTGCTTTGTGTAGATGTTCCAAATTTGGACTAGGTCATTGATGGCGTGGCGAACAAGAGGGGAAGCAAGGCGCAAGCGTCTGTTTCTTTCTTCTGGGATGAGTGCTTCAAAGCCTTTGGTTAATTTAGTAAATCGGTTGTGGGCCTTGATGAGGTTGTCCTGGTCACCGGACAATATAGTACGCATTTTTCGATAATTCATCTTACACGTACGATAATGTTTTTAATTTGGCTGCAACTTTTAATCACAAGTTTACAATCGGTCGAACTTTAAGTGTTATTAAAAAAAATTCACAAAATTAACGTCAGTACTTCACACGAAATTAAAATTTACCGCCAGTTTTCAAGCGTACGATAATATTTTTCGGAAATCGATTTTTTTTTACTCTGATCATTTGAATTTAGGAACTGGTAACGCTGCTTCTGATCCAAGATATTATTAGAAGCCGGAATTCATACCTCTATACTTGGAATGCTTATCCGGGCGTATCGCGTATGTTAAAATCACTGACGGCTTTGGCCCCGCCTACGAGAGAAAAAGTCCCCTCTGCGCGCTAGGCCTATTTACTTACGGTTGCATTCAGGCTTTCTATTGGCTGATCGAGAAAGGAAAATAATTTCTGTTTCTACACTCTCATTGGCTGATTAAAATTCTTATTTCTTTTATCATTGTTCCGGGAATCGGGATTTCGCGGGATGTTGATGAGAGTATTTACATTAATTCAAATTAATTTTGTTAGATATTTATTATTATTTATAACTAATGGTTTTCGTAAAAATTTTAATGTGTTGTAGAAATCTAAACAGAAAATACATTTATCAAATCTTAAAGCTTAGGCCTTAGAGTTTGACGCAAAAAAATATTGACCTTTTCTAGTCTCTATACATTTAATTTGTTCCAATCATCGATAAATTATTTATCGTCGATTGGAACAAATTAAAAGTATAATATTAATCGATAATTTCCATTAAAAATGAAATTGTTAGACTTCAGAATTTTATTAACTGAGCTAGATCTATGCGAAGTTGTAGCAGACAACAGAAGAAATGACCGTGTTACGTCACAAACTTTAACCGGAAAAGAGTAGGCCTAATCTACTTGAAGTCGGAAATGTGACAGACTTTCCGTTCCTCTCTCTTATTTCTATGACTGGCGTATCGCGAATGGTAAGATCACTCTGACGGCTTTGGCCCCGCCTACGAGAGAAAAAATCGCCTCTGCGCGCGCTCCCCTCTCACGTGGTTGTTTGTTAAGTTAACATTGTGACGTCAGCCACATCGAGACGAAAATCTTCCAAGTAGAGGTATGGATTCCTGCAGAAGTATAATATTATTTATAAAACTAAATTAAAATTAGGTTCCTTGATCATTTGGCTTAGATCAAAGTGTAGCGACACCACGCACACCAATATTTGAATAGCATACTCTACTTTATCCTAGTTAGTTAAAGTTAGATCAACGCTAATGTATAAGTTATTTTCAAATATTTTAGTGACGTCATTGATAAAAAAATCGAACATCCATAATGCCAGACCTACTTCAAGGTCCGTGCATGCTCGGGGAAAAAATACATTCACCGCTAGGTGCGCTTATACGTCGAATCTACTGCTCCAGCCTTGTCTATAGCATAGGCCATGGTAGTAGGACAGCGTTTAAAGAGTAAAACTTATGTTTAAGTATTTTTTTATAAATCTCAATATTTATATTACATTATTTTACAATCGAAATACTAGTTAACCTATATCTATTTGGAAATTTTCACCAATAAAACTATTAACTATATAAAATTACATTAAAAATAAAGAGTTTCTGAAGTCTTGGCTTGGCTAAAGATTTGGAAAAGTTTTACTTGTAAAAATTGCCAAAATATACAACTTTAAACAATAGATATAGATTAACTAATATTTTGATTTTAAAATATGGTAATATGAATATTGAGAATAAAACTAAATTGTAAGAATTTTTTTTATAATTCTTTAAACGCTCTCCTTCGAAGGTACGATGCAGCCCCTACCAGCCGTAGCCTACGTGATTTATCACCATGGCCTACGCTATAGACAAGGCCTGAGCAGTAGATTCGACGTACATGCGCACTTAGCGGGAATTTGCGGCGAATTTTAAAGAATGATTTTTTCCCCGAGCATGCACGCGCCTTGATTAATTACGTAGATAGTGGCCAGACAAAACCATTACAAACCGTCAAAAAAAAGCAGTGCTGTCAGATTAAGATTTTAGGTTTTTAAATATATCAAAATGGACAACTTTCGTTTTAATGCCAAAACTAATATTTGGCGTCGTCGAATTGACTAGGACTATTTTCGAAAATATACAAAAATGGTTGCGGTTGTAATGAATTTTCATCAATCCACGCAAATTATTAGAAAAGGCAATAGAGTGGATTAGAAAATGTCCCGCTTGGAAAATTTTCTGGAAAATTATCGACGATTTTTTCCCGAAAATCTCTGTATTTTTACGAAAAAATAAAAAACAGGTTTTTATTCCATGATTAGCCTAATATTGTTGGCAAATTAAAATTTCGCCTCATGTTTTCGAATTAAGTAAAACTAAACCTCTAGACTAGTCTAGAATAGAATGTTAGGAACCCTTTAAAAGTAATAAGGTTTCAAATTCTTATTTTTCTGATATGCGGGAAACTTTACGGAAATTTTTGCGCATTTAATTTTTTCGGTAAATTAACAACTTTTGTAAATTATGTGACTTTTACATACATTGAGTGCTTAATTGAGAACTTTCAAATTTAGACAGCTGCTATACTCAGTTGCAACCTTAGAATGGGAAAATTGTAACGCAATTTGTTCGATGATAGCAATATGTATTGATCGAATTTGTCGGAATTTAGAATTTGACTTGGAGACAAAGACCAACTGTTCACGTTATTCCGAACGTAACTTTCAGATTTCTGAAGGTAATCCGTTATTCAGATTAGGTTTATCTTTTAAATATCCCCACACCCAGCGATCTGATCTCAAATTGTACCTGAACAGACGATCTGCACTGATGATCTGTTATACTAAGAGAGTTTCAATAATCGCACCGCCATCTATCGGCTTTAAAAATAACTATTAGGATGGTACTTGTCACAATAAAGGAAATCCTAAGCTGACGTCATAGGTCACCGAGGTCACGCTGAGGTACGACGTCAAAGTACCATCCTCGTCTGCTTTTTCATCTAACTGCGCATGCGTCAGATATTATTCAAACTCGCTTATTTTAGGGACTGATGGGACCACAATGGACAAATTAATTAGTCCATGGGACCACTTTCAGTTATCTGAACGTTTAGTAAGTCTTGCGAAAAGTAAACCATAATTCTGATATCTACTACATAGTAATATTTTTATCGGTTCAGATAATGCAACTGTTACCTGAGAATCGCTTAGATTAGTACACCCGTTTGAATAGGCTAAAGGCAATAGCATAAGTGTATAATATAGTTACATAAGTGTGACCCTTCCTAATCTTCACATGCAAAAGTGTTACTGAGAGCTATTCACAAGACAGACTGCATTACGGGCTTCGTCGCCGTTTTGCGTCCGCTTGCTAACGCGTCACACGTAGCCTTTGACAGCGCCTCGCTAGGGGAGATTTTCTTCTGGTGATGACGTCACTCCGTTACTAGCTCTCAGTAAAATATTCCCCAAAGTGAAAAATTTATGGAACAATATTATTGACTTATGGTACGCAGTATAGCCCAGCCACCTGAATTACAGGCATTACAATTCGCTCGACGACCACCTGGGGTTGGGCATAAGGATACATAGCCTCCTATCTTAATTTAGTGGGGGTAAAAATGGGGGTATAAAAACAAGAAGGACAGCCAATATTTTGATTTACGAAACAGAATTAAAATAGGAGTTGATTATCACTTGAGTTACATGTGATTTTTTTAAAATAAAATGGGATTGTTTGAATTTATGATACGCCATATTCGCCTTATTTATAAATATTTTGGTAAATTTTTTACTAGTCAAATAGTTTGAATTGAATTGAATTATTATCAAGAATTCTCCTAGCGTCAAAACGTAAAATTGGTTGAACCTTGGACGAATAATTACTGGACCCGAAACCAAATGGCGCGCTTGGTGCTTTTACGGCAGCGCCGCTTCTAGCGCCGTAGTGTCAAGTATTGGAAATATTTCTATCCAAATACTAAACCCGTGTCCGATATTAGCGGACGACGTTAGGCCTACCTTTCTTAGCTCGTCCCTTACACCTTTATTTCCATTTCGACAGGGCATTTTTAAATTTATAATCTATTTAAACTTTCACACAAACTATATATGCAAAAATATTAAGGTTAACTTCCTATTTCAGGGTGCCCAGACCTCCTATATTTCCTATATTCTTAATGCCTTTGTATAAATTCCTTTATTTTCACCTATTTTCCTATAAATTAACGCTCTTTTGATAATGAAAGAACTTTTATGTACGTGTCATTTAGTGTAAATACTGCCATTTTCCAACAAAATCTTGAAATGTACGGTTTGTAAATCCGCTAAGTGATCCAATAGTGCAAGAAAGCAGTGTACCAAAAATTATCAATATTCCAGATGATTCGAGTCAAAGAATACAGATATGCAATAATGACCTTATTATTTTTCCCTAGATTTTCGTATTTAGTGTCCTATAGTTTCCTATAATTCGCCTCGGAAATTCCTATTTTTCCTATAAAACTTTCAAAGTCTTTCCCTGGTCAGCCGGCTATTGAAATTAATTAAATCGTTACCCTTTCGTTTTTATTCCAATACCATTATTACTGAATAATCTAAAGCCTTTTAAAATTCCGAAAGCCTCACTTCTATTAAAAACCTAGGAGCAACAAACACAACACCCCATACAAGGAGAACGCATCCCGTCAAAAGCCGTTGATTTTCTTGTGTACGTTTTTCATTGGCTAGACGCTTTAGCCCCTGCTGCCGTCGGAAGGGGAAAATCCGGAAATTGTCTTCCCCCCCCCCGCCCGTAAAACGTTCAGCGTAAAGGCTCGTGACGCTCGTCCAATGAAATTCGTACACAACCCTTTGTTAGCGTGTTTAAAGGCTAGCTGCGTTCTCCTCGCGTTTGTTGCTCCTAGTTAAAAACAGCGGAGCAGACGACGGAATGCGGGTCATGGGATTTTGCTTAGGTTTCGAGTCCAGCAACCACCATCGAAGTCAAACAAATAGAGATTGAACCCAAAATCTTGGTCCCCTTCTCGATAGCCCCTACCTGAGAATTACGAGGGCACTTGGTTTCCCCTCCGACGTCTAACTGCGGGGCCTATAGACCCCTTCTGGTCCATTAAGCCTCGACGCACCTTTCGCCAAAAGTCGAGGCTATAAAAGAGGGCTTCGAGTACCCCCCAGACGTGGGATAACGGCCCCGAAACTACGATTTTATACGACTTTCTCGCTACTTCGACCCAAAGTAGAAGACTTTAGTTCTTTAAGCATTCTCGAAGTCACCGTAAACTTGCGAAGCGTAGATTTTCCACAGGCCCTATCGCGTAAAGTCGTTTCCAATTCAGCCTAATGCCTTAAGCCTCGGCGACCTTCTCACGTAAATTAAAGCGATAAAGCTTTCCATATAAAACTTGTTTATAAAGGAAAGGCTTTTTAAAACAACGTCTAATTGACAACGAAAAGAAACAAGAGTATAGAATTACAGAGAAGTGTTCATCTACCTTCAAAATCACCTTGTGTGGGGTGCTGTGTTTGTTGCTCCTAGCTGGTATGCATTTCAAAATAGCAATGGTTTGCATCTCAAAATGCACCCAAAATATCTCAAAATATCAATGGCATGGCTCTCAAAATACTAATAGCATGCGTCTCAAAATCACCCCGGTCGGCATCTCAAAATACCTATTTCAGGCGTCTCTAAAAATGAATGCTGTGCCTCTTAAAATACCAATGGTATGCACCTAAAAATAGCAGTGGTTCGCATCTCAAAATGCACCCTGGTAGGCATCTCAAAATACCAATAAAATGCATCTCAAAATTAATCTGGTCGGCAACTCAAAATTAATCTGGTCGGCAACTCAAAATTAATCTGGCCGGCAACTCAAAATTAATCTGGTCGGCAACTCAAAATTAATCTGGTCGGCAACTCAAAATTAATCTGGCCGGCAACTCAAAATTAATCTGGTCGTCATCTCAAAAATAATTTGGTCGGCATCTCAAAATTAATTTGGTCGGCATCTCAAAATTAATTTGGTCGGCATTTCAAAATTAATTTGGTCGGCAACTCAAAATTAATCTGGTCGGCAACTCAAAATTAATCTGGTCGTCACCTCAAAATTAATTTGGTCGGCATCTCAAATAAATTTGGTCGGCATTTCAAAATTAATCTGGCTGGCAACTCAAAATTAATCTGGTCGGCAACTCAAAATTAATCTGGTCGGCAACTCAAAATTAATCTGGTCGTCACCTCAAAATTAATTTGGTCGGCATCTCAAAATAAATTTGGTCGGCATTTCAAAATTAATCTGGCCGGCAACTCAAAATTAATCTGGTCGGCATCTCAAAATTAATTTGGTCGGCATCTCAAAATTAATTTGGTCGGCATTTCAAAATTAATTTGGTCGGCAACTCAAAATTAATCTGGTCGGCAACTCAAAATTGATCTGGTCGGCAACTCAAAATTAATCTGGTCGTCATCTCAAAAATAATTTGGTCGGCATCTCAAAATTAATTTGGTCGGCATCTCAAAATTAATTTGGTCGGCATCTCAAAATTAATTTGGTCGGCATTTCAAAATTAATCTGGCCGGCAACTCAAAATTAATCTGGTCGGCAACTCAAAATTAATCTGGTCGGCAACTCAAAATTAATCTGGTCGTCACCTCAAAATTAATCTGGTCGTCACCTCAAAATTAATTTGGTCGGCATCTCAAAATAAATTTGGTCGGCATTTCAAAATTAATCTGGCCGGCAACTCAAAATTAATCTGGTCGGCAACTCAAAATTAATCTGGCCGGCAACTCAAAATTAATTTGGTCGGCATCTCAAAATTAATTTGGTCGGCATCTCAAAATTAATTTGGTCGGCATTTCAAAATTAATTTGGTCGGCAACTCAAAATTAATCTGGTCGGCAACTCAAAATTGATCTGGTCGGCAACTCAAAATTAATCTGGTCGGCAACTCAAAATTAATCTGGTCGGCAACTCAAAATTAATCTGGCTGGCAACTCAAAATTAATCTGGTCGGCAACTCAAAATTAATCTGGTCGGCAACTCAAAATTAATCTGGTCGTCACCTCAAAATTAATTTGGTCGGCATCTCAAAATAAATTTGGTCGGCATTTCAAAATTAATCTGGCCGGCAACTCAAAATTAATCTGGTCGGCATCTCAAAATTAATTTGGTCGGCATCTCAAAATTAATTTGGTCGGCATTTCAAAATTAATTTGGTCGGCAACTCAAAATTAATCTGGTCGGCAACTCAAAATTGATCTGGTCGGCAACTCAAAATTAATCTGGTCGGCAACTCAAAATTAATCTGGTCGGCAACTCAAAATTAATCTGGTCGGCAACTCAAAATTAATCTGGTCGGCAACTCGAAATTAATCTGGTCGGCAACTCGAAATTAATCTGGTCGGCAACTCGAAATTAATCTGGTCGGCAACTCGAAATTAATCTGGTCGGCAACTCGAAATTAATCTGGTCGGCAACTCAAAATTAATCTGGTCGTCATCTCAAAATTAATCTGGTCGGCATTTCGTAGGCATTTCAAAATTAATTTGGTTGACATCTCAAAATAAAACTGGAAGGCATCTTAAAATACCAATGGTATACATCTCAAAATACCCAAGGTTTTTTGACGGGTTGCGTTCTCCTTGTGTGGGGTGCTGTGTTTGTTGCTCTATTTTTTAACTATTAAATTTGGTGATTTTATGCGGAACTAGATCTACTGTAGTCAATAATTTAGGAAACGTGCCGGGTTTTTTCCCCGACAATCACGAGGTGGACATGATACCGCTAAACATACATTATCGGCACAACTAAAGAGATATTTTTCGGGTTTAGTTGGATATAAAGTCCATTAGATGAAGTGATCTCTTTGAAGTTAGATTAGAGTGAAGTTATTGGACGCAAAAACAGACCAAACTTTAATGGACCTGTAGAAAACAATTTATTTTTATAAAAATATTTTCTAGATTTAAGTGCTTTAATTCAAAGTAACACAAGTACGTCACTATCTCGACCATCGTCGTTAGTAATAACATCAGCTTGTACGTTCAAAAGAATACGACAAACCTGTTTTAAAAATATGTTCCAAAGTCTATCGATTGGATTAGAGATCGGCGGAGCAAATAAATTAACCGGCCAAATTTCGATTAATCATAAAAACTTTGGTTAACTGTTTATTTACGAACATTTTATACGAATAAATAACGATTTAACATGCAAAAATAATAGGTTATGAATAAAAATAAGTAATTGGATAATTTCTTATTCAAACGCCGATCTTTAGATTGGGTAGAATATGTTTGATTTTTCCATAAGTTGGAAGTTCCTTTGAGCTGTATGGTTTCTTTAATTTAAAAATTGCACCGCTAAAAAACTGAAAACGACCAACTAATGAAGAATATTAATATTATTAAAGGTAAATTGTGAGGGGCTAAACACCTACAAATCTGTACACCAATTACCGGCACAAGAATTTGAGTACAGCCTTTGGTAATGCTAAATCTTTAATCACTTTATTACAGTTATATGGTTAAAAGGTGGCGCTCAAATAAATCATCTTCAAGGAAATCGCCAAGAAGTAATATTTCCGAGAGCCAGGACTAGCAAGTTACTGTTTATTTGGTGCTTGTTGAAATAATGGAAGCTTTTCAGCTGTAATCAGAACGCCGTGTTTTTGATAAGCCTTAATATGTAAAAAAAAGGCTAATTGGTTAAAAGGAAACATTTGTTGCATACGGTACAGGTGAAACATTTACATTATTTTAACAATAATTAAATAAACAGTAACTTGCAAGTCCTGGCTCTCGTAAATATTACTTCTTAGCGATTTCCTTGAAGATGTTTTATTTAAGTGCCTATTGGTATCCAGATTTAAGGGAAGTGAAATACTATACTTTGATTAGCTTTAATTAGAATGTGATTTAAAATATTAAAATTTCATGAGTTAAATTATTAAAATAAATATTTAAATTTTTTAATATATATTTATTTTAATAAATAATTTTACCAACGAAGTATTTATCAGTCGTGAAATTGTATTGTTATATTGTCTTTTAACCATGGTCAAAAATTTAATTTGTAAGAATAAATTATCTATTTTAGAATACGAAGAAGTAAGTGCACGTGAAATGGTAGCCTGTAATTTCGTAAACACTTACAAGATTTAGTTCTAAATGATTAAAGACTAGAAAAGAAGCGAACTACTATTACCCGTGGCGGAATACACGAGTTGATAGTATTAGTTTAATACAGGGACGTTACTAATTTGGATTTATTAATACAGGGACGTTACTAATTTGGATTTATTAATACAGGGACGTTACTAATTTGGATTTATTAATACAGGGACGTTACTAATTTGGATTTATTAATACAGGGACGTTACTAATTTGGATTTATTAATACAGGGACGTTACTAATTTGGATTTATTAATACAGGGATGTTACTAATTTGGACTTATTAATACAGGGATGTTACTAATTTGGATTTATTAATACAGGGACATTACTTATTTGGACTAATTAATACAGGGACATTACTTATTTGGACTAATTAATACAGGGATGTTACTAATTTGGACTAATTAATTCAGGGATGTTACTAATTTGGAATTATTAATACAGGGATGTTACTAATTTGGACTTATTAATACAGAGATGTTTCTAATTTGGACTTATTAATACAGGGATGTTACTAATTTGGACTAATTAATTCAGGGATGTTACTAATTTGGACTTATTAATTCAGGGATGTTACTAATTTGGACTTATTAATACAGGGACGTTACTAATTTGGACTAATTAATACAGTAACGTTACTAATTTGAACTTATTAATACATTGATGTTACTAATTTGGACTAATTAACTCACTCTGCGCATGCGTGAAGGTATCACAAAGAGCGGGCATTTAAAAAATACCCTAGCTCCGTATATAAAGTTATAATAATAATAATAATAATATTAATAATAATAATCAGCTAGGCTAATACCCAAAGCACCACCATAGGCCTAAGTCGTCAAGCGACTTTTAAAGCCTTTAATTTAGGGGGCCGGGTTACAATGCGTAGGAGGGTGGTGACAAGCCCTGCATGCCTCGTGAGCCAACAGCTCGCTACACTAACTATTACCGTTAACCTCTACAAGTTTTTATGCGTCTACAGATTTTTAAACGTGACGCTGTTACGCATATTCTTCACGATACAGCTAGGATTGGAAGCAAAGTGTGTCGCGCTGTCTAAAGAAATTCTGTGACACCGGAACGTCCCTGTATTCGTTATAGTCCAAGGCGAGGAGGTAAGCGCTTATGTAACCAGGTGTGAAATCGTAGGTAATCACGATAAATCACTTCGGAAAATCACAGGAAATCACCGAAATATTGTGAGAAAACACTGACAATCACTGAACGTCTTTCGAAAATCAGTATTCAGGTGTACAACCGTGTTACGAGTTCAAGGTGCTAACGATCTGGTACGTTCTTGGTAACCTAAATCCGTTCTCGGTCGTATGAGAAATTGCGTTCATTGAGGCGAAAGTAGCTTGAATTTCCATTCTTTCTCTCTCGAATCTGAATATATATTTAAAGTCTGCAGAGGGGCAATAGTCTCTTACATTTCTCGGAATTCGAAGCGAAAATTCGCAGAAAGTAGAAAGTAAAAAAACGCGCTAATTTAAATATTTAGCGCCTGAGTGTACATTCAAAAAAGGAGAAGAATTTGGGTCTAATAGACACGCATTTATCAACGGGATTTTTAGTGTTTTGAGTCTAAAATTCAATGTTAATCCGCAATATTTTATACAGGCTAAGCCCGTTCTAACAAACTCTTGATATTTTGTACGGAAAGCAGTACGCCTCAATCTGTCTTATGTTAAAATTCTAAAAATACGGTTTCTTGATAGTTTGTTTCCTAAAGAATAATTTGGGGAAAAATTGCTCCTGACAGATGGGATTTATAGTAGAAAACTACCGTAAATTAGGAGTACATGAACTATCGCAGCTTATAGTCGTCCTCTGAATGATGTATTATAAAGTTGCTAGTTCTAGCATTATATACGAAGTTTTTATTATAATTTTAAGTGTTTTTCAAATTACCGTTTAATTTCAGAAAAGCATCATTAGCCAAGTTCATTAATTAGTTAAACAGGGAAATCGAAAAAAGGCCAGGGCATTTAAAAATGGGCCTAAAAAGTCAGAGAATTTTAATAATTTGTAAAAGGTCAGGAAATACAATTTTTTGTTGAAACATTTTGAAGGTAATTTTACACTAATATCTACGATCAATTATGTTATTATTATTTAGTTCATTGAAAGTTTGGCCAATGTTTTAACGTTGCAATAACCTTTGTACTGTGAAGAAATTCTTTTCGCGGGTTTGCCGAATTTTAATTTTAATTTCTTCCGAAGCTGGGTGGTTCTTTTTTGAGGAGAGCGTTTTAACACCGAGTATATCGGACTGAAACAATATACGCGGCTTGTCGCGAAAAAACTACACGTTAAGTTCTGATGAACCAAAATTATTTTATTTAAACACTTTAGTTTTAAAGATACATTTGTCCTTTTGGGACCGACTATTGCCTGCTTTGGCAGGAGACCCTTTTAGTTTGGGCTTTGAATTAAATTGTGACGTTCAACTGAATTCGGACGCTCCCTGACAGAGGTATATATACGGAACTGAGGCTTATTGTTCGACCCCAGTGACGTAGGCACCACCGGAAACAAGCCGGAAACGAGGCGGAAACTAGAAATTTCTAGTTTTTCGGAAACTATTGCCACTCGGGCGCCAATATCTCTGTCAAGGAGAGTCCTTTTGGACTTAAAATGGGAATTTTAAGATGGTTTTATCTGGCCGTTATTTTACGGCTTACAAAATTTACAACAAAATATTAATTACACAAAATTATTTACAATTTATACAAAATACGCTTTTACACTAAATACAAAATACACTTCATTTCAATTAGTTTTAATACACTTAAAACTAATTAAATTACAGGAGCACGTTATTATTTTCTACATACTGAAAGTTGATTTAAATTTATTAACTTCTGATAAAAGTAAAAATATAAAGTTAAAAATTGTCTAACTTTAGCCCTTAAAAGTCAGAGAAAATCTCTTTAAATGGTCAGGGAAAACAGGGAGTAGGTGGTATTCACGAGAAGATGGCGGCCATTGCTCTAAGGTAGATAGTTATGGGGGAAAGGGGGATGACACTAGCCTTCCAATACAGCGATGATGACGTCACGAGAATACACCCTATAGTCAGGTAACCGAACTTTAAAACAAATCGTACAGTTGCTCATCTATCCGATGACTGTTACTGAACACAGCCAATGATTCGCACAATTAGTATCGTGATTTTTAATTAAATAAGGCGTATGGATTTAAAGTTCTGCAAAAAAGTTCAGCTGATTTAAAAAAAATCCATCTGGTTTTTTAAACCAATTTAAAAAAGTCGTTTAAAAAATAGTAAAATGTAAAGCCAGTTTTGCCTCGTCAGATGTCCCTTATTTTCATTAAAATTTAGCTTTTCCGTAAATTCCCTAGTTTCAGCCTTGGTTGCAGTACGGTTTTCTAGATCAGGACTACAATCCTCCTAAATAGAATACTTCAGCCTAGAGTGGTATTAGAGAGGTTAAGCAGAACGCTCTAGTAGTTTGAACGACGTTCGCGAAATTAAATTAGTTAAAATTGGTTAAGCGTGCTTTCAGTTGGATGGCTAAATGAAACTAGTACGGACAGGGCTGCCAGAAAATCTATGGGGTGTGACGCCCAATTTGTCGTAAATCTAGCCCCATTTTCTCCCAAAAACGTTAATATTTCTGACACAGCCCAAAAGGAAGCCCAAAATACAACTTTTGGCAATTTTTAATAAGGACTTTTTTAAAAAACACTTTATTAACGTGATAAAACCTTATTTACAGAGTAAAATTCACACTTTGCATTCACACCAGAGACCCTCTTAATATCCGCCAACTTAATATATAATGATATAGCAGAGGCGCATACCCGTGGCTACTGCTGTCAGTGCCTTTTACATAGTATATTTACAAATTGTCAGCTAGATTTATCACTCTTGGTGCTTGAAAAACGCGTGTAGCTCAAAAGTAAGCGGACAATTCAAATTCGGATTTTTTCCAGAATACACTTTACTGTAAGAAGGCAATAATTCAAAAGTGACCTTAAAAAAATATATTTTACTAATAATTATAATTCCACAGAGAGGAAACGAGAGAGGCCCAAAAAAAACGCCGAACAGCTCAATGACAAATTTATCGCGAGTGAGTTTATAAAGAAGCCCAATTGGGCTGGAAAATCGCCCAACTGGCAGCCCTGGGTACGGATCTAATATAATTTGATCACATTTTAGAAATATTTCATAAACCCGGTTACACGACGATAATAAAAACGCGCCTTATGTATGGCTGTGAGCATTGTCTAAACGGAAAACCTTTTTCGTGTACCCTGCTTTACCCTCCGATCTAGACTAAATTAGGCGCATTTCAATTTAAACCAGTATTTGAGATTTGTACAACGCACGTTGCTAGAAAATGAAGAACCTACCATAATTATTTATCTAGTTGTCGAGCTGGAAAATTGTAATATTAGAGAGTTTAAGCAAAGCGCTCTAAAAGTCTTAACAACAACGGTCGAATTTTCACAATTTGCACACCTTTCGCCACAAAATGAATTAAAATTGTTGTTTGAACAATACTTAAACAGGCGTTATGTATGGGTATGAGTGTAGTCGAAATATAATTATTTGTTTCTTCATGTGCCCTAGTGTACCGCGAGTAAATCTTTTTATATACACCTATATTAAAAGGTGGGTAAAAATGTTGACCCTCCCAGCAAATATTGAATTTATATGAAAGACCAATAGAAAACTGCAGTTTCGTGACACGTCGTTTGAAACGCGGACAATTTTAAACCGAAAACTCTAAATTACGCAAGACAGGAAATTATTCTCTATATAAATTCAAATTTCGTGGGGTGGGTCAAAATTGATATCGACCTTTTAATATAGGCGTATACTCGTAACTTGGAGTAGTATATTTCTTTATCCAAGCTCGTACTTATTTCTCCAACTTCGTCTTAATTGTACAACGCCTAGGTGTATTTCAATCCAAACAAGTATTTCCGCTATTTAACTAGTATGTTGCTAGATAAATAATAATTTGTCATCACTCTGTTGAGTTGGAAAATTATAATTATCAGTGAAAATTTACTTACCCCTATGTTGTGAAGACTAACTTCCCCTAAGATATAACTAAATCAAAAAACAGTCTGCTAACACCCGCTATGACTTGTTTTTAACGTAAGGGAATTTTCACTCGCGTACTTTGCTAATCGCCCTATTATAGGTATCGTCAATTTCGAACGAATTCCAATTCGACCGAATATTTTCGAGCCCAAAGGGTTAGAAAATTCAAAAGTCCCATTCAATTTAGGTTAGGTTGGGTTGGGTTAGATTAGGTTTAGGACCTCCCTAGATGGTAGTAAAATGGAATTTAATTTCGGTTGAATGGGACCAAAAATATATTGAAATAAAAATCGCACATTTGGGCTATTTTCGGTCGAATGGGACACAAAAAAAAAACGCATTCGGTCGAATGGGACCAAAGTCTATTATACTACGTGCAAATTTTCAAAATAGTTCACATTAATATTTTCCAATGGCGAAGCAACTCTTTAGTTTATACGCGTGGGGCTCGGTATCAAACTCATTTTGAAACGTTTGCTTTAACCACTGACTTCCTTGCAGGACGTGTTTCAAGATTCCCTGCGTTTCGTGACGTTGCTGGTGACGTCGTCCATCCTGTTGTTGGTACTTCTCGTACTGGTCCCGTTGGAAAGTACCTTCCAGCGCTGCTCTCGTCCGTTGGCCTTGCTCGTGTGGCTGTCGTGGGTCAGCACCCTCTGCGTCTTCGCTTACTGCAAGCCGAGCCGCGCCTCGACCGACAACCTGCTCGCCGTCTTCTTCACCGTCTTTGCCTCGCACACCTTGCTGCCGTTCCCGACTGGAATCGCCACGGCCATCGGACTCATTACCACCGTCACGCAAATTGCCATGGCCGCCCTCCTGGTCAACCGCGACAGCGATCAAACCATCGGCAGGCAGGTGAGCTCATTTCCACGAACTAAAATACCAAACACTCGCGAATTCGATAGCTGATATTAATTAAATTTCATACGCGTATTAGCAAAGAAAACAAAGCAATATTATTGTATCAATCGTGGTAGACACTGAATTAACGAATATGAATACATGTTTTAGGTATTTCATTATACGCGTGGCTGGTATTCCCAGGGTTGGAAAAAAGCCGGCTTTTTTTGAAAAAATCCAGACCAGTGGTTTTAATTGGCTATAACTGGTTTTTATCGGTTATAACCGGCTAAAATATAACCAGTACCTTTTACTTATTTAAGTAGAAATTGTCCAAACTAGCCCAAAATTTTGTCCAAACAAATTTATTAAGTAGCTAAATTTCTCGACTTAATGAAAATAGCCAGGAGCAACAAATACAAAGAGAACGCAGCTAGCCTTTAAACACGATAACGCAGTGTTGTGTTCAAATTTAATTGGACGAGCCTTTACGCTGAACGTTTTACGGGCGGGGGGGAGAAAGACAATTTCCGAATTTCCCCCTTCCGACGGCAGCAGGCTCTGAAACGTCTAACCAATGAAAACTGTACCAAATACCAATAAAATGCAACTAAAAATTAATCTGGTCGGCATCTCAAAACTAATCTGGCCGGCAACTCAAAATTAATTCAAAAGTAGCTTGATGACTTAGGCCAAAGGTGGTGCCAAGGGTATTACGATAAGTTAAGTTAGAAGAAACCACCTATGGACTCTAACTTAACTTATCGTATATACTATTCTCCACCACCCTCCCCCCTTTTCGGCTTTCCGTTGCTATATGCAAGGCTTAGGTTCTCTTTTAGATTTGACAGTCGCCAGCCAGATTTCCCGCACGGTACTGATGAGTTCCAAATAGAACGAAACCGGTCTACCGTTGGAATTTCTGGCTATTTATTTATTTTTTATTTAGTTTATTACTCGAAGATCTATTTGATCCGAGTTTCGCGTTGCTCGAAGACCTATCGGTACGAGTTATTAGTAAGTTTTTAAATTTCTTCAAATTTGTTTAGGATTTAGCTATATTATCCCTTTTATTTATGGACTAATCTACTTTCATCCAAGGGTATTAGCCTAGCTGATTATTATTAATTTGGTCGGCATCGCAAAATTAATCTGACCGGCAACTCAAAATTAATCTGGTCGTCATCTCAAAATTAATCGGTCGGCATTTCAAAATTAATTTGGTCGGCATTTCAAAATTAATCTGGTCGGCATTTCAAAATTAATCTGGTCGGCATTTCAAAATTAATCTTGTCGGCATTTCAAAATTAATCTGGTCGAAATTTCAAAATTAATTTAGTCGGCATTTCAAAATTAATCTTGTCGGCATTTCAAAATTAATCTGGTCGGAATTTCAAAATTAATCTGGTCGGAATTTCAAAATTAATTTGGTCGGAATTTCAAAATTAATTTGGTCGGAATTTCAAAAATAATTTGGTCGGCATTTCAAAATTAATCTGGTCGGCATTTCAAAATTAATCTGGTCGGCATTTCAAAATTAATCTGGTCGGCATTTCAAAATTAATTTGGTCGGCATTTCAAAATTAATCTGGTCGGCATTTCAAAATTAATCTGGTCGGCATTTCAAAATTAATCTTGTCGGCATTTCAAAATTAATCTGGTCGAAATTTCAAAATTAATTTAGTCGGCATTTCAAAATTAATCTTGTCGGCATTTCAAAATTAATCTGGTCGGAATTTCAAAATTAATTTGGTCGGAATTTCAAAATTAATTTGGTCAGAATTTCAAAATTAATTTGGTCGGCATTTCAAAATTAATCTGGTCGGCATTTCAAAATTAATCTGGTCGGCATTTCAAAATTAATTTGGTCGGCATTTCAAAATTAATTTGGTCGGCGTTTCAAAATTAATCTGGTCGGCGTTTCAAAATTAATCTGGTCGGCATTTCAAAATTAATCTGGTCGGAATTTCAAAATTAATTTGGTCGACATCTCAAAATACCCATGGTAGGCATCTCAAAAATACCATAATGGTATGCATTTGAAAATACCTATTTCAGGCGTCTCAAAATTCTAATGGTATGTATTTGAAAATAACCATTAAGGTTATAATCATGGTAGATGGTAAACTTGAGTCGCGAAACCAGACCTAAATGTGGAGCTCGAGAAAATCAAAAACAGAGAAGAATCTGTCCACGGAAGAGTTTTAATTAAAAGAAGGCAGCGCATACGCGGAGTCTGATATAATTAGAGCGGCTCCAAGTTGCAATTTAAAACGCGGAGAGGGATGCCAGCGGGTCTTGCGCCAGCGACGAAACTCCCTTTAATTTCCGCAAACAAAAGTCCGAAGACACCAAATCCAAACGGTGACAAACAATCACGCTGTTCAAACGAAAAAAGCCGGTTGCAAAATTTACTGTCAAACCCTCGCAAACAAACTTTTCCCGTCCGTGATTTGCCCCTTAAATTCGATACGCTGCTAAACCTAGCTAATACTATATGTCAATTGTCAACGTTGAGTTCGCGCGGAGGCTGTACAACTACAGCGTTTATACTCACCATCATGGAATTGTCAAGAACGTATATAGGCTCACCGAGAACGTAAGAGTCGATCGTTTTACCGGCGCGAGTCGATCGGTTTACCGGCGCGAGTCGATCGTTTTACCGGCGCGAGTCGATCGGTTTACCGGCGCGAGTCAGTCGATCGGTTTACCGGCGCGAGTCGATTCGTAGTCGATCGTTTTACCGGCGCGAGTCGATCGGTTTACCGGCGCGAGTCGATTCGTAGTCGATCGTTTTACCGGCGCGAGTCGATCGGTTTACCGGCGCGAGTCAGTCGATCGGTTTACCGGCGCGAGTCAGTCGATCGGTTTACCGGCGCGAGTCGATCGGTTTACCGGCGCGAGTCGATTGGTTTACTGAAGCAAGTACAGGGTGACCACACTTCCTATATTTTACAGTTTCTCCTATATTTCGATTGTCTTCCTATAACTTCCTATATTTGATCAATTTTCCTATATTTTCCTCTTTTTCAATATATTGTTCGTACTTCGGGTTTTGCTTTCAATCTAGTTTTAAAGTTCGATTGAAGGTGCTCAAAAACAGACAGCCTATTACCAAGGCACTAATTTCATTGGCTGGTGTTTTAAAATGAAAAATGAAAATTACTTTAAGACATTAATCTAATCTCAAAGTCTGTGATTTTTTCAAATTAAATGTAATATTACTATTAAACCAAAGTTCCTTTAAATGCACTTTTTATCTTTATTAAAATTACTTTAAATGAATGTTCCTATAATTTCCTATAAATTCACATGAACGTTCGTATAATTTTCTATAAATTCACATGAAAGTTCGTATCATTTCCTATAAATTCACATGGAGGTTCGTATAGTTTTCTATAAATTCACATGTAAGTTCGTATCATTTCCTATAAATTCACCTGAACTTTCCTATAAATTCACATGAATGTTCCTATAAATTCACATGAATGTTCCTATAAATTCACATGAATGTTCCTATAAATTAACATGAATGTTCCTATAAATTCACATGAATGTTCCTATAAATTCACATGAATGTTCCTATAAATTCACATGAATGTTCCTATAAATTCACATGATTCGTATAATTTCATATAAATTCACATGAACGTTCCTATAATTGCCCATGAATCTTCGTATAAATTCACATGAACGTTCCTATAATTTAATATAAATTCACATGAACGTTCGTATAATTGCCCATGAATTCACATGAACGTTCGTATAATTTAATATAAATTCACATGAACGTTCGCATAATATCCTATACATTCACATGCACATTCCTATAAATTCACATGTACTTTCTTATAATTCCGTATAAATCCACATGAACGTTTGTTTAATTTTATATAAATTCACATGAACGTTCCTATAATTACCTATAAATCCACATGAACGTTTGTATAATTTCATATAAATTCACATGAACGTTCGTATAATTTCCTATAAATTAACATGAACGTTCGCATAATATCCTATACATTCACATGCCCATTCCTATAAATGCACCTGAATTTTCGTATAAATTCCTATAAATTCTCATGAACGTTTGTATAGTTTCATATAACTAAACTAATAAAAGGACAGTTCTTGTACATAATTAAGAGATTAAAATAATTAAAAACCACTGTTGTACAATTAATTAATAAAACCTTTTAATTGTACAACAGTGGTTTTTAATTATTTTAGTTTCATATAAATTCACATGAACGTTCCTATAAATGCACATGAATGTTCGTATAATTTCCTATAAATTAACATGAACGTTCCTTTAATTTCTTACATTTACCAAAAAATTGCTCCTTTAATTTCCTATAAAATGACTATAAATATCCTATTTTTCCTATAAAACATTGGAGGTTTCCCGTGGTCACCGTGCAAGTACTACCAAGTATTTATTTATACTTAGAGAAGAATGCAATCCACCCGCTAGAACGGGAAGCTCCTTCCCCCTAAACCAAATCAGGACGTTGCCCGACACGATTGAAGAGCAAGACGGCAAGACTAGAGCCTAGCGCCGCCGATCCAACCCCGTTATTTTCTCTGGCGCTGAACCACTGCCGCCGAGTCATTTACTTTTCAGCGCGCCGCCGTCGCCGCCGCTAATAAATTTTGATCCCGTAACTTTTTTTCCTTCAAAAACATTTTGGAATTTTATTTTCCAACTTTTCAACCGTGAGTCCCCTTAGGTTCTTAGTTCATGCTGTAAGGCGCTATCTATAGTGGGTTACCATGGTAACTATGGAGCTATTTTTTTCGGAGTTCCGGCAAGAAGTGGGTAAACGCTTATTGACTACGTGCCAGGCACTGCTTTAAAATCTAGGGTACGAGTTTTAGATGGTCTTTGCCCTTATACCTACTTTCAAAACACTGAATCTTTTATCTGGGACTGAAACAAACCCTCGCTAGGGTGCGTTTTCAACGACCCTTCAAGGTACACCCGCTTACCGTCCCTAGAGTTTATTATTTCCATGATGGGAAAAATCAAACTATTTAGTAAAGTTAGAAGAAACCACCTATGGACTTCTAACTTAACTTATCGTATATACTATTCTCCACCACACTCCCCCCTTTTCGGCTTTCCGTTGCTATACGCAACGCGTTTTGAAATTTTTAACGTTTAGGCTTAGTTTCTCTTTTAGATTTGACAGTTGCCAGCCAGATTTCCCGCACGGTACTGATGAGTTCCAAATAGAACGAAACCGGTCTACCGTTGGAATTTCTGGCTATTTTATTTATTTTTAATTTAGTGTATTACTCGAAGATCTATTTGATCCGAGTTTCGCGTTTTTTGTTTGCTCGAAGACCTAATGGTACGAGTTATTAGTAAGTTTTTTAATTTCTTCAAATTTGTTTAGGATTTAGCTATATTATCTCTTTTAATTATGGACTAATCTACTTTTCGCGTATTTTATCACACTATTTAGTAGGATCCTACTGCCTCAGTACATTCTTGGTATTATTATACGAGCAGATTGGAGCCAACCTGTTGTTCTTGGTGGCGGCTTCGTGCATCGGTCTGTACCACCGGAAGATGACGGAAGTAGCCCACGACAGAACATTCACCGGAGCCAAAGCGTGCATCGAATCCAGAATCAAGCTCGAATACGAAAAGGAACAACAGGTACATCCCCCCAAATTATACCGTAATTCTAATGCAAACGAACTTTACAAGCGGTGAAATGATTGTTTGAGGAAAGTCGCTCATTCCCGCCGACAGGCGTCGCTCACGCCGGCATTTGGTCGCGTAGCAACTCCCTGAATCTCTGCTAGTTGAGACAAAAATAAAAATCTACATTTCTCCAGAAAAGCACGATAATAATATATTAATATTAATTGAATTTAATATTCAAATAATTTAATATGCATTTAATTTAATATTAATTTAATTTAATATTAATTTAATTTTAATATTAATTGAATTTAATATTCAAATAATTTAATATGCATTTAATTTAATATTAATTTAATTTAACTTAATATTAATTTAATATTAATTTAATATTAATTTAATTTAATTTAATTTAATATTAATTTAATTTAATATTCATTTAATTTAATATTCATTTAATTTAATATTAATTTAGTTCCTAATTCCAATTTTTAATTTTAATACTTAATTTATATTAACATTATTTTAATACTTAATTTATATTAACATTATTTTAATACTTAATTTATATTAACATTATTTTAATACTTAATTTATATTAACATTATTTTAATACTTAATTTATATTAACATTATTTTAATACTTAATTTATATTAACATTATTTTAATACTTAATTTATATAAACATTATTTTAATACTTAATTTATATTAACATTATTTTAATACTTAATTTATATTAACATTATTTTAATACTTAATTTATATTAACATCATTTTAATGGTTATGTTTAATTTAACATTATTTTAATGCTTAGTTTTAATTTAACATTATTTTAATACTTAATTTATATTAACATTATTTTAATGCTTAGTTTTAATTTAACATTATTTTAATGCTTAGTTTTAATTTAACATTATTTTAATGCTTAGTTTTAATTTAACATTATTTTAATGCTTAGTTTTAATTTAACATTATTTTAATGCTTAGTTTTAATTTAACATTATTTTAATGCTTAGTTTTAATTTAACATTATTTTAATGCTTAGTTTTAATTTAACATTATTTTAATGCTTAGTTTTAATTTAACATTATTTTAATGCTTAGTTTTAATTTAACATTATTTTAATGCTTAGTTTTAATTTAACATTATTTTAATGCTTAGTTTTAATTTAACATTATTTTAATGCTTAGTTTTAATTTAACATTATTTTAATGGTCAATTTTAATTTAACATTATTTTAATGCTTAATTTTAATTCAATATTAATTAAATTCCTAAATGACGCTTTTAAGTTTAACAACTAGAGCTAGAACCAGACTAAAATTAGGTTTATAGTGCCTTAAGGGGATTGGTTATAAAATGATTACAGATAGAGTGATTACGTGTTGATTACATAATGATCATAAAGTGATTACGGATTTCTTACATAATGATCATAAAGTGATTACGGATTTCTTACATAATGATCATAAAGTGATTACCAATTGATTACAGACTAATTAAACAGTGATAGAAACAGGCTGATTACAGAAATACTACCTATCGATTACAGCGATAACCAAACTTACTACGGAGTAATTACAGATTTATTTCGAATCAATAACCGAGATTACACAATGATAACCGGTTGATTACTGAATGATTTCAGAGCAATTAAAGTTAATACAATATGATTACAGAATTATAAATTGCAATCAATTATAACAATTGCAAAATGATTACGGGTTAATTACTAAATAACTACGAGGTAATTACAGCGATAACCGAGTGATTATTGAGTGATTAACGTAATCATTTTAGCCAGAGTGGTCAGCCTCCTAAGACTAGCGTGAAAACCTGAAGTAATCCATGAAAAGGATTTCGTCAGCTGCCGGTAGAGAATAACGAAAAACCATATACTTCAAGTTGTCAGTTTAAATTGAACCCGGCCATTCAGAGCAGACAGAAATGGGCGCGGTCGAGATGCCAGAGAGAAAAACAGCTTTGCTCTTTTCACTCCTAACTAATTCCCAAATGGCTCGATCCACTTCGAAGGAAGAACGCTGAAACACCCCCAACTAAAATATTTATTGATCTAGAGTACGCTATCTTAAAGTATTTTTGCTTATAATATACTCATTAGCTCATTTTCGTGATAATTCATCATTTTATTTTAAATATCGTTTCTATGAAAATTAAATTGAAATTGATTTTTTAGATACTTGAAAAATGAGATACTTCTTATAACTAAAATAAATATCTAGTAAATGTCAAATCTATATAAAAATTGTTAATAGAAAGTGTTATATTTTAAATATTCAAAATGAAGTATTTATTTTAAATATTCAAAATGAAGTATTTATTTTAAATATTCAAAATGAAGTATTTATTTTAAATATTCAAAATGAAGTATTTATTTTAAATATTCAAAATTAACTATTCATTTTAAATATTCAAAATTAACTATTCATTTTAAATATTCAAAATTAAGTATTTATTTGAAATATTCCAAATTAAGTATTTATTTGAAATATTCCAAATTAAGTATTTATTTGAAATATTCCAAATTAAGTATTTATTTGAAATATTCCAAATTAAGTATTTATTTGAAATATTCCAAATTAAGTATTTATTTGAAATATTCCAAATTAAGTATTTATTTGAAATATTCCAAATTAAGTATTTATTTGAAATATTCCAAATTAAGTATTTATTTGAAATATTCCAAATTAAGTATTTATTTGAAATATTCCAAATTAAGTATTTATTTGAAATATTCCAAATTAAGTATTTATTTGAAATATTCCAAATTAAGTATTTATTTGAAATATTCCAAATTAAGTATTTATTTTAAATACGGATAGTAAAAGATTCTACCCAACACTGACCATAAGTCTATAATATTGTTCGACGAGTGGGCAGTATAAGTTTATTCCGAGGTTGCGCCTATGATATAGCATCTGCTAAGACAAATCATCAAAACATTTTTTCTTTAATAAACTTATCAAAATATAAGTAAACGATGCAAAAATTACTTTAAAATTCAAGTACCATTATTTATAAAGTCAAATTTACAAATAACGATGAGAAAAACTAATAGCGTCTGCCTATTTAACTTTTAATGGCGAACCAAAGGGGGCGTAGCGATAGTTTTCGGTTGCGAATAAGTTATCTCTTACGAGAGAAGTAGGCCATAGAAATGAAACATGTAACTTCGAAGACTCCATTGTCAGTAATATAAGACGCTTTTCCTGTTCCGTAAATCTCCCTTACCTAATCACTCTTCTACAGACTATCATTAACTATTTAGTTTTGTGTCATACTTAAATTATTATTTTACTTATGATCCTGAGCGGGAAATAACCTTAGTGTTGCGTAGCGCCATCTTCGGCGGGAAATAGCCTTAGTGTTGGGTAGCGCCATCTTCGGCGGGAAATATCCTTAGTGTTGCGTAGCGCCATCTTCAGCGGGAAATAGCCTTAGTGTTGGGTAGCGCCATCTTCGGCGGGAAATGGCTTTAGTGTTGCGTAGCGCCATCTTCAGCGGGAAATAGCCTTAGTGCCGGGTAGCGCCATCTTCAGCGGGAAATAGCCTTAGTGCTGGGTAGCGCCATCTTCGGCGGGAAATAGCCTTAGTGTTGCGTAGCGCCATCTTCGGCGGGAAATAGCCTTAGTGTTGCGTAGCGCCATCTTCGGCGGGAAATAGCCTTAGTGCTGGGTAGCGCCATCTTCAGCGGGAAATAGCCTTAGTGCTGGGTAGCGCCATCTTCGGCGGGAAATAGCCTTAGTGCTGGGTAGCGCCATCTTCAGCGGGAAATAGCCTTAGTGTTGCGTAGCGCCATCTTCAGCGGGAAATAGCCTTAGTGTTGCGTAGCGCCATCTTCAGCGGGAAATAGCCTTAGTGTTGCGTAGCGCCATCTTCAGCGGGAAATAGCCTTAGTGTTGGGTAGCGCCATCTTCGGCGGGAAATAGCCTTAGTGCTGGGTAGCGCCATCTTCAGCGGGAAATAGCCTTAGTTCTGGGTAGCGCCATCTTCGGCGGGAAATAGCCTTAGTGTTGCGTAGCGCCATCTTCAGCGGGAAATAGCCTTAGTGTTGCGTAGCGCCATCTTCGGCGGGAAATAGCCTTAGTGTTGCGTAGCGCCATCTTCAGCGGGAAATAGCCTTAGTGCTGGGTAGCGCCATCTTCAGCGGGAAATAGCCTTAGTGCTGGGTAGCGCCATCTTCGGCGGGAAATAGCCTTAGTGCTGGGTAGCGCCATCTTCAGCGGGAAATAGCCTTAGTGTTGCGTAGCGCCATCTTCAGCGGGAAATAGCCTTAGTGTTGGGTAGCGCCATCTTCGGCGGGAAATAGCCTAAGTGTTGCGTAGCGCCATCTTCGGCGGGAAATAGCCTTAGTGCTGGGTAGCGCCATCTTCGGCGGGAAATAGCCTTAGTGCTGGGTAGCGCCATCTTCGGCGGGAAATAGCCTTAGTTCTGGGTAGCGCCATCTTCGGCGGGAAATAGCCTTAGTGTTGCGTAGCGCCATCTTCAGCGGGAAATAGCCTTAGTGCTGGGTAGCGCCATCTTCGGCGGGAAATAGCCTTAGTGCTGGGTAGCGCCATCTTCGGCGGGAAATAGCCTTAGTGTTGCGTAGCGCCATCTTCAGCGGGAAATAGCCTTAGTGCTGGGTAGCGCCATCTTCAGCGGGAAATAGCCTTAGTGCTGGGTAGCGCCATCTTCGGCGGGAAATAGCCTTAGTGCTGGGTAGCGCCATCTTCAGCGGGAAATAGCCTTAGTGTTGCGTAGCGCCATCTTCGGCGGGAAATAGCCTTAGTGCCGGGTAGCGCCATCTTCAGCGGGAAATAGCCTTAGTGCTGGGTAGCGCCATCTTCGGCGGGAAATAGCCTTAGTGTTGCGTAGCGCCATCTTCGGCGGGAAATAGCCTTAGTGTTGCGTAGCGCCATCTTCGGCGGGAAATAGCCTTAGTGCTGGGTAGCGCCATCTTCAGCGGGAAATAGCCTTAGTGCTGGGTAGCGCCATCTTCGGCGGGAAATAGCCTTAGTGCTGGGTAGCGCCATCTTCAGCGGGAAATAGCCTTAGTGTTGCGTAGCGCCATCTTCAGCGGGAAATAGCCTTAGTGTTGCGTAGCGCCATCTTCAGCGGGAAATAGCCTTAGTGTTGGGTAGCGCCATCTTCGGCGGGAAATAGCCTAAGTGTTGCGTAGCGCCATCTTCGGCGGGAAATAGCCTTAGTGCTGGGTAGCGCCATCTTCAGCGGGAAATAGCCTTAGTTCTGGGTAGCGCCATCTTCGGCGGGAAATAGCCTTAGTGTTGCGTAGCGCCATCTTCAGCGGGAAATAGCCTTAGTGTTGGGTAGCGCCATCTTCGGCGGGAAATAGCCTTAGTGTTGCGTAGCGCCATCTTCAGCGGGAAATAGCCTTAGTGCTGGGTAGCGCCATCTTCAGCGGGAAATAGCCTTAGTGCTGGGTAGCGCCATCTTCGGCGGGAAATAGCCTTAGTGCTGGGTAGCGCCATCTTCAGCGGGAAATAGCCTTAGTGTTGCGTAGCGCCATCTTCAGCGGGAAATAGCCTTAGTGTTGGGTAGCGCCATCTTCGGCGGGAAATAGCCTAAGTGTTGCGTAGCGCCATCTTCGGCGGGAAATAGCCTTAGTGCTGGGTAGCGCCATCTTCGGCGGGAAATAGCCTTAGTGTTGGGTAGCGCCATCTTCGGCGGGAAATAGCCTTAGTTCTGGGTAGCGCCATCTTCGGCGGGAAATAGCCTTAGTGTTGCGTAGCGCCATCTTCAGCGGGAAATAGCCTTAGTGCTGGGTAGCGCCATCTTCGGCGGGAAATAGCCTTAGTGCTGGGTAGCGCCATCTTCGGCGGGAAATAGCCTTAGTGTTGCGTAGCGCCATCTTCAGCGGGAAATAGCCTTAGTGCTGGGTAGCGCCATCTTCAGCGGGAAATAGCCTTAGTGCTGGGTAGCGCCATCTTCGGCGGGAAATAGCCTTAGTGCTGGGTAGCGCCATCTTCAGCGGGAAATAGCCTTAGTGCTGGGTAGCGCCATCTTCAGCGGGAAATAGCCTTAGTGCTGGGTAGCGCCATCTTCGGCGGGAAATAGCCTTAGTGTTGCGTAGCGCCATCTTCAGCGGGAAATAGCCTTAGTGCTGGGTAGCGCCATCTTCAGCGGGAAATAGCCTTAGTGCTGGGTAGCGCCATCTTCGGCGGGAAATAGCCTTAGTGCTGGGTAGCGCCATCTTCGGCGGGAAATAGCCTTAGTGCTGGGTAGCGCCATCTTCGGCGGGAAATAGCCTTAGTGTTGCGTAGCGCCATCTTCGGCGGGAAATAGCCTTAGTGTTGGGTAGCGCCATCTTCGGCGGGAAATAGCCTTAGTGTTGCGTAGCGCCATCTTCGGCGGGAAATAGCCTTAGTGTTGCGTAGCGCCATCTTCGGCGGGAAATAGCCTTAGTGCTGGGTAGCGCCATCTTCAGCGGGAAATAGCCTTAGTTCTGGGTAGCGCCATCTTCGGTGGGAAATAGCCTTAGTGTTGCGTAGCGCCATCTTCAGCGGGAAATAGCCTTAGTGTTGCGTAGCGCCATCTTCAGCGGGAAATAGCCTTAGTGTTGCGTAGCGCCATCTTCGGCGGGAAATAGCCTTAGTGCTGGGTAGCGCCATCTTCAGCGGGAAATAGCCTTAGTGTTGGGTAGCGCCATCTTCAGCGGGAAATAGCCTTAGTGTTGGGTAGCGCCATCTGCAGCGGGAAATAGCCTTAGTGTTGCGTAGCGCCATCTTCGGCGGGAAATAGCCTTAGTGCTGGGTAGCGCCATCTTCAGCGGGAAATAGCCTTAGTGCTGGGTAGCGCCATCTTCGGCGGGAAATAGCCTTAGTGCTGGGTAGCGCCATCTTCAGCGGGAAATAGCCTTAGTGTTGCGTAGCGCCATCTTCAGCGGGAAATAGCCTTAGTGTTGCGTAGCGCCATCTTCAGCGGGAAATAGCCTTAGTGTTGGGTAGCGCCATCTTCGGCGGGAAATAGCCTAAGTGTTGCGTAGCGCCATCTTCGGCGGGAAATAGCCTTAGTGCTGGGTAGCGCCATCTTCAGCGGGAAATAGCCTTAGTTCTGGGTAGCGCCATCTTCGGCGGGAAATAGCCTTAGTGTTGCGTAGCGCCATCTTCAGCGGGAAATAGCCTTAGTGTTGGGTAGCGCCATCTTCGGCGGGAAATAGCCTTAGTGTTGCGTAGCGCCATCTTCAGCGGGAAATAGCCTTAGTGTTGGGTAGCGCCATCTTCGGCGGGAAATAGCCTTAGTGTTGCGTAGCGCCATCTTCAGCGGGAAATAGCCTTAGTGCTGGGTAGCGCCATCTTCAGCGGGAAATAGCCTTAGTGCTGGGTAGCGCCATCTTCGGCGGGAAATAGCCTTAGTGCTGGGTAGCGCCATCTTCAGCGGGAAATAGCCTTAGTGTTGCGTAGCGCCATCTTCAGCGGGAAATAGCCTTAGTGTTGGGTAGCGCCATCTTCGGCGGGAAATAGCCTAAGTGTTGCGTAGCGCCATCTTCGGCGGGAAATAGCCTTAGTGCTGGGTAGCGCCATCTTCGGCGGGAAATAGCCTTAGTGTTGGGTAGCGCCATCTTCGGCGGGAAATAGCCTTAGTTCTGGGTAGCGCCATCTTCAGCGGGAAATAGCCTTAGTGCTGGGTAGCGCCATCTTCGGCGGGAAATAGCCTTAGTGCTGGGTAGCGCCATCTTCGGCGGGAAATAGCCTTAGTGTTGCGTAGCGCCATCTTCAGCGGGAAATAGCCTTAGTGCTGGGTAGCGCCATCTTCAGCGGGAAATAGCCTTAGTGCTGGGTAGCGCCATCTTCGGCGGGAAATAGCCTTAGTGCTGGGTAGCGCCATCTTCAGCGGGAAATAGCCTTAGTGCTGGGTAGCGCCATCTTCAGCGGGAAATAGCCTTAGTGCTGGGTAGCGCCATCTTCGGCGGGAAATAGCCTTAGTGTTGCGTAGCGCCATCTTCAGCGGGAAATAGCCTTAGTGTTGGGTAGCGCCATCTTCGGCGGGAAATAGCCTTAGTGTTGCGTAGCGCCATCTTCAGCGGGAAATAGCCTTAGTGCTGGGTAGCGCCATCTTCAGCGGGAAATAGCCTTAGTGCTGGGTAGCGCCATCTTCGGCGGGAAATAGCCTTAGTGCTGGGTAGCGCCATCTTCAGCGGGAAATAGCCTTAGTGCTGGGTAGCGCCATCTTCGGCGGGAAATAGCCTTAGTGCTGGGTAGCGCCATCTTCGGCGGGAAATAGCCTAAGTGTTGCGTAGCGCCATCTTCGGCGGGAAATAGCCTTAGTGCTGGGTAGCGCCATCTTCGGCGGGAAATAGCCTTAGTGCTGGGTAGCGCCATCTTCGGCGGGAAATAGCCTTAGTTCTGGGTAGCGCCATCTTCGGCGGGAAATAGCCTTAGTGTTGCGTAGCGCCATCTTCAGCGGGAAATAGCCTTAGTGCTGGGTAGCGCCATCTTCGGCGGGAAATAGCCTTAGTGCTGGGTAGCGCCATCTTCGGCGGGAAATAGCCTTAGTGTTGCGTAGCGCCATCTTCGGCGGGAAATAGCCTTAGTGTTGCGTAGCGCCATCTTCAGCGGGAAATAGCCTTAGTGCTGGGTAGCGCCATCTTCAGCGGGAAATAGCCTTAGTGCTGGGTAGCGCCATCTTCGGCGGGAAATAGCCTTAGTGCTGGGTAGCGCCATCTTCGGCGGGAAATAGCCTTAGTGCTGGGTAGCGCCATCTTCGGCGGGAAATAGCCTTAGTGTTGCGTAGCGCCATCTTCGGCGGGAAATAGCCTTAGTGTTGGGTAGCGCCATCTTCGGCGGGAAATAGCCTTAGTGTTGCGTAGCGCCATCTTCGGCGGGAAATAGCCTTAGTGTTGCGTAGCGCCATCTTCGGCGGGAAATAGCCTTAGTGCTGGGTAGCGCCATCTTCAGCGGGAAATAGCCTTAGTTCTGGGTAGCGCCATCTTCGGTGGGAAATAGCCTTAGTGTTGCGTAGCGCCATCTTCAGCGGGAAATAGCCTTAGTGTTGCGTAGCGCCATCTTCAGCGGGAAATAGCCTTAGTGTTGCGTAGCGCCATCTTCGGCGGGAAATAGCCTTAGTGCTGGGTAGCGCCATCTTCAGCGGGAAATAGCCTTAGTGTTGGGTAGCGCCATCTTCAGCGGGAAATAGCCTTAGTGTTGGGTAGCGCCATCTGCAGCGGGAAATAGCCTTAGTGTTGCGTAGCACCATCTTCAGTATATTTTTAGCACCAATTGAATTAATGAAGCCTTTAAATTGAATTGCAGGAGCAGCTCCTGCTGAGCGTGATCCCGGCGTACATCGCTGCTGAGGTGAAACGCAGTATAATGCTCAAAATGGCCGACGCTTGCCAAAAGGCGGCGACCACTTCCAAACAGAGATTTCACGAACTTTACGTTCAGCGACACAACAATGTCAGGTAATAACGTCCAATTACTTTTTAATTTATATCTTAAGCCTAGTTTTAACTGGGCCTTAACAAGTGGTGGCTCGACGTGAAGTAGCTCTTTTTTCAATAGATGTCGCTAGTGTCGAAATAAAAAAGGCGGTACTTATAGGTACCCCTCACGTTGATTGGATCATTTGTAATTTGGTCAATGGCATAAATTACAGTAATTTTAAACAGTATTTTTACATGGGATATATAATTTAGGTTAAAGTCCACTAAATAGAGTATAAGTTGTCGAATTATAATACTCTACAATGGCTCACTGACGACGTTATCATTTGGCTAATTTTAATTTTAGCTTCCTTTGCAATAAATAAATGGCACCACCAAGTATCCTATATGTTAGATATAGGATCCTTGGCACCACGCTCTCCACTAAAGTCGTTTTTTTCGAAGAATCGGATAGGTTCATGGCCATCTCTAATAACAGAGGCCTTTTCGTAACACAGGTGGCAATGATAGAGCCGCCACTTGCTTTAAACGGAATATAACCTCCAAAGCGTTCTTTACGGAAGACCCACAACAGTCTTAGTGATAACCACTAGGCATGCCACAAGACACCGGAGGTAGAGGTCAATATTGCTTAATTTATCAGCGAACTGATTTATGAGTTATTACATAATCAGCACAGGGCCCCTAGTGTCTAAATAGGCCTAATTCGAAATAAGCAACTACTTACGACATTAGTTCGGTTGTAAATACAAGTTCTATCTGGGCGATAGCGTCAGTGACGAAAAAAGGTTCGGCAAGAAAATTGCCATAAAAACAATTGGAAGTGGCATACTTATATTTATGGTTGTTATGCTACTTATGCCAAAGATTATATTCTTTATAAATAATTTATCGTTTAAAATTTTCCGTCAAGTGCGAAATCAGCCTCTTTATAGGTTAAGTTTGGTTTCACTCTCAACGGAAAATGACGAAATCAATTATTTCTAAATTATAATTACCGCTGACGTCCAACTGTACACGTGCACTTATAATTTTCGGTTGCGTGTGAAAAAAGGTTTTAGATCTTTTAATATTGTTTCATAATTGACGGAAAATGTATCGCAATAACGGCGGAAAAGTGGTTTCCGATTCGACGTTCAACTTTACGCATCTTTTATTTTCCGTTGACTGGTTTTCGCAAGGACAAAAACAACACGACAGCGAGCGTCGGCGCAAAATAAAGTATTAAGCCTAACCTTTAGGCCTAACCAATATTTTGAAGTTTTCACTTGTCATTGCAGCGTTTTTTCTCGAATGAAAACCAGCCTTTAATGGGCAACGCAAGTGGTCATGCAGGGGGGGGACTATGTTTTCTTCAACAAGCCGTAAGTAGGTTTTCCAAGGATGATTTTATACAGCGCGAAAGCCTTATTCTCCTTGGTGTAGCCACGTGGCGCAATTTCGCTCTCATTCGCGAATTTTTCGATTTTCTTCGCTGAGTTAGCTCGCAATCATGGACTAATTAATTAGTCCATGTCGCAATCAACGAACCCAGGAATTTAGGCCTAGCTTAATTTATTTATTATGGAGAAAAGAACTGGGTTAGTTTCCGAGAGTTGGACTTTGATATTTTCGATTTAACAATGTTTTGGAATAAAATTATTTGTGAATTAAATATTTTTAACAATGGAAGTTGAAACATTAGGCCTTGGACGCGGTAAATCTCTGCCGCTAGCCTCACATTGGATTAAGAAAATTCAACACCACACACACTCCTATATCCCGTCTCCCTTAACAATTTCCCTATCATTATACCTCGACAGAATATTTATATTTTTTTATTACATTTATTTTGTAGAAGTTTAGGATCCGATTTGTCGGTAAGCACGGAGACTTCACTTTCCTCGGCCATTTTCGCGACTAAAGAATGCGTGGATTTTGCGTAAAAACCGCGAGAGGCGCATTTATACAAAATAAATTCGGCAAATATGGTTCTGCTTTTTTTACAGAGGGAAAGGCTATGGCAGATAGCGCATGCGCAGTCGTTCTTTTTATCTATAAGATAATTTACCTCCTGCATGGTCACTTGCGTTGCCCTTTAAGTGGAATCCTTCATCCAAAGAATGGTCAAGATACGTAGAGCCTAGCGCCGCCATCGCCGATATTTTCTCTGGCACCGAACCGCTGCCCCCGAGTCATTTACTTTTCAGCGCGCCGTCGCCGATAAACTTTATCAGATTTTTTCAGAAACATTTTAAAATTTGTTTTTGAAATTTTCAAAAGGGGGGCAGACATTTTTTCACTTTCACGCTGCCGGAAAAAAACGGTGGGCCCGCCGCTGACATAAATCAAATCGGTGCTATGCTCTAAAGATACCCAAAGTTATAAGTATTTCTAGAATAAAAATACAAATTGAAGGAATGTAACACTGATCTTTTGAAAGCGATTCTATCGAGTGCCTGTTAAGTTTTTAACAATTTAATATCTCTGAAAAGCTAAGCCTCGCTGATACTTTGGAAGAAAACCTGAGTCAATGTTTGCCATATTCTTATTATTAAATAATAAATGTTCTGTTATAATTTTATTATAATAATTATAATAATATTATTAAATACAAAAATCTGTGGATTCATGTTAAATACGGCAAAAACTTAACCATAACGCGCCATTTTAGGAACTAACACTTACAAATAACAGATGAGTACTACTTCCACTACGTCACTATAAATTGGCTCCGCCCCACACGTCGTCGGAGGTGACCTAGGGTATTGCAGTTAAATATTCATGGGTTAAAAAGATTCATGACTACACGTATAATACATTCTAGAAGCACCAGGGCTGATTCCGACTGATAAAACATGACTCCTATAACCACAAGAAATCTCTATCGACGGTAAAATAAGAACGAACCTATTTTACATATATTTCCTGATAGTCGGGAAACATTCGGGCACCCTAACGCCCTCAAGAGTCTGGTTTTTACTAGGGAAAAAACGCCGTAACGGCGAACGTCGACGGAAATGTTTGTACAAGGCCCAACGAAGAGATTTTCGCCATTGACGCAAAAGAATTGTATTAGGCCTAACGGATATTTTTGTTCTCGATGCGAAAAAAATTGTATTAGGCATAACGGAAATTTTTGTTCTCGAGGCAAAAAATAATGGGAATTTTTAAGAATAGCACCTTTTGTTTTTTTTTGGTTTTTGTTAATAGTTTTCGGTGTATTATTTGTCAAGGATTACAGAAATGCCAAAGGTTTTAAGCGCAATTTATTATTTAGAAAGATATGATAAATATAAAATTGTTACTTACCGCCAATATTTATCTCGGAAAATACATAATATTTCGACATTTTTGTACGTATTGGGTAAGGTAGGACTGATGAAGAATTAGATTTAACGGCAAGATACTACTAAATTTAAAAAAAAGTGCTAAGTGAAATGTTTTTTTACGGCGAATTCAATTTGTTTTTTTTTATTATTTTTTTTCTAATTGTTAATTAGTGGTCAAGGAATTTAAAAAAATTAAATTATTTTGCGGAAACATGTTTTTACAAGAAAATAAAGAAGCCAAAAAATTGGAATCTTGAAAAAATGGGCTTTTTAATGGTACTGCATTATACAAAGCCTTTTGGTAAAGTAGGACTGATGAAGGATAAAATTAGAAAATGTGAAAAATGGGAATTATTCTTTGGGCGCAGTTCCTAACTAAAAGTGAAACTGGACTCGTATTGGCGCCTTACGGCGCCGCGCACTGGCTTCGCTCGAGCGCTGGGGGCGCGCGGCGCCACCCCAGCCCCATTCTTGCTAATCAAGCTGTGCCATCTATAACGCAACCTAGAGGACAGTACCTAGTATAGTCTCTTGTGGTGCGAATTAAACCAGGGATAGCGACTGAGAGATGAATAGATCCCACACGAAGGAGTTTTCCCTCCTTCTATTAACTCCACATACGACATCATATCCAGTGAAAACGTACCTAGTATCTAGCGAATTGAATTGAAATGTCGAAATATTATGTATTTTCCGAGGTAAATATTGGGGGTAAGTAACAATTTTATATTTATCATATCTTTCTAAATAATAAATTGCGCTTAAAACTTTTGGCATTTCTGTAATCCTTGACAAATAATACACATAAAAAAATAAACAAAAACCAAAAAAAAAAGGTGCTATTCTTAAAAATAGCCAAAATGATTGTACTAAGCATAACGGATATTTTTGTTATCAACGCGAAAAAATTTGTATTAGGCCTAACGGATATTTTCAGCATCGACACAAAAGAAATTGTATTAGGCCTAACGGATATTTTTGTTAACGACGCAAAAAATCATTGAGTTGGGAATAAATAGAGGTACAAATAAATCTGGCTAGCGCGGGACCAATTTCGTTCAATATGGAGATTTTTTAAACTATATCGTTCAACCGTGGCGGCATCTGTCTCTAGTGGTGGCAACTATATTGAAATTGAATTTTTTGCGCAAATCATATAACTTTACAAAATATAGATGGCGCTACCGCCCAATTATAAAGATGAATATCGTGCAGTCTTCTCAGAACAGGTCCCGCGTAACCATGGCAACCGAAATGGTAATTGTAATTCTAGCAGTATTATTCCCAATTCAATGCAAAAAATATTGTACTAGGCCTAACGGATATTTTTGTTCACGACGCGAAAAAAATTGTACTAGGCCTAACGGATATTTTTGTTCTCGACGCGAAAAACATTGTATTAGGCCTAACGGATATTTTTAGCGTCGTCGCACGCCGTTGCGGCATTCTAGTCCCAGTGAAAACCAGTCTTTGCAATGTTCCGTATAAGCACTGTTTATTTTCACCCGCCTAACTCTAAAATATACCGACTCGCGAGCTCGCTAACACCCAAAACACTGCCATTTTCTACTGAAAGAACGGGCCATTTCGAAGCGAGCCAAGGGATAACGGGAACTAAATCCTAAATATTTATAGGAAAACCTTAGACCTATAACGGGAAGAAGGGGGTAGGATAGAAATCCCATTTATTATAAGGGCTCTTTTTCTCTTTTCGGCGGCATTTTTCTGGCGACAGGAGAAAAGAAAGGTAGATTACGCGCTTGAAAACTCTCTTAGATCGTATATAGCTGTATTTTACAGTGTATATTATAACAAAAAATAAAAAAAATTGAGAGCAATTTAAAATTTTAATTTGAAAAGAAAACAAGCATTTATTATTGTTACTCGCGACCGAAACGAGTCTAGGTGGCGTAACGGCGCTAGCTTCTCCGAGGTAGCGCCGATGATCTAGCGTCTGCTACAGACAAATTCAAAATTCATAAATTATGAACGTTTTTTCTTTAATAAACTTATCAAAATATAAGCAAACGATACAAAAATTATGTTAATATGGTAGTATCATTATTTATAAAGTCAAATATACGCATAACGATGAGGAAAAACTATTAGTGTCTGCTTTAGCCGCTACCATAAGTGTATAATAGTGTTCCATAAGTCTGTCACTTTGGGGAATATTTTACTGAGAGTTAGTAACGGAGTGACGTCATCACCAGAAGAAAAACTCCCCCTAGCGAGGCGCGGTCAAAGGCTACGTGTGACGCGGGAGCAAGCGGACGCAAAACGGCGACGAAGCCGGTAATGCAGTCTGTCTTGTGAATAGCTCTCAGTAAAACTTATGCATGTGAAGAATAGGAAGTGTCACACTTATGTTACAATATTATACACTTATGCCACTACCTATCTAGCTTTCAATGGCGAACCAAAGGGGCGTAGCGATAGTTTTTGGTCGCGTATAGGGGTGTTTTTGGGCCTTCCCAATTTGAAAACGCAACTAGTTTTGGAGAAAAAGATGCATTCCTTTTCTTAAATATTTTTAATTCCGTTCAATTTGAGAAGCTTTAGGCCCTTACCATGAATTTATTCATATTCAACCATTTTAATTTACGTTTTTTAACAGAAGTTAATGAGAAACCCGGTCTTGTCTGTGATACTTATCAAGCAATTTGACTAAATTGAAAATAATATTTCAAAAATTCAAACAGATTTCCTAGCTGTAGCCAAAGATATAAAAAATATTGAACCTGACTTCAAATGATGCTAAGCCTAGGTCCGATAAGTTACTTAAATCTAGGAGCAACAAACACGAGGAAAAAGCAGCTAGCCTTTAAACACGCTAACGCCGTGTCAGTGTACAAATTTCATTGGACGAGCCTTAACGCTGAACGTTTTACGGACGGGGGAAGACAATTTCCAAATTTCCCCTTCCGACGGCAGCAGGCGCTAAAACGTCTAACCAATGAAAAATGTACGCAAGAAAATGCACGACTTTTGACGGGTTGAGTTCTCCTTGTGTGGGGTGTTGAGTTTGATGCTCCTAGCGTAAATGAACTAATGATAGATTCTTAAAATTAGTGTTGTAAGTCGGAATATTTTCCGGAAAATGACCGAGGTCTTTTTTCCGGAAAATATTCCGTATTTTTCCGAAAAAAAAAATGTTTTCATTCCATGATTAGTCTAAAATATTGTTTGCAAATTTAAATAAAGAGGCATTTTCGCCTCATTTTTTAAATCTAAAAGTAAAACTAAACCTCTAGACTAGTATAAACTGATTAACAATGTAACACTATTAATGTTTTGTAGTATGTTTACTGATATTAGAAATTTTATATCGATAAAAAGTTAAAAACATTAAAAACCCTTAAAAAGTAATTTATGTTTCAATTTTAAATTTTTCCGATTTGCGGAAAATTTTCCGCATTTTATTTTTCCGGAAAATTAACAACACTACTTTAAAATAATAATCACAAGAGGTGGAAAGAATGGCTTTCAAAAGATTCACTTTTGAACTAGTCATATTGGTAGAAACGGACATGTTAAAAGCACTTTTAAAACCACAATTAATGTAAGACTTAGGGAGTCCAAAAACGAAACGCAAAAATTGACTCGCTGTAACTCCAGAGCGCGAGCGGGATTTTTCGCGTTATTTCCTCTCACTTCCGATTGGCTCGTTTAAAGAGTCGTTGTGACGTAAATCAGCAGAAAGTTCAGACTTTTTTTAATAATGATGGTACCAGGGGCGCGTCAAAATTCTGAGAAGGAATTCTCTTCGTGAGAATTCGCTAAAGCGTCAAATGTCAAAATATTCTTCTAAAGATGGCGGCTTACTTTGTAAACTAAGCCTTTGACAATAAATATTATTTACACACGATTTCACGACAATATATGAAGGAAAAAAACATTTTATTTATAATTTAAAAGCTAATGTTTCATCAGAAATTAACTAACCATTCTATATTCTCTAAAATTCATTTTCGTCCACAAAAATATCATACTGTTTATTTTCTTCAGCATCAAGTAATCTGATTAGAATATTAGCGGCCATTTTTAATTATAATTTCCCCCCTTTTTGACCAAGCATTATCACTCTTCTCAAGTGAGAATTATCACTATCAAGGTAAGAATTCTTAGAATTTCGATGCGCCCCAGATATAACCTACTGTTCTATATTCATGGTTGAGTATGAATAAATTCATGCCATTAATTTGTGAAAATGGGATGTCCGAATGAAATATTTCCGGTTGGTCGGTTACCAGAGTTGCCTGACTAGCCAAAGAAGCCAACCACAGTACAAACTCAAGTCTAACCAAGTAAACTAGGTTACTAGGTTCACACTTATCCATAAAATCGTTTCGTTAAGATAACTGGTTTTTTAAAACCAACGTGAGAAATCGCTTCGTGTTGGTTCGGGAAGCAACTCGTCCATGTCGGTTCGCTTAGAATGATAGAATCGCTTTCAAAACGACAAGGCGGGGAAGTAAAATTGCTCGTATTTTCAAAAATAATGGGGATAAAATTCTAAATAATGTCAAATAATATTACTGTATGTATAGTAAACATGATTAACTAATTGTTTTGGGATACATTTTAGTATTTTCAAAATTCTAGTCATAATTTGAAATGGCGTTAAGCCTTGGCTATAAGCGAACCGGGGTGAAGCGATTTCGCACGTGTGAACTAAGAATTAACGTAGGCGGTCAAAACTGGCATACAAACCGATCTAAACTGGGTTTTAGGCTCTAGCGTGCACGTGGCTCTAGATTCGTCATTTACTTCATAAACTCATTTTTTTTTCAGCGATGGCGAGCATTGACGCAAAAACAACTCGGTTAAGCCTAACTCATTTTATTTTCTCGTCGACGCTAAAATCTTCGTTAGGCCTAACGCGAGTCTTTGGCGGGTTTTTGCTCTGTTGAAAACCAAAACCAACCCAATTATATAAAGATGTTTTAATATTTCGAAGCGAATCTTTGAATGGTTTCAATTGAAGCCTTTATTATCGTTTTGCTCAAGCTCTAGAGTAAATCGGACCAAATTACAAAATCGTTAATCTTTCTAAAATGTAGAAAATATTGGCACTCATGTTTTTCGGTGGTAATGACTCTAAAATGGACCGAAAACTATGAGTAAAAATTAATAAAAATTTAAAATTTTCTCATTTTCCAAAAATAAGTTAAAAGTATAGCCGTTTTGACAACAAACAAGTCGGCCCAGGCCGTAATATTAGTTTCACATCAGTGTATTCGAATGGGCAAAGCCATACACCATTAGTAGACACAGGTAGGCAAACTAATACAAAGCTTTTGAGGCTTTGTGATTTCTTATCGTTGGATATATAAATTGCCACCCTAAGTGAAAGGGTGGATGCCGCCCACCATCAGGAGACCCGGGTGGGCAAACTAATATAAAAACTGCTCAGCCCATGTGATTTCCTATAGTTAGATATACTATTTACCATCCTATGTTAAAGAGAGGCCACCGCCCACCCTCAGGATACACGGGTGGGCAAACCAATTCATAAGCTGTTGAGGTCATTTATTGACTTAACTTGCAAGGTAATTTGACAAAAAGCTATATTTTAAATTTCGATCTATTTGTGGTAGAGCTATAAATGGGTAGTCTTTACGTGAACTTGTAAGTTAATATACCTAAGTTTTGCGAATGGTATACGGCAAAGATTATCGTAATAAAAATTTACCTTCATAGATATAAAACTACATATGCCCGAATGCCCCTAGTTTTTGGATGAGTATGGGAGTCCAATAATTAATAATGGCGGTACGTAAGTGTGTGAAGGGAAATAGGGTCTTCAATGCTTTAACTTTTTAAGCGTACGCGTGTTCTTAATAATATAATACCTTCTCCCGATAGTGACTTCAATTTATAATTGTTTCTCTATGGTTCTATTGCTTTTATTACCCAAAAGGAAGTTCGTCAGTGTGGATTGAACTCGTAGTTTGTCTTGAACCTTTTGTTTGGTGTAACGAGTGATGAAGTTTTTTAATGTCTCTTGTTGATTTATTTAAATAAGAAAATAAGTATCTCATTGTGGGGCTTTTAGAGCATTTATAAGTATATATGGGGAAGAGGGCATTTAAAATTTTCGAGCTCGTTTATTCGAGTACTCACTTTCGAGCGAGGCATCTTAAGCGAGTGTGCCCACCTACCACTGCTCACCACCCGAACATTTAAAATTTTCGAGCTCGTTTATTCGAGCACTCACTTTCGAGCGAGGCATCTTAAGCGAGTGTGCCCACCTACCACTGCTCACCACCCGAACATTTAAAATTTTCGAGCTCGTTTATTCGAGTACTCACTTTCGAGCGAGGCATCTTAAGCGAGTGTGCCCACCTACCACTGCTCACCACCCGAACATTTAAAATTTTCGAGCTCGTTTATTCGAGCACTCACTTTCGAGCGAGGCATCTTAAGCGAGTGTGCCCACCTACCACTGCTCACCACCCGAACATTTTAAATTTTCGAGCTCGTTTATTCGAGTACTCACTTTCGAGCGAGGCATCTTAAGCGAGTATGCCCACCTACCACTGCTCACCACCCGAACATTTAAAATTTTCGAGCTCGTTTATTCGAGTACTCACTTTCGAGCGAGGCATCTTAAGCGAGTGTGCCCACCTACCACTGCTCACCACCCGAACATTTAAAATTTTCGAGCTCGTTTATTCGAGTACTCACTTACGAGCGAGGCATCTTAAGCGAGTGTGCCCACCACCCACCACCCGACGCGAAGTTTGAGGTTCACTTGACCTTAAATTTCGGAAAATATACGTAAAATAAGGCGTAAAAACGGACGAGAATTTCGACAACTTAACTAGCCAACTCCCCCCGCGCCGCTAAAACTAACGAGAATACAGTAAAAGTTCCGAACAAATTTTGGGAAGCTTCCAGTGGCCGAGAGCGTAAAGGCGTCATTGTTCGGAGTTTTTAACTGTGAGTTCGAATCCCGGTTTCGCCAAAACTTCAAATTATTTTCGCAGCGCCATCTGCCGTGTCGTTGCTTTCCACACCAAACAAACAAACAAACAAACAAACACACAACACTTAACGACAATCCGTCCATAGCAATAGTCCCACTTCGATATATAATATATCTCGATGTGGAACAAAAAATGTGTGTGAAAAAATATTTGTGTGTGAAAAAAATATATTTGTGAGTGAAAAAAAATATATTTGTGTGTAAAAATATATTTGTGTGTGAAAGTGTGTGAAAAAGTATTTCTGTGTGTGAAAGTCTGTGAAAAAGTATTTCTGTGTGTGAAAAAAAGTATTTGTGTTATAAAAATATTTGCAAAAATATTTTGCGGAAAAAATAAACACCCTCTGCATAACAGTAAAAGAAATCATGGACGACCGATGCTATAAAGGGACTTAGTGATAAGATTTATAAAAATGGGATTCGACAACCGATAATAGCAGAAAAATCAATCAGGGATGTATAAAGTTAAAAAATATTTTTGGTGTGAACGGTCGCGAAGGTAAACTGGAAATATTTATGGAATGGCTGTAAAGAAACGTTGGAAAAATTTTGGGTATCCACTTGCGTGTTTTGGAAGGAACCCCGAGTCAACATGCTCCAAAATGGACTTTTCCAACCCTAAAACTAATGTTTATTAGTGTATGGTAAAGATTGCGACTGTTAATTTTTGTCAACGCTCTAAATTCTTAAAGGGCTATCGAATGCCACCAACGTGAACTCCATGTTCCTAGGGGAAGCTAACTTCATCGCTAGGGGGCGCAGCTTTAAAGTTTTGGTGTTACGTTATTCCTTATTACTTCCTTGTTACAAATATGTAATTATAATATGTGTCTGGTATTTTTTTTTAATTTCTGCAGCAATTTGAGGTCTTCGAAACGCTGTGGATGCGTGCGTTGAGTTTGAATATCTGAAGATTTTTTCACACAAAAAATATTTTTTAACTTTATACATCCCTGATTGATTTTTTCTGCGATTATCGGTTGTCGAATCCCATTTTTTATAAAACTTTTCACTAGGTCCCTTTATAGCATCGTTCGTCCATGATTTATTTTACTGTTATGCAGAGGGTGTTTATTTTTTCCGCAAAATATTTTTGCAAATATTTTTATAACACAAATACTTTTCCCACACACAGAAACTTTTCACGCACAAAAATACGTTTTCACGCAAATAAAATTATACGTATTTAATTTCTTTCTACCCATTTCTGCAAATCTTTAATACGATAAACTGCCGTAGATGGCGCTACAATAAATAACCGGATAATAGAAACGTGACATGGTCGTTTGTTTTAGGGTCTAACGAGTTCCCTCAAAAGAGGATATATTTTTTAAATGTTCTGATAGAAATTGTTAGATGAAGTTGAACCATTTAAAAGTCATTATATTGACCGAAGCGTATGCAACTGACAAGGCCATTTTTAAATGCAGAAATTAATGATTTTGGAAAACGAAAATCTAATTAATTCTTAAGATAGCTCACGTTAATTGAGAGATTCAGACAGTAAAATTAAACGTATACGGATAACGCGTAGATAAATTTTAGTACACCAGAAATATACAGGGTGTCTTAATTTTGCTGTGTAGACACCGACACCGACGCCGATCGTTTTTTTTTGCGCCGCCGCCGAACGATTTTGAACGGCGCGCCGCCGACGGTTTTTAATATTTTTTAACAGGGCTACCAGATTTTTCGTTGATATCAGTCTCTTTGCAGCTTTAACAAAAATGTAGTTCTTTCTTTATCGCGTCTGTTGGTATTTAGCGTGTACTCTTAACGTCTTAAACTCCTAGGGATTGCTAAAACGTCCTACAATGAAAACGAAATTTCATATAAACGCCGCACAACGCCGTTAAATTTTGGTTCAAAATTTTGGAAGACAAAACAGTTGGCGCATTCCGATCGCGCCGCCGGCGCCGGTTAAAATTTCGCGGCGTAGGGGTCTACATCGGTGGCAGACTCGTAAGTTAAAGCAAGTGGCGGCTCTAACAAAAAAAGTAAAACAATTTAAACAAAGGTTTACAAAAAATGGTTCTAAAAGCGCTTCTAGGTGGCAGCACCTTCCTGGACTTAAAGCGAAAGGCGAGTTGTCTGCCATCTATTGGCTTCCCGAAACCACGTGTTTAATACGTTAATAATCACGTGATTCTGAAAAGCCAATCAACGCGAGAAGTTCCCAATTTTCCACAACTTTTAGGCTAGATTTTGTTGCTTACTCAACTTGTTTTGAGTAATACGCTAACGGCATCTATTGCGAGCGAATGCAACTAGACAGGAGGTTTAAAATAATCTATAGTTTAGCTTCCGGTCATTAGTGAACGCCTACCAACGTATTATTAAAGGAAGTATGAACTTCCATATTTAATAGAAGGTAGAAGAAGCTAAGTGAGAAGTTAGTTACGTAAAAACCAGTCGTAGCGGGTGTTAGCAATCTGTTTTTGGATTTATCATATCGATAATGTATTAATTTATTCTTAGATAAGCTTTTTTCCGTCTCAAAATTGTCATTATCCTTAAGTAGAAACATAAGTCACATAATAACAATAAGTATGACACTTTCTATTATTTTAATTACAATTTCCTGACCGAACCTTTTTTTAACACTGAGATTTGCGCCAAGCTCCGATTTAGGCTTGCACTCGAAGTTCTCGAACTGACGTTGCACTACCCATTCGATTGGCCATACTAACCGAAAATGTTTTTGACCACTTAAAACAATTAAATATCCATTTAAAAAGCATGGGATTTTCTTGGTTTCACAGGGTCCTAGCTACGAAAATATTTAAAAAATTTGAAAATCACGAAATGGGTAATCTAGACCACATTTAGGTAAATGTCATCAAGTTTGGATAAATTGAAGATTTTCTACGTAACCTTCGATTTTTTTTCCTTCAAAATAATTTTAGGATTTTGTTTTTAAATTTCCAAAAGGGGGGGGGGGGGGGGAATGCTACCCCTTCGCGCCGCCGCCGCCGAAAAAAATTAACGCCGCCGAGGATTTTTAAACAATCAGCGCACCGCGCCGCCGCCGAAAAAAATTAACGCCGCCGAGGATTTTTAAACAATCAGCGCGCCGCACCGCCGCCGAAAAAAATTAACGCCGCCGAGTGATTTTCATGAAACGCCGCCGCCGACCCAAATCCAATCGGCGCTATGCTCTAGGCGTAGCGATAGTTTTCGGTCGCGAATGCCAAAACCTTGGAGGAATAAAACAAGTATACAGGAGTTGCGGAGAGCTGCGAAATCGGTTTCGTCAGTGACCGTGAACTCGCGCGAGACGGAGGGGTTCAAACGCGACTAGCGCCAACTGCATACGGAATTTTGCAACTATTATCGTTTTATATCATTGTTTTCGCGTCGTCTGGTTTGTTTTATTCCTCCAAACAAATAAGAGTCATTTTGGAAAAAAGCGCAAAGAATTTAGAAATGTTTCAAAACAAACCAGACGACGTGAAAACAATGCTATAAAATGATAATAGTTTCAAAATTCCGAATGCAGTTGGCGCTAGTCGCGTTTGAACCCCTCCGTCTCGCTTGAGTTCACGGTCACTGACGTAACCGATTTCGCAGCTCTCCGCAACTCCTGTATACTTGTTTTATTCCTCCAAGCCAAAACGGTCCGCGGTCATGATGGTCCCCAGGCACAACCGCGAGAAGGCAAGACGATCAATCGTGCCAGTTTTTGGGAACCAATAAAAACCGGAACAATTCAATTTTGTTTAGGGTAGAAAGAGCTTATTGTTAGAGCGTGGAGAGGATTAGCAACGCTCAAAAAAGGCTCAACACAGTCCTTGTCTCGAAATACAGGGTTTTGCAAAAGGTGATGCAAAAATTTGAAGTAGTTGTAGGGGGTGAGTTGAGAAATATGCCTGTTTGTTCCCCATTTTCCTACGATGAGTGAAAAGAGCGCCAGAGAGCTAGTTGCAGCCTACTTCCAGGGGCTAGTAGGCCGCACTTTGAAGCTCTCTGGCGCTCTTTTCACTCATCGTAGGAAAATGGGAAACAAACAGGCATACTTCTCAACTCACCCCCTACAACTACTTCAAATTTTTGCATCACCTTTTGAAACACTCTGTATAATTACACGAATTAATAAGTAAAAACTATATGAACACACGATTTAATAAGTAAAAACTATATGAACACACGATTTAATAAGTAAAAACTATATGAATACACGATTTAATAAGTAAAAACTATATGAATACACGATTTAATAAGCTCTCTGGCGCTCTTTTTTACTCATCGTAAGAAAATGTTAAACAAACAGGCATACTTCTCAACTCACCCCCTACAACCAAACGTAAATGAACCGAAGTTATCAGACTGCTATAGTCCCCATTTTGGAGGCGTTTTCCTTATGAAGTTACATTTTCACCTCGAATTTGAAATTTTGCGCGCTCCTAGGCCGAAAAAAACGCGTTTTTGTTTTTAAGAAACCATTTTTTATACACAGAAATAGCTATACCCACAATTCCCAAGTACAATTTATCTCGTCAATAGACGAAGATGGAAATTGATCTTATTTGACTCGATTTTCTCATCATTTTCATAAGGAAAAAGCCCTCCGATTCTGAGCGCTATTTCGATAACTTCGGTTCATTTACTTCTGCTACAACTCCTTCAAATTTTCGCATCGCCCTTTTGAAGCACCCTGTATATAAACGCGTGTAACAGTTCGATAACCTTCTTTTTTGGCTCAAACTGTTCACAAATAAAATTTGAACTGAAGAGAAGTTTAATGTCCTATCATATTCCGTAAAAATTACGTCTATTTGATCCTCCTTAAAAATAAATTACTCTTTCCAGAAGTATATAAAATACGTCTTAGATAGAAGTGTTCCTCTTGCTATACTGATAATGCTATCATAGTATACGAAAGTTTTCACACGCTAGTTTTACAAGATGGGTCGAAAACATTGTCCCCCCAAATCTGTGTACCCTCGAAACCATCGTAGTTTTAGCTAGGAGCAACAAACACAAGGAGAACTCAGCTAGCCTTTAAACACGCTAAAGCAGTGTTGTGTACAAATTTCATTGGACGAGCCTTTACGCTGAATGTTTTACGGAAAGGAGGGAGACAATTTCCGAATTTTCCCCTTCCGACGGCAGCAGGCGCTAAAGTGTCTAACCAATGAAAAATGTACGCAAAAAAATCCACGACTTTTGACTAGTTGCATTCTCCTTGTGTGGGCAGTGCTGTGTTTGTTGCTCCAAGGTTTTACAAAAAAATGTTGAGGTTAACGGTAATATGAGTGTAGGCAGCTGTTAGCGTGGGATGAAGGGCTATCAGAAACCGCACAGGAAAACCTGGAAAAGTCAGGGAAATTTAAAATGTTTCGAAAAGGTCAGTGAAATGTCTAAGAATTTGAAAATGGTCCCAAAAACTAAGGGAATTTTAAAACGACCCCAAAAAAATCAGTCAAATAAAGTTTTGAAATAAAATATGTTTCCAGATTTTTATCTCAAACCATTCGTTTATTCTACAAAAATGGTCAGGGAAAACCTGGAAATGTCAAGGAATTTAATTTCGGAAATTTTGTACGAACCCTGTAAAATGTTACTCTTACGTCACAAGGCACAGATGTATTAGTATATTCCTCGCACGCGCGTGATTAGCACGCGCGCTAGAAAAACCTATATTCCACGCGATTGTAGCGCGCGCTCGTAGGTTTTAAATCTGGCTAGCTGACTTGGGTCTAAGGTGGTACCTTAGATATCAGCCTAGCTTGCCACCACCCTCCTACGCATTGTAACCCGGCCACCTGAATTAAAGGCTTCAAAAGTCGCTTGATGAGTTAGGCCTAAGGTGGTGCCAAGGGTATTAGCATAGCTGATTATTATTATTATTATTATTAATTATTATTATTATTAGTCAGTCTTTGAAATTTTGAACTTAGTTTTTGAACAAGACGTAGACGAGATGCTTCTAATTTGGTATCCATCGTTTCGGTGTAATTGTAGCAATAACTGCCGTAGTTTTCAACTTTTCTGCAACTAATTTTTACATTGTAAGTAAATTTTGCGCTCTTCAAAAATTGTTCGAGCCTGCGTGTTTCATTTTTATAGCCTGAATGGATACTTCTATCGCAAAAGATATACGATTTACTTCTGGTCTTTCAACAGAACACTTGAAGTTGGGGGAAATACACTTATAAATATCGAAAGTTGTCAATTTTCGGGGGCCCCAAATATTATCCTTTGGAGACGTTTCGTCAAGATAACAAGACAGCGCTATTAAAATAGTCAATTGTTCACTTTTAAGCCTCCCAGCTTAACCTCTCGAGTGTCATTTCGATATGATACCCATTAAAGGATCGAAAAGGAAGTATTAAAGATTATTAGCTACATTTCTCCAAAAGAAGGTTAATATTATATTAATACGTCTATAGTATAAAATGTTTTTCTCTGCGCCACGAACTTAAAGCAAGTAACGGCTCGACGTCAAGTAGCTCTTTTTTCAACAGATGTCGCTATCGCCGTAATCAAAACAAGTTAGTTAAGCTACATTTTTACCCAAAAGGTGGGTACTTATATGTACCCCTCGCGTTGATTGGATCGTTTGTAAATTGGTCAATGACATAACTTACAGTTATTTTAAACAATATTTTTACATTGGATATATAGTTTAGTTTAAAGCCCACTAAATAAAGTTGTCTAAATATAATACTCTACAAAGGCTCTCTGACGACGTTATCATTTGGCTATTTTGAATTTTAGCTTTATTTGACATAAATAGATGGCACCACGCTCTCCAATAAAGTCGCTTTTTTTCGAAGAAGCTGCTAGATTCATGGCCATCTCTAATAACAGGGGCTTTTTCATAATAGGCTTCGAGATTAGAAAAGATAGCGCCATTTACTTTAATACCTGTCAACTAAGTGTGTGAAGAAAAAGCGGGCGACTTTTGATTATGAATGTTTTTTAACTGAAACGTTCAGCTTTTATATCGAGATAATTTTGAATGAGCAGACAGCTCTCACACATTCGATTTAAAACTGTCGGTAGGCGGCGATACTTCTGACGAAAGTTTAAACAGTTTAAACTACGCAAGAAGCTTATACAGGTGGCAATGATAGAGCCGACAGTTGCTTTAAGCTTAGTATTAATTGGCACGCGCGTTTCAAAATCTGTATCACTCGAGCGCGTGCTCAATATCTTCAATAACTATAGCTAGTGACGTTGAAAAATCATTTACACGTGACCTCCCGTTTTTTATAGAAACACCTATACATATTTAATAATAATATTTTTTTGTAGAAAATAAATAACTTCGTACAGGAATCTATAGCTCTGCTTGGAATGCTTATCCTGTCGTATCGCGTATGGTAAGATCACTCTGACGGCTTTGGCCCCGCCTACGACAGAAAAAATCCCCTCTCACGTTGTTGTTTGTTAAATTAACATTGTGACGTGAAAAGAACCGTCAGCCACATCGAGAAGAAAATCTGCCGCGATAAGCATTCCAAGTAGAAGTATGGATTCCTGCTTCGTATATAATATTATTTATTAAACTAAATTAAAATTAGGTTCCTTGATCATTTGGCTTAGATTAAAGTGTAGCGACACTTTCACCACGTACACCAATATTTGTGTAGCATACTCAGGGGGCTGTTGGCTCGATCGCGTGGCATGCAGGGCTTGCCACCACCCTCCTACGCATTGTAACCCGACCACCTGAATTAATGGCATCAAAAGTCGCTTGATGACTTAGGCCTAAGGTGGTGCCTTGGGTATTAGCCTAGCTGATTATTATTATTATTACTTTATCCTAGCTAGTTGAAGTTAGATCAACGCTAATGTATAAGTTATTTTCAAATATTTTAGTGACGTCATTGATAAAAAAATCAACAACCATAATTCATTTTGCGAACTAGTGTTGTGCCTCTGCTAGCATAAATATTACGATAAACTAACGTCTTAAGTTAAACTTTTTTTGAGACAAAACAAAATAATATTGAGATTTGTTTAACATTTTCAGGATTAATTTATTTTATAAAAAGTAAAATAATCAATTTGAGGTGTGTAAACGCCAATCTAAAATTAATCTAATTTTACGAAAACGGTCTTGTGAGATAAATACGAATACTTGAACGCTGTCAAGTATTCTGAACTATATTTTAAGCAATATTTTGTGTTAAATATAAAATCTGTGAAAATCGCGGATGTAAAAAGAATCGAGCAAAAAGATGATATTTTTCGCGGTCTAAGAAATTAAAATTACAAATTTCGGACTAGTAACCCCATCTAGCAAACATTTCGAGTATATAAAAATCGATCTCTAGTGGCGTTACCTTCTTTTTATAAGTGCAACAACAAAATATGTATTTTTCCAATTGGACTCCGCCACAAAGAAAAACCAAATGTTGAAGAATTTATTTCGTTCAAAGTGAAATAGCCGCCGAAAATATACAATAGGAATAGCAACATCGTTATATTAGCCTTCTCCGTTTACATTGGACCGCGTAGCGGCCAACGCGAGAAGCTCATTTTGTTCTGTTGGTCTGCTGGTCAGACGCTTTGTGTTTTAACGCATGCTTTGCCAGGGTTCGTAGCTTCGTACTCGACCTGGAAACCTGGAAATGTCTATTAACAATTTTATGTTATTAATTGGAGACGTTTCGAGCCGAAGCCCTTGATCAATCTATTATTTTAAAAGTTAGGGAATTTGAAAATGACCCCAAAAAGTCAGGGAATTTGAAAATGACCCCAAAAAGTCATGGAATTTGTAAATGACCCCAAGAAGTCAGGGAAAAGTCAGGGAATTTGAAAATGACCCCAAGAAGTCAGGGAATTTGTAAATGACCCCAAGAAGTCAGGGAATTTGAAAATGACCCCAAGAAGTCAGGGAATTTGTGAATGACCCCAAGAAGTCATGGAATTTGTAAATGACCCCAAGAAGTCAGGGAATTTGAAAATGACCCCAAGAAGTCAGGGAATTTGTGAATGACCCCAAAAAGTCATGGAATTTGTAAATGACCTCAAGAAGTCAGGGAAAAGTCAGGGAATTTGAAAATGACCTCAAGAAGTCAGGGAATTTGTAAATGACCCCAAGAAGTCAGGGAATTTGTAAATGACCCCAAGAAATCAGGGAATTTGAAAATGACCCCAAGAAGTCAGGGAATTTGTGAATGACCCCAAAAAGTCATGGAATTTGTAAATGACCTCAAGAAGTCAGGGAAAAGTCAGGGAATTTGAAAATGACCTCAAGAAGTCATGGAATTTGTAAATGACCCCAAGAAGTCAGGGAAAAGTCAGGGAATTTGAAAATGACCCCAAGAAGTCAGGGAATTTGTAAATGACCCCAAGAAGTCATGGAATTTGTAAATGACCCCAAGAAGTCAGGGAAAAGTCAGGGAATTTGAAAATGACCCCAAGAAGTCAGGGAATTTGTAAATGACCCCAAGAAGTCATGGAATTTGTAAATGACCCCAAGAAGTCAGGGAAAAGTCAGGGAATTTGAAAATGACCCCAAGAAGTCAGGGAATTTGTAAATGACCCCAAGAAGTCATGGAAGTTGTAAATGACCCCAAGAAGTCAGGGAATTTGAAAATGACCCCAAGAAGTCAGGGAATTTGAAAATGACCCCAAGAAGTCAGGGAATTTGTAAATGACCCCAAGAAGTCAAGGAATTTGAAAATGACCCCAAGAAGTCAGGGAAAAGTCAGGGAATTTGAAAATGACCCCAAAAAGTCATGGAATTTGTAAATGACCCCAAGAAGTCAGGGAAAAGTCAGGGAATTTGAAAATGACCCCAAGAAGTCAGGGAATTTGTAAATGACCCCAAGAAGTCATGGAATTTGTAAATGACCCCAAGAAGTCAGGGAAAAGCTAGGGAATTTGAAAATGACCCCAAGAAGTCAGGGAAAAGTCAGGGAATTTATAAATGACCCCAAGAAGTCAGGGAATTTGTAAATGACCCCAAGAAGTCAGGGAATTTGAAAATGACCCCAAGAAGTCAGGGAACAGTCAGGGAATTTGAAAATGACCCCAAGAAGTCAGGGAAAAGTCCGGAATTTGAAAATGACCCCAAGAAGTTAGGAAAAAGTCCGGCAATTTGAAATTGAGCCCCAGAAGTCATCGAAAAGTCAGGTCATTTGAAAATGACCCCAAGAAGTCAGGGAAAAGTCCGGCAATTTGAAATTGACCCCCAAAGGTCATCGAAAAGTCAGGTAATTTGAAAATGACCCCAAGAAGTCATGGAAAAATCCGGGAATCGGAAAATGACCCCAAGAAGTCAAGGAATTTGAAAATGACCCCAAGAAGTCATCGAAAAGTCAAGGAATTTGAAAATGACCCCTAGAAGTCAGGGTTTCTTGCTGTACTTCCGGTTATATTGTATTACAATGGACAAGGCTTAAGTCGTTACTAGAAGTTTACAGTCCTAAATGTGCACCCGCGACGATAAATCCACCGAGTTTCTGGTCCTCTTGTATAATTTCTACGGAAGAACTACGCCTCGTTCGTTATTCGTAAAGGGCCGTAAAGGTGGCTTCCCCGCGAGGCAAAGGCCGCGAGGGCGAATAAGGGGGTGATACAGTAGTGGTTTGCGTTTTGGGGTTAGGTCCCTGGAGGCTTGTTAGCGGGCCGAAATATATTGCTTCCGTCGGTGGCGACATCTCGATTCCTTAATTAGAGGCGATTTATTGGGCGCAGCAAAGGGAGAAAACCCAGCCTGCATTCAGCCTCAAAACGAGTTCGCCGTCTTCCTTCGATAAATGCTAAAATATGTTCGGCCTAAGTGGAGAGGACAGGCTTACGCCGCTTCATCACAACTTATGACGTTTTATGACGCCTCCCCTCCCCAGGGGAACCCCCCCCCCTCCTACGAACACAAAATTATGTCGCCATGTAGCATCTGTCGAAATGACGTTTTCTTTTTTCGTTAAAATGTGTATAATTAATCAGGGTTGCCACACGTCAGGGAATTTAAAAATGAACGTAAAAAGTCAGGGAATTTTAAGAATTTGTAAAAAGTCAGGGAAAGGTCAAGGAATTTTAAGAGTTTGTAAAAAGTTAGGGAATTTTAAGAATTCGTTAAAAGTCGGGCAATTTTAGAATTTGTAAAAAGTAAGGGAATTTTAAGAGTTTGTAAAAGTCAGGGAATTTTAAGAGTTTGTAAAAGTCAGGGAATTTTAAGAGTTTGTAAAAAGTCGGGGAATTTTAAGAATTTGTAAAAAGTCAGGGAAAGGTCAAGGAATTTTAAGAATTTGTAAAAAGTCAGGGAAAGGTCAAGGAATTTTAAGAATTTGTAAAAAGTCAGGGAATTTTAAGAGTTTGTAAAAAGTTAGGGAAAGGTCAAGGAATTTTAAGAATTTGTAAAAAGTCAGGGAATTTTAAGAATTTGTAAAAAGTCAGGGAATTTTAAGAGTTTGTAAAAAGTTAGGGAAAGGTCAAGGAATTTTAAGAATTTGTAAAAAGTCAGGGAATTTTAAGAGTTTGTAAAAAGTCAGGGAATTTTAAGAGTTTGTAAAAAGTCGGAGAATTTTAAGAATTTGTAAAAAGTCAGGGAATTTTAAGAATTTGTAAAAAGTAAGGGAATTTTAAGAGTTTGTAAAAAGTCAGGGAATTTTAAGAATTTGTAAAAAGTAAGGGAATTTTAAGAGTTTGTAAAAAGGCGGGGAATTTTAAAAATTTGTAAAAAGTCAGGGAATTCTATTTTATCTTGACAATTTTTGAAGGTAGTTTTACTCTAGTTTTCTGGCAAATTCTAAGATTATTATTCAGTTCCTTTAAAGTTTTGCTATTTTTTTTAAAGTTGCAATAATACTTTTGTACTGAAATGTAGGTGGATTTCAATTTATAAACTTCTGATAAAGCTAATAAATTGTCTAACTTTGGTTTTAAAAAGTCAGGGAAAGAAAACAGGGAATATTAGTCAGAAAATTTGAATCTGAAATTATTGTGACAACCCTGTTAATGACGATTTAACTTTTAATTTAGTTCGTGCCAAATAAATAAAATATAATTTAATTAGTTTTATTGATGATTAAATAAATTACTAATGGTAAATTATTTAGGGGTTTTTAATGTTTTTAACTTTTTATCGATATAAAATGTCTAATATCAGTAAACATACTACAAAACATTAATAGTGTTACATTGTTAATCTGTTTAAACTAGTCTTAAGGTTTAGTTTTACTTTTAGATTCGAAAAAATGAGGCGAAAATGCCGCTTTATTTATACTTGCAAACAATATATTAGACTAATCATGGAATTAAAACTGATTATATTTTTTTCGGAAAAATACGGAATATTTTCCGGAAAAAAGGCCTCGGTCATTTTCCGGAAAATTTTCGGTCTTACAACACTATAAATTTCCTATAATTCCTTTAAAGGATTTTAAAATATTCTGGGGTCACCTTGCGTAATTTCATAAAAACAAATTTAAAGAGAGTATGAAGTTCATATTTATGGTGGATTACCTAATTTAACATTTCGGCCACCAGATATATCATAAGCTTAGTGCTCGGAATTGTTTATTCATTATCCACAAATTTTCCGATTTATTTAAAAAAACGTTGGTAAAAAGAATATCATTTTAACTTATTTAATTATTTTTTTTATGCAACCAAGCATTTATTTGAATAAAAGTGGTATTTATTTAAATAAATGTTTGTTTTATTTAAATAATAGGCTTATTCACTTTCGATTATTTAAACATTTTACAATTTTTATTCAACTATTGGTTATTTAAATTTATTTATCGCCGAGCTTATTTTATTCATGGATAAAAATTAATCGAATGCCGAGCTCTACATAAGCTAGAGTAACTGGTGCTAGTTACGTTAGAAGACGATTTTTCGATTCCCTTTAAAGGAACCCCTATGTGTACAAGATGAAAAACGAAATGTGACACCTTGATTAGAAATTATAGCCATCTACACTGCAGCAAAAACCACATCCTGGAGACGCATTATGATGATAAAGCGACATTTCCCTTCTAAAAATTTCAGCGAAAAAAACCGATGTACTTTATAACATTATAAATGAACCCTAAAAAATACGGAGGTAATATAATTTAGCCAAGAACATATTTCGCTCACCGAGAAATAAGATACAACCAGTTTACCAAGAATCTAAAGCCAGGTTCACACTAACCCCTAAAATCGGTTCGTTTAAGGTAACTAGTTTTCAAAACCAGCGTGAGAAATCGCTTCGTGTTGGTTCGGGAAGCAACTCGTCCAAGTCGGTTCGCTTAGAATCGCTTTCAAATCGACAAGGCGGGGAAGTCAAATTGCTCGTATTTTCAAAAATAATGGGGATAAAATTCCAAATAATGTCAAATAATATTACTGTACGTATAGTAAACATGATTAACTAATTGTTTTGGGATACATTTTAGTATTTTCAAAATTCTGGTCATAATTTGAAATTACGTTAATTCGCACGTGTGAACCAAGAATTATCGTCGGCCGTCAAAACTGGCATTCGAACTAGAGACGAGTCGGGCCCACTTTTTTTTCGGCCCGATCCGATCCGACCCGACCCGAAATAATTAAAATAAAATTTTGCCCGACCCGACCCGACCCGACCCGAAATTTTTAAAATTAAATTAAGCCCGACCCGACCCGACCCGTAAAAAATTAAAAGAATTTTTGCCCGACCCGATAAATTAATAAATCGATTTTGCCTGGCCCGGCCCGGAAACCCAACATGACCCGAAAACCAGAAGAACCGCCGTAACCCATAGCATGAAGCTTTTTTTCGGGCCGGGTCGGGCCATTGAATTGGGAATAATACTGCTAGAATTACAATTACCATTTCGGTTGCCATGGTTACGCGGGACCTGTTCTGAGAAGACTGTACGATATTCATCTTTATAATTGGGCGGTAGCGCCATCTATATTTTGTAAAGTTATATGATTCGCTCAAAAATACAATTGCAATATAGTTGCCACCACTAGAGACAGATGCCGCCACGGTTGAACGATATAGTTTAAAAAGTCTCCATATTGAACGAAATTGGTGCCGCGCTAGCCAGATTTATTTGTACCTCTATTTATTCCCAACTCAATGGGTCGGGCATAAAAAACCCGATTCAATCGGGGTCCGACTCGTCTCTAATTCAAACCGACCTAAACTGGGTTTTAAGCTCTAGTGTGACCGTGGCTTAAGGGGACTCACTGTTCCCGATATTTTGACACGGTAGGCGTGGCCTATATCGGAAGGCTTACTGAGGTACATCACTACGAGAATCTTAGTTGGGGCTTAGGCGACAGAACGTGCGAGAAAGTTAGGTTAGGCTTAGTTTATTAAATTTCTTAAGTATAGAAATGAAATGGATTCCAGTTAATTTGATTAAAAAACCTCAGACATACGCGGCTTACTGGTAGTTTTTACTCAACACAATGTTTAATTACCATTACTTAAACTTTTAAAGAACCAATTTCAAAAATAAAATGTTCAAAATTTACTAGGCCTCATCATTTAACTGACAAAAACGGCGCCATTTTGTCGAAATTGAACGTAAACGCTCCAGCTTCTCTACGAAACTACGCCGGAAATCGACTACAGTGACGCCAAGTTTGTCCACATTGAACTAAAATTAACGTGATTTTCCTATTCCCAGTATTCACGCGTGCTTTTTAAAGCCTAAACCGTCAGAGCCCTGTTGATTCTTGGTCCATGGTCAGATTGCAAATCGCAATTTAAGTTGAAACAACAATGCCATCCGACGGGAACTTGTTTCAAAATAATTTTTTCGACACCATACTGGAAAATCTACCAACTATTTGGTTTTTATAGAATTAGTTAAATACTTTAATTTAGCCTAATTAAAGTTCCACGAACTAAATAACTAAATTAAGTTCAAACTTTCTTACGACTGATACGTTAAAATTAGTAAAAATGGAAGGTTTCCGTTTGAGAGATTAATTTATGTGGTAAAGTACGCTAGTCAGCATAGAAGTTAGACTCGTACGTTCTCGGTAACCTAAATACGTTTAGCCATAGTTTACTTTGATATGACATTTCGAGGTGTAAAAATAATTTTAGAGGAGAAATATATGCCTAAACGTTCTTAAAAAAACTTAAAATCATAATTTGGTCCCAAAAGTATGTATTTTCAATAAATCAGCTTTAAAAATATAAACATATACTTCTGTACAAACGGTGATAATTATAAATTAAATCTGTTTTGTGATAAGTAAAAATTAAGTAAACTGAAAAGTAAATTAATTTTTGGTTATAATTGCAAACTAAAATTTTTAGGGATAATTAAAAATTAACAAATTTTTAGCTATAATTGCAAACCAAAATTTTTAGGGATAATTAAAATTAACAAATTTTTTTACCATAATTGCAAACTAAAATTTTTAGGGATAATTAAAATTAACAAATTTTTTGGCCATAATTCCAAACTAATATTTTTAGGGATAATTAAAAATTAACAAATTTTTTGGCCATAATTGCATACTAAACTTTTTAGGGATAATTAAAAATTAACAAATTTTTTGGCCATAATTGCAAACTAAACTTTTTAGGGATAATTAATAAGTAACTAAATTTTTGGTTTTAATTGCAAACTAAACTTTTTAGGGATAATTAATAAGTAACTAAATTTTTGGTTTTAATTGCAAACTAAACTTTTTAGGGATAATTAATAAGTAACTAAATTTTTGGCTATAATTGCAAATTAAACTTTTTATGGATAATTAATAATTAACTTAATTTTTGGCTATAATTGCAAATTAAACTTTTTAGGGATAATTAATAATTAACTAAATTTTTGTGATAATTTAATTCAGATGAAGATTTAATTTGTATTTCGTTTAATTATTTGGTTCAGATTTGAATTTTTTTCGAATGGTTTCTATTTCGTTAGAAGCCAAATCCTTGAAATTCCACACATGGAAAGTATAATTAAAATTTTATCATCCTCCCTCTAAATGAATTCTGAGAAATTCCAGGACTCACAATCTATTGAAAACATTTCCATCGCGAAACCCCCATCGATATCATCTTTGCGACTATAAATCCTAATAAAGCTATAGTTTGGAAGCCGAGTTAAAATTGAAAATAAAGATGACGTTTTCGACCTCCATCCCAAGACGAAGAGATTAATGAAATTCGAGGCGAGAGGCAAAGTGGGGTTTATAAGTTGATAGGCACCCGAGCGTAGACCGCCGCTAATTTTTAAAATAAAAACTGGAAATACCTTCTATCACCTTTCCAATTTTCCTTGTTGTAGGACTACGCTAGAAATCAATATCACCCGAGATTAAACGCTTTGAAGTCAGAGGTACCACCGTGAGCTTGATTGTAGTAGCGGGTAAGGTTGATCACCAAAGCCCGCTGTCAGGAAAAAAGTGCAGAACAAACAAGGGCCTAATGAAGACCTAAATTCCAAGCTGCCCTTTCCTCTCTTTATCCTTCATCATCGCCGCGTCTTCTCGCCGCCAGATGGCGCTAGCTAACGTCGCCTGCCTGCCTTCCATTAGCCTTTCCTTCCTAACGGGATGTAATGACTTGTGAAAAGCGGCACCCAAACGTTATTGAAAGACGGTGAACGTCTACGTTAACAGGCTGGCCGCGGCATAAGCCGATTTCACTCTGCCCTACGTTTCAGAAACGCATTATCTCCAAAAATGCCATTTCCAGATAAATCCACTTTTTAAATTTTTATGAAAAATAACAATAATGCAGTATTTAGGTAACTGAAAACAAGTTGTTAATGGTTTCTTTTAGTCCGCAATCAAAGTATGACAACGACTATCGCCAAAATTAAGTAAGTCGCAGAATAATTTGACATAATGGGTTTTGTACGTTTATATATTTGGCATAATTCTTGGCATAAACGCATTATGTGGAATAATAATAATAATTAACGACCATTGTGACTGTTACCCTGGGAATGAAGCTGAAGAAATTAGAGCAGACGAAATTATACGAAATGAAGACTCTTATTGGTTAATAACTATATCATGCGTTTCTGCGGAGTATTTTCGAAACTTTTCGATTTTAATGCGTTTTTGCATTTTCACATCTCGGAAAATAGACCAGATAGAAAAAAACGTACTTCAAATTTGGAATCTGCGCCCTTTAATTAATAGAAGGAGCATTCAAACTCAAAATGTCAAAAACGGTCGATAATGCGTTTCTGAAACGTAGGGCAGCACTGCCAAGGTTGCTTAAAATATACTAGACATTAATTCGACAATCTAATGTAAATTCCTGTGCTAGCAGACGAAATTTTGTAATGAAAGTACCGTTATCTCGAAATCCGTTTTAGGGTTTTAGCCGTCTTATAAAAATTTAAAATAAAATTAACAATATCTTTCATTATGACAAGTTTGCCATTTTTGAGTGTTTTTAATATTATATAAATAAGTCTTTTTCGGTAAATACAAATACTACCTAGCTTCGTAAAAAAAGCACTTCAAATCTTATAAAACCAAAAATAAAACATGGTTTTAATGAACCAAACCAATCATCGTAGGAAATGAATGAGGTTTGACAACACCTTCGTTTTAAGCCACAGCTCATAACAATCGCTTAAGTGGATCTTGAGTTAACTGCTATTTAAATGCTTTGCCCGCCATATTGGAAAATGGCGGAAATAAAATAAAAATATTTTATGTATAAATAGTAATATGAAGCTACCACACTTTACAATGTTTCGCTGGGATTATAAAAATGAGTAACGGAAGTTATTTTCCGCTTAGTCTCAACTTCCGGTTCTTATTACTAGCTTCCGGTTCATTTAACGACCAAGAATCACAGAAGATGTATTATGATAATTAATTAATTCTTCAATAAGTAAGTAGAACCAGAGTTAAGCGTCATTTTATCGATTTTGGTCGCCATTTTCAAAGATGGCGGAAACCCCATACGTCAAACATCTTCGAGAAACAAATTTCCAAAAGTATAGCTACAACCAAGAATTTATTTACGCTCAAGGAGAATAAACATGTTGAGGCGATTTCCAATGTTTATCATTGCCAGTTACTCCTCCCCTTAAAGTCCAATACAATCTGCGCCGATCTGCGTGGTATATCATTGAGTTCTTTCAAACTGACAATTGAAACCGACGGACGTGCCTTATTTCCTTCCCCCCCTTTCGTACTGGAGTGGGAAATTAGACGATAGTGCCGCAAAATAATTTCCCGTGGCTTGCGTGATATCCCCTAAATATTCGTAGTCTGCTCGTGCGTGTGTCTTGTATTCGTTGCCATGGTAACGCGTCTAGATCGGCCATGACTTTAAGACGCCCATGGCGGTCACGTGGTTATTTCTCAGGATCGTGTGGCGTTTTTGCCTCGTGATCTGTGACGTCAAATTAATGTCATTGTGGCCGTTCGAGCAAGCACCCAATACATAAATACATTCTTACTACAGCTATCACAGGGCCTAATATTGTGAGCAGTTTTGGCGGTTTTTGGGCAGTTCTAAAATTGGATTTGGACAGTGTTATTTATCGTGAATTTATCGCAAAAAAGTTTGAAAAATTTAAAATACTTGATGATCTCATGAGAGATGTCGACGGGTCTTTCCGGTACATATCGACAAACGCAGCCAATTTTGCTGAACTAACAAGGAGACATCCCGAAGTGTAACCCACCGATTTTGTTCAAACTCGGGGGATTGGTAGACCTTCATGTATCATGAAAAACCCTAAAGGGAATTTATTCAATGGGCAACCGTTTTGCCATGGCAACGAAAAATGTTTTTGACAACAAAAAATATTACATTTTCCCATTAAAAAAAACATGGGATTTTGACCTCAAATTGATCAAAAGTTGATTAATTTTTATGTTTTTTTTGTCAATTTGTATCTATTTTTTCTATTTTTGGCATTTTCAAACGGTCAGAATCCCATGTTATTTTTAATGGGAAAATTTCCATTTGTTGTTGTCAAAAACATTTTTCATTGCCATGGCAAAACGGTTGCCCATTGAATAATTTCCCTTTTGGATTTTTCAAGTTACACGAAGGTCTACCAATCCCCCGAGTCTGAATAAAATCGGTGGGTTACACTTCGGGATGTCTCCTTGTAAGTTACTTATTTACAGCCCTTTATTATCTCATAATTTTGTTAAAATATTCGTCTGCTACAAATTCTGAATTCGGCGCTTTTATAGCTCATTGAAATTATGTTTTGCGGGGTTCAGTTCGTATAATCCTTATTTTAGCCCCTGAGCTCACAAGTGAGAGAACTTCGTAAGTTTCATACCAACCCAACGAGCGCTGGTAAAAAGCGGCTAGTAGTGTAGTTAAGAGCTCTGAAATCGGATGCGGGGGAAGGGTGGGCTTAAATTGAGAAGGGGGTGGGGGCATTTTAGAGAAGGAAACTTTTAGGAACGAGATGACAAGACAATAGGCATTTTTATCCCGCCAAACCCCACCCTCCAATTACCCCGAAAGCTTAGATGGTAAAAGGGACGTAGGCGAGGAATATGTAAATTCGGGATATCCAATTCTTAGACTGTTTACATTTTTGACAGCGGAGGTGAGCTTGCATCTTACCAAATTTAAAAAAATTTTACGGTCTAAGGGGCAAAAGTTTGCTAACAGACCCTCCTATACATTCCTAACTAAGCCTTTCAATAAGACTTACAACTATTACTATTCTTTCGGTTTAAAATTTGGCTTATATTTAGTCCATTTTGGATGGTGTTTTTAAAAGCGCCAGTCAGAAAGTTGATGTTTTGTGTATAGCTAAGGTAGTCTATGTGAAGAGATAATATTTAGAAATGTAGAAAATATATGAACGGAATATTTAAACGATCAATGACAAATCGTTATTTCAGTGTATTGCATGGTTTGTTTAAAAATATAACCGATAAATGAGTAAGATCTTTTCCTCATATCTCCATATTAACTTTGCAACTATTTGATTTAAATTGGTTTGATTTAAATCCGTTTGATTTAAATCTGTTTTGATTTAAATTCGTTTTGATTTAAATTCGTTTGATTTAAATCTGTTTTGATTTAAATTCGTTGGATTTAAATTCGTTTTGATTTAAATTCGTTTGATTTAAATTCGTTTTGATTTAAATTCGTTTGATTTAAATTCATTTGATTTATATCCAGATTTAAATCAAGTGATTTTTTAGGAAACAATCATTGATTTAAATCACACAATGTATTTCAATGGAGGTATAATAAATGGCAAAAAATAAGTTCTTAAAAAATTAAAATACATAGAAAATCTGAGCAAACTTAAATATTAAATATAATTAATTTAATTAAGATTTCATTTAATTCAAGATTAGCTAACTGATAAATGTTAAATATCCGTTAATTGTACAAAAAATCAATAAATTCAATAAAATCAAAAAATCTGATTTAAATAAAAAAAATCGACAGTTGGACTATTTGTGACCGAAACAAGTATAGATGGCGTAACGGCACTAGCTTCTCCGATGATGCGGGCTTTTTTTTTTGCTTTTTTGGAAACCAGTCTTAACAAGGACCATACAAAGAGTAGCTTGCAAGTCCAAGCTCCATGTCGCTGAATGTGTTTTATTGAAGCGTCCATTTTATTTTTTAATTCTCAGTATTCTGTACGCTGATATTGTGAACTTCACTCCGCTCTCGGAGCAGCTCTCCGCTTCCGATTTGGTGCACACCCTCAACGAGCTCTTCGGGAGGTTCGACCAGATTGCTCAAGTAAGATATACTTTGACATTCCCAATAGACCCGTGCACATTTGTCAAGAAAATCGTAGATAACGCCAGAGGTTGATTGGTAAATATCCGACGCTCTACCAGATGGCGCCAACAGTCTGGTAGAAAATAGAAATTTCAAATTACCTAAACAGCGCGGAAAAATATTTTTTCATGTTTTCTCTTTATGTAAAATATTTTCCGAGTCAAACCTTGGATACATAATAGTAGTTCCTACCTGGGTAACACAGTCTAAAGTTCCGCGTTATTTTTTTAAGTGTTTGTTACGGGTTCTGCTTTGTAAAAGGCTACGTGTTACGAGAGTTTCGGAAGTTCTCCGTTACTTCGCTGAAGCGGCGCTGCTGTCGCTAAAGCCATTTGCTGGTCAGGTTTTTTTTCAAGTGACATGTCTAGGTAGGAACTAAAACCCCGTCATGATCTAAAAGTAAGCTCTATAAAATGCTTTAGTCCCATTCGACCGAAGGCGGTTTTTGAGGTGTCCCATTCGACCGAATTCCGCCGAAACGTGCGGTTTTTATGTATCCCATTCGACCGAACGCTTTTATGTGTCCCATTCGACCGAACGCTGCTATATAAATTGGCTTTTGGAATGAGCATGAATTATATTTTTATCTTCACCTAGTCAAGAAAAGTAACTGAACCAAAACTGAAATAGTAAACTTAACCAACTCTAACCTAACCTAACCTAAACTAACCTAACCTAACCTAACCTAAACATGGATCTTCGATAGTACATACCTTATAAATAAAATACCAAATCACCCCGCCAATTGGGCTACATTTTAAAATTCTTTCGGTCGAATGGGATTTCGGTCGAATGGGAATAAACGCTATAAAATATCTCAATTTCATAAAATATCTCTATTTCATAAAATATATCTATTTCATAAAATATCTCTATTTCATAAAATATATCTATTTCATAAAATATCTCTATTTCATAAAATATATCTATTTCATAAAATATCTCTATTTCATAAAATATATCTATTTCATAAAATATCTCTATTTCATAAAATATATCTATTTCATAAAATATCTCTATTTCATAAAATATATCTATTTCATAAAATATCTCTATTTCATAAAATATATCTATTTCATAAAATATCTCTATTTCATAAAATATATATATTTCATAAAATATCTCTATTTCATAAAATATATCTATTTCATAAAATATCTCTATTTCATAAAATATATCTATTTCATAAAATATCTCTATTTCATAAAATATATCTATTTCATAAAATATCTCTTATTTCATAAAATATCTCTATTTCATAAAATATCTCTTATTTCATAAAATATCTCTATTTCATAAAATATCTCTTATTTCATAAAATATCTCTATTTCATAAAATATCTCTATTTCATAAAATATCTCTATTTCATAAAATATCTCTATTTCATAAAATATATCTATTTCATAAAATATCTCTTATTTCATAAAATATCTCTATTTCATAAATTATCTATTTCATAAAATATCTCTATTTCATAAAATATCTCTATTTCATAAAATATCTCTATTTCATAAAATATCTCTATTTCATAAAATATCTCTATTTCATAAAATATCTCTATTTCATAAAATATCTCTATTTCATAAAATATCTCTATTTCATAAAATATCTCTATTTCATAAAATATCTCTATTTCATAAAATATCTCTATTTCATAAAATATCTCTATTTCATAAATTATCTCTATTTCATAAAATATCTCTATTTCATAAAATATCTCTATTTCATAAAATATCTCTATTTCATAAAATATCTCTATTTCATAAAATATCTATTTCATAAAATATCTCTATTTCATAAAATATCTCTATTTCATAAAATATCTCTATTTCATAAAATATCTCTATTTCATAAAATATCTCTATTTCATAAAATATCTATTTCATAAAATATCTCTATTTCATAAAATATCTCTATTTCATAAAATATCTCTATTTCATAAAATATCTCTATTTCATAAAATATCTCTATTTCATAAAATATCTCTATTTCATAAAATATCTCTATTTCATAAAATATCTCTATTTCATAAAATATCTCTATTTCATAATTATCTCTATTTCATAAATTATCTCTATTTCATAAAATATCTCTATTTCATAAAATATCTCTATTTCATAAAATATCTCTATTTCATAAAATATCTCTATTTCATAAAATATCTCTATTTCATAAAATATCTCTATTTCATAAAATATCTCTATTTCATAAAATATCTCTATTTCATAAAATATCTCTATTTCATAAAATATCTCTATTTCATAAAATATCTCTATTTCATAAAATATCTCTATTTCATAAAATATCTCTATTTCATAAAATATCTCTATTTCATAAAATATCTCTATTTCATAAATTATCTCTATTTCATAAAATATCTCTATTTCATAAAATATCTCTATTTCATAAAATATCTCTATTTCATAAAATATCTCTATTTCATAAAATATCTCTATTTCATAAAATATCTCTATTTCATAAAATATCTCTATTTCATAAAATATCTCTATTTCATAAAATATCTCTATTTCATAAAATATCTCTATTTCATAAAATATCTATTTCATAAAATATCTCTATTTCATAAAATATCTCTATTTCATAAAATATCTCTATTTCATAAAATATCTCTATTTCATAAAATATCTCTATTTCATAAAATATCTCTATTTCATAAAATATCTCTATTTCATAAAATATTTCTATTTCATAAAATATCTCTATTTCATAAAATATCTCTATTTCATAAAATATCTCTATTTCATAAAATATCTCTATTTCATAAAATATCTCTATTTCATAAATTATCTCTATTTCATAAAATATCTCTATTTCATAAAATATCTCTATTTCATAAAATATCTCTATTTCATAAAATATCTCTATTTCATAAAATATCTCTATTTCATAAAATATCTCTATTTCATAAAATATCTCTATTTCATAAAATATCTCTATTTCATAAAATATCTCTATTTCATAAAATATCTCTATTTCATAAAATATCTCTATTTCATAAAATATCTCTATTTCATAAAATATCTCTATTTCATAAAATATCTCTATTTCATAAAATATCTCTATTTCATAAAATATCTCTATTTCATAAAATATCTCTATTTCATAAAATATCTCTATTTCATAAAATATCTCTATTTCATAAATTATCTCTATTTCATAAAATATCTCTATTTCAAAAAATATCTCTATTTCATAAATTATCTCTATTTCATAAAATATCTCTATTTCATAAAATATCTCTATTTCATAAATTATCTCTATTTCATAAAATATCTCTATTTCATAAAATATCTCTATTTCATAAAATATCTCTATTTCATAAAATATCTCTGTTTCATAAAATATCTCTATTTCATAAAATATCTCTATTTCATAAAATATCTCTATTTCATAAAATATCTCTATTTCATAAAATATCTCTATTTCATAAAATATCTCTATTTCATAAAATATCTCTATTTCATAAAATATCTCTATTTCATAAAATATCTCTATTTCATAAAATATCTCTATTTCATAAAATTTGAATTTATCTTTCAACAAGACGTTTATAAATTAGTTGCAATAGAATTTGGTTCAACTATTTATTTTCATAAAAGGGGATCTTAACGATTTATTTAATTGAATAATTGATTCAAAATAGTTGGTAGATTCTCAAGTATTGCGTAAAAAAAATTCAAAACAAGCTCCCGGCAGATGGTGTTACTATATATTTTAGGTCTGACTTAGGTGCTTATTCTCCTGTAAATAGATCGACTCGTACGCTCTCAGTAAAATAAACACGTTCTTGGTAAAGTCTACGAACCAACTTTCGATTTCACTACTTCCTGGAACTATTTGTTGATAAATAGTCCAATTCGCAAATTGCTTACAGGAAAACAAACATTTAGTGCGAAGCTCTTAGAGATTCAATTTTAATGCTTTTATTTTCACTAGATGGCGCCAATTGAAAATTATTGGCCGCGAAGGGAATATTGATTTATTACAAAGTACTATTACAAGCGATGATTAATGGAAAAACTCTGAAGAAAATTTCAACTAAAAATACGAAAAAGTTTTAGAATTTTAAATAATTTCAAATGTCTGCGATTCAGACTGCTGGCGCTACATACGTAATTAATCAAGGCCCGTGCATTCTCGGAATAAAAAATATTATCTGGTCTTTCGAATTTGCCGCAAATTCCCGCTAGGTGCGCATGTACGTCGAATATACTGCACAGGCCTTGTCTATAGCGTAGGCTACGACTGGTAGTGGCTGCATCGCTGCTTCGTAGGTCAGCGTTTGAAGAATAAAACCATTTTTTTTTAAATCTCAATATTTAAAAATTATTTATATTACATTAGTTTAAAATCGAAATACTAGTTAACCTATATCTATTTGGCAATTTAAACTATTAACTACTTAAAATTATATTAAAAATAAAGATTTTCTTAATTCTTGGCTAAAAATTTCCAAAATATGTAACTTTAGACAATAGATATAGGTTAACTATTATTTCGATTTTAAAATATGGTTATATAAATATTTTGATTTATAAAAAATAATTCAAATTTAGTTTTATTCTTTAATCGCTGGTTGACGAGGCTACAAAGCTGCGATGCAGCGCAACCGGCCGTAGCCTACGTGATTCAATCACCATGGCCTATGCTATAGACCCGGCCTAAGCAGTAGATTCGAAAATATATGCGCACCTAGCGGGAATTTGCAGTTAATTCTAAAGACCAGAATTTTTTCCGAGCATTCACGGGCATTTATTAATTACGTAGGAAGTGGTTGGCACCATCTGCAAAGATTATTTAAATGGTGTTACTCTTGCGAAAGGATCTTCTCCAAGGGCGTATTTATGGGGGGGTTTTGGAGGTTCGGTCTTCTCCATTTCCAGAGTTATAAGCTGTAAAATTTTGATCGTATCTGTACGATAATTAGTTCCTTGGTACGGATCGTAGGTGGGTTCTTATTAATAATAATGATAAAATCAGGGTTATTCAACTTCCAAGAGGTTAGATTACGATCCTATATCGGTAATCGAAACTAGTGTCCCTTAAGAATTCTGTCTCCCCCATTCCATCCTAGATGTAGAAAGGCGATTTTATGTTGATTATTGCAACTACGCCCTCTGTTGTAGTTAAATAATTCGTGAAAAAATTATTAAAAAACTGTGTTATTTATAATAATGGTTTTATAATTATTTAATATCGTTGCTATCTCGACTTAATGTAATAAATAAAGTTAATAAGTAGGTGGACTTCGGGGAAAGGAAGTCTGACTTATGGGTGTCGTCCACTTCCTTAAATTATGTACACCGATTACAGCGAGTACAGCCTTTGGTAGTGAAATGTCTGTAATCGATTACGTAATCACTTTAGTACAGTCAAAGCTACAGGCTTGTACACCGATTACGGATAGTGATCGGACCCTCGGTGTAACTCTAAAGAGTCCATAATACAACCTCCTAAAGTATAATAACCCTGATTTTATGTCTCAATCACTTTGTGGGTTAGCCGCCTTGTTTTTCTCTTTACGATCCGAATCGAAACTCCAAACGATAATCCTGGTATCTGGCAACTCTGCCATAAACGTTGAATAAAAGCCAGCTCCAGTGATGCCAGATTGAGGGATATTTCCCACATCTAGGGAAATTTTGACCCCTTAAAACGGTAAAAAGGGAAAAGGAAAATCCGAACAAAAATTATTTAAATCTAGGGAAATTCCAGGGGGGGAAATATTTTATTCAAGGCTAACATAAAAAATGGCACACCTTTATTAAGTAGGTGTTTCTACAAAATAAAACAATAAAAATTAGAAGTATATAATATTTTTATCGGTGTTACGAGCGCCAGTTATTTAAGTGCTTTACTTGCGCGCGAGTTTTGCACGCGCGCTCTCTACCTTCAAGAGCTTCAGCTAAGTGACGTAGACAAAACGTTATCAGTTTCTTTCTTTCTTCGCAAACGGTGATTTTTGTGCTGGTAAAATTGTCTAGTTTTTATTCATTGCGAGATGAAAATAAATAAAAGTATTATTTTCTTCAGGACATTGGTTATTTTTGTTTTACAACGTCCCAAGTAATTTATTTACGCAAATATCATTGTGTTTAGTGTTTTGAAAAACTAGGGAAATTTCAAGGGTCGGAAAGGGAAATTCTATATTCGCGACCTGGCATCACCGCTCTCGTTTCCGTGACACGGAACGGCGGGCGTCAAATACGTGTCAAAAACGTCTCTTTCGCGACACGAGATGTCGCTCTATCCGGACACGTCAAAGAAAGAAACAGGAAGACGTACGATCCCAGAACGACGGAGCGAAAGGAAGTATATCAATTCTTATCCGTCCTAATGGAAAAAGGAGGGCCGCGAAAAAGCCGTTTTCCCCAAATTAGCTTTGCGGTTACGGCCGATACAACCGAACTCGCGAAGAGGAAAAAAGTCGGAGATATAAAGACAAGCAAACTTCACTAAACCTACAGAAGATAAAGTATAAAAAGAAAGACTTACGGAAAAAAAAAGTCTTCCCTCTTGTACTAAATACGAAAATCTATTATTTAATGTACAGGGAATCTAAACTCGATCGATGGGTTTTTTTAGGACCAAAACCATTTAAAAGCTAGTCTTATAATTTTAATTTTCTTTCCAGAGTTTCTTAAAATAGGAGAACGTAAATTAATTAAAAGAAATATAATCTCTCCGGTAATTTAATTGAAATAATTTCAAAAAGCCTATCACGTGTCGGTAGTAAATTAGACCCAAGGATAGTTTCAACATAGTAATTTTCCCTTCAAATAAATAAATTCTTGATAGAGTCCTATAACAGATTTGAATTCTTGATAGCGTCCTATAACAGATTTGAATTCTTGATACAGTCCTATAACAGATTTTAATTCTTGATAGCGTCCTATAACAGATTTTAATTCTTGATAGCGTCCTATAACAGATTTGAATTCTTGATACAGTCCTATAACAGATTTGAATTCTTGATATAGTCCTATAACAGATTTGAATTCTTGATATAGTCCTATAACAGATTTTAATTCTTGATAGCGTCCTATAACAGATTTTAATTCTTGATACAGTCCTATAACAGATTTTAATTCTTGATAGCGTCCTATAACAGATTTGAATTCTTGATACAGTCCTATAACAGATTTGAATTCTTGATACAGTCCTATAACAGATTTGAATTCTTGATACAGTCCTATAACAGACTTGAATTCTTGATACAGTCCTATAACAGATTTGAATTCTTGATACAGTCCTATAACAGATTTGAATTCTTGATACAGTCCTATAACAGATTTGAATTCTTGATAGCGTCCTCTAACAGATTTTAATTCTTGATACAGTCCCATAACAATTTGAATTCTTGATACAGTCCTATAACAGATTTGAATTCTTGATACAGTCCTATAACAGATTTGAATTCTTGATAGCGTCCTATAACAGATTTGAATTCTTGATACAGTCCTATAACAGATTTTAATTCTTGATAGCGTCCTATAACAGATTTTAATTCTTGATAGCGTCCTATAACAGATTTGAATTCTTGATACAGTCCTATAACAGATTTGAATTCTTGATAGCGTCCTATAACAGATTTGAATTCTTGATACAGTCCTATAACAGATTTGAATTCTTGATACAGTCCTATAACAGATTTTAATTCTTGATAGCGTCCTATAACAGATTTGAATTCTTGATACAGTCCTATAACAGATTTGAATTCTTGATACAGTCCCATAAAAGATTTTAATTATTGATACAGTCCTATAACAGATTTGAATTCTTGATACAGTCTTATAACAGATTTGAATTCTTGATACAGTCCTATAACAGATTTTAATTCTTGATAGCGTCCTATAACAGATTTTAATTCTTGATAGCGTCCTATAACAGATTTGAATTCTTGATACAGTCCTATAACAGATTTGAATTCTTGATAGCGTCCTATAACAGATTTGAATTCTTGATACAGTCCTATAACAGATTTGAATTCTTGATAGCGTCCTATAACAGATTTGAATTCTTGATAGCGTCCTATAACAGATTTGAATTCTTGATAGCGTCCTATAACAGATTTGAATTCTTGATACAGTCCTATAACAGATTTGAATTCTTGATAGCGTCCTATAACAGATTTGAATTCTTGATACAGTCCTATAACAGATTTTAATTCTTGATAGCGTCCTATAACAGATTTTAATTCTTGATAGCGTCCTATAACAGATTTGAATTCTTGATACAGTCCTATAACAGATTTGAATTCTTGATATAGTCCTATAACAGATTTGAATTCTTGATATAGTCCTATAACAGATTTTAATTCTTGATAGCGTCCTATAACAGATTTTAATTCTTGATACAGTCCTATAACAGATTTTAATTCTTGATAGCGTCCTATAACAGATTTGAATTCTTGATACAGTCCTATAACAGATTTGAATTCTTGATACAGTCCTATAACAGATTTGAATTCTTGATACAGTCCTATAACAGACTTGAATTCTTGATACAGTCCTATAACAGATTTGAATTCTTGATACAGTCCTATAACAGATTTGAATTCTTGATACAGTCCTATAACAGATTTGAATTCTTGATAGCGTCCTCTAACAGATTTTAATTCTTGATACAGTCCCATAACAATTTGAATTCTTGATACAGTCCTATAACAGATTTGAATTCTTGATACAGTCCTATAACAGATTTGAATTCTTGATAGCGTCCTATAACAGATTTGAATTCTTGATACAGTCCTATAACAGATTTTAATTCTTGATAGCGTCCTATAACAGATTTTAATTCTTGATAGCGTCCTATAACAGATTTGAATTCTTGATACAGTCCTATAACAGATTTGAATTCTTGATAGCGTCCTATAACAGATTTGAATTCTTGATACAGTCCTATAACAGATTTGAATTCTTGATACAGTCCTATAACAGATTTTAATTCTTGATAGCGTCCTATAACAGATTTGAATTCTTGATACAGTCCTATAACAGATTTGAATTCTTGATACAGTCCCATAAAAGATTTTAATTATTGATACAGTCCTATAACAGATTTGAATTCTTGATACAGTCTTATAACAGATTTGAATTCTTGATACAGTCCTATAACAGATTTTAATTCTTGATAGCGTCCTATAACAGATTTTAATTCTTGATAGCGTCCTATAACAGATTTGAATTCTTGATACAGTCCTATAACAGATTTGAATTCTTGATAGCGTCCTATAACAGATTTGAATTCTTGATACAGTCCTATAACAGATTTGAATTCTTGATAGCGTCCTATAACAGATTTGAATTCTTGATAGCGTCCTATAACAGATTTGAATTCTTGATAGCGTCCTATAACAGATTTGAATTCTTGATACAGTCCTATAACAGATTTGAATTCTTGATAGCGTCCTATAACAGATTTGAATTCTTGATACAGTCCTATAACAGATTTTAATTCTTGATAGCGTCCTATAACAGATTTTAATTCTTGATAGCGTCCTATAACAGATTTGAATTCTTGATACAGTCCTATAACAGATTTGAATTCTTGATATAGTCCTATAACAGATTTGAATTCTTGATATAGTCCTATAACAGATTTTAATTCTTGATAGCGTCCTATAACAGATTTTAATTCTTGATACAGTCCTATAACAGATTTTAATTCTTGATAGCGTCCTATAACAGATTTGAATTCTTGATACAGTCCTATAACAGATTTGAATTCTTGATACAGTCCTATAACAGATTTGAATTCTTGATACAGTCCTATAACAGACTTGAATTCTTGATACAGTCCTATAACAGATTTGAATTCTTGATACAGTCCTATAACAGATTTGAATTCTTGATACAGTCCTATAACAGATTTGAATTCTTGATAGCGTCCTCTAACAGATTTTAATTCTTGATACAGTCCCATAACAATTTGAATTCTTGATACAGTCCTATAACAGATTTGAATTCTTGATACAGTCCTATAACAGATTTGAATTCTTGATAGCGTCCTATAACAGATTTGAATTCTTGATACAGTCCTATAACAGATTTTAATTCTTGATAGCGTCCTATAACAGATTTTAATTCTTGATAGCGTCCTATAACAGATTTGAATTCTTGATACAGTCCTATAACAGATTTGAATTCTTGATAGCGTCCTATAACAGATTTGAATTCTTGATACAGTCCTATAACAGATTTGAATTCTTGATACAGTCCTATAACAGATTTTAATTCTTGATAGCGTCCTATAACAGATTTGAATTCTTGATACAGTCCTATAACAGATTTGAATTCTTGATACAGTCCCATAAAAGATTTTAATTATTGATACAGTCCTATAACAGATTTGAATTCTTGATACAGTCTTATAACAGATTTGAATTCTTGATACAGTCCTATAACAGATTTTAATTCTTGATAGCGTCCTATAACAGATTTTAATTCTTGATAGCGTCCTATAACAGATTTGAATTCTTGATACAGTCCTATAACAGATTTGAATTCTTGATAGCGTCCTATAACAGATTTGAATTCTTGATACAGTCCTATAACAGATTTGAATTCTTGATAGCGTCCTATAACAGATTTGAATTCTTGATAGCGTCCTATAACAGATTTGAATTCTTGATAGCGTCCTATAACAGATTTGAATTCTTGATACAGTCCTATAACAGATTTGAATTCTTGATAGCGTCCTATAACAGATTTGAATTCTTGATACAGTCCTATAACAGATTTTAATTCTTGATACAGTCCCATAACAGATTTTAATTCTTGATACCGTCCTATAACAGATTTGAATTCTTGATACAGTCCTATAACAGATTTGAATTCTTGATAGCGTCCTATAACAGATTTGAATTCTTGATATAGTCCTATAACAGATTTTAATTCTTGATAGCGTCCTATAACAGATTTTAATTCTTGATACAGTCCTATAACAGATTTTAATTCTTGATAGCGTCCTATAACAGATTTGAATTCTTGATACAGTCCTATAACAGATTTGAATTCTTGATACAGTCCTATAACAGATTTGAATTCTTGATACAGTCCTATAACAGACTTGAATTCTTGATACAGTCCTATAACAGATTTGAATTCTTGATACAGTCCTATAACAGATTTGAATTCTTGATACAGTCCTATAACAGATTTGAATTCTTGATAGCGTCCTCTAACAGATTTTAATTCTTGATACAGTCCCATAACAATTTGAATTCTTGATACAGTCCTATAACAGATTTGAATTCTTGATACAGTCCTATAACAGATTTGAATTCTTGATAGCGTCCTATAACAGATTTGAATTCTTGATACAGTCCTATAACAGATTTTAATTCTTGATAGCGTCCTATAACAGATTTTAATTCTTGATAGCGTCCTATAACAGATTTGAATTCTTGATACAGTCCTATAACAGATTTGAATTCTTGATAGCGTCCTATAACAGATTTTAATTCTTGATAGCGTCCTATAACAGATTTGAATTCTTGATACAGTCCTATAACAGATTTGAATTCTTGATACAGTCCCATAAAAGATTTTAATTATTGATACAGTCCTATAACAGATTTGAATTCTTGATACAGTCTTATAACAGATTTGAATTCTTGATACAGTCCTATAACAGATTTTAATTCTTGATAGCGTCCTATAACAGATTTTAATTCTTGATAGCGTCCTATAACAGATTTGAATTCTTGATACAGTCCTATAACAGATTTGAATTCTTGATAGCGTCCTATAACAGATTTGAATTCTTGATACAGTCCTATAACAGATTTGAATTCTTGATAGCGTCCTATAACAGATTTGAATTCTTGATAGCGTCCTATAACAGATTTGAATTCTTGATAGCGTCCTATAACAGATTTGAATTCTTGATACAGTCCTATAACAGATTTGAATTCTTGATAGCGTCCTATAACAGATTTGAATTCTTGATACAGTCCTATAACAGATTTTAATTCTTGATACAGTCCCATAACAGATTTTAATTCTTGATACCGTCCTATAACAGATTTGAATTCTTGATACAGTCCTATAACAGATTTGAATTCTTGATAGCGTCCTATAACAGATTTGAATTCTTGATATAGTCCTATAACAGATTTTAATTCTTGATAGCGTCCTATAACAGATTTTAATTCTTGATACAGTCCTATAACAGATTTTAATTCTTGATAGCGTCCTATAACAGATTTGAATTCTTGATACAGTCCTATAACAGATTTGAATTCTTGATACAGTCCTATAACAGACTTGAATTCTTGATACAGTCCTATAACAGATTTGAATTCTTGATACAATCCTATAACAGATTTGAATTCTTGATACAGTCCTATAACAGATTTGAATTCTTGATAGCGTCCTCTAACAGATTTTAATTCTTGATACAGTCCCATAACAATTTGAATTCTTGATACAGTCCTATAACAGATTTGAATTCTTGATACAGTCCTATAACAGATTTGAATTCTTGATACAGTCCTATAACAGATTTGAATTCTTGATAGCGTCCTATAACAGATTTGAATTCTTGATACAGTCCTATAACAGATTTTAATTCTTGATACAGTCCCATAACAGATTTGAATTCTTGATACAGTCCTATAACAGATTTGAATTCTTGATACAGTCCTATAACAGATTTGAATTCTTGATACAGTCCTATAACAGATTTGAATTCTTGATACAGTCCTATAACAGATTTGAATTCTTGATAGCGTCCTATAACAGATTTGAATTCTTGATACAATCCCATAACAGATTTGAATTCTTGATACAGTCCTATAACAGATTTGAATTCTTGATACAGTCCTATAACAGATTTGAATTCTTGATACAGTCCTATAACAGATTTGAATTCTTGATACAGTCCTATAACAGATTTGAATTCTTGATAGCGTCCTATAACAGATTTGAATTCTTGATACAGTCCTATAACAGATTTTAATTCTTGATACAGTCCCATAACAGATTTGAATTCTTGATACAGTCCTATAACAGATTTGAATTCTTGATACAGTCCTATAACAGATTTGAATTCTTGATAGCGTCCTATAACAGATTTGAATTCTTGATAGCGTCCTATAACAGATTTGAATTCTTGATAGCGTCCTATAACAGATTTGAATTCTTGATACAGTCCTATAACAGATTTGAATTCTTGATAGCGTCCTATAACAGATTTGAATTCTTGATAGCGTCCTATAACAGATTTGAATTCTTGATACAGTCCTATAACAGATTTGAATTCTTGATAGCGTCCTATAACAGATTTGAATTCTTGATACAGTCCTATAACAGATTTTAATTCTTGATACAGTCCCATAACAGATTTTAATTCTTGATACCGTCCTATAACAGATTTGAATTCTTGATACAGTCCTATAACAGATTTGAATTCTTGATAGCGTCCTATAACAGATTTGAATTCTTGATATAGTCCTATAACAGATTTTAATTCTTGATAGCGTCCTATAACAGATTTTAATTCTTGATACAGTCCTATAACAGATTTTAATTCTTGATAGCGTCCTATAACAGCTTTGAATTCTTGATACAGTCCTATAACAGATTTTAATTCTTGATACAGTCCTATAACAGATTTGAATTCTTGATACAGTCCTATAACAGACTTGAATTCTTGATACAGTCCTATAACAGATTTGAATTCTTGATACAGTCCTATAACAGATTTGAATTCTTGATACAGTCCTATAACAGATTTGAATTCTTGATAGCGTCCTCTAACAGATTTTAATTCTTGATACAGTCCCATAACAATTTTAATTCTTGATACAGTCCTATAACAGATTTGAATTCTTGATACAGTCCTATAACAGATTTGAATTATTGATAGCGTCCTATAACAGATTTGAATTCTTGATAGCGTCCTAAAACAGATTTGAATTCTTGATACAGTCCTATAACAGATTTGAATTCTTGATAGCGTCCTATAACAGATTTGAATTCTTGATACAGTCCTATAACAGATTTTAATTCTTGATACAGTCCCATAACAGATTTTAATTCTTGATACCGTCCTATAACAGATTTGAATTCTTGATACAGTCCTATAACAGATTTGAATTCTTGATAGCGTCCTATAACAGATTTGAATTCTTGATATAGTCCTATAACAGATTTTAATTCCTGATAGCGTCCTATAACAGATTTTAATTCTTGATACAGTCCTATAACAGATTTTAATTCTTGATAGCGTCCTATAACAGATTTGAATTCTTGATACAGTCCTATAACAGATTTGAATTCTTGATACAGTCCTATAACAGATTTGAATTCTTGATACAGTCCTATAACAGACTTGAATTCTTGATACAGTCCTATAACAGATTTGAATTCTTGATACAGTCCTATAACAGATTTGAATTCTTGATACAGTCCTATAACAGATTTGAATTCTTGATAGCGTCCTCTAACAGATTTTAATTCTTGATACAGTCCCATAACAATTTGAATTCTTGATACAGTCCTATAACAGATTTGAATTCTTGATACAGTCCTATAACAGATTTGAATTCTTGATACAGTCCTATAACAGATTTGAATTCTTGATAGCGTCCTATAACAGATTTAAATTCTTGATACAGTCCTATAACAGATTTGAATTCTTGATAGCGTCCTATAACAGATTTGAATTCTTGATACAGTCCTATAACAGATTTTAATTCTTGATACAGTCCCATAACAGATTTGAATTCTTGATACAGTCCTATAACAGATTTGAATTCTTGAAAGCGTCCTATAACAGATTTGAATTCTTGATAGCGTCCTATAACAGATTTGAATTCTTGATAGCGTCCTATAACAGATTTGAATTCTTGATAGCGTCCTATAACAGATTTGAATTCTTGATACAGTCCTATAACAGATTTGAATTCTTGATACAGTCCTATAACAGATTTGAATTCTTGATAGCGTCCTATAACAGATTTGAATTCTTGATAGCGTCCTATAACAGATTTTAATTCTTGATACAGTCCTATAACAGATTTGAATTCTTGATAGCGTCCTATAACAGATTTGAATTCTTGATACAGTCCCATAACAGATTTTAATTCTTGATACAGTCCCATAACAGATTTGAATTCTTGATACAGTCCTATAACAGATTTGAATTCTTGAAAGCGTCCTATAACAGATTTGAATTCTTGATAGCGTCCTATAACAGATTTGAATTCTTGATAGCGTCCTATAACAGATTTGAATTCTTGATAGCGTCCTATAACAGATTTGAATTCTTGATACAGTCCTATAACAGATTTGAATTCTTGATAGCGTCCTATAACAGATTTGAATTCTTGATAGCGTCCTATAACAGATTTGAATTCTTGATACAGTCCTATAACAGATTTGAATTCTTGATAGCGTCCTATAACAGATTTGAATTCTTGATACAGTCCCATAACAGATTTTAATTCTTGATACCGTCCTATAACAGATTTTAATTCTTGATACAGTCCCATAACAGATTTGAATTCTTGATACAGTCCTATAACAGATTTGAATTCTTGAAAGCGTCCTATAACAGATTTGAATTCTTGATAGCGTCCTATAACAGATTTGAATTCTTGATAGCGTCCTAAAACAGATTTGAATTCTTGATACAGTCCTATAACAGATTTGAATTCTTGATAGCGTCCTATAACAGATTTGAATTCTTGATACAGTCCTATAACAGATTTTAATTCTTGATACAGTCCCATAACAGATTTTAATTCTTGATACCGTCCTATAACAGATTTGAATTCTTGATACAGTCCTATAACAGATTTGAATTCTTGATAGCGTCCTATAACAGATTTGAATTCTTGATATAGTCCTATAACAGATTTTAATTCCTGATAGCGTCCTATAACAGATTTTAATTCTTGATACAGTCCTATAACAGATTTTAATTCTTGATAGCGTCCTATAACAGATTTGAATTCTTGATACAGTCCTATAACAGATTTGAATTCTTGATACAGTCCTATAACAGATTTGAATTCTTGATACAGTCCTATAACAGACTTGAATTCTTGATACAGTCCTATAACAGATTTGAATTCTTGATACAGTCCTATAACAGATTTGAATTCTTGATACAGTCCTATAACAGATTTGAATTCTTGATAGCGTCCTCTAACAGATTTTAATTCTTGATACAGTCCCATAACAATTTGAATTCTTGATACAGTCCTATAACAGATTTGAATTCTTGATACAGTCCTATAACAGATTTGAATTCTTGATACAGTCCTATAACAGATTTGAATTCTTGATAGCGTCCTATAACAGATTTAAATTCTTGATACAGTCCTATAACAGATTTGAATTCTTGATAGCGTCCTATAACAGATTTGAATTCTTGATACAGTCCTATAACAGATTTTAATTCTTGATACAGTCCCATAACAGATTTTAATTCTTGATACAGTCCTATAACAGATTTGAATTCTTGAAAGCGTCCTATAACAGATTTGAATTCTTGATAGCGTCCTATAACAGATTTGAATTCTTGATAGCGTCCTATAACAGATTTGAATTCTTGATAGCGTCCTATAACAGATTTGAATTCTTGATACAGTCCTATAACAGATTTGAATTCTTGATACAGTCCTATAACAGATTTGAATTCTTGATAGCGTCCTATAACAGATTTGAATTCTTGATAGCGTCCTATAACAGATTTTAATTCTTGATACAGTCCTATAACAGATTTGAATTCTTGATAGCGTCCTATAACAGATTTGAATTCTTGATACAGTCCCATAACAGATTTTAATTCTTGATACAGTCCCATAACAGATTTGAATTCTTGATACAGTCCTATAACAGATTTGAATTCTTGAAAGCGTCCTATAACAGATTTGAATTCTTGATAGCGTCCTATAACAGATTTGAATTCTTGATAGCGTCCTATAACAGATTTGAATTCTTGATAGCGTCCTATAACAGATTTGAATTCTTGATACAGTCCTATAACAGATTTGAATTCTTGATAGCGTCCTATAACAGATTTGAATTCTTGATAGCGTCCTATAACAGATTTGAATTCTTGATACAGTCCTATAACAGATTTGAATTCTTGATAGCGTCCTATAACAGATTTGAATTCTTGATACAGTCCCATAACAGATTTTAATTCTTGATACAGTCCTATAACAGATTTTAATTCTTGATAGCGTCCTATAACAGATTTGAATTCTTGATACAGTCCTATAACAGATTTGAATTCTTGATACAGTCCTATAACAGATTTTAATTCTTGATAGCGTCCTATAACAGATTTGAATTCTTGATACAGTCCTATAACAGATTTGAATTCTTGATACAGTCCCATAAAAGATTTTAATTATTGATACAGTCCTATAACAGATTTGAATTCTTGATACAGTCTTATAACAGATTTGAATTCTTGATACAGTCCTATAACAGATTTTAATTCTTGATAGCGTCCTATAACAGATTTTAATTCTTGATAGCGTCCTATAACAGATTTGAATTCTTGATACAGTCCTATAACAGATTTGAATTCTTGATAGCGTCCTATAACAGATTTGAATTCTTGATATAGTCCTATAACAGATTTTAATTCTTGATAGCGTCCTATAACAGATTTTAATTCTTGATACAGTCCTATAACAGATTTTAATTCTTGATAGCGTCCTATAACAGATTTGAATTCTTGATACAGTCCCATAACAGATTTGAATTCTTGATACAGTCCCATAACAATTTGAATTCTTGATACAGTCCTATAACAGATTTGAATTCTTGATACAGTCCTATAACAGATTTGAATTCTTGATACAGTCCTATAACAGATTTGAATTCTTGATAGCGTCCTATAACAGATTTGAATTCTTGATACAGTCCTATAACAGATTTTAATTCTTGATACAGTCCCATAACAGATTTGAATTCTTGATACAGTCCTATAACAGATTTGAATTCTTGATACAGTCCTATAACAGATTTGAATTCTTGATACAGTCCTATAACAGATTTGAATTCTTGATACAGTCCTATAACAGATTTGAATTCTTGATAGCGTCCTATAACAGATTTGAATTCTTGATACAATCCCATAACAGATTTGAATTCTTGATACAGTCCTATAACAGATTTGAATTCTTGATACAGTCCTATAACAGATTTGAATTCTTGATACAGTCCTATAACAGATTTGAATTCTTGATACAGTCCTATAACAGATTTGAATTCTTGATAGCGTCCTATAACAGATTTGAATTCTTGATACAGTCCTATAACAGATTTTAATTCTTGATACAGTCCCATAACAGATTTGAATTCTTGATACAGTCCTATAACAGATTTGAATTCTTGATACAGTCCTATAACAGATTTGAATTCTTGATAGCGTCCTATAACAGATTTGAATTCTTGATAGCGTCCTATAACAGATTTGAATTCTTGATAGCGTCCTATAACAGATTTGAATTCTTGATACAGTCCTATAACAGATTTGAATTCTTGATAGCGTCCTATAACAGATTTGAATTCTTGATAGCGTCCTATAACAGATTTGAATTCTTGATACAGTCCTATAACAGATTTGAATTCTTGATAGCGTCCTATAACAGATTTGAATTCTTGATACAGTCCTATAACAGATTTTAATTCTTGATACAGTCCCATAACAGATTTTAATTCTTGATACCGTCCTATAACAGATTTGAATTCTTGATACAGTCCTATAACAGATTTGAATTCTTGATAGCGTCCTATAACAGATTTGAATTCTTGATATAGTCCTATAACAGATTTTAATTCTTGATAGCGTCCTATAACAGATTTTAATTCTTGATACAGTCCTATAACAGATTTTAATTCTTGATAGCGTCCTATAACAGCTTTGAATTCTTGATACAGTCCTATAACAGATTTTAATTCTTGATACAGTCCTATAACAGATTTGAATTCTTGATACAGTCCTATAACAGACTTGAATTCTTGATACAGTCCTATAACAGATTTGAATTCTTGATACAGTCCTATAACAGATTTGAATTCTTGATACAGTCCTATAACAGATTTGAATTCTTGATAGCGTCCTCTAACAGATTTTAATTCTTGATACAGTCCCATAACAATTTTAATTCTTGATACAGTCCTATAACAGATTTGAATTCTTGATACAGTCCTATAACAGATTTGAATTATTGATAGCGTCCTATAACAGATTTGAATTCTTGATACAGTCCTATAACAGATTTTAATTCTTGATAGCGTCCTATAACAGCTTTGAATTCTTGATACAGTCCTATAACAGATTTTAATTCTTGATACAGTCCTATAACAGATTTGAATTCTTGATACAGTCCTATAACAGACTTGAATTCTTGATACAGTCCTATAACAGATTTTAATTCTTGATACAGTCCCATAACAGATTTGAATTCTTGATACAGTCCTATAACAGATTTGAATTCTTGATACAGTCCTATAACAGATTTGAATTCTTGATAGCGTCCTATAACAGATTTGAATTCTTGATAGCGTCCTATAACAGATTTGAATTCTTGATAGCGTCCTATAACAGATTTGAATTCTTGATACAGTCCTATAACAGATTTGAATTCTTGATAGCGTCCTATAACAGATTTGAATTCTTGATAGCGTCCTATAACAGATTTGAATTCTTGATACAGTCCTATAACAGATTTGAATTCTTGATAGCGTCCTATAACAGATTTGAATTCTTGATACAGTCCTATAACAGATTTTAATTCTTGATACAGTCCCATAACAGATTTTAATTCTTGATACCGTCCTATAACAGATTTGAATTCTTGATACAGTCCTATAACAGATTTGAATTCTTGATAGCGTCCTATAACAGATTTGAATTCTTGATATAGTCCTATAACAGATTTTAATTCTTGATAGCGTCCTATAACAGATTTTAATTCTTGATACAGTCCTATAACAGATTTTAATTCTTGATAGCGTCCTATAACAGCTTTGAATTCTTGATACAGTCCTATAACAGATTTTAATTCTTGATACAGTCCTATAACAGATTTGAATTCTTGATACAGTCCTATAACAGACTTGAATTCTTGATACAGTCCTATAACAGATTTGAATTCTTGATACAGTCCTATAACAGATTTGAATTCTTGATACAGTCCTATAACAGATTTGAATTCTTGATAGCGTCCTCTAACAGATTTTAATTCTTGATACAGTCCCATAACAATTTTAATTCTTGATACAGTCCTATAACAGATTTGAATTCTTGATACAGTCCTATAACAGATTTGAATTATTGATAGCGTCCTATAACAGATTTGAATTCTTGATAGCGTCCTAAAACAGATTTGAATTCTTGATACAGTCCTATAACAGATTTGAATTCTTGATAGCGTCCTATAACAGATTTGAATTCTTGATACAGTCCTATAACAGATTTTAATTCTTGATACAGTCCCATAACAGATTTTAATTCTTGATACCGTCCTATAACAGATTTGAATTCTTGATACAGTCCTATAACAGATTTGAATTCTTGATAGCGTCCTATAACAGATTTGAATTCTTGATATAGTCCTATAACAGATTTTAATTCCTGATAGCGTCCTATAACAGATTTTAATTCTTGATACAGTCCTATAACAGATTTTAATTCTTGATAGCGTCCTATAACAGATTTGAATTCTTGATACAGTCCTATAACAGATTTGAATTCTTGATACAGTCCTATAACAGATTTGAATTCTTGATACAGTCCTATAACAGACTTGAATTCTTGATACAGTCCTATAACAGATTTGAATTCTTGATACAGTCCTATAACAGATTTGAATTCTTGATACAGTCCTATAACAGATTTGAATTCTTGATAGCGTCCTCTAACAGATTTTAATTCTTGATACAGTCCCATAACAATTTGAATTCTTGATACAGTCCTATAACAGATTTGAATTCTTGATACAGTCCTATAACAGATTTGAATTCTTGATACAGTCCTATAACAGATTTGAATTCTTGATAGCGTCCTATAACAGATTTAAATTCTTGATACAGTCCTATAACAGATTTGAATTCTTGATAGCGTCCTATAACAGATTTGAATTCTTGATACAGTCCTATAACAGATTTTAATTCTTGATACAGTCCCATAACAGATTTGAATTCTTGATACAGTCCTATAACAGATTTGAATTCTTGAAAGCGTCCTATAACAGATTTGAATTCTTGATAGCGTCCTATAACAGATTTGAATTCTTGATAGCGTCCTATAACAGATTTGAATTCTTGATAGCGTCCTATAACAGATTTGAATTCTTGATACAGTCCTATAACAGATTTGAATTCTTGATACAGTCCTATAACAGATTTGAATTCTTGATAGCGTCCTATAACAGATTTGAATTCTTGATAGCGTCCTATAACAGATTTTAATTCTTGATACAGTCCTATAACAGATTTGAATTCTTGATAGCGTCCTATAACAGATTTGAATTCTTGATACAGTCCCATAACAGATTTTAATTCTTGATACAGTCCCATAACAGATTTGAATTCTTGATACAGTCCTATAACAGATTTGAATTCTTGAAAGCGTCCTATAACAGATTTGAATTCTTGATAGCGTCCTATAACAGATTTGAATTCTTGATAGCGTCCTATAACAGATTTGAATTCTTGATAGCGTCCTATAACAGATTTGAATTCTTGATACAGTCCTATAACAGATTTGAATTCTTGATAGCGTCCTATAACAGATTTGAATTCTTGATAGCGTCCTATAACAGATTTGAATTCTTGATACAGTCCTATAACAGATTTGAATTCTTGATAGCGTCCTATAACAGATTTGAATTCTTGATACAGTCCCATAACAGATTTTAATTCTTGATACCGTCCTATAACAGATTTTAATTCTTGATACAGTCCCATAACAGATTTGAATTCTTGATACAGTCCTATAACAGATTTGAATTCTTGAAAGCGTCCTATAACAGATTTGAATTCTTGATAGCGTCCTATAACAGATTTGAATTCTTGATAGCGTCCTAAAACAGATTTGAATTCTTGATACAGTCCTATAACAGATTTGAATTCTTGATAGCGTCCTATAACAGATTTGAATTCTTGATACAGTCCTATAACAGATTTTAATTCTTGATACAGTCCCATAACAGATTTTAATTCTTGATACCGTCCTATAACAGATTTGAATTCTTGATACAGTCCTATAACAGATTTGAATTCTTGATAGCGTCCTATAACAGATTTGAATTCTTGATATAGTCCTATAACAGATTTTAATTCCTGATAGCGTCCTATAACAGATTTTAATTCTTGATACAGTCCTATAACAGATTTTAATTCTTGATAGCGTCCTATAACAGATTTGAATTCTTGATACAGTCCTATAACAGATTTGAATTCTTGATACAGTCCTATAACAGATTTGAATTCTTGATACAGTCCTATAACAGACTTGAATTCTTGATACAGTCCTATAACAGATTTGAATTCTTGATACAGTCCTATAACAGATTTGAATTCTTGATACAGTCCTATAACAGATTTGAATTCTTGATAGCGTCCTCTAACAGATTTTAATTCTTGATACAGTCCCATAACAATTTGAATTCTTGATACAGTCCTATAACAGATTTGAATTCTTGATACAGTCCTATAACAGATTTGAATTCTTGATACAGTCCTATAACAGATTTGAATTCTTGATAGCGTCCTATAACAGATTTAAATTCTTGATACAGTCCTATAACAGATTTGAATTCTTGATAGCGTCCTATAACAGATTTGAATTCTTGATACAGTCCTATAACAGATTTTAATTCTTGATACAGTCCCATAACAGATTTGAATTCTTGATACAGTCCTATAACAGATTTGAATTCTTGAAAGCGTCCTATAACAGATTTGAATTCTTGATAGCGTCCTATAACAGATTTGAATTCTTGATAGCGTCCTATAACAGATTTGAATTCTTGATAGCGTCCTATAACAGATTTGAATTCTTGATACAGTCCTATAACAGATTTTAATTCTTGATACAGTCCCATAACAGATTTTAATTCTTGATACCGTCCTATAACAGATTTGAATTCTTGATACAGTCCTATAACAGATTTGAATTCTTGATAGCGTCCTATAACAGATTTGAATTCTTGATATAGTCCTATAACAGATTTTAATTCTTGATAGCGTCCTATAACAGATTTTAATTCTTGATACAGTCCTATAACAGATTTTAATTCTTGATAGCGTCCTATAACAGCTTTGAATTCTTGATACAGTCCTATAACAGATTTTAATTCTTGATACAGTCCTATAACAGATTTGAATTCTTGATACAGTCCTATAACAGACTTGAATTCTTGATACAGTCCTATAACAGATTTGAATTCTTGATACAGTCCTATAACAGATTTGAATTCTTGATACAGTCCTATAACAGATTTGAATTCTTGATAGCGTCCTCTAACAGATTTTAATTCTTGATACAGTCCCATAACAATTTTAATTCTTGATACAGTCCTATAACAGATTTGAATTCTTGATACAGTCCTATAACAGATTTGAATTATTGATAGCGTCCTATAACAGATTTGAATTCTTGATAGCGTCCTAAAACAGATTTGAATTCTTGATACAGTCCTATAACAGATTTGAATTCTTGATAGCGTCCTATAACAGATTTGAATTCTTGATACAGTCCTATAACAGATTTTAATTCTTGATACAGTCCCATAACAGATTTTAATTCTTGATACCGTCCTATAACAGATTTGAATTCTTGATACAGTCCTATAACAGATTTGAATTCTTGATAGCGTCCTATAACAGATTTGAATTCTTGATATAGTCCTATAACAGATTTTAATTCCTGATAGCGTCCTATAACAGATTTTAATTCTTGATACAGTCCTATAACAGATTTTAATTCTTGATAGCGTCCTATAACAGATTTGAATTCTTGATACAGTCCTATAACAGATTTGAATTCTTGATACAGTCCTATAACAGATTTGAATTCTTGATACAGTCCTATAACAGACTTGAATTCTTGATACAGTCCTATAACAGATTTGAATTCTTGATACAGTCCTATAACAGATTTGAATTCTTGATACAGTCCTATAACAGATTTGAATTCTTGATAGCGTCCTCTAACAGATTTTAATTCTTGATACAGTCCCATAACAATTTGAATTCTTGATACAGTCCTATAACAGATTTGAATTCTTGATACAGTCCTATAACAGATTTGAATTCTTGATACAGTCCTATAACAGATTTGAATTCTTGATAGCGTCCTATAACAGATTTAAATTCTTGATACAGTCCTATAACAGATTTGAATTCTTGATAGCGTCCTATAACAGATTTGAATTCTTGATACAGTCCTATAACAGATTTTAATTCTTGATACAGTCCCATAACAGATTTGAATTCTTGATACAGTCCTATAACAGATTTGAATTCTTGAAAGCGTCCTATAACAGATTTGAATTCTTGATAGCGTCCTATAACAGATTTGAATTCTTGATAGCGTCCTATAACAGATTTGAATTCTTGATAGCGTCCTATAACAGATTTGAATTCTTGATACAGTCCTATAACAGATTTGAATTCTTGATACAGTCCTATAACAGATTTGAATTCTTGATAGCGTCCTATAACAGATTTGAATTCTTGATAGCGTCCTATAACAGATTTTAATTCTTGATACAGTCCTATAACAGATTTGAATTCTTGATAGCGTCCTATAACAGATTTGAATTCTTGATACAGTCCCATAACAGATTTTAATTCTTGATACAGTCCCATAACAGATTTGAATTCTTGATACAGTCCTATAACAGATTTGAATTCTTGAAAGCGTCCTATAACAGATTTGAATTCTTGATAGCGTCCTATAACAGATTTGAATTCTTGATAGCGTCCTATAACAGATTTGAATTCTTGATAGCGTCCTATAACAGATTTGAATTCTTGATACAGTCCTATAACAGATTTGAATTCTTGATAGCGTCCTATAACAGATTTGAATTCTTGATAGCGTCCTATAACAGATTTGAATTCTTGATACAGTCCTATAACAGATTTGAATTCTTGATAGCGTCCTATAACAGATTTGAATTCTTGATACAGTCCCATAACAGATTTTAATTCTTGATACCGTCCTATAACAGATTTTAATTCTTGATACAGTCCCATAACAGATTTGAATTCTTGATACAGTCCTATAACAGATTTGAATTCTTGAAAGCGTCCTATAACAGATTTGAATTCTTGATAGCGTCCTATAACAGATTTGAATTCTTGATAGCGTCCTAAAACAGATTTGAATTCTTGATACAGTCCTATAACAGATTTGAATTCTTGATAGCGTCCTATAACAGATTTGAATTCTTGATACAGTCCTATAACAGATTTTAATTCTTGATACAGTCCCATAACAGATTTTAATTCTTGATACCGTCCTATAACAGATTTGAATTCTTGATACAGTCCTATAACAGATTTGAATTCTTGATAGCGTCCTATAACAGATTTGAATTCTTGATATAGTCCTATAACAGATTTTAATTCCTGATAGCGTCCTATAACAGATTTTAATTCTTGATACAGTCCTATAACAGATTTTAATTCTTGATAGCGTCCTATAACAGATTTGAATTCTTGATACAGTCCTATAACAGATTTGAATTCTTGATACAGTCCTATAACAGATTTGAATTCTTGATACAGTCCTATAACAGACTTGAATTCTTGATACAGTCCTATAACAGATTTGAATTCTTGATACAGTCCTATAACAGATTTGAATTCTTGATACAGTCCTATAACAGATTTGAATTCTTGATAGCGTCCTCTAACAGATTTTAATTCTTGATACAGTCCCATAACAATTTGAATTCTTGATACAGTCCTATAACAGATTTGAATTCTTGATACAGTCCTATAACAGATTTGAATTCTTGATACAGTCCTATAACAGATTTGAATTCTTGATAGCGTCCTATAACAGATTTAAATTCTTGATACAGTCCTATAACAGATTTGAATTCTTGATAGCGTCCTATAACAGATTTGAATTCTTGATACAGTCCTATAACAGATTTTAATTCTTGATACAGTCCCATAACAGATTTGAATTCTTGATACAGTCCTATAACAGATTTGAATTCTTGAAAGCGTCCTATAACAGATTTGAATTCTTGATAGCGTCCTATAACAGATTTGAATTCTTGATAGCGTCCTATAACAGATTTGAATTCTTGATAGCGTCCTATAACAGATTTGAATTCTTGATACAGTCCTATAACAGATTTGAATTCTTGATACAGTCCTATAACAGATTTGAATTCTTGATAGCGTCCTATAACAGATTTGAATTCTTGATAGCGTCCTATAACAGATTTTAATTCTTGATACAGTCCTATAACAGATTTGAATTCTTGATAGCGTCCTATAACAGATTTGAATTCTTGATACAGTCCCATAACAGATTTTAATTCTTGATACAGTCCCATAACAGATTTGAATTCTTGATACAGTCCTATAACAGATTTGAATTCTTGAAAGCGTCCTATAACAGATTTGAATTCTTGATAGCGTCCTATAACAGATTTGAATTCTTGATAGCGTCCTATAACAGATTTGAATTCTTGATAGCGTCCTATAACAGATTTGAATTCTTGATACAGTCCTATAACAGATTTGAATTCTTGATAGCGTCCTATAACAGATTTGAATTCTTGATAGCGTCCTATAACAGATTTGAATTCTTGATACAGTCCTATAACAGATTTGAATTCTTGATAGCGTCCTATAACAGATTTGAATTCTTGATACAGTCCCATAACAGATTTTAATTCTTGATACAGTCCTATAACAGATTTTAATTCTTGATAGCGTCCTATAACAGATTTGAATTCTTGATACAGTCCTATAACAGATTTGAATTCTTGATACAGTCCCATAAAAGATTTTAATTATTGATACAGTCCTATAACAGATTTGAATTCTTGATACAGTCTTATAACAGATTTGAATTCTTGATACAGTCCTATAACAGATTTTAATTCTTGATAGCGTCCTATAACAGATTTTAATTCTTGATAGCGTCCTATAACAGATTTGAATTCTTGATACAGTCCTATAACAGATTTGAATTCTTGATAGCGTCCTATAACAGATTTGAATTCTTGATATAGTCCTATAACAGATTTTAATTCTTGATAGCGTCCTATAACAGATTTTAATTCTTGATACAGTCCTATAACAGATTTTAATTCTTGATAGCGTCCTATAACAGATTTGAATTCTTGATACAGTCCCATAACAGATTTGAATTCTTGATACAGTCCCATAACAATTTGAATTCTTGATACAGTCCTATAACAGATTTGAATTCTTGATACAGTCCTATAACAGATTTGAATTCTTGATACAGTCCTATAACAGATTTGAATTCTTGATAGCGTCCTATAACAGATTTGAATTCTTGATACAGTCCTATAACAGATTTTAATTCTTGATACAGTCCCATAACAGATTTGAATTCTTGATACAGTCCTATAACAGATTTGAATTCTTGATACAGTCCTATAACAGATTTGAATTCTTGATACAGTCCTATAACAGATTTGAATTCTTGATACAGTCCTATAACAGATTTGAATTCTTGATAGCGTCCTATAACAGATTTGAATTCTTGATACAATCCCATAACAGATTTGAATTCTTGATACAGTCCTATAACAGATTTGAATTCTTGATACAGTCCTATAACAGATTTGAATTCTTGATACAGTCCTATAACAGATTTGAATTCTTGATACAGTCCTATAACAGATTTGAATTCTTGATAGCGTCCTATAACAGATTTGAATTCTTGATACAGTCCTATAACAGATTTTAATTCTTGATACAGTCCCATAACAGATTTGAATTCTTGATACAGTCCTATAACAGATTTGAATTCTTGATACAGTCCTATAACAGATTTGAATTCTTGATAGCGTCCTATAACAGATTTGAATTCTTGATAGCGTCCTATAACAGATTTGAATTCTTGATAGCGTCCTATAACAGATTTGAATTCTTGATACAGTCCTATAACAGATTTGAATTCTTGATAGCGTCCTATAACAGATTTGAATTCTTGATAGCGTCCTATAACAGATTTGAATTCTTGATACAGTCCTATAACAGATTTGAATTCTTGATAGCGTCCTATAACAGATTTGAATTCTTGATACAGTCCTATAACAGATTTTAATTCTTGATACAGTCCCATAACAGATTTTAATTCTTGATACCGTCCTATAACAGATTTGAATTCTTGATACAGTCCTATAACAGATTTGAATTCTTGATAGCGTCCTATAACAGATTTGAATTCTTGATATAGTCCTATAACAGATTTTAATTCTTGATAGCGTCCTATAACAGATTTTAATTCTTGATACAGTCCTATAACAGATTTTAATTCTTGATAGCGTCCTATAACAGCTTTGAATTCTTGATACAGTCCTATAACAGATTTTAATTCTTGATACAGTCCTATAACAGATTTGAATTCTTGATACAGTCCTATAACAGACTTGAATTCTTGATACAGTCCTATAACAGATTTGAATTCTTGATACAGTCCTATAACAGATTTGAATTCTTGATACAGTCCTATAACAGATTTGAATTCTTGATAGCGTCCTCTAACAGATTTTAATTCTTGATACAGTCCCATAACAATTTTAATTCTTGATACAGTCCTATAACAGATTTGAATTCTTGATACAGTCCTATAACAGATTTGAATTATTGATAGCGTCCTATAACAGATTTGAATTCTTGATAGCGTCCTAAAACAGATTTGAATTCTTGATACAGTCCTATAACAGATTTGAATTCTTGATAGCGTCCTATAACAGATTTGAATTCTTGATACAGTCCTATAACAGATTTTAATTCTTGATACAGTCCCATAACAGATTTTAATTCTTGATACCGTCCTATAACAGATTTGAATTCTTGATACAGTCCTATAACAGATTTGAATTCTTGATAGCGTCCTATAACAGATTTGAATTCTTGATATAGTCCTATAACAGATTTTAATTCCTGATAGCGTCCTATAACAGATTTTAATTCTTGATACAGTCCTATAACAGATTTTAATTCTTGATAGCGTCCTATAACAGATTTGAATTCTTGATACAGTCCTATAACAGATTTGAATTCTTGATACAGTCCTATAACAGATTTGAATTCTTGATACAGTCCTATAACAGACTTGAATTCTTGATACAGTCCTATAACAGATTTGAATTCTTGATACAGTCCTATAACAGATTTGAATTCTTGATACAGTCCTATAACAGATTTGAATTCTTGATAGCGTCCTCTAACAGATTTTAATTCTTGATACAGTCCCATAACAATTTGAATTCTTGATACAGTCCTATAACAGATTTGAATTCTTGATACAGTCCTATAACAGATTTGAATTCTTGATACAGTCCTATAACAGATTTGAATTCTTGATAGCGTCCTATAACAGATTTAAATTCTTGATACAGTCCTATAACAGATTTGAATTCTTGATAGCGTCCTATAACAGATTTGAATTCTTGATACAGTCCTATAACAGATTTTAATTCTTGATACAGTCCCATAACAGATTTGAATTCTTGATACAGTCCTATAACAGATTTGAATTCTTGAAAGCGTCCTATAACAGATTTGAATTCTTGATAGCGTCCTATAACAGATTTGAATTCTTGATAGCGTCCTATAACAGATTTGAATTCTTGATAGCGTCCTATAACAGATTTGAATTCTTGATACAGTCCTATAACAGATTTGAATTCTTGATACAGTCCTATAACAGATTTGAATTCTTGATAGCGTCCTATAACAGATTTGAATTCTTGATAGCGTCCTATAACAGATTTTAATTCTTGATACAGTCCTATAACAGATTTGAATTCTTGATAGCGTCCTATAACAGATTTGAATTCTTGATACAGTCCCATAACAGATTTTAATTCTTGATACAGTCCCATAACAGATTTGAATTCTTGATACAGTCCTATAACAGATTTGAATTCTTGAAAGCGTCCTATAACAGATTTGAATTCTTGATAGCGTCCTATAACAGATTTGAATTCTTGATAGCGTCCTATAACAGATTTGAATTCTTGATAGCGTCCTATAACAGATTTGAATTCTTGATACAGTCCTATAACAGATTTGAATTCTTGATAGCGTCCTATAACAGATTTGAATTCTTGATAGCGTCCTATAACAGATTTGAATTCTTGATACAGTCCTATAACAGATTTGAATTCTTGATAGCGTCCTATAACAGATTTGAATTCTTGATACAGTCCCATAACAGATTTTAATTCTTGATACCGTCCTATAACAGATTTGAATTCTTGATACAGTCCTATAACAGATTTGAATTCTTGATAGCGTCCTATAACAGATTTGAATTCTTGATATAGTCCTATAACAGATTTTAATTCTTGATAGCGTCCTATAACAGATTTTAATTCTTGATACAGTCCTATAACAGATTTTAATTCTTGATAGCGTCCTATAACAGATTTGAATTCTTGATACAGTCCTATAACAGATTTGAATTCTTGATACAGTCCTATAACAGATTTGAATTCTTGATAGCGTCCTATAACAGATTTGAATTCTTGATAGCGTCCTATAACAGATTTTAATTCTTGATACAGTCCTATAACAGATTTTAATTCTTGATAGCGTCCTATAACAGATTTGAATTCTTGATACAGTCCTATAACAGATTTGAATTCTTGATACAGTCCTATAACAGATTTGAATTCTTGATACAGTCCTATAACAGACTTGAATTCTTGATACAGTCCTATAACAGATTTGAATTCTTGATACAGTCCTATAACAGATTTGAATTCTTGATACAGTCCTATAACAGATTTGAATTCTTGATAGCGTCCTCTAACAGATTTTAATTCTTGATACAGTCCCATAACAATTTGAATTCTTGATACAGTCCTATAACAGATTTGAATTCTTGATACAGTCCTATAACAGATTTGAATTCTTGATACAGTCCTATAACAGATTTGAATTCTTGATAGCGTCCTATAACAGATTTAAATTCTTGATACAGTCCTATAACAGATTTGAATTCTTGATAGCGTCCTATAACAGATTTGAATTCTTGATACAGTCCTATAACAGATTTTAATTCTTGATACAGTCCCATAACAGATTTGAATTCTTGATACAGTCCTATAACAGATTTGAATTCTTGAAAGCGTCCTATAACAGATTTGAATTCTTGATAGCGTCCTATAACAGATTTGAATTCTTGATAGCGTCCTATAACAGATTTGAATTCTTGATAGCGTCCTATAACAGATTTGAATTCTTGATACAGTCCTATAACAGATTTGAATTCTTGATACAGTCCTATAACAGATTTGAATTCTTGATAGCGTCCTATAACAGATTTGAATTCTTGATAGCGTCCTATAACAGATTTTAATTCTTGATACAGTCCTATAACAGATTTGAATTCTTGATAGCGTCCTATAACAGATTTGAATTCTTGATACAGTCCCATAACAGATTTTAATTCTTGATACAGTCCCATAACAGATTTGAATTCTTGATACAGTCCTATAACAGATTTGAATTCTTGAAAGCGTCCTATAACAGATTTGAATTCTTGATAGCGTCCTATAACAGATTTGAATTCTTGATAGCGTCCTATAACAGATTTGAATTCTTGATAGCGTCCTATAACAGATTTGAATTCTTGATACAGTCCTATAACAGATTTGAATTCTTGATAGCGTCCTATAACAGATTTGAATTCTTGATAGCGTCCTATAACAGATTTGAATTCTTGATACAGTCCTATAACAGATTTGAATTCTTGATAGCGTCCTATAACAGATTTGAATTCTTGATACAGTCCCATAACAGATTTTAATTCTTGATACCGTCCTATAACAGATTTGAATTCTTGATACAGTCCTATAACAGATTTGAATTCTTGATAGCGTCCTATAACAGATTTGAATTCTTGATATAGTCCTATAACAGATTTTAATTCTTGATAGCGTCCTATAACAGATTTTAATTCTTGATACAGTCCTATAACAGATTTTAATTCTTGATAGCGTCCTATAACAGATTTGAATTCTTGATACAGTCCTATAACAGATTTGAATTCTTGATACAGTCCTATAACAGATTTGAATTCTTGATAGCGTCCTATAACAGATTTGAATTCTTGATAGCGTCCTATAACAGATTTGAATTCTTGATAGCGTCCTATAACAGATTTGAATTCTTGATAGCGTCCTATAACAGATTTGAATTCTTGATAGCGTCCTATAACAGATTTTAATTCTTGATACAGTCCCATAACAGATTTGAATTCTTGATACAGTCCTATAACAGATTTGAATTCTTGATACAGTCCTATAACAGATTTGAATTCTTGATAGCGTCCTATAACAGATTTGAATTCTTGATAGCGTCCTATAACAGATTTGAATTCTTGATACAGTCCTATAACAGATTTGAATTCTTGATAGCGTCCTATAACAGATTTGAATTCTTGATACAGTCCCATAACAGATTTTAATTCTTGATACCGTCCTATAACAGATTTGAATTCTTGATACAGTCCTATAACAGATTTGAATTCTTGATAGCGTCCTATAACAGATTTGAATTCTTGATATAGTCCTATAACAGATTTTAATTCTTGATAGCGTCCTATAACAGATTTTAATTCTTGATACAGTCCTATAACAGATTTTAATTCTTGATAGCGTCCTATAACAGATTTGAATTCTTGATACAGTCCTATAACAGATTTGAATTCTTGATACAGTCCTATAACAGATTTGAATTCTTGATAGCGTCCTATAACAGATTTGAATTCTTGATAGCGTCCTATAACAGATTTGAATTCTTGATAGCGTCCTATAACAGATTTGAATTCTTGATAGCGTCCTATAACAGATTTGAATTCTTGATAGCGTCCTATAACAGATTTGAATTCTTGATACAGTCCCATAACAGATTTGAATTCTTGATACAGTCCTATAACAGATTTGAATTCTTGATACAGTCGTATAACAGATTTGAATTCTTGATAGAGTCCTATAACAGATTTGAATTCTTGATAGCGTCCTATAACAGATTTGAATTCTTGATAGCGTCCTATAACAGATTTTAATTCTTGATACAGTCCTATAACAGATTGGAATTCTTGATAGCGTCCTATAATAGATTCGAATTCTTGATAGAGTCCTATAACAGATTCGAATTCTTGATAGAGTCCTATAACAGATTTCAGAAGTATCATAGCGTAGAGTACAAATGGAGCTTCGCGTGTTGGCCGCTATGTGACTCTTTGACACACTGAAAAGGTTTATTGCGAAAAATCGAAGGTCTGTATGTCTACTTCGATTTAACTAGTTTTCAGGCCTATTTCAATAACTGTGTTTCACTTACTTCTGCTAGAGAGAATGTTTATATTCCGTCAATTTTCCCCTTCGCTCCCGTTGCAGCTCTAGGATAAGACCCTGGCTCCTCCCCTTAAATATCAATCAATTCCAGGCGGCGCATTATTGGCTCCTTAAATATTACGTCCTGTTGACGCGATTGACATTCGCGTGAGTGACTCGTCAAATAAGAACGCCTCCTTTTCCATTTCCTCCCCCCTTTAGTTGATTCCCCTGGTTCATGATGCGTCGCGACTGACGGAAAATAAACATTCTCTCTATATATAAATAGATCAATTCTTGCTGTTACTAAAGCTTAAAAAACATAGGTTGATTTAGAAAGTCAGTGGGTGAAGACTCACTTCCTCTACGTCATAACGTCGTCTGCCCCGTCGTGCGTCAGAGTTAAAAGGAAAGTAGACTTGATGATGTAGGAGAAGCGTGTTTTCACAAGAAGGGGAAAGCAAATTTTTAGCCACTAACGAACATTCGTAATCAACCTATTAAAAATTAAAATTCAACCTTTCAAAGTGTTTCGGAAAAAAGTCCTGATAGACGATCCTCCGGGAAATAAGGGCCCCTTAACGATTCTGGGAAAAATAGTCCTTATGGGGTCCCAACACAAATTTCGCTGGCGGGCCCCACAGAGCTACGCCATTTGACACGACGTCACCCATAATGGGGGTCATGACCTTAGGAAAAGAGTGGTATTGATACTCCCTGTCTAAACTAATAATAATCAGCTAGGCACCACCTTAGGCCTAAGTCATCTTGCGACTTTTAAAGCCATTAATTAAGGCGGCCGGGTTAAATTGTGTAGGTGGATGGTGGCAAGCCCTTCATGAAACGCGAGCCCACAGCTCCCTTAATTCGCTATTACTGTTAACTCTCTAAAGGATTCCTTTTCTCTCGATACGGCTTTGGGAAATAGATGAAAGTTGCATAGTATTCAGTCTTCGTGTATTTAAAGGACGCATCGAAAAGAGAACGATATCCCCCCATGGGCATTTTTACGAAAGAGCCGCTCCTACTCTGGCTCGCTAGCTTTATATCCGCTCAAGCTCTTGCTCGTTAGTTTGAAATTCGCTCACGCTCTGGCTCGCTAGCTTAATATACGCTCACACTCTGGCTCGGTAGCTTAATATACGTTCACACTCTTGATCGGTAGCTTAATATACGCTCACGCTCTTGCTCGTTAGGTTAATATACGCTCATGCTCTTGCTCGTTAGCTTAATATACGCTCACACTCTTGATCGGTAGCTTAATATACGCTCACACTCTGGCTCGGTAGCTTAATATACGCTCACACTCTGGCTCGGTAGCTTAATATACGCTCACACTCTGGATTGGTAGCTTAATATACGCTCACACTCTGGCTCGGTAGCTTAATATAGGCTCACGCTTTTGCTCGTTAGCTTAATATACGCTCACGCTCTTGCTTGTTAGCTTAATATACGCTCACACTCTTGATCGGTAGCTTAATATACGCTCACACTCTGGCTGGGTAGCTTAATATAGGCTCACGCTTTTGCTCGTTAGCTTAATATACGCTCACGCTCTTGCTTGTTAGCTTAATATACGCTCACACTCTTGATCGGTAGCTTAATATACGCTCACACTCTGGCTCGGTAGCTTAATATACGCTCACACTCTGGCTCGGTAGCTTAATATACGCTCACGCTCTTGCTCGTTAGCTTAATATACGCTCACACTCTGGCTCGGTAGCTTAATATACGCTCACGCTCTTGCTCGTTAGCTTAATATACGCTCACACTCTTGCTCGGTAGCTTAATATACGCTCACACTCTTGCATGTTAGCTAGATATACGATCACGCTCCTGCTCGTTAGCTTGAAATCCGCTCACGTTTTGCTCGCTAGATTAATATCCGCTGACGCTTTTGGTCGCTAGATTGATATCCGCTCACGCTTTTGCTCATTAGATTGATATCCGCTGACGTTTGAGTGGCGAAATCGGCGCTCATATATTTTATTTTTATAACATTTTTCGTTCTTTGTGTTAACAAGATTTTAGCGCCTGTTTATCCCCTGACATGGCCACGGGGGGGGGGTCACTTTCCAAAAACGAGCTTTTCCGACGTTGTAATTAAATGGAGTAAGCGATTATGTTGCCTGACTAAGTCACAGGTCATAGGCTTAGTAATTTACTGCAAAATTCAGATGATTTGGCAAACACCGAAACTAGCTAATTTTCTCTGGCGCATTTCAAATAATCATGTTCCATAAGACACTTTAAGTTTTAAATTTCGGTGTTATTGGAAAACCCCTTGGATGCTTTCCCGCATTACACCGAAAAGACTCGTAAAGCATCGTCCCCTATCGGTGCAGCAGCGCTTAATCTTTTAATATTAGACAGGTTAAGATACCCTTTGGAAAACGTGCAACTACAACTTTTCAAGTTCCCTCTACCCGTTTTCAAGAGGGTAGCTTCACTTGTCTTCTCTCACCGCCGACAAAAATTTTGATTTTCAAAATGCATAGAAAAACCAAATATATTTTAAAAATGTTACAAACTTGGTTGCAATGATTGGTTATTCCCCTAAGTATTTCTTTACCTGCCATACAAAAACTCAAAGGCCTATCATCCCAAAAGGGTCTCATACGTCAGCACTAGAGAACTAGATACTTCAAATTAGAACTAATCAATCAACTATAGAGGCCCTAGCCTCAATACCAATGGTAACTATAGTATAGAAGGGAATCCGAGGGGTCGGACATTTGTACAAAATACCGTACACTTCTCAAGAAATCTCCGACGAAATCTCAAAATTTCTGACCAATTTCAAAATCTCTGACGAAATCGCAAAATCTTATGAAATCGCCAAATCTTATGAAATCGCCAAATCTCTGACGAAATCGCGAAATCACAGAGATTTCGAAATCCCGTACGCGTTTTTTGGGAATGTCCGACCCCTCGAGGGAATCATCTTCTTATACACTAGGAATGTCTAAGGCTACTTTGCTATCGTGCTTTCGAATCACTTGAAAAATGGCCGAGGCTTAAACTACGACGAATATAAGACGTAACACATTTATTAGATTCATCGCTGTCACAGAAAAATTGGACGACTTAACAAATCCCGATTCGTCTTAAACTGAAGTTCTTGGACAATTTATAATATTAACCGTGACGTAAAAGTTGAAGTATTTAGATGGTTAGAAAAGAACAAATGAGATAAGTGAATTTCAATTGAAGTCGAGGCTTATTGTCGAATCCGTCGTACCATGTCTATGGATAAAATATCGACTGTAGATCACGTTCCTTTGTACTAGAATCATCAGTTCCACCGCAGATTTCCTTAGACATTCCAAGACGATAGACCAGTTGAAGTTTACCCTACGTCCGAACCTTTTCCCTTTGGCACCAGGTGGAGCTAGCGATTGATTTTTTCCGTTCCGAAATGAGAAGGCGAACGCAGAATTGCTTTGGGTAATAATAATAAATGGAGACCCGTTGTGGGGGGTTGCTGTCGATATCATGACGTCAGAAAAGGGAATTCCATATTTCTTCTCACGAAATAATATTCGGATCGACCTCATTGTTTACCGGGTTGTCTCTCATTCTTTCATAGATGGCGCCAGAATAGCATAACGAGAATAGGCGTCTCGGCTATCACCTCGACCGCGGCGCCGTCTGTCGGCTGTCTATCCCCCGGACTATATGTCAAATCATAGGCGCCGTTTTGTAGTTGATTGATCGGCTTACTCTATTTCAATCTCGAGTTCTAACCTTCAGTCCCGCTGAAATACTTTACAATCCATCAGAAAATGGTCCGACGCAGATTGTAAAACACACGTTACGAAACATTAGTGAAGGGAAATAGACGGTAAAATAAATTCCAACGGCTTCCCAGCCTCTAAAGGGTTTTTGAATTTGGGGGTACGAAAAAAGGGGAAACGTTTCGTGACAGCATGGCTGCCAGCCTCTCCGCTTCGCGACTTTAATTGTCACTGAAATCATTTCAACCGTTTTTCACGTCATTACGATTGATCTCAGTTAATAATTTGTATTTTAATTTAAAGAATTCAAGTTATAGGTAAATTTACAGTTAAACAACCATTTTGTCTAGCTTTTATTCCCGAAATATAACGGTCAGTTTACTTAGATGGCGCCACGTGCTCTACGAAGAATCACGATTTAGATATTTGTTACTCGGCGAAAGTTAAAAATTGGCCTCTGCGCATGCTCCAATACCAACCAATCCGGTGTTCCCTCCCTGGCTAGTGTCCAGTTTTTAAGTGGCAATGACGGTTTAAAATTCCACCCCCATTTATTTTACCGTCTATTGAATTGGTTGACCTCTTTCATTTCCCCCAGTTGCGCACTCAACCGATTCTCAGATGAAAGTTGCGTTTACTGAACCAAGTTAATAATTATGATAGATCAGATAACAAATTATGCACATTTACACACAAATTTTATCAGATCAGTTGATTTGGATCAAAATGTCAAAACAGATAATTTAAATCCGAAACTGATCGGAATTCACCGTAAACTGGGAAATTTATATATATATATATATATATATATATATATATATATATATATATATATATATATATATATATATATATTGTGTCCACTAAAAAACGAAAGATGATAAATAACTGAAAAACGTTATTTTTGAAAAATTTCAAATTTCTATGGAACGTAAAATTGAATGACCTTGAACTATGTTTTCAAGGTCATGCAAAAACTATCTCGAGAACCGTTAAGTTTACGGATTTGGTTTCAATTCGAAAGTTGTTGCTCGCCATATTATTAGTTTAAATAACTTTGACCAATCAGAAGCCGATAAATTGAAGGTTAATAAATTCAGTGTTTGATAATAAAATAATCTGATTAGTTTTATTTTGACTAACAAGGAGACGACCCTAGGTGAAAATCACCGATTTGGTTCAAACTCGGATATAGTGTACACCTCCATGCACCCTAAAAAACCTGCAAGGGAAAAGTTGCGACGGGCTTTCGTTTTGCCATGGCAACCGAAACCTTTTTTGACAACATGATTTGGGATTTTTCCATTGAAAATAACAATGGAATCTGAAGGATTTTAAGGGTCCCCCCTGTGAAACCTTTTAAAAAATGAAAATTTTTGAAAATTTCAAAAACGTTAAAAAAAATTTAAATTGATTTTAAAAATTAAATTTAATCAAGTTTAAATGCAATTTGGTCAATTGGGGGACCCTTAAAATCCTTCAGATTCCCATGTTATTTTCAATGTAAATAATTCCAAATCATGTTGTCAAAAACGTTTTCGGTTGCCATGGGAAAACGAAAGCCCGTCAAGTTACACGGAGGTGTACATTATACCCGACTTTGAACAAAATCGGTGATTATCACCTCGGGTCGTCTCCTTGTAAATCAAATAAATACTGAATAATCTGCAACTGTTCAATTATGCCACCATTGGCTACGATACACGCTTGAGCTCGTTTAACGACGGAGTTCATAGTGTGGATTAATTATTCTTCCTTGTGGTCATGGAAACCAATCTTAAATAAATCAGATTCAATTTACACTTATAAATGCCCCCCCCCCCCCCCCGCACGAGGAATGTTCCATATAAATTTGAAATGTTTAAAAAAAATGTTTTTCAGTTATTTATCATATTTTGTTATTTAGTGGACACCCTGTATATATTTTCCCAAAACGGCTTCTCATGAGTGTATAATAGATCGATTCCGAGAGTAAGTGAGTGGGCGAAAATGGCTGTTTTCCTCCCTTAATCTCGCGAGAGTGGGGGAAAAGTCAACGGAACAATTCACCCACTTACTGACTTTCGAAATCGGCCTATTATTTTCGATAAGTGTGTCAATTAGTCGACATAATTAGCGATCGAAATGTTTGGAGTGACGTAGAATGGACGTCATACCCAAAAAGACAACGGACTCTAGCGGGAAAATTACGCAACTTAAAACTAAATGATTTCTACGACGAGGCCAAGGATGCCTACTAGGCCTGATGAATTAGTCTGAAGTCCACCCCAAATGTATGCTCATTCTAAAAATGGTCCACGAAATCTGGTCTACAATCTGAATGAAAGCAGTGGTGAAATCATGCAAATCATTTAAAATCATGGAAATCTTTTAAAATCACTATTAAAACACCCTAAAATCGTTTGTAAACATGCAAATCATTATAAATCGCTATGAAATCATTTAAAATCGCTATGAAATCATTTAAAATCACTATGAAATCATTTAAAATCACTATGAAATCATTTAAAATCGCTATTAAATCATTTAAAATCACTATGAAATCATTTAAAATCGCTATTAAATCATTTAAAATCACTATGAAATCATTTAAAATCGCTATGAAATCATTTAAAATCGCTATTAAATCATTTAAGATCACCGGGAAATCATTTTAAACACCGTGAAATCATTTAAATCACTGTGAAATCACTATAAATTAACCGTGAAATCATTTAAAAAATCGTGAAACCATTTAAAATCAACGTGAAATCATTTAGAACACCGTGGAATCATTTAAAATCGTGTGAAATCATGCAAATCTTTTAAAATCACTATTAAAACACCCTAAAATCGTTTGTAAACATGCAAATCATTATAAATCGCTATGAAATCATTTAAAATCGCTATGAAATCATTTAAAATCACTATGAAATCATTTATAGTGGGATGGCGGAGTGGTTAGCACTTTCGCCTCGCAGCAAGAGGAGCCGGGTTCAATCCCAGCCTGTGGCACTGGGTGAAAACTCGGAACAACTCCTTCTGCGTTGAGTTTGCAAGTTCTCTACCCACTGGTTTAAGGGGTTTTCCCCCGAGCTCTTCGGTTTCCCCTTCCATAAAAACTTGTTGAGGTTAACGGTAATAGTTAGTGTAGGGAGCTGTTGGCTCGCGTGGCTTGCAGGGCTTGCCACCACCCTCCTACGCATTGTAACCCGGCCACCTGAATTAAAGGCTTCAAAAGTCGCTTGATGACTTAGGCCTAAGGTGGTGCCTAGCTGATTATTATTTATTATTTATTATTATTATTTATTTAAAATCGCTAATAAATCATTTAAAATCACTATGAAATCATTTAAAATCACTATGAAATCATTTAAAATCACTATGAAATCATTTAAATCACTGTGAAATCACTATAAATTAACCGTGAAATAATTTAAAAAATCGTGAAACCATTTAAAATCAACGTGAAATCATTTAGAACACCGTGGAATCATTTAAAATCGTGTGAAATCATGCAAATCTTTTAAAATCACTATTAAAACACCCTAAAATCGTTTGTAAACATGCAAATCATTATAAATCGCTATGAAATCATTTAAAATCGCTATGAAATCATTTAAAATCACTATGAAATCATTTAAAATCGCTATTAAATCATTTAAAATCACTATGAAATCATTTAAAATCACTATGAAATCATTTAAAATCACTATGAAATCATTTAAATCACTGTGAAATCACTATAAATTAACCGTGAAACCATTTAAAATCAACGTGAAATCATTTAGAACACCGTGGAATCATTTAAAATCGTGTGAAATCATGCAAATCATTTAAAATCACATGGTAATCACGCGCACTCAAAAATACTATGAAATCACCTCTAACCAAACTGAAATCCCCGTGAATCAATGGGAAATCAGTGAAATAGTCTGAAATCAGTTGTACAACATTTTCTATAGTGCCCCTCATTTAACACATAATTGTAAATATGGAAGTTATGGTAGAGTGCCCTAGCACTTAAGAGTATATTTTTTCTCATCACCCGGGACAAGACTAAATTTTTTCTTCAACAAAGATAAGTTTAGTTGAAGGATTAGCAACTCCATAATACCGAAATTTTGTTGTTGGGTATTTTTTAAAGGTCAGCCAAAATTCAAAGTCAGCGATCCGATAAATCTTTAAAGGCGCTTATTTTTTGGATGTGACGCTTTCCTACGTCACTCCACACCTACCTACTTTTCGGCCAAGGTTTATTTCAATCGTGATTTTAAACAAATGATTTAAAAAAAATGATTAATATAAATCGCCTATCGATACTCTAGCAATGGATAAAATTCAAAGCGAAATAATAACAAGTAGTAATTAAATATAATTGAGATTAATTAAAATCAATAAAAATCAAAATCAATAAAATTAAAAAACAATAAAATTCAAAATCAATAAAATTAAAAAAGAATAAAAAATCAAAATAAATAAATTAAAAAACAATAAAAATCAAAATCAATAAAATTAAAAAACAATAAAATTCAAAATCAATAAAATTAAAAAAGAATAAAAAATCAAAATCAATAAAATAAAAAAATCGATAAAAATCAAAATCAATGAAATTTAAAAATTAATAAAAATCAAAATAATAAAAATTAAAAATCATTAAAAATCAAAATAATTACAATTAAAAATCAATAAAAATCAAAATAATAAAAATTAAAAATCAATAAAAATCAAAATAATTATAATTAAAAATCAATAAAAATCAAAATAATTACAATTTAAAATCAAAAAAAATCAAAATAATTACAATTAAAAATCAATAAAAATCAAAATAATTACAATCAAAAATCAATAAAAATCAAAACCAATAAATTTAAAAATTAATAAAAAATCAAAATAATAAAAATTAAAATCAATAAAATTAAAATAAATGAAAAATCGAAATCAATAAAACTAAAAAATCAATTAAAAATCATAAATCAATAAAATTAAAAAATCAATTAAAATCAATAAAACCAAAATAAAATAAAAATTTAAATAAAATAATTTTTTTTTCGGATTATTATAAAATAATTAAAACCCAACCTAGCATAAGACCATGAATGTAATACCTGTACTCTAACAAAATTACTTGATAATCATAAATAAACGAATTTATTACTAATACTCTTACCCATTTTCGTTCAATTAAAAAGATGTGAATTAAAATTTTAGAAATTAAATTTCCGGCTAAGCCTTAGCACTGAAAGCTAATCAAGTTTCAAAACGTTGCTCTTCAATACAATTTTTGAGCGGCGGCGCGTGACCAACGTCATAATAACTAAGCCCCTCCCACCCTAGCGACTGAGGCTAGACTACCTAATGCAGTTCGATATTCACGGTTGAAATTAAAACATTCATGATGAAACTAAATAAATGAAAAAACTACAATTTTAATAAAATATAAATAGAATTTTCCAATATGTTCCTAAAATCGAAAACTCAAAGGCCTCATTTTCAGTAATGACTTTCACTTAATAAGCCGCTTATGGGACATAATTATAGTCTTACGCTTTTGTTTTTTCACAACATTATTGGAACGACAGAAAGAGTCGATCCCCTTCAATTACAGTCGCCTATTGTCAAAACGGATTTCAAAAAACCTTTTATAAAGAGTACGTTTTTTCTTCGCCAAGAAAGAAACATAATTACCCAACTTCAACAATTGCAAAAGAAGGAAAATGGAGAGCAAGCTGCGCCAAAAGTCATTCGTATCAATTAAAAAAACCTTCTAAGTAAACGACCGGGAAAATTAGCCACGTTTTAAGCTGGCGCAAATGGAATCCGCAGAGACGACCCGTTCCCAAATACCTACGACTTACCAGAAGTTAATAATCTCGCTCTAGGTTAAAAGTGTTTCTTTCTATAGACGGACATTGTTCGCTGTCAGATTGGCACGGGCTTTCTTGTTACGGTGACTTTTGGTGGTGTGAGGGGTAAGAAAGTGACTCGAAGGGGTTGGGGCAGTGGCGTGGTGATGCGATCAGCCGCCCTGGGCACCGGTGGCTAGGGGGGCGCTCATAGTATGAAAATGTGTTGCTAGGGGGGCGCTCATAGTATGAAAATATGTTGCTAGGGGGGCGCTCATAGTATGAAAATGTGTTGCTAGGGTGGCGCTCATAGTATGAAAATGTGTGGCTAGGGCGGGTTCATAGTATGAAAATGTGTTGCTAGGGGGGCGCTCATAGTATGAAAATGTGTGGCTAGGGGGGCGTTCATAGTATGAAAATGTGTGGCTAGGGGGACGCTCATAGTATGAAAATGTGTGGCTAGGGGCGGGCTCATAGAATGAAAAGGTGGCGCTCAAAGTATGAAAATGTGTGGCAAGGAGGCGCCTAAAGTGTGAAAAAGTGTGGCTAAGTGGGCGCCCAAAGTGTGAAAATGTGTGGCTAGGGGGACGCTCATAGTATGAAAATATGTGGCTAGGGGGCGCTCAAAGTATGAAAATGTGTGGCTAGGAGGCGCCTAAAGTGTGAAAAAGTGTGGCTAAGTGGGCGCCCAAAGTGTGAAAAAGTGTGGTGAGGGGGGCGCCCAAAGTGTGAAAACGTCTGGTGAGGGGGCACTCAAAGGATGAATATGTGTGATTAACACGCGTTACTATTTGTTGTTAACGTAACTAGCGCCTGTTAAACCTGGTGGCAGAAGGGGATATTCGTTAATCCACTTTAAATATGGAAATTAATAATCCCTTTAATCAAGGAAGCTACTAAGAATTTTGCAATTTAATATTAATTAAACGTGTCAATCAATTAAATTAATTATATGCAACGTCTCCTATTACCGGATTAGCTTTCCAGCATAGCTATCGGCCCATTTCGAAAGAGCCGCCAAAGATCTTTAAGTGTCATGTTGTTCCGAGCAATTTCAGGAACGTACTTCCTCCAATCACAGAACGTATTTTCGAAGCATAGTGCGCCATCTATGAAACAAATTTTCTTCTTTTATAAATTTGAATACGGCTTTGTAACTGCTGTCAATAATTACAATGCCCTTGAAAACAGAAAATTGAATGTCGCTTTGAATACAAGAGGAATTCGGTGAAGGCAAGCTACTTTGGTAGTGAAATTAGACATAATATTTATTACACTTTCAACGAACTCCAAGAAGTTATAACGTACTAAATATATGCCAAAAAATATTAAAACGTATTTTCGTATCACAAATTTTTCCAAACGTACTAAATACGATTAAATAAATCCAATGCTTACTTTCGTATTAAAAATTTTAAACCTTTTAAACAAGTTGACAAACCAAAATGTGGTAGAAGGCTCAACTGCCGTGCAGGAAGGCCCTGGTTCGAATCCCGCTCGATACTAACGCAAATTGAAAAAAAATTATCCTACACAATAATTCCAAGAAACTGCGAACGCGGTGATTACACTTAGCCCCGCAAATCCGTACGCGTTCGCAGCCCAGGCAGACAGACCCACAGACAGACAGACACGGTGATTGTAAAAAGTACAAACGTACGGCTCGGAACATCACTATAACCGTGTGCAGAATCTCAAAATGTATACTTCTTTAGTATGAAAGATATAATATACTTTTGGTTTTACCAAATCCGACTTTTCCTTACGTTGTTTGTTAAACAAAAAAATGTTTTTCTTTTGAAGTCGTAAGCGGCTGAGGTCGTTTCCCTCGCGAGGCGAAGGCTTGTAGAAGAACACTGAAAACGGTCATAGAAGAATTAGAGAAACAGAGCCCTAAAAAAACACGAGCGCCTCGGTTACAATTATTTTTTTAGCCCTCCTGAAAAAGCATTTCCATCACTGGTTAATAGAACTTTCTTTAAAAAAGTTTAAAAGTAATCGTTGTAGTTATACCCTTATTTTGGAAAGCAGTTAAAAAACTGAGTTGGATATCCTAATAAAGCTATTTATTATTATTATTATTATTATTATTTTAAGTAACAGAACACAATAATTTAGCGTATTCACAATAATCAACAATCTCAGACTATGCTAAAGATGATTTGGGTACATTTGTTCGAATTTCATTCGTCCGAACGGTGGTACAAATGTCCGAATGATCATGAAAACGTATTTCATTTGCCCGAAAAATTTATCACAACTTTTGTTGGTGATTTAGTCGTTCAATTTATGTTAACTTTACTGGCGAATTTCATTTGTTCGAATACTCGTTTGTCCGTTTTTTCGAACAATAGGAATTGGTTGTTTTTTTTAATATTGTTAATATAAGAAAATAGTAACATTAACGTGAACCTAACCTAACCTAACCTAACCTAAAATATCCACAACATTGATCAATATTAATACGAATATGAAGTAAAATATACAATATATAGATATAGCAGCAATTAAGAAAAAAACAACTTGAACAAACAACGATATTTACAATGTAGTTTTTTATTTTTAATTCTTGCACTAAAAAAATCTGGACCAAAAAAAACAGCAATAAGAAATACTAATTTAGCGACAGAATTCGGACAAGTGATGCTACCGATTCGGACGAATGAAACAAACAAGTTGTCCAATTCGAACAATTGAAACATTTGTTATTTCGGCGGTTCGGACGAATGAAATTCGAACATTTGTTCCACCGTTCGGACGATTGAAATTCGAACAAATGTACCTACCACCTAAAGATGGCGCCACTCAAAACCAATCTAATCAGCTAGGCTAATACTATTTATTGCAGTTGGTTCAATGCAACATTACCATTGCTAAATAAATTAAACCATCACCAAATCAATGCAGCCCAAAATTAGGTTTAGCGTTCATTCAAATATTTTGACATTCAAATGAATTGCGCCTAAAATGATTATTTTATTCACGTGCAATAATATTTTAAATTAAACTTGGACCAGACCAGGGTTTTTCAACTTTAGGAGGTTAGTTAACGGAAGCATTTGATTGGCGCTCATAAGTCAGACTCGCTTTCGGCCCTATTCCCACCCACTTTTATCGTTATTGCACATTAGCGCCATCTAGGTTATTTACATTAAATTAAGATAATTTATAGTTAAAAAAATTAAATACATGTTATTAAATTATTTTCATGGTTTATTTCTACGAGCTTTTGTGTATCTGCAATAGAAGGCGCTGTCTTACTTTACCTCGGTGGGAGGGGGAGAAAGTGTGACTTATTGCGTGACAGGCGTGTTTATTACTGGTATATCGTCGTAATCGAACCTGCAGAAGTTGTATAACCCTGGTATGGCCTAAAGTGTAGTCGCTATGACAACAGAACGTACTCCAACTGGAAATATTGGCCTCCTTAAAAGGTCCAAAATTACATAGAGTAAGAGTAAACGGACTTTATATACTTTAGTTGTGTGTGTGTTTAAGTTATCCTTTAAATATTGGCCGTTACTTGTTGGAGAGTTTCCAAATGATTTTATTTCCGTTTCCAATTCTTACGAAGACCCTACGTTCCTAAAATGTGCAGTGGCGGAGTGGTTAGCACTTTCGCCTCGCAGCAAGAGAAGCCGGGCTCGATCCTACCTTGTAGCACTGAATAATTACTCGAAATCACTCCTGCGTAGAGATACGAATCGGTAATTTACCCTGGTAATTTACCAATACGAATCGGTAATTTACCCTGGTAATTTACGCGGTAAATTACCCTGGTAACAGTAATTTACAATTTTCTCAGGTAAATTACGAAAATGGTAATTACCCTGGTAATTACCAGGGTAATTTACTGTGGTAAATTACCATGGTAATTTACCATCGTATTCGTGATTCACTGATTCTCAATTTTCTTTGATTTTTCGGTCTAAAATGTACGTAAAATACGTCGCGCAAGATTACAAAACTCAAAACCTAACGTTATTCGCGTTTTAGTGTATTTTTGCATCGTTTAATAAAGTATTTTCACTCCAGCAAACACTAAGAGCTAGGCATCGATGCGCCACCTAGATTCGTTTTGGTAGCGAATTTCCAAGGAGTCGAAGGCCGTGTTAGAATAGTTTGATACGTTTAATAGGAAGAATACTTAATTTCTTATGTCTAGCCCTGTTTAAGAAAAATCACATTCATGATTCATCTGTCGTCTGCTAAAATGTTAGTTTTATTTTCACTTGGTTATTCCGAACATCTGCGTTAGTTTAGCGTTACTTCGAAGTAGTCTAGCAAAAGAATATAGTATTCTTTCTTTAAAGTTTTATTTGGTAAAAATGGGTAAAAGAGAGAAAGTAGACCTAGTTATTAAGAAAGAGAGAAAGTAGACCTAGTTATTAAGAAATATTTTGAGCAACAAACGGTGAAGCCCGGTAAATGCGATTTGTTTACCCAATAAAAGCGTTTCTTCTTTGTATTCCTTGTTTTAATCGTAAAAAAAAACCTTTTTTTAAAAAAAATAAAATTAAGGTAATTTACCGCAACACGGTCAATTACGCTGTAAATTACCGCGTAATTTACTGATTTCCTAAATTACGGTAATTTAAGAACTCTACTCCTGCGTTGAGTTTGCAAGTTCTCTCCCCACTGGTTTAAGGGTTTTGCCCCCGAACTTTTCGGTTTCGCCTTACATAAAAACTTGTTGAGGTTAACGGTAATAGTTAGTGTAGGGAGCTGTTGGCTCGCGTGGCATGAAGGGCTTTCCACCACCCTCCTACGCATTGTAACACGGCCACCTTAATTAATGGCTTTAAAAGTCGCATGATGACTTAGGCCTAAGGTGGTGCCAAGGGTATTAGCCTAGTTGATTACTATTATTATTAATCGTAGCCGTATTATTCAGGGTTCCAATAAATAAATAAATTGGGAGCGAATCCAACATAATAACCCCATTAAAACCAACTCAATAATATCAATTTCCAGTTAATTAAACTCAAAAACCAAAATAAGCCAACAAACCCAAAAAAATTAAACTTAAAAAACCTAATAAAACCCTAAAATCCGATAAAACTCAAAAACCAATTAAAGCTGAATAAGCAAATAAAATATAAAAAAAAAACATTTAACCCAAAAAAACCTAATAAAACCCTAAAATCCGGTAAAACTCAAAAACCAATTAAAGCTGAATAAACAAATAAATTAAAAAAAAAACATTTAACCCAAAAAACCTAATAAAACCCTAAAATCCGGTAAAACTCAAAAACCAATAAAAGCTGAATAAGCAAATAAAAAAAACAAAAAACATTTAACCCAAAAAACCTAATAAAACCCTAAAATCCGATAAAACCCACTGAAAAATATCAATTTCCAGTTAATTAAACTCAAAAACCAAAATAAGCCAATAAACCAAATAATACCAAAAAAAAACCTAATTAAACCCTAAAACCAATTAAAGCTGAATAAGCCAATAAAATATTAAAAAAAAAAAAAAAAAAACCCAACACCTATTCAAATTGAAATATATTCTAGGAAAATCAATGCATGCGAATCAAAATACTCGGAGACTGTTACTACTGCGTGTCAGGGCTGCCAGTGTCGAGACCGAACCACGCTTCAAACTGCGTCCGCATGGGGCTGCAAATGATCGAGGCCATCAGGTACCCCCCCCCCCGCCCGCAAAGAAATAAACTACGATTAAAAATAACTGTCATTATCTCCGATTGGTCGCAGGGTGGTTCGAGAGGCGACGGAAATTAACGTGGATATGCGCATCGGCGTTCACACGGGGAACGTGCTCTGCGGAGTTCTGGGCCTGCGCAAATGGCAGTACGACGTCTGGTCCGATGACGTCACGTTGGCCAATCACATGGAGTCCGGAGGAGTACCCGGGTAAGTTATTACGTCATTCATCTCCCCCTTACAGCATCTTCTACGTCATCATTCGAATCTGTAACAAGAACTTATTTACGATTATCGAGAACTGAAAAGTTGGCCCGTTCTCTGGGCGGAGCTTATGTTTCAAACAGTATCGCCATCTGACGGGAATTATTAGAATACCTTGTATAATTTAAAATTTAAATATTAAAATATTGTAAACCAGAGTTTCGAAAAAACATTCTATAATTTCCAAAAACTTATAGAGGTTAACGGTAATAGTTAATTTAGGGAGCTGTTGGCTCGCGTGGCATGAAGGGCTTGCCACCACCCTCCTATGTTTTGTAACCTGGCCACCTGAATTAATGGCTTTAAAAGTCACTTGATGACTTAGGTATTAGCCTATAGCTGATTATTATTATATTCATTATTATTATTCTTATCCATACCGCTACTTGGAATGCTTATCCTGGCGTATCACGTATGGTAAGATCACTCTGACGGCTTTGGCCCCTCTTACGATATAAAAAATCCCCTTTGCGAGCACCTTTCTCTCACGTTGTTGTTTGTTAAGTTAACATAGTGACGTCAAAAAAACCCGTCAGCTACATCGAGACGAAAATCTGCCGCGATAAGCATTCCAAGTAGAGGTATGGATTCGATTACTCTCACCGCAAGAAAACACTTTAATATTGATTGAACGTTTCAGACTAAATTAATTTTGCAAGAATTAAATTGGAAGTTAAATCAAACTTTTCACGAATGGAAAAATAAAAATAAGGCTTCCCACTAATACTAGATGGCAACGTTTACGATTGAGGGAGGGGCTTAGGTAAGGCTTCATGTAAGCATTAACAGAGGCGGAGCAGAATGTGCAATTTGAACTGGGCGTCAAGGTCAAAATCTGTTTGACCACCTTTTGGTCGTAGTAAATTTCTAATTTTTGCGTTAAAAAAGGCCGTAAAAACAATATTTGTTTTGTCCATTTCTTTTAACATATATTTTATCTTTCCCACACATTCCCGTACCATTCAAAGTATCGCGATTAAAGGGAAAATCCATTACCGACCATTTTCGAACTCAAAATTATATTTTCCTTCCATTCCCTTTAACCGGAAATATAGAGATTAATCTGATCCGAGGGGCAGGTCACGTCTTAATCATAGTAAAATGATTAAATCAGGGTAATCGTGATTAAATCAAGGTAATCAAGATTAAAAAATCTAATCAAGATTAGAAAATCTAATAACGATTTAAACGAGATTTAATCATTCTAATCATGATCTAATCTTTTTAATCAGGATTTAATAATTTTAATTAGATTTAATCATTTTAATTAGATTTAATCATTTTAATTAGATTTAATCATTTTAATTAGATTTAATCATTTCAATCATGATTTAATCATTTTAATTATATTTAATCGTTTCAATCATGATTTAATCATTTTAATTAGATTTAATCACATCAATCATGATTTAATCAATATAATCGGTCGTATCATTAAAATCAAAACTAAAGTACGATTTAATCATACTAATCACGATATAATTTTTTTAATCAGGATTAAATCATTTTAATCGGATTTAATCATTTAATCATGATTAAATCAGATATAAACATTCTAATCATGATTAAATCAGATTTAAACATTCTAATCAGGATTAAACGTGATTTAATCAACTTAATCGTGATTAAATTGAATTTAATCAATATAATCGCGATTTAATCTTTTGAGGGGTGCGTCGTTAATCAAGGAAGTGACCTGCCCCTCGATCTGATCCCGCCCATTCTTCGGTATTTCCGTAGTTACCGTGGTCAATGGTGGAAAACGCGTTTCGACTCGGCACTCTAACGCCCACAGCAAATTCAAAAACTCAAACATTTTAAATTTTTCTCTCAGCAGTAATTTAAAACTAATGGAGTTGTAAGCTAAAACTATTTCCCAATAGGTTCGTGACTGAGCTAGCGGTAAGTAGATGACGGATCATTATCGAATTCAGCGGTCACGAACCTAGCGTTAAAATCTCTGGTTTACATCCCAATGACAAAACTACACTTTATAATTAGATAAATTCACACCAAATTTGGAAAATGGTCAATTTTGATAATGGGAGCGTAAATGTCACCGGTAGAAGGCGCGTTCTACGTCTTCCCTTTCGCCAGGTAAAGAAGCACTCTCTAGATAATAAAGATCCAACACGTGTTTATTAAATAAACCAGAGAACTCGGGAAGAGTGGACGTTTACCGGGGAAAGCGGACTTTATCGTCCAAATTTGATCAGTCGTTTGTTTGACTAACAATCGCGGCTCCCCCTGGCAGCTCCCCCTGGCGGCTAATGCTCCATTGTTTCGAGGCCGTTAAATTCGGAGAAAACTGGGCGGAATGATAATGGACTAATGCCCGAAATTCCGTCGCAAAGGGGGGGGACTATTCCGTATTCTGAAGGCGCGTCACTCCCATAATTCCCCTCTTCATCAAGACAAGTGGCTCCCCCTGGTAATCCAACCGGAAGAGCGATAAAGGTGTTCGATTCCGGCCCAACACCGATTGATCCCCAGGATTTCTATTTCATTTGCATTTAAAGACAAATATTTCTGTATAACCATAAGTCTATAATATTAACTTATAAGTTGGTCACTTTTGGGGAATATTTTACTGAGAGCTAGTAACGGTTTGACGTCATCACCAGAAGAAAATCTCCCCCTAGCGAGGCGATGCCAAGGCTACGTGTGACGCGTTAACAAGCGGACGCCAAACTGCGTAATGCAGTCTGTCTTGTGAATAGCTCTCAGTAAAACTTTTGCATGTGAAGAATAGGAAGTGTCACACTTATGTAACGTTATTATACACTTATGATATAACCGATACTAGAAATCGTTGTTCGTATTCCTGAAACCCTTGTTCTATACCCCGAGTCGACGAGAATATTCGGAATCGGAAATTTAGTGTCGATTTCAAAAACAAAGTTAACATCGACGATAGACAAGGTTAAGACCGCGCTACAAAGCGTGTAAGGAAAACAGTCTGCACGCGATAAAGCTGCTTCTTCGATCCTACAAGCGCGAAATTTAACTATCCAATAGTTATCGTGGCAAATGGAAAACCAAATTTGTCTAAAATGTCAATGGTTTCCAGTGCAAACCCTAAGCGACGAATCGTCAATATTTTGCAGCACAAATGCAAAATAACGCCGTCATTGTTAATAGGCTAGCTTCTACACATATATGGCTCCGTAAATATAAAATCAATTATTATCACCTAGGCTAATACCCAATAGTTTCAGCTGCCGTCGGTAATAGTTATTTTGGAAATAGATTCTTGTCAAAAACAAGACTATTATCGGACATCGGCTGTTGGCAAAAACAAAGCTATAATCGGCCATAATATCTTGTCAAAAATAAAGTTATTACCGTTAATAATTGCTTTAGTCAAAAACAAAGCTGTTGTCGGCCTTAGGTTCTTGTTGAACAAAATGTCATTATCGACCATAGGTTTTTGTCAGAAATCCAAAAAGCTATTATCGATTGTAGGTTCCTGTCAGAAACAAAGCTATTATCGACCCTAGGTTCTAGTCCAAAACAAAGCTATTATCGACCCTAGGTTCTAGTCCAAAACAAAGCTATTACCGTCAATAGGTTCTTGTTAAAAATAAAGCTATTATCAACCATCGGCTGTTGGCAAAAACAAGGCTATTACCGGCCATAGGTTCTTGTTGGCAAAAACAAAGCGTATTTCGACCATAGGTTCTTGTCAGAAACACAGCTATTATCAACCGCAGGTTCTAGTCCAAAACAAAGCTATTATCGTCAATAGGTTCTTGTCAAAAACAAAGTGATTATCGACCATAGGCTCCTGTCAGAAACAAAGCTATTATCGGCCACAGGTTCTTGTCAGAAACAAAGCTATTATCGGCCACAGGTTCTTGTCAGAAACAAAGCTATTATCGGCCACAGGTTCTTGTCAGAAACAAAGCTATTATCGGCCATAGGTTCTTGTCAGAAACAAAGCTATTATCGACCACAGGTTCTTGTCAGAAACAAAGCTATTATCGACCATAAGTTCTTGTCAAAAACAAAACTATTATCGCCCATAGGTTCTGGTCAAAAACAAAGCTATTATCGGCCATAGGCTCCTGTCAGAAACAAAGCTATTATCGACCATAGGTTCTTGTCCGAAACAAAGCTATTATAAACCATAGGTTTTTGTCAGAAACAAAGCTATTATCGGCCATAGGTTCTTGTTGAAAACAAAGCTATTATCGGCCATAGGTTCTTGTCAAAAACAAAGCTGTTATCGGCCATAGGTTCTTGTTGAAAACCATGTCATTATCGACCATAGGTTCTTATCAAAAGCAAGGTAGTTATGGGCAAACTATTACCCTTAACAACCTAGTTTTTGACCTCAAAACTTCACTATCTCCGGAATATTTCTTGAAAATCCGAATTTTCCGAGGAGAAGATTGAATCCTAACCGTTTTCTCTCATTATCTCGCACTAATCAGTAATGAACTATCTCGTCGCCGAGTAACGTGAAGATTTTGTGTTTGGTATGATTGCGCAGGCGAGTCCACGTGACGAAGGCGACCCTGCAGCACCTGGACGACCAATTCCAAGTGGAGGCCGGCAACGGGCAGGACCGAGACCAATACCTGTCCGAGCACCAAGTGGAAACGTTCCTCATCGTTCCTTCCAAAGTGAGCTATTACCCTCTAATAACGCCTCCGCAGTCCCCAGCGACATCTGTCGGGCGCGCTCGACGGAAATTTGTAGTTCCAAAACGCGATGAAACGGAGAGGATGGGCGCTATTCAAATATGCGGCTCACGAGCGCCGAGGCGACGACCAATTTCGTTAAGAGCGCAATGGGGAAAACGTTATTTAGAGTTTCAATCCAACTTTATGGCCGCTTAGAGACACGTGGGGAATTTCAGACGCTAATACGGACAAAGGTCGATTACATTCTACCATAAGTATGACACTTCCTATTCTTCACGCGATAAACCTTTACTCACAAGGAGACATCCCAAGGTGTTTCTCCCCGATTTTTTTCAAACTCGGGGTTAAGTAGACCTTCGTGTACCTTAAAGGAAAAGGTTCCAATGGCCATTCGTTTTGCCATGGCAACCGAAAATGTTTTTCAAAACTCAAGTTTAAACTTTCTCTATGTAAAATAACATGGGAAAATCACGGATTGTAAGGGATTCAAAAAATTAAAATTTTGGCCAAACAATTGGGTAAAATTGATAAAATTGGGCAAAATCGTAGGTTTTTACAATCCGTGATTTTGCCATGCTATTTTACGTAGAGAAAGTTTAAACTTGAGTTGTGTATACATGAAGGTCTACATAACCCCCGATTTTGAAAAAACATATGTCTCCTTGTCAGAGGTATTCCCAACACAGACTATGTAGAGGACTTCGAAGCAGTTTTGCGTCCATTTTGCTTTCATGATAGCGCGTCAGTAGGCAACTTTTTTCACGTGATGACGTCGCTTTCAGGAGATTTATATCATATTAAATCAACTCATTCTGCTAATTTTATTCGCTTGAAACATCTACCTTCACAAACTGATTTTTCCAAACATTTTTAAAGCAACTGTCGGCTCTATCATTGCCACTCGTATTATGAAAAGGCCTCTGCTATTAGAGATGGCCATGAATCAGTCCGATTCTTCGAAAAAAGCGACTTTAGTGGAGAGCGTGCTGCCATCTATTAATGGCAAAGGAAGTTAAATTCAAAATAGCCAAACGATAACGTCGTCAGGGAGCCATTGTATAGTATTATATTTAGACAACTTTATTTAGTGGGCTTTAATCTAAACTATATATCCCATGTAAAAATATTGTTTAAATTTACTGTTATTTATATCATTGACCAATTTACAAACGATCCAATCAACGCGAGGGGTACCTATAATTACCCGCCTTTTGGGTAAAAATGTAGCTTAACTATCTTGTTTTGATTACGGCGATAGCGACATCTGTTGAAAAAAGAGCTACTTGACGTTGAGCCGACACTTGCTCTAATTAACAAAGCTCTCTGGATTGTAGAGACAGTTATCGGTGACGTTAGTGTTATTACGAAATTAGTCACAAGCGCGCTCTTCAATCAGTCGGTAGATGTCCGTCTTAGGCTCATTTGAAGTTGTATTTTATATTTGTTCAGGTTAAGAACGCCAGTTAAGTTAATGTTCAAATTGATCTTTAAAATTTACTTTATCCCTCAATTCCATTGTACGTGACTTCGTACACTTTATTCAATAATACATAGAGCCTTGTAGTAAGTTTGAAAACCGTTAGTTTCGTTTGGTTAACCAAACACATCAAACTGTTCTTTCGGTCACGTATGGCTCTAAGTAGTGTCTGCACAAATATGTGTAATGGAAAGCCTTTGAATCCACTTACTTCCTATCGATTGGATGATGAAAAATAAGTCGGCACTCGCATTTACCATTAAGTTAGGTTATAGCAAAAGTAAATTATATTCCTCTAACGAAATTAGTATCCATCTAAGATATAAGAGTGAAACAAGTACTTTCATAGGTTCGAGGCATCAGTGCTTTTTAAGACATTCTTAGGCCCTAATTAAAAAAAGATTTTTTGTAGGCCCTTTTGAACCTTCGTAGGTTCTGGGCACAGTGCCCATTGTGCCAATTGTATAAAATGGCTTTGGGGTTAAAATGGGTGTGGTTTGGACGATGGGCTAACTACTTCCTAAAAGTTGATACATCGATTACAGGCGGATGACGTTAAGAACAACATTTAGTAATGATTGATCTGTAATCAGCTAGCAGCAACAAACACAGCACCCCACACAAGGAGAACGCAACCCGTCAAAAGTTGTACATTTTCTTGCGTACATTTTTCATTGGTTAGATGCTTTAGCGCCTGCTGCCGTCGGAAGGGGAAAATTCGGAAATTCTCTTCCCCCTTTCCATAAAACGTGCAGTAAAGGCTCGTCCACTGAAATTTGTACACAACACAGCGTTAGCGTGTTTAAATACTAGCTGCGTTCTCCTTGAGTTTGTTGCTCCTAGGTAATCAGTTAGGTACACAATCGGCGAAACTATAAAGTAAATTTGGTCTTAACCAACTTGTTAAAATGGGAAAACGAAATCACGTGACTACCTTTTCGCAGCCAACTTCGATTCGGTAACTCGTGTTCATAGTTGGCCGTGCGACTTTAAGGTAAAAAATTATTCCTTCCAAATACTGCAGACAGCTAATTAACTTCCACTTTTCTATTACTAACTAAGTGTTTTAAATAATAATAATAATAAATAGATAATCGATCAAAATTTAAACCGCCATTAGCAAAATAAAATGAATATAGTTAAGTTCGTATTTCTTAGGATAGATGGCGCCGTAGTTCTCCACAAAGTCACGTGACTACCATCTTTATAGTTTCGCCTATTGCTCGCAGCTAAAGTTAAAGGTATGTACACCTTTAACCCCTTTAACCAGTGGGGAGAGAACAGAAGGTGTTGTTCCGAGTTTACACCCAGTGCCGCAAGCTGCGATCGAAAATAGTTGCTAACCACTCTGCCACTCCCACCTTGGAAACGTATTTTGATAAATCAACCCGTGCCGTGTGAATTTCATTAGCAGAATACTGAGGCGGCAACTTAATTAAAAAACTTCGAACGTATTTAGGTTAATAAGAACGTAAGGACCTTTAACAAATACGGATAAGGAAATTCCAGTGCCCCAGAATTTCCCTAAAAAGCTCACAAACACTTTTTCCCATCCTTCAACTGAGGAAAATATGCGTAACTAATCTGCGCATGTGTGAAAGACTAAACATGATTTCGCTATTTTTACCTCACTGGCTCACTGTAAAGAATGGACGTATAGTAAAATGTTTATTCAAGTGTCATACTTATGATTATATTTACTTATGTTCACAATTTGAATGGAGACTTTAATCAAATTGATTTAAATGTGGCGACCCTGGTTTAAGCAATGTTTGTACGATATCCCAGTTCCCGAATTATAAATTGTCTCAGTTGGGGTGGTTGCAACGTCAAGAATGAGAAATCCTTTCGAAATTGGCCTCAAATCAATTACAACTTCTTTTCTTTCGCGGTAGAAAAAGGCGGCTTAGAGGCGAAGTTGCCAGTTTGACGGTTTTCCCGCACCATTGGGCTATTTTTAAAAGTACAGTGCGGCTTGTTTGGGATAATTAATAATTATCAGTTTCGGCAACTGTTCTCCGAATTCTAACTGAGACTGTTAAAATTAAAACCATAATTATTAAAATGATGTAAATAGACGTTAAAATGACTAACTTTTAGTGACCACATGGCAGACACCCCTGAGGTCACTAAGGTCATTTCTACCGTTTGTCACTTCTATGATGATTCATTTCAATTATTAATTAGCGTTTTAATTTAACGAGTTAAAAGTTAGAATTAAATTTATACGATCATATTGTTAAGCCTTATTTCCTCAAATATAACCTAGATGGCGCCATATGTATCATTAAGTTTGTAATAGTCAATTTTTTTTGGCGTTTACACGATTTCGTGACGGGCTCAAACTGTCCAATAATTAATAACATTAATTAACATTAATTAATTAACAATAATGTTATAATTTTATTTCTTTGTAACAGTAATTATTTTTATTGTTCGAAATATTAAATTATGTTTTATAATATTTACTATCAGTTAACTAGACTCGGTTAACTGAACAGTTTTCTGACGCTATTTCACTATATATAATAATCTTCTGGAAAGCAAATCTTAATAAACTGAAATTAAAAATTGCAAAGGAATTTAATTGGGTTAAAATTGATAACTGTGATGCATCTGTAATTACGATGCATTCAGATTGGTTTCGTGTGTAAAATATCTGTTTTACCATATCAACTGATCTGATATTATCTGTGCGAAATTGTGGATAATTTGATATTAGTCTGAGAATGGATTGGAAGCACTATGGACGGGTACTTATTTAACGAAAATTCGTATGACCTTGAACCATGTCTTCAAGGTCATTGAAAAATATTTTGGATATTTTTAATACGCAATTTTAATGGTTGACAATTTTGGGCTATTTTAATTTCCATTCGGGCTGGTGTAGTGGCGTAACTGGCAACCCTGTCAGGTTTTCCTCCTTACCCGTGCCGTATTTTTCAAGATTTTCCTTTGTTACCTGTGCCGTATTTTTCATTTTGGTTTCGTATCTCAGGGCCAAGAGGGCAAGTCCGCAGGAGAAAATGCATTGAGCGTGCCCGCAAATAACTCTCTGGCCGCCCCGACCGGAAAAGGCCCAAGGCGCTCGCGTTCTTCCACCAAGATCAACAAGTACATGGAATGCTGGGGAGCCGACAAACCCTTCGCTAACATCACCGAATCCACGCTGGCCAAAAGCGTACGCCTAACTGTAAGAAAATATTCCATTACTTTTGTTGGCCTTTCAGATATATTTGAATCGCTGCTAAAAAAGTACTCTAGAAAAAAAAGTTTTTTACAAATCTGGAAATCAACTTGAATGTCCCGAAATATAGTCGAAAATTAGTTTCACCTTAGACCAAGAAACACAGGGACGTCGCGCGGTAGGTATTTCGCGCCCGAAGCTTCGTTGTGGCGGCCTATTTCCTATTTATCTCGCGCGGTGTCGCTAGTAGCGAAGGTGAGTCAATTTTTATTGGCTATTTGAGTCACGTGCACAGCCCAACAATCTGTCAGCACGTGGCCTGCAACAGCGTGGCTCCAAAAAACGAAATTTCTGATATATTTTTTAATATTTGTGTCCCTAAAATATTAAAAAAATATATAAAATAATTTAAAAATATGCAACTCTTAGCTGATTATTTTTTTCAAGTTCTTTAAAAAACGTGATTTTTATATCTCATGGATGGCGCCTATTGACTATCTGTATCACCTAACCCCCCTCTCCCTACCGCAGCCGCAACAAAGCCCCGCCGAAAAATAAAGCGTTGGGTATGCTATGAGCGAGACGTCCCTGTGTTTCTTGGTCTAAGGTTTCACAATCTAGAAATAAGACAAAAGGCTGGTTCACACTGGTAGTGTTTTCCTGATTTTCTCTATTTTCCCGTTGTTCAAAAAAGGTCCTCTGTTTTCTCGTTTACAAGCAGCGCTCGCAACGGGAAAATGCGGTAAATCGAGAAACACTGCCCGTCTGAACCAGCCTTTAAAAAGAACACGAAAATCGTTCTCTGAAATCTCAAAATCTTAAGTTCAAACAACTCTGGTATGGAACAATACGCAGAGGTATTCCTTGATTTAAATGAAACTTCTAATTAACTTTATTTAGACCTTTTCCAAGAATTATTCCCGAAGTTCAAACGATTGTGTGTCCCTTAAAGAAAGAAAAACTAAAGCGAGTTAAGATAAATGGCTTCAGTTTCTAAAACATTTGGTGTAGTTGTCTAATCCGGAAACAAGCCATGGAATACCTGGAAAATTGAAAAATGTGCTTAGCGTTTAGTCGCGAGCTTAGGAAACATTTCCAGTGGCAAATGACCCAAGTGGATAAATTTGAACTGAATCATTCTTTTTCGAGCGTCTCTTAATCCTATAGCTAACAGCCTTATATCGTCCCGGCCGTGTTTTCGCCAGCGAAGACACGGCTCGGAGGGTTTGCCAAAAGTTTTGTTACAACACGATTTTCCTTTTAAAATTTCCTTTTAAGCCTTAATCCCGGACGCCAACTCAAATGAAACGCCCGCCAATTTGTTCTTCTCTTTCTCATACATTGTTTAGTTTTTTAAAACCAGTTAAGAACTTTACACACATACATTACATACATTTCAAATTGTATCTGATTCGTTGCCTTCAAGTAACCGATCTTACGACACTCCCTAATTCTACAATAATTAAGATATTAAAGCAACTGTTGGCTCTATCATTGCCACCTGTATTATGAAAAGGCCCCTGTTAATAGAGATGGCCATGAATCTAGCAGATTCTTTGGAAAAAAAGGCGACTTTCGTGGAGAGCGTGGAGCCATCTATTAATGGGAACGGAAGCTGAAATTCAAAATAGCGAAACAATAACGTCGCCAGAGAGCCATTATAGAGTATTATATTTAGACCCCTTTTACTCTACTTAGTGAACTTTAACCTAAATTATATATCCCATATAAAATATATTGTAAACAATTACTATAATTGAAGTTATTGACAAATTTACAAACGATCCAATCAACGCGAAGGGTACCTATAAGTACCCACCTTTTGGGTCAAAATGTAGCTTCAGCATCTTGTTTTGATCTCGACGCTAGCGACATCTGTTGAAAAAATATAGCTACTTCACCTAGAGCCGTCACTTGCTTTAAACCTCGGTTTTTTGCATAGTTTTGTTTGAAACCTTAACTAGTTAATGATTGAAAATTTATATTCAAATTTCTTTTTAATATTTAACTTTAAATATTTTACAAACTATAATATTTGGAAACTGGCGGCCTAGAAAAACCGTAACTAGTGAACCGATTTTTAAAATTAAAACTGCTCGCGATAGGTTTGACATAAATCTAGTTGACGATTGAAAATGGCACCGCTAGCCCGAGGAACTAATTTTATATTCAATTAAAACCGTTTTTTTGAGTAGTTCGCCCAACTGACACGCGAAGTCGCTGCGTTCTTGGTGAGCGACTTTCTTCAAAAATAGCTAAAGTATCTGATTTGTACATTTAGTATAAATACAATCTTCTAGAATAAAATACTTGTACACAAACAGTTGACATTTCAGTTTCGAGACAAAAGCCAACCAGAAACTCGTACAGCAATCTTGCAGTTAAAATACGCGTAAAGCTAGAAAAGTCCATAGCAAAAAGAGGGCAAAAAAGCTAAACCCTCCCAAATTTCAAGTAGTGATAACACTTACGAAATAGATCTTCGAGTCCAAAACAAATTAAAATAGGTAGAATTTCCAGGGGTAGACCGGTTTCGCCCTTTTTGGAGCTCATTTGGCTCGCGACTAAACCCATTGAGTTGGGAATATTAATCTAGAGGTCCAATCAAAACGTCAGATTTGAGTATTTCGCGAAACAAGTTTTTAAAAAATAAGAATACTGCCGTCTGCTCCCAAATGACGATAAAACTTTATCATTCTACCCGTGGCGCCGTCGATCTCTCAATGGTTCGTTCAAATAAGACGCGTTTTCGGCAAAAAGTTTTTTTTTTCAAAAATAATGGATGGTCATATGATAACGTTTTCTCGTCATTTTAGAGGAGACGGCACATTTGTAATTTTCAAAAACTTGTTTCGCGAGGAGCAGATTTGATTGGATCTCTAGATTAATATTCCCAACTCAATGACTAAACCGAGAAGATAAGCTAAGCCCATTATCAATTTTATGTAGTTAAAGGCCTAGGTTTTTTTCTGCCTGTCCCCCTTTAAATTAACTTAGTGGAGCACAAATACCCTGGTGGTAGGCCAACCGCTGAACATGTTGGCCTAATTTAAAGGGGGACAGGCAGAAGAAAACCTAGGCCTTTAATATAATACACCAAGAAAATGCTGACACTATCTCTTTAAGAGTTAAGTTTTATGAGTAATTTCGAAAACGGAAATGATGTTTCTTCCTAACTGAATAGGCGAACTTTGTAAAATGTAAATGAGCTTTTCACATTACTCACTAGGTGGCTCTATTTCAGCTGAAAATGACAATTCTAGAATGACTATACTTTAGACAGTGGCTAGCTAGCATAGGTGGCACCCGGTGCGGATATCATGGTGTGCTACTTACTAGTCAAAACGTGTAAAAAAGGATTTTCGAAATTCTCTAGTTTTTTTAAGTTTTTTTTTTGACGGTCGGGTGTCACCCCCAAACGGGTGGTACCCGGTGTGACCCCCCCCCCCAACACCTCTGGCACTCGTTATTTACACTATCTGACACACTTAATGGTATAGACTTCTGGAGCTGTGCGGCTTGGCTATTGTCTTTGCGCGTAAAAGATCGAACACAACATGAAAAAACCATTTTCATCTATCTATTTTTCACCTCCAAATGAAAAGCTTTTTATCGGCGAAATAAAACTTAAGTTCCTTTCCTTGTTCACAGTCAAAAAATTTATTCGATTTCTAATAATTTCTTTCGGTTGATCAGTAATTTTATGATTTCCAAAACATTCTTGGGTTTCTAAGATTTCAATTAAAGATTTCTCCAAAAGATACATTTCTTTCAAAAAGATTAATTATTTTATCTGAAAAAGTAGCACCTCGCCGATTGCCGGTCGCGGAGAACGAGCCTGTCAATAAAGGGACACAATGAGTGTTTTTCGACGGACATTGAAAATAAGGAAACGTCTTGAAAACTCCATAAATATATTTTAAAACTAATAAGTAGCGGACTTTAAAAGTATTTCCATGTTCCTCTGACTGACTGCCTATCTCCTCTTTGCAGAGTTTGGCTTTGATCGAGACCAACCTCTTACCCGGATACGGATCTTTTCCTTGTTGCGGGTAAGCACTCGTCATTTCTTCTTCGCATCACTCTACCAAAAGTAAATAGTAAAAAGAAAAGTACGCCATTTCGTCACCAATGTAATTTGCCTATTGATAAAAAACGGTAACTGTCATGGCGACCACTATTAACACTACAGCTGTGACGTTACAAGTTTTCAAAATCGTATCAAACGAAAGCACTCTATAAACACTTTCGAGATACTATCGTAGATGGCGTCAACATGAATTAATGAAGTGGTGCCATCTACCAGGGTTGTTCAAGATGCATTTTGAAAATGCAAAATACTATTTTGCATTTTAGATTTTCCATTTTGAGTTTCTAGGAAACTCTTGTGCATTTTACATTTTGCATTTTGTGGGTTTGATATGTGGAAAAACCTTTTCAAGATGTTTTCACTCTGGTACCATCACCGCAGCTCTTGTAGAGAAAGTTCGTCTGCTATTTACTCCCAAGTAATCATAGATGGTAATACTCACTTACTCAAAAACAGACGAACATTCGTACAGTGCCACCGCTTTATTTTCCACGCTGGCTGCGAGGATGGTTTTGAAATCTCTACGTTATTATTATTAATAACTAATTAATAATAATAATTAATTAGTAATTAACCATAATTAATTACTAATTAATTAATAATTAACCATAAATAAATAATTAGTAATTAACAATAAATAATTAATTAGTAATTAACCATAATTAATTAATTACTAATTAACCATAATTAATTAATTAGTAATTAACAATAATTAATTAATTACTAATTAATTTGTAATTAACCATAAATAATTAATTTGTAATTAACCATAAATAATTAATTACTAATTAATTATTTCTACCATGAATATTTAACCGCGTCAATACCCTTTTCAAACTGTCAAAGATGGGAGACAACTTTCTTAAGCCAATGAGAATTGTGGAGTCTCGTGAAAGTGACGTAGGCTCAGAAACACTTTACATCCACTAAAAGTTCCCCAATTTCGCGCGTTAACCGGTGAAGATAATTGCTCGTAATTCTTAGAAAAATGCCTGTACGAGTACGAAATTAGTTAATTATACTTAAAAAAAGGGTATAATATTATATTTTTACTATTTTATGTTGAATCGAGTAAATGAGTATTAAATCTTAACGATATACATTTTGGCGATAAGCCTTGGCCATGAAAATTACCCTTAGTTAAATGTTGCCGAACCCGCTACTATTGTAACGAAGTCCCGCCTATTTCTAATACATTCGTGATATTAATGGCATTAAAAGTAGCTAGACGACTTTCGCCTATGGTGGTGCCTTGGCGTAATACTGAACTATCTGAATTAGTATACTGAATTAATTTTTAAACCACGCCGCGAAGTTTGTAAATAATCTTTGTAACTCAAATTCAAATCGATCGAACGTATATTTCGATTTCGACAGACAGAAAACAGGAAATTTTATCATGATATATTATTATGATTACCAAAAATTGTTGAAATAGAAATAACGCGAGCCGAACGAGGCAAACATTGAACAAAATTTGACATGTAATGTGTTTGTTTTGGTTCGATCGCTCAGGCAGTGCAGAGTCAACGAAGACGTCAACCCGATTCTGCTCAGGTTCACGGACCCATCGATCGAAGCCCGGTACCGCAGCATCGAGGACCCGCTCTTCCCCTGGTACATGACCAGCGCCTGCGCCCTCTTCGTCTGCTCCACTCTCATCGAACTGCTAGTGCTAGAAATGTAAGTACTGACTCGATCCCATGACACTATAGACTTGGTACCCACTTCCTGCGCGAACTACGAACCGTTTAACTCCGTACTTACGATGATAACCAACTATACAACGATACAGCAACCGATGGATGCCAATTTTTCGGAGGTCAAGTGCCGGAAGTGGGTAATCTCTGGGTTACAAAGCAGCCAATCAGAAAGTTCTCTATTTTCGAATCTAGGTCTATATTGTCTTTGAGCGTATCACCAAGAACCTTTAGTCCTGTAATCGCTCCCTTTTGGGAGGTAGAGGATGTGAATGACCTTGAGAGGGGTGTTTGTCATACTTCCGCCACGGGTATCCCGTCCCTATCCCCAAGTTTCCCTTGTTGGCGTGGCATTTACAAATATCTCACACGAGATCATAATAAAATGGAAATAGCTGCCCATTTTATTTTGACCAAACGGCTGGCCCACAGAAATTCAATTGTCCTTACGTTTAATTTAAAAAAAATAGCGTTCGTCAAATAAAATTACCTAGCAGGCCATAATCCTTCTAACGTTCTCAATCATTTTCATTCGTTTTAACGTTCTCGAGAGTTTTCATTCGTTCTAACGTTCTCGATAGTTTTCATTCGTTCTAACGTTCTCGATAGTTTTCATTCGTTCTAACGTTCTCGAGAGTTTTCATTCCTTTAACGTTCACGATAGATTTCATTCGTTCTAACGTTCTCTATAGTTTTCATTCGTTCTAACGTTCTCGAGAGTTTTCATTCGTTCTAACGTTCTCGAGAGTTTTCATTCCTTTAACGTTCACGATAGATTTCATTCGTTCTAACGTTCTCTATAGTTTTCATTCGTTCTAACGTTCTCGAGAGTTTTCACTCGTTTTAACGTTCTCGATAGTTTTTAAACGTTGTAACGTTCTCGAGAGTTTTCACTCGTTTTAACGTTCTCGATAGTTTTTAAACGTTCTAACGTTCTCGATAGTTTAATTCGTTCTAACGCTCTCGATAGTTTTCATTCGTTCTACCGTTCTCGAGAGTTTTCATTCGTTCTACCGTTCTCGAGAGTTTTCATTCGTTCTAACGTTCTCGAGAGTTTTCACTCGTTTTAACGTTCTCGATAGTTTTTAAACGTTCTAACGTTCTCGATAGTTTAATTCGTTCTAACGCTCTCGATAGTTTTCATTCGTTCTACCGTTCTCGAGAGTTTTCATTCGTTCTACCGTTCTCGAGAGTTTTCATTCGTTTAACGTTCACGATAGATTTCATTCGTTCTAACGTTCTCGATAGTTTTTATTCGTTCTAACGTTCTCGATAGTTTTCATTCGTTCTAACGTTCTCGAGAGTTTTCATTCCTTTAACGTTCACGATAGATTTCATTCGTTCTAACGTTCTCTATAGTTTTCATTCGTTCTAACGTTCTCGAGAGTTTTCACTCGTTTTAACGTTCTCGATAGTTTTTAAACGTTCTAACGTTCTCGATAGTTTAATTCGTTCTAACGCTCTCGATAGTTTTAATTCGTTCTACCGTTCTCGAGAGTTTTCATTCGTTCTACCGTTCTCGAGAGTTTTCATTCGTTTAACGTTCACGATAGATTTCATTCGTTCTAACGTTCTCTATAGTTTTCATTCGTTCTAACGTTCTCGAGAGTTTTCACTCGTTTTAACGTTCTCGATAGTTTTTAAACGTTCTAACGTTCTCGATAGTTTAATTCGTTCTAACGCTCTCGATAGTTTTCATTCGTTCTACCGTTCTCGAGAGTTTTCATTCGTTCTACCGTTCTCGAGAGTTTTCATTCGTTTAACGTTCACGATAGATTTCATTCGTTCTAACGTTCTCGATAGTTTTCATTCGTTCTAACGTTCTCGAGAGTTTTCATTCGTTTAACGTTCACGATAGATTTCATTCGTTCTAACGTTCTCTATAGTTTTCATTCGTTCTAACGTTCTCGAGAGTTCACTCGTTTTAACGTTCTCGATAGTTTTTAAACGTTCTAACGTTCTCGATAGTTTAATTCGTTCTAGCGTTCTCGATAGTTTAATTCGTTCTAACGCTCTCGATAGTTTTCATTCGTTCTACCGTTCTCGAGAGTTTTCATTCGTTCTAACGTTCTCGAGAGTTTTCAATAATAATTAATAATGTTTAATCGAGCTAATGTTATCATTATTTTTCAAACGTTCTAATGTTCTCACCAATACAATGGTCCCTTAGTACCGAAGTAACTTAACAATGAGTTATGGTGTTTTAATTTGCAGAACCTTCACGTTGGTGGCGCTAACGGCATCTTGTACTCTGGTCGTTGGAACTCTGACGGCGTCCACGTGGGCGGCTCAATGCCAGGTTAACAGCGCTCCCTGTCGAGTCCAATAAAGCCTTTCCCAATTGATTTCACCGTGTTTTTGTCCAGGTATCGGACGGCGACACTCTAACCTCCCAACAGGAGCAATGCCAGACGAAACTAACCCGCAGTCAGACTCTGAGGGACCTTCTGTTCCTAGCCACTCTAGCCTTCATCGTCACCGCCAATTTCATCAATATGGTCAGTCACCATTCACTTCTCGAACTTAAAATTATCTACTAAAGCTATAAAAACATTATTTTGTCATTAGACAATTTAAAGTCTACCTGCACCCAAAAATTTAAATTTAATATTTTATTAGATGATGTATAGTTGTCAACACTGTCAAAATTTCATATTATAATATTAATTATTTTAGAAGTTATTCCAAATAGAAAATGCGAATTTTAGCAGACAAACTTCCGCTCTCAATTGACCCAAAACACGAAATCTTGAATGTATGACGTAGAAGAAGCCAAACAAAATATATTTTACTCAAACCGCCAAATTGGCTAGATCATGATTACGTATGGCAAAGTTTGGCTACACCCTAGAAATTAAAAAGCCAAATTTCCAGGACAAGTTATGTCGCGTGGAAACATAATAATAATCAAGAAATAGAGGGCTCTGATTACCGTATCATGGTTTTAAATACCAGTGGATGAAACTATCTTTACCCCATCTGCATGAAATAAACATTTCTACCAGGGAATAATTATTTCACGGTTGGCGCTGCTGTAGTCTAAATGCGTACATTAGCGACACGAATTAAATCTGATTTACATTCGAGCCCGCCAAATTAACTAGCATCTGTGACGTCAGTGATGCTATACATTAAGTCACGCGCACTTTTAAAACGGAATTAAAGTCTATAGAAGGTGCTATAAGGAGATGCACCGAGAAAATAGGGGACAGTGCGGGTAGACTTTAAGTCATCATTTTGAAAACGTGTGTGAGTGCGAAGGCCCCGAGGCTTAAATAATAGTAAGTGTAGGTAGCTGTTGGCTCGAACGCGTGGCTTGCAGGGCTTGCCACCACCCTCCTACGCATTGTAACCCGGCCACCGGAATTAATGGCATTAAAAGTCGCTCGATGACTTAGGTGGTGCCTTGGGTATTAGCCTAGCTGATTATTATCATTATTAACTTACTCAGCCTATTCTTAGCCTTCTCGCGGGTGTGGCTTGTGTTCGTTGCCATGGTAACGCGTATAGGTCGGCCATGACATTAAGACGCACATGGGATCGTGTGGCATTTTGCCTCGTGATCTGTTCTAAAAATCATTGATTTAATTTTTTTTCTAAAAATCTTTTAATTTAATTTTTTCTATTAAATCGATTGATTTTTTCTATTAAATCGATTGATTTTTTCTATTAAATCAATTGATTTTGTTTTTTAAATCGATTGATTTTTTTTAAATCGATTGATTTTATTTTTTTAAATCGATTGATTTTATTTTTTTAAATCGATTGATTATATTTTTAAATCGATTGATTTTTTTTAAATCGATTGATTTTATTTTTTTAAATCGATTGATTTTATTTTTTTAAATCGATTGATTTTATTTTTTTTTAAATCGATTGATTTTATTTTTTTAAATCGATTGATTTTATTTTTTTAAATCGATTGATTTTATTTTTTCTAAATCGATTGATTTTATTTTTTAAATCGATTGATTTTATTTTTTATCGATTGATTTTATTTTTTATCGATTGATTTTATTTTTTATCGATTGATTTAATTTTTTTAAATCGATTGATTTAATTTTTTTAAATCGATTGATTTTATTTTTTTAAATCGATTGATTTTATTTTTTATCGATTGATTTTATTTTTTATCGATTGATTTAATTTTTTTAAATCGATTGATTTAATTTTTTTAAATCGATTGATTTAATTTTTTTAAATCGATTGATTTAATTTTTTTAAATCGATTAATTTAATTTTTTTAAATCGATTGATTTAATTTTTTTAAATTGATTGATTTGTTTTTTTTCTAAAACATTAAAAAAATATCAACCATGCGAACCAATTAAGTACAGTCGTAATATTTACGTAAAACAAGCACAATCATTAAAACAGCCAGGTGTACTTGGTCCCTAGAGTCCGTCAAAAGTCTGGTAAAATCGAAAAGTCTCGAATTTCAATTAAAATATTGTTGCGTCAATAAAGGGTAAATGGGCGGTTCGAAGGAGGTGGAAATTGGAAAAGGCGGTGGCCTGGGGGGATTTCGAAGGCCGACTTTGAAGTTACGAAGCGAGAATGAAGCAGCACCCAAAAAAAGCCGTGAACATTAATTGTTTTTCGATCAAAAACCATTTAATAGCATCGATTTATGCAAAGGTAGCGGTTTTTCCATCACAATCTCGCCCAAAAATGAAATAACATTATTTTGGTCAGCCCCAAAAGATCGGCCGCTTATCCACGGTTGTGGAAGGAAAACAGCTGCACTGCAGAAATTCTTTATTTTTCACGATTTCTACTTTTTAAAATTGGCGAAGAAATTAACGATTTTCATCGTATTTTTAAAGAGACTTTTGTGAAGCTTTTCTATGGCGTAGAAAAAATCGTCTCTAAAATCGATATTTATTTTATGAATGCCAATATATCTACGATACTCTAAGGGTAATTGTTTGTATATTTTAGGTAACGAACCGTTAACATTATTATCTGACAAATTAAGAAAGTATTTAGGAGTAGTAAGAACGTACGAGTCATAATTAGCCTTTTAATTTACATATAGCAGACAATTTGTTATTTGCAGACGAAAATCTAAAAACTTATGTACTTTTCGCGTTGGCCACTACGTGGATCTATGTAAACTGAAAAGGTTAATTTAATGACTGGGCAGTGGGCAGGTTCCCAGTAGTCCTAAGTAGGTTCGTGGTCAAATGGATATAACGGATTCTTAGGACATACCCCAATCTACTAAAATATCAAGCAATTACATTGTCAATCGAAGCGTGGCAAATTATCTAATGGACAATGTCAATTTATTATACAATGAAATATTCATTAACAGATCACGTGTTCTCAAGATGAACCAGGAGCTATTCCCATCTCGTACAACTACAGTGACAACACTACACTAATCAGCTACGAATGTAAATTTCCACAGGTAATTAATTAATTGGCTATATTCATCCCAAACTGCAATCACACGTACGGATAAAAACGTTTAAAACTATGTGGGGAATAAAACAATTTTTGGCTATTGTTGGAATAAAGTGGGATACACGAAGAAGAATAAGTGATTGGACAATACTACATTAATGGTAAAATTGTTTTAAGCACTCAAACCACGCTTACCACTTCGCTGTCGTGTATACTGCTTTATCAAAAAATACAAACATGTCATGCTGAATATACTAGCAATAAACAGCAATATCTAGTTTTAAAAGTAGTATTGATCTAATTTATACATGCCCCCCCCCCCTGGAGCCGCCCCTGGTATCGTCCAATCACTTATAGTGTATCCCGGATTATCACCAGGGCTGGCTGGTTTAAACCACACTTGTTTAAACTATGGATTAAACCAATGGTTTTTTTTAATAATACGTTTTTTTTTATTAACTAAATATTATTTCAAAATGTTTGTACATTTTCTTACCGAAATGATTACATTTCTGAAATATTTACAAGGTGACCACATTTCCTATATTTTCAATACCTTCCTATAAATTCCTTAGGTTTTTTCATGTAGTATATAACCCGAAAACATTCCGTCGTCGTGTACCCTTCTTCATCCTATATTTCACTTTATTTTATCTACTGGTTTTTGATAAGAATCCTTATTTTTGCTTATAGTTTTTCCTATATTTTCCTTTAATTCGCTTGAAAATTCCTTATTTTTCTTTAAATATTCGAGGCATTTTCCTGCTCACCCTGCATTTATACAAAATCAAAAATTAAACTAAAACTAAAACTTTGTTCTGGTCATGTGACACTTTTAATAATACTCGTATTAATTTTTAGTTGATTTGTAATATGTATGCACGGTTAAACAAAAGCGAAAAATAGATTAAAAGTAAAATGAAGCGGTGTTTAAAAACACCTGTTTTAAACAAAAAAAACGGTTTTCTCGGTTTTTATTTAAAAAAAAAAATGTTTTTTTTCAACCTTGATTGTCCCAAAATCAAACTATTTTTAATTAATTAAGAAAACTGCCAAGTTCACTTCCCATATATTTTGAATAAACCCTTTCATTTTCAAAAACCTTTTGATAATGGACATGACAAAAACGACACCCTGTATAAATTTCCCATTTGCCAAGTCCATTATCCAAGGCTTCCATTTTAGAACGCGGGGTTGGGTCGAAATGATTTATCTTCGTAGTATCACTCTCTGGCGTCGGTGCTCACCTTGGCGGCCGTTTCGGTCTACCTGCGCGTCTCGTTCATCTGGAAATTGATGGTCATGCTGGCAACCTGGCTCCTCTACGCCTTGGCCTCGCTACTGATCAGGCCGGACGTCTACGGCACGCCCCTGGAGGACCAACACGGGTAGGCCATTACTTTTTCGCTCCCCCCTCCAAAGTACCATTTGGACCGGAAATGGTGGCAACAAAACCAACATCACGCCTTGTAACTCGTTCTTTCTATATTTATCCTCTCTGTTTTACGTTCATATCCGCGCCTTGGATGGACGCTGGTCAGTTTGATCGACATTCCATCATCGTGGCACGTTCTACTCTTCCTACTGGTCTTCTTAATCGTCCTGCACGTACTCGATAGACAGGTAAGGGCCGTTGGCTTCATTCCAGGAAGAACTGTACCGTAAGTAACGTAATAACGATAAGTATGACACTTGGATTGTAATAATCAGCTAGACTAATACCCAAGGCACCACCTTAGGCCCAAGTCAACAAGCGACTTTTAAAGCCATTAATTCAGGTGGCCGGGTTACAATGCGTAATTCTAATTAATACTAATATTCTGATCAGGGTTGGCACTATACAATTAATTGGGCCACTTAATTGTATCCAATTAATAGTAAGCAAGAAAATTGTATAATGTGAACCGAAATATTGTAAAAATGGTTCCAACTATTTCTGTTCACACTATGCAATTTTCTTGATTACAATTAGTTGGATACATTTAAGTGGCCCAATTAATTGTATAGTGTGAACTGGGCTTTAGACTCGCAATAGTCCTTGGAATTAGTATATTTCTCCTTGGGCATATTTAGACACCAGGGGGCTCTGCGCTGAACTAAACCTTGATTGCGCTATAACTTAACCTTTTTACTTTAATAATAATAATAATAATCAGCTAAGCTAATATCCAAAACTTGTGAACGGTAATAGTTAGTGTAGGGAGCTGTTGGCTCGCGTGGAATGAAGGGCTAGTCACCACCCTGAACCCGGCCACCTGATTTAAGGGCATCAAAAGTCGCTAGATGACTTAGGCCTAAAGTGGTGCCAAGGGTATTAGCTTAGCTGATTATTATATAAATTATAAAATAACTCAAATCGTCCCGTTTTTGAGATCCTTCCGTTTATGCTACGGCGTTCTGTGTAAACTGAAAAGACTGATTGTCATACTTATTGGTATTTTGTTACTTATGGATATAGGCGGTTGAACTCGGGGGAGTTTTATCAAGTTGTTAAGAATATAACGTACCTGCCATGGTGGAAAAACACTCGTAGGGCTTTCGGTAGGCTGAATCGACTGCAGCGCCACGCAGTTTTCAAGCTAAAAACCAAAGAATATAAAGCACCAGGAATGGAAGGTGTTGCTCCGTCCAGTTGAACTTTTGCGCCTCTTGTTTTTAAAGAGAGACCGGGTTGCGGTAACAGTTTCCGGTTACTCTGATTTGCTTTGCCGGAAGTTTCTAGCGCAGCCAAAACACGCGGCCATTAATATCAATCCTTCCATTCCTGGGGCTTTATATTCTTTGTAAAAACTACACGAATTTTTTTACACTAGCTCTATATCTCCATTTTAATTACTTTGTCTTTTGTAAATTCTTAAATCTAAAAATTTTGTCGATTAAAATACTGAGATATGAAAACGTTATAATTTACATCAAGAATTGATTAACGTTAACTGATAATATTTACCCTAGAGCTGTATTCGTGATTTATGGACGATAGTCCCCGCCTACATGGTGGAGAAAAGAGAGCTTACTGTTGCGTTAGGGATGTCTTCCCCCTTTAGCTGATTAATTTTGATCGGAATTTTTAAATAAAATGTGCTTAGCTAAGGTACCCTTCGTGACGAAACTATATTTTGAGTTATAGCAATATTATAAATTAAATACTAAGATAATTAATGATATACCGTTGTCACAGCGTATACAAGGGTTTGTTTAAAAAGTCCACCGATAAATGAGTAAGGAGTCGCCCTAATTTAAACATTTAACGTTTATAATTTAACGTTATATCTCTCTTTCGGAGTCTTCCAGGTTCAAGAAAAATCTAGAAAACCCTTGTCCGCTCATACTCGAAAGTGAGAAAAGTTTTTTAAAGGAACTATTCTTGCAAGACTAGTCAGGTTTTTTTGCAATCTAACCAACTTGACGGTTTCTTCAACCGGAAGTAAGAACATCTTATCTTAGTTCTGTGAGAATAGACAGAATAAGATAGGTTTAAATCGATATACAAGTGGCGCCTCTAGTGTAGTATCACCGTGTAGTTTTTGCAGACGGCAGTTTCTGGAATCAACAGACCTTTGCGTTGGGAATATTGATTAATTAATATTATTTACAAGTTGATCAATAAACAAGTAAGGATGGCGCCACGGTTGCGGCCGCCACGCGCTTGTCGTGGGATCGGCTTTTTTATTTTTACTGGGAAAAAGAGATGCGGTGAGTTGCAATACCGAAATAAACCGTTATCGGTTATATAAAGATCGACCTTAGACCAATTACATTCAACGGGACTCATAGCGTTACACTACAAATATTCATCACTTTGGGACAGAGGATAAGTTTTAGTGGCGCCATCATTTGGCAGCTAATTTAAACTTTTAAGGTGCCTTTTAAATAAAATTATTAGAATTTTAACGAACTATTCCGTATTTTAACGAACTATTCCGTATTTTAATGAACTATTCCGTATTTTAACGAACTATTCCGTATTTTAACGAACTATTCCGTATTTTAACGAACTATTCCGTATTTTAACGAACTATTCCGTATTTTAACGAACTATTCCGTATTTTAACGAACTATTCCGTATTTTAACGAACTATTCCGTATTTTAACGAACTATTCCGTATTTTAACGAACTATTCCGTATTTTAACGAACTATTCCGTATTTTAACGAACTATTCCGTATTTTAACGAACTATTCCATATTTTAACGAACTATTCCATATTTTAACGAACTATTCCATATTTTAACGAACTATTCCATATTTTAACGAACTATTCCATATTTTAACGAACTATTCCATATTTTAACGAAATATTCCATATTGTAACGAAATATTTCATATTTTAACGAAATATTTCATATTGTAACGAAATATTTCATATTGTAACGAAATATTTCATATTGTAACGAAATATTCCATATTTTAAAGAAATATTCCATATTATAAAGAAATATTTCATATTTTAACGAAATATTGCATATTTTAACGAAATATTTCATATTTTAACGAAATACTAATTTACAAAGCGTCTTCAAAGCTTCCAGAAACTGACACTGGATGTCGCATCACTCAACTTTATAAAAACTATCAGCGTCTCTACGAGCAGAATTTATCTAATTAATAACATTAGTCCGGTTGGGTGTAAATGGTCGGAGTGTCGACAATCATCCCTCACACTTTCAGGCGCACGATCCGCTGTCTACCAACGAGTTCCCCTTTAAAAACACGAAGGTATCAATACCACATACCGTCCCTCAATCTTCACTTAATCCTCGGGCCTAATACCATAGATTAAGATTCAGTAGCTAAGTCCCTCTTTCTATTCCCGGCTGTTAGATCGAATCGACGTCTCGGGCGGACTTCTTATGGCGGACCAAAGTGCAAGTGGAGCGAGACGAGCTGGAGACGATGGGCAGCATCAACAAAATCCTCCTGGAGAACATCTTGCCGGCGCACGTCGCTGAGAGGTTCCTTCTCAACAACGCCCTCACGCAGGTACGCTCTGAAACAAGACCACGTCGCGAAAAACATTTCCTAGCCGTGTTCGCACTACTGGCTATCGCTACGCCCTCTTTTGGTTGTCGTCGAAAACTAGATAGGTAGCTTATTCGTGTTTGACAGCCAGTAGCGTAAAGCTTTACGCGTATTTAAATTTTACACATTTTGCTCCAATTTGACAATAGCAGACGTTAGAAAATAGGCGCTTCCTCAATTTATAAACGCAATATTTCCTTATTGCTGGATTGAATTTTTCTAAATGGTCACATTGACGCAAAAAATCTTGGTTAGGCCTAAAACAATTTTTTCGCGTCGATGGAAAAATCTGTTAGGCCTAAGGGAAATTAAATTCCTCGACGCAAAAAAATATTCGTTAGGCCTAAGGGAAATTTTACTCGTCAACGCGAAAAAATATTCGTTAGGCCTAAGGGAAATTTTACTCGTCGACGCGAAAAATATTCGTTAGGCTTAACGGAAGATTTTCGCGTTTTATACGGTTTCACCACCTTTTTGCTTCTTGAAAACCAGCCTTTACAAGGATCATATAAAGAGTAGCTAGCACATCCATTTTCTATGTATTAATACTTCTTAGGAAATCGCTGAATGGTTTTTATTGGCGCGTCTATTCGCGCGAGACAACATTTTTGACAAAGTGTACCTTTTAGAACGGGCAAAGATAATTTAAACTCGTACCCTAGATTCGAAATCACTCTCTCGCGCGTTGCCGATAGCGTTTACCCACTTCCCGCTGGAACTCAGAAAACATTCGCTCCATGGTTTGCGCCTTACCGCAACCACGGCCAACTTCAATCACGCGGTGCCGCGCTATATCGCGTGATCGAAGTTGGCCGTGCCACAACCGATGGAGCCCGATTTTTCTGAGGTCACGTGCCGGAAAAGGGTAAACGCTTCGTAACAAAACCGTCAATGGGAAAGCTCTCAGTATTCGAATCTAGGGAACGAGTTTAAATTATCTTTGGAACGGGTATGCCCAAATTTCCAATTTGAAAGATCGACATATTGAAGGTCGAGTTAGACATTTAGTAACTATTTGGCACTACTGCTCTGTTGATTCCGTCTCTCTAAATGTTTCAAATAATATCCGCTCCCTTCTACGGCACTGCTAAATGGCTTGACTTATCAATACAGGTATGTTTCGGCTCTCCTAATACGCAAAAACAATTCTTCCCATCCCTCTTACGACTAAAAATGCGTAACTCTCTGCGCATGCGTGAAGGAATCACAAGGAGCGGCCATTTTCAAAATATCGGAGTTTAAAACAGATTTTTAACACGGCTGCTCCTCGTGGTATCTTCGCACTTGCCCAGTCGCTGTTACGCATTTTTTCCCCGATAGAGGGATACTGAGAAGAAGGTTTTGCGCTTGCTGAAACATTCTGTGACACCGAAACGTCCCTGTATTAATTATAGTCTCAGTTAGTGGTTTGGTGAGGAAGCAGTCCCTCAAATTGCGAGGGTCGTCCGCGATTAACAGTTTTGAGGTTGTAATCCCTTTAATTTCATGGTTCGATGCATATTCCAACGGGAGCTAGTTTCCCATCAAACGTTTTTAGAAAAATCAGTGGCAGCTTGCGAAAGTACATGTTTCAAGCTTATACAAAACCAGACAAACGCGCCATCTACTATCAGAAAAGATAAATGCTTCCTTTACTCCCATTTCTTACGAACCCGAAATAATATGGCTTTTTGAATCAAACTGAGTTAGATGGCGCCACAATAACTACTGAAAGTGGCGTCATCTACTATCAGAAAAGAGACGTAATATGTCGTTTCGATTTCTACCGTTTCTATAAAAATGTAAAAAGTTTTTACTAACAAAAGACTGTTGTAGATGGCGCTGTAATAAATTTTGAAAGGGCGCCATCTACACTCATAAGAGAGAAATGTCCACTACGTATTTTATTTTCTGTCGGTGATATGAAAACGTAAATACAATTTGATTTACTGTGGTAGATGGCGCCAGAATTTATCAGATTAGAGTTATGCTTGTAAATAATTTCATATTATCCCGTTTCTATAAACACGTAAATAATAGAGACGCCGGGAGTAGTGGCGTCCTCCTGTAATCCCTCGCGTCTGGGAGGCAGAATTGGTGGATGGCTGTTTGGGGACGGGTGGTTGTAATACTTCCGCCACGGGTGTCCCACCCCTGTCCCCAAGTGGCCGTAACACATATCTCACCCCTGATTAATCGCATAGCGGTTTGCGGACTGTATCGTCCCATCTACTCTAAAAATAAATATAAAAAATAATAGAGATCCGCTTTGAAAAAACTGTTGTAGATGGCGCCACGATAAATACTGTAGGGGAAGTATGGCATCGACAAGTTGTACGACAGAGTTCTAACAAAAAATAGTCCGCCTAATATCGGTCAGTGCGAACTCGTCGAGAGTGTAACATTATACATAAACAAAAGATCCAGGCCTGGCTTGTGTGAGTGGGCGGACATAGTGGAGGGAGAAGGTTCGCTTCTTGACCGTAGTCGGCCATCCGCGAAAGAGTAGGAGCGTGTGTGTGTCCAGGGAAAGATTATTTTCGTCAGAGAGGCTGCTCAATCGCCCTTAATCATTCATTCATCCAACGGGGGATCTATTAGCTTAGCGCGGCCAATGGTCAGCGCCTGTCAAAGGCCGAAAAGGCGAACTCGATGGATTAAGCCCTTCTGGATGGACCTTCAGCCGTGATTAATGTGATTTACAAGTAGAATGTCAAAGCACCTTCTCTAATATAAATACACGATGATACGAGGCTACCTATATCATGAGTTACGTAACAACCCATAAGTAGGACTCTAAGCGATATAGGATCGAAAAATAGTTACCACTTGTAATATTATAATAATTTTATAATCAACTAGGACACCTATATCATAAGTTACGTAACAACCCATAAGTAGGACACTAAGCGATATATGATCAAAAAATAACTACCATTTGTAATCATAAACGCAAAATTTAACCATGGTTAATTTAAACTAGTAAATAGTAAATAATATACTATAGAGAGAGATACTTCATGGTTTAAAATAAACTTTTATTAAAAAAGAATATTGGGGGAAGCTTTTCGAGCCCACTCGCTCCTTTTCAACCCAGATAGAAATTTGGATTTTTCGCCAATTCTATCTGGGTTGAAAAGGAGCGAGTGGGCTCGAAAAGCTTCCCCCAATATTCTTTTTTAATAAAAGTTTATTTTAAACCATGAAGTATCTGTCTCTATAGTATATTATTTACTATTTACTAGTTACCATTTGTAATATTATAATAATTTTCTAATGAGCTAGACCACCTATATCATAAGTTACGTAACAACCCATAAGTAGGGCTCAAAGCGATATAGGATCGAAAAATATTTAACACTTGTAATATTGTAATAATTTTATAATCAGCTAGGCTAACACATAAGACACCGACTTAGACCCAAGTCATCTAGCGACTTTTAATGTCATTAATTCAGGTGCTCTGGTTACAACGCGTAGGGGGGTGGTGGCAAGAAGCTCTTCAAGCCACGCGAGCTGACAGCTCCCTTCACTAACTATTACCGTTAACCTCAACAAGTTTTATGTAAGGGGAGACCGAAGATCTCGGGGGAAACCACTCTAAATAGTGGAGAAATAACTTGCAAACTCAACGCGGAAGGAGTGGTTTCCAGCTTTCACCACTAAAACTTAAATACCCTTAAATAGACAAGAGCAACAGTCGGCTCTATCATTGCCACCTGTATTATGAAAAGGCCCCTGTTAATAGAGATTGCCATGCATCTATCCGATTCCGGAGAGCGTGGTGCCATCTATTAATGGCAAATGAAGTTAAATTCAAAATAGCCAAATGATATCGTCGTCAGAGAGCCTTTGTAGAGTATTATAGTTAGACAACTTATACTCTATTTAGTGGGCTTTAACCTAAACTAAACATCCCATGTAAAAAATATTGTTTAAAATGACTGTAATTTATGTTATTGGACAATTTACAAACGATCCAATCATTGCGAGGGGTACCTATAAGTACCCGCGTTTGGGTAAAAATTTAGCTTAACTAACTTGTTTTGATTACGGCGATAGCGACATCTGTTGAAAAAAGAGCTACTTGACGTCGAGCCGACACTTGCTTTAAACCACCCGTCGAAGACGCGTAGACTCCTACAAGTTCCTTTTTCACGTTTTCGAGAGCTGGATTAAGCTGTCCAATATTTCCGCCACGAAGAAAGATAATAAAAAAATATGATATAATAATATATTATTCATAATATAATAAATATAAGGTTAAGGTACGTTCGAGCGAAAAAAACAGTTTCGATCGAATGCTGTTTGTTTGAAGGCCTGGTTCATTCAGCAGTAGTTGCATTTGATAGAATTTTCGGTTTATCGAATAGTGGTTAAAATAAAATACTGTTTAAGGAGGAAATACGTGTAGCTAAACTAATGAATATTCCGGTTAAGGGAATATTCGTTTGGACTATACTAAAATAATCTTTTGGTTACATTTTATGTACGCCGCGGTACTTTTTACGAAATAAAAGTGCGTTTTTAGGATAGGTTAGGTTATATTTTATACGTTTTTTCGAATTCAAAGCGTTTCTTGTGGGCCGATTTGTATTATAATTTTGAAATGTATATTTATATGTAGTACTGTCTAAAATAATTATCATTAGTCCTACCTCACATTCTAGCTTAAAATATCAGATTGAGTAGTTTCTTATAAATTTGAGGTTTGATCAAATTAATTTCGGAAATAAGTTGTTTCGATCATTTGAAACAGTGTTCCATCACATGGAACTCGATAAAACATAATATAAATTCCGTAATATTTAAATTTAAGTATGTAGAACAAAAATATGTACAATTTATGGTATCGAAAATGATGACTAAAAGTGCCTATTATAAATATTTAATTACGGAAAATTAACGACCTTAATGGAAAATATACCTTTAAAACCCATTTCACAAACTAAAATAAACCAGCTTGCAGGAATCCGACAAAGTTTTCCCACAAAGATTGATTTAAATACTCAAAAAGTAAGAATTTAGTCAGTCCGCCATGCTTAAGATTAACAAAATTGCTAAATGAATAATAAAAATTCGTTTTGATCAGTTTCAGTAATTTAGGTCGAAATTTTACTCAAAAACGGTTCGAAATATATTGTTTTAACATACTCTGATACTACAAATTCAGCTTTAAATAAATTAAAAATATAATGATACTACATTCGGATCTTAATATAGTAGTTTCAAATCGAATACTACACTTCTGATCCTAACGCAATGATTCGATAAAAATTTTTTTTTCAAAGCTTATTCTACATATCTTACCCAAAAAACCCAATAGTTTGAGTTACTACACTAGCCGAAAGAATTAATATCAAAACGAATACTTCACGTTAATATTGGCCATACAAAACTTTAACCTAATATGAATGAGAAGTAATAAAAGAACAACAAATACTACACTTTGATCTTAGCCGGTAGAATACTTTCATTTAATTACTACATTTTGGTCTTGACAGAATTACCTAATAAAAAAAGAAACCGTAACACCTAAACCAAAACTACACTTTGATTTTAATGAGAAGATCAGTTAATATCATTTCAATTACTACACTTTGATCTTAATGAGAAGATCAGTTAATATCATTTCAATTACTACACTTTGATCTTAATGAGAAGATCAGTTAATATAATTTCAATTACTACACTTTGATCTTAATGAGAAGATCAGTTAATATAATTTCAATTACTACACCGGATAATTTTAAAAACTACTACATTTTGATCTTAAAGATGATTTAGATGACGTAGAATTTTCTGTAAATATTAAAAGTATTAAACCTACCCGCCCTAAAACCTTTAGAGTATAAAACTAGGCCTACACTTCATTACTGAATGGCTAACCTTCCTGTTGTAGAAGTCAGAAAGGAAATGCAAGCCAACAAGAATGATCCAAAATGCTAATTAGAAAGTCAGTTATAACTAATAACACCGCGATACACTTGACATACTGCCCAGAATGTAATGAGGTGAACCGAGAATGTGAAGGTGCAACTATATAGCCTCTGTTTCCATGATACTAGGACGATATCGTTCTCCTACACGGACAGAGAGAACCAGGTATGATACCGCATTGTCTGCCCCCTTTATCCAGTGAAAGGAGAAAAGGTTACACGATTAAAGGAGGAGGTGCGTATTTTAAACGTAGAGGGGCGTGGTTTTAGCCTAGAGGGGCGTGGTTTTAATCCATAGGGGCGTGGTTTTGGGCGAATGTCACTTACACCGAGACAGTCAGGTATGATACCGCACTCTGTAAAGGGGGAAGATTACACGATGGAAGGCAAATGGGCGTGGTTTTCGGTGAAGGGGTGGATAAAGGGGCGTGATTCAACTTACACGGAGACAGAGTCAGGTATGATACCGCAGTGTCTTCCCCCTTTATCGAGTGAAAGGAGTAAATATTACACGATTAAAGGAAGAGGGGCGTGGTTTTGGCCTAGAGGGGCGTAGTTTTGGGTGTAAGGGCGTGGTTTTGGGCGAATGGGCTGATTTAAGGGGCGTGGTTCCACGATTAAAGGAGAATGGGCGTGGTTTCCAAGGAAGGGGGGCGTGGTTTTCAGTTGAGGGGCGTAGTTTTTTCGGGGAACCACAACACGAACAGGATGATAACCAAACATTATCTGCTCACCTGAATACGAACTTGATTTAACGTTTACATAATAAACTGAAACTCTAATAGATCTAATTTTGTTGCAAAATAGGAGCTGTATCACGAGAGTTACACGAGCGTCGCGGTGATGTTCGCTTCCATTCCGAACTACAAGGAATTCTACGACGAAACGGACGTGAACAAACAAGGCCTGGAATGCCTCCGCCTCCTCAACGAAATCATCTGCGATTTTGACAAGGTGAGATTGACATAATTCTCACAGCCTTTGAAGTTCTACGAATATTCTGAGCTATAATTGGTTTATTTGAAATTCTCAGAAGAATTGGTTTAAATGATCACTAATTTCAAAGTTAAGCCGAACTCTAAATTCTAAAAATAAAACAATAACCTTAAAATAAAACTTAAATCTTAAATTCTCAAAATGCATTTACAATTCTAAAGATATATTTTAAATTGAAATCTTGAATAATCAGTTTAAGCTCTCGAAATCAATTTTAAAACTTTATATTTTTAAGATCAATTTTAAATCAAAATATTAAAATCTCGACCAAAATAGTAACGTCTCAACAAAAATAGTAACGTCTAGAAAAAATAGTAAAGTCTCGACATAAATAGTAAAGTCTCGTCATAAATAGTAAAGTATCGACGTAAATAGTAAAGTATCGACGTAAATAGTAAAGTGTCGACGTAAATAGTAAAGTATCGACGTAAATAGTAAAGTCTCGACGTAAATAGTAAAGTATCGACGTAAATAGTAAAGTCTCGACGTAAATAGTAAAGTCTCGACGTAAATAGTAAAGTCTCGACGTAAATAGTAAAGTCTCGACGCAAATAGTTAAATCTCGAAATCAAGTCTAAAATCTCGAAATAAATTTTAATTAATTAAAATAAGCGTCAAATGTGCGACGACGCGCCAAACGCTCGATGGCGACCGAAAATGAGCTACGTCTATTGAAAAATTTTCCATTTTCCAATTAAGCGAATATTCGCTCACCGTGTAGTTGTCCTCTAAGCCCTATCCCCCCCTACTACCCCCGCGCCTAAATTTGCGCTTCCCCCGACGAATTAAGGACTAAACCATGTCTTGTCCGTCGCGTCATTATCTCTTAAGACGACCCCCCCTCGTATCGATTTCAAGGGATGGAGACACAAAATCCAACTGCCACCCTCCCAGCCCCGTCCTTCCATCAAATCCCAGAGATTCTTTCAAGACCAGAAGTGTATAATATAATCTTGCCTGAGAAGTAACCCTCCAAGACATAAAAATGATACATGTTCCCTCACATGAACTTGGCAGTGAATTTCCCACTCGAACCGCGGAGGCATAAAACCACATCACGCCTCAAATTTTACCGCCTCACTATGTGAAATGTAAAAATTATGCTTCTTATTGGATAGCCATATTTTAGTCAAGTCACGTACTTATCATAAGCCATATTTTAGTCAAGTCACGTACTTATTATAAGCCATATTTTAGTCAAGTCACGTACTTATTATAAGCCATATTTTAGTCAAGTCACGTACTTATTATAAGCCATATTTTAGTCAAGACACGTACTTATTATAAGCCATATTTTAGATATTTAAGTCAAGTCACGTACTTATTATAAGCCATATTTTAGTCAAGTCACGTACTTATTATAAGCCATATTTTAGTCAAGTCACGTACTTATTATAAGCCATATTTTAGTCAAGTCACGTACTTATTATAAGCCATATTTTAGATATTTTAGTCAAGTCACGTACTTATTATAAGCCATATTTTAGATATTTTAGTCAAGTCACGTACTTATTATGAGCCATATTTTAGTCAAGTCACGTACTTATTATAAGCCATATTTTAGATATTCAAGTCAAGTCACGTACTTATTATAAGCCATATTTTAGTCAAGTCACGTACTTATTATAAGCCATATTTTAGTCAAGTCACGTACTTATTATAAGCCATATTTTAGTCAAGTCACGTACTTATTATAAGCCATATTTTAGTCAAGTCACGTACTTATTATAAGCCATATTTTAGATATTTTAGTCAAGTCACGTACTTATTATAAGCCATATTTTAGATATTTTAGTCAAGTCACGTACTTATTATGAGCCATATTTTAGTCAAGTCACGTACTTATTATAAGCCATATTTTAGATATTCAAGTCAAGTCACGTACTTATTATAAGCCATATTTTAGTCAAGTCACGTACTTATTATAAGCCATATTTTAGTCAAGTCACGTACTTGTTATTAGCCATATTTTAGTCAAGACACGTACTTAGTATAAGCCATATTTTAGTCAAGACACGTACTTATTATAAGCCATATTTTAGTCAAGACACGTACTTATTATAAGCCATATTTTAGATATTTAAGTCAAGTCACGTACTTATTATAAGCCATATTTTAGTCAAGCCACGTACTTATTATAAGCCATATTTTAGTCAAGTCACGTACTTATTATAAGCCATATTTTAGATATTTTAGTCAAGTCACGTACTTATTATAAGCCATATTTTAGATATTTTAGTCAAGTCACGTACTTATTATAAGCCATATTTTAGATATTTTAGTCAAGTCACGTACTTATTATAAGCCATATTTTAGTCAAGTCACGTACTTATCATAAGCCATATTTTAGTCAAGTCACGTACTTATTATAAGCCATATTTTAGTCAAGTCACGTACTTATTATAAGCCATATTTTAGTCAAGTCACGTACTTATTATAAGCCATATTTTAGTCAAGTCACGTACTTATTATAAGCCATATTTTAGTCAAGACACGTACTTATTATAAGCCATATTTTAGATATTTAAGTCAAGTCACGTACTTATTATAAGCCATATTTTAGTCAAGTCACGTACTTATTATAAGCCATATTTTAGTCAAGTCACGTACTTATTATAAGCCATATTTTAGTCAAGTCACGTACTTATTATAAGCCATATTTTAGATATTTTAGTCAAGTCACGTACTTATTATAAGCCATATTTTAGATATTTTAGTCAAGTCACGTACTTATTATAAGCCATATTTTAGTCAAGTCACGTACTTATCATAATCCATATTTTAGTCAAGTCACGTACTTATTATAAGCCATATTTTAGATATTTTAGTCAAGTCACGTACTTATTATAAGCCATATTTTAGATATTTTAGTCAAGTCACGTACTTATTATGAGCCATATTTTAGTCAAGTCACGTACTTATTATAAGCCATATTTTAGATATTCAAGTCAAGTCACGTACTTATTATAAGCCATATTTTAGTCAAGTCACGTACTTATTATGAGCCATATTTTAGTCAAGTCACGTACTTATTATAAGCCATATTTTAGTCAAGTCACGTACTTATCATAAGCCATATTTTAGTCAAGTCACGTACTTATCATAAGCCATATTTTAGTCAAGTCACGTACTTATTATAAGCCATATTTTAGTCAAGTCACGTACTTATTATAAGCCATATTTTAGTCAAGTCACGTACTTATTATAAGCCATATTTTAGATATTCAAGTCAAGTCACGTACTTATTATAAGCCATATTTTAGTCAAGTCACGTACTTATTATAAGCCATATTTTAGTCAAGTCACGTACTTATTATAAGCCATATTTTAGTCAAGTCACGTACTTATTATAAGCCATATTTTAGTCAAGTCACGTACTTATTATAAGCCATATTTTAGTCAAGTCACGGACTTATTATAAGCCATATTTTAGTCAAGTCACGTACTTATTATAAGCCATATTTTAGTCAAGACACGTACTTATTATAAGCCATATTTTAGATATTTAAGTCAAGTCACGTACTTATTATAAGCCATATTTTAGTCAAGTCACGTACTTATTATAAGCCATATTTTAGTCAAGTCACGTACTTATTATAAGCCATATTTTAGTCAAGTCACGTACTTATTATAAGCCATATTTTAGATATTTTAGTCAAGTCACGTACTTATTATAAGCCATATTTTAGATATTTTAGTCAAGTCACGTACTTATTATAAGCCATATTTTAGTCAAGTCACGTACTTATCATAATCCATATTTTAGTCAAGTCACGTACTTATTATAAGCCATATTTTAGATATTTTAGTCAAGTCACGTACTTATTATAAGCCATATTTTAGATATTTTAGTCAAGTCACGTACTTATTATGAGCCATATTTTAGTCAAGTCACGTACTTATTATAAGCCATATTTTAGATATTCAAGTCAAGTCACGTACTTATTATAAGCCATATTTTAGTCAAGTCACGTACTTATTATGAGCCATATTTTAGTCAAGTCACGTACTTATTATAAGCCATATTTTAGTCAAGTCACGTACTTATTATAAGCCATATTTTAGTCAAGTCACGTACTTATCATAAGCCATATTTTAGTCAAGTCACGTACTTATCATAAGCCATATTTTAGTCAAGTCACGTACTTATTATAAGCCATATTTTAGTCAAGTCACGTACTTATCATAAGCCATATTTTAGTCAAGTCACGTACTTATTATAAGCCATATTTTAGTCAAGTCACGTACTTATTATAAGCCATATTTTAGTCAAGTCACGTACTTATTATAAGCCATATTTTAGATATTCAAGTCAAGTCACGTACTTATTATAAGCCATATTTTAGTCAAGTCACGTACTTATTATAAGCCATATTTTAGTCAAGTCACGTACTTATTATAAGCCATATTTTAGTCAAGTCACGTACTTATTATAAGCCATATTTTAGTCAAGTCACGTACTTATTATAAGCCATATTTTAGTCAAGTCACGTACTTATTATAAGCCATATTTTAGTCAAGTCACGCACTTATTATAAGCCATATTTTAGTCAAGTCACGTACTTATTATAAGCCATATTTTAGTCAAGTCACGTACTTATTATAAGCCATATTTTAGTCAAGTCACGGACTTATTACAAGCCATATTTTAGTCAAGTCACGTACTTATTATAAGCCATATTTTAGTCAAGTCAGGTACTTATTATAAGCCATATTTTAGTCAAGTCACGTACTTATTATAAGCCATATTTTAGTCAAGCCACGTACTTATTATAAGCCATATTTTAGATATTTTAGTCAAGTCACGTACTTATTATAAGCCATATTTTAGATATTTTAGTCAAGTCACGTACTTATTATAAGCCATATTTTAGATATTTAAGTCAAGTCACGTACTTATTATAAGCCATATTTTAGTCAAGTCACGTACTTATTATAAGCCATATTTTAGTCAAGTCACGTACTTATTATAAGCCATATTTTAGTCAAGTCACGTACTTATTATAAGCCATATTTTAGATATTTTAGTCAAGTCACGTACTTATTATAAGCCATATTTTAGATATTTTAGTCAAGTCACGTACTTATTATAAGCCATATTTTAGTCAAGTCACGTACTTATCATAAGCCATATTTTAGTCAAGTCACGTACTTATTATAAGCCATATTTTAGATATTTTAGTCAAGTCACGTACTTATTATAAGCCATATTTTAGATATTTTAGTCAAGTCACGTACTTATTATAAGCCATATTTTAGTCAAGTCACGTACTTATTATAAGCCATATTTTAGATATTCAAGTCAAGTCACGTACTTATCATAAGCCATATTTTAGTCAAGTCACGTACTTATTATAAGCCATATTTTAGTCAAGTCACGTACTTATTATAAGCCATATTTTAGTCAAGTCACGTACTTATTATAAGCCATATTTTAGTCAAGTCACGTACTTATCATAAGCCATATTTTAGTCAAGTCACGTACTTATCATAAGCCATATTTTAGTCAAGTCACGTACTTATTATAAGCCATATTTTAGTCAAGTCACGTACTTATCATAAGCCATATTTTAGTCAAGTCACGTACTTATTATAAGCCATATTTTAGTCAAGTCACGTACTTATTATAAGCCATATTTTAGTCAAGTCACGTACTTATTATAAGCCATATTTTAGATATTCAAGTCAAGTCACGTACTTATTATAAGCCATATTTTAGTCAAGTCACGTAATTATTATAAGCCATATTTTAGTCAAGTCACGTACTTATTATAAGCCATATTTTAGTCAAGTCACGTACTTATTATAAGCCATATTTTAGTCAAGTCACGTACTTATTATAAGCCATATTTTAGTCAAGTCACGTACTTATTATAAGCCATATTTTAGTCACGTCACGTACTTATTATAAGCCATATTTTAGTCAAGTCACGTACTTATTATAAGCCATATTTTAGTCAAGTCACGTACTTATTATAAGCCATATTTTAGTCACGTCACGTACTTATTATAAGCCATATTTTAGTCAAGTCACGTACTTATTATAAGCCATATTTTAGTCAAGTCACGTACTTATTATAAGCCATATTTTAGTCAAGTCACGTACTTATTACAAGCCATATTTTAGTCAAGTCACGTACTTATTATAAGCCATATTTTAGTCAAGTCAGGTACTTATTATAAGCCATATTTTAGTCAAGTCACGTACTTATTATAAGCCATATTTTAGTCAAGCCACGTACTTATTATAAGCCATATTTTAGATATTTTAGTCAAGTCACGTACTTATTATAAGCCATATTTTAGATATTTTAGTCAAGTCACGTACTTATTATAAGCCATATTTTAGATATTTAAGTCAAGTCACGTACATATTATAAGCCATATTTTAGTCAAGTCACGTACTTATCATAAGTCATATTTTAGTCTTAAGAGTTCAAGAAAGTCATATAGTTTTTACATTATCCGTATAGGGAGATGGGCACTTCTGTCTTAAGAGTAATATCATGAACTTCTGGTACGTCTTAGCTCGGGGACTTTCCCCGCTGGGAGGATCTGTTACTATAATACATCTCCATTTGAAGGCTACAGCGAAAGCCTTTGGTGACATTCACGATACATTTGCCGCGAGATGGCGGCCACGGCGCGATGGGGGGAAGTGGTGAAGAGTAGGCTTCCATTATATCCATGTTCACGTCACCAGAAATCTCCGTATATTTGGTATCGAGTTCATTAATACTCAGACTACGTGAAATTTATCTAGACACAGCGCACTTTCGTAACGTGTACGCGTATCGCGTACGTCTAGGCTTCTCATGGACGTGCAGCAGTTGCGGCGAACGCGTAAGGCACTCCTGTTTTCAGTAATGGTTCTTTGGTAACTAATTCGCGCGTGGGGGGGGGGTCTGATTGGAAATTGCGCTTAGAACGGCTCGATTAAGAGGAAGGTTCGACGGGCGACAGGGAGAATCCTTTGCCATCAACGCCATCTATTATCAAGTTACGACGCCCGTTTAATTATAGCCCGGAGAGATTGCGGATAATCAATTTGATAGAAGTTTAGCCCGTGTAATTTATAGTTTAACACACCAAACGGATATTTAATATCGTAAATATTTAAATCATTTAAATCGACCGGGCAATTGAGATTTTAATATTTGATACGGGATTTTGAGATTTTAAAATTTGATACGGGATTTTGAGATTTTAAAATTGGTGATTGATATTTTAATATTTAAGGCATTTCGAGATTTTAAAATTGGCGATTGATATTTTAATATTTAAGAAGGCATTTCGAGATTTTAAAATTGGTGATTGATATTTTAATATTTAAGAAGGCATTTCGATATTTTAAAATTGGTGATTGATATTTTAATATTCAAGAAGGCATTTCGAGATTTCAAAATTGGCGATTGATATTTTAATATTCAAGAAGGCATTTCGAGATTTCAAAATTGGCGATTGATATTTTAATATTTAAGAAGGCATTTCGAGATTTCAAAATTGGCGATTGATATTTTAATATTCAAGAAGGCATTTCGAGATTTCAAAATTGGCGATTGATATTTTAATATTTAAGAAGGCATTTCGAGATTTCAAAATTGGCGATTGATATTTTAATATTTAAGAAGGCATTTCGAGATTTCAAAATTGGCGATTGATATTTTAATATTTAAGAAGGCATTTCGAGATTTCAAAATTGGCGATTGATATTTTAATATTTAAGAAGGCATTTCGAGATTTCAAAATTGGCGATTGATATTTTAATATTTAAGAAGGCATTTCGAGATTTCAAAATTGGCGATTGATATTTTAATATTTAAGAAGGCATTTCGAGATTTCAAAATTGGCGATTGATATTTTAATATTTAAGAAGGCATTTCGAGATTTCAAAATTGGCGATTGATATTTTAATATTTAAGAAGGCATTTCGAGATTTCAAAATTGGCGATTGATATTTTAATATTTAAGAAGGCATTTCGAGATTTCAAAATTGGCGATTGATATTTTAATATTTAAGAAGGCATTTCGAGATTTCAAAATTTGCGATTGATATTTTAATATTTAAGAAGGCATTTCGAGATTTCAAAATTGGCGATTGATATTTTAATATTTAAGAAGGCATTTCGAGATTTCAAAATTGGCGATTGATATTTTAATATTTAAGAAGGCATTTCGAGATTTCAAAATTGGCGATTGATATTTTAATATTTAAGAAGGCATTTCGAGATTTCAAAATTGGCGATTGATATTTTAATATTTAAGAAGGCATTTCGAGATTTCAAAATTGGCGATTGATATTTTAATATTTAAGAAGGCATTTCGAGATCTCAAAATTGGCGATTGATATTTTAATATTTAAGAAGGCATTTCGAGATTTCAAAATTTGCGATTGATATTTTAATATTTAAGAAGGCATTTCGAGATTTCAAAATTGGCGATTGATATTTTAATATTTAAGAAGGCATTTCGAGATTTCAAAATTGGCGATTGATATTTTAATATTTAAGAAGGCATTTCGAGATTTCAAAATTGGCGATTGATATTTTAATATTTAAGAAGGCATTTCGAGATTTCAAAATTGGCGATTGATATTTTAATATTTAAGAAGGCATTTCGAGATTTCAAAATTGGCGATTGATATTTTAATATTTAAGAAGGCATTTCGAGATTTCAAAATTGGCGATTGATATTTTAATATTCAAGAAGGCATTTCGAGATTTCAAAATTGGCGATTGATATTTTAATATTTAAGAAGGCATTTCGAGATTTCAAAATTGGCGATTGATATTTTAATATTCAAGAAGGCATTTCGAGATTTCAAAATTGGCGATTGATATTTTAATATTTAAGAAGGCATTTCGAGATTTCAAAATTGGCGATTGATATTTTAATATTCAAGAAGGCATTTCGAGATTTCAAAATTGGCGATTGATATTTTAATATTTAAGAAGGCATTTCGAGATTTCAAAATTGGCGATTGATATTTTAATATTTAAGAAGGCATTTCGAGATTTCAAAATTGGCGATTGATATTTTAATATTTAAGAAGGCATTTCGAGATTTCAAAATTGGCGATTGATATTTTAATATTCAAGAAGGCATTTCGAGATTTCAAAATTGGCGATTGATATTTTAATATTCAAGAAGGCATTTCGAGATTTCAAAATTGGCGATTGATATTTTAATATTTAAGAAGGCATTTCGAGATTTCAAAATTGGCGATTGATATTTTAATATTCAAGAAGGCATTTCGAGATTTCAAAATTGGCGATTGATATTTTAATATTCAAGAAGGCATTTCGAGATTTCAAAATTGGCGATTGATATTTTAATATTCAAGAAGGCATTTCGAGATTTCAAAATTGGCGATTGATATTTTAATATTCAAGAAGGCATTTCGAGATTTCAAAATTGGCGATTGATATTTTAATATTCAAGAAGGCATTTCGAGATTTCAAAATTGGCGATTGATATTTTAATATTTAAGAAGGCATTTCGAGATTTCAAAATTGGCGATTGATATTTTAATATTTAAGAAGGCATTTCGAGATTTCAAAATTGGCGATTGATATTTTAATATTCAAGAAGGCATTTCGAGATTTCAAAATTGGCGATTGATATTTTAATATTTAAGAAGGCATTTCGAGATTTCAAAATTGGCGATTGATATTTTAATATTCAAGAAGGCATTTCGAGATTTCAAAATTGGCGATTGATATTTTAATATTCAAGAAGGCATTTCGAGATTTCAAAATTGGCGATTGATATTTTAATATACAAGAAGGCATTTCGAGATTTCAAAATTGGCGATTGATATTTTAATATTTAAGAAGGCATTTCGAGATTTCAAAATTGGCGATTGATATTTTAATATTCAAGAAGGCATTTCGAGATTTCAAAATTGGCGATTGATATTTTAATATTTAAGAAGGCATTTCGAGATTTCAAAATTGGCGATTGATATTTTAATATTTAAGAAGGCATTTCGAGATTTCAAAATTGGCGATTGATATTTTAATATTCAAGAAGGCATTTCGAGATTTCAAAATTGGCGATTGATATTTTAATATTTAAGAAGGCATTTCGAGATTTCAAAATTGGCGATTGATATTTTAATATTCAAGAAGGCATTTCGAGATTTTTAGATTTGGTGATAATAAAAATAATAATAATAATCAGCTAAAGTGGATTTTTGCATTCTGCGATTTGACTGAATTTTTGAAATTTGAGATTTGGGGATTTAACTATGGATTCTGAGATTTAAAGATTTGATAATGCATTTTCAGGTTTTAAGAGTTGACTATGTATTTTGATGTTTGACAATTAATTGTGAGATTTGACAATTGATTTTGAGATTTGACAATTAATTTTGAGATTTGACAATTAATTTTGAGATTTTAATATGAGCAACAAGAATTTATATTTTAAGAATAATTTGAGATTTTTTACAATACAATGACAAACTATTGGTGCAAAATGTATCTAAAAATACCAACACTGGAAACAGTGTTCGTCAGTGTTTTTGAAAATTGTAATGCCAGTGTTTTGGGGGCCATGAACAATTTTATAACTTAATTAAATTAGACCAAAATAACTCTTTAGCCTTGGCTATAATTACCGTGAAATGAGCAATATAAGGTAGTTTAGGGAATATGGTAGGTGCAGCAGTGCTCACTAAACTGTCCCTTTAAAAGTTTTTTATTTTAATATTTTTATTGGAAAGTTCATATAAAACTAACCTCTTATTTAAATTCATAAAACAATGCTTCTCAAAATGAATAGCACAGAAAGCGAGATTTGTTTTGAATGCTCTAACAAATCCGGCCTCGCAGAATTTTCTATCCATTTTCATACATGGGCGCTCTCATCTCACGATGGAGCGAAATGAGTATTTTGAGAGGAGCTGCTCACAGTTTTTCACTGTCGTGAGAGGAGCGCCAGATGAGTTGTATGCAATAAACCGTTAATCGTAGGGGAGGGAGCTGATCATACTTAGTTAATTTTTATGAACAAAAGCGAATGAGTGATTTTATAATATAAAAAAATTGGAGGAGATAAATGAGTGAGTGAATCTTACGAAACGAAAAAAGGAGGATAACACTCGTGAGTGGGAAACTGCTAACAGAGAAAGAGTTGAGTGGAAAACCGCTTCAGGAGATTGGTGAGCGAATTGAGTGGGAAACAAACTGTAGTCTATTTTCGCTCGGCGAGGGGGAATGTAAATAAAGGGACCCATCCTTATAACGCTATCGTTAGGTCACAGATTCCTGCAGTACGCAACAAAAGCCCCGTTCACACATAAACTCTGCGTCCCAGCGTTTCAGATCGCTTCGGCTGAGCCATTGAGTTGGGAATAAATAGAGGTAAAACTAAATCTGGCTGACGCGGGGCCAATTTCGTTCAATAAGGAGACTTTATCAACTTTATCTTTCTACCGTGGCGGCATCTGTCTTTAGTGGTGGAAACTATATTGCAATTGATTTTTTTCGCGAATCTGATGCGAAATTGAAATGTATGATTACTCGTAACAAACAAACCTTTGAAGTAGTTTATAATAATTTTATTCTGTCAACACGATCATTTTTAACTCAAGTTACGGTAAGTTAGCTAATAATTATTTATTTTTAGCCATGTAACTTTACAAAATATAGATGGCGCTACCGCCTAATTATAAAGACGAATTTCGTACAGTCTTATCAGAACAGGTCCCGCGTAACCATGGCAACCGAAATCGTAATTGTAATTCCAGCAGTATTATTCCCAATTCAATGGGCTGAACCCAAAATGTTTTTGACCTCTCCATTTAAAAAAGCATGGGATTTTCTCGGTTACCCAAATTTTGTTAAAATTTAACCAAAACTGATCAATTTTCGCCAAAATCGTTGATCAATTTTACCCAAAATAGGTCAAAATCATCTTTTTGGGTATATTTTGAAAATTTAATTTTTTCAATTTTTTTAGTAAGTAAGTAACCCTGTGAAACCGAGAAAATCCTATGCTTTTTTATACGGAGATTTTTGTTTTGAGAGATCAAAAACATTTTGGGTTGCCGTAGCAAAACTAAAGCCCATTGCAACTTTTCCCTTTGGCAATTTTCATACTACCATAAGGTCTACCGAACCCCCGAGTTTCAACAAAATCGGTGATAACCACCTCGGGCTGTCTCCTTTGTAAGTGAGAGTCTTAAAGGCAAACTACATAGTTGATCGGTTTACTCTGTCATTTCACTGAAATTTGGTTTCTTGCACAACGCATGTGCCGGGCAGTCAGCCGACTTCCAGGGGGAAGACTGAGTAAACCGAACAACTATGTAGTTGTCCTTTAAGAAAATATGTTCCTATAAACTTGGGAAAATAGTAAAAAGTTCCTATTAAGTTTTGGATAAAGTTCCTTATCAATAGTGAATTTGTTTATTTTACTTTTTAAGTCAGGTCTGTGATTAAAAATATTGATTTGATATTTGTTATTTTTCATTTAGTATATGTTAATTTCAAATGTAAATGTAATGAGTATAATGAGCAATTACTGTTTTTTAAATTTTAATGAGTGGGTATACCTTAAAGGCTTAAAATCAAAGCGAGTAAAGGAGTGAGCTTAATTATTATACTTAGAAAGTGAGATGAGTGAATGAGCAATTTTTATTTATTACTTACAAAGTGAGCTGATTGAGTGTGATATAAAATTTACCCGGCTATCCATGAGTGAGTGTGAGTGGTTTTTAAAGAGGTGTGCCCATCTCTTTCCATTTTTGGCATCTAAAGTGGCAAAGGCTTAGTGTTTTCAGTTGGATAAATTGTGTTGGCCATAATTACCTTTGTAAATCTTTAGGAAAGAGAAAAAAGGATAATTGGGGATTATCAATTCTAGAATTTTCGGAAGAATGAACCGCGAACCTTTGCGTATTCAATTTCGTCGTGGTTATGGAGTCCGCCATTTTAAACCCTAAATCTGTCTCCGTCCAATCAGCGTTGCCAATGTTTGAAAGTTGAAATTCCCATTGCTGGGTAGTAAATTTCCCACAAATTCCGACACCTCTATTTAGCCCCACCCCCAACGAAAACTCAACGGAAAACCTGCCATAATTTTAAAATTAACTTTTTTAAATTATATTTTATTGAAATGACAATTTTTAAACATTTTGGATGTTAGGCCTATGCATTGATTGTAGTCTTAGGAGGCACCTCTTTTATATTATTTATAAAACCCAAGATTCGCGAAAATACACTGCTCTAGGTAATTTCGAGCTTTCTATTGATAGTCAAATTAAAAAACACAGGAAAAATACCCGCAGACATGAAAATTCCCACAAAATCAACGTTTTTGGAAAAAAATATCTTTTCCCCACCGAGTCAAAATGGACTCCAAAAATTCCCACAATATGGAAAATTTCCCACAATCTGGTAAAACTGCGTCCAATCAAAAAATTACAATTATTGTATATGATTTTGTAGTACCAGAACTGAATAACAAGTGGCCTAGTCTCCCCCTTTTTCTATTAAGTTGCCATTCCTATATTTCCATCCTGGTAGTAGTTTCCTACATTCGCGAAAATTATTACAATTTTTATTAAATAAATAAACGTACAATTACTTCTGTTAATTTAATTAAAGTTTAAATTAGAGTTTAAATTTCAACTTTGGAAATGTGTTTAGATCATTTAAAAAATTGCCAGTTTCCTTATCACATTTTAAATTTGATTTAAAAATAATGGTTTAGTCAAGGCTAAAGCTAGTTTCATTTCGTCTGGTATCCCACGTTACCAGAAAAATCCAATTTTCCTGCAGACGTACTAACGAGTAACGATTAGTTTTGACAAGGGCGTAATGGTGGAAAATCTTTCTTTTCGTGTTTGCAAAGAAATTAATATTTCTTAAAATTTTTGGCGTTCATTTTAATATCATGAGAGTTTAGGCATGGAGGAGATAAGGAGACGCAACTAAGCCTTCGATATATAAAAAGGTAATTTTTTAACCAATGGAAAAGCACTATCGCCATCTTGCAGATAAAATTGTACTAGCAGTGTTGTCAGCCGTCTTTCAAGAAACTGGCTAAATTGCCCCTACTTATATCCTTAATGGTTTAGATTTCAAGTTTGAAAAATCGTTTACCAATTTAAAATGAATCGCTTAGTAAGGTTTAAGGTTTTTATTTTTTTCGTCAGGTATCCAACTATACCGCAAAATGTAGCTTTTGTTATAATTTATAGGCGGAAAGAGGAGTTGTCGCGGAAGCCGTATGGCTTACAAGAATCTACAACCGTCTTAAAAAGTATGCGTCAGCGCCTCGTGTGGCAGAAAAATAAAATTTTGATATTTCTTTTAAAGGGAGTATAAAATAGGACGTTCGATCGCTGGTTCAACGAAATTAAGTTTTTTTGTCGCTTGGAGCGCGTTTGTTTGCTTTTTTAGGGTGAATATCTGTAGAGGCCTCAAATCCAACTGCCTTATGCCAATTTCGACGCGTGCACTTTGCACGCGGACTTCAATTAGAGCGTGTCAGCAGGTTGAAAAGAGATCTGGTGTCGATCTCTTTTTTGTCAGTCCCCATTGTATCGCCGGCGTCAAGATGCCGTGTAAAAATTGTCTTACAGTACCACTCCTTCTATTTCCTCCATGGTCAGTTTTAATTAATATTTCCGAATTTCCTCTATGTTATGGCAGAAACTAATATTAATTACGAAACTTTCTTAGAATACGGTAATTAAAGAGAAGTTTCCGAAGTTCAACTAAGTTAATATTGAATAACAATTATGTTCGCAATATGTAACTATTTTATTAAATGTCGGAATTTTGGGAATAAACACTTTGTTACCTGAGTTTAATAACGTCGTAACTCGATCTTTCCCAGAATTTACTGACAAAAGTTAGGAGTTACTGGCGCTAATTACGTTAGAAATCAGACGATTTTAACAATCGCTTTGAGAGGGTAAACATAGAGTAAATTATTTTTATAAATATTGTCTTAAAATTTTTGAAATTAGCATATTATTTGTTTTAGCAAAGTAGATTAATTTTATAGTAACTTCAAGTTACAATGTTATTGGTTTGGAAAAAGTAGAATAATTTTATAGTCACTTAAAGTTACGATATTATGTGTTTGGGAAAATTAGATTAATTTCATATTATTCGTCTGGGAAAAGTAGGTTAGTTTTAAAGTAACTTGAAATTACGATATTATGTATTTTGGGAAAATTTGAATAATTTTTAAAAAACTTTAAGTGACGATAATATTCGTCTGAAAAAATTAGATTAGTTTTATAGTAACTCCAAGATACGATAATTATTTACCTAAAATTCCTAAGCGAAAATGTAAAACGTGGTCCTTTTTCGAATATAACTTGGAATATTTTGATTTCTTAAGAGATTGGAGATTTTTTATTACTTACTTTTAATGTTAAAACGTTTCTTTTATAAATATGTTCGGTATTAATGAATTGTGAAAAAAGCTTCAAAGATTCAAGTTTGATTTTCTCAAAACGTTTTGTTTTCAAGTTACGACGTTTTTAAACGCACGTTGTCAAAACAAAAACTTTAAGGAAATGGGACGAATATGGAAATGTAGTGGGCAGAGAAAAGAGAGAATCGTAATGTAGATGGCGCCACGATGGGAATCGTGTCCTCGCCGTAAAAATACAAATAAAAGCACGCGCCAGAATACGGATAATATACTCCGCAGTAATACACAGAGGGCGCGCGAGGCGTAAGCGCCAATAACCAGCGCACGTGCGGAACCGTTACAAAACAATTCTTGTTGGACTCCAGACTATTATTTGCGGTCAATCCATGGACCAAACATTCTCGAGAGGAACGCGCCGTTTTCGTTTATCGACACGGTCGATTTAAATCTTCCATTCACGTACTTCCAAATCTAAATAGTCCTCACATATGTAACGTAATCAATTGTAAGTATGGCTCCGTACAGAATATACATTTTCCATGAGACCTTGTTTCACACAGAACATACAATTAGTGGACCGTAAATGTAAAATCCTAATATTCCTTGCGCTATTGAAAAAGTAACCATGGAAACCAAATCACGCGATCGCGATTCGCGAGCTTAACTATAACATTTTTTTCTGTTTTGAAAATAAAGTTGATGACGTAATTTACGTAATATCTCGGGAACATGGTTTCATTAAAAATTACTTTTTATGGTATACTTATGATTTATTATGTTAAATTTTTAGCCGAATTTTCTTCAAAGCGCTCCTAGCGGCAAAACATGAATTTCGTTAATTAAAAATCGAAAGACCTACTTTACGCGCTTAACCTGTGCGCTACCTTAACCGTACCATAGTCGACTCTTGCGCCGCCACGTTTGTTCAAAAATAATTAAACAGTGGCGTAGCCAGGGGGGAGCACACGGGAACTTTCCCGCGCGGAACGTATGGTTGAACGTACAAATATTTTTTTCTTTTTTTTTAATGATGTGCCCCCACCCCCAAACAGTGTTGGGCCTTTTTGTCCAAGAGTCACTCAACTCACTCACCGCTGACACTCGCTAGTCTAATATCCGCTCACGCGGTAAAATTGGCGCTCCTCTCTTTTCGCTTTTTTTTGAGCTCTGAAATCGGAGCTCCTCTCATTTTCGTTTCACCCTCTTTTAGAAAAACATTTTGCCGCTCAATTTTGCTCATAATAACAAAAGCGCTCGGTGCTCATCACTGAGTGCGTTGTTGTTTACTTTGTTCATTTTCAATCAAGCTCCTTTTTGTTCAAAATACTGCAGTTTCATATATTTAAACAAAGCTGCATGAAATTTAGCCACTTAAATTTTTAAATCTATATGTAAATAACCACGATTCGTGAAAACGCCGAAAACACTATTTTTAAGAGCACTTTTTTCGATTTCCACTGATTTGTGCCAATATCTGACCGGTACAATAAGTGCTCCTCTCTTTTCGTTTTAAAAAACATTTTGCCGCTCAATTTTGCTCATAATAACAAAAGCGCTCACAATGAAAATAGCGGTGCAAACTTTCCTAGTTCTAAGTCATATAGTCCCATTGAATTGGGAATAATACTGCTAGAATTACAATTACAATTTCGGTTGCCATGGTTACGCGGGACCTGTTCTGAGAAGACTGTACGAAATTCATCTTAATAATTAGGCGGTAGTGCCATCTATATTTTGTAAAGATATATGACTAAAAATAAATAATTATTAGCTAACTCACCGTAACTTGTGTTAAAAAGGATCGTGTTGACAGATTAAAATTATTTTTAAACATTTTCAAAGGTTTGTTTGTTTCGAGAAATCATACATATCAATTTCGCGTCAGATTCGCTCAAATATTCAATTGCCATATAGTGGCCACCACCAGAGACAGATGCCGCCACGGTGGAACGATAAAGTTGATAAAGTTTCCATATTGAAAGAAATTGGTCCCGCGCCAGCCAGATTTAGTTGTACCTCTATTTATTCCCAACTCAATGTATAGTCCCTCTACACATTTGGTCGTCCATAGCCAATCTCAATTGACAGCGTACGATTGAGTCTCCATCCCCGACTGCCCTTATCGGCTAACTCTAGTGGCGTTGGCGGTGATTACGAAGGCTGCCGATAGATGGCGTATCGCGCTCAGTAACGTAGCAAAAAGGGTCGCTTCACTTCACCCATTTTAGCCTCGCTAGTTCCGCTGCATCGCCGTCGAAATTTTCGGCTCACTCTGCCGTAGACTAATCCTATAATATTACCCCTCATAAGCGGGGTTTTCAGCCCCACTGTATGATGTAATTTGGAAGCCACAATTCAATAACGACCCTCTACCTTAAGTACCTCGGGTCATGTTGCCCACCCCGAAAAACTCATCAGATTTTTATCATTTGCAGATAGAAATAGATTTATTCAGGCCGGGTTTAAAATTAAAATAATTTACAGTGAAGATTTACATAACGTATTTAGATCGCCCTTATGGAAATACTTTACAAAAAAATTTATTCCGCTCTAGGTTAAAATCTAAATCGGCCTGAAGTGTGTCAAGTTATTGGAGATGAATACGTCACTATAGAATATAACATGGTGCCATCTATAGCAGTTTTTCTAAGATTATATTTATGTTTGGTAGAAACGGAAGAATAGGATATACATACTAAGCATTTCGGTTTTTGATAATAGATGGCGACACTTTATTCGTATATTAAGGCGCCATCTATGGCGTTTTTTCTAAAGATTATATTTATTTTTGGTAGAAACGGACGATAGGGAAATAACGCACTACACATTTCAGTTTTGATAGTAGATGGCGACACTTTATTCGTATATTAAGGTGCCATCTTTGGCGGTTTCTTGAAAGCAGATACGATTTAAATTTTATAAAAATGAGTGAAAAGTAAATTACTTAAAAAGCAGTTCGGTTTTTTTATATAGTAGATGGTACTTTATTGCAGCGCCATCTACGGCAGTTTTGCGAAAGCAGAGACGATTGAAGTTTCTTCAGAAACGACGATATCTTTCTCGTAAAAGATGTTTTAGAAACGTCTGTTATTATACATTTCCTTTTACTGATAACAGCTGGCGTTTCACACTTTATTACCTGGACAAAAACGAAAAACATTCTAATAGAAAATAACGATCTAATGTTAAAATAAAGGTTGGGTTGTAATCATTTATGGCCGCAAATTGAAACAAATTTATATTTAATATTTGAAATTTCATAAGATATGGACAAAGTTTCTGCAAATGTCACCAGGTAGCGCGCACAGCATTAGAGATGGGATTACCCCTCTCGCGTCCGGGGGACACCTAAACCAGGATCTTCTCAACTAGTGATTCTCCCAAAGTATAAATAAATTCTTGGTTTTATGAAAGGAAATGTAAAAGAGGAATTGAAACTCTGAGCTTTAAAATTTGGCTACTTCCGGTTAATATATTGCAATATACGAGGCTTAAGTCATAATATTACCGAAACAGGAAGCTATATGTACATACACTTGGAATGTCTCATAGACACGGGAGTGGTTTAGAACCGAGATTTCGTTAGACTAGTCTCCTAGTTCACATTAAGCCTCGTCTCGATAAGAAGTTACCTGATAAATTCTATCATATCTTCAGTGTGAGAACTAATCATGTTTTTTTAAATACATTTTCAGAGAGAGTGTGCTTCTTAGACGTAGTTTAAGCCTGGCCCACTTCTCCAGCCTTATTCATTCAAAGTGTATACATATATAATTTCCGGCCCTTAGTTACCAGAAATATAAAACAGCCGAGTTGCAATTCCTTTTCTGTATTTTCTGTGGTTTCATTCGGGGATCGTGAAGCCCGATAATAAAACGGAGCAATTCGAATAAACCTTTTCCAGAGATTTCGCCAGAGGGCGTTGCGGGGGAAGAAACGTACCGGCGCAGACCGCTGGGGAAAGGGGAAAAAACGGCAGATTTTCTCGCTACTTTTTCTAATTTTCACGATATACATGGCTATGTTCGGGATAAGTTCTTTGGAAAAGTTCGTCGCTCGGGGGCGTACAGCCTCTGTATACAGAAACGAGCTAGTTCCCTTCCAATTTTTACTAAGTAGCTAAAGAGTTTCGTCCAATACGATTCACAAACTGGGTTCGGTGCGAGTTCCACTTTACCTCAACCTTCTTCGATAGTTTATATTGGGTTTTTTCCTAAGAAAAGCTAAAGGTTTGGAAGTAAATAAATAGATAAAGACTGTATTTTCCTTCTCCGTGTAATTCTCTCAAGAAGCAGTAGTCAGCTCAATATTATTGGATAGATTTTTTTTATCGAAATAGATCCAAATAATCTACTAGGAGAAACATGGTAATCAATATAAATCTGATTTTGACCGAAAACACTTCATTTTCGCCTCTGGAAATATGCTAGTACTGGTTCTAACTATAAAATTAGGGAAAAGCTAATTTTTTAGCTGTAATGTGGGATACCTGACGAAACTAGCTTTAGCCTTGACTAAACGTTTAACTTTAAATTGGACTTAAAATGTGATAAAGGAAAGCGTATATTTTTAAACTCTGTTCTAAACTTGAAATATAAACGCTTTATCCAATCAAAATTAATTTCAGTAATTATGTGGTACCTTATTTCTTAAAAATATCGAAACGTAATTTTCTTCACCAAAAAATCCATTACCGAAAACCTCGTATTTAGTACGTCTGTATGACGGGCATGATATAAAAATAATAACCCGCGCCCCAATGGTGTAATTTAGGTTTAGGGGTCCCTTTACATAACGGAGGCAGTGCTTAGGTGTTTTGCTCTTGATTACCCACAGTGCCATCTAGTGTTGATAAATTGAAGCTCGTAGAATCGCCTACACGTTATGAGTCTATTAATAATGAAATTAATTTTATTTAATTAATTTATTTTCAAGAATAAATATTATCGTTAATATATATTTTTAGGCATAAAAGGATACTATGAGAAATTACTTATTTGGAATTATGGCTACTCTTACTTTCACCATAAGTCTATAATATTGTTCCATAAGTTTGTCACTTTGAGGATTATTTTACTAAGATCTAGTAACGGAGTGACGTCAGCAGAAAAACAAAATATCCCCCTAGCGAGGCGCTGTCAAAGGCTACGTGTGACGCGTTAGAAAGCGGACCAAAAACGGTGACGAAGCCCGTAACGCTGCTAATGCAGTCTGTCTTGTGACTAGCTCTCAGGAAAACTTTTGCATGTGAAGAATTGGAAGTGTCACACTTATGTAATAATATTATACACTTATGCTTTCACGAATTGGATTACCTTGTGGCTGTTGTGTTCAGTAATGATTAAAGATGATGGAGAGCCGAACGCACCTGTACTCCAACCTCCTAACGTTAAAGACCCGTGACACTGATTTATTTCGATACTTTCATCTCTGTTTGAAAAATAAAATTTAATACTAGCATTATTAGCACGAAACTATATAGGTATACACTTGGAATGTCTAAGGAAGATTTTTACGGCCGTGATGAAGCTCGTAGAAACGGGCGTGTCTTAAAGCGGGAAAGCTCACGAGAAAAACTCTGGCGCCTCGCTACCCTCATTCGACGAAAACTCGTCATTAAGCCTAGTCATGGTTATTATATTATTAGCTTACCTGATTATCTCTTTTATAACCATACAAATACCTGAAATTAGGTATAACTACACTTCTTTCGCGAAGAACATTATAATTACTTTAAAATATTAAGTACGATAACAAATTGAAGTTTTTAAATCCATTGTTTTAAAAGCCTTTTTTGCGCGGGAAGATATCCTATTTGTTACCATGACGACGCATTCTTTTCGCGTCAAACCTCGAGCCAATGAATTTGAAACGTCGTGTTACGTCTTACACTTGACGTAGTTAAGCCCCGCCTTTTTCTCGACGCGCTTTCGCATCACCGTCCCAATGGAACCTTTGACATTCCAATAGGCGCTTAAGTAAAACATCTTCCCAGAAATTGCCAAGAAGTAATATTTCCGACAGCCAGGACTCATAAGTTATTATTTATATAGTACTTGTTGAAATATTAGAAAGCTGGAAACTTTCTCGAACGTAACATCGGTTTTTTGCTAAGCCTTAACATGCCAAAAACGTTACCTGGTTAAAAGGAAACACTTGTTGCATACTGCAAAAGTAATATGTTTAGTTCTAAATGAATGAGTTTTCATCTTTTTCCAAAAGATAATTTTATACGAAATGAATTAACTCTGCCTCCATGAGAAGCTTTAAAATTGCCCGGTAATATAAAAATATTACATATAATTTTAATTATTTATACCATAAGAGGATGATAATAATAACAATATTATCTTCTTATACTTAGTTTTAGTAACATTATATATTTTACCTTAAAATATATTATCGAAAATTAACATTAGTATGTTCCTTATACACGTGAGCCGACGCGTTTCTTATCTGACGCAAAATTCTCATGAGGGCAAAAACGCGTCTCCAATTGGTTTAAATATGACTTTTTGGCTAGCCATTCTAACCGTTTAACCGACCGACCGGAAATAGCTCCTTCACAGATGAATTTGGAGAGGGGAGTAGAAACCGAGTATCTTTTATTGAAGCGTCCATTGTATACCTCTATAGTTTCCCGTTATTAGGACAGAAACACCAAACTTAACAGGGCAATACAAAAGACTCTAATTTAACTCGTCAATTTAGAAGGTAGAAATCTCAATTTAATTTTATTATATTTGAGTTTACTTTTTCGGGGTAGGGGGGTCGTAAGAAGTGAAAACTTTATGCACTCAGTCGCGCGCCTTTGGGCGAAACAGAATCGTCTCCCCTAAAAATACGCCTTAACAATTTCAAATCGACATAACACTTTTCAAACAAACGAAAAAGCCATCCAAAAGGCAGATAAGAAAGCCGCCATCGTATCAGCTTTCCTAAACGCCATGACGGAGCACCTAAATGCGTCTCACTTATCTGGTCCGGAAAACGGTTTTTGGCATCTTCGCGTACCCGCATTTACCAGAACTGTCCTTTAACTGAACTTTTCTTTTATTTGCTCTCGTCTCCATTTCTGCATATTCCCCGATGGATGGCGCGCAGCTCCTGTTGAAACCGAAATTCAGCGGCATCGAGAAGATCAAGACGATAGCTAGCACTTACATGGCCGCGTCTGGTTTGCAGCCGGGCAAGGAAGAAAAGGGGGTAAGTACCTAGCGCCATCTAGTTTTCTTTTCCGCGTCCATGATTTATATTAATGGGCTGGTATTTCTACCGCGTTTTCAGCCTTTTACGTCCAGTTATTCTTCTTCGGGGACCCCAAAATGTTAGCAAAGCTTTTGTATATATACTTAAGATAAAGAGTACTTATTTTTACAGTTTGCCGGTTTTATAAGCGTATTTTGACAGGATTTATAACCTTGACTTACGTGGTATCAGAGGCATATAATACGATTTAAGAGAGAGGTATCCCTATTGAGGCTTTAAAAGTGAAACATGTCCATTCTCGAGTGTAATGGTGTGAAACTGAGCGAGAATGAACCGAATAGGCACTTGGCAGGATGACGGCACGCCGTACCTTTGGCTATGGCCGCCATGTTGGTATGCTTTTTATTCCAATTGCAAAAAACATGGGTGACGTATTCTCTACGTCACGCTGCCTAGTCCCTATTACGGTACGACGATGAACAGTTAAGACTCGCAAATTCACTTGTTTCTTGCCACGGTTTCAATTATTCAATGCTAGTTTATTCGAAGTAGTTAAATAAATAAATAATAACCAGCTAGACTAATACCCAAGGCACCACCTTAGTTCAAAAAGGTATTTTTGTTTTAATGAAGTGGTAATAAATAAGGACGTTTTAAATATGTTGTAGTATCGTCCAATCACGTTTTTAGTTTTCGTGTACCCTGGTTTATCTCAAACTCAAAATACCAAGAAAATGCTTTATCTGTCAGAACTTGCTTTCCAAACCAACGCTGCCGTATTGAGTTTACAACTAGAATCTTCGTAACTCGATTTTGTGAGTGCCATGTATAAATAATTAGTTACTTATTAGGGTTTAACGGTCGTGTAATTTTAGTCATTCTGAGATCAAAACAGGTCGCTAAAATATTGGCTGCAACGCAATTAGTGCATCTGAACACGCGAACAGGGTTTAACGCGTGGTTATGACGGATAAAGCACTTTTTCAGTTTAAGTACAACCACTCAGCGGCCAACGCGAAAAGGATTTTCCAATGCTAAGCAGACAAATGGCTTTTATTAAACATAAAATGCCGGATTAGCAGAAGACAATCGAGCAGTCTATGAACCTCTCTGGTTGGACACTATGGCACTTTATCTAAACTGATAAGGCTAGTTGATAAAACAGTCTGCACGACGGAAACATCGTGTTTGGACAATACTACAACAAGGGTAAAAATCCTATAAAACTGTAATTTTTGTTTAATATTTCTTCTTCGTGTACCCTGCTTTAGCAAAAAATACTAGCAGGTCACTTTGAAGAATACTGCTTGTTTTCTTAGGCTCGTTTGAACTATTATGAATAAACTAACGTTGAAATCACAAATAGCAATGGAAGAAACAGTAATACTTAAGAAATTATTTCAATATAAATTCGTAATCAATTAAAGATTACTCTAAAATATAAAACAATAAGAAATACCTAAGCTCAGATGGCTAGTTTTGCGAATATTGAACCGATTTTAATTCCATTGAGCAGCAACAGGTGGCGACGGCATACTTTTAATTTTAAAAAGGTAACGAGAACTTGAAAAGAATGATGTTTCAAGTTAGTAACATTAGGGGTGTAGTAAGATGCATACTTATTTCATAATAGTATATATATACATCTGATGTTATTCTTAATGACGAAGTCATTGCCATGACAACGCTCATTGACCCTTTTCCGCCAGTAAACTTCAAAAGACAAAACTAATGTCTCCTAAAGGTGTAATTTAAATATTTAGCTATTCGCTCTTAATAGTTAGAGGTCATACCACGGAGGAATGTGTAAGGAGAGGCAACTCAACCGTATTCTTGTAAGCACCGCTAATGCAATCACCAGATGGCGCTATTTCTTGACCGTCTGCACTTAATAAAATTTACAACCAATTGGGTGCTTTCAAATAGCCTCGTAGGCAAACGTCACAACTAAGCTCCTCCTTGAAACGACTGCCATGACATTAATTTTTGAAGTCACAAATCACGAGGCAAAATGCCACACGCAGGGCCCCCACTCAAATCTTCAACTTTTTAACAGGAAAAATAGGATTATATTTCTAAAAATATAGGACTTTATAAGACTATTTTTCAATATTATAGGATTTTATAGGACTTTTTGGGGATTTTGCTAAAAATATAGGATATGTTATAGGACCTTTTTGAAAACGTAAGATTTTATAGGATCTCTGGGGGCTCTGCATACGATCCTGCGTAATAACCACGTGACCACCATGGGCGTCTTAAAATCATGGCTGAGCAATACGCGTTACCATGGCAACGAACACAAGCCACACCCAAGAGTAAGCTACGAATAGACGCTTCAATGAAACCGATCTCACAAATCACTAGAATTTATTAATTCACAGAGCTAGTAGGTGCAAACTACTATTTCTAAGGCCTATGTCGTTTCAAATTCTTCGTTGGGCGTCGTGACGTTTCCGTTATAATTTGAACCAACTTTTATTGTTATAAGCTGGTTTTCATTAACGACGTTCAAAAATTGCGGTAACCCTAACGAGGATTTTTTGCTGTCGTGGTCCAACTTGGTAGACGTAGTTGCAGTGGGCTCCTTTGGCTAGACCAATCAGATTCTGGTAACCAACCGGAATAGGCCTTTCTATAAAGTACCATTGGCCTTATTTGTTTTGATGTTGCTGCTGCGTCACGGGTGACGTATCAATGACGTTTTACTACGAAAAGCCCTGGACATCAGGGTAAATTCGACGAGGCACTCTGTTTTTAAGTATAAACTGAACTGAACGTTTACGTATTTCGTGACGAATAAGCTACATAAAAACAACTTCAGCAATCGTAGCTTATTTTATGGAAAGGCCTATTATTTATCGAGTAATCCCACTGCCCACTTTGGCGTCGTTGGGGGGAGCTAAAAGGGGGTAGAGAGTTTACCCGCAAGAATGATAGATGGCGCTTACGTAGCTCAAAGGCTGTGTTGCTTCTCCTTATCTTTACTACAGAGGCGCACTTCAAGACTTGAAGAACGAACTATAAATCGCTTTAAACAAATAGTGGTTTTGATTTTGCCCCATAGAGTGGCATCCAATCTATTTCTGAGTGAAACCTAAATTATTCTTCATTTTAAAGTTACGGTCGCAATTTAATATATGTTTCTTTTATTATTAATAGCCGGAATATATATATGATTACACTCGGAATGCCTAAGGATATATTGGCATTGTGGGGGGGAAATGGCTTGAGAAACGGTTGGGGCATAAACTACGTCGAATGTAATACGTAACGCATTTTTTGATTGGCAATCAACCGTTGCTTAAAAACGATGCGCAAATGGAGGATACTCATTCGGAAAACAAAGTTACAGGAAAATTAATTTAGGACTTACTTATCACACTAAAGATAATTAATAATTTATCGTGTTCTATCACGAAACTTGTTTAATTTCGATAAAAATCGCGTATTTAGATGGTTAGAAAAAGAGAAAAAAGGTAAGTGAATTTCAATTCGAATTTCGAGCCAAGGCTTAATGTTGACTAGGAGCCCGATCTAGCTTAGCGCGTTGCGAGCGAATTCACCTCTGTAAACCAAGCCCATATGAGAATCATAGACATTCCAAGAGTTGGGGTCTTTCCAATTGATACTCTTACAAGGAGACGACCCTAGGTGATAATCACCGATTTTGTTCAAACTCGGGTATAATGTACACCTCCATGCATAGATGGGCGTTGTTCACTCATATGGTATCCAATCACTCTTTCACTGAACAGTTTAACATAACATCATCAAACTTTATTACGGCACAATTTAATCTTCACAAACCTCTAAAACCAACTATGAGCAGAGGCCGTTTAAATTATATCAGTGTACATTTCTGAATGACTCTAATACTTTGATATTATCATATAAAAAATTTTGTTTTTTGAACCCTGAACCGATATCGAAGGGTGAAACTATGGTTTTTACTATAATTCACTTCAAAACCTAGGTACCTCTCATTCTGTAGCGACAAATTAAAAAAATAAACCGAAAAGATTTTTTTTACGAAAAATGTTTCTAACATGATTTCTAGCGCTTTATCGTTACGGGAAAGATTTCCGAGGTAAACTTTTCAATGGTCTTAGGAATGATTGTTTTTTACAGTCTTATCGATACAGTTCGATTTCAAAGCATGAACTAATTTTGTAAGCTTGAGATAAATTTAATTTCGAAGGTATCTGATTATTTAAGGAGATAATTTTTCTCAGGGTGAAATAATTTTTGAAGTATTAGAGTTTTTAAAGAATACAGTTTTATTACTGAGGTGATATGAAAATACATTTCGTTCTCATTCACATTCTATAAAAATGATTACGAATTATTTCGCTCATCGATTGAAGACCGAGACAAACCTGGTTCTAGATATTCTCGCGAGTAACCTTGATAAACTCTCAAGGTCGCTCACGTGAAATATTATACGCTAAAAGGGATATTTCCCCTCGCTTTTAGTAAGGTTTACCAAAGAATATGGACCTGAAGAATGGACCCAACAGTCGAGACCGCGTTGGTCTCGACTTTTGGGTTGACTTGGGAGTTTCCGTCAAAGCGAATCAAATGAACCGGAAATAAGGTCGGCGTTTCGTTTGAATCTTAGAACTTATACAGATTTTAAAATTTTCAAATATAACTTAAAATATAAATTACACTCTTATCTTTTTTTAATTAAACTCGTCTTAATTATAAATATGTGTCCCCTCTCAGAGATGCAGGGTGCTAAAGCCCACTTCAGCCCACCCTTGGCGCCGCTACTGCATCTTTATAGACCTTTCTATAAAAGATTCGTACGCGTCTAAACTGTTTTTTCGACGTCACACACGGCCAATTTCACAAAACAATATTAAGAAGTTACCGGTACTTTTATATTTCTCAGCCAAATGTCTTTCGAGCTATAATTAGGCTTAATCTTTTATAGAAAGGTCTATTGTAGCTGCACTATTTAGGTAATAATCTCTCCCCCTCATACTCCTAAATTTCCAACGTCCATATCCCCCTGGTGGTCATAACCTGTATCACCCAGTAACACCATAAGCTAATTATAGCAGAAATAACGGGTACGGGAGAGCGATCTACATGGGTTATCTTCCTTAAAGGGAATATAACATATCAGGCGTTCTTTATGAATGACCCTTTGAAAAATCACTAAACGGCAAACAAAAATAACTGAAGACGAAGGCAGAGTGGTGAAAAAAGAACCATTGGTGTTCTCAACCCAATAGCGCGAGGTTATATTCCCTTAAACGAATGTCCTGGGGAAGGGCAGGCTGCTCCCAGCCCAGTAGCACAGTCAAAATAAAATAAATTTCCAGTGAACCCGGAAAAAAATAGGTACAAGCAACTCTCAACGGTTTTGGGTTCTAAATGGTCTCCTTATCATGAAAAAAAAATTATACCACTTTATGCGAAGGGGAACATGTCTAAAAATGGACGCCATTTTGTCTATTTATAGTTTTTTGACGTTCTTGCGTGAACGATACTACATAGGCCTATAGTTCCTTTGGCAAAGTTGTTCAGACCATAATTGTCTATCGTGTCATATCTCATTTGTTACCATAGCATGAGCGCCACCTGGTGGGCATAGATTGAACATATGTAACATAACTGAAATCTACCCTATTTTTAGTTTTTTTTTTTGACATCCTTGCGTGAGCGATACTATATTGGCCAATACCTCCTATAGCAAAGTTGTCCAGAAACACATTTGCCATCGTTTGATATATCATTTGTTAAAATAGCGTAAGCGCCTCCTGGTGGGAAAAGATGGGGGCAAGGTCCCTATCAACCCTTCACAGCTTTTCAATCATATTATTTGTACTAACACAACTACAGAAGATTTAAAGGAATGTTTAAATACGAACTGGCTTCATTCCCTCCCTCAATTTTTGTTGATTCGTACTTGAGAAAAACCACCAAGTCTAATCTTTTGAAGGAACTAGATAAACTTGAAACTCCAACTAATTCGGTCATACAGAGTGTTAATAACATCTTTGTGATTGATGGTGGGCATTTACTATACAAAGTTGTTTGGCACCGACCTTCAACTTACTCCAATATTGTAGAACAGTACATTCACTACTTAAAATATCACCACGGATCAAATAATTCGAATATTACAATAGTATTTGACGGCTATGATTTAGAACACAACAGTACCAAGTCGAAAGAACACCTAAAGAGAGCAATAAATATTCCAGATATAGTTATTAAACCAGAACTGTTTTGCTCAGTACCTCAAAGTGATTTTCTCTCAAACTTGAACAACAAAAAGGCACTCGTAAAAGAAACTCACTACGGAATTGGTAAAGGCTAAAATTAATGTCACTCACGCTCCCTCTGACGCAGATACTGTAGTAATAACAACTTCGTTGGGACTGAAACCTAGGAGCAACAAACACAAGGAGAACGCAGCTAGCCTTTAAACACGCTAACGAAGGGTTGTGTACGAATTTCATAGGACGAGCGTCACGAGCCTTTACAATTTCCGAATTTTCCCCTTCCGAGAACTGCTCTTTCGTTGTCAGAATTGAGATTTTTTTAATATAATTTAGTATATCATTCGGTATTCGTTAGAAAATATTACCTAGGAATTTCTATGGTGGGGCGCCATTCTTGCGGTGGCTTTAGCCACGGCTGCCCTCCTCCCTTAAATCCGGCACTGTTTATAACTTGCGGTTCACAATATTAGGTAATATTGACTACGCTGAACGACGGACAATCGGGAAAGCGTCTCACCTACATATATACTGAAGGGTTTTTGGGGAAGAAGTGCGCCGATACAGATTTACCTTCCATTTATTTTTCTTCCAAGACATATTAATATTTAATTACAGTTTTCACAACCGGGAATACATCGTGGTGTCCATGTATATCCCTATAAAAAGAACCTAAGCATCGAATGCTCAATAACATTTATTGTTTAAATAGTGTAAGTCACGTGTTATTAAGATTTACATTTCGGTTTCAACCGTTTTCTCTTCTTGCTGACATTTATTTAATATTTTCTGTATGCGCGGCCTTCTATATTCTTGGTATAGCAAGCAATCTTCAATTATATTAACACCTAGCCTTCCGCGTTTCGGTCGTTTTAAGGAGCCACCCACGGAAAACATTCTTTCACAACCAGCTGAAGTTGCTGGAGCTGACAAATGTCTTTTGGCCAGCGCCGCGAGAGCTGGATACGTATATTGTTTCTCTTTCCAGTATAATAATGGGCACGATAAATCTGGGTTTGTTTTTCCTTCTTCCACATAGCGACATATTAGGTCTTTAAGTGAACCTGGTTCTAATTTTGGTTGTTTTTTCTTCATAAGTGAAAAGTAACTTGAGGTTGAAGCTTCTTTTTCCAATGTGGCGTCGTCCTGGTTCGTTGGAATGAAAAACTCCGAAGCATACGTCTCCAAGGTTTCTATAGCGTCTTTCCTGCGTGGGGTTTTGAACTCTGGGTACATACTTGACCATATAGGGTTGCTGAAGCAGTCTATGAAAGGAAATAAGATATATTTTTCAGGCATTCATTAAAAACATTAAGAACAACCGCAACTCCGAAACAATTCGCTCCCGAAAAGTATTAGATCTATTTGGCGACGACGTCAAGCGCCAAATTAAGACCAGCATGAAGAAACGTAATAACGCGGATGGAAAAGGAACTGCGTGGTGACAGTTCGCTTCGTCGAAGAGATGGGCAATAAAAGGAAAGAGGGTCGCACGTGGATAGACTTTTAAGCCCAGTTCACACTATACAATAAATTGGGCCACTTTTTTGTGGTAAACTATTTGTAAGCGAGAAAATTGTATATGGTGTGATTAGCAAAAGGTTGGAACAATGGTTACAATTTTCGTGATCACACTATACAATTTTCTTGCTCACAATATGTTTACTACAATTAATTGGCCTAATTAATTATATAGTGCGAACTGGGCTTTAACTTTCTTTACGTGTAAAGAGTTTACCACGATCTGCCCCATAGTACGGCTAGCATTTTTACGAACCTTGGATCTACCCCATTTTATTTCATTGCCACCCGATCCGACAATGTAACCACGAAGTTCCCGGCTGCGTTATTAGGTCTCCTTTACTATTTCTCCATGAAACTATCTTCAACAGTGCATTCAATTTGTCCCCTTCGAGTGAGTGTAGTACTTTTCGGTTGCCAATATGACAAATAGTTATGCCAAGTTACCTCTTTTCTTGATTATTACCTTCAAAAATAAATAGTTTTTGCCTTGGATCAACCATTACATATTTGGTGGTCGTATTACTGTAAATGCTGTCGAAAGCCTCTAACAACTTCATAACCACCATGGCAATTTGTGGACCATCCCCTTGCAAACAGTCGGTAGCGTCTTTCAGCGGTGATAGCAAATTTCGGATCTCCCCGATTTTGGTAAACATTCCCGGAGACGGTGCAAATGTGATGCCATGAGTAGCCAAGGAACTTTTTTCCGAATTAATGGCTTCCATGATGGTATTTGAAATTGCAGTCTTCATGCCGGGCTAGCAGAGAAATAGATTTCAGTGAAGTAAAATGCATATAATAAATTTTATAAGTTAAGACTCTGCCATAGAACGAATGTATTCATTTTTTTTCGCACTTCCCCAAACGGCCGCCAAAACCTAGCAGCGTCCGGAGAAGGTGAAGGATACACCGCTTTGGTGAGGGGGGGGGGGGGGAATCTCAACGTTAAAGCCTTTACTACTGTTTATCTTTGCCTGCTATGGAAAGGCGGCGCGCAATAAATTTAAATCTATTCATTGATTTCTTCCACGACAAATTTAGTTTTAAATTTCAAATCCACATGAAGCGAAATTTGATCTATTAAAGAGCATTCTGGGATACTGTTGCCTAGCCACGAGCTCTACGGTTGCGTGCGAGTTTTTAAATTCTATCCTGGCGGATGCACACAGCCTTCGCGCGCGAAATTTCGCTGGCAAATTGCGTCGCGTGTCTTAAATAGAACGGAAGTCATGTGGCATGAGCGCGTGCGTGGAAATTCGCAGGCGAAATCTATAGAGATAGGAAATGTATATAAAGGTCTAGATAAAATATTTCAAAGGGAGTGAATATGGAGGTGACAGCTAGCAGAAACGCGTAATTTCTGAGGCTATCCTTATAAGGCGCTATCTACCGGTAAGAAAGCTCGTGCTATCGTCGCGAGAGCCATTGTCTCCTGCTTAAAAATTATACAAAAGTCACCAACAAATGGTGTCTAAAGACTACGGCCTGCGGAAAGGTCAAGCACTTAGTACTAAAATGCTTAGAGAGCTCGCGCTCTTGGTCACGTGCCTTCCTCGGTGTCTGCTAGGTGTCAATTCCGTATTTTATGTTAGGCTTAGACGCCCCGAAATTTATCTAGACCTTTATATACATTTCTTATATCTATGGTCGAAATCGCTTGCGAACCGTATGTGTGTTTGGGCCTTCGGCGTTTTAAAACGGCCGCGCGCAGAGACCTCGCGATAATTCTAAAATTAGGAACCATGCAACGTCGACAAAAAAAATCGACATAAAAATTGCCCTAAATCGGGGTCTAACTTAAAGAAATTACTTTCTTATGATAACATTACTTTTAAAAAACGCTCCATTGCAAAGTACAAAGAATTCCAGCGTGTTTTCACTGGAGATATTAGGTCAAGTCCATTTGATTTTGATTTTAAGATCTCCGTCCATTTCGTAGACCTCCGAAAAAATATAATGACGCCATTGACGTAGTCGACAACTGATTTGCACGAAACGTCATTTTGTATATTGTTAACCACAACTAACTGCAATGTATGGGCAACGCAAGACAATCTGGTCCACTTTGCTCTTTCGATGGTTTCTTGTACGACAATCCAACTGTCGTCGTTCCATGCTAAAAAATAAAATACCTACATTACAATGGTGTTGTTGCTCGAACCACTCGCTGCACCACAGTCCGTATTATTACCATCATCTAATTCGTCGCTGTCACTACCATCTGAATCATCATCTTCCCACGGTTCCGCGTATAAAGCTTGAAGGTTGAAGGCCTTGGTGAGATTGCTGGCGTTGTCAGCACAGACGGTGACAATCTAAATTATTTATAGACAATTAGAAAAAAGTTAAATAACACCCCTTACCTGACTTCGTTAGAGTTAGCATCGGCGTTGAAATTTCACTAGTTTATCTCGAAAGTTACGATAAAAGTGCTCCATCCGAATTATATCTTATAATTGTTTGATACGAAAACGTAAATGGGTAAATCTACTTAAACTTATTCGGGGTTTTTCTTCAAAGCCGGTGCAACCCTTTAAAGGAAATGAGTCGGTTTTGACTCTGATTAAACTAAATTTTTACTTAATTAAAAACATCTCGTAAAAGTAGACTTAACCGTATATCTTAATTACGGCGGCCAATCAGGAGCGAGAATCTTTCCAGCATAGCTCGAAGGCAGAATTCTTCCAAATAAGATGGTCGCCGGCTTCGACGCTTCACATTTTTTGCAATTAGTAGTGTTATATATTATGTAAACACATTATTTCTTTTAAATACAATTTATTTTAAAAATAAGGACATTATATAGTTTTTAGGTTTAAAATTTCAGTTTTCTGAAAACGTTTTAAGAAAATAAATGTAAATATGTGAAGCGTCAAAGCCTGATTTGAACTCGCGACAATCCGAAGAGAGTACGCCCTGCCTTCGAGTTTTGCTAGAAAGATTCTGGCTCCTGATTGGCCACCGAACTTATTATTTTACATGAGGAAGGCTTCCGAAATTAAGACGTACGGTTAAGCCTACTTTTATGAAAAGTTTATAGTTAAAAATAAAAACTAAAACGCGAGGCGTAATATTCCCTTCAATTTTTGATATAAAAACTACCTGTGTTGATGAGACACCGAGATTTTCAAGGATTCCTTCAAGGGAAGAGAGAATGTTTTCTCCTGTATGGGCTGCATTGAATGGAGCAAAAGCGAGGGTGCGATAAAAGCTCTGAACGCCATTCCTTCAGTAAACTGGAGCGGAAGGCCATCTACGGCCACCAAATCCACCATGCACTGCTTGAAGCGTAATTGTTGGGCAGATGTTTGTGGAGACTTTCTCACGTTTCTAAGTGATAAGTCATATGACTCCAGAAAACGCGAGTTTTTTTCCAGCTTGTCGTCAAGGGATTCAAGTGAAACTCCTTGGTGTTTTTTCTATAAAAAATGAAACATAGTTATCGTCTAACTCGTACGTAACGGTTAATATCAGATGTCTATAATAATAGCCCTTCGGAGGGAAGTATGTAACTCTCTATATCGCCTATCTTAAAAATTCGAAACATCCTGTCTACGACAATAACTAAAGAAATAACCTTACGAGAACGTATTGAAAATACGCACGTGCATTTTTAAAGACCTTGTAAATGTCGATCGCCTGGTCGCGCACCTTGCGGATTAATAGGGAACACGCATTATTCTTTTTGAATCTTTCAGGCCGCTGGAAATTGTGCACGCCCGGAATCTTTAACGTGATAAAAGTATGCCCCGAAAAATTATAGGAGGTGGATACTCCCCCCCCCCCCGAAGGGTATTTCTTATAGACTTCTGGTAATATCGATACAATAAACCAAAAATGGGCAGCAGAAATTTGGTCGGTATTGAGTCCAGTTTGCACCACGGCTGAATTGCGCCAGAAACATAGCGACGGTGAACGACAACTTCAGCGTTCTCTAGTGGCGTCGGACCGTTTTTGAGACGGGGGGGGGGGTGGGCTAAAATATTTCAAATTTCATAAATATATTTGGAATTTGAAATATATATGATATATTTATATACATCTGCATGTATATACATACATACATACACATAAATACACACCCACACAACCTCCCTCCCACCCATATATCTATATATATATATCTACACTCCTAAAATGTCGTACTTACAAGGTCAATTAGCATTAACCTTACCATAAGTGGCATAATTACCCTAAGTGTGTCAATAATATACATTTTTCAATGATACCTTGCTTAAATTCGGTGTTTGATAAGAATCATAAGATAAACTAGCTATCTAATTGGAACAAGCTATTGTCACTAAGTCTTTTCGAAATAAATAAATTCTAAAAATTATCTCACGGTATAAACAATCTTAATTCTTCAACTTACAAATAATGAAATGACCGCATTCAGATTCCCCAACAATGTGTATTATCGCACATTTTTTTTTATATATTCTTAACGTATTGTTGGGTCTGGTCGGGTTGGAAGGTCAACCCGACCAGACCCGATAGGTTTCGGGTTGAAAACGCTTACCCGAATCCGACCCGGTGGCATGCCTATAAATACGTAATGTGTTTGTGAAGCGGCGTCTGCGGCGCGAGCATTACAAAGACCATATTATATGGAATTCACAAGTCCTAAGTTTCTTTGGTCTATGTAGAACAAGCTCTCATTGAAGATTTTCTATTGGAAACGCTCCTATTGGCACACTTCGGGTAGTTATGCCACTTATGACCTTAGGTAAATGCAACTGTAATCATTGGTTATCTAGAATGTTTTCTATATATGCGATTTATAAACAGATTGTTATAACAGGTAAAGTAATGAAAATTAAATCTGGGGAGGGCTCCGCCCCCAGACTTCATGACCGGAAGGGATTGAGCCCCTCCTTCCACCCCTGTTCGGACGTCCCTGGCGTTCTCCATTGGACCTGTTACAAATTAATCCGTCGTGCCGTTTTTTTTTGCCCTAATGAAAACTAGCTTTCAGTAATTGCGGCCGTGATTTCGTCGTACTTTCCGTAAAGGGTTTTTCATTAGTAGTAACGTACGTACCTTCAAGTGTCGTGCAAAATTTCCGACCCCATCTCCTCTCTTTTCTTCATTACAGAGCTTACACGTCAATATTTTGTTTGTACCCGGGATATTGGTACCAGCAATAGGTATTGATCCGTTGTAAACATAAAATGAATTTAACTTGCCGAAACCCCCAGAGTTAAACTTCTTAATAAAAGAGGGGCATTTAACTATCGTTTCATGTCGATGATTTATTGGTTCTGGCTCTGGTTGTGAACCTTCGTCTTCCATCGTGACAAAGTAACTGACAAGTATTCGATTTCCGTCGCTATCTGAGCATACGTGAAAAGGTAAAGCTACATTAAACCCATTTATTTTTAAAGAGCTAAAAGTTATTTACCAAGTGATTGTACATAAAACGATGATAATGGTTTCAAACAATTTCCCGGTATATATTTTTTTGTTTATTTTTTATTCACTCAAAAAACGATTTTATGGTTAACTAATACAGATAAAAGTAATTAAAAGAAATAATGATAATATTTTACCGTCCTTTTTATATGAGCAAACAATAATAATTGATAGATAACAACGGTATTTTTGAACCTTGAAATTCTTTGATATGTTCTCGGCGTGAACTCCATTCACGATTCAACCAATATTCAATCTCAGTAGTAATTTAAAAAGTGATCGAAGGTATTTTTTTTTTCTTATTTGATTTCCCTAAAAACATTTAAAAAAATAATTCTCGATATTTCTGAATTTTAAATATCACATGATGAAATAATTTTCGGCAAACAGTTGTGAACTCGCGCAACTTGTAGCCATTCATTCAAAAATAAACTTTCCCGAAGTTTCGAAACGAATGGTTCTTTTCAATAGTGATCGAATATCGGTGAACAGATACTGATCATCGGTCATGAGTGAGCAGAAAGTGCCCATCTCTGCCTCCATGTACCTTAAAAAACCTGTAAGAGAAAAGTTGCGACGGGCTTTCGTTTTGCCATGGCAACCGAAAACGGTTTTGACAACATGATTTGGGATTTTTCCATTGAAAATAACATGGGAATCTGAAGGATTTTAAGGCTCCCCCATGTGAAATCTTTTAAAAAATGAAATATTTTGAAAATTTCAACAACATTAAAAAAAAATTAAATTTATTTTAAAAATTAAATTTAATCAAGTTTAAATGTAATTTGGACCCTTAAAATCCTTCAGATTCCCATGTTATTTTCAATGGAAATAATTCCAAAATATGTTGTCAAAAAGGTTTTCGGTTGACATGGCAACTTTTCCCTAGCAGGTATTTCAAGTTACATAGAGGTTACCCGAGTTTGAACAAAATCGGTGATTATCACCTCGGGTCGTCTCCTTGTTAGTTACAAGGGGATGGTGTGTTTGGTGTTACGTTATTTGTGAAAAGGCTCTCATGGAACTCTAAAGCTTATAGAGTTGTTTTATAAATATTTCTAAAAAATACGTGTTTCATTTTTATAGCCTAAATGGATACTTCTCGAGATATTTTATACGCTTCTTACAACTTAATCTATATTATATAGCGAAGAAATTGATCTAAGCTTTCCAAATTGTATATGCTCTTACATAACCAATTTTCTTCTATTTTTAACGCTGCTCAGTTGCAAAAGGACCCAAGAAAGGTAAGGACGATATATCGAGAGCAATCGATCACTATCTACAGAACTTTACTTTTTATTTTCAAAAGGAAATTATAACTTATTTTTCACTGTTCTTGCGAGATTGGTCCAAAGCTATAACGGTTCAATAGTGTCTTTATAACTAGTTATTGAAAACGGTTTTAATACTAGTTTATGCCAAGTAGTTAACACAACTCTTGGAAAAACCACTGGTATTATTCAGGATTGTATTCTTGCATTTTTTGATTAAGCAGGATACACGACAACGAAGTATATTCCAAACGAGCTCTTATTCTTTAAAGAGGGCTTCTGTATTTTTTTGCTACAGCCGGGTACATGACGACGAAGTAGTAAGCGCGGATTGTAGTCCCGCGTATGCTTTTTATAAATGCTGTAGTATCGTCTAATAATTTGTTTTATTCTTCGTGTACCCTGGTTTATCAAAAACGTTGTAAAGCAAGTGCTACGCGCTGAACTATCTAATCGGTAATTTGGAAACCTGATTTGATCCGACGATAATAGAAATTGGTTAACAACCACTTAGTAACTTAATATTGCTTTCGATGAAATTTCCTAGAAGATTTAAACGTTAACATAAACCTTGAAAATAGTTACTTAAAAGTACAGGTTTTAGGGAACTGCGAGCGAGCTAATGTTACTTAAATTACATCCCAAAATAGTCTATTACGGAATGGACAGTCTAAGATTTCATTCATTTCGCGCGAACTTAAAAATCCTCGTTGTAAAAGACTCGGTGTCAAACGTCACCGTCGTGTGGAACGAAAATGGGGAAAGATGTAAGCAGCTTTCGCGTGACGTCGCGCTCCATCCTAACTACATTTCGGGCGCAACCTTAGATAAGGGGAAAGACGTTTTCCCAAACAGAATTCGGCATAAAGGAACGCCTGGTCGAGGAGTGACTGGCTCTTCAGGCGCACTTCCGACCAGATTCCGATTTCCCGCGCCTATTCCGCCTTCAGACGGCTTTTCAATGCCCTTTCGAAGCGCATAAACCAATTCCTCTATAAACCTATCGTATTCCTGGGACCCATTCACAATGAGATAGACTGGAAAGCCCGTATTTTGGGTTAGCGGACAGAAAGCCATGTTCGCACTACCGAGATTTTGGTCGCTCAATTTTGTCGTGCAACTTGGTCGGCAAAATATTTCGTGGAAATTTGTCGGCCAATTTTTTCATGCAATTTTTTCGGCCACATGTTTCGTGCAACTTTATCAGCCAATTTTGTCGTGCAACTTGGTCGGCCACATGTTTCGTGCAACTTTATCAGATAAATGTTTCGTGCAACTTTATCAGCCAAATGTTTCGTGCAACTTTATCAGCCAATTTTGTCGTGCAACTTGGTCGGCCACATGTTTCGTGCAACTTTATCAGATAAATGTTTCGTGCAACTTTATCAGCCAAATGTTTCGTGCAACTTTATCAGCCAATTTTTTCGTGCAACTTTAACAGCCAATTTTTTCGTGCAACTTTAACAGCCAATTTTTCGTGCAACTCGGTCGGCCAATTTTTTCGTGCAACTTTATCAGCCAATTTTTTCGTGCAACTTGGTCGGACAATTTTGTCGACCAGTATTATCGTGCAACTTGGTCGACCAGTATTATCGTGCAACTTTTGTCGACCAGTATTATCGTGCAACTTTTGTCGACCAGTATTATCGTGCAACTTTGTCGACCAGTATTATCGTGCAACTTTGTCGTCCAATTTCATTGTGCAACTTGGTCGACTAATTTGCTCGTGCAACTTTGTCGTACAATTTTCTACTCCAATTTCAACCAAAATAACTCGCGTACTATTGTGATAACACTTATCTCGACAAAGATTCAAGATTACTCAACAGATGGCACTGATTATAATATAAAAAAAGCCCAGAAAAATTGTGCTTTTCGTTTTGATTATCTCTTATTAATAATTATTGGTTGATTTGGAGAGATACGATTTTCTCGAAGTTGTAAAAATAATTCGCATCTTGGATCGAATCAAATTGCAACTGCAAAGGTTGGACAAATCACAACCAAACTACGCGATAAATTGCACGACAAAAATAATGCGAACGTATCTTAGGTCCACTTTCCCAAAAATACCTCCATCACACGCATTTCATTGTGACAGCAGCTGAATTCAGATGGCGCTTTTACGCGGGCATTTCCTATTCAGAAGCAGACGGTATTTTAACATCTCTCTTTTTGTATTCGATTATTCTTCGTCTTTTGAAAATTAATCGATTAACTGTTTGGGAAATTTAGGCTAAAGCTTCCGCGTTGACCTAGATTATTTTACTCGGGCTCAAAACCAATAAAAATCTCAGCTTTTCACTTGATATATTACGTGACTGGGCTGTTTGATAACTTCCGGATTTATGGGAAGATAACGAAGATTGAGGAACGATGTAAGAGGCGTCTGCTTCGACGTCTGCCATCGGCACGTAGGGCAACGCTCAAAAATATAGACGGAATTATAAATCTAGAATTCGTATTTTGCAAACGTTTGAATATCGAATCATTTATTCAACCAACGTCTCCCACTAAAATTCAAAGTTATACATTTAAGCAAAAGTAACGGTATTACTAGAAGTATGGTCTTCTAGTATTTGGTCGCTACAGCAGGGTACACGACGAAGATATTGTAACCATGGACAGCAGTTCGATGGGATTTCTACGCGTGGCAATAGTGTCGTTCAATCATGTTTTCGTCTTCGTGTGTTCTGCTTTATCACATAAGCTAGAAAGTGTTGGTTTTATCCATTGAATTGGGAATAATACTGCTAGAATTACAATTACGATTTCGGTTGCCATGGTTACGCGGGACCTGTTCTGATAAGACTGTACGAAATTCATCTTTATAATTAGGCGGTAGCGCCATCTATATTTTGTAAAGTTATATGGCTAAAAATAAATAATTATTAGCTAACTCACCGTAACTTGAGTTAAAAAGGATCGTGTTGACAGAATAAAATTATTTTTAAACAACTTCAAAGGTTTGTTTGTTACGAGAAATCATACATTTCAATTTCGCATCAGATTCGCGAAAACATTCTATTGCAATATAGTTGCCACCACTAGAGACAGATGCCGCCATGGTAGAACGATAAAGTTGATAAAGTCTCCTTATTGAACGAAATTGGTCCCGCGCCAGCCAGATTTAGGTGTACCTCTATTTATTCCCAACACAATGGTTTTATCCAACTTATAGGCTTTTCTTTACGAACCTTGGATTTTATCAATCATATACACCATACGTTTTCGCGTAGCTGAGGAGACTAACAAAGTTTACTAGTAATATAACTAGTTTACGAAACACGACAGTTCAAATCCACTAACTAGCTAGTTTCGTTTGGATCTAACCAGGTTTCCATGATAATAGTTATACACCTAATTAGGCGGATAGTTTGACTGAAAAAAAATCGTTTATTAGGTTTTGTGATAAACCAGGATGCACGACGATGAAGTGATTGGACGGTACTACAGAAATAATATTAGGGCCACTAAACATACGCAAAGATATTGAAATAGCCCCACTCGTTCGTTAATGACTTCGTGAACTATTCTTCAAATTAAGTAAGGGAAATGGAAAACGATACTAGAGGGCGTGATACAATTTGAAAAAAGCATCCTCGAAAACATTATCACCACGAAACCATTCGTTCTTAAGCCCAGTGTAATCTTAAAGCGTCAAGTTGATGAGAACAAGGTAAGCTTCGCTATTCTTGCCATAGTTCTCATCAACTTGGCAAAGTGTACCTACCCTTTTCACGATCTTTAAAGTGTAATAACGAGCAACTCGAAAGCTTTTCGAATCGTTCAGCTTTGCTTCCCTCTCCACTAAGTCACTTTCACGGAAGAAACAAGAGCAATTTTATTGCACCCTCAACTGAAGACAGAGCTCTTACGAAAAGCAATACTCGAAACGTTGCCTACGTTATTATAAAGGCCCGTGCACGGAAAATGTCTCCAATTTAATTCTAGCATTTTAGTTCGACCATTCTGGCCACTAACAATTGTAAGTTCAGCCGTATGAACCCTGTTGTCTAGGCAACATACAATTTTACACTTTTAGAGTCAGGATCTTCTATTGGAAATTGCAAACTGTGGCGTTATATCAAATTTGAGGTGTAATTTATTTTTATCTAGCTTCTCTAAAGAAATTTAATTCCCTGAATTTAAGAAACATTTCATTTATTTAAATGGTTTTAATATAAATTGATTTTTGAGTGCAAAGTCTGTAAATCGCGTGAAAATGGGCACCTTCAAAATATTTTCTTTATGTACAACATAAACGCTTTTGTTTATTTAAATGTAATAAAATCAAGTTTTAGTAACTTTTCGAATCAGTTGGTTAAACCAAAGACCACATACCCCAAGAGGGACATGTATCGCTGGTAGTAATATCAATTTCTTTCATCACCCCAATGCAATGCGGCTTTTTTAAGAGCGCGCTATCTCACGGCAAGTAGAGGCAGTTTTAAATGTACGAGTACTCGCGATAATATAAAATGTATCGCAGGAGCTGGCTCGGGCACGACCTTTTTATTTAAATTTCGTAAATTAAGAATTTTCACGCGCTATTTTCTGTAAGAAAGCCGCATCACTCTTAATACACCTTTTTTTCGAGGTTGATGCGAGTCCTTCTTGGGGTAGGTGGTCTGTGATTACACTAATAGTTAGTGTGCGAGTCCTTCTTGGGGTAGGTGGTCTGTGATTACATTAATAGTTAGTGTGCGAGTCCTTCTTGGGGTAGGTGGTCTGTGATTACACTAATAGTTAGTGTGCGAGTCCTTCTTGGGGTAGGTGGTCTGTGATTACACTAATAGTTAGTGTGCGAGTTCTTCTTAGGGTAGGTGGTCTGTGATTACACCAATAGTTAGTGTGCGAGTTCTTCTTAGGGTAGGTGGTCTGTGATTACACCAATAGTTAGTGTGCAAGTTCTTCTTAGGGTAGGTGGTCTGTGATTACACTAATAGTTAGTGTGCAAGTCCATCTTGGGGTATGTTAAACATATCTTGCCACATCCACCGTCCACATTAGATCTATATTACTTAGGTGAACAGAAAATGTGGGCAGCAACCGGTTCGCCTCATGATTCCCGGAATATAAACCACGCCCCTCTTCCTTTCCTCGTGTAATCTCTCCCCCTTTGGGCCGATAAGGGGCCAGGATTCTCTTCCCGTGTATGTGGGGAATATCTTGCGGAAATTATGAAAACAGACGCTATAGTTTGAGCACATGTACACTCAGAATAATGGCTTGCCGTTGGACTCTGAAGTGCTGGGCTCCCAAACTCCCCAGTGAGTAGCTCAACCATTAATTAATATGGCCAGCCTCATTAGAGCCGACCAAGAGCGGATGTAATTAGCGAGAGAGACAACTCTGTCCCATCCGTCACTGACAAAACGGTTCTTAATTATCACGACAACCAAGAACGGATTCGAGTGAACGGATAATATTTCGGACAGTACTCCGTTCGCCTCTTGACTTCCGGAAGAAAAACCAACGCGCTTCCGACCAAAAACCAACACCCTTCCGACCAAAACCACTCCCTTCCGACCAAAAACCAACACCCTTCCGACCAAAACCACTCCCTTCTGACCAAAAAACCACTCCCTTCCGACCAAAAACCAACGCCCCTCCGACCAAAACCACTCCCTTCCGACCAAAAACCAACGCCCCTCCGACCAAAACCACTCCCTTCCGACCAAAAACCAACGCCCCTCCGACCAAAACCATTCCCTTCCGACCAAAAAAACCAACGCGCTTCCGACCAAAAAAAACACCCCTCCGACCAAAAACCAACGCCCCTCCGACCAAAACCACTCCCTTCCGACCAAAAAAACCAACGCGCTTCCGACCAAAAAAAACACCCCTCCGACCAAAAACCAACGCCCCTCCGACCAAAAAAAACCAACGCCCCTCCGACCAAAACACGCCCTTCGACCAAAAAACCAGCGTCCCACCGACCAAAACACGCCTTTCCGACCAAAAAACCAATGCCCCTCCGACCAAAACACGCCTTTCCGACCAAAAAACCAACGCCCCTCCGACCAAAAAACCAACGCCCCTCCGACCAAAACACGCCTTTCCGACCAAAAAACCAACGCCCCTCCGACCAAAACACGCCTTTCCGACCAAAAACCAACGCCCCTCCGACCAAAACACGCCTTTCCGACCAAAAAACCAACGCCCCTCCGACCAAAACACGCCTTTCCAACCAAAAAACCAACGCCCATCCGAAACAAAATACGCCCTTCCGATCAAAAACCACGCCCCTTCGTCTTTCCTCCCGTAATATTTTCCCCTTTCGGCCATTAAGGGGTAAGACACTTAGCTCTCTGTGAGGCTATACTCGCGGTCAAATATTCGAGACATAAACTCGCTCAGTCAAAACAAAACTATATCTCGGAGGGTAAAGTTCATTACCTTCGCCCTACACATCAGCGATAAAGAAGCGATACCTATACTATCTTAGCAAACACTAAAAAACAAGCCGTAGTTTGTTTTCTCAGCCTATACGTCGGCTTCTTCCCGAATCAAGCGAAACTAACTTTGAGTCGTCTTTTTATCTTCCCCGTTGCTTCCGATTGTTATTGGCGTTTATTCTGGCGTGGCTGGCGGCATCTACCGGCGGGAAATGAAAAGGACAAGACTCGAGAGGATCACAACGTGGTGTCCCTGGTGGAGTTCGCCGTTTCGCTGATGGCGCTGTTGGATCAAATCAATCGAGAGTCTTTCCAGAGATTTCGATTGCGAGTAGGTTCGTACCACCTCTTATCAATCTCCCATCCGGAACGCGGAAAATAGCCGCCAGGGGGGGCATACACGCCAATATATATAGTCCTTTCCTAAAATAAAGTCTTCTTTACCGAGATGCAACCTTAGAAAACGTTTCTAATCGAGAAACCGCTTTTAAATGATACCAGAAGTATATGATGTAAATCGTAAGAGAGAAGTATCCTAAGTTAAATGTGTCTTCACATTTACGGGCTACTACCTAATTTTAATTTTTTTTAGGCCAACAAAGAGTTAGTTTTAGATAATAGGTACTTTTTGCAATAAAAATAGAGTAAAATAGGTACTTTTTGCAATAAAAATAGTAAAATAGGTACAAAAAATTTAAAATTGGAACCAAATAGGGACAACATTTTCAAATTGGGAACCAAATAGGGACCAAAATTTTCGAAATTGGAACTAAATAGGGACAACATTTTCAAAATTAGAATCAAGTAGGGACAAAATAATTCAAAATTGTAACGAAATAGGGACATAAATTTTCAGAATGGGAACCAAATAGGTCAAAAAAAATTCAAAATTAGAACCAAATAGGAACCACATTTTTCAAAATTAAAACCAAATAGGGACCACATTTTCAAAATTAGAACCAAATAGGTCCAAAAAAATTCAAAATTAGAACCAAATAGGTCCAAAAAAATTCAAAATTAGAACCAAATAGGCCCAAAAAAATTCAAAATTAGAACCAAATAGGCCCAAAATTTTTCAAAATTAGAACCAAATAGGGACCACATTTTTCAAAATTAGAACCAAATAGGCCCAAAAAAATTCAAAATTAGAACCAAATAGGCCCAAAAAAATTCAAAATTAGAACCAAATAGGCCCAAAATTTTTCAAAATTAGAACCAAATAGGGACCACATTTTTCAAAATTAGAACCAAATAGGTCCAAAAAAATTCAAAATTAGAACCAAATAGGCCCAAAAAAATTCTAAATTAGAACCAAATAGGCCCAAAATTTTTCAAAATTAGAACCAAATAGGGACCACATTTTTCAAAATTAGAACCAAATAGGGACCACATTTTTCAAAATTAGAACCAAATAGGCCCAAAATTTTTCAAAATTAGAACCAAATAGGGACCACATTTTCAAAATTAGAACCAAATAGGTCCAAAAAAATTCAAAATTAGAACCAAATAGGTCCAAAAAAATTCAAAATTAGAACCAAATAGGCCCAAAAAAATTCAAAATTAGAACCAAATAGGCCCAAAATTTTTCAAAATTAAAACCAAATAGGGACCACATTTTCAAAATTAGAACCAAATAGGTCCAAAAAAATTCAAAATTAGAACCAAATAGGTCCAAAAAAATTCAAAATTAGAACCAAATAGGCCCAAAAAAATTCAAAATTAGAACCAAATAGGCCCAAAATTTTTCAAAATTAGAACCAAATAGGGACCACATTTTCAAAATTAGAACCAAATAGGTCCAAAAAAATTCAAAATTAGAACCAAATAGGCCCAAAATTTTTCAAAATTAAAACCAAATAGGGACCACATTTTCAAAATTAGAACCAAATAGGCCCAAAAAAATTCAAAATTAGAACCAAATAGGTCCAAAAAAATTCAAAATTAGAACCAAATAGGCCCAAAAAAATTCAAAATTAGAACCAAATAGGCCCAAAATTTTTCAAAATTAGAACCAAATAGGGACCACATTTTTCAAAATTAGAACCAAATAGGTCCAAAAAAATTCAAAATTAGAACCAAATAGGCCCAAAAAAATTCAAAATTAGAACCAAATAGGCCCAAAATTTTTCAAAATTAGAACCAAATAGGGACCACATTTTTCAAAATTAGAACCAAATAGGGACCACATTTTTCAAAATTAGAACCAAATAGGCCCAAAATTTTTCAAAATTAGAACCAAATAGGGACCACATTTTCAAAATTAGAACCAAATAGGTCCAAAAAAATTCAAAATTAGAACCAAATAGGTCCAAAAAAATTCAAAATTAGAACCAAATAGGCCCAAAAAAATTCAAAATTAGAACCAAATAGGCCCAAAATTTTTCAAAATTAAAACCAAATAGGGACCACATTTTCAAAATTAGAACCAAATAGGTCCAAAAAAATTCAAAATTAGAACCAAATAGGGACCACATTTTTCAAAATTAGAACCAAATAGGGACCACATTTTTCAAAATTAGAACCAAATAGGCCCAAAAAAATTCAAAATTAGAACCAAATAGGGACCACATTTTTCAAAATTAGAACCAAATAGGCCCAAAAAAATTCAAAATTAGAACCAAATAGGCCCAAAATTTTTCAAAATTAGAACCAAATAGGGACCACATTTTTCAAAATTAGAACCAAATAGGCCCAAAATTTTTCAAAATTAGAACCAAATAGGGACCACATTTTCAAAATTAGAACCAAATAGGTCCAAAAAAATTCAAAATTAGAACCAAATAGGGACCACATTTTCAAAATTAGAACCAAATAGGTCCAAAAAAATTCAAAATTAGAACCAAATAGGTCCAAAAAAATTCAAAATTAGAACCAAATAGGCCCAAAAAAATTCAAAATTAGAACCAAATAGGCCCAAAATTTTTCAAAATTAGAACCAAATAGGGACCACATTTTTCAAAATTAGAACCAAATAGGGACCACATTTTTCAAAATTAGAACCAAATAGGCCCAAAAAAATTCAAAATTAGAACCAAATAGGCCCAAAATTTTTCAAAATTAGAACCAAATAGGGACCACATTTTTCAAAATTAGAACCAAATAGGGACCACATTTTTCAAAATTAGAACCAAATAGGCCCAAAAAAATTCAAAATTAGAACCAAATAGGCCCAAAATTTTTCAAAATTAGAACCAAATAGGGACCACATTTTTCAAAATTAGAATCAAATAGGGACCACATTTTTCAAAATTAGAACCAAATAGGGACCACATTTTTCAAAATTAGAACCAAATAGGCCCAAAATTTTTCAAAATTAGAACCAAATAGGGACCACATTTTTCAAAATTAGAACCAAATAGGGACCACATTTTTCAAAATTACAACCAAATAGGGACCACATTTTTCAAAATTAGAACCAAATAGGGACCACATTTTTCAAAATTAGAACCAAATAGGGACCACATTTTTCAAAATTAGAACCAAATAGGGACCACATTTTTCAAAATTAGAACCAAATAGGGACCACATTTTTCAAAATTAGAACCAAATAGGCCCAAAATTTTTCAAAATTAGAACCAAATAGGGACCACATTTTTCAAAATTAGAACCAAATAGGCCAAAAATTTTTCAAAATTAGAACCAAATAGGGACCACATTTTCAAAATTAGAACCAAATAGGTCCAAAAAAATTCAAAATTAGAACCAAATAGGTCCAAAAAAATTCAAAATTAGAACCAAATAGGCCCAAAAAAATTCAAAATTAGAACCAAATAGGCCCAAAATTTTTCAAAATTAGAACCAAATAGGGACCACATTTTTCAAAATTAGAACCAAATAGGCCCAAAAAAATTCAAAATTAGAACCAAATAGGCCCAAAAAAATTCAAAATTAGAACCAAATAGGCCCAAAATTTTTCAAAATTAGAACCAAATAGGGACCACATTTTTCAAAATTAGAACCAAATAGGTCCAAAAAAATTCAAAATTAGAACCAAATAGGCCCAAAAAAATTCTAAATTAGAACCAAATAGGCCCAAAATTTTTCAAAATTAGAACCAAATAGGGACCACATTTTTCAAAATTAGAACCAAATAGGGACCACATTTTTCAAAATTAGAACCAAATAGGCCCAAAATTTTTCAAAATTAGAACCAAATAGGGACCACATTTTCAAAATTAGAACCAAATAGGTCCAAAAAAATTCAAAATTAGAACCAAATAGGTCCAAAAAAATTCAAAATTAGAACCAAATAGGCCCAAAAAAATTCAAAATTAGAACCAAATAGGCCCAAAATTTTTCAAAATTAAAACCAAATAGGGACCACATTTTCAAAATTAGAACCAAATAGGTCCAAAAAAATTCAAAATTAGAACCAAATAGGTCCAAAAAAATTCAAAATTAGAACCAAATAGGCCCAAAAAAATTCAAAATTAGAACCAAATAGGCCCAAAATTTTTCAAAATTAGAACCAAATAGGGACCACATTTTCAAAATTAGAACCAAATAGGTCCAAAAAAATTCAAAATTAGAACCAAATAGGCCCAAAATTTTTCAAAATTAAAACCAAATAGGGACCACATTTTCAAAATTAGAACCAAATAGGCCCAAAAAAATTCAAAATTAGAACCAAATAGGTCCAAAAAAATTCAAAATTAGAACCAAATAGGCCCAAAAAAATTCAAAATTAGAACCAAATAGGCCCAAAATTTTTCAAAATTAGAACCAAATAGGGACCACATTTTTCAAAATTAGAACCAAATAGGTCCAAAAAAATTCAAAATTAGAACCAAATAGGCCCAAAAAAATTCAAAATTAGAACCAAATAGGCCCAAAATTTTTCAAAATTAGAACCAAATAGGGACCACATTTTTCAAAATTAGAACCAAATAGGGACCACATTTTTCAAAATTAGAACCAAATAGGCCCAAAATTTTTCAAAATTAGAACCAAATAGGGACCACATTTTCAAAATTAGAACCAAATAGGTCCAAAAAAATTCAAAATTAGAACCAAATAGGTCCAAAAAAATTCAAAATTAGAACCAAATAGGCCCAAAAAAATTCAAAATTAGAACCAAATAGGCCCAAAATTTTTCAAAATTAAAACCAAATAGGGACCACATTTTCAAAATTAGAACCAAATAGGTCCAAAAAAATTCAAAATTAGAACCAAATAGGGACCACATTTTTCAAAATTAGAACCAAATAGGGACCACATTTTTCAAAATTAGAACCAAATAGGCCCAAAAAAATTCAAAATTAGAACCAAATAGGGACCACATTTTTCAAAATTAGAACCAAATAGGCCCAAAAAAATTCAAAATTAGAACCAAATAGGCCCAAAATTTTTCAAAATTAGAACCAAATAGGGACCACATTTTTCAAAATTAGAACCAAATAGGCCCAAAATTTTTCAAAATTAGAACCAAATAGGGACCACATTTTCAAAATTAGAACCAAATAGGTCCAAAAAAATTCAAAATTAGAACCAAATAGGGACCACATTTTCAAAATTAGAACCAAATAGGTCCAAAAAAATTCAAAATTAGAACCAAATAGGTCCAAAAAAATTCAAAATTAGAACCAAATAGGCCCAAAAAAATTCAAAATTAGAACCAAATAGGCCCAAAATTTTTCAAAATTAGAACCAAATAGGGACCACATTTTTCAAAATTAGAACCAAATAGGGACCACATTTTTCAAAATTAGAACCAAATAGGCCCAAAAAAATTCAAAATTAGAACCAAATAGGCCCAAAATTTTTCAAAATTAGAACCAAATAGGGACCACATTTTTCAAAATTAGAACCAAATAGGGACCACATTTTTCAAAATTAGAACCAAATAGGCCCAAAAAAATTCAAAATTAGAACCAAATAGGCCCAAAATTTTTCAAAATTAGAACCAAATAGGGACCACATTTTTCAAAATTAGAATCAAATAGGGACCACATTTTTCAAAATTAGAACCAAATAGGGACCACATTTTTCAAAATTAGAACCAAATAGGCCCAAAATTTTTCAAAATTAGAACCAAATAGGGACCACATTTTTCAAAATTAGAACCAAATAGGGACCACATTTTTCAAAATTACAACCAAATAGGGACCACATTTTTCAAAATTAGAACCAAATAGGGACCACATTTTTCAAAATTAGAACCAAATAGGGACCACATTTTTCAAAATTAGAACCAAATAGGGACCACATTTTTCAAAATTAGAACCAAATAGGGACCACATTTTTCAAAATTAGAACCAAATAGGCCCAAAATTTTTCAAAATTAGAACCAAATAGGGACCACATTTTTCAAAATTAGAACCAAATAGGCCAAAAATTTTTCAAAATTAGAACCAAATAGGGACCACATTTTCAAAATTAGAACCAAATAGGTCCAAAAAAATTCAAAATTAGAACCAAATAGGTCCAAAAAAATTCAAAATTAGAACCAAATAGGCCCAAAAAAATTCAAAATTAGAACCAAATAGGCCCAAAATTTTTCAAAATTAGAACCAAATAGGGACCACATTTTCAAAATTAGAACCAAATAGGCCCAAAATTTTTCAAAATTAGAACCAAATAGGGACCACATTTTTCAAAATTAGAACCAAATAGGGACCACATTTTTCAAAATTAGAACCAAATAGGGACCACATTTTTCAAAATTAGAACCAAATAGGGACCACATTTTTCAAAATTAGAACCAAATAGGCCCAAAATTTTTCAAAATTAGAACCAAATAGGGACCACATTTTTCAAAATTAGAACCAAATAGGCCCAAAATTTTTCAAAATTAGAACCAAATAGGGACCACATTTTCAAAATTAGAACCAAATAGGTCCAAACAAATTCAAAATTAGAACCAAATAGGTCCAAAAAAATTCAAAATTAGAACCAAATAGGCCCAAAAAAATTCAAAATTAGAACCAAATAGGCCCAAAATTTTTCAAAATTAAAACCAAATAGGGACCACATTTTCAAAATTAGAACCAAATAGGTCCAAAAAAATTCAAAATTAGAACCAAATAGGCCCAAAATTTTTCAAAATTAGAACCAAATAGGCCCAAAATTTTTCAAAATTAGAACCAAATAGGGACCACATTTTTCAAAATTAGAACCAAATAGGGACCACATTTTTCAAAATTAGAACCAAATAGGCCCAAAAAAATTCAAAATTAGAACCAAATAGGCCCAAAATTTTTCAAAATTAAAACCAAATAGGGACCACATTTTCAAAATTAGAACCAAATAGGTCCAAAAAAATTCAAAATTAGAACCAAATAGGCCCAAAATTTTTCAAAATTAGAACCAAATAGGCCCAAAATTTTTCAAAATTAGAACCAAATAGGGACCACATTTTTCAAAATTAGAACCAAATAGGGACCACATTTTTCAAAATTAGAACCAAATAGGCCCAAAAAAATTCAAAATTAGAACCAAATAGGCCCAAAATTTTTCAAAATTAAAACCAAATAGGGACCACATTTTCAAAATTAGAACCAAATAGGCCCAAAATTTTTCAAAATTAGAACCAAATAGGGACCACATTTTTCAAAATTAGAACCAAATAGGGACCACATTTTTCAAAATTAGAACCAAATAGGCCCAAAAAAATTCAAAATTAGAACCAAATAGGCCCAAAATTTTTCAAAATTAGAACCAAATAGGGACCACATTTTTCAAAATTAGAACCAAATAGGGACCACATTTTTCAAAATTAGAACCAAATAGGCCCAAAAAAATTCAAAATTAGAACCAAATAGGCCCAAAATTTTTCAAAATTAGAACCAAATAGGGACCACATTTTTCAAAATTAGAACCAAATAGGGACCACATTTTTCAAAATTAGAACCAAATAGGGACCACATTTTTCAAAATTAGAACCAAATAGGGACCACATTTTTCAAAATTAGAACCAAATAGGGACCACATTTTTCAAAATTAGAACCAAATAGGGACCACATTTTTCAAAATTAGAACCAAATAGGCCCAAAATTTTTCAAAATTAGAACCAAATAGGGACCACATTTTCAAAATTAGAACCAAATAGGCCCAAAATTTTTCAAAATTAGAACCAAATAGGGACCACATTTTTCAAAATTAGAACCAAATAGGGACCACATTTTTCAAAATTAGAACCAAATAGGGACCACATTTTTCAAAATTAGAACCAACTAGGGACCACATTTTTCAAAATTAGAACCAAATAGGGACCACATTTTTCAAAATTAGAACCAAATAGGCCCAAAATTTTTCAAAATTAGAACCAAATAGGGACCACATTTTTCAAAATTAGAACCAAATAGGCCCAAAATTTTTCAAAATTAGAACCAAATAGGGACCACATTTTCAAAATTAGAACCAAATAGGTCCAAAAAAATTCAAAATTAGAACCAAATAGGTCCAAAAAAATTCAAAATTAGAACCAAATAGGCCCAAAAAAATTCAAAATTAGAACCAAATAGGCCCAAAATTTTTCAAAATTAAAACCAAATAGGGACCACATTTTCAAAATTAGAACCAAATAGGTCCAAAAAAATTCAAAATTAGAACCAAATAGGTCCAAAAAAATTCAAAATTAGAACCAAATAGGCCCAAAAAAATTCAAAATTAGAACCAAATAGGGACCACATTTTTCAAAATTAGAACCAAATAGGGACCACATTTTTCAAAATTAGAACCAAATAGGGACCACATTTTTCAAAATTAGAACCAAATAGGGACCACATTTTTCAAAATTAGAACCAAATAGGGACCACATTTTCAAAATTAGAACCAAATAGGCCCAAAATTTTTCAAAATTAGAACCAAATAGGGACCACATTTTTCAAAATTAGAACCAAATAGGGACCACATTTTTCAAAATTAGAACCAAATAGGGACCACATTTTTCAAAATTAGAACCAAATAGGGACCACATTTTTCAAAATTAGAACCAAATAGGTCCAAAAAAATTCAAAATTAGAACCAAATAGGCCCAAAAAAATTCAAAATTAGAACCAAATAGGCCCAAAATTTTTCAAAATTAAAACCAAATAGGGACCACATTTTCAAAATTAGAACCAAATAGGTCCAAAAAAATTCAAAATTAGAACCAAATAGGTCCAAAAAAATTCAAAATTAGAACCAAATAGGCCCAAAAAAATTCAAAATTAGAACCAAATAGGGACCACATTTTTCAAAATTAGAACCAAATAGGGACCACATTTTTCAAAATTAGAACCAAATAGGGACCACATTTTTCAAAATTAGAACCAAATAGGGACCACATTTTTCAAAATTAGAACCAAATAGGCCCAAAAAAATTCAAAATTAGAACCAAATAGGCCCAAAATTTTTCAAAATTAGAACCAAATAGGGACCACATTTTTCAAAATTAGAACCAAATAGGGACCACATTTTTCAAAATTAGAACCAAATAGGCCCAAAATTTTTCAAAATTAGAACCAAATAGGCCCAAAATTTTTCAAAATTAGAACCAAATAGGGACCACATTTTCAAAATTAGAACCAAATAGGTCCAAAAAAATTCAAAATTAGAACCAAATAGGCCCATAAAAATTCAAAATTAGAACCAAATAGGCCCAAAATTTTTCAAAATTAAAACCAAATAGGGACCACATTTTCAAAATTAGAACCAAATAGGTCCAAAAAAATTCAAAATTAGAACCAAATAGGCCCAAATTTTTTCAAAATTAGAACCAAATAGGGACCACATTTTTCTTTGAACTAAATTCCACGACTGACTTGGTATTTATATTTTCTTTAAATTTTTCAACCTAACAGGGAGGCCCTGTCCTACAAATTAATAATGTTATCTAGCTTGTAGCGCTACCTTGTGTACTAAGTTCGAACTATTTTATCGGTCATCCCCCGATTTTATTATTTTGTAAACAGTCCTTGAGCAGATGTATAAAAATATTTTAATCCTACGATGGCTTCCCTGCATTTCGTGAAACTAGGGTACTTAAGGGACCATATACCGATTTTAGGGTAGAGAAGATGTGGGAGCCCTGTATAAGATGGATATTTCTCTCGTAAAAGGTATATAATATACTTCTGATAATACGCATTTGGTTTATTTACCCGAATTAAGTTGAGATGGCCACTGATTAAATAAAAATATCAGTAAAATTATAAATTTCACAAAGATTAGGTTTAATTCAAGATGTTTTCAAAATCTCTTGAATATTTAAATTCATTAAAATACTGTCTAAACAAATTTCCGTCCGTAGAAAAATTCTAAAAAATCCGAAATTACACATATTCTAATAAATTCGATTCATTTTAAATTAAAAAAATTTAATACCACGGAAAAAGGGATATTTTTTAAAAATTGACAATGTGTTAAAATGTTTAAATCCAAAATATTTCAAGTCCATAGAAAAATATCTAAAATCCCAAAATCTTTAAAAAACGCGTATATTTTTTGAAATTTGAAAATGTGTAAAATATTTCAAAACCATAAAAAATAAATTAAAATATCCACAAATCCAAAAAAAAATAACCAATACAAAAATTAACGTAAAATTCCACAAATCTTGCCATATATTTCGAATCCATTTATCAACTTGATAAGGTCGTGGATTATTCGTAAGATGCCAAAAATCCATTGCAATTTCACAAATTGTGTACATGTTTTTTTTAAGGACTTGTGTTTTTTTTTAAATGGATTCGAAATATATGGCAAGATTTGTGGAATTTTACGTTAATTTTTGTATTGGTTATTTTTTTTGGATTTGTGGATATTTTAATTTATTTTTTATGGTTTTGAAATATTTTACACATTTTCAAATTTCAAAAAATATACGCGTTTTTTAAAGATTTTGGGATTTTAGATATTTTTCTATGGATTTAAACATTTTAACACATTGTCAATTTTTAAAAAATATCCCTTTTTCCGTGGTATTAAATTTTTTTAATTTAAAATGAATCGAATTTATTAGAATATGTGTAATTTCGGATTTTTTAGAATTTTTCTACGGACGGAAATTTGTTTAGACAGTATTTTAATGAATTTAAATATTCAAGAGATTTTGAAAACATCTTGAATTAAACCTAATCTTTGTGAAATTTATAATTTTACTGATATTTTTATTTAATCAGTGGCCATCTCAACTTAATTCGGGTAAATAAACCAAATGCGTATTATCAGAAGTATATTATATACCTTTTACGAGAGAAATATCCATCTTATACAGGGCTCCCACATCTTATCTACCCTAAAATCGGTATATGGTCCCTTAAGTACCCTAGTTTCACGAAATGCAGGGAAGCCATCGTAGGATTAAAATATTTTTATACATCTGCTCAAGGACTGTTTACAAAATAATAAAATCGGGGGATGACCGATAAAATAGTTCGAACTTAGTACACAAGGTAGCGCTACAAGCTAGATAACATTATTAATTTGTAGGACAGGGCCTCAATAATGTATTTATGAATATGTTGAGATTAGTTTTAGCGTTTCTCTAATTCCACCCGTTGTGCCCCCCGGTATGCTCCTCCGCTTTAATAAAATCAAATAATACTGCAATCTCATTGGTTCTTAAAAATTACATTTTTCGACGCGAGTAACGCTGCTGCGAGGACGCAAAAAATAAGACCGCCTCCTTTTCTCCCCCCCCCCCCTTAGCGTGACGTGGTTAGGGCCTCAACGTGTCCGTCGATCGTCTCGACATATTCATTCTCCCTGAGAATAAATAAATACATTCATGACCTTATCTATTGACCTTAAAAAACCTGTCCGTTATTTTGTTCGCGCCCTTGAGCCCCGGCAGCAAAGGCAATTGGTATTAATCTCTTTTGAGGAAGCGTAGGATGATCGGAAACAAGCTATTCCTGGGATAAACGGCACGCCGAGTCTAGTTGGGATTAACTGCACGGTAAATAAAAGCCAACAGCGCCACCAGAAAACGCGTCACCGGGGAACGACAAAGGCTTACCTTTTTTACGGCCATTACCCGTTTCCCGAGACCAGTGGCTTCTGAGAAAATGGCCCCGCGTGGAAGGCGAAAGTTAAGCCTCGGCTTCTATCTCTCTTACCTTTTTTTCTGTTCCCCGTCGACAGGTATCAATCACGGGCCGGTAATCGCCGGGGTAGTCGGGGCCCAGAAGCCCCAGTACGACATCTGGGGCAACACGGTCAACGTGGCCAGCAGGATGGACAGTTGCGGATTGGCCGGACGCATTCAAGTCAGTATATAAGACTCTCAAAGGTCTACATTTAGCTACCACCAACAGCGCGATAGACAATCTAATGGGGTCTTTATATAAAGTAGCTCCATAAGTGTATAAAATTTTTACACTTCCAATTATTCACATGCAAAAGCTATTCACGAGAGCACGAGAGGGTAGTCACTTTAAATAATCAGGTCTACATATCGTAGGTAATCACGGGAAATCGCTTAAAGCAACAGTACTGTCGGCTCTATCATTGCCACCTGTATAATGAAAAGGCCCCTGTTATTCGAGATGGCCATGAATCTATCCGATTCTTCGAAAAAAAAGCGACTTTAGTGGAGAGCGTGGTGCCATCTATTAATGGCACAGGAAGCTAAATTCAAAATAGCAAAACGATAACGTCGTCAGAGAGCCTTTGTAGAGTATTATATTTAGACAACTTTATTTAGTGGGCTTTAACCTAAACTATATATCCCATGTATAAAATATTGTTTAAAATTACTGTAATTTATGTCATTAAGCAATTTACAATCCAATCAACGCGAGGGGTACCTGTAAGTACCCGCCTTTTGGGTAAAAATGTAGCTTAACTAACTTGTTTTGATTACGGCGATAGCGACATCTGTTGAAAAAAGAACTACTTTACGTCGAGCCGACACTTGCTGTAAGAAAATCACTGAATTCACGGAGAAATTGCGATGAATCACTGGAAATCACCAAGAAATCAGTGGAAATCAGTAACCAGGAGTTCAAAGATTTTACGAGTGACTTACCCCTCAGCTATTCACAAGACAGACTGTATTACGGGCTTCGTCCGCTTGCTAACGCATCACACGTAGCCTTTGACAGCGCCTCGCCAGGGGGAGATTCTCCTCTAGTGATGACGTCACTCCGTTACTAGCTCTCAGTAAAATATTCCCCAAATTTACAAACTTATGGAATATTATTATTAGACTTATGGCAGCTCTTGTTTGAGAAAAATAGCAATTTTGGGTCAAGCTCTTGCGCGGAGATCTACTACTTATATTTCAGACCACGCCTACTTATAATTTTGTTGACATAAACTAGTTATCACGCTTTTAAAGGATTCCAAATTAAAACCACGAATCTCTACAGCAAAAAGCTGTAGACCATTTTCTGTTTAAAGGACCGGCTTCTTTAAAAATCGACTTTTCTAACTTCCTAGGTAGAAAGATAGAGGACGAATTTATCTATAAAATGATCTATAGTTTGTAAACATTAGATGAGTATTCGATCCACAACCAACCCCCGATTTTCCCTGAGCTCCCCTACTCCTAGCGCCAGAAACCAATAGCGGACAGCTTTAGTATTATATTAAGCAGTGATCGAGAGGCGGAGAGGCGGAGAGGTGGGAACAAGCGATGTACTTGCGATTCTCGCACCTAACGATAGGTGGCGCAACTGCGTTAAAGCAAGTGTCGGCTCGACATCAAGTAGCTCTTTTTCTACAGATGTCGCTTTCGTCATAATCAAAACAAGATAGTTAAGCTACATTTTGACCCAAAAGGTGGGTACTTATAGGTACCCTTCGCGTTGATTGGATCGTTTGTAAATTGGTCAATGACATAAATTACAGTAATTTTAAACAATATTTTTTACATGTGATATGTAGTTTAGATTAAAGCCCACTAAATAAAGTATAAGTTGTTTAAATATAATTATCTACAATGGCTCTATGACGACGTTATTATTTTGCTATTTTGAATTTCACTTCCTTTGCCATAAATAGATGGCACCACGCTCTCCACTAAAGTCGCTTTTTTTCGAAGAATCTGCTAGATTCATGGCCATCTTTATTAACAGGGGCCTTTTCATAATACAGGTGGCAATGATAGAGCCGACAGTTGCTTCAAAGGGCCGGTGAAACACAAATTTCGAAAATTAATTATAAATTAAATAACTATTACTTTTCAATCGGATGTTTTTCGGAAAATCTTTTTAATATAAACTAAACTCTATTCATATAATAAGGTTTTAGGGACTTAAAAACTAATGACCTTTAATTAATTACATCATTTCCAGGTGACGGAAGACACAGCGAAAAAACTGATGGATTGCGGCTACGACTGCCAATGCCGGGGTCAAATCTACGTCAAGGGGAAAGGTCAACTGACCACGTACTTTGTCAGGACTCAGTTCGATAATAAGGAGCTAGGTGCCGAAGGCGCTCCTCTGTGAATGAATATCGTTCGATTTAGTCACATGCCCGTAACACTTACCGAAACATTATCATCATGATTTACGCGTCAAGAACAAATTATCAATAAATAAAGGGTGAAAATTAAATTATCAAAAAAAATTCAAATCGATTTCGATATATTGAAATTTTCCCGCAAAAATAAACCGCCTATTTTGTTATAATTTTACCCTAAAATCAGATTTTCGAAATTCTATATATATGACCATCCGAGTGCCAAACAAATAATTTTCTAACCCTAATTTATGAATGTGATTCCCAGAGTGGAAGTATTACGGATTTAGACTATGCAAAACTACGAATGATTTCAAAACAAAAGAGATAAATCCCAAATATTTATTTTCTACTTTTTCACACAAAACACACCACAAACTTCAGGCGTTTCAAAATGATCGACTTGATCCAAAACATCAATCACGTAAAACCATGACGTCAACCTACGAAATAGACTTTATTGAAAACTAATTCATAATTTATTGGTGGCTATATTTAACGTTTGAAAAACAATTACGTATATAACGTTGTTACTTAAAAAATATTTGATCGTTAGACAATGAAATTTAAACGTTAGGCAATGAAATGATTTAGAAAATGATATTGTATTTTGAAATTCATGTATAAAATACTACATGTATATCGCGATGAATAAATAAAATAAAAAAATGTTGATAAGAAAACCTGTCTACATCTATCATCCAAAATATCATTTTCTTTAAAGAAATACTTTGCTATTTTTCAAAATATCGTATACCATCGTGAAATATGTATTACGCTATCCCTTTACACATCGTACGCTATCGTCCAAATTATGGTATGCTATCCTATAAAATTTAATATCCCAACATACAGTTCATAATGTGTTAACGCCCAGAACATCGTATGTTATCCTCCCAAATACCAAATGCTAAACTATCAACCATCATTTGTTTACGCTATCGTCCGATCGTTGAAATAATGGTATGCTATCCCGTAAAAAAAATATGCTAACATACAAACCATCATGTTCTAACGCTCAAAACATCGTACGCTATTATACTATCTTTCAAATAATGGTATGTTATCCCGTAAAATATCACATGCTAACATACAAACCATCATTTGCTAACGCTCAAAACATCGTTCGCTATCGTCTTATCGTCCAAATAATGGTATGCTACGATTACTATCCTATAATATACCATATGCTAACATACAAACCATCATGTGCTAACGGTTAAAACGTCGTACGCTATCGTTATATCTTCCAAATAATGGTATGATATCCTATAAAATATCATATGCTAACATACAAATCATCATTTGTTTACGCTCAAAACCTCGCACGCTATTGTCCTATAGTCCAAACAAAGGTATGCTAACCCGTATAATACAATATGCTAACGCTCAAAACATTGTGTGCTATCCTCCAAACTATCAAATGCTAACCTATCAATCATAATTTGTAAACGCTCAAAACATCGCATGCTACAGATAACGGTAAAAAAATATGTAAAATCCGTTTTCCTTAACATATTAAATAATGTTATTATTTAAGATATGAAATCAGAAAGTAGTGCGGTAATGCTTTTTAAAAAAACCGCCTCAAATATAATGAAAAACCTTTCTCTAAATGTGTTCATTATATAGTATTACGACAACTTAATATTGCTCTAAAATTATTATCTGAATTTACGCTCAGGTATATTCAGATCAGTTAAATGAAAACCAAATACTTTAAACCCGAAACTAATCTGAATTCATTGTAAACCTTAAGACCAAAGATGAGCAGATTACAGATGCCTCCCAGTTAGCGATTAAAGACCTCTGCTAATTTAAATTATTGTTAGTTTTATTTACTATCCAGAGGAAAATATATACAGGGTGTCTAAATTTGCTCAATCAGGCCATTTTTCTCAAAATGTATTTATGCTAGGGTTCTGAGATTTTCAGGGTTTATTTGTTAGGTATGGAAGGCTTTGGTTACTAAATTTCAGAAAAATCGAACGATTTTGTGCCGTTTTGGAAAATTTATGTTTTCACCGGTAGGTGTCACGCAAAATGTTTCAATAGAAAAGTTGTAGGGCATAGTCGAAAGTGTAAAAATAGTTTTGGTTCGGTTGAAAAAGACCCATTTTTCACTGAGTTTGGAGGTCGGGGGAAAAACAATTTGTACTAGCAGGCAATAGCCTTTAACGAATTGTAGGTAACATGTATTTCAGTTATAAGATTTCGAAAAATAAACAAATAATAATTAGCCCAAGTGACAAATGTTTTTTTATGACTTCTACAAAATGTTTTCAAAAATGCCATCTTCTGATGCAATGCACAAATATGCACGATGTTGCATATTGCGAAATGCTCCCCGAACCATTTTTGGAGTCACCCGGCGACATGCTTCGATGATTCTTTGTCGTAAATCTTCAACGCTCGACACAGGTGTTTGGTATACGTAGTCCTTTACGAATCCCCAAAGAAAAAAGTCGAGTGGTGTTAGATCAGGGGATCTTGCAGGCCAACGAACAGGACCAGTTCTTCCGATCCATCTTCCAGGAAACTCGTCGTTTAGACATGCAACCACGTCACGATATTGGTGAGGTGGCGCCCCATCTTGCTGGAACCAGATGCGTCTGTACTCGGCCAGAGGAATGTCGTCCAACACGTTGGATATTTCATTTTGAAGGAACTCCAAGTAGTTTTGACCGTTCAGACGATTTGGCAGGAAGAATGGGCCAATAATTCTGTCACCTAACAGACCAGCCCACACATTTAAGCGAAACTGCACTTGGTGGCGGTGAGGAAATCCCCAGTGTGGATTCTCGTAGTCCCACATATGTTAGTTTTGACGGTTGAAAGGCCCATCTCTTCCGAATGAACATTCATCGGACATCAGTAGTTGATCGTGAAAATCCTGGTGTGCGTCAGCTACGAGGCAAAACCAATTGCAGAAGTCGAGTCGGCGCTGTCTATCACCGTCATGCAGTCCTTGGTGAAGTGTCGCTCGATAAGGATGAAAATGGTGTCTTTTGAGTGTTCTCCAAACGTAGTTTCGATCCAACCCTAAGTCAAAGCTGGCAGTCCTGACGCTCGCTCGAGGATAGGCGACGAAGTAGGCAAGTATGGTGTTTTCCATGTCGATGTCCTGGAGACCACGACACCTCGGATTGATATTACCCCAGTTGTCGAAGTCGCGGACCACTCTAAGAACCGTCGTATGACTTGGTCTGCAATTGGGAAATCTTCGTCTAAATAACTGACTTACTAGAGTAGCATTACGACGACCTTCTCCGTAAAATAATTCTAGCATATGAGCGCGCTGATCTCGAGTGTAAAGAGTCATACTGGACAACAATCGGCCAAGCTGAGATAATGTTTTTACTTTGAAATGTAAACGCTTTAAATACTACTCGGACAATTGATATTTCACGTTAAAAAACAACAAAAGAAAAATAAGCGTAATTTTTGGTCTACAAATCTTTGTTTGATGATCTTACTCGAAACCACGTCGAAATGGAAGACGCGGTCTTTGTCTACTTTGTCTAATTAGGTGTTGAACGTAATAATTTTCTGTAACAATAACTTTTTGCAGATCTGATTATTAACTACATAGCTGAAAGCATAAGTTCCCTAAAATAAATGTACATGTGTGTTGTGATTATGTACGATTGTTTACGTTAAAGGCTATTGCCTGCTAGTACAACTTGTTTTTCCCCCGACCTCCAGATTCAGTGAAAAATAGGTCTTTTTCAACCGAATCAAAATTATTTTTACACTTTCGACTATGCCCTACAACTTTTCTATTGAAACATTTTGCGTGACACTTACCGGTGAAAAAATAAATTTTCCAAAACGGCACAAAATCATCCGATATTTCTGAAATTTAGTAACCAAAGCCTTCCAAACCTAACAAATAAACCCTGAAAATCTCAGAACCCTAGCATAAATACATTTTGAGAAAAATGGCCTGATCGAGCAAATTGAGACACCCTGTATTTACTAAACTTATAAGCCAGATAACTGTTCAGCTATAACTGAATCTGATGAGTTTAATCACGTTGGATCAGTTCAGATCGGATACTTGAGATAATGAATCAGATACAATTTCAGATCAAATTTCTGGGTGGGGGAATATTAAATATAAACCTGATCTGATTAACTGATTATCTGGTTGGAATACAATTATTCTTTAACAGTTAGAAATGAAGTACCATCTACGAGCAACAAACACAAGGAAACCCAGCTAGCCTTTAAACATGCTAACGCAGTGTTGCGTACGAATTTCATTTGACGAGCCTTTACGCTGAAAGTTTTACGGGCGGGGGGGAAGACAATTTCCGAATTTTTCCCTTCCGACGGCAGCATCCGCTAAAGCGTCTAACCAATGAAAAATGTACGCAATAAAATGCACGACGTTTCACGGGTTGCGTTCTCCTTGTGTGGGCAGTGCTGTGTTTGTTGCTCGTAGCTGGCACACATAGACCCAATCCGCCACTGGCCGTACTGAACGTGTAACCCGTCCGCCACTCGCTGAACTGAATGTATCTAACGTTTATTTCTCTGGTATTATTATTATGAACGCCAAACTTATCATAATATTAGGATAATTAAAGAGGCTTCCAAATATTTCAACCGTCTCAATGAAATAAAATTGCAGGTCCATCACACTGGACCTAATTAGAGGGATTTACAACTATTTTGTTTGTTGAATTATAATTCGGCGTTAGTCTCTGTATGTCAGTGTCACTCGTTTCGCGTTGGACTTTAATTGGAATGTTCCGGGCTGCATTCTCGAGCGGTTGACTTCTTTTTGGGCTCGTTGTGGACGCTGCCATGAAAACTGACTGTACACAAGAAAATGTACGACTTTTGACGGGTTGCGTTCTCCTTGTGTGGGGTGCTGTGTTTGTTGCTCCTAGCTGCCATACTTCCATTAAGTCAGCTCGTTGAACCGTTACGATGTACTTTAACAAGTAATACACCTCTTCAGTATTACATCATATTATATAAAAAAGGGGGATATTAAAGATTAATTAATAACAACGCGATACCAAGAAATGTAAATATCTTTTTCTCAAAGAAAGTCGAACGACGTAACGCGGCATCGCTTAAGCGAAAAATGGGCCTTGGCTAATTTGGAACAAGGGAAGCGGAAGAAAAACAAGCCTGCTTCAACTACGAGACGGGCTACAAAGAACGTCCGTTTAATAAGAAGCCCTTTCGTTTAATTAATCGCCCTTGCCCCCTTTAATTAGCACGGCACACCGAGAGTGAGATGTAAGCACGGAGGACAAGGACAAAGGAGACTCTCCGCGTCGCGAACGTAAACAACGGGGAACTTATGTCACGCCTACTTTACAATTAAACAAGACGCCCTCGTCACAATTCACACTTCAACAATTTCATAATTTTCTCATTATCTTTCGACGTAAGTGTGTCAGTGTTCAACGTTTTATTGATATCAGAAGTAAATAAACACTGTCGTATGGTGTTGTAAGTCGGAAAATGGCTGAGGCCTTTTTCCGGAAAATATTAAATAAGTTTTCATTCCATGATTAGTCTAATATATTGTTTGCAAATTTAAATAAAGCGGCATTTTCGCCTCATTTTTTCGAATCTAAAAGTAAAACTAAACCTCTAGACTAGCTTTAAACTGATTAACAATGTAATGTTTTGTAGTATGTTTACTGTTGTTAGACATTTTATATCGATAAACAGATAAAAACCCTTAAAGGCCTAGGTTTTCTTCTACCTGTCCCCTGAAACACTAGGAATAGTCATACTTATGTTTATTATGTTACTTATAAGTGCACTAATAAAAGCTTTGTTTTGTGATGCCACAGCAACAAGTTTTTTCTTATTGCTTTAATTTGACAATAGTTGCAACTAAATCAAAGACGCTCGAGTTTTCCTCATCGTTACATGGTAAATTCGACTTCATGTATAATTAGCTATATGTCTCCGCGCATGGCACCGTACCCAATATAACCAACTGGTTAATGACAACTTTAACCAATTATACGTTGATTACATAATAATTTGTCTTTTATTATACGGCCTAGGGTCTATAGAAGAAGGCTTTTAAAAAAATGCAATAATTTAAGCTTTTTTCGTGTGTAGGCCTAAAGAATTAAGAAACTAGGTCTTTTGGCTAAGACCAAAGTATAGTATTTTATATATAGCGGATATAGCTAATTATTAAATTAATTCAATTAATTAAAGTTGTTTTGTCGACCGTAACCGTCGAAAACCATGAGATAGTATACCAAATGTGGTCGACCTAAGTTGAAAACTGTAGATTCCTATAGCGGACAAACATATATACAAACAAACAAACAAACACTCATCTTTATATATTAGATGTTTCTCGCATTTGAATATAATTTTTACATCGTTTCTTTATATTTTGATAAGTTTATTTAGGAAAAAACGTTCTTATATTTAATTTGGACTTATCAAAAGTGACATAATTACCAAAAGTATGTCAATCGGAGCTATTTCTTACTGAATGTTACGAGCGAAATACAAGTTGGGAGGGGAGAAGGGAAAGTATGCCTTGGGGAGGGAAGGGAGTTAAAACCTACAAATAACGCCTCCTAGTGAGGAACGGAGGAACTACGTAGGACTGGTCAAAGTTAGTGCACTTTTTGATTTTTCGTCGTTCTGTGGAGATGCTATCGCCATCTACCTACGATATAATACCATAGACTAAAAAAAGATCCAGAAAGGCGTCAATAAATAGTCTTTTATGTGGTCGATCTCGAGTCGAGCATTCATTAAACCTTTAGCATACGAAAGTACAGGGATTGTCACACTTTTGGTAGTTATCTCACTTTTGGACTTACATTACATACAACAAAAACTACTTGGACCGCAATTTCATACTTTTCGAACGAGGGTGTAGGTTAAAAAGAGAGAGAAGGCCACGTGGGAGGAGTTAATTTGCCAAGAGAAATAAGGATCCGAAAGAATTTAATCCGGTCTTGATCCCCGCGTCCCCCCCAGGTCCTCAATCAGGCCTAGGACATCTTCCTTCGCCAACTAATTGCCGGAAAAGTAGTCTGGCGTGTTCGCTAATAGACGCGTTTCGTAACCCTCGCCAAGAGTGTCGCCATTACAGATAGGCATCACGGAGACAGAGGCAATTGGACGCGGTCATGGCAGCGTCCACAACGAACCCGAAAAGAAGTCAACCGCTCGAGAATGCAGCCCGGAACATTCCAATTAAAGTCCAACGCGAAACGAGTGACACTGACATACAGAGACTAACGTCGAATTAAAATTCAAAAAACAAAACAGTTGTAAATCCCTCTAATTAGGTCCAGTGTGATGGACCTGCAATTTTATTTCATTGAGACGGTAGAAATATTTTGAAGCCTCTTTAACTTTCCTAATATTATGATGAGCTTGGCGTTCATAATAATAATACCAGAGAAATATACGTTAGATACATTCAGTTCAGCCAGTGGCGGACTGGTTACACGTTCAGTGCAGCCAGTGGCGGACTGGGTCTATGTGTGCCAGCTACGAGCAACAAACACAGCACTGCCCACATAAGGAGAACGCAACCCGTCAAAAGTCGTGCATTTTATTGCATATATTTTTCATTGGCTTGACGCTTTAGCGCCTGCTGCCGTCGGAAGGGGAAAATTCGGAAATCGTCTTCCCCCTTTCCGTAAAACGTTCAGTGTAAAGGTTCGTCCAATGAAATTTGTACACAACACGGCGTTAGCGTGTTTAAAGGCTAGCTGCGTTCTCCTTGTGTTTGTTGCTTGAAATTATTAATATGAAAGGTTTGTCAAAGCAAGTGACGACTCCAATGAAAACACCTTGAATGCTTTTCCATATTGCACCACCTTAACAACTTTTAAAATATGTTATTTATTAGAATTTCGCACGTTCCATTTTTATGACCAAGATGGATTCATATAATAAAATAAACTTCTGCCAAAAACCCTTAAATGCAATTAAAAAGACGGCCAAATCCAACTTTAAATAGAGCGTTCTATAAAATCGGCCCAAAACCGGCCAAACTTTTCATACAGACTATATAGCTAGTTCAGCAGGACTAACAACATTTGTTATTCTTTGGTTTAAGAGAATTCGGCTTATGTCCTGTCTTTATATGAATATATAGAGGCTTACCATTTAGGAGTTGTAGGAGGGACCCTAGGTATTGGAGTATGTTTGGGGTTAATAATATTTTCATGATCTAAGTGTCTTCTTAAATCCGTGGATTTGGGACTATATTTTGCTTATTTGCCATCATACATTTATTACAAAAATCATTTAAAATAAGAAAAACGGCGTGGAAAGCCGGAAATTAATGAAGCCTAGGCTAGCAACTACGCTACTCCTCAAAATCGACTGCTCTGAATTTCTTACAGGTTTGCCAGATAAATATATATCTCTCACACGAAAAAGCGGGCAAACCTTCACCTCCTCCGAACTCAAAAGGGGGAAAGCACACCACACCGATTTTATGGAACGCTCTATTAGATACTGGGATTTCAAATTTTTGGTTCAAATGTTTGCCAAACATACATTCGTATTTTTTTATCTTTTCTGTGCAGTTTTGGAGTAATTTTGACGCATTCGTTTGGAAAACTTTAAATAAAACAAATACAAGTTGATAGCATTCTAAAATATTTAGTATTTTACAAAATAAAATAATCCTAAAATTCGTTTTTTTTTAATTTAATAGCGTTGTTTAGCTAAGATCAAAGTGTAGTAATTTTGAGCATCAACTGCGTGACGTATTCCACCCACGTCCGCCGTTTTAATTGTATCAGAAGAAAATAGGGGGAAGTACGCTTCTAGTCAGCTTTGGAAAGGCGTCACTTTTCACGAATTTTCGCGCCAAAACGGTTTGGCGGGAAATCGCGGATGAATACATCGTTTAAAAAATCAATTTTTCTTAAATAGAACAATTGTAACATAATGTCCTTCTCATTCTCTGCTAATTGAGCTAAGGCGTATTTGCTTTCGTCGTTTATAGCCGAGTTGAATCAAAACAAAAGTGGAACTACTTTTTCAGTTTGGTTTATTACGCGTAAAAAGGCATTTTCGTGGGTCACACGACGACTTCTATGGCTCAAAGCTACAGATACGTACTTCCCCTATTTTCTTCTGATTGTATCGATTAATAAGATAAATTCCGCTAAAATCCGCTAATAATCTAGCTAAATAAGGTATAGCGGCATTAGACAATTTTTTTTGTGGCCTTTTAAATTTCAATCTATAAGAAAGAACACGTGGTTAGCATTAATACGGTTTGTAGGAAGTAAAAACGTTTTTGAGTCACAGCCAATTTTTTACCGAGACAAGAGATTATTTTTTTTTACCAGAAAAAATTGGCTGAGTCAGACCACTACTACGATTACGTAACCGACAAAAAAAACTCAGAAAAAAATATATAGAGGTATAAAACTATAAACTCGGGAGTCCCGGGAAAATAAAAAGGTGCTTTCTTTTTGCTTATTCCGGGATTTCGGAGTAGGGTAAGAACAGTGGCGGCGCCAGGAATTTTCGCGAGGGTAGGCAAACCAAATAAATGGGCCCCCGACCCAGTACCTCCCTTTTCCCAACGAAATAAAGTAGTGATGTACATGACGAACAAAAAAGTTCTAAAAACAGTAAAACGAGTCCAAATATAACAGAACTGGTTTTATTTACTAGGAGATACCTAAAAAATTTCTAAATATATTATCGACAATTGTTTCATTGTTATTTATTAATAATTTTATCTCTTGGGGCAATTTTGAGACCCTTTCTAGATCAATTTGGGGCCCCTTATAGGATGATTTTGGGGGCCCTCAAAATTCTAAGGTAGGCAGTGGCCTACCTGGCCTACCCCCTAGCGCCGCCACTGGGTAAGAAGAGTAAGGCTATAGGTGGTTTTTTTTTCGCCTGTCCCAGGACAAAAAGTTTAAACTTTTTGCCCTAAAACGTTTTATTCGCCTGTTCTCGGGGTAAGATTTACCCTGTCCCGAATTTTGTTCGCTTGTTCCAGAGCTCAAACGTTACACTTTTTACTCCTCCTCGAAAGGAGGTGTAGAGGGAATAATCTAGCTTTGTCGTCTGCTTATATCGAAAATTCGTCTGCTTAAATTTCGTTTCACCAAAACATAACGGGTTTTGAACATCTTCACATGTGGTAAGCTTTTAATAACGAATATCCAATTGTTAAATGCTATTTAATGACTTAAAAGTTGCTTGATGACTTAGACCTCAGGTGGTGTCTTGGGTATTAGCCTAGCTGATTATTATTATTATTAAATAAATAAGAAAAATGAGTCCTATATTGATGCCATCTTAAAAAACAAAACAAATATATAACCTTTAACCTCTAACTACTCCCTTCTTACTCCAACTCGTTTTTTTCGTCAAGATAGAATTGGAGTAAAATGACGTCATAGGGCTACACTTTTGAACCTGCTCAAAAAACCACCTAATGACGTCATTTTACTCCGATTCTTCTGGTGGTAGCGAATAGTTTGAGTCGGAGTAAAAACGTTTTTCCAATATGGCTGCCGGTGGCCTTTTCAACAGATAGTAGACGACAAAATCCGATTTACTCCTTTACACCTCCTTTTCAGAAGGAGTAAAAAGAGTAGCCCTAATACTCCGGAACAAGCTAATAGTTTATGGGCCGGAGTCATTCTCATCCCCTAAAAAGACGAACAAAACGTTTTAGTGTAAAAAGGGTACACTTTTAGTCCGAGAACAGGCGAAAAGAAACCACCTAAAATAGAATTTAAAGACACAAGAACGTATTTTTTTATTCTTCGGGAAAATGACTCAACTGAGACTACTCTTAGCGTTGTTCCCACTCATCGTAGTCACTCTCTCCTTAAGGATAAATAAATACTTGGAAGAACCTATTTGATTAATAGAAGAAAATTGAACACGACATTGATAAATAAACCAAAGCCACGACCTTGATTTCAGTTTAGAAATATGCAAAAAATTCTAATATCTCAACGAACAAAATATTTGCAAATTGAAATAAATTTAAAGAATGTTTTTGATAAACAAGATAGCATGTAGCGAAATGGCTCGTGGAGGTCCAGATTTTCTTTTGGGGAGAGCCGTTCTAAAGCCCCGTTTTCAATAACGATTTTTCCTAACAAAATTCACGCTTTTGCGTCAAAAGCAACCACGAGAAGCTTCTCTGTCGGCTTTTTTGTCACGAGAAGCAAATATCTAAATGGATTTGATATGGCTTCTTTTGAAATAAAAGCGCGTCCAAAAAGCAAAAGCGAAAAGCCTGAAAAATCAAAAATGATAATGCACATGTGCAGAAGAGTAAGTGGGTTGGCGGAGTAGTTAGAACTTTCGCCTCGCAACAAGACTGCAAGAGGAGCCGGGTTCGATCCCAGCTTGTGCACTGGGTGAAAAAAGAGCTACTTCACGTCGAGCCTCCACTTGCTTTGAGCTTTCTAGTACTTCATTTGCACGCGCGTTCCAAAATCTTGATCGATTCGAGCGCGCGCTCTCTATCTGCAATAACTATAGCTAATGACGTAGAAGAAAAAATTTACACGTGACATCCCGTATTTTATAGAAAACACCTATTAGAGAATTTAAATAAAAAACTGAGTGATTATAAACCGCATTACGGCCTAAAATTTCGATCCCAGCTTGTGGTACTGGGTGAAAACTCGGAAAAACTCCTTCCGCGTTGAGTATACAAGTTATCTCCCCACTGTCTTAAGGGGTTTTCCCTCGAGCTCTTCGGTTTCCCCTTCCATAAACACTTGTTGAGGTTAACGATAATAGTTAATGTAGGGAGCTGTTGGCTGGCGTGGCATGCAGGGCTTTCCACCACCCTCCTACGCATTGTAACCCAACCACCTGAATTAATGGCTTCAAAAGTCGCCTGATTACTTAAGCCGGAGGTGGTGCCTTGGGTATTAGCCTAGCTGATTATTATATCTAGTCCTCGGATTTCGATTAATTTTTATCCATGAATAAAATAAGCCCGGCGTTATTTAAATAATAATTATTTAAATAACCAATAGTTGAATAAAAATGATAAAAAGTTTGAATAATCATGAGTGAATAAGCCTATTATTTAAATAAAACAAACAATTATTTAAATAAATGCCACTTTTTTCCAAATAAATGCTTGGTTGCGTAAAAAACATAATTAAATAAGTCAAAATGATATCCTTTTTACCAACGTTTGTTAAATAAATCGGAAAATTTGTGAATAATGAATAAACAATTCCGAGCACTAATTATATCAAACCATCTATAGTATTGGTCAAATTGAAAATCGTGGTGTTTTTAATTAAATGCTTCAACACGCGTCGATGTTTCCAATTTAAGCCTTGGTCATAAAAATTAAACAGGTACTTTACGTCCGCTTAACCATTTAGTTTATAATTTGACTCAAACACCGGATATAGCGTAACATACTGCCAGTACTGAAAATTCGACTTATACAATCGATTGTTTGATATTTGTCCACATTTGATATTTTTGATTTTTACTATGAGTAGCTTTTAATTCAAGTTTTAGAAATTTTTTAAAATTACTACAGGGATGCACCGATATGGGTACAGCCGATATATCGCTTTAGTCCCATTCGACCGAAATCCCATTCGACCGAAGGTGGTTTTTGAGGTGTCCCATTCGACCGAATTCCGCCGAAACGTGCGGTTTTTATGTGTCCCACCCCATTCGACCGAACGCTTTTATGTGTCCCATTCGACCGAACGCTGCTATATAAATTGGCTTTTGCTATGTTTTCAATTTAGTTACTGAAGTCGTTTGCAATGGAGCGGATAGCTAATAAAGGAGGGTATTTATACATAAATAATAATTATTTATTCCGTCATAATAAAAAGAAAGATACAAATTGCTATTTTTAACCTAACCTAACCTAACCTAACCTAAACATGGATCTTCGATAGTACATACCTTATAAATAAAATACCAAATCACCCCGCCAATTGGGCTACATTTTAAAATTCTTTCGGTCGAATGGGAATAAACGGATATATCGGCTATTCGTGGCCAATAATATCGGCGGTAATATCGGCTGACATAAACCAAGTTATCTATGATAATTGATAACAGAAGTGTATATGATAAAATCATTGTAAAAGACGGTTCAGTACACTGTCATACCATTTTATTCTAATTTTTCACGAAACAATTTTGCAAGAGCATATCCGAATATGTATCGGTGTTTTTTATTTGTTAACACTTGTAACCACCTGTCTAAAACAGGTATGATCTAGCTTCTGAAGTCTGGCGTACGTGGCGCGGCCAATCAAATAAAAGTTAAGTTAAAAGGAACCACCTATGTAAATGATGATAAAATTAGCGAATAAGTAGATTAGTCCATTATGAAAAGGGATAATTAAGCTAAACCCTAAAGAAATTTGAAGAAATTTAAAAACTTACTAATAGCTCATACCGATATAGGTCTTCGAGCAAACAAAAAGACGCGAAACTCGGACCAAATAGATCTGCGAGTGAAAAATTTAATTTATATTAAATAAAATAGCCAGAAATTCCAACGGTAGACCGGTTTCGTCCTATTTGGGACTCGTCAGTACCGTGCGGGAAATCTGGCTTGCGACTAAAACACCGAATAGAGAAACTAAACCTAAAAATATTCTCATCAAGAATTTTCTTATTTTCAAACGTTTTTCTGAAAATATTTTCCAATACCGGTATCGGCCAAGGGAGTAGAACCTTTTCAGGAATATGGGGCAATACATAATTATCTCCCCTCATTTTTCTAACCACGTACTATAAGTAGTGTGAAAGGATTATCTGGCAAACCTGCTATCCTAGTTGTCTGGATAAATAAGTGAAATTTTTATAAAAATCCTACTCATTTAACGGTTATAGTTTTATTCAAACCATTATAAATAGTTAATTAACTATATCGCATTAATTTTGTATATAGTTGTTCAGTTAAGGACTTACTATATTTTGAAATATACTATCTTCACGTAGGCTACCTTAGCTATATTTTGAAAATTGACTTTATGGGTGACGCTTCAGTAAATACCAATCGAATAGGAATGAGCGTAAGCCAAAATTTTCAAACCAAAGAATAAATAAGATTGCAAGTCCTACTGAAGTAGCGCTATGTTGTCTTTGGGAAAATATTTGGCCTGTTTAGCTAGGAATTTATAAAAAGGTCTATTGTGCCGTTTGCCGTCGTGGAAAAAACCCAAAATGCGGAGGTCACCAGTGTGGCCAGTGTCCGTGACACGGCCGAGCTGACCACCCGCCGGGAATCTTTCCTCTAAGCCCTACAACTCTTCTCTGACCCTTCACCTGAGATTTACAAAACATTTTTCTCTTTTTGGGTTTTTTTTACAATTTATTTTTTATACATGCGTTTTATCTTCTTAATATTTATTACAGTTACAGATTTAATTATTTTAATTTATTTATTATTAATGTTAACTTTAATGTACTAATTAAGTTTATTATTTGTTAAATTTTAGTTCTTTCAGCTTAATATTTTACAAGCTACGTCCAATACCCCATGAAAACCTAGTATCGTCCAATCACATTTTCTTCGTGTATCCTGGTAAACGCGTGCCTTCCGTCATAATTACCCGCCAAATTAGGCTTACAATAAGTAACTTGGTAACCTGTTTTGATACAACCGAAATCAGTTAAATACTAGCCAATTAGTGGATTTTAAATGTCTTAAATGACTTATCTAGTTTTTAACTAGTTATTCTTCGTAAGCCTTGGTAAGTTATGTTAGATATGATTGATAATGCATCCACTTGCTAGCTTGTATGAAGAATAAGGGTGCACGAAGAGGATAAATGATTGAACGATACTACTGTAATAGGTAAAAATCCAATTGAACTACAGTCCATGTTTACAATAGCGTCGTCGTGTAACCCGCTGTAGCGGAAAAATACCAGAATGTCATCTTAAAGAACACTAGTTCTTTTCTAAGGCTCGTGTAAACTACCATTGAGTTGGGAATAAATAGAGGTACCACTAAATCTGGCTGGCGCGGGACTAATTTCGTTCAATATGGAGACTTTATCAACTTTATCGTTCTACCGTGGCGGCATCTCTCTCTAGTGATGGCAACTATATTGCAATTGATTTTTTTCGCGAATCTGATGCGAAATTGAAATGTATGATTACTCGTAACAAACAAACCTTTGAAGTAGTTTAAAATAATTTTATTTTGTCAACACGATCCTTTTTAACTCAAGTTACGGTGAGTTAAATAATAATTATTTATTTTTAGCCATATAACTTTACAAAATATAGATGGCGCTACCGCCAAATCATAAGAACAGGTCCCGCGTAACCATGGCAACCGAAATCGTAATTGTAATTCTAGCAGTATTATTCCCAATTCAATGTAAACTACTTTGAATAACAGAGCTGCCAGTAGGGCTCTTTTACAGCCCAATTGAACTTCTTTTAATGTCTACTTGCGGGGAAAAAAGAATTGGTCTTTCTATAAATCACTCCGAATAAATATATATATATATATATATATATATATATATATATATATATATATATATATATATATATATATATATATATATATATATATATATATATATATTTACTCTCAATATATGAATTCACTTTTTAAAGAAATTCCAATCGTTGGGTAAAAAAATATTTCGAATTATAAAAATTGGAGTTTCTTTAAAATTTCCCATGACACTTAAAACTGTTGAGAAATTACGCGACATCACGCAAACACCAATATTTTTAAAGGCGCGCCTATTAAAAATAAATTATCGCCAAATCGGGCTAGAATTTGGGCTTGTTTATAAAATATGGCTTATTTTAAGTTGGGCTACTTTGAGAAGTATATCTGGCAGCTCTGTTAAGTAATATAGCGTGAAACTGACCCGATTTCTCAGCTTATCTTTTCTTGGGTACGTATGATACACTTTTCAAGACACAATTATGGACTAAATAAATAGTAAATGAAAGGTGAGAGTAACTAGAAATTCCATTTTGAGGTAGAACAGTGAAGTACCCATTGGCCCTCAAATGGAAATCATTACGTATTAAAATACTCTTTCAGCCTAGTCGAAGTCTAGTGGAAGAGGTCAAAATCTGTTACCAGCGTTGCCAGATCGAAAATCTGAAATTATCGTATCTAGGCCAAAAAATTATCGATTTTCCTGATAATTATCGTACATTTCTTTTTGGCGATAAATTTTAATTCATACATAAATGCGTTGAATTTAGATGATTTTTTAATGCACTACAGGAGTTTTATTTCAGGGAAATAAACAAAATGTCTATTATCATTATTAACTGAACTTAATATGTTAAAAAATGTTTTAAATGTTGAGGTAATAGCTAGGAGTAATAAACTCACACTCTGGACTACGCGTACAGAAAATGTATATCATTCATTTTTAAGTAGAAAAGTTATATAAATTAATAATAAAATATAAATCGTTCGTATGTTTTTAAAAAAATCTAAAGATTATCGTACATTATAGTACGTTGAGGCAGAATTATCGAAATAATGGTACGATATCGTACGCCATGAAGATTATAGTACGCCCTTAAAATTTTGATTAAATTATCGCACCGTGCGATAATTATCGTACGTCTGGCAACGCTGTCTGTTACTCAGTTTCTGGAGTGCGAGGAACGAGAATTGGTGGTGTAAAGGGGGTCAGGGCTGTTGGAGGGGGAGTTGATTGACCTTGCTCGCTCCGTCAGGGAACCTCGCCGTTTATTAGTGGCAGACAGAATCGCCTGAGCGAAAAAATCACTCTCAATTGGCTGGGATATGAGAGTTTTTTCGACGTCTTCTCGTAGCGTACGCTATAACTCAACCCTTTCTTGTAAAAACTTGTACCGCGTCTGTCAACGCGCCGTCTAGGTCCATCGGCGGACCACGTGTGGCTCGACAGATCCGCAGCCATCCGCTCGCTTCTGGTCCGGGGTATAAATAAACCTAGACGCTAAATTTCGACTGAGATATGACGGAAGAACTTCTTCAAACGCGGTTGCCATAAGAACAATTTCTTTTATATTTTGCATCTGCAGTTCCATTGTTTATCAACGATTCATCGCTTTTGACACAAAGGTGAGTTTTGGAGTCGGTACATTGCGAGCGTATAAATTTGTACTTTTTGCAGTTTTTTAAATTAGAATTATAATTACAATTAAATTGGCACAATTTCAAAAATTTATTTTCGTAACAAGTGCTAGCCCTAAAGAGTCTTTTTTAAAGAGTATAATATTAAAAGCTTTTAATTATCACAATTTAAAGAATTTTGGCGTTAGACCGAATTTGTCAATTCGTATTTTCTAAAGTACTATTTATTTATATATAAAGTACTATTTTTATACATTTTTTAAAGTACTATTGATATAGTTTTTAAAGTACTATTTTCATATATTTTTTAAAGTACTATTTTCATATATTTTTCAAGTACTATTGATATATTTTTTAAAGTACTATTTATATATATTTTTTAAAGTACTATTTATATATTTTTTAAAGTACTATTTATATATATTTAAAGTACTATTATCATATATTTTTAAAGTACTATTTATATATTTTTAAAGTACTATTTATATATTTTTAAAGTACTATTTATATATTTTTTAAAGTACTATTTATATTTATTTTTAAAGTACTATTTATATTTATTTTTAAAGTACCATTTATATCTATTTTTTAAAGTACTATTTATAGTTTTCTTAAAAGTACTATTTATATATTTTTTCAAAGAACTATTTACATTTTTTCAAAGTACTATTTATAGTTTTCTTCAAGTTACTACTTATAATTATTTTAAAGTACTAATTATGGTTTTCTTCAAAGTACTAAAATTTTTTAATAGTTTAATTATAATTTCATTAGCACAATTGCACAAATTTTCAGAAATAAATTTAAAAAATATTTTTTTACCCTCATTTTAATATGCTCTGAAAATTTCCAAACAATTTCGATATTTTTTGGAAAGAATTCCCAGATAACGGAAATCGAACACCGTATATATAACACAAGATCAATAAATGGTTCAAATTTTAAAGAAAAACACCTATTTGATAGACGTGCTCCAGATCGAACGTATTACACCAAGAACGTATTTAGGTTATTGAGAACGAACGAGTGTATGACGGATTCTTCGAAATTTTCTCGCGCCATCTAGTATCGATTGTAATAACCTTTTCTTTTAATCTTCCATTGAATCGTCCATAGTTAGTTAAAGTTAACTATTATTTTATTTCGTGCATATTTAAAACTAAATTAACTATTGCTATATTAAGTGTATATTTAAAGCTAAATTAACTATTGCTATATTAAGTGCATATTTAAAACTAAATTAACTATTACCATATTACGTGCCTCTTTAGAACTAAAATTAAAAATTTAATTTAATTAATCACAAAATAGATGATAGATTTACAATTATATCACACTTTGAACAATATTTACTAAAAATACTGTTTCAATTTAAAGGGATTAGAAACTAAATTTGTGGCTAATACTCTCAACGATTTGTTATTAAAGTAACTAGCTCCAATCACCTCCTAGCTTCTGTTAAACCTAGTGGCAGAAATGATAAATTAGTTACTCCGTTCTAGAAATGATAGATCATACACCCTACAAATTGTAAGTGTTAGTCATGACTAGGTACTACGTCGTGACCGGTACGTTCTCAGTAACCTAAATTCGTTCTTTTGAGCACTTTATTCGACATACTGAAAATCCTTGCTTCAAATAGCTTTAGAGACCTAAGAAAAATAAGCAAAATCTTCGCCACGAAAAATTAAATAAACCTTAGAAGTTCCGTCGACGATGTTTGAGTTCGTATTAGTTTTATTAAACTCACTAGAGCATATTTAATGACACCGGTGTTTTAACCATTAATTTTTATTACTGTTTCTAGATGATTAATAACAGTAGTTTATAATTACATATAGGGCACCTTGAATGTATATTAACCCAAATACCGTCATTTACCAGTATTAACCAAATACTGTTATTTTCCATTATTAACCAAAATACCGTCATTTAATATTATTAACCAAAATACCGGTATAATTATTTAACAAACTACCACCAATTTAATATTTCACAAAATACTTTCATTTACCATTTAACAAAATACTGTCTTTTACCATTATTTACCAAAATACTTTCATTTACCATTTAACAAAATACTGTCTTTTACCATTATTTACCAAAATACTTTCATTTACCGTTATTTAACAAAATAATGTCTTTTACCATTGTTTACCAAAATACTTTCATTTACCATTATTTACCAAAATTATGTCTTTTACCATTATTTACCAAAATAATGTCTTTTACCATTATTTACCAAAATACTGTATTTTACCATTATTTACCAAAATAATGTCTTTTACCATTATTTACCAAAATAATGTCTTTTACCATTATTTACTAAAATACCGTCAATTATTTGCGAAAATAACGTCATTTACCATTGTATACCACTATTTATCAAAACACCGCTATTTACCATTGTTTACCACTATTTACCAAAACACCGTTATTTACCATTGTTTACCACTATTTATCAAAAACACCGCTATTTACCATTTTTTACCACTATTTACCAAAACACCGCTATTTACCATTGTTTACCACTATTTATCAAAAACACCGCTATTTACCATTGTTTACCACTATTTACCAAAACACCGTTATTTACCATTGTTTACCACTATTTATCAAAAACACCGCTATTTACCATTGTTTACCACTATTTACCAAAACACCGCTATTTACCAAAACACCGCTATTTACCATTGTTTACCACTATTTACCAAAAACACCGCTATTTACCATTGTTTACCACTATTTACCAAAACACCGCTATTTACCATTATTTACCACTATTTACCAAAACACCGCTATTTACCATTGTTTACCACTATTTACCACCATACCGAGTATTCGACTAAAAAGTGGTATTTTTGTAACACTGGGTGACTAAATTAACCCGGTATGTGAACATACCTTTAAAGGAAAAAAAGGATATCTCAAAATTAATCAAAACCTTAGCGGCAAAAACATCCTACTACAATTAATGCGTTTTATTTATGTACACGTTAGGAGGCCTGATTGAAGATCAAAGTACCCGTGCCGCCGTGAAGGAGACTACCCAAGACTGAAGAGAGGGAAAAAATGATTTCGAGCTTCTTCAAGATCCTCAGCGTAATGGCTTGCTGTTGGACTCTGCAGTGCTGGGCTCCCAAACTCCCCAGTGAGTAGCTCAACCATTAATTAATATGGCCAGCCTCATTAGAGCCGACCAAGAGCGGATGTAATTAGCGAGAGAGACAACTCCGTCCCATCCGTCACTGACAAAACGGTTCTTAATTATCGCGACAACCAAGAATGGATTCGAGTGAACGGAAAATATTTCGGACCGTACTCCGTTCGCCTCTTGACTCCCGGAAGAAAAACCACGCCCTTCCACCCCAAACCACTCCCTTTCGACCAAAATCACTTCCTTACATCAGACACCACGCCCTTCCACCCCAATCTAAGCTCCTCTTCCAAAAACCCACGCCCTTATGCCAAAATCTACGCTCGTCTTCCAAAAACCACGCCCTTATGCCAAAATCTACGCTCCTCTTCCAAAAACTACGCTCCTCTTCCAAAAACTACGCCCTTATGTCAAATTCTACGCTCCTCTTCCAAAAAACCGCGCCCTTATGCCAAAATCTACGCTCCTTTTCCAAAAAACCACGCCCTTATGCCAAAATCTACGCTCCTCTTCCAAAAACTAGGCCCTTCCGCCCCAATCTAAGCTCGTCTTCCAAAAACCACGCCCTTATGCCAAAAATCTACGCTCCTCTTCCAAAAACCGCGCCCTACCGCCCAAAACCACGCCCTTATGCCAAAATATATTTATATAATTATGTTAATGAACACTCAAAATTGTATGTATTTACAGGAAACAGATATAATAACTAATTTATATTTACATCAAAATATAAATGTTCAAATTTTGTAGCTAAGAATTCACGATATAAAAAGTACCATAAGTTAATGATACCTCTGAAAATACTAAATTGAAAGTAAGCATTTTCCCAAGAACGTTTTTAGGTTACTGAACATATACGGGTGTGCGGAAATCTAAATTTTTCCTAATATTATAGCGCCACCGTAAAAATAAGTAAAAAAATTACAAAAAAGCTAATTAAGTTCGAGAAACGTAAATAAACTTGAATATAACCAGATATTATTATAATTAATCACAAATAGTAGATTTAGAAAATAAAATATTTTAAATAAAATCCACAATTACGATATTCAGTTGGATTTAGGTAGTACTTCTTGTTTCGTTAAACGGATGGACTCGTACGTTCTCAGTAACCTAAATAGGTTCTCGATCTCCCCTCTGACCATTTGTATTCAATATTTCTAAGTCACTTTCCCGCAAATAAAATGAAAACCTATTTAGATGAAAAAATAATGGACTGCGTTTAAATTAAGCATTAGAGAAAATCATAAAAATAATCCCACCGTCGCTGAGAATACAGCCTGTACCCCCGTTTCCGATTCATTTAATCAACCGAACCAACGAAGCGCGAAATGTCGATGAACGAAAAATCGACCTTCCCAAACTACCTTCCGAGAAAAGACGCGTTTTTAAAAAAGCCTTTTCTAGAACGAAAGCTAAAAATAATCTTTACCAGAAGCTAATAAAATACTCTTACGTGTACCTTCGTAGGATCTTGGAAATTTACAATAGGTGTTTCCATAAAATAAAACCATTAAAAAATCAAAAGTCACGATCTTAAAGCAAGTGGCCGCTCAATCATTACCACCTGTATTATGAAAAGGCCCCTGTTATTAGAGATGGCCATGAATCTATCCGATTCTTCGAAAAATGCGACTATACTGGAGAGCGTGGTGCCATCTATTAATTGGCAAAGGAAGTTAAATTCAAAATAGCCAAATGATAACGCCGTCAGAGAGCCATTGTAGAGTATTATACTTAGACAACTTATGCTCTATTTAGTGGACTTCAACCTAAATTATACATCCAGTGTAAAAAATATTGTTTATAATTGCGTTAATTTATGTTATTGACCAATTTACCAACGACCCAATCAACGCGAGGGGTACCTATAAGTACCGCCTTTTTTATTACGACGCTAGCGCAGGGTTGGAAAAAAGCCGGCTTTTTTGAAAAAATCCAGACCAGTGGTTTTTTTGGCAATAACCGTTTTTTTTCGGTTATAACCGGCTAAAATATAAACAGTGCCTTTTACATATGTAAGTAGAAATTGTCTGCCGTTATTTTCGTAAATAAGGAGCTAAACAAATAAAGCGAAATAACTATATAAAATAACTGAATTCTTTTGATTTCCTCGGGAAATTTCCCCTAGTTTTTGTGTATGACGCACCGACAGAAACGAGGCAGCGGACTTTGGAACTTTAAACCTCCCAAAAAACTGGTTAAAGTAAACCGGTTTCTAAATATGAAACAAAAAATAAACTAAATTTCTAAATAAAAACTATTAATTTACTAAAATATTCATATTGTATTTTTTTTTAAAAAGCCAAAAAATTCTGGATTTTTTCAAGTGGCTATAACCGTATTTAACCAGGTGGCTATAACCGGTATGGCTGGTTCTATGCCAATCCTGCGCTAGCGACATCTATTGAAAAAGAGCTACTTCACGTCGAGCCGCCACGTGCTTTAAGCTTTTGAGTACTTTATTGGCACGCGCGTTTCGCACGCGAACTTCGAATTCCAAAATCTTAATCGACTCGAGCTAATGACGTAGATGAAACATTTACACGTGACCCCCCGTATTTTATTGCAATCCAAAACTGAGTGATTATAAACCTAAAATTTACCGCGTGTATTACTCCTAGTAGCGATCTAACAATGTAGGTTTCTTTACTTACTTTTCAGTGGCGTAGCTAAGACACCCCCCCCCCCCCCCGCCGAAATTCTTTCCGGGGTCTTAGCATGTCATTTACATAAAGTGGGGTGGTGGAGTGGTTTGCACTTTCGCCTCGCAGCAAGAGGAGCCGGGTACGATCCCAGCTTTTCGCACAGGGTGAAAACTCGGACCTACTCCTTCCGCGTTGAGTTTGCAAGTTCTCTCCCCACTGGTTTAAGAGGTTTTCCCCCAATCCCTTCGGTTTCCCCTTCCATAAAAACTTGTTGAGGTTAACGGTAATAGTTAGTGTAGGGCTTGCCACCACCCTTCTACGCATTGTAACCCGGCCACCTGAATTAATGCCTTCAAAAGTCGCTTAAGACTTAGGCCTAAGGTGGTGCCTAGCTGATTATTATATCGATAGGAATTTAGGGGCCCCCTGAAGCCCTGAGGCCCTCCTGCATGGCGGCTAATAGTTTAAAAAACGGTAAAAACCAGTATCTGAAAATATCGAAAGGGAAAACAAGGTTAACGTTTTGAGATAAGAAAGCAGACGAATTATGTGAAATATTTCGAAATAATTGCAATACTTTTCTTATGAACCAACTTTTGAAAATCAGTGGTAACCTTTGAAGGTACATTTTCCGAGCGAATAACGTTATCAGCAAAAGTGACATAACTACCAAAATTGTGACAATCCATGTACTTTCGTATGCTAAAGGTTTAATGAATGCTCGACTCGAGATCGACCACATAAAAGGCTATTTATTGTCGCCTTTCTGGATCTTTTTTTAGTCTATGGTATTATATCGTAGGTAGATGGCGATAGCATCTCCACAGAACGACGAAAAATCAAAAAATACACTAACTTTGGCCAGTGCTACTTAGTTCCTCCACTCCTCACTACGAGGCGTTATTTGTACGTTTTAACTTCCTTCCCTCCCCAAGGCATACTTTCCCTTCTCCCCTCCCAAATTGTATTTAGCTCGTAACATTCATTAGAAATAGGTTCGATTGACACACTTTTGGTAATTATGTCACTTTTGGTTATCAGTTAGTGCTTCCAAGCGAGTTAATAATAACGAAAGATGAGATATTAGATTATCCGCATTTACGCCCAAATTTGATTCGAAATTGTAATTTTTGTTTATAAATTGTAATTTCTTTTCTAGAAGATTATGTTTAAACTAAATGTACAAATCAGATAACTAAATCTGATAAAATCAAGGGGTTGCACATTCAAAGAAATCCCGTACACTTTCCAAGAAATCCGAAATCCATCCTGGATTTCTTTAAAATCTGGACATTTTTTTAAAAATGCTAAATCCGGCATTAAATCCAGAAATCCGACGAAAAATAGAGAAATTGCAAAATCTCGAAATCGGACGTGAAATCGTGAAATCCAGCGAGAAATCTCGAAATCCGACGAGTAATCGATAAATCCTGAAATCCAACAAGAAATCTAGAAATCCATTTTAGTTCAGATCGGTTACTTGAGATAATGGCTGCGTTCAGCAACTATCAACGGAGAAAAACCGCTGAGTTATCGTTGAGTTCTTTTAATCAACGCTACGTCACAAAAATCTAAAAGTTGTTGAACGATTTCTAGTTCGCTGACTTAACGAACAAAATATCGTCTGCTACCCCTCCTTTAACTTTGTCGAATGACGTCAAGAAACCGATGAGCAACGGAAAAACCTGCTCCTCCGACCGCTGACTTCGTTGAGCAACATGACGTAGAAATCGGAAGTTAAAAAAAGCGTACAGTAAGTTCAACGCTCAGCGCTGACCTCAGCGCTGAGTCCGCTGAGTCCCGCTGAACGTAGCCAATGTAGTGTTGTAAGTCGGAAAATTTCCCGCTCGGAAAATTTCTCGCTCGGAAAATTTTCCGGAAAATTTTCCGTATTTTTCCGAAAAAAATAAAAAATAAGTTTTCATTCCATGATTAGTCTAATATATTGTTTGCAAATTGAAATAAAGCGGTATTTTCGCCTCATTTTCTCGAATCTGAAAGTAAAACTAAACCTCTAGACTAGTTTAAACTAATTGACAATGTAACGCTATTAATGTTTTTTAGTATATTTACTGATATTAGACATTTTATATCGATAAAAAGTTAAAAACATTAAAAACCCTTAAAAGGTAATTTATGTTTAAAATTTTTATTTTTCTGATTTGCGGAAAATTTTCCGCATTTTATTTTTCCGGAAAATTAACAACACTAAGATAATGAATCTGAAATCTTCTGATTTGACCAACTGAATAGTTTTCAGATATCTGAAAATTTGGACCCGAATAACCCTAACCGTGGGTCAGTGGAAGCACTGTTATCAGAATACTTCCCTCGTAATAGGGTTTTATTTACTTGCGCGGTTACGAAATTGATAGGCGACCCGGGGTTAGGGGGGTGGAAGTGAATGGAGGGGGAAGGAATCAACAAAAAGTGAAAGAGTATCTGAATCGAAAGTCGACACGCCGTCTGCTGAGACTTAATCGAAAAGGGGTTGAGCGAATGGCTACCAGATGGCGTCCAAAAGGAATACACAGTTGCCAGCGCTAATCCGTCAAACGAGGCTGTCGGGCGACGAATGAAAGATTAGCGAGACCGAAAAAAGAAATTAACATTTTGATGAATGAGACTTTACGCTCCATCGTCATCCGTAGTGCAACTGGCGATCTCTGGAACGGTTCAGGACCCTAGCATCAATGTATTTTCAAATAGTTCCTAAACGTTATTAAACCGAACAAACGCAAATATTTAGTTTTAACGACGTGTTAAATTTGGCCATTTTTTTAAGAAGAACATATTGAGGTTGCCGAGAACATACGTGTCTACCGGTTCACCGAAGCGGGAGAGTAACACCATCTGTTGGGAAGATTTTTTTAATATTTTTTCTTGACAGGGTACTTACGAATTTACCAAATATTTTGAAGTCAGTGATTAATTAATTTAATTAAAATAATTAAATTAAGCTTTAAATAAAGTTGTAAGAGTTTAATCTAAGTTTGGTTAGTTAAGGAAAATAACTATTTTAGTTTAATTTAGATCTTGCAACTTCATTTAAAGCGGATTTTAACGACTTAATTTATTAATTAAACCTAAATAGAAAAATATTTAATAGATTCTCCATTATTGTGTGAAAAAATATTTGATTGGCGTAACCGTTTTTGATTTTTAATTGGGATTTTTAGTCAGTCCTAATTAGTGCTTAATTTCTAAAACCGGATTGAGCCTACTTGCAACCGAACTCAGTCGTATATTCACCGCTATGGTAGCCTTGAAGGTTTTACGCTATCATTTGTTTAATTGTTCAGGGCCCAAATTGTACGGCAAAGCAGTGTCTGAGAGGGATCTGAACACCAGATACGCCAACGTTCGAAAGAAGACCGTTGTCTACCACAACTTTTTCCGGTCAAGAGTGGACCCTCCGGCCAGCGATATGCTTGAAATGGTCAGTGTCATTCGCTTCATTACACGCAAACTTTACCAAACCGTCAAATTAGCTTTCTTTCATGTCAATATAGAATATTAATCCGTATTAAAGTCAATGTAGAATATTAACCCGTATTAAATTCAATGTAGAATATTAACCCGTATTAGTCTATATAGAATATTAACCCGTATTAGTCTATATAGAATATTAACCCGTATTAGTCTATATAGAATATTAACCCGTATTAGTCTATATAGAATATTAACCCGTATTAGTCTATATAGAATATTAACCCGTATTAGTCTATATAGAATATTAACCCGTATTAGTCTATATAGAATATTAACCCGTATCTTAATGTGTATATAGAAAATTTGGCCGTATATTAATTTCTATATATAATATTAACCCGTATGTTTATGTCTATATAGAAAATTAACCCATTGTATTAATTTATATATAGAAAATTAACCCATTATACTAATTTATAAATAGAAAATTAACCCATTATACTAATTTATAAATAGAAAATTTACCCATTATATTAATTTATAAATAGAAAATTTACCCATTATATTAGTTTATATATAGAAAATTAACCCATTATATTAATTTATATATAGAAAATTTACCCTATAATAATATCTACATAGTGCACATATATAGAAAATTAATTAATAGTAAGGTTAACTTTCTTTGAATGAATGTATATATAGAAAATTAATTAATAGTAAGGTTAACTTTCTTTGAATGAATGTATATATAGAAAATTAATTAATAGTAAGGTTAACTTTCTTTGAATGAATGTATATATAGAAAATTAATTAATAGTAAGGTTAACTTTCTTTGAATGAATGTATATATAGAAAATTAATTAATAGTAAGGTTAACTTTCTTTGAATGAATGTATATATAGAAAATTAATTAATAGTAAGGTTAACTTTCTTTGAATGAATGTATATATAGAAAATTAATTAATAGTAAGGTTAACTTTCTTTGAATGAATGTATATATAGAAAATTAATTAATAGTAAGGTTAACTTTCTTTGAATGAATGTATATATAGAAAATTAATAATTAGTAAAGTTAACTTCCTTTGAATGAATGTATATATAGAAAATTAATTAATAGTAAAGTTAACTTCCTTTGAATGAATGTATGTATAGAAAATTAATTAAAACATGGTTGCCACGGTCAGTGCTGGCGCTAGGATTTTCGGGCCCCAGGTAATTTTTACACCAAAATTTGTTTTTTTTTTGGAAATAGTCAGATAGTTTTAGTTAGGCACCCGTTCCGGCGGCCCCTTTCGGAGGCCCGGGTCCGGGGTACTTTTGCCCCGCTTACCCCCCCCCCCCCCTAACGCCGGCCCTGGCCACGGTACCTGGAAAACCTGGAATTCCAGGAAAAGTCAAAGAATTTGAATATGGGTATAAAAATCAGGGAAAAGTCAGGGAATTTGAATATGGGTATAAAAATCAGGAAAAGTCAGGGAATTTGAATATGGGTATAAAAATCAGGGAAAGTCAGGGAATATGAATATGGGTATAAAAATCAGGGAAAAGTCAGGGAATTTATTTTCCGTTGCAAATAGGAAACTTTTACTAAAATATAGATTACAAAAAATACAAAATCTTGGCACGAAATAAGTCAGGGAAAATCTCCGGAGATGGTCAGGGAAAACCTGGAAAAGTCAGGGAATTTGATTGTGAAAAAACTGTGGAAACCCTGTAATAGTAAAGTTAACTCTCTTTGAATTAATGTATATAGAAAATTAATTAATATTAAAGCTAACTATCTTTGAATTAATGTATATAGAAAATTCATTAATATTAAAGTTAACTTTCTTTGAATTAATGTATATATAGAAAATTAATTATTATTAAAGTTAACTTTCTTTGAATTAATGTATATATAGAAAATTAATTATTATTAAAGTTAACTTTCTTTGAATTAATGTATATATAGAAAATTAATTATTATTAAAGTTAACTTTCTTTGAATTAATGTATATATAGAAAATTAATTATTATTAAAGTTAACTTTCTTTGAATTAATGTATATATAGAAAATTAACCATATATTAATGTTTATATAAAATTAAGTTATTATTTTAAAGACATTTCACGATCAATTCAACGTGGTCTACGCGTTCTTCCTACATGTTTTTTGTACGAGGCTTAATCTCACTGACATTTTAATTTCAGACTTGGCACAACGGAGCCGCTGCAGCCGCGCAACGCTGGGCCGAAAAATGTCAACTTCTGGTTCACGACGACACCAGGGGCAGGATGGTTCAAGGTCAGTATTCCCAAACTAGTTACTTGCCTAACGCGTTCATTATTTAATACTCTCCGCCGGGAGTAGTGGCTCACTCCTGTAATCCCAGGCGTCCGGGAGGCAGAGTTTGTGGATGGCCGTGTGAGGACGACCACCAATCCCCCAACGGGTGGTCGGAATACTTCCGCCACGGGTGTCCCCACCCCTGTCCTCACGTATCCCCCCGTTGGCGTGGCCGTTACACATATCTCGCCCTGATTAATCAGTTATTGTGTGCTGGTGTCTAAGGCCTTGGGTCGACACCGATGTGTGGATGTCAAAAAAAAAAAAAATTAATACTCTCCTCCGCAGACTACGGTTCATGCGGCCAAAACATTTTCGTTTCCAACGTCAAAGTGCCCTGGTTTTTCGCCATCAAACTGTGGTTCATGGAACACGCCAATTTCACCTACGGAGGCAGAGTAGACAACCCATTCGTCGTCGGACACTACACCCAGGTATCAAAATTATATCCTACCCATCCGAAATCGACTTTTTCAAATCGCTTAATTACAACTTAACGCCACAAAAATACTGAACTGATTCTTGCTAAGTATTGAAAAAAATTATATTTAGCTATAGTATGACTCGCGATTTAGAAAATATAATTGTAGACTATACTATGACTATCAAATAGAAATAAATAATCAAATAAACGACTATCAATTATAAATAAATAATCAAATTAACGAATATCAATTAGAAATAAATCAAATAAACGACTATTAATTAGTAATAAATAATCAAATAAACAACTTGTTAATTTAAACTTTCTTTAGTTTAATTAACCCTCTTAAAAATAAACAACTATCAAATAGAAATAAATCAAATAAACGACTATTAATTAGTAATAAATAATCAAATAAACAACTTGTTAATTTAAACTTTCTTTAGTTTAATTAACCCTCTTATAAATAAACAACTATCAAATAGAAATAAATAATCAAATAAACAACTATCAAATATAAATAAATAATCAAATAAACGACTATCAAATAGAAATAAATAATCAAATAAACGACTATGAAATACAATAGCTGTACATTTTTGTTGACGAAATGGTGAACCATGGACTAATTAATTAGTCCATGGGTGAACCATCAGAATTACGTCGCCGAGTCTGAACTAACGTCAAACCTTTAACTCAACACGGGCCCTGACTGTAGAGTTGATAGTTAATGTAAAACAGTGTTTTAAGCAAATAGCTTCAAACTTCAGTGTGCCTCCACCTGTTATTAATCTTTGTAAAAAAAGCATGGGTGACGTAATGTGACGTTGCAGTGGAGGTACCCTAAAGCCGGTCTTCTCCCGGGTTGCTTAGAACAAGCGCTCTAAGCATTTATAACATCAGCTAGATTGTCGGCGTCGGATAGGGAAATCGACGAGAAAAAATGATTTTGTTTCAAATACCTATGCGCTATCGCCATCTGTGGCGGAATCTCGGAACTGATACTTTTTAAATTTCTAAAAGCAATTCATCGATTAAAAATTTTACATTTGATAAATTGGTAATAACATAAGTAACATAATATAATAAGTATGACAATTAACAAAATTTATTAGCGAACTGATTTTTAGAGTTATTACGGAATCGATGTTCAGTTCGGCACAGAGGCCCCTAGTGTCTAAATATGGCCAAGAAAAAATATACTACTCAGCTCGGTGAAAAAAGGGTTGATAATTACATAAGCATTATAACAATAGCAATTGTTAAATTTTTTATTATGTTACTTATGGTAATAGGTGACTAAAAACCGTTTTTGGGAAGAGGTATCCAATACACTGTTTAGATTTTGAAATTTGTAGCTAAACGTTAATTATTTTAAATTGCAGATGGTGTGGTACAGTACGCATAAAGTTGGTTGCGGCTTCCATTATTGCGGTACTGACGTCACGAGAAAGCCATTCTATAACTACGTGTGCAACTACTGCCCCATGTAAATAACCTTAGCAAAACAAAGCCATTTCCTTTTTTTTTAATTACCAAATTTTTTTTTCTCAGAGGGAACTACCCAGACCGATTCAACAGACCCTACTCGATGGGTTCACCCTGTTCAAAATGCCCGGGCCAATGCAAATACAAACGACTCTGCAGTAAGTAACTTCAAAGATAATCCATACGGAAAAAATATTCACTCACCGCTTCAATGTGGCGCCATCTACTGGGTTTTTTTGAAAGAAAATACTATTAACGTTTTGTAGAAATGGGTGAACAGGATATTACACTTTAAGCATTTCTCTTTTCTGAAGTGATTATTAAAATATATCTGGGAAAATGGTAGTTCATTCCGAACTGCCTAAATCGGGCTATAGATGGCGCCAGGCGCTCCTTAGCTCTTTACTCTGTGTTTAAAAAGACCGTTTGATTTGAATTGAAGGGGATCAAAACACATTCTTGTAATTTTACTGTTCTTCAAAACGCAAAACGTTAACGCCTGAAATTTTATATAATTTCGCTTCTAAAAATCTTTACGCCAATACCTTTTTTTAAAAAGAAATTTCAAATGGGCAAATTTTTGACAGACCAAAATTATATTTCAAAAACCAATTATTTTTACTTGAAACCATAAGTGTATAATATTGTTACATAAGTGTGACACTTCATATTCTTCACATGCAACAGTTTTACTGTGAGCTATTCACAAGACAGACTGCATTACGGGCTCCGTCGCCGTTTTGCGTCTGCTTGCTCCCGCGTCACACGTAGCCTTTGACAGCGCCTCGCCAGGGGTATAGATTTTCTTCTTGTGATGACTTCATTCCGTTACTAGCTCTCAGTAAAATATTCCCCAAAGTGACAAACTTATCGGGGAATTTTATAGACTTATATTGAAACGTATAGTCCCGGGGTCACCATAGCCTTCCTTAGACATACCAAGAGTATCAAAAGTGACATAATTTCCAAAAGTATGACAGATCCTACACTTCCCAATGCTAAAGATATATTGAATTCTGCTACCAATATAGAACGCATAGAAGGCTAGATTAGGATGGACGATGCACTCGGCACGTTTTTCCGTTTTTTGTACTAAGAATAGATGGCAGTAGCGTTTCCCCCGAGTTACAAAAAATCAATAAGCTTGCTAGCCTTCTCCAGAGCTTCCTTAGTTCTCTGGCACCATTTTTTGCACTATTTTTCACTATACATATATATTTGTATTAATAATTAATTACAGAAGTTTTAATAAATATCTTGGGAGATAAGTATCCATGTTACAGTGTTGGGAAAATGTGTTTTTTTTTTTCAAAAAGAACAAAAACACAATTTTTTATTGTATAAAACACAATTCCTTGTTTTAAAAAAATTAAAAACACTTGGCAACCCTGCCACGAAGGCCATAAAAATGAACTGTGTTCCTTCGCAATTTCGACGCGAATTCCATTGGGCACAGTGTTTTCTTCTAAAAAGCATTTTGACAGTACATGCAGGATTAGGAAATGAACACTTCTCGCCTAAGGATATATTATGCACTTTTGATACAACTGACAATTAATGAAACATTTTTTGTTGCAGCGAATGGTTGCAAATACGCTGATTTGTGGAGTAACTGCGCTGAACTAAACCAAACATTTCACAATTGGATATGTCAGGAGAAGCACGGTGGGCGGCAAGAGAACTGCAGGGCGACTTGCAAATGCCAATCCAAAATACGGTGACAAAATCACATGCAAATGAACGAAAAGGTTTTACCTTAAGTGTATAATTATTTCACGCGTTTTGTCGGTCAGTTAAACGTTTTCTGATAACCATTTTAAGAATGGCTTCACATTTTTAATGGATTCCGGATAAAGTCATCAGGTTAAGCAATTCGCTCTAGAAATTATAACAACAACGTCGAGGACAAACCTTATTTAAAATCGGTTAAGCTCACTTTCAGTTCGCCGGCTAACGCAATCAAGTGTGTTTGCAATCGTATTTTCACAAATTGCGCAACTAACGGTAACACAGGGTACACGAAGAATTAAAAACGTCGTTTGAACAATACTTAAACAGGCGTTATGTATTGGTTTGAGTGTTGTCGAAACACAATTATTTGTTTCTTCGTGTACCCGGTTGTACCGCGAATGTCTCTCTTTTTATATTTTTACTTATTTCTCCAAATTCGTCTTAATTGTACAAGTACTAGACGTATTTCTATTCAAAAAGTATTTACTCTTTTCAACTAGTACGCTGCTAGATACATATTAAGTTGTCATAACTCTGTCTCGATTTGTTGAGATGGAAAACTATTTAATCTGTAGTTTTATTTAAACACTATAAATATATTTCGATGTGTCACATAAACTCAACAGGAATATGGCGTCATTTTGAAATGGTGAAATATTCTAATCCAGAATATAAACGGGAAAAATAAAACGTCTAAAATGTTCACGTGATTTCCGACGTTGTTGTTGAAACTCCTAGAGTACTGTGCTTAACCTCTCTAAAGACTACGTTGAGACGACCCTTGACCATCATGGGGGGGGGGGGGGGACGTCAGTTTCTCAGTTTTAAGGAACCCATGAGAAAACCGAGCTGATTTTATTAGTTTAGGGGAAGGAACTTACTGTCAGAGCACGAGAGGGATTGGGTTCATGACGTCCATTCCATTTCACTCAACATATGCTTCTCAGTAAACTTACTTTCACACTTAAGGAACGTAATTATAAACTTATGGTTTTAATTTAAATAAATGCAGTCTATCGTACCAATTTTTGAAAATGCGACGTCGAACACCACCTGGGTTCAAAATTGTTGTAAATAAATGTAAATAAATTTTAATACTAAAAGAAAAGACAGTTCCTTAACACACATTTGAATTAGCTTGAGAAAATTTTATTGTATTTTAAACAGTGTTTCAATAAAATTGTTATTATTATTAAAAAACAATTGAATTATTTAACATAAGATTTTTAAAATAATTTATTTTATTAAGGGGAACGCTGCGAATATCAGGATTTATGAAATGTTTGGATGAGTTTTCCTGACGTTTAGTTTTGCTATGATAATTATATTTTTTAGAGAAAACCATAATATAGATTCTCGAATTTTTTCAGACATTAAAAAATTAAATGACAACTCAAATTTTGACATTTTACAAATCCATTTTTCTTATGAAAATGGTGTAATATGTAATGCATATTTACAATCTAGACCCTTAATTATTTTATAAAATTATTTAAAATTGGCGTTTTAAGTCACACTTAAGTCATCGTTCTCTATATTTATAATGTCTTATAGATTATTTTTATATGATTTATGACAGTTTAAACAATTCTAAACGTGTAACAACCTATTTTTAATTTTCTTATTTTCCGACCGAGATATTAATTAAAAGATAATGTTTCAAAGCGCCTCTGGTTAAAGGCTTTTTATTTAAGCGTTACTCGAACATATCGATGCTGGAAGTAGTAATTACCTCATCTGGCGGCAGAAAATGTTACTAAACTGTCCTAAAATATTTTATCTAGCAATAACATTTCAAAGTAAACCAAAAAAGTAGAAATTGATTTAATTTATATAATAACTTAAAGTTAGTTTAATAACTTAAAGTTCGTTTAATAACTTTAAGTTCGTTTAATAACTTTAAGTTCGTTTAATAACTTAAAGTTCGTGTAATATTATTTATCAACTAGAAAAATGGTCATTGAACGGTTAGGTAATTAAAATTAAATCACATTTTTAACCACAGTGTAAATTATAATATCAGGTGACGATATCTGTTGCTTTTGGTATTCGTATTTTCGGAACTGGTCGAGACGAATTTGTCTATAGTTATGTTTTAAAACTTTTAACATGGCAAACATGGTCGAAATTCTTAACTTTTGTTATTTTTAAATCACCTTTTAACTTTAACTATAAATCTGGTATTATACTTCGAAGTGGTTAAAGTTATCCATTAGAACTTAATTTAAAACAAGCTTTCCCCATATTTAAATCGTGAAATTTATTATTATTATCTTATATATTACACTTTGAATTCTTCTAAATATGATATAACAATCCATATTTATTGAATTAATAAGTGTAATAAATCGAAGTGTACAGTACCCCATCTAGTGAAGAACCGTTGTTTTAAATTAATTAGGTGATTTATGGGGCGCCAAACCGGAAAAAACTGAATATAAACGCAAATATATGGTAGAGAACGCAAATATATGGTAGGGAACGCAAATATATGGTAGGGAACGCAAATATATGGTAGGGAACGAAAATATATCGTAGGGAACGCAAATATATGGTAGGGAACGCAAATATATGGTAGGGAACGAAAATATATCGTAGGGAACGCAAATATATGGTAGGGAACGCAAATATATGGTAGGGAACGAAAATATATCGTAGGGAACGCAAATATATGGTAGGGAACGCAAATATAGAACGAGATTTTTACGCAAATATAGAAAGAGATTTTTACGCATATATAGAACGAGATTTTTACGCATATATAGAACGAGATTTTTACGCATATATAGAACGAGATTTTTTCGCATATATAGAACGAGATTTTTTCGCATATATAGAACGAATATAGCTGGCGTTACGTGTCAGCTAGTTCTACGAATCATATAATTTGCATTTAATCAAAATTAAATTAACGTACATTTAGATGATTAAACTGCGATAATAATTATTTAAATCTAGATTTTATTCAAACGATTGCATTGTTTAAATCGTGATTACATCATTACAATGATTAGACGGCTATTTGAATTATTTACATCGTAATTAGAATTATTTACATCGTAACTAGAATTATTTACATCGTAATTAGAATTAAATCGTAATTAGAATAATCTGATCACGACTATGATTAAATCTTGTTTAAATCATGATTAAATTGATTAAATCGTGATTAGATAGATTTGATCACGACTATGATTAAATCTTGTTTAAATCATGATTAAATTGATTAAATCGTGATTAGATTGATTTGATCACGACTATGATAAAATCTGGTTTATATCATGATTAAATTGATTAAATCGTGATTAGATTGATCTGATCACGACTATGATTAAATCTGGTTTATATCATGATTAAATTGATTAAATCGTGATTAGATTGATTTGATCACGACTATGATAAAATCTGGTTTATATCATGATTAAATTGATTAAATCGTGATTAGATTGATCTAATCACGACTATGATTAAATCTTGTTTAAATCATGATTAAATTGATTAAATCGTGATTAGATTGATTTGGTCACGACTATGATAAAATCTGGTTTATATCATGATTAAATTGATTAAATCGTGATTAGATTGATCTGATCACGACTATGATTAAATCTTGTTTAAATCATGATTAAATTGATTAAATTGTGATTAGATTGATTTGATCACGACTATGATTAAATCTTGTTTAAATCATGATTAAATTGATTAAATCGTGATTAGATTGATTTGATCACGACTATGATAAAATCTGGTTTATATCATGATTAAATTGATTAAATCGTGATTAGATTGATTTGATCACGACTATGATTAAATCTTGTTTAAATCATGATTAAATTGATTAAATCGTGATTAGATTGATTTGATCACGACTATGATAAAATCTGGTTTATATCATGATTAAATTGATTAAATCGTGATTAGATTGATTTGATTACGACTATGATAAAATCTGGTTTATATCATGATTAAATTGATTAAATCGTGATTAGATTGATTTGATCACGACTATGATAAAATCTGGTTTATATCATGATTAAATTGATTAAATCGTGATTAGATTGATTTGATCACGTCTATGATAAAATCTGGTTTATATCATGATTAAATTGATTAAATCGTGATTAGATTGATCTGATCACGACTATGATTAAATCTTGTTTAAATCATGATTAAATTGATTAAATCGTGATTAGATTGATTTGATCACGACTATGATTAAATCTTGTTTAAATCATGATTAAATTGATTAAATCGTGATTAGATTGATTTGATCACGACTATGATAAAATCTGGTTTATATCATGATTAAATTGATTAAATCGTGATTAGATTGATTTGGTCACGACTATGATAAAATCTGGTTTATATCATGATTAAATTGATTAAATCGTGATTAGATTGATCTGATCACGACTATGATTAAATCTTGTTTAAATCATGATTAAATTGATTAAATTGTGATTAGATTGATTTGATCACGACTATGATAAAATCTGGTTTATATCATGATTAAATTGATTAAATCGTGATTAGATTGATTTGATCACGACTATGATAAAATCTGGTTTATATCATGATTAAATTGATTAAATCGTGATTAGATTGATTTGATCACGACTATGATAAAATCTGGTTTATATCATGATTAAATTGATTAAATCGTGATTAGATTGATCTGATCACGACTATGATTAAATCTTGTTTAAATCATGATTAAATTGATTAAATCGTGATTAGATTGATTTGATCACGACTATGATTAAATCTTGTTTAAATCATGATTAAATTGATTAAATCGTGATTAGATTGATTTGATCACGACTATGATAAAATCTGGTTTATATCATGATTAAATTGATTAAATCGTGATTAGATTGATTTGATCACGACCATGATAAAATCTGGTTTATATCATGATTAAATTGATTAAATCGTGATTAGATTGATTTGATCACGACTATGATAAAATCTGGTTTATATCATGATTAAATTGATTAAATCGTGATTAGATTGATTTGATCACGACCATGATAAAATCTGGTTTATATCATGATTAAATTGATTAAATCGTGATTAGATTGATTTGATCACGACTATGATAAAATCTGGTTTATATCATGATTAAATTGATTAAATCGTGATTAGATTGATTTGATCACGACCATGATAAAATCTGGTTTATATCATGATTAAATTGATTAAATCGTGATTAGATTGATTTGATCACGACTATGATAAAATCTGGTTTATATCATGATTAAATTGATTAAATCGTGATTAGATTGATTTGATCACGACCATGATAAAATCTGGTTTATATCATGATTAAATTGATTAAATCGTGATTAGATTGATTTGATCACGACTATGATAAAATCTGGTTTATATCATGATTAAATTGATTAAATCGTGATTAGATTGATTTGATCACGACCATGATAAAATCTGGTTTATATCATGATTAAATTGATTAAATCGTGATTAGATTGATTTGATCACGACTATGATAAAATCTGGTTTATATCATGATTAAATTGATTAAATCGTGATTAGATTGATTTGATCACGACTATGATAAAATCTGGTTTATATCATGATTAAATTGATTAAATCGTGATTAGATTGATTTGATCACGACTATGATAAAATCTGGTTTATATCATGATTAAATTGATTAAATCGTGATTAGATTGATTTGATCACGACTATGATAAAATCTGGTTTATATCATGATTAAATTGATTAAATCGTGATTAGATTGATTTGATCACGACCATGATAAAATCTGGTTTATATCATGATTAAATTGATTAAATCGTGATTAGATTGATTTGATCACGACTATGATAAAATCTGGTTTATATCATGATTAAATTGATTAAATCGTGATTAGATTGATTTGATCACGACTATGATAAAATCTGGTTTATATCATGATTAAATTGATTAAATCGTGATTAGATTGATTTGATCACGACTATGATAAAATCTGGTTTATATCATGATTAAATTGATTAAATCGTGATTAGATTGATTTGATCACGACTATGATAAAATCTGGTTTATATCATGATTAAATTGATTAAATCGTGATTAGATTGATCTAATCACTACTATGATTAAATCTTGTTTAAATCATGATTAAATCGTGATTAGATTGATTAAATATTGATTAAATTAATTTAATAATTTTACTTTTATTATAACGCAACCAAACGAGTGAGCTGCCCCTCGATTTAGCTTTTATACAAACCAAACTCTAAACGAACACCTGAAACATGCATGACTCATCCAAAATTTTCCATCGCCCGATGTAAATTATCACGTGTTTATTTTTCTTTCTGTTTCTTTCTTTTTGGTGAGCTTTTAATTAAAAAAAGGCCTAAGCTTTTTTATACAGGGTGTTAACTAAAAATGATACAGGGCCAAACACTCCAAATGTGTTTTAACTAGGAATTTGAATTCATTCAGGACGCTTAGAATATGTAGGGGCACTTGATAATAGAAATTTCCATTTCAATTAGATAAGTGTTCACGTTTTAGGACTAAATAACTTTTGGTCAAACTAATTTGATCAATAACGTAAAAATCTCGTTTTATATATGCGTAAAAATCTCGTTCTATATATGCATAAAAATCTCGTTCTATATATGCGTAAAAATCTCGTTCTATATATGCGTAAAAATCTCGTTCTATATATGCGTAAAAATCTCGTTCTATATATGCGTAAAAATCTCGTTCTATATATGCGTAAAAATCTCGTTCTATATATGCGTAAAAATCTCGTTCTATATATGCGTAAAAATCTCGTTCTATATATGCGTTCCCTACCATATATTTGTGTTCCATACCATATATTTGCGTTCCCTACCATATATTTGCGTTATCTACCATATATTTGCGTTCCCTACCATATATTTGCGTTTATATTCAGTTTTTTCCGGTTTGGCGCCCCATAGTGATTGGTTTCTAGTTTGAAAAATTGGTTGGTTGATTTAAAAAATAAAAATAAAAAATATTCGTTTAGTTAGGTCTAAGACTATTTATGTGTCCACGGGTGTCCTACGTTATAACAAAATGTTGTTTTCAGGAATTACGTGGACAGATGGCGGTGTCATGGACTAATTAATTAGTCCATGGTGGTGTTGACGATTTTCCTTAGCCTATAGTCGTTTATAATCGTTCAATAAAGTACACTTCCACGCCACGAGTGTCAGAATAAAGAAGTTTCGGTATTCCTCACTAACAAGGAGACTACCCGAGGTGTTACACACCGATTTTGTTCAAACTCGGGGAATTGGTAGACCATCATGTACCTTGAAAAATCCTAAAGGGATTTTTTTCAATGGGCAACGGGTTTGCCATGGCAACGAAAAATGTTTCTGACAACATAAAATAACATGGGATTTTGACCGATTTCCCTGTGAAAAAAATTTAAAAATTGATCAAAATGTGACCAATTTTGATTTATTTTCGTCAATTTTTATCAATTTTTTTTATAACTTTGGTATTTTCATTTTTTTTCAATTTTGTAAAATGTTTTCAATGGAAAAATTTCCATTTTATGTTGTCAAAAACATTTTTCGTTGCCATGGCAAAACCGTTGCCCATTGAATAAAATCCCTTTAGGATTTCTCAAGGTACATGAAGGTCTACCAATTCCCCGAGTTTGAACAAAATCGGTGTGTAACACCTCGGGTAGTCTCCTTGTAAGTAGTAAGTACCTGAGGTAAATATTTCTTTTAAGATGTGGCCCCTACTGAAAATTATTTCCGCTTTCGATAGCAGTCGCGTTTATATCTAAGCAATTACTCCCTCTATATTTACTCGGTCGTAAAAATACCATAGACCCGCATCAGCACCGAAATAAAACAGTAAAAGAGGAACGCTAGTCGCTAGCTAGATCTAAAAATGTCATCATCCACAAACTTTGAAAATAATCGTGCTACAGAGACTGGAATAGCATCACACAACCCTCCGAAATCTAACGGTCCTTTCACGAAGTTAAAATTTCTACGTTAAAAAATCTAGACGGGTCGCGGCGGCTATTCCAAGAAAATATTATCGTTCAAGAGCGGTTTTGGGTAAAACAGAGTTCCCGACGGTCAAGTTTTCAGATTAAGGTTTCTTTACATATTTTAACAACCGGTTTTATTATAAACGAATTTTTTAAGGGTTACTTCGATTAGTTTTACGAGAAACAAAAAAAAATACATAAAAAAGTTGAAGATAAGGCGCTTGCTTTTATCTCTATAACACTGTGTGTTTTTTATAATTTTTTCTTATGTGTATTCTTGAAAATTATGATCACGTCAGACGATATAATATCGAAATCGGGGAAAATTAAATGCAGTCGGTCATTGGCATACTACAGACACGCTAAATACATCCTCGTTAAAAGTCGTTTTATAGTTTTTAAATATTTTTTGGTTTTTGTATTACATTTCTTAATTTCAACCGATTTTATTGCTTTCTTTTTTGGATTTCACTATATTAAGGATTTCATTTATATTTCATTGTTTTTTCTTTCGTTGATTTTTCATTTTACGGATTTCATTTATATTTCATTGTTTTTTCTTTCGTTGATTTTTCATTTTACGGATTTCATTTATATTTCATTGTTTTTTCTTTCGTTGATTTTTCATTTTACGGATTGTAATTTCATTGATTTACCTTTCTTCATTTCACTAAAATTTAGTAATATTATTGGATGGTTTTCTTAATTTCACTAAAATTAAGTAATTTCAATGGTTTGGTTTGCTTCATTTCATTAATCTTTTGTGATTTCGTTAGTTCAGATCTTTTAATTTCATTGGTTCTATTTTTTTCATTTCTATGATTTTAATTTCATTGGTTCTATTTTATAATTTCACTGATTGTAATTTAATTGGTTATGGTTTTTACATGTCACTGGTTGTAATTCATTGGTTCTGAATTTTTAATTTCACTTTCATTGGTTTTGGATTTCCTAGCTTTTTTTACATTGTTTTTCATTTCCCTGATTGTAATTTGTTTGGTTGTGATTTTTAATTTAACTGACGATAATTTCATTTATTTTGGAGTTCATTGTTTTTCATTTCACTGATTGTAATTTCATTGGCTTTGATTTTTTCATTTTGTAGATTTTTTTAAATATTTCCTTTAATTCCTTAATGTTTTATTTGATGGTTTTAGAAACATTTAAAACCTATTTTATCCGTCTAATTCCTTTAAACTTTATCGCCAAATGAAATATTAATCTAAATTAAATTTAAATATCTACCTGAAATTGGGTTCGTTTACAGTTGACAAAGCTAATGAAATTGCACGTTTTCTAACAATTTTTATAAGGATATATCGGAATTAAATTTTAAGATATATTTAATATAAAACTTAATTTAAACAACAATATCTAATTTATTTAATTGCTTCATTATAAGATCACAATTTCCTAAGCTTTTGATTATAACAGTAAATAAATTCGTTAAATATTTCTTATGTGGCTTCATTGAAAATTACTTCCGGGTAATGTAACCCACCAGCCACTAAGGGGGGGCAACACAATGAAAATTTCATAAAAGTTAATCTACATTTCCCAACCCACCAGAAACCAGAGAGCAGAAATATAAGCATTAAACAAATATATCTTTGTTGAATGTATGTATTGGAACGCGTTGCTGAAAGAAATATCAAAAGTCCTTCTTTGTCCAAAGGGAGGGGGGAGGCAGAAAAGGGGGCGTCTAATATATGATGCGCGGATCAAAGTATCATTTTTGCGGCGACGGAAAGGTTATCGCGAGGGGGCGCTGGCGAAGGCAATGCCCTTCAAAACACGCTCACGAGCGCCATCCAGCGGGGGTGACTGGAAATAAACAATAAAAAGGCTTCTTTGGGCGTGCTACGAAATGCACGCGAAGAGAAGATGTTAGAACGGGAGCGGGTTTAATTAAAATCCCACTTCTAAGAAAGGCGTCGGGGCAAATACCTTGATAGCCATTTAAAATAATCTTACTAAGCTTATCGCGCCCTCTGATGGGGGAATTAATATCAATGCATTATGTTTCCCACACCTTTGTTCCGAGAGTCGTTATAGAAATAAAACACGTAGACGCAACGTCGATAAATTTCGCGTTGTTAAAGATTACAGGGCTACCTGCTCATAGTTCACTCAATTAATTGTACCAATTAATTATACCAATTAATTTCTAACAGATTTAGACGTTTGAAATATTGAAATATTGGAGTTTTGTAGGGTTATAATATTGAAATATTGGAGTTTTGTAGGATTATAATATTGAAATATTCTAGTTTTGTAGGGTTATAATATTGAAATATTGGAGTTTTGTAGGGTTATAATATTGAAATATTGGAGTTTTGTAGGGTTATAATATTGAAATATTGGAGTTTTGTAGGGTTATAATATTGAAATATTGGAGTTTTGTAGGATTATAATATTGAAATATTGGAGTTTTGTAGGGTTATAATATTGAAATATTAGAGTTTTGTAGGGTTATAATATTGAAATATTGGAGTTTTGTAGGGTTATGATATTGAAATATTGGAGTTTTGTAGGGTTATAATATTGAAATATTGGAGTTTTGTAGGGATATAATATTGAAATATTAGAGTTTTGTAAGGTTATAATATTGAAGTATTGGAGTTTTGTAGGGTTATAATATTGAAATATTGGATATGTATAAAGTTGAAAAATTTAAATATCAAAGTATGAGAAATTTATTAAGATAAAATATCTAAACATGGGAGACTTACTAACTTAATAATAATAATAAATAATCATGGGAGACTTACTAACTTAATAATAAAAAAAATAATCATGGGAGTTTTAGTGTTAAAATATTTAAGTATCGGAATTTAATAGTATTAAAATACCGAAATAAGGAAATTTTAAACGTTATAAAAATGAAATAAGTAGATTATAATGGTTATAAAATTTAAATTACTAGATTACAATGGTTATAAAAATGAATTTAGTAGATTTTAATGTTTATAAAAATAAAATTAGTAGATTTTAATGGTTATAAAAATGAAATTATTAGATTATAATGGTTTAAAAAAGGAAATTAGTAGATTTTAATGGTTATAAAAATGAAATTAGGAGTTGATAGAGTAAAAATATCCCAGTTAGTAGATTTATAAGGTTTTATAACTAATTTTATGAGTTTGATAGGTTTATAATATCGAAATTAGGAATTTTTTGGTTATAATAACGAAATTTAGGAGTTTAATAGGATTATAATATCAAAATATGAGAGATCTATTATATATTAGGTTAAAATAACGAAATTGTCGAGTTTGTTAGGATTAAAATAACGAAATTGTTGAGTTTGTTAGGATTAAAATAACGAAATTGTTGAGTTTGTTAGGGTTAAAATAACGAAATTGTCGAGTTTGTTAGGGTTAAAATAACGAAATTGTCGAGTTTGTTTGGGTTAAAATAACGAAATTTAAGGTTCGTTATCAAAATTAGGTTATTTATAAGGTTATAATATAGATATTAATAAAGCTTAATAAGGTTTATGCGGTAAAAATATCTATAAGGTAATGATACCAAAATGAAGAATTTTATATATTTAAATTTTTTTAGTTTTATAGGTGTAATATCTCCGTTAATTGCAGGTGAATTGGTAGGAGTGACCAAATGTCGTTAACCTTTCGAAAGGCTACAACGCTTCTCGGATGTACTGGAACGTTTGTAAAGGGAGCCGACAACATTATGCAAATACGGCTGTGAATAAATCAATGCAAATTAGATGAACTTTAATAAAGGACAGAAGCTACAAGATTTTAATGACGCAAATAAATGGTCTGATTAAATAGTTTTATTTTCCAAAGGAAAATGGTGGCTTAAGCATAACAAAAGATCTTGTTTATAATTTTGCCAATGTCACCAGCATGTTGAGAAATGTGGGGGATATGTTGATGCATACAGGGTATTGCGGTTTCTATAATCAAGTAACGTTTGAAAATTATCGTTAATAATAAAGGAAACAAAATTTAATTTGGAAACTCGCCAAGTTCATTTTTGAAAAAAATCAATTTTTCTTATGGACTTGTGTTTTTTCGAAAATCTAGAACAATTTCAAAAATCCAAGCATATGTATTTTTAAGAAATATCATAAATTTTGATACACTAGTATATTGAACTTAAAATATGATATTATTAATATTAGTGATTAGTAGGTATTATATAGATTTTACTGTTGATTTCGTCTCACCAGGGGGCGGAAACAGGAGTACGTTCCCCCCGAAACGCATGGTTGTATAAAATAAATAAATTCAATTGTGTTCCACCCCCAGAACTAAAGTCTTGGTTACATTGCATTGAATCCCAACCGGAAGATGAACGTTAATTTCTAAATAATTCCAGGAATGATGTATTGTCAAAGTGTAATAATCCAAATATTTTTCATAGATGATGGTGCTAAAATTGGTTCAGGAATCGTAACTGACCCAATTATATAGGATATTAGGTTTAATTTTGTTAAAATATAAAATTTTATGAAAGGAACGGTATTTTTATATTTTATTTTTAGTTAGCTTAGTTTGGTTATGGTTCTTTAGGTTTAATGGGTCTAATTAGGATAGGTTGGGTGGTTGCGTTAGGTTAGGTTGGGTGGTTGCGTTAGGTTAGGTTTGGTTAGGCTGCGTTAAGTTAGACTCGGTTAGGATAATTTGGGTTTGTTTAGTCTGTGTTAGGATAGTTTGGGTTTGGTTAGTCTGCCTTAGGTTAGGCTGGTTTAGGATAATTTGGATTTGGTTAGGATGCGTTAGGTTAGGCTGGTTTAGGATAATTTGGGTTTGGTTAGTATGCCTTAGGTTAGGCTGGTTTAGGATAATTTGGATTTGGTTAGGATGCGTTAGGTTAGGCTGGTTTAGGATAGTTTGGATTTGGTTAGTATGCCTTAGGTTAGGCTGGTTTAGGATAATTTGGATTTGGTTAGGATGCGTTAGATTAGGCTGGGTTAGGATGCGTTAGGTTAGGCTGGTTTAGGATAGTTTGGATTTGGTTAGTATGCCTTAGGTTAGGCTGGTTTAGGATAGTTTGGATTTGGTTAGTATGCTTTAGGTTAGGCTGGTTTGGGATAATTTGGATTTGGTTAGGATGCGTTAGGTTAAGCTGGGTTAGAATAGTTTGGGTTAGTTAGGCAAGACCTTCCATCTTTATAATAAAATTGAAAAGTACATAATATTTATTACGCAAAAAATTTATTAGTTATAATTGATTAACGTAGGATATAAATTATATTCTTGTGGTACTACTGAAACCGAAAATAAGTGTTAAAATGGGATTTCGTACACAACCTTGGAAATATAAGCGATGAAATTGGTTACCGTCGGGCAGTTTTAGACACCCTGTACATTTGAAACCAGCCCTGAAGCCACGAATTCCTTCATAACGGACACGAAGCAATTCCGCAGTTTGGAACAATGAGATTCTTAATCAGTGCGCGAGGCAATTAAAATCAACTTCTATAATTGGACAATCGGAAACCTCGTGCAATTATTCCGATAAAAGGCTTGTTGTCACCTTGTCAAAATGTAAATGGGCCACCCTTCCCTCGAGTCAGCTTTGATACTGTAAACCCCCCTCGCCTCCCAGTATTAAAACCAATGTTTTAACGTTTTGAGCTGCTCTGTTGAAATTCAGAGTGTAAATAACATTTTATCAGACGGGCGCAGGTCACTGTCAAGATTATTAAGACACCTTCAATAGGTTTGATCTAATTAAATTATGGTTAATATTGTTTAAAATTGTATAGGTTAACGGTATTAGTCAGTGTAGGGAGCTGTTGGCTCGCTTGGCATGAAGGTCTTGCCACCACCCTCCTACGCATTGTAACCCGACCTCTTGAATTAGTGGCTTTAAAAGTCGCTTGATGACTTGGGCCTAAGGTGGTTTATTATTAAATCTTGATTGAAATGATTAAAGCTAGATTGAAATGATTAAAGCTAGATTGAAATGATTAAATCTAGATTGAAATGATTAAAGCTAGATTGAAATGATTAAAGCTAGATTGAAATGATTAAAGCTAGATTGAAATGATTAAAGCTAGATTGAAATGATTAAAGCTAGATTGAAATGATTAAATCTAGATTGAAATGATTAAAGCTAGATTGAAATGATTAAAGCTAGATTGAAATGATTAAATCGTAATTAATTGGGCGAAATCACGATAAAAAGATTTATGATTAAAATGATTAAAGCTAGATTGAAATGATTAAAGCTAAATTGAAATGATTAAATCGTAATTAATTGGGCGAAATCACGATAAAAAGATTTATGATTAAAATATTAATGATTAAAATATAAACGATTAAAAGATTAATGATTAAAATATTAACGATTAAAATATAAACGATTAAAAGATTAATGATTAAAATATTAACGATTAAAAGATTAATGATTAAAATATAAACGATTAAAAGATTAATGATTAAAATATTAACGATTAAAAGATTAATGATTAAAATATAAACGACTAAAAGATTAATTATTAAAAAATTAACGATTAAAAGATTAAATGATTAATGTTAAAATTATAATGATAAACGATTAAATAATTAACGATTAAATTAATAATGATTATTGATTAATTACTAATGATTAATGATTAATGATTAAATGATTAATGATTAAATGATTAATGATTAAATGATTAATGATTAAATGATTAATGATTAAATGATTAATGATTAAATGATTAATGATTAAATGATTAATGATTAAATGATTAATGATTAAATGATTAATGATTAAATGATTAATGATTAAATGATTAATGATTAAATGATTAATGATTAAATGATTAATGATTAAATGATTAATGATTAAATGATTAATGATTAAATGATTAATGATTAAATGATTAATGATTAAATGATTAATGATTAAATGATTAAATGATTAATGATTAAATGATTAATGATTAAATGATTAATGATTAAATGATTAATGATTAAATGATTAATGATTAAATGATTAATGATTAAATGATTAATGATTAAATGATTAATGATTAAATGATTAATGATTCAGATTAAATGATTAATGATTAATGATTTAATGATTAATGATCAAATATTTAATGATCAAATATTTACTGGTGACTTCTCTCTGTAGAGATATTTGACTAACTTCTGTTTGCAGCCATTTTTTACTTAAGTAACCACGTAATTATCAATACATGTATAAAAAATACTATTATAAAAACCGCTTTTAAATTGTTAATTTTTAAATAATTCATTTTATATCCAAGATGGTGACTTCTCCCTGTAGATTTATTTTATTTACTTCTGGTTACAGCCATTGTTTACCTATAACCAGAGCGCAATTATCAATGTGATAAAAACGGAATATTATAGAAACGCGTCTAAATTGTCTAAATTTTTGAATATTTCCTAAATGACAGTGTTTCGAACATAAACGATATTTAAAAAGGGGGCCGGGCCTTTGGGAAGGATAAATCGAGCCATTGTTCAACGAACGACCCCCCAAGGCACCAACGCCGCGTCGCTAATGAACTAATCCAATTTCCGGGCAGTCGCTATTATTGTTGCAGCAGGATTCGCCAGTGGCTGTGGGTCCGTTCCACAAATTGGCCCGCGGCACGAAAATTTGATAACGTCATCCTATTTGCTTTAAAGGGAGTGAACAGTACTATTGGAAGGAGTGTTTTCATTTCAGTTCCCAATAGATCAATTCACAATTTTAAAGCTTAATTTCTACTAGATGGCGGTGGTTTATAAATAGAAAAAATACCCAATTCTACTAGATGGCGCTGACTTCGGATTTTTATGGCTTTTAAAGCAAGTGTCGGCTCGACGTCAAGTAGTTCTTTTTTCAACAGATGTCGCTATCGTCGTAATCAAAACAAGATAGTTAAGCTACATTTTTACCCAAAAGGCGGGTACTTATAGGTACCCCTCAGGTTGATTGGATCGTTTGTAAATTGGTCAATGACATAAATTACAGCAATTATAGACAATATTTTGTACATGGGATATATAGTTTAGGTTAAGAGTATAAGTTGTCTAAATATAATACTCTAAAAAGGCTCTCTGACGACGTTATCATTTGGCTATTTGGAATTTTAACTTCCTTTGCCATGGAGAGATGGCACCACGTTCTCCACTAAAGTCGCTTTTTTCGAAGAATCGGACTGATTCATGGCCCTCTCTAATAACAGGGGCCTTTTCATAATACAGGTGGCAATGATAGAGCCGACAGTTGCTTTAATTGAAAATTTTCATTTTATTGATTATTTAACGTTTCATGATCGTTTTTCTTTAAAAAATCATTAATAATTTAAATTTAAATTAATTTATATTTAAATTTAATTACTATTTAAAAACAAATTGAATTTTGTTTTTGAATTGATATTAATAGATAACCTACGTTCTTACATTTTCATAAATCCATGAAAGTATAAAAAGTGATTTATAACAATGATTTCAATAAAAACACTGTTTTAAGATATGTTTTATGTAAAAACTATAAACAAATTAACAAATCAACAGCCCTCCTAGTGGCAAAAACGTGAATTTCGTTCATTCGTCATCGAACGCCTTACTTTATACTCCCTTTAAAGACCGAGTTTGTATCGAAGACACGCGATTTGTTCCTTTAAAGGTGACAAATGAAGTTCGGCCCAGTTATTGAAATTAACGCATTATTTTGTTTTTGTCGTACAAGAATTGTCTCTGTTTCGTGAACGGTCGTTGGATAAGTAATTGCAATTCTAGTGGCTATTTAAAATAGGTCGTAAATATAAAAGTATGATGATCAGTAACATTTTCATAATTCATTTATTTATTTATTTATTTGCAATTTCAAAACCAACCAACATTTCGATTTAATAATCCCTAAAAAATTTAAATAATTTTTAATTTTGAAATCATGAAATGTTTTATAATTGTCAATATTGAAATCACGAAATGTTTTATAATTTTTAATTTTGAAATCAAGAAATGTTTTATAAATCCCAAAAACGTTTTTACAATTTACATATTAAAAATCGCTAAAAACTTAATAATTTTAAAGATTCATATAAGTTTGATAGTTTACAATTCCAAAATTGCAATACATATGTTATAATTTGCAATTTCAAAATTGCAATACATATGTTATAATTTGACATTTCAAAATTGCAATACATATGTTATAATTTGCCATTTCAAAATTGCAATACAAATGTTATAATTTGCCATTTCAAAATTGCAATACAAATGTTATAATTTGCCATTTCAAAATTGCAATACAAATGTTATAATTTGCAATTTCAAAATTGCAATACAAATGTTATAAAATAGAATTTCAAAATTGCAATACAAATGTTATAATTTGCAATTTCAAAATTGCAATACAAATGTTATAAAATAGAATTTCAAAATTGCAATACAAATGTTATAAAATAGAATTTCAAAATTGCAATACAAATGTTATAAAATAGAATTTCAAAAGTCCAATAGAAATGTTATAATTTTAAACTTCAAAATTCCATTATAAATGTTATAATTTTAAACTTCAAAATTCCATTATAAATGTTATAATTTTAAACTTCAAAATTCCATTATAAATGTTATAATTTTAAACTTCAAAAATCCATTATAAATCTTATAATTTACTATTTCAATAATAAAAATTGTGTAATAATCATTATAATTTACAATTTCAATATTAAAAAATGTGTAATAATCATTATAATTTACAATTTAAATATTAATTTTTTTTAATAATAATTATAATTTACAATTTCAATATTAAAAAATGTTTAATAATCATTATAATTTACAATTTCAATATTAAAAAATGTTTAGTGATCATTATAATAAGCAATTTTAAAATTCCAATATTTTCATTCATTTTCATATTCCAGCCCAAAATACTGAATCATTTTCGCATTCCATCTGGAGATTTTTAATTTTTTCACATTTAGAATAGTTATACAAATTTTATCCTTAGATTTGGAATTTTCGTATTCTGGAATAATAATTTAAAAAAATTTCACATCCTAAGATTTTAGAATTATCGTGTTCCAACAAAATAATTGGAATAAATTTCGCATTCTAAGATCTGGATATATTTTTGTTATTCCACCCGAATAATTCGACTAAATTTCGTACCTTACGATTTGGGAATTTTCGTATTCCACCTTAATTTATAAATTTGAATAAATTCCCTACTCTAAAATTTAAAACTTTCATATTCCAACCAAATAATTCGAATAATTATCGCACCCTAAGATTAGGAATTTTCGTATTCCACCCAAAAAAATCGTATAATTATCTTATACCACCGCAACATTTCAATATAATAATTAAATTAAAAAAAGAGTTTCCACCTCAAGCCAACCCAAAGTGCGATTTAAGTAATTAAAGAACAGCTGTTCTGGCGAGACGCGCCCGGAACAATCTTATAAAATCTCGCGTGTTGCTAGAAAACACGAAAAAATAGTGCTATCACGAAGATGCCAGGCGAGCGCGTGATTTAAATTTCCAGCCAGGACACTCGAACCGAGTTGCCAGCTAATAGTGACGCTCCCCTCCCAGCCCAAATGGTCAATAAAACTAGCCAAAAAAATTCGATCACTGTTTAAAGTTATACTTTGAAAACTAGCCCAAAATATGGCCGATTTCTTTAAAGGGAATATAACCTCCAACGCGATTTTTAAATTTGAGAAATTACCTCCATTAAGTATTTAAGTGGCACCGAAAATGTCGAATACCAAAGTGGCCAATATTTTAACCCTTAGTGCGCCACAGATCCAAATTTATAGAACAACTGAAGTAGATATTTAAACCCAAATAAATTTTATAACAATTATTAACATTAACAAATAATTTTTCACTATTTTAATTTTTTAGTTTTATCTGTTGTTTTTATTAAAAATGCAGTAGTACGGCTCCTCTGGAATTAAAAAAAAACACTAAAATTTTAATTACTTTTCTGTTGATTTTAATATAAAGAGTATAAAATATAGAGTGAGAACCAATATTGTAACCCTTAGTGCGCCACAGATCCAAATTTATAGAACAACTGAACTAGCAACTGATAATGAAACCCAAATACTATTATTAACAAATATTTCCGAACATAATTTAATTTTTCCAATACTAAATAATATAAACTGTAATATTTAACCCAACAATTAAAACATATACACGCACGGTTATTAATTATTACAATCTACATCCTCCAAAAGAAGCCCAAAAACCTCTTTCATTCGAAGCAATAATTCCCCCGCACCTTACTTTGAAAAGCAGCCCAATCTGGCGGGAAACCCGCGCAACTGGCAACTCCGCACTCGCGAGACGAGAGAGAGGAAATGACCTCACAGCCAGCCGCATCTCCGCTGACACGCTCTGGTGGAGTGGAGACCCCTCTCCTCACCCACCCCCTCTCGAAACGAGGAGGGGGGCGCCTAAAAACTAATATTCAGTCGCAGAGAGAGCGAGGCGTCTGTTTCGGTTGCAGGGGCAGAACGAAAACAGGGGCGCAGTTGGAAAGAAACCGTCGGAGAGCTAACACCGTTTTTCACGTCGCGAGCATTGTTTCGCAGAGTGGCCGGCAGGTGGCATTCGGGAGCAGCTCTAACGCGTCTAGGGAAGCCCTCTGGGGAAGATACCGTAACGCCCTCTGGCCAACGACAGGCCCATTAAAAAACGGTGGATTTTTTATTGTGAACCGTTCATTTGGAAGAAAACACCTTATATTGTTACGAACGGATAACTGAGAAGAAAGCGTTTCCGGTCTATTATAAAGAGTCGCCGAGGTAAGATTTCGACCGAGAAGAATCACCAGATTCGATTTTACAGGGTAATGGGATCGCTATTTTGTACTTTTAACTTTAAAATTAATATCGAAATGTCCATCGGTGGTTTAAATAGAAGTTATCACTTAACTCTGACCCGTAGATAATGTGCAAATAAAAACTTGTTGAGTTTAATAGTTAGTGTAAGGAGCTGTTGGCTTGCGTGGCATGAAGGGCTTGCCACCACCCTCCTACGCGTTGTAACCTCGAAATGCTGCTAATCTTCACAGAAAATAAATTTAAATGAACTTGACAAACTCGAACTTGTATGTAAAATCTGTATCAAGCTAGAAATCGGGTGCAAAACTTTAGAAATTTGATTTGAAAATATCGAAATCTCAAATAAAAGATCTTAAAATGGAGTCTGATAAAGGGTCGAAATGTGATTTTAACATTTGGGCCCAAAATCTCGAAATCTGGTCTAAAAATCAAATGGAAACCTAAATAATGGGTGGGGTGGGGTGGTAGAGTGGTTAGCACTTTCGCCTCGCAGCAAGAGGAGCCGGGTTCGATCCCAACTTGTGGCACTGGCTGAAAACTCGGAACAACTCCTTCTGCGTTGAGTTTGCAAGTTCTCTCCCCACTGGTTTGAGGGGTTTTCCCCCGAGTTCTTCGGTTTCCCCTTCCATAAAAACTTGTCTAGGTTAACGGTAATAGTTAGTGTAGGGAGCTGTTGGCTCGCGTGGCTTGCAGGGCTTGCCCACACCCTCCTACGCATTGTAACCCGGCCACCTGAATTAAAGGCTTTAAAAGTCGCTCGATGACTTAGGCCTACGGTGGTGCCTTGGGTATTAGCCTAGCTGATTATTATTATTGATTATTATAATTTAAGCAATTGGGCTAAAAATCATAAGATTTAAGTTTAAAAAAATTCGAAATGTGTGATCTGAGAATCTGCACAATAGGATTAACAATGTAAAAAAACTGAATTAAATAACGCCTAACAATCGATCGTGCCAAGAAAAACTATTATAAAACATCTAAAGGAATTTTAAAAGTTTAAAAAACCGAATTTTTAATAAATATTATTGCAATTCAAAATCCCGTATACAAAACTTATCAACTCACGGTGTAAAAATATTCCACTAATATTGAATGTACCAATGGTGCCCAAAAATATGTGTCCTCGTCATTGCTAAGGACGAAAAGCTCGTACATTTTCTAATTAATATTCGTATAAAATAGGTCTGAAACGAATGGCAGACAGGAAACGCGCGACCCTAATGGTGTAGCCCCAGTCAAGCGTCAAACACTTTGCATTCCGAAGAAGATGTTGAAGAAATTCGGCCAGTCGCCTCGACCTCGGGACAATCAGAGCTCTCCGCCATTCCCGGGGGAAACAAGTGGCTCTCAAGGACCGTCCAACCCCAATCTTCCCCGATGCAGGAGTATCCCATCCAGCGAATTACTGGCCGACCTGGCCGAGAAGGACTTGCCCTACTTGCCCCCGAATCTGTTCAACCACTTGCACATCACCTCGCTGGACCTGAGACACAACCGTCTCGGGGACGGGCTGCGGGAGCCCAAGTCGTCCTCCGACCAGGACACGCCGCCCAAGTTGGAAAAAGGGATTAAAGAGTTGAGTGTGTTCACCAGACTGACCAGGTTGAACTTGGCCAACAACGGACTCAAAACGCTGCCCAACGAAGTCGGCCAATTAGGGACCCTAATTGTGCTCAATATTACCGGAAATCAACTCACGGAGTTACCACCGGAAATAGGACAACTGGCCAGGTAAGACAACTCTCCGATAAGCTTCCTTTTCATTCGCTTTTTAATGTCTAAAAAGTGGTATTAAGGGATATGCGATATCATATCATTGTTATTGATAAATCCGAAAACCAAAATAACCGATTTTCTAAAAGTACAATGAAAAATAACTGATTTTCTAAAAGTACAATGAAAAATAACTGATTTTCTAAAAGTATAATGAAAAACTACCGATTTTCTAAAAGTACAATGAAAAATAGCTGCCGTTTTTCTAAAAGTACAATGAAAAATAACGGATTTTCTAAAAGTATAATGAAAAACCCCCGATTTTCTAAAAGTATAATGAAAAACTACCGATTTTCTAAAAGTATAATGAAAAACTACCGATTTTCTAAAAGTACAATGAAAAATAGCTGCCGTTTTTCTAAAAGTACAATGAAAAATAACTGCCGATTTTCTAAAAGTACAATGAAAAATAACGGATTTTCTAAAAGTATAATGAAAAACCCCCGATTTTCTAAAAGTATAATGAAAAACTACCGATTTTCTAAAAGTACAATGAAAAATAGCTGCCGTTTTTCTAAAAGTACAATGAAAAATAACTGCCGATTTTCTAAAAGTACAATGAAAAATAACGGATTTTCTAAAAGTACAATGAAAAATAACTGATTTTCTAAAAGTACAATGAAAAATAACTGATTTTCTAAAAGTACAATGAAAAATAACTGATTTTCTAAAAGTACAATGAAAACTAACGGATTTTCTACTTTGTAAAAGAATTGATATTCAGTTAATAAATCGGGTTCGTTTAAAATAATAAGTAAATCGTCATATCCGTGAAAATATCGGGTTCGGTCAAAATAACGGTTAAATCGTTATATCCATAAAAATATCGTTATCAGACAAATAACGATAGAATCGTGGTAAAACTTAAACATCGCCAAACACTTATTTCCTGTTATTGCACCAAAATATAAATATTCGTTAAATAACGGTAACATTTTATCAAGATAATCGAATTTATCTGATAAAGCGAACAACTGTAAATAAAACGTAATACGATAAGATTTTGGAGCATTTCATCTTAAACATCGTAATGTTGGTTTTTAAATCATTCTTAAAACACCAGCGAAAAAAAAACCCTTTCTAAAAAGTCAAAACAAGAGAAATACGGAGCGTTTATGCTGCACTTTAAAGCCCCAACAATTACAAAGGGCAGCTCAATCTTAGCCCAAAACTCCTTGACCAAACCAGTTACGAGTATATGATAACCAGGAATTTATGAAAAAATATCGTATCCACCAAAATGTTTGTTTCCCGAAAATTGTACTTAAAGGTTGTTAATGGAGATTAAAGGGATTATAAAATAAAAGGTGTTACTGTATTTTGGCATTGAGCTGGCGGAACGGGCAATACCTGATACGAATTCAACAACAACACGCGAGGCTGGCGGTGTATGACCCATTTACAAAAACGTTATATCAAAAACCCATCCCCGATTTGTAGACACACTGAGAAATTTAAAAACTATTAGCAACCTCAAATTGGAGTTTAAACGTTGCAAAATGCCGAAGAACGAACGTGTAAAATCTTAGCTTTAATCGATACATTTCTTTAGAAATAATCGTTTTCATACAAATTAAAAAACAACGATTTTTTTTATTAAATGGACAATTTCATTTGAAAGGATTTGTTTATTTCATTGACATTTGAGAATTTTTATGACAAATTTATTGATTACAGAAAGGTTTTTATCGTCACACAGGATAGTTTGATAATTTAAAAAACACCAATTTATATGAATAAATTGAATTAATTTTTTTATTTCATAATTCTTAAACATTTCATTAATTTCATAAGAAATGCGCTGATTAAAGCAGGATTTTTACTATCACACAGTATAGTTTATTATATTTATATAAAAATATCGAATTATATGATTAAATCGATATAGTTTCGTTTGAATCGATTTGTTTATTTCATTGATATTTGAGCATTTAATTACTCTCTTAGGAAATCCACTGATCAAAGCAGGGTTTTTACATAGTAGTTGAATTGTTTTATTTGCGTCATTGATTGATTTAATTAAATTGATATTCTTTCAATTGAATTGATTCTTAAACATTTATATTTTTATTTATATTTCAGAAATGCACTGTTTTTGTCACTATAAACAAATGTATAAAATAAATAAATATAAACATAAAATTAATTTACTATATTTGAAAAAACATTTAATTTATATGATTTTTTAAAATTTTCTTCGCGTTTTAACTTTTAGTAAAGGCACGGCCAACTTTAACATAGCGTAATCAAAGTTGGTCGTCAGGGTAGAGGCAACAATTAAAACCACATTAAAACAATGGCACAAGCCATTTTCAACATAAGCCTCGCCATACTTATTAAAATAACGCAAAAAAGTTGGAAAATCCTCGTTTGAGATTATACGTTACCTTTCTCCGTCTAACAGGTTTAAATTAAATACGCAATTTTTCGTAAGACGCTTCCTTCAAACAAACCAGGACACTTCTGATAACCCAATAGGTTGGCCGTACTTCAATTGTGACGGCCGAGAAATTAGGGTCAAAAAGGTCGCTCCAAAACAAAGGGTAATTTTCGAAGCTAGATCCGCCCGCTTACAAATAGTCAGCCTAGATGAATTGGTCACAATGGCTCCCGAATTACTTACTTCCTCAATTAAGTGCACTCTCCGTAATTTGCCATTCGTCGGCTGCCGGACACAATCGCCGAACGACGATAAAGGGGGACTTTCCAGATTGCAATCTGACACACATTCCCAGTTGGTCAAAACTCTTTTGTCCCGCTAAAACTAAAATACAGTTGAGGAAAAATGTAGGTTAGTTTTGGCTTTCTTATAGCGAGGTTAAGCGCTCGACGTTACGAACGAGAACGTCTAGGCAGAAAACTTCGCAGTGCTGCAGTTTCTGTTAAAACGTCTTAACATAAGTAACATAAACGCAATTAGTATGACACTTCTTTTGGTTATAATGCTAATTTTCTTACAGAACATCTTTTCAACAATGACATTTTCACTCAGCTCCCACTTGAACTTGTACAATTAGTCACTAGGGGGTGTCGGAGTGGTTAGCACTTTCGCCTCGCAGCAAAAGGAACCGGGTTTGAACCCAACTCGTCTCACTGGGTGAAAACTCGGAACCACTCCTTTTGCGTAGAGTTTGCAAGTTTTCTACCCACTGGTTAAAGGGGAGATGTTTGCCACCACCCTCCTACGCATTGTAACCCGGCCACCTGTTTAAGGCATTAAAAGTCGCTAGAAGACTTGGTGGTGATATTTGTTTGGTGGAACAACGACGTTCATGTTTTGGCCACTAGTAGCCTTGTTGACTGACTGAAATGTCTCTAGGTGCCACTATTTCTAATTCTAAGTGTCAAATTCGAACGTTCCTCCTAGCTTAGTGGAAGATAATTTGGTCAAAGAAGATTTTTTGCCAAACCACTAACTGCGAAAACTAAGCACTAAGATTTTTTTAAATATCTTTAGCAAATACGATTGTTAAATAATAATAAATCCTTAGTTGCAACCATACAGAAATAACTTTTAAATAATACAGTTGACTTTTTAAACACACAAGTAGCTAAACAAACTGTTAAACAATTTCGAAATTTTCGAAGTGTAACAGTAGTCCTACTACACTTGCTCCTCCCACTTAAATAGTCGTTCCAAATGTTTTTAAGAAATATTTTTAAAATAATATTTCAAGTTTGTTAAAGAGTTGAATTCATTTAAAAATATGCCCAATTGTTTATCGTTTTTTTAAAACCAATTAAAAATTAAAGGTAGTAATGTCTAAAGCTATTTGTTTATCGTCGGGTATCCTACATTACCAAACATTTTCGCCTTTTCCGTAAATCTATAGTTGATGCTAATTCTATAGTTTATGACTGAATTCTGTTGTTATTGAAGGGGAATTATTAGAGGGTACTAACCGTGGATGTAGTAAATAGTTTCCACTAAATCAACTCCTTATAATACAAAATCTAGCAAAAAAACAACTTTTATTCGTTGATAAAAGACCGCTCGAAAGAGATGATTGGGAGCGTGGCTAAGTAACGAATTGGCAATCCCGCGTGAGCTCCCGCAAAATTATACAATGTAAAACTAGAACCCAGTTTTTCAACAATAAAAGCCCTGACTATTCATATTTTCCGCGCCATATAAGTCAATATAAAACTCTCTAAACAATGCTTCGCTTATTTGCTTAACTTTTCCCCCATCAAACTAAGCCTTGGAAAGTTGGTTTTCTCGTTATTTTTTCCAATCATTTCAATTTTTTCTATTCAACGAAAGGTTTGTCAATTAAAACGAAAAATATTATTGAAAAGAAATAGAAAACTTTTAAACGCGTACAGACCGTTAAAAGGAAAAAAAAATAACGATACCAAAAATGAGGTCAAACAATCCATTTTCATAAGAAAATCTTAATTTTATATATTAGATACTTCAGTTTTTATGAAATGGGACGATGCTAAGGGGAAAAAATATATAAAATGAAAGTTTATCCATCATCATCTGATAGCGTTGTGAAATGTAGCGTTAGATTCCCAAATGGAAGATTTTTCGCCTAGGTAACACTTAGCGGTATAATATTCTTTAAATTTTATTTATAAGATGGTGTCGTTAGCCAAGCGTACAATTGACCAAAATGGAGGAAAACGCTTAATTTGATTTATAAAAAGAGGTCCACGATGGCATGCGATACTTTCTCCGTCTACGTTCTAGCATGTGACTAATTTGGAGGTAAATAATTTGGATTTAGTTGATTCCACCGTACAACCGTTTGGTCGAACGGGTATGTTACGTAAGGTAGACGTGGCGACATTATTTTAACAGCTGATGCGAAAATATACTACACTTTGATCTTAGTAAAAAAATAAGGATTTTTATATTTATTTCCAAAAAGGAGTAAAACAAGTGAAGGATTTTAATATTTATTTCCAAAAAAGAGTAAAACAAATTAAGGATTTTAATATTTATTTCCAAAAAGGAGTAAAACAAATTAAGGATTTTAATATTTATTTCCAAAAAGGAGTAAAACAAATTAATGATTTTAATATTTATTTCCAAAAAATAGTAAAACCAATTAATAATTTTAATATTTATTTCCAAAAAAGAGTAAAACAAATTAAGGATTTTAAGATTTATTTCTAAAAAGGAGTAAATCAAATTAAGGATTTTAATATTTATTTCCAAAAAGAAAGTAAAACAAATTAAGGATTTTAATATTTAATTCCAAAAAGGAAAATTTTGTTTGGGAAATTATACTACGCTTTGATCTTAGCCCAAAATAATTAAGGATTTCAATATTTAATTTCTAAAGGAATTACGAATTTATCTCTTTTGTTTGCGAAAATATACTACACTATGATCTTAGTAATACAATTTCATTATTTCAATATTTTATTTCAAAAAGGAATTACGAATTTAGCTTTTGTTGAAGCGAAAAGATACTACACTTTAATCTTGAAGTAATAATAATAAATTAAATTAAAAAAATTTGAGTAATCATCTACTGTGTTAATATGAAGAGATACTACGCTTTCATTTTAGTAAAATGACTAAGAAGCTTGTTGTAAAATTAAAAAATACATTTTACTAAGTCATTTATTTTGTTACACTTTGATATTAGCGAAATAATGAATGAGCTTTTTTATTAAACTCCAAAAAAACTTTGTACAAAACAAAGCTTATTTTTTTCGTATGTCGATCTGTAAATAAATGTTATATTTATGCTTTTCAAAAAAATGAGGAGACTTAAAAAAAACTTGACAGTAAATATTGATACACGTATTGCTAAAATTTCGAGCTTTTATGAACAATCTAGTTAGTTATCCCGTCAGTACAAAACTTGCAAAAAAACTATTTCCAGTCTAATGGTATAGTGCTCACTCTTTCGACCAATAATTAAATACGTAGAAATCAGGGTTAATGAAACGGTAATAGTTGGTAAATTTATAAATTGCTGTAAAATACTGTAATTACCTATTATTATCGAGTTGTTTAGATTAATTAACTAATGGTTGAGTGGAACTAATGGTACATTGGAAAATAATCGTGCAATTGAAAATGATAAATTGATTTGATACAGTCTAAAATTGTGAGTATGGATTTTTGGAAATACGGTAAAAGGTTGACTGGATTTCAAATAAATCGAACTGTCATCAGAAGTGTTACAATGACCGCCGTCCAAAAGCGTGACGGACAGTTCAAATATAAAGAAAGTCAGGTGTATTCGCGACCGAAACGAGTCTAGGTGGCGACACGGCGCTAGCTTCTTCGAGGTTGCGCTTAAGATCTAGCGTCTGCTACAGGCAAATTAAAAAGTCATAAGAACGTTTTTTCTTAAATAAACTTATCAAAATATAAAGAAACGATGCAAAAATTATTTAAAAATGCAAAAAACATTATTTATAATGTCAAATTTACCTATCTAGGTTTCAATGGCGAACTAAAGGGGGCGTTGTGATAGTTTCCGGTCACGAATAAAGCAAAGAAAACCCCTCGGATGCTTTTACGTATTAAATAATGAACGAAAACAGTGATGCCAGATTGAGGGAAATTTCCCACATCTTTGGAAATGTTTACCCCTAAAAACGGTAAAAAGGGAAAAGGGAAATCCTACCAAAACTTAGCTAAATCTAGGGAAATTCAAGGGTAAAAATTATTTTATTCAAAGCTTACATAAAAATGGCTCACCTTCATTAAATTGACTTATTATGAAAGAGTCAATTAATACAATCAGAACTATTTTGGCGGATTCGCCTTAGCTGGCACCCCTGCAATTTATTTTTGGCAGTTTGGAAAGTCGTCTGCTAAATAACTGGCCTACAGGAACAAGTCCGAACAACTTTTCCCCGCCCTATCCCTAGTACAAACTGATTTTTATACTGGTAAAATTGTTCCTAGATTGCGAGATGAAAATAAAAGTATTATTTTCTTCAGGACATTTGTTATTTGGGTTTTACAACGTTCCCTGTAATTGTTTTACGAAAAATATCATTATTTTTAGTGTTTTGGGAAACTAGGGAGATTTTAGTCCAAAAAGGGAAATTTCAAGGGTCGGAAAGGGAAATTCCATTTTCGCGACCTGGCATCACTGCATAAAGCAAGAATGCGTTCCCCATCACGCTCTAGCATTAAGCTCCTTCTCGCTAAAAAATCCCAGTCTAATCGATTAATTAATTTGCTTATATCAGTTACATAATCTAAAATGAAATGAAATCTTAATTAATTATAAATACTATTTTAAATATTTTAATTTTCACAGATCCGCTTTGTATGGGAATTATTTAAAAAAATTGTTTTCGTAAATTTTATTTCTCCATTGAGATAAATTGTGATTTAAATGGACGGTTTAAAAAAAACTTCATAATTAGCCAACCCTGTTGCTCAAACGCGTGGCAACTTATTCTTGACGTAAATAGCCCCATTAATCTCTACCTTTTGTACTGGTGTCAGAAATATCATATTAGTCGATCCCCATATATACATGGCATATTACAAGGCCTTGGCCTCAAAATCAGTTGTCTACAAAACCAGACCTTGAACCCGTTTTGGAACATTCCAAAAGAAATCTGCATGAAAAATAAGGGGAAGAGATTTAAACTAGATTTTGCAGCACGAGTGAAAGAAGGTAAATTACAAAAATTAATTCTAAACGGTTTATGCCAATGTTTATCCTCGGACACGGATCGATTTTGAATTCCCTCGAGAATCTTGAGCCGACCGAAGCCGGTGCGTCGCCCTCGGCGTGCACTTGACAAGCCGTTTAATGCAGTTTTGGAGGAAACTCAGGAAAGTGTGCCCAATTAACAACTCGTTTCACGCGGACACTTTTCCCGCTTCGTTTAAAGGCAGACAAATTCGATAATACGCGATTGAGGAAGACGCCCCGTCATTTACTCATTTTCTAGTATTGATGTAACCTAAATATCGAAACCAGTGTATGTATTTGATGGACTTGTATATTACGTATATTCGTTTTACATCCTTTTTTTTAAAGAAACGACCACGTTTTGTAGTAAAACGGATTGCCCAGGGCATCGAACTGGTCTAGTTACCGACAGAATGTTACCAGAATATGTTTGACAAATGTTTAGTTTTGAATTTTGATCGGGAATAGAGATATTACCATAAGTAATATAATAACAATAAGTATGACACTTCCTATTGCTTTAATGCTAATTTTCTAACCGAACCTTTTTTCGGCACTGATACTCTCTTGGATGACTACTTTTTGATACAAATTTCAGCCTAATATCGGAGAGCACATTCTGGAGTCGCGAGGGGCTTTGGCTTTGTTTCGAAGCCCGCGTGCGAATCACGCGTGATAAAAAAACATGAGTTCGTGGCGCCGAGAAAAACTTTTTTAATTTTTATAACTTTAGCGTAATATTCCGCCTATCTATCGGAAACCAGGTATTTCGGCTTAGCGAAAGTCTCGCGTATTTTAGACACTAGAGGGCTCTGTGCTGAGAAAACATCTTGATTACGCATTAACTATGAAAATCAGTTTGGTTGTAAATCTCGTTAATTGTCATACTTATAGTTATTATGTTACTTATGATATTACCAATAATTTTACGAAATACTAGAACGAAAATGGAAATTGAAATGGGATTAGATATTTATCCCAGCTTCACTCATTTATTATGAAAATAATACAGTTTGTTCAAATTAATCCGATCATAGACAAATAACTGATTGTATCGACTCACAGATTTGTCGTACTAAGCTAAACTTTTCGTATCTTTTTCTTCTGCCTGTCATCCTTTAAATTTACTTTCCCTCCAAACAAATACCCTGGTGGTAGGCCAACGTGTTCTGCTGTTGGCCTACCACCAGGGTATTTGTTTGGAAGGAAAGTAAATTTAAAGGGTGACTGGCAGGAGAAAACCTAGGCCTTTAACGATGTCACTTACGTTGAAGAGACGAAAAGTTTTGCACTTTAGGTAACTCCAAAAGTTTATAATATTGGTAAAGAATATCTTGCTATCAGATTGACGTTTTTAGAAAAATAAAATCGCCCCCTGGCGCCGTCAAATTGTATATGAAACGTGAGAGCCTTGAAAATATAATAATGAAAATAGTGGCGTATGAAGAATGGTGGTATGGTCCCTGTTACTAGGTACACCGGGCTATAAATTCTGACACACTATAGATAAATATTGTACACGTATGATAACGGTCGCTACGCGAAATTTGGCGGGTAAACGGAGGAGCCGGAAATGAGTACACACTTTCCGGTTTCCTTTCCAAGCTTCCTTTAATTTACCCAAAATGACGTCAAAATATTTCTGAAAAGAGAATAAAATTTGCTTATTTCGACATAAAACAATCATAAATATTTTCTGTCAATATAGAGAGATTAATCCACCCCTCGAAAACGTGAACGGCGAAACTTGTAGCTTTATTCGGTTCAATCTTCAATTCTACAAGTTCCACCTACACGTTATTCAGTTTTGGATTAACCTGTCATTGCGGAAATGTAAAAAAAAAATTTCGTCTAGAAAATATATTTAGGTTTCAGGCCGTCTTGCCGCTAGATATTTTCTAAATGTACATTTGGAAAATATGGAAACGTACTTTTTGTAATTCTGCTTTAAAAAAACTGTGTGCCACTTATTACTGTATATTTTTAATACTAACTAGTTTCAATAGATGGCGCTCAAGTTAATTTTTCGCAAAATTGTTTCTCTTTTAAATTGAAATAGGGAACAAACGTATTTTGGGAACATCGAGCTTGTGCATGAGTCTCCATAGAAAATGTTTTAAGTTATTTTAAATCTAACCTAGTCATGAGGTACAGCATAGTTAGAGAAACGTCCGCTACTCTCATTGCCGCTACTATCTAACAGAAAAATTGAAAGAAAATAATTAGTCCCTAACTTGATGCTAACACAAATTTTGAGCTTGCGAGAGTGCGTTTAATACGGGAGAAAATAGCAACCACTTTTTATTTAAAAATTTGTAGTTTGAAGTAGTGTTGTTAATTTTCCGGAAAAATAAAATGCGGAAAAATTTCCAGAAAATTTTCCAAAAATTTCCGCAAATCGGAATTATAAAAAAATAAACATAAATTACTTTTTACGGGTTTTTAATGTTTTTAACTTTTTATCGATATAATATGTCTAATATCGGTAAACATACTACAAAACATTAACGGTGTTACATTGTTAATCAGTTTAAACTAGTCTAGAGGTTTAGTTTTACTTTCAGATTCGAAAAAATTATGCGAAAATGCCACTTCATTTAAATTTTAAAACAATATATTAGACTAATCATGGAATAGGACAAAAATTAAGACTATTTACGAAGAAATACCGTGAATGAGAGACAAAAAATAATAAAGGTAAAATTATTTTTAATCTATAAAATACGAGACGTTTCAAGCCGTGGCTCGTCATTCAGTCTGATTACAAGTTAAAAATCATACACTTATATAACGTTAAAAGCATGTACATACATTCCGCAGAGAGATGCAACGCAAAAGTGACCTGGTGGGGGTTTTTTTTTTCATGGAATGAAAATTTTATTTTATTACTATTAGGCCTCGGTCATTTTCCGCGGAAAATTTTCCGACTTACAACACTAGTTGGAAGCGTGCAGCTGTTGTACAAGATAATTTTGAATAAGCAGACAGCTTTCACACAATCAAATTTAAAACTACCAACTAACCCATACAAAATAATTCAGAATTAAATCGCTATTATCCTCGAGAAAACAAACATAATTGAGGTAGGCAAATTAGGTTAAAGACCCTCCGTCGTATTAATATTTCAAGGTCCTTAAACCCTAGAGGACCAAAACAAAAGCCGAGGCCTAACGCGACGCGAAAAGCCACGAGCCAGACATTTTGGAGAATAAACAATATCTTACGCCAGCCAAAAAAGAAATAATTCCTTTCTCTGAATACGATAAAGATATTCATTTTGGTAACCTCGGCGTAGCGAGTCCTTTTAAATATAATAGTGAAAGGGAAGACATTTCAGTTGCGCGATGATTATGGGCGCGGAAAATGGCAAAATCACGAAAGCGTTACGGAGTCCAATAACAGTGATTTCCAACTTTTTCATTATGTCAATGGGAGAAAACAACGGGCTGGAACATCATGCGGCTCCCTCGTTCGTTTTTTGAAAGCCCCTCCACACCCAGCTCCCGCGTTTAACCGGCCGTTACCAACGCGTTTGTTGTCTTCCTAACAACCTTGAGTCACCATGTGCTACCGCCACTGATGACCGATGACTAGCATTGGCCTTAGAAATGCGCTGGATATTTCGCCAAATTGAGATGGCGCTCACGTTTGAGGCGTGCTTTTATCGCACCCTAGCCACACACTTTCATACTTTGGCTCTATTCCGGATAGGCGCTTTGCTGTTTACATACAACCACGTAGCGGCCAGCACGAGAAGTTCATTGTGACGATTGGCCATTTTTAAAGCTCAAAGCTAGAAAATACAGAGGGAGCTTCTCGCTTTGGCCACTACGGCGCGATATGTAAACAAAATTGGACACAATCTATGCTTTGCATAGTGTCTCAATTTATATAACCATATAAAATGGTTTATTTTGTCGATAGCTATAAAATGGTATATTTTGTCGATAGCTATAAAATGGTATATTTTGTCGATAGCTAGAAAATGGTATATTTTGTCGATAGCTAGAAAATAGTATATTTTGTCGATAGCTATAAAAGGGTATATTTTGTCGATAGCTATAAAATAGTATATTTTGTCGATAGCTATAAAAGGGTATATTTTGTTGATAGCTATAAAATGGTATATTTTGTCGATAGCTATAAAATGGTATATTTTGTCGATAGCTATAAAAGGGTATATTTTGTCGATAGCTATAATATAGTATATTTTGTCGATAGCTATAAAATGGTATATTTTGTCGATAGCTATAAAATAGTATATTTTGTCGATAGCTATAAAATAGTATATTTTGTCGATAGCTATAAAATGGTATATTTTGTCGATAGCTATAAAATGGTATATTTTGTCGATAACTATAAAATGGTATATTTTGTCGATAGCTATAAAATGGTTTATTTTATCGATAGCTATAATATGGTATATTTTGTAGATAGCTATAATATGGTATTTTTTGTCGATAGCTATAAAATGGTATATTTGGTCGATAGCTATAAAATGGTATATTTTGTCGATAGCTATAAAATGGTATATTTTTACACTTTTGGGAAAAAAATTATTATTAGAACTAGAATTAAATTATCAAATTTCACCATAAGACATTTTCTCGCCAATATCAGCTAAATCAATTTTTTTAAATTTCCCTGTACAGTGGCGCCAAAATTTTTTAAAGCCAAAGACAAGAGCGGCCAGAGCTGCAAACGGTTGGTGTTCCACACCAAATACCTGAGGTTATATTCCCTTTAAACCCCTTAATGCATTTCTGTCTTAGCCAGTGCTGAAACTATCGCGCAAATACTTCTTTCCATAAAATCATCATTACCCCTCTAACGAACATTGCTGCCAGAGTTTTGATGACAGCTTTTCAGTATAAAGAAACACCGGTCATAAATTCAGTCACGGTAGTGCGAGCTCTAAATTTGACTTTGATGATTTTATGGAAGCAGGTTCTCGCTACTTATACGATTCTTTTGTGTAATTCGTAATCATCTGAAACACTCACCATCTCTTCACGAATCTAAAAATACAATTTAATTTCTGCAGGTTGCAACGTCTGCACGCGGATTACAATCAATTGTGTTCCCTCCCGGATGAGCTGGGGAAGCTAGCGGTCAACTTGACCCATTTGACCCTAAATTTCAACAAATTCACTCGCCTAGTTCCAGGACTGGTGCGTTTAACATCCTTACAGTCGCTGATGTTGAAAGCAAATTATCTAGAGCAACTGGACATCGAGGTCCTTCGTGCCTTAAAATCCTTGAGATCTCTGGATGTCCGTGGTAACAAGATCAGTGGGAAACTTCGACTCAACGACATACAGGTAGAAGATATTACCCTTTAACCCGCAAACTAGATTGTCTGTTAATTATAAATACGTTGAAACAGCTACTGGAAGTGCTTAACCTAAGTAGAAACGCGATAGAGGATCTGGAACTGGTAGCCGTGAAGAAATTGCACACTTTAGACTGTTCCCGGTGCAGGCTGTCCAGTTTGATATTGGACAGTCAATGCCTCAAAATACTTATAGCAAATACTAACAGTAAGTTAATCAAAGTTTATTGAAAAACTACGTACATTCTCAAGTTGATAATATTTCAATTTCTAGCTTTGAAAACCATCGCCTTAACTGGATCACCGACGAGTCTACACGCAGTCAATATCTCACAGTAAATTATAAAGCATTTCTACCCTGAGAAAATAAGTATTTAATAAAGTTATTTCAATTTAACGAATAGCAACCAAGTGGACGCATTACCAGAGTGGTTGTACCAGTCACCGGAGCTATTTACTCTCAACGCTAGTCACAATAAAATTAAACAATGCTTCGAAAGGTAACGTATGCCGAAACAAAGTAGCCAAAATATAGACAAATTTTTACATATATTGTTCAATTTTGATAGGATATTTAAAATAACTACCCTGGACACCCTCAACTTCAGTCACAACCATTTACGTTCCTTGCCAGTAATGGCCAACCCGTCCAACATTAGAAAACTCTACTTGCAAAACAACAGGATTTCGACCTTACAAGATAATATTTTTCAAGTATTCAGCAAGTACGCGAAATCATTCGAATTTTTTTTGGCAAGACCGCTAAATCATTAACACCTTGTCCAGATTGGAAGAGCTGAATGTGTCGTACAACCAATTGACATGCTTCCCCAACATCGGCTCCTCAGTACACGCTCAACTATCGGAACTACACCTGAGCGGAAACGGTGTAACTACTGACTGTTTGCACCAGATCGCCAGCGCTTTTCCCAACCTCAAGAAATTAACTTTAGCTTACAATAAGTTGGAATACCTGCCAGAAAGGTAGTTTTATTTTAAAGTGTTCCACATTTTGAGTTTGTAATTTACTTAATATACAAAATAGTAGCGTGGAAAGATTGTCAAATTTACACGAGCTGTCCGTTTCTGGTAATCTTCTAAAGAAAATGCCCAGAAATTTGACGGCTCTTACGCAACTGAGGATTTTAAGAGCCAATTCGAATCTACTGCAACTATTGCCACCTTTTTCAACAATGAAATGCCTCGAGGTATCACTTTAACTTGACCAAAGCTCATATTTTTAATAATATATCAACTTAAATTTTATCTTAAATAGGTCTTAGACGTAAGCTGTAACCGCATTCAAAAACTGCCCCTGACTCCGCTAGTTCCACCAACATTAGGTCACTTGGACATATCTTGCAACTTTGACTTGATGGTGGACTCCGAAGAGTTTAAAAAATTATGGTATGAAACCTCTTTACAATTCCATAACTCAAAGATATCAAAAACAAAGCCCCCTAAAGTTTATGGGGTTGTAGAGGCCGCGAATACCATATGCCTCTCCAACCCCCTAAAGTTTATGGGGTTGTAGAGGCCGCGAATACCATATGCCTCTCCTTGATAACAATATTTCTAAAATAACACTTTCAGTTCTGGCAAAGCAGTTGCCTTTATCGACGCGTGCTGTTTGGGCAGGACAGCTCCATCAACCAACAAGAAGAGGAGCGCTTTGGACAGTCCCTGTACGCGATGTCCGTGGAGGATTGGCTTCACTGAGAGTCAAAGCGGACAGTCCAGGTACGCTTACACCCATTGTGCTAGCACATCGGACAATCTCTAACGCTGTTATTAACACTATTTAGAATAACAGTGGACCAGAAACCGTCAAACCAGGAGCTGCTGATTGCGGTTATCGAGAACAGCAAAGAAGGCTCTAACGTCGTCCTACCATCCTCAATTCTGTCCCAACTATTCGAACTGGAGACCAGGAGAAATTCCTCCAGTCCAGTGGACATTATGAAGGCGGTGTACCTTACCATCAGCGAGTGGGTTTAAATTTTGTTTGATAATCCTTACCCATATACCTTAACTCACACAATTATGTTATCGACGACTAGATATCTGCGAACTAGAGGAGCGTCTTTGGACACCTCTTTACTCCTCTGTCACATTATCGCTTGTAATGCTGGATTCAACCTTAGAGTGGCTTCCAACGGAAAAAACCATTGCTTGATTACGTCCAAGGGCAAAGCTCTCGAGTTGCCAACGGGTCTCAAGCCGCTATTGTCGACAGATAGTGACTGGTTAACTTCGGTTCAAGTAAGAGAGATTATTGTTTTGAGACATTGTTAACAACAATCAGAAAATAGGTCTATATTATACGCAATAAAACTTTCCTATCATCTCTAACAGGCTGGCTTCTTCACCGATTCGTCTAAACAATGCCTCCCAGTACGTTTTCTACCAAAGACATCAACGGACGTACTGGTAGTGGAGACCTCTTTGGGTCCCGATGACGTCCACTTAATCATGGGAAGCAGTTGCTTGTGGGATTCCGTCAACCTGGACTTGCTATTCAAAGAAATCCGCAAAGATAAATCTCCGTCGGAAATCTCCAAACGACTATTCGAGGCCGTGGTCCCCGAAGTGGCTCACGGTGAGGATCTGTGCGTCGGTGTCGTACGACTACTCGCTTCCGGCAACCGAATAACGGTGCAGTTGAACGAAAGGGGCGATCCTAGTAACGTGGATCTCGAGGTTGTGTCCCAAGCGAGCGACCTCGAAAGCGTCGGCGATGGTGAAAAGTACAAGTGTTGGGAGTACATGTTAGAACAGAATCACAAGCTTCTATTTACCAAGGAGCTGGAGACGATCAACAAGTCAATCCTAAAGAGCGCGAAACAGCGGACGCACGCCGCGGAGTTGGGCAAGCAAATGGCCATGCAGACATTCACCCAAGTACCGTCCGTCAAGCCGGTGGTCCCCATCGTGCCCTTAGTGAACAAATACTCGCCGCTGCCCGTCCAACACCGCTTCTACCATTTCGCAGGCTGTCATTTTCCGTCTCCCATCGCCCTCAGAAGTCAGGTTTTGTAAACCGAATGTTGCTTCCTCGAGTTAAATTTTCACTCGAAACATTATCTCGTCACAAGGTTAAGAGAGCAAAATACGTCATGGGAATACGTCGACCATTTCCTATAATAGCCCTAAGTCTAAAATTATATTCTATATGTGTGTCAGTTAGTCGAAATAATTACTGATAGCTACATGTGATATGACGTGTAAATGACGTCATACCAAAAACAAAAAGCGTCTCTAGCGACATAAATACGCAACTTAAAAACAGAAGCCTGTTCTTCACCTCGGCTCGTCTACCAGCACGCGCTCGCGGTCACCAAATAGGTTTAATACCCTAGTTTGAAGCCGACCAAATTGCGTGGGCATTTTTAAATATGGCTCTATCTAAGCATTTAACACCAAAGGATAGGATGGGGAGCTAACACACTTCTGTGAAACGTAATTATTAACTTAAAATATAACGGCGACCTTCTCTACGCGTGTAAGGATAAGGAAATACTTTTACAAATACCTTTCATTTTCGATGACTTCCCCCAGACGTATTTTTTCTTCTTAACCTCTCTTTGAAAATATAAATTTATTTTTTTAATATAAATTGAAAATTTAATTATGTACAGTAGTTATAGCGGTTAACCAAATGTATCTATTGTAAGTAAAATTTTTTTTAGAATCAAAAACGATTTCTACATGTTTGAATTATTATATTTTGAGCATTAACTTCCAAAATGCCATAGAAGGTTGGGTTTTGACAACATACCATTTTGTATAAAAACGATATCTGAACTAGCATCAGTATCATAATTACAGAAAATTATGGGCTCCACTTATGCTACACTTTCATCTAGTGCTGCCAATTCGAGCAGCACAAAACGTTGGAAAGTATTAGAGCAAGTGTTGAAACAAATAAACACAATTTGCAAAGATATCATGTATGGAAATCTTTCTGGGTTTGCAATCAAATGATAAACTTGCTAAAAATACTTACATTATTCCTAGCTGTTGTCGAAATAGTGGGTTGTATAGTACAATACGGGGTAATGCCTAGCTTGACGAACCTTTAGTTGTCAAAGAATATTTTGTTTGAATTCTAGTAAATTAGATTTATCCGTAATACCCGGCAATGTAGTCAGTTGTTCGAAGTTGAATATATATATATTCAGTTATTTATCGCCTTATTGTTCTTTAGTAAATAAACGATGGTACAACCTTGCGAAAGGTTGGTTTTCAGAAGATATTCCAAGCTGGCATCCAAAATTTAACCCTAAATTTCATAATTTTAGATTAGAAATGATTTTGTCAATGCTATTACGTCTGGGAATGTACAATGGGAACACACCTACAGGAGACTATACTCATCACCAAAGGTTCACGCTTTATTGGTGCGCTATCGTCAAAAGGAATATTCAGCTCCAAAGCAATATTTCCAGTCGACCTGCATGGCACTAAATAATACCAATAACATAATTAGGTTACTGAGATAGTAAGAGTCTAGTTTCCAGGCCTGATAGGATGACCTTCTATAATAATAATAATAATAATAATAATAATCAGCTAGGCTAATACCCAAGGCACCACCTTAGGCCTAAGTCATCATGCGACTTTTGAAGCCCTTAATTCAGGGGGCCGGGTTACAAGAACGCGTAATGTAACTAAGGGCTGCTCTTTCTGCTCCAGGAGCCCAAGAAGATGTTAAGCTGAAACTATTTTCGGAGCCCACTGGAAGCAGACAGAGCAGCCCAATGAAAAAAAGCCATTTAACCATCAAAATAGGAAGTTTTACGTCTCAAGCTCAAGTGCTTACATTTTCATATAGTCATGGAAAATAGACTCTATAAATTAACATTATTATTATTGTTATTATTATTATTCTTATGATAAAACTTATCCACATTGTTAAATGCGCATAATTGTTATATTATAATGTAGTTTTTTATGGGTAGGCTCCAAAGTAGTCATTCTAGGCAAAGCTAGGTATAATCATAAGTTGATAATATGGGATAAGAATCCTTTTAGAGCATAAAAATGTACCTTTGCAGGTCAAAAATTGGGCAATTTTCCAGCGAAACCGCCAAATCTTACACAGCATCTTGGCTGAAAATGTAAACCCGATGTATTACTGCGCAGGATGTTGTAAATGTCTCTAAGAGACGTATTTCTTTAACCATTGTCTTCCGAAACATATTCCGTAGCAATTATCAGGAAATTAATGAAATTGCTGCCTCGAAAGATCTACCATTTCCTCTTCATCTACTAGTTCTAGATCTTGGAGTGACGATTGCAATTTGGAAACTAACCCTCTAAAATGAAATATTATCCCTCTTGAATATCCTGGGTTTAGCTTTAAATGCAAACCAAATTACTTGGCTGCCACCACAACGCCAAATTATTTTTGGATTGGAAGAAACCAGCCAGTATACGCTAGTTCCTAGTAAATGAGAACTGGTCATGTTTGGGGGAGGGGGGCTATGTAAACATCCCTATACATGTTCAAATACCACGTACCTTTTCCACGAACAACCAATTCCCTACATTTCATTTCTGCTGTCAAATATGTTAAATTAATTAATGCATCTAAATGGTTCATTAAATATTACTTTTCTATCTCGAATTGGCGCTAAAATATATCATGAGCACTCATAACAACGGGCAACGACTACGGCGATCGGATCCAGAGCAGCGTTGCCAGACGTCCTATAATTATAGGAAAAATCTATATTTTGACAAAATTTTCGGTGTCCTATAATTTTAAGTGTACTATATAGGGCGTTTTTTCGATATTGATGAACTATAAATCCTATAATCTGAAAATCTCTTACTGTAAGCGTTAACCGTCGAAGAATTTCTCGGATCGCATTTTATTTTTTCTTATTTAAAAGGTTTTATTTTAAGATACGTCAATGGGTTTATTTGAAAGTGAAATCTATAATTTTTAGTCCTTGGGCCTATAATTTGATTTTGGCTATCTGGCAACGCTGATCCAGAGGCGTATGGTGCCCCTTAACAAAAACAAGTCGGCCAAGGTCGTAATAATTTAAAGGTCATTACATATGAAATGGGCTGACAAATCGCCGCTAACTACTTTTAACCAGCGTATCTTGGTTTGGCGGGTAGAAGAAACCCTATTAAGCATATCTGAAAAAATGGTATTGATATGTTTACTGGATAAACAGATATGGAAAGTGTTGCAATTGTGGACGCCAACAACCCCAACGAAGACACTTCACAACTAAAAAAATAATAAATAGCTTTTATATTGGAAATATAGGAGTGTTTTTGGCGTCCCAACATGGCGCCCAATTTAAAATGTACGCCTCTGATCTGATCATTTATTGAGGTTATGTGGATGAATCGTTATACGATTGAAAACGTCAATCATTTAGGATAAATATTCTCGAAGACATCAACATTTTGGTCTATTCTTTAAAATATTAAATTTAAATATGATTTTTGCTTTCGCAGGGTTCATATAGAACTCTAAAACCTCAACAGAGAGTTCAGAAAGTTTTCCCTAAAGAGTACAAATTTGTATCAATAAATTTTATTAAAGATTTGATTTTATTACTTCTCTTATACAGGGTGTCCACTAAAAAATGAACCAGGGCGAATATCTGAAAATCGGTTTTATTTACGAATTTGAAATTTCCAGGTCACATAGAGTGTGTAGGGAGAACACCTACTATGAAAATTTCGATGACCTTGAACTATGTCTTCAAGGTCATCCAAAAATTATCTCGAGATCCGTAAGTGTTAGAAAGTTGGTTCCAGTTAGAAAAGTATTCCCTGTCACGTTTTAGGTCTAACTAGCTTGGACCCGATCGGATTTGACCAATAGGTAGTCAAGAAAATTGTTACTAAAATCACAAAGGTCGTAAAATGGAAAATTGAAAGAAAGCGCTAATAACTCGAAAACAAGTCGTTAATAGTGGCCGCCATGACAGTTACCGTTTTTTATCAATCGGCAAATTACATTGGTGAGTTTCGAATTGAAAGCACTCTATATATAATATGAAACCAATTTATTTTGAATGTCAATCGTGATAAAATTAGTTAAGTTGGTAATGACATGGAAAGTTACATTAAGTAAGTGTTTATGACGCATATCCCAGGTGTACCGGTAATTAAAATCTGACGCTATATGTCCAGAATTTTTAAGTGAAACAAAGCACTTAAAAATAATTTAGGGTTAATTTTCATGTTTTCCGTCATCACTATTTCTTCAATAACTTTACAACCACAAATCCGATTTGAAAAATGAAACCAGATTTGGTTTCCAAATATTATGACACCTCGAACAATTATATTTATTTTGTCATGGCGTCATTTTGGAGGGGTTTGGTTATTTCCGGCTTTGCTCGCGACCTAATTGTGGTAGGGCATTAATGTTCACCTATATTATTGTCGTGGGGGTATTCTTTCATAGAAGCCCTCATTCGGCTCTCTATCTAAAATAGAAACAAAATGGCTTCCAAGAGAAAACGGCCAGAAACGTTTGATTGGACTACGTACAAATCTTTTTTCTTCTTTTTCAATTTTGTCCGTCCTCCTGAACCACCTAAGGGGACGTGAAATATAAAAAGTACAGTGTAAGGATTTCCCCGATAAAATAGTTTCAAAGAAGTATTTTTAACTCTACATATTTTTAAAAATCAGAGGCAACCTACAAAGGTACAGGTAATAAATAATTTTATCACTATAGAGAGAGGCGTACTTTTCTTAACATAATTTCTCATAAGTGTGCCTCTGTGTAACATTTCCATAGACAAAATTTCAATGAAACGTTGTTTCCCAATCTAAACTACAGATTGTTAAAGTTAGAAATGCGCGAAAAATTCGGGGCATGTTCAAAATCCGCTTCCCTAACTTCCGTTTCCCCGTCTGTAAAGTTGATGACGTAATTTACATCATATCCCGCGAAAATGTTTAATTATAAAATTATTTTATGGCATAGTTATGAAGGATTATGTTACATCTGGTAAGATGTATATTATACGGAGTCGCGCCAGTAGTCAGGGCATTTCGATATGATCTAAAATTCAGGGAAAAGTCCGGAAATTTCCAAAACTAGTAAAAATATCAGGGAAAAATCAGGAAATTTAAGTTTGGTTGCTAATGGAACGTTTTTTCTAAATTACATTTAGAAAATTTCAAAATTTTGGCTTTAAATAAGTCAGGGAAAGTCTCTGTAGATGGTCAGGCAATTTTAATCTATGACACTGAAAGACTTCCATTAATTGCGTAATGGGAAGTTTCTGAATTAGAGACTCGTCACTCTAAAAATAATCTCTCCGTTCGCCAAATTACTGCAAAGTTAGTTTGATGATGATAAATACGAGCCAAAACTTAATTCGGATTTAAATTGAAAAATAACTACCTTCAGTAACGATGCGAGTGTTAAGTGTAGTCAATTTCATGTTCCGAATCCATAATTCATTATAATTTTGCTAAAGTAAGCGTCATTTATATATTATTATTATTATACTTTTGAAAGCAATGTAATTTTCCATAAGCCTTCGTTGATCCGCCAAAAAGGCTGGCACCGCCAAGAGATTTTTCTAGGAACTTTGGACATCGGCTATTTCTCTCTACAAAACTATCGCGGAGAGTTTGTTAGTCCTTATATAGACACGTTCAATGGCGAAACAGAATGTCTGGCTTTTAAGAAATAGCGTTGGAAAACAGGGAGTGCAAACTTAATATGTTATATTACTTATGTATATAATATTGATCCAATGACACTTGCTTTTGTCATAGAAAATATGGTATAGATTTTAAAATTTATCTCGAAGTTCTAATGCAGGGAACAGGCGCTTAAATATAACATCTTCCAGGAAATCAAAAATAATTAATATTTCCAAAAGCCAGGACCTGCAAGTCTCGGTTTATATATGGCTTATTGAAATAATGGAAACTTTTCACCTGTAAACAGAACGTCGTGTTTTTGCTAAGCTTTAATATGTCCAAAAAAGCTACCTGGTTAAAAGGAAACACTTGTTGCATTAGGGGCGTAGGAACGTTCGAGGGGTAAGACACTCTGCGAACTCGGTGTACACTGCCGTACCTTTGACAGTGCTAAATGGAACTCGCGAACTCTTGAAAATATGTACCTTTAACAGTGCTAAATGCACGAACTCGGTGTACAGATTATCTGAGACTGTCTTACCCCTCGGGAACGTTCTAGAAGTTGGATGGGGCATAGAGAAACCAAAAGGGGTCTGGAGAATGGTTTTGAATTTTTAATGGAGTGTAGCTTCTCCGAATGCACGTGTACATTTTACTGTAAATTGGCGGGAAAAGACTGAAATTTAAACACAGTTGAGGTTCTATAAGTTTTTTATGCTTTTAAAATGAGAATTTGAGGCTTTTGAATTTTCAACTGACCCCCCCCCCCTGGTTCCTACGCCCCTGTGCTGCATACTGTAGAGGTGATAAATTTCCGTTATTTCAACAAGCATTATATAAAAAGTTACTTCGAGGTCCTGGCTCTCGGAAACATTACTTTTTGGCGATTTCCTTAAAGATGTTTTATTTGAGTGCCTATTACTGGATTTTCAATGTGCTCTATTGAAACAGGTTACCGTGGAAAATCTGGTGATCGCGAGGCGCAACCTAAAGCCAGAAACGAACAATGAATTCTACGCTTTTTCCAAATCCGCTTCTGTAACTCCCGTTTGCCAAAAAAGTTGATAACGCGTTTATCGTCACGAAGTTGGAAGTGACGTAATTTACGTCATATCCAGTGATATTTTTAGGTTTAATAAAGTCGTAACTCTACTGAGGACATTTTCTAATGTAAAAACGGACGATCTTTCCGCCAATTCAGTTAAAAATTAAATGTTATTTATAGTTATGGAGATATTATAATTTAAAAAATGTCGTATCTTGGTTACGATATTATTAATCCAGAAATATTTTTAAAATTAAATTAGTAACTTCAAGTTACGATATTATTGATCTAAAAAACTGGGGTTTAAAAAAGTAGTAACTTCAGGTTACGATGTTATTAATCTAAACAACTGGGTTAAAAATGTAGTAACTTGGTATTTTCTATTTTAACATTAGATTTTAGTTTTCTAACTCATTACAACTTGTTTTTCATATATATTATACTCTAAAATATTTTATATTTTATGCTTCTCTAAAATACCTGATTTAGTATAAGGTTGAATTTCTCAAAAGTAACTTTTTCAAGTTACGACTTTATTAAACCAAGCCAACGATTTACTCCCGTCAATCTCGTCGGAAGGAACCAAAGAAATATTTGTCTGATTTAATTTTGTTTTAGCTAAAGCATGATGGGCACTGGGAGCAGCCCTAAACCTGGTCTCAATATAGTCATTCTCCCTAAGTATGGGTAAATACTTTCCTGGGCATTCTTATGAGTGCATACACGGAGGGCCGCAAACATTTTTCTAAGGGAGTATCAATCTAAATCTTCATACATCATACAAGAAATTATTACTGTTAAAGTGTTGGTTGCACGAAATTTTAGCTATGGCTAATTAATGATTCATTAGAGAGAGCAAACATTTTATAGCAAGTACAGAAAATTTCATCAAAATCGGTTAAGTTCTTCTCGGCACCCATGACGTCAGAAAATGCGAAGCGTATCATTGGCTAATTGTCTGTAATACATTTCTTTACATCTGGGATTAAAAGCTGGTTGATTTAACACCCAGGAAAAAGTCCTACGCGGTAGTAATTGAAATAGCTATACACAAGCCTACGTAGTAGAAAAACGATATGAAACCGAAGGCTCCTTGTAAATTCTTCTTAAAACGTCGGGTCGCGCGCGCGTAAAAAAAATATTTTTTATTTCGATAATAAGTCTAATATTATGATTAAAAACCTCTGGTTTGAAAACTTCTACAAGTAAACAGAATCCCTCCACTTCAGTTCCTTCTATTTTAGGAATAAAACTACAGCTTTGATTTGCCCCAAATTGCTCGTGCTACGGAGGTGAGAAATTCGCCAAAAATTTCAGGATTTTGGGGAGCGAAAAAGGTCAGTTTCGGACTCAAAGTTAATACACTTAGGCTTGGAAATTTGTTTCGACAATGACATTTTTGGAAAGAGAACGTCCTGGGCTTCAAAACAAGCCCGCATTCATTCATTTTTATTACTATCGAACCAACACTTTAAGCGTGTTTAGTAGTCCTACAAGCAGACGACATTGAGATAGAGTCCTATGTCAAGGTTGGACATAAGGCACTAGTCACGGCATTTGACTACTAAAATAAATGATCTGACTACTAAAATTAATCGAAATCTTGGGGCTCACTAGGCAATAATATTAATAATAATAATCAGCTAGGCTAATACACCTTAGGCGCAAGACGTCTAGCGACTTTAAATATTCAACCAAAGCTCCTCTAAATTAATTTACTTTCTCTTTATTAAAATTAATCCTATAATTTCAGATAAATTCACCTGAACGTTGCAATAATTTCATATAAATTCACTTGAACGTTACAATAATTTAATATAAACTCACCTGAACGTTACCAAAATTTCCTAAAAATTCACCTGGAAGTTCCTATAATTTCCTAAAAATTCACCTGAACGTTCCAATAATTTCTTATAAATTCACCTGCACATTCCCATAATTTCCTATAAACACCCCATGAAAGTTCCTATAATTTCCTATAAATTCACCTGATTGTTCCTATAATTTCCTATAAATTCCCCTGAAAGTTCCTATAATTTCCTATAGATTCATCTGAACCATTCCCATAATTTCCTATAAATTCCACTGAAAGTTCCTATAATTTCCTATAGATTCATCTGAACCATTCCCATAATTTCCTATAAATTCACTTGAACGTTCCTATAATTTCCTATAAATTCACCTGAACGTTCCTATAATTTACTAAAATTTCCCTGAAAGTTCCTATAATTTCCTATAAATTCACCTGAACGTTCCAATAATTTCTTATAAATTCACCTGCACATTCCCATAATTTCCTAAAAATTCTCCTGAACGTTCCCATAACTTCCTATAAATCCCCCATGAAAGTTCCTATAATTTCCTATAAATTCCCCTGAAAGTTCCTATAATTTCCTGAAACATTCCCATAATTCCCTATAAATTCACCTGAAAGTTCCTATAATTTCCTATAAATTCATTTGAACGTTCCAGTAATTTCCTATAAATTCACCTGAACGTTCCCATAATTTACTAAAAATTCCCCCGAAATTTCCTATAAATTCGCCTGAACGTTAGCATAATTCCCTACAAATTCCACTGAAATTTCCTATAAATTCACCTGGACGTTCCTATATTTACCTAATCATTACTTCTATAATTTAATATAAAAAGACCATAAATTTCCTATTTTTCCTGTATAAAATTGGGGGTTTCCTGTGGTTACCCTGATAGACTAAGGAATGGGGTATCTTCATACCGTTATTAGTGCGTGCCCACGAGTGCATATGGCGAAAGTAATAGGTCTCAAAAGAGAAAGCTATAGTTTCTACTCCTTTCGTTACATTCCTCTCTGTAAGATGCAGAGGCGAATCACGCGCCCATTGAGCTCGAGACAACACTGACGCGCAATGTTCCGTCGGCAGTCTGCCAGCTCCTTTTTATATAATTTCCGCGATAACCTACTTTACTCGGACGAGAATGAGATTGCACCAATTTTAAATACACTTCCTGCAAAAAGAATCACGAGCAAATTAATTCTGAATCGCCCTCATTATATTACGCTACGACTTACAATAAAAAAATGCGCCATAGCATCCTTCCGAGCTACACGACAATGCGCTTTCTGAGACCAAAAGTCAAGCGTGTTCAAAAACCTTCATTTTAGAAATTACATTATTTTTAACTTTAATCTATTCATGCAAATATATCTCAAGTCGCAAAAATTATTTGAAAAAAAGTATTGAGTCAATCTAATGTAAAAACACGTGAGGAATATTATTTCGACTTGCTTGATTTTTGCTCTCGAGTAATATAGATAATCGCTTTCCTTAGTTCCAAAACCCAATAAATCAACTTACAAAAATTTGGGCGTTTTATTCATTTTTACAAAATAAATATTTAAAATTGCACATATGTAGTTCAAAATATATCGTATTTTTACCATTTTTAAAATGTATGGCGTAACGATACCAATATGTATAATAGATGTCTTAAGAGAAAAGTATTAATTTACCAACTCTTAATTTTATTCACTTGAAATATGTACCTTCGTAGGTTCCAGTTGATATTTCAAAAGATATTTAGTTAAGATAATTAGTTTAATTAGGGGCCCTCCAGTGACCGTAATTACTGTATTCAAGTCATAAATCTATAATATCAATCGTAATTTATATTGGAGAAATTCCTAGGTAGAAGGTTTTGTTTTAAAATTACCAAAATTTCTGCCTGGCAGTTTACGGACGCAGCCTTAAATCGCAATGTTGCATAATTATCGCGTATTTAGTCGACGATTGTTAAGAGCTTTTATTAAGTAATATAACCGTAGAGATCAGACTTCTACGCTGAATCAGCTAGGAAATTAAGGCACAGCCTAGTTCCAGGGATAAGAGTAAATGCAGCGCGTGAAAAGGGGGCCCAGACTCCTTATCTGCCTATGGGCCCAGGATCTCTAAGTCCGGCCCTGTCGCCATCGCGAGATTTCGCTTCCATGGTAACCTTTTCAATAGCACAAGGATTATAACAATTTAGGGGACACTTATTGTATGTTCCGTCTGAAACAAGGTCTCATTGAAATAGTTTCCAAAGAAAGGTTCTAATGAGGCATACTGATGAGTAATTATGTTACTTATGGTTTAACTAAAATCTTATAAATTAAAAATTCTAGAACAATTATATGTATGAAATAACATTATATTCAGTATTAACGCTTTTATGTGGAAGTATCCCTTTAAACTATGACGTTTTCTCGAATTGGCCCATTCTGAACTTATTAAACAAAACATGAAAACCAATTTTCGTCAAATCGAATATTCCGACTTACCCGGTTTTGGACTTAAGGTAGCCAAATAGAAGAAAAATTCGCTATCTGGGAGTAGAAATCAAGCAAATCGACATACATGACTTTCGAGCTAAATTCAAAATAACAATCTTTAAGTGTTTTTACATAATCTAGCTTTAAATAGTTTTAAACCTTTTTTTTTAAATTTATTTCCATTATTAAATAATTATTATTACTATCTTTATTATTCTCGTTATAATAGCCTTTATTGGCTATTATTATTTGGGCAAATATGAGTTTTGTAGACTTGCTTGATTTTGGCACTCAGGTTTTACGGCTAACGGCTAAGGGTGTTCCGCGTACGAAAAAAAAACCATCGTGTAGTCCATTAATCTAAATAGCTGTCGGAAGGGGAAAGGGTTTATTTTTAAGCTCAGGATGTAATTTCTAATACGAAAACAGCTGCCCGTTTGAAGACCCGCTTAAGTACGTGGTACGAATAACACACGCGAGGGACAATTTTAAAGAAAGCCAGATTTTTCAATGGAATAATTTGGCAAGCGGAGGTTATCAAAGGGTAATACGATGCTATAAATCTTTCGCGAATTTCTTCGAGTCCGGATTTAAAGGTGGCGTACACAAAAAAGGCCAGTTTTAGCAACTCGTTAAAATGTATCAACGTGAGCTTCTATTTCAAAATATGGGCGTTGCATCAGCAACATAGGGCATAGTAACAAAATGTTTGAAACTTCCTATGTTGTTTAAATTATAATATTCTGACCAAACCACTTGTATATTTCGCCTTGGGTATATTTAGCAGGGACTACAGACTGCCGGAGGTCCTATAATTCCTATAAAATCCTATATTTTCAAAAATGTCCTACAACATCCTATATTTTTAGCAAAATTCCCAAAAAGTTCTATAAAATCCTATAATTTTTATATTTTGCCCATTTCAAATCCAGCCACTCACAATTGTCAGTTAAATTGCTAGATTTAGCTATAGGATAAATTCCTATACCAAGTCATTCTAGTCTATACTTTTGTTATTGTTAACATGGTTTAGCTACTAGTATATTTTTGTGATAAAATGGTTAAATAGTTTTTATTTTTTAAGTAAAAATCAAAGATTTATTTCTCTAAGTATAGATTTTGTTTGTAAATGCATAATGTTAGTAAATTAAATAGCATATATGGTTATAAAATCTTATAATTTTGTAAAAATCTTCGTATAAAGTCCTATATTTTTAGTAATATAATCCTATTTTTCCTATTAAAAAATTTGAGATTTGAGTGGTGGCCCTGATTTAGACAAAAGGGGGCTCTGTGCTAGGAACTAAACCTTGATAGCGCAATAGCTCTGAAAATCAGTTTGGTGATTATTTTTGGTAATTGTCAGGGCCGTATTAAGGCATGTGCCAAGTGTGCCATGGCTTCGAAATATTTTTTTTTAAATTGAATACAGTAATTCTATTGGTAATTTATGTTTATCACTACATTGTCGTTAATAGAGTAAAAAGGAAGGTCTGAATTTTCTTAGGGGCCCGAAATTCTACTTGGCACAGGGCCCCCTATAGTGTCAATCCGGCCCTAGTAATTGCCATTCTTATTTGTAATACGCCACTTGTTATTATAATACTAATTCCACGGCCAACTTTGATATCTCGCGCTACAGCGGCCATCTCATTCGTTGACGTTTCTGTGTTAACCTATGAGCAAAAGATGCGTATGACGTGAGCGCCCCTAGTGGATTATTATTTTTAGAATAGTTTTACATTGAAGTAAATATAACAATCGAGCGTGGCGCTGAACTCCTACACGTTATATACAGTTTATATTGGGGAAATCCTTGCTCGCAGAATTTCGACGAATGTGTTGGCCGCTGTAGCGCGAGATCAAAGTTGGCCGTGCTAATTCCCATCCGTGACAATTTTTACTAATTGATATACTTACAATGTTATATTTGCGTTATATCCAAAGATTGGGAAACAGGGTTACCATAAATTTTCGAGGCAAATAAATAAATTAGAATTAAAAATTCATGTTAACGCTGTGAAAATAACGTCAGCTTAGCGGAAGTAACGTACATTCACAGATTTTCCTGGATTCTGAACCTCGGCAACAAGTCTTGTAAAATTGACATGGCAGAAGATTCTCAATTTGAGAAAGTACAATATATTTTAATAAAGAAGGACATACGACGACGCAGTCACGACTGAAATCATGTTTGGACAGTACTACATTTGATGCAGCCGTAACTGATTTCCTTATAGTGGTCGTTTACTGAGCTTTAAAATAATGATACTAAAATACACCCAGAAGTACATAAAATGCCTAACAAGAGAAGCATGTACCTCCTTATAGTGCAATTGTTTTTTGAGTAGTGGTAAAATTCAAGGAATTAATTAGTTAACACAAAGGATATTAAAAAGTATGGAAGACTAACTTTTGAAAAAAAATTGTAATACATTATTTTTAAATAAAATGATCAGATACATTATACTGTAATTTAAAAATTTAAACAATTAATTTTTCATAATATTTAATGATAAATGGAAGAGTACGAATTTAGATCATATTGCCAATATTAGCAGTAAAATTAAAATGAACAATGTAAGGAAAAGAAAACATTTTGGGGACTTCTCTGTTCGACATCATGCTGCAACCTTCAAGTATAGATAAATAAACACTTGTTGAGGTTAACGGTAATAGTTAGTGTAGGGAGCTGTTGGCTCGATCACGTGGCATGCAGGGCTTGCCACCACCCGCCTACGCATTGTAACCCGGACACCTGAATTAAAGGCTTCAAAAGTCGCTTCATGACTTAGGCCTAAGGTGGTGCCTTGGGTATTAGCCTAGCTGATTATACTTATACTTATACTTATCCGTTGCATTTAACATATAGATAACTATAGGTGGCATTTATAATATCGATAACTATAGGCTACTTTAAAAATATCGATAGCTATCGATAGGCTACTTTAAAAATATCGATAGTTATCGATAGGTTGCATTGAAAATATTCTTAAATATCGTCGCATTAAAGATATTGTTCTCATAAAAATATCGATAACTGTACATTGCATTAAAAACATCGATAAAAATGGTTTCATTAAAAATATCGATAAATATATTTTAAAAATATAGAAAAATATCGATAAATATCGTTTTTAAAAAATATCGATAAATATCGTTTTCAAAAAATATCGATAAATATCGATTTAAAAAATATCGATAAATATCATTTTCCAAAAATATCAATAAATATCGTTTTCAAAAAATATCGATAATTAACGACTTAAAAAATATCGATAATTGACGTTTTAAAAAAATACCGATAATTAAAGTTTTAAAAACATATCGATAAAATCCTTTATATTTAAAATATCGATAACTATATGCTGCATTAAAATTATTGATAACTATAGGTTGCATTAAAAATATCGATAACTATAGGTTGCATTAAAAATATCAATAAATATCGTTTTCAAAAACATCGATAAATATCGATTTAAAAAATATCGATAAATATTATTTTCCAAAAATATCAATAAATATCGTTTTCAAAAATATCGATAAATATTGATTTCATTAAAAATATCGATAAATATAATTTTCGAAAATTATCAATAAATATCGTTTTAAAAAAAAACGATAAATATTGATTTCATTAAAAAGATCGATAACTTATGGTTGCATTAAAAATATCCTTAAATATCTGCGCCTTAAAATATCGATAATTAACGATTTAAAAAAATATCGATAATTAACGTTTTAAAAAATATCGATAATTAAAGTTTTAAAAACATATCGATAAATATCCTTTTTATATAAAATATCGATAACTATATGTTGCATTAAAAATATTGATAACTATAGGTTGCATTAAAAATATCGATAACTATAAGTAGTATTAAAAATATCGATAACTTTAAGGTGCACTACAAATATGGATAATTATAAGTTGCATTAAAAATATCGATAACTATAAGTTGCATTAAAAATATCGATAACTATAATTTGCATTAAAAATATCGATAACTATAAATTACATTAAAAATATCTATAACTATAAGTGACATTAAAAATATCTATATCTATAACTATAAGTTGTATTAAAAATATCGATAACTAATATATTTAGGTTGCATTAAAAATATCGACAATTATCGTTTTCATAAAAAATATCGATAAGTATCGGTTGCATTTTAAATTTTGATAAACACCGGTTGCCAGTTGTCAAAATTATTATTTTATCGGTGTGACCCTAATATCGTCCAAATATAAAATAGTTTTAAAACGGCGCGTTGTTTTTATCGCGAGAACGAAAAATGAAAACACGTAGGCCGTCAATATAGATGATATCAAGGCCTGGATTAGCGGTGAAATGCGGCGGACGGAGACACACATCGAGGAATATAATCCCCCTTAAACACACCCTAGTTTTGACGGATTCCAACTTCCTCATTTTTAAAAATTTAAAAAAAAAATTCTTGGTCCGTTATTTGTTCGGATTGAAAACCGCCCACTAGATATCTTTCGCCAGGATTTAAATTATATCAACACTTTACTACGAAATCCATAAATCTAATTAGAATAAACAAATAAATAAAAATAACAATAGGGAAGAGGAGAAATGGGACTAAACTCTTCGAAACGTCGTTTTAACCCCGCTATTCGATAATATTTTAGTAAACCAATCTATTCACGTTGCGTTGTTTTCCAAATAAATCAAAATTTCGTTTCGAGCGCGAAAATGCATTTTTCGACTTTATGAAAGCAATGGTCTGTAGCGAATTAATGCGAATGAACTAAAAAGTTTAAATTCTTTTATTTTTCAAACATTTTTTGGCAGAAAAAGCGCCCATAAATTTTCATTTTTAAAAACTGGTTTTTACAGTAACATCGCGTGTAATAAAAAAAATTAATGTTTGAAAGCGGTTAAAATGGAGCGTCGAATATCATAATCTTCCCTCGTTATTTTGGATCGACACTTTAAAGCAACTATCTGCAATCCTAATCTCGCAAGCTTTATTTATAGAGTATTGAAAATGATGGTTTTTGGATACGATTACTGAACTCTTTAGCTTAGCGGGCAAACAAATATTAAGGGGAACAGTCGTTAAACAAATACTAGTACCGATTAAGTAGAGAATTTATCCAAAATTAAATTTATTTATCGCTGAATAATGCTTAGGAGGTTTGCAAGTTCAATATGCGTAGTTGATGAATAATGAAGTTAAAAACGACTTCGTTATATTTGCATATTTAATAAAATATTTATGATATTTACAATGAAAGTCCGACTAGTTTCGTCGTGCCTAGGGACTGAAGATGTCATGCTAGGCACGACGAAACTAGTCGGACTTTCATTGTAAATATCATAAATATTTTATTAAATATGCAAATATAACGAAGTCGTTTTTAATTTCATTAATCATTATCGCTGAATATAGTGAAAAAAAAAAACATGATTTGTAAAAAAATCACAATTTTAGAGTTTTGTGTTATCAAAGTATAATTTTTGATAATAACTTTTGAAAAAATGTTTACCTGGATGATTAAATAAAAACAGTATCATAGTTTTAAAACGTTCAGATGGCGCTACAAACGAATTTCAGGGTATCGTCATTCTGAAAAGTACAAGGAAAGACCCAGCATTGTCTTCGTTGAAGGTTCTCAGAGACATAAATACGTTCTCGACATTATCGTGAATTGTAAGGTTGTTTATTGTTGTTTATTTACTTTAAAACTCAACATAATAATTCGAAATTAGCATAACCCCTCCCTGTGAACCTAGTTCGTGAAATTCATTAAACTAAACCACTGGTTCACATACAAAATATATCGTAATCTATAATATAAGCCACGAGGAACTAAACTACTAATTTTGCGTAAGGTAGTAGGAATAGTGGCCCTACAGCTTTTTATCCCTAAAAAAAACCATCAACAACAACTGCAGCACTCCTAGTGACATAAACATAAAATTCGTTGATCCATAGTCGAACGTCCTACTTTATACTCCCGTTAAGCTGAAATTAGTTCTAAATGGAATGTTACACAGCGCCAATTCTGTTGACGGCGTACGCGTGAACTAAATAGATTTTTTAAGCTCCAAAAAGGTTTATAACCCATTTATTTTATATAAACAATAACGCAAAACAATATTACAAAATATAATTATAGGAGCATTTGCACCGTTTAAACGCTAACTGATAAAACCAATCTTTGCGGAAAAAATAACCGTATATATACACATATATAAGTAGTCATTAAGCACACTTTAATTGGTAGGTAGGTCCCTTTAATTACGCCAGCAGAAAAGTCAAAAGATTTGAATTGAATGCGATAAATAGCTGGAGGCACGAAATAGCGACCGTTCAAGTGGAACAAATTTGTTTTCTTCGAAAGACGAAAAAGGGGGAAGGAAAGGGGGGAGGCACACGCTAACCCAGACAGAAATGGGGGGGAAATACGCGTTTCCCCCCCAGAAACATTCGCCAGGAACTAAAAATGATTTAAATCAGTTCTTTTTTATTCTTTACAAAATTATTAAATTCTAATACGGAAGTGTAATGGCTTATGTCGATAATTTAAAATGTCTGGAGTTTCGTTTAAAGGTAAACAATTGACTCACCAGTCTTTATTTCAATCAGCGTTGCCAGAAGTACCATAATTATCGTACACTTCGATAATTTCGAGACAGTTTTTAGACCGTAAGATAATTTCAACGGCGTACGCAATTTTCGATAATTCAGCCGGCGAGTACGATAATGAACGATAATTGTTTAATTTGGTAGAAGAACTTTTTATCATAAGATTTTGGTTTCCAATTTGTCTAACGTAATTTAAGCGTTATTAAAAATTTGGATTTCTCAATTTTAAAGTTACATTTCCCACATAATTTAAACTTACCGCCAATTGTCAAGCAAACAATACTTTTTTAAAATCGATAATTTTTACGATAATTTAATGTTCAGGACCTGACAACGCTAATTTAAATGCAGGGGTGAGCGTTTCTAGGTGGGCAGGTGGACAAAACGTGACCACGAACAAAATATGTACGAGAGTATAATGTAAATCAAGTAAGGCTGGGCGAATAGCATTTTTAGCCTATCGAGACGAATATCGAATACCCAATAAATTTCTAATCGAATACCGAGACGAATAGTAGTTTTTGAACCAAATACCGAATAGTTAGGCTTAGTACAAATATTACCTTATCGAATGTTCGTCGAATAATAGGCCCAAATATTCGTCGAATACTATACCGAATATTCGCCGAATACTATACCGAATATTGACCCAAATATTTGTCGAATAACAGATCTAATAGTCTAAATATTAAAAAACAATTAATATCTAAATGGTAGAATTGTATCAGTTTAAAGTACCATCGAGCATCCCAAAATAAAAAATATATTTTATTTTAAAATATCAATAGAGTACAAATCTTTGGTACTACAATATTGAAGTATATATCGGTATTAAATAAGAAAATCACATTTTAACTTTTTAGGGTAATTTTTTTTCGCCGAATATCTTCCGAACATTCGCCGAATATCTTCCGAACATTCGCCGAATATCTTCCGAACATTCGCCGAATATCTTCCGAATATTTTCCGAATATCTTCCCGAATATTTGCCGAATATCTTCCCAAATATTTTCCGAATATTCGCCGAATATTTGCCGAATATTTAACGAATATTCGCCGAATATTTAACGAATAATAATTACCGAATAATACAAATGCTATTCGATATTCGATCAAATACCAAAAATGGCGTGAAGCGAATATCGAGACGGTTATTCGTCTCGATATTCGATCGAATTATTCGGTTAATTCAGTTATTCGCCCAGCCTTAAAATCAAGGAATTTGTTTATTTTTGTTACTAGGGTCTCTGTTGATTGAACTTTAGGTTGAAAAGTCAGTAGGAGCCTCTATTCCTACTATAAAATGTAAAATTTGGACACGTACTACTTTCCCGAGCGTGTTTCTAGAAGTTTAGCGCTTAGACTAATTAATAAAAGGACATTTCGACTTCATTTAAACATAAAACACACTTCTTCCGATCTCTTTCCAGACTTAAAATCTCGTAACTCACTTTGGGCATGTGCTCACCTCATTCTGTTAGCCGACAAAGACAGATGTTTGAATTCGTCTCAGTCTTTTCCTTTACAACCGACTCGGTTTCATAGGATTCTCCTCGAACGCATTTAAAACCGCGACAATCAAAATGTACTCGTCTCGAATGCGTTTAAAACCGCTACAATAAAAATGTACTCATCTCGAATGCGTTTAAAACCGCGACAATAAAAATGTACTCGTCTCGAATGCGTTTAAAACCACTACAATAAAAATGTACTCGTCTCGAATGCGTTTAAAACCGCGACAATAAAAATGTACTCATCTCGAATGCGTTTAAAACCGCGACAATAAAAATGTACTCGTCTCGAATGCGTTTAAAATCGCGACAATAAAAATGTACTCGTCTCGAATGCGTTTAAAACCGCTACAATAAAAATGTACTCGTCTCGAATGCGTTTAAAACCGCGACAATAAAAATGTACTCATCTCGAATGCGTTTAAAAGCGCGACAATAAAAATGTACTCGTCTCGAATGCGTTTAAAACCACTACAATAAAAATGTACTCATCTCGAATGCGTTTAAAACCGCGACAATAACAATGTACTCGTCTCGAATGCGTTTAAAACCGTGACAATAAAAATGTACTCGTCTCGAATGCGTTTAAAACCGTGACAATAAAAATGTACTCATCTCGAATGCGTTTAAAACCGTGACAATAAAAATGTACTCATCTCGAATGCGTTTAAAACCGCGACAGTAAAAATGTACTCATCTCGAATGCGTTTAAAACCGCGACAATAAAAATGTACTCATCTCGAATGCGTTTAAAACCGCGACAATAAAAATGTACTCATCTCGAATGCGTTTAAAACCGCGACAATAAAAATGTACTCGTCTCGAATGCGTTTAAAACCGCGACAATAAAAATGTACTCGTCTCGAATGCGTTTAAAACCGCTACAATAAAAATGTACTCGTCTCGAATGCGTTTAAAACCGCGACAATAAAAATGTACTCGTCTCGAATGCGTTTAAAACCGTGACAATAAAAATGTACTCGTCTCGAATACGTTTAAAACCGTGACAATAAAAATGTACTCGTCTCGAATGCGTTTAAAACCGTGACAATAAAAATGTACTCATCTCGAATGCGTTTAAAACCGCGACAATAAAAATGTACTCGTCTCGAATGCGTTTAAAACCGCTACAATAAAAATGTACTCATCTCGAATGCGTTTAAAACCGCTACAATAAAAATGTACTCGTCTCGAATGCGTTTAAAACCGTGACAATAAAAATGTACTCGTCTCGAATGCGTTTAAAACCGCTACAATAAAAATGTACTCGTCTCGAATGCGTTTAAAACCGCTACAATAAAAATGTACTCATCTCGAATGCGTTTAAAACCGCGACAATAAAAATGTACTCGTCTCGAATGCGTTTAAAACCAAGACAATAAAAATGTACTCGTCTCGAATGCGTTTAAAACCGCTACAATAAAAATGTACTCATCTCGAATGCGTTTAAAACCGCGACAATAAAAATGTACTCGTCTCGAATGCGTTTAAAACCACTACAATAAAAATGTACTCGTCTCGAATGCGTCTAAAACCGCTACAATAAAAATGTACTCATCTCGAATGCGTTTAAAACCACTACAATAAAAATGTACTCGTCTCGAATGCGTTTAAAACCGTGACAATAAAAATGTACTCGTCTCGAATGCGTATAAAACCGCTACAATAAAAATGTACTCGTCTCGAATGCGTTTAAAATCGCTACAATAAAAATGTACTCATCTCGAATGCGTTTAAAACCGCGACAATAAAAATGTACTCGTCTCGAATGCGTTTAAAACCACTACAATAAAAATGTACTCATCTCGAATGCGTTTAAAACCGCGACAATAAAAATGTACTCGTCTCGAATGCGTTTAAAACCGTGACAATAAAAATGTACTCGTCTCGAATGCGTTTAAAACCGCGACAATCAAAATGTACTCGTCTCGAATGCGTTTAAAACCGCGACAATCAAAATGTACTCGTCTCGAATGCGTTTAAAACCGCTACAATAAAAATGTACTCATCTCGAATGCGTTTAAAACCGCGACAATAAAAATGTACTCATCTCGAATGCGTTTAAAACCGCGACAATAAAAATGTACTCGTCTCGAATGCGTTTAAAACCACTACAATAAAAATGTACTCGTCTCGAATGCGTTTAAAACCGCTACAATAAAAATGTACTCGTCTCGAATGCGTTTAAAACCGTGACAATAAAAATGTACTCGTCTCGAATGCGTTTAAAACCGTGACAATAAAAATGTACTCGTCTCGAATGCGTTTAAAACCACTACAATAAAAATGTACTCGTCTCGAATGCGTTTAAAACCGCTACAATAAAAATGTACTCATCTCGAATGCGTTTAAAACCGCTACAATAAAAATGTACTCGTCTCGAATGCGTTTAAAATCGCGACAATAAAAATGTACTCGTCTCGAATGCGTTTAAAACCGCTACAATAAAAATGTACTCGTCTCGAATGCGTTTAAAACCGCGACAATAAAAATGTACTCATCTCGAATGCGTTTAAAAGCGCGACAATAAAAATGTACTCGTCTCGAATGCGTTTAAAACCACTACAATAAAAATGTACTCATCTCGAATGCGTTTAAAACCGCGACAATAACAATGTACTCGTCTCGAATGCGTTTAAAACCGTGACAATAAAAATGTACTCGTCTCGAATGCGTTTAAAACCGTGACAATAAAAATGTACTCATCTCGAATGCGTTTAAAACCGTGACAATAAAAATGTACTCATCTCGAATGCGTTTAAAACCGCGACAGTAAAAATGTACTCATCTCGAATGCGTTTAAAACCGCGACAATAAAAATGTACTCATCTCGAATGCGTTTAAAACCGCGACAATAAAAATGTACTCATCTCGAATGCGTTTAAAACCGCGACAATAAAAATGTACTCGTCTCGAATGCGTTTAAAACCGCGACAATAAAAATGTACTCGTCTCGAATGCGTTTAAAACCGCTACAATAAAAATGTACTCGTCTCGAATGCGTTTAAAACCGCGACAATAAAAATGTACTCGTCTCGAATGCGTTTAAAACCGTGACAATAAAAATGTACTCGTCTCGAATACGTTTAAAACCGTGACAATAAAAATGTACTCGTCTCGAATGCGTTTAAAACCGTGACAATAAAAATGTACTCATCTCGAATGCGTTTAAAACCGCGACAATAAAAATGTACTCGTCTCGAATGCGTTTAAAACCGCTACAATAAAAATGTACTCATCTCGAATGCGTTTAAAACCGCTACAATAAAAATGTACTCGTCTCGAATGCGTTTAAAACCGTGACAATAAAAATGTACTCGTCTCGAATGCGTTTAAAACCGCTACAATAAAAATGTACTCGTCTCGAATGCGTTTAAAACCGCTACAATAAAAATGTACTCATCTCGAATGCGTTTAAAACCGCGACAATAAAAATGTACTCGTCTCGAATGCGTTTAAAACCAAGACAATAAAAATGTACTCGTCTCGAATGCGTTTAAAACCGCTACAATAAAAATGTACTCATCTCGAATGCGTTTAAAACCGCGACAATAAAAATGTACTCGTCTCGAATGCGTTTAAAACCACTACAATAAAAATGTACTCGTCTCGAATGCGTCTAAAACCGCTACAATAAAAATGTACTCATCTCGAATGCGTTTAAAACCACTACAATAAAAATGTACTCGTCTCGAATGCGTTTAAAACCGTGACAATAAAAATGTACTTGTCTCGAATGCGTATAAAACCGCTACAATAAAAATGTACTCGTCTCGAATGCGTTTAAAATCGCTACAATAAAAATGTACTCATCTCGAATGCGTTTAAAACCGCGACAATAAAAATGTACTCGTCTCGAATGCGTTTAAAACCACTACAATAAAAATGTACTCATCTCGAATGCGTTTAAAACCGCGACAATAAAAATGTACTCGTCTCGAATGCGTTTAAAACCGTGACAATAAAAATGTACTCGTCTCGAATGCGTTTAAAACCGCGACAATCAAAATGTACTCGTCTCGAATGCGTTTAAAACCGCGACAATCAAAATGTACTCGTCTCGAATGCGTTTAAAACCGCTACAATAAAAATGTACTCATCTCGAATGCGTTTAAAACCGCGACAATAAAAATGTACTCATCTCGAATGCGTTTAAAACCGCGACAATAAAAATGTACTCGTCTCGAATGCGTTTAAAACCACTACAATAAAAATGTACTCGTCTCGAATGCGTTTAAAACCGCTACAATAAAAATGTACTCGTCTCGAATGCGTTTAAAACCGTGACAATAAAAATGTACTCGTCTCGAATGCGTTTAAAACCGTGACAATAAAAATGTACTCGTCTCGAATGCGTTTAAAACCACTACAATAAAAATGTACTCGTCTCGAATGCGTTTAAAACCGCTACAATAAAAATGTACTCATCTCGAATGCGTTTAAAACCGCTACAATAAAAATGTACTCGTCTCGAAAGCGTTTAAAACCACTACAATAAAAATGTACTCATCTCGAATGCGTTTAAAACCGCGACAATCAAAATGTACTCGTCTCGAATGCGTTTAAAACCACTACAATAAAAATATACTCATCTCGAATGCGTTTAAGCAATGTGACAATCAAAATGTACTCGTCTCGAAGGCGTTTAAAACCGCGACAATCAAAATGTACTCGTCTCGAATGCGTTTAAAACCACTACAATAAAAATATACTCATCTCGAATGCGTTTAAGCAATGTGACAATCAAAATGTACTCGTCTCGAAGGCGTTTAAAACCGCGACAATAAAAATGTACTCGTCTCGAATGCGTTTAAAACCACGACAATAAAAATTTACTCGTCTCGAATGCGTTTAAAACCACGACAATAAAAATTTACTCGTCTCGAATGCCTTTAAAAAATATAGAAGAGGAATAGCAATTACATCTATTAATATGTGATGTACACCGGAAGTACCAATCCCAAACCCCTAGCTTCAGAGATACACTTTCATGGCTAGCCAATCATTCTTCTTCTACATTTAACAGGACTACACGCGATCTAACAAATAAAAAATTGAAAATTAAAAGTTAAATACATTGAAATAAATGAGCACACCGCGCTTTAAAAATAACTTCAATTCTAATAGACTATAGAAAGTACTAGGGCTATGCCTCTCCAGCGGAACAACTCAATTCGAAACATAAGCAAAGTTCCGTTCACTCTTCGAATACAAAGAGACTATTATTATCGGAAGAGAAGTGTGGATACACATCGGGAACACTTTCTCCCAACAAACACGAGAAAAAGTTACATTTTAACTAATGAAAAAATCTAGCAAATATTAAAAAAGATATTCGCGTTCGGAGCCACAGGGTCCTTTTTTCGGAACAATGAAGAATTCAAATATTTATTTTTAATCCATCGGACGATTCAATGGGGCGGTTTGATTCGGTATTTAAAATATTCCACTTCATTTGTTCGCTAAATTGATCATGCTTAATCTATCGAAAATGAGATGAATACGCTAACATCGCCGTGTTTCCAAATTAGTATAAAAAGGGTAGCTACCCAACGAATTACCATCAGTTCATCTTCAGCTCTTGCCAACAATCATAACCAAGAAACTTCCCGAGTTTTCCAAAACCAGCACCCAAGATGAAATACGCCGTAAGTATTTGACTTTTATCGAGAAGCTACTTAGAATTTTCGCGAAAGAGTTGTTGCTCAAGAAGTACTATATTGGCGGTGATTTTATTTATCTATGGTGGAATATTAGAACCACGCTCTATAATTCGTTTTTAACGACATTAATTCGAATCGAGTCACTATTCGTTTATTCTATAACGACAATTAAAAGTTAAATCGAATTAGGTTTCGAAGGATTTATAATATCTTTAATATCCAGAAGCTGGTTAACATATCAGTTCTCAATCATTAAATTAAATTAAATTAAATTAAATTAAATTGAATTAAATTAAATTAAATTAATTTAAATTAAATTAAATTAAATTAATATTTTAAATTGGTACAAATTATAGCTAGTTAAATTGGTCGAGAAATTTGTAATAGTTCCTATATTTCGTCTTAAAAATCAATTTTGAAACTAGTAAAGTTTAAGAAATAAAATAAAAGTTCAAATTTAGGGATACTAGATTGCGTTAAATAATAAGGGTTAAAAGTAGTGTTATAGGTTGAGCTATGGACCAAGAATCTAAGGGGACTCACTGTTCAGGTTTTAAAAAGCACGCGTGAATACTGGATATAGGACAATCACGGGTAATTTTAGTCTAATGTGGACACAATTGGAGTCGCTGAAGTCGATTTCCGGCGTAGTTTCGTAGACAAGCAGCTGCTGGAGGCTTCACGTTTAATTTTGACAAAATTTCGCCGTTATTGTCGGTTAAATGATGAGACTTAGAAAGTTTTAGACCTTTTATTTTTTAAATTAATTCTTTAAAAGTTTAAGTAATGACAATTAACCATGGTGTTAAGTAAATATCTAGTAAGCCGCATATGGCTGAGGTGTTTTTTATCAAATTCATTGGAATCCATTTCATTTCTTAACTTAAAAAATAATGAACTAAGCCTAACTTTCTCGCGCGTACTGTTGCCTACGACCCGACTAAGCCTCTCGTAGTGATAGTTGAACAGAATTATTAAGGCACTTCAAAGCGGCTGATGTACCTCAGTTAGCCTTTCGATTTAGGCCAGACCTACCGGCTCAAAATATCGGGAACAGTGAGTCCCCTTATAGATTCTGGGTCCATAGTTGAGCGAAGGGCTTAGGTAAGAGATAATGCGAATGAACCTCGAAAGTAATTTAAGTAATTTCTAAATACATATGGAACTTGACGCTCAGGATTATAAGGTAAAACAATGTATTGAATGGTGCAGGTCGTAGCTTTGGTTTTCGCCACCTTGGTCGCCGTCAGCTTGGCCGGTTTCCCGTCCCCACCCATCATCATCAAGAAGCCAGTGGCATCCATCTCTTACAAGCCCGTCAAGCAAGTGTCGTACAAGGCCGTCCATTCCGTGTCTTACAAACCGGTTCTCACCACCGTCCACAAGCCAGTCGTCAGCTACAGCTTCAAGCCTGTCTTAGTCAGCGGAGGACATGACGATGGTGGACACGGCTGGCACTAGGAGCGGATAGCCCAAGAGCTATCACTTCCAGTACGTAGTTTCTTCTAAAATGTATCGGGGGATCCCCGTTGTTTCTACCTTTAATATTGTCCCTAGAAAAACAGCCATTGATGTGGTGTAGAAAGGGCTCTCCCCCAAAATGGCGGGATGTATTATACACTAAATAGTGAATGGTACTCCTTCAAAATAGCGAAAAATACTCTCTGAAAATAGCGAAATTAACCGTCAAAGTAGGAAGAGTACTCTCTCGAAGTAGGAAGGGTACTCTCTCGAAGTAGGAAGGGTACTCTCTCAAAGTAGGAAGAGTACTCTCTCAAAGTAGGAAGAATACTATCTCGAAGTAGGAAGGGTACTCTCTCGAAGTAGGAAGGGTATTCTCTCAAAGTAGGAAGAGTACTCTCTCAAAGTAGGAAGAATACTCTCTCGAAGTAGGAAGGGTACTCTCTCAAAGTAGGAAGAGTACTATCTCGAAGTAGGAAGGGTACTCTCTCGAAGTAGGAAGGGTACTCTCTCAAAGTAGGAAAAGTACTCTCTCGAAGTAGGAAGGGTATTCTCTCAAAGTAGAAAGAGTACCCTCTCGAAGTAGGAAGGATACTTTCTCAAAGTAGGAAGAGTACTCTCTCAAAGTAGGAAGAATACTCTCTCGAAGTAGGAAGGGTACTCTCTCGAAGTAGGAAGGGTACTCTCTCAAAGTAGGAAGAGTACTCTCTCAAAGTAGGAAGAATACTCTCTCGAAGTAGGAAGGGTACTCTCTCGAAGTAGGAAGGGTACTCTCTCAAAGTAGGAAGGGTACTCTCTCAAAGTAGGAAGGGTACTCTCTCAAAGTAGGAAAAGTACTCTCTCGAAGTAGGAAGGGTACTCTCTCAAAGTAGGAAGAGTACTCTCTCAAAGTAGGAAGAATACTATCTCGAAGTAGGAAGGGTACTCTCTCGAAGTAGGAAGGGTACTCTCTCAAAGTAGGAAGAGTACTCTCTCAAAGTAGGAAGAATACTCTCTCAAAGTAGGAAGAATACTCTCTCGAAGTAGGAAGAATACTCTCTCGAAGTAGGAAGGGTACTCTCTCAAAGTAGGAAGGGTACTCTCTCAAAGTAGGAAGAATACTCTCTCAAAGTAGGAAGAATACTCTCTCGAAGTAGGAAGAATACTCTCTCGAAGTAGGAAGGGTACTCTCTCAAAGTAGGAAGAGTACTCTCTCAAAGTAGGAAGAATACTCTCTCAAAGTAGGAAGAGTACTCTCTCGAAGTAGGAAGGGTACTCTCTCAAAGTAGGAAGAGTACTCTCTCAAAGTAGGAAGAATACTATCTCGAAGTAGGAAGGGTACTCTCTCGAAGTAGGAAGGGTATTCTCTCAAAGTAGGAAGAGTACTCTCTCAAAGTAGGAAGAATACTCTCTCGAAGTAGGAAGGGTACTCTCTCAAAGTAGGAAGAGTACTATCTCGAAGTAGGAAGGGTACTCTCTCGAAGTAGGAAGGGTACTCTCTCAAAGTAGGAAAAGTACTCTCTCGAAGTAGGAAGGGTATTCTCTCAAAGTAGAAAGAGTACCCTCTCGAAGTAGGAAGGATACTTTCTCAAAGTAGGAAGAGTACTCTCTTAAAGTAGGAAGAATACTCTCTCGAAGTAGGAAGGGTACTCTCTCAAAGTAGGAAGGGTACTCTCTCAAAGTAGGAAGGGTACTCTCTCAAAGTAGGAAAAGTACTCTCTCGAAGTAGGAAGGGTACTCTCTCAAAGTAGGAAGAGTACTCTCTCAAAGTAGGAAGAATACTATCTCGAAGTAGGAAGGGTACTCTCTCGAAGTAGGAAGGGTACTCTCTCAAAGTAGGAAGAGTACTCTCTCAAAGTAGGAAGAATACTCTCTCGAAGTAGGAAGGGTACTCTCTCGAAGTAGGAAGGGTACTCTCTCAAAGTAGGAAGAGTACTCTCTCAAAGTAGGAAGAATACTCTCTCAAAGTAGGAAGAGTACTCTCTCAAAGTAGGAAGAATACTCTCTCGAAGTAGGAAGGGTACTCTCTCGAAGTAGGAAGGGTACTCTCTCAAAGTAGGAAGGGTACTCTCTCAAAGTAGGAAGGGTACTCTCTCAAAGTAGGAAAAGTACTCTCTCGAAGTAGGAAGGGTACTCTCTCAAAGTAGGAAGAGTACTCTCTCGAAGTAGGAAGGGTACTCTCTCAAAGTAGGAAGAATACTCTCTCGAAGTAAGAAGGGTACTCTCTCAAAATAGTTGAAAATACTCCCTGAAAGTAGCGAAACTAACTCTCGAAGTAGGAAGGGTACTCTCTCAAAATAGCCAAAAATACTCCCTGAAAATAGCGAAATTAATTCTCAAAGTAGCAAGGGTACTCTCTCGAAGTAGGAATAGTACTCTCTCAAAGTAAGAAGAGTAATAACTCCCTCAAATTGACAAAGATAGCTTTTTCAAAATAGTCAAAGATACTACCACAAAAATGTCAAAGGTTCTCCCACAAGATAGCCAAAGGTTATCCCACAAAATAGTCAAAGGTTCTCCCACAAAATAGTCAAAGGTTCTCCCACAAAATAGTCAAAGGTTCTCCCACAAAATAGTCAAAGGTTATCCCACAAAATAGTCAAAGGTTCTCCCACAAAATAGTCAAAGGTTATCCCACAAAATAGTCAAAGGTTCTCCCACAAAATAGTCAAAGGTTCTCCCACAAAATAGTCAAAGGTTCTCCCACAAAATAGTCAAAGGTTATCCCACAAAATAGTCAAAGGTTATCCCACAAAATAGTCAAAGGTTCTCCCACAAAATAGTCAAAGGTTATCCCACAAAATAGTCAAAGGTTATCCCACAAAATAGTCAAAGGTTCTCCCACAAAATAGTCAAAGGTTATCCCACAAAATAGTCAAAGGTTATCCCACAAAATAGTCAAAGGTTCTCCCACAAAATAGTCAAAGGTTATCCCACAAAATAGTCAAAGGTTCTCCCACAAAATAGTCAAAGGTTCTCCCACAAAATAGTCAAAGGTTCTCCCACAAAATAGTCAAAGGTTATCCCACAAAATAGTCAAAGGTTCTCCCACAAAATAGTCAAAGGTTCTCCCACAAAATAGTCAAAGGTACTCCCTGAAATTAGTAAAATATACTATCTCAAAATAGTGAAAGTTTCTCCCTCAAAAGAGAAGAAAGTTTAACCTCAAAATGGCACAAACCAAACCTTTTAATCTCTATTTTTTCCAGATAGGATAAATGTGGAAAAATCGACTAACTTCTGAAAAGCAGCCGATGCGCATATGCCTTTATGTAATCATGTAAATTTGAAATGTACAGATAATCCCAAAAATAAAATCCAAATTATAATACGACAATGTTCGCCTTCATTTCGATGCTCTAGCAAAAATACGCTTTGCGAAGTCACAGTATTCATGGCGAACACGCAATAGACGCTTCAATAAAACATCTTCAATGAAATCGCCAAGAGATAATATTTCCGAGAGCCAGGACCGGCAAGTTATTATTTATAAAGTACTTAAGGAAATAATGGAAACTTTTCACCTGTAAACGGAACTTCGTGTTTTTCCCAAGCCTTAATATATCAAAAAAGGTATCGGGTTAAAAGGAACGCCATGGGGAACGCTTGTTGCTGCAACAAGCCCCATACAAACCGTTTAACAGTGACTTGCAGATCCTGGCTCTCGGAAATATTACTTCTTGGTGAATTCTTGGAAGGATGATTTATTGAAGCGTATATTCTTTACCAAATTCCAAGACTGGAATTAAAATCTTTTTTGTCAACAAATTTCGAGAAAAACATAATATTTAAAAAAAAAACATAATGTAGTATATGCTTCAATTTTTTTTAAATTTCTATTTAGTCGAAAACTAGGTTTTCAATTTAACAAAAGGCTTCAGAGGTTTACAAAATTTCATTTTTTAGCTTTTGGTCTAGCACCTAGCGACGAAAAAAAACATTTAAGTTTTTTTAAAAATTTTCAGTTTTTCTCAAATTGTATTCCCCTCTTAAATGGAGTATGTACTTCATTGTTTATGATGGATCAAGAAATTTCAAATCGTATTAGCAGACGATTTTTTGATTTATACACCCTTTAAATTACTTTTAAAGTTGAGTAGAATCGTTTAAATTTCCCTACACTAGGTGTCCGAACTACTGACAGGAAAATTCGAATTTGATTGGTCGTATAAATCATCACGAGGTACGAATAAAATAATTTTTTTTCCTAATCTAATCATTTCCAAAAAATTAACTTTAATAATTGTTTCGCAAATTAAGACTTTGTGAAACACACGAGCTTAATTCAATAATGAAATCGCATTCCACCAAGCGGGTAGTTCCTTTTGGGTACATCGACGTACGAGACTCGAAAGCAATGACCCGTCTGCGAAATCGCGTGTGATCACGTTGCCCGCCTCGGCACTTTTAATTTCAATAAAATACAATTTGGTACGAACAAAATGGAATGGCTTCTGAGAATGTTTTCGTTCGGAAAAAGATGAAAAAGTCATAAACACACGTAGCACGAACTTAGGTGTTTAACCTAAAAAGGTGTAATTGTGAAAAAATAAAACCCTTTGGCTTTTAAAAATGGGGAAATTGACAGAGTTTTAACATCATAATCGTTAATCGCGTCTCAGTGCCCCAGGCCGCGATCTAAAGGAAAACTGGACGTTTCATTCCTTATTAGCAAATAATTATAAATCGAATTCTATGCAACGTATCTTTGAGGCACCGATTTAAATAACTTATTTCCGGCATACAGTTTACCCGTATCATAAGTAATATAATAGTTATTAAGTATGACAGTAAACGATATCCGTTAATGATAGGGTGTCACAGTGTAGTTGCGGAACAGGTAACTCGTCACCCCATAATTAGATTTGGGTACATTTGTTCGAATTTCATTCGTCCGAATGGTGGTACAAACGTCCGAATGATCATTTGTCCGAATGCCGGAAAACAGGATCGTATGTCCGAAAACGTATTTCATTTGCCCGAAAAATTTATCACAACCTTTGTTGGTGATTTAGTCGTTCAATTAGTTAGTGTAGGGAGCTGTTGGCTCGATCTCGTGGCATGCAGGGCTTGCCACCACCCTCCTACGCATTGTAACCCGGCCACCTGAATTAAGGGCTTCAAAAGTCGCATGATGACTTAGGCCTAAGGTGGTGCCTTGGGTATTAGCCTAGCTGATTATTATTAATTTATGTTAACTTTACTGGCGAATTTCATTTGTTCGAATAATCGTTTGTTCGTTTTTTCGAACATTAGGAATTGGTTGTTTTTTTTTAAATATTGTTAATATAAGAAAATAGTAACATTAACGTGAACCTAACCCAACCTAAAATATCCACAACATTCAACGCAATTCCCACTTACTACATCGGCCAAAGGAAAAATGGACATAATAGGATAAAATGATTAGACATTATAATAAAAATACGGACAAAAAAAAACAGCAATAAGAAATACTAATTTAGCGACAGAATTCGGACAAGTGATGCTACCGATTCGGACGAATGAAACAAACAAGTTGTCCAATTCGAACAATTGAAACATTTGTTATTTCGGCGGTTCGGACGAATGAAATTCGAACATTTGTTCCACCGTTCGGACGATTGAAATTCGAACAAATGTACCTACCCCCATAAATTTATCTCTGTAGGAAAAATCACTGACAGGGGCAAACTAATCCCTAAACATTTTAAATCTTAGTTTCGTGGCGAAATATACGATGTCAAATTCGTTTTCGTTAGGGCTGTGCGATTAGTGGATTTAGGCAATCGAGTGGTTATCGAGTTTGACATTTATTTTCATCGAGTATTCGAGTCTAGTAATATTTAAGTCGAGTAACTAAAAAAACCTCTAATAATATTTTTGACGAGTCGGGTTATCGAGTACTTGATTAGGAGCTGGTTTTATTCAAGTTAATTATGAATTTAAATTTAAAAGGTGTATAATGTAACTTTCAATGCTGAAAAATATTCCTTTAATTTAAATGAACCACAGTTTCCACAACTTTGTAGGTACCGTTTATTGCCCCCAAAAAGTTGTAAAAACGCCTCTTTAAACTTTGAAGCAACGAGGATAGAAAAAACAAATACTCGACGAGTTTAGAGAGCAGCTTATTCGAGTAACCGAGTACCCGACTATGCAATTTTTTGGTACAAGGTAATTGAAGAGTATTCTCCAAGTACTTATTCAAGGTCGAGTTCAAGTACTCGCACAGCCCTATTTTTCTTATCAAATTCGAACTATTTTGGAACTATTTTTAGCGTTGCGCCAAAATTAACTAAATTGATTAAATTAATTGGTTCCATAAAACCAGGGTTGGCTCGTTTAAACCAAGTGGTTTTATAAATTCCTTGTTTTTTTTTTTAATTTGCTACGATTTTCTTACCAAAACTCTACGAAACTAAACCAAATCGTTTTCTTGGCAAAATTACGTAATCGAAACTAAAACTTCGTTTCTGGGAAGACTTTTGTAATATTGAAAACCGAAAATTAATCTACTTGTGTCTTTAAAGTCTTTAACAAAGATGTTATTTATAGAGAGTCTTAAGAAATGTAAACCCTTTAAATATAGTCAGAGAAATAAAATTTAATTTTTAAATCTGAACATATTAATAATATTTTTAACTCAACTTGAATTTTAGTTTATAAAGAACAGTATGTACAGTTAAAAAGAAATAACACAAATAAAGAAAATAGTTTGAAAGTAATATAAACCAGTGTTTTCAAAAAAACCTGGTTTAAACCAAAAACATCTGGAATAAGAGTTAAGACAATAAAAACTGGTTAATTTGGTTTTTTCCAACCTTGCCAGGGGCGTATTAACCAATAGGCAGAGTAGGCACTTGCCAAAACTCTGATTAAGTCCCACGCTCGAAGTTCTTGACCTTCCCCTACTTACAACAACGCCGAAAAGGTAAAAAAAAAGACCAACAACATATTTATTTATTAATTTATTAAAAACCGATACGCCCCTACTTAGCTGACCAGCCCTTTAGACAATGCCAAAGGACGCCAAATATTTCTGTGCGTAGAGGCACCGAAAGGGTTCATCCGCCCCTGAACCCTGCCTAAAACTGACGTCATCCCACCAAATAGAAAGCACGTAGATGACCACAATAATGATACATATTGTCATACTAACTTACGTCGTTAGTATGTTACTGATACTCATATTTAAACCAAACAACTCTTTACGGCATTCGGGTGCCCACCCCTACTGAATTTTCATGAGCTAAAACGTTCACGAATTTTTCTAATACTAACTCAGAATCGGATGATGTACAAGGAATATCTTGGGAAAATGTTTTATTCGGTCTATTATCCTGAAAATCACTAGCAATAATGCAATAACAATTTCGATTAAAAATCCAAATAATATTAAATTTGACGCGCCTTTTAAAAAAAACTTCTCCGGAGCTCAAGTTCTGCCCCTCCTGCAAAATCGTGAAATAACGTCCCTGGTTTACTGTCAAATTTAAATTGGATCACCCGCAAAACGCGCTGTTGATGTGCACGAGCAGATAATAGAATTATTATAAAGCTTTTTATACTAGTTATAAATATTACCCGAGACTAAAATGAACACGATATTTCACGAAAAACTCTACAAGGAAAAAGTACATACGTAAAATTGATCGTGAGAGATTAGGCAAATTGCTATGGACGTTATCAAACAAACACCCGAGATTTTTTCAGAACGTTTCCTGATACAGTCGAGACGGCGAAGGATAGTAAAACGCATTTCAGACTATATTCACCCGCATTTTTTTATGACTAATTCTTGTCTTTTAAATGCGCTTAAGTTAACCGATTTCTTTGATGTTTTTTTTGTTTTAACGACTCGAATAGTAAATTGACTATATAAAACCCTTCTATCATAACGGGAGAGATTCTTAAAAACCGATACTACACTAGTATAGTAATACACTACAGTTAAAAGATACCTTAAACATATAATATCATAGCAGGAGTATTTTTATCCAATTATTTATTTTTATTCATAACCGCAAATTATTTAAAAAATATACGAAAAAACCGATTATTTTTGCATGTTAAATCGTTGTTTATTCGTATAAAATGTTCATAAAAACAATTAACCCAACTTTTTATGGTTAATCGAAATTTTGTCGGTTAATTTATTCGTTCCGCCGACCTCTAATTATAACTACCCTTATCCATATGAGGAACACATTGGTGACTAAATCTACACATTAATGTTACCTTAAAGATATAATATTATAGCGGGAATATTTTCAACTGATTTACTGATTATAACTACGCTTATCCATATGAGGAACACTTCGTTGATTAAAACTATACTTTGATCTTGACGAAATATGAGATAAATTTATGATACATTTTGCTCAAAAACCAATTTTCCAAATATTTCAGGAATCAAATGAAAACACTCGATGATACCATAACTACACTTCGAACTAGGCCAAAAAATTTCAAAACCACTGAGATCGAAACTACATTTCAATAATGACCAGGTGGTTACACTTTGATCTTAGTCAAATATTTACAATTAAAGGCGTACATTATTAGTTTACTACATAATCTGTACATCCAAAACATAAACAACGTGACTTAGGCCTAAGGTGCTGCCTTGGGTATTTGCGTAGCTGATTATTATTATTTTAAAACTTATTAACAATCAAATTTGCTGTTCAGAATTATTATCTGGCTTGCACCTAAAAATACCTAATAATAACACGCGTAACAAGGAAATGTTTTATGTCGGAAAGTTAAAATCTATTAACCCTATCCCTCGAATTCAAAGTAAATTTAACAAATTGTATAATTCTGATAACTACCTCTTAGACTCGTGTAACCAGAACCTTAATTACTCCTTTAAAAATAACACAATGGCCCGCTTAAAAGAAATTTACATTAATACTTAACCGAATCTCTCATTTTGGTTTCAACTTTTAACTTTAAAAAAAAATTAAAAATACTTAACGTAAGTAAAACATGACAAACAAATATGTAAAACATTTGTGCTATTTTCGGTAACAATATAAAAAAAATATATATATAACAAACTTAACCTCTGTATAAATTTTAAAAGTGTAACCAACATGTTTTTATACAGAATAAACAAAGTTTGAATTCAATTATTATTATTATCTTTAGTGAACTAAAGAAGGCTACATTACGTGTAGAAATACGTTAACAACATAAGTTTATTTCAGGGCCTTCGCCAAGCCTAATCAACTTCAAGTCCTACGCTTAAGAAGTGCTTTGGAGAAAGCCTAACGAAATATCTAAGCGTATTCTACGCGCTTAAGGGGGAAGACTATAGTAAAACCCTCTTTTTCGTTCAAGCTGAACGTTTTAGTTTTAACAATTACACAATCGAATTATATTTTTATTAATAGGCTGAACCTTCCTCTAGTGCTTAAAATAATTTTGATAATTCTAATATTAATAGTTAACGAGATATAAGGCTATAACTAAAGGGTAGTTTGGGCGCTTGCCCAGCCTGTTTAGCTCCGGGGGTCCGAATTAAAACGTAATAATTAAATTACTTTGAAATTTAAAATTGACAAAATTATTTTAAGCACTAAACAAGAGGCTGTTCTACACATTAATATTAATTTTATAAGTTAAAACGCAAAAATATAACAGTTCAGCTTGAAATAGCGCGAAAGTAGACAATGGCCACTGTAGTCTTCCCCCTTAGGTGAATGATCTAACCGTATTTGAGGCTCCTAAGCTATCGGGACAAGGTGTAAAACATGACGAACGTGACAAAACGCTTCCTAAGTGAAATCGTCCATTCGCGGCACGTATAAATCATCAATTTGAAAACGGAAATAATCGGGTTGCGCGCGAGCTCAAACGTTTTCGAAGAAATGGCCGCGGGCTGAGAACAACAAAGAGTGAGAGTTTATTTGCGTCTCGTGTGGCCCGGCGCTCGACTTTCTAAACTGTACAGGGGGTAGCTGGTGCCCCGGTTAGGAGCAACAAACGCAAGGAGAACGCGGCTAAACTTAAAACAGGCTAACGCAGTGTTGTGTACAAATGTCATTGGACTACCCTTTACGCTGAACGTTTTACGGGAAGGGGGAAGACAATTTCCGAATTTTTCCCTCCCGACGGCAGCAGGCGCTACAGCGTCTAACAAATGTACACAAGAAAATGCACGACTTTGGACGGGCTGTGTTCTCCTTGCGTGGGGTGCTGTGTTTGTTGCTCCTAAGTGCCACGTTTAGGACATTAAAGGTGTATATAGCATATTAGATATAATGCCATCTATGTTTTTAAAACGATTTATATGTTTCGACTTCGTCCTTTTGAATCAGTATTGTTGTTTGATTGTATATATAAATTTTTATACATTGTATTTCAAACTTTTTTCTTCAAAAATTTAACTACAAAATATTTTTTTATAAAAAATAATAATTAAGTTGGCCTTTAAAAGATTCATTAACCTAAATATGTTGTAGGACTAACTTGTACATGTTATAACCAAATAAAGAACAGAGAACCACTGTTGTACAATAAAAACTTTATTAAAAAAGGCTATGCTACGGCCGTTTCGGCGCTAAAACTGGCGTCGTCGTCAGGCAAAACTAATAAAGTTTTTATTGTACAACAGTGCTTCTCTGTTCTTTATTTGGTTAAGATTCATTAAAGTAACGCTTATACATTTAAACGAATACATAAAACAATAATTTATTTTTGCTTTATTAAGTTCTTGCTAAATATATTTTTTAAAATTTCATTTAAAAATATTTTGCTTTAAAAATGTTTTACTCGGCCCCTAAAATGTTTTCGATCAAATTATTTTATATTTTTTTAAATTGAATAAAAAATTTGATTTTGATTCCATAGAAAACGGTAAAATTTAAAGTCGGCTACCGAAATTTCAAAATTTTACCTCTCACAGTTTTGAATTCTTAAAACCTTTTTTTTTCAACAAATCTTTAGATTAAAATTAAATGATAAAGTTGGATTTTGAAACCAACGCCGAATTTCGAAAACTCCACCTTTCAGTTTTTTTTTAAATTTAGATGATTCTTAAAACTTTTTTTCAACAAATCTTTAAATTTAAATTAAATGCAAAAATTTTGAAATGACCAAGTTGGATTTTAATACCAACGCCGAATTTTGCAAATTCCACCTTCCAGTTTTTTTTAATTTAGATAATTTTCTAAAATTCAATGAAAATATTTGTATATTATAAAGTTGGTTTATAATTCAACCCACGAATTAAAAAAAATTCCACCTTTCATAGTTTAAACAAAAATGTATATTATTTTTAAGACTTAGTTTAAAAATTGATTGTCTTAAGATTTAAATAAATGGTAAAATTTAAAATTGTATTAAATATTTCTTACACCGCGATTTTTGTAAACTCAAAATTTTGTTTTGACAAAAACACTCTGACCGAGAAAATATCAACACCCTGTATCAAAAGCTTAAAACTAGGCTAGCAAAAGAAAACGGAAAAAGGGGGAAACTATTTTAATACAAATACGGCAAACACGGTCAAAATATCCTCGGATCGACGCTCGATCTTGACAGCTACTCGTTCAAGAAATATTCTTCAGCCAATCCAAAAAAGAAAAGTAAGGGTTTAAGGGGTTCGAAAAAAATCCTCTCATTTCAATTAAAATAATATTTATAGTTTCTAAATAAACAACAATGGACTGCCGGGTGGCGCCACTCCCCGAGTAACTCGGTAAATGCTTTACATTTCGGTCGAAATGCTCTACTGAGTGAAACAAGGGGATTTTACGGGCAAAAAGTTGGCTCGAATATTACAATAATTTAGGCAAATTTATATAAACAAAATCATTTCCACTAGGCCAGATTCAAAATTATACTATTCAAAAAAATGGGGGAAGGTAATGAACAATTATTTATTGAGGGTCATTACGTGTCAGAAAACTGAAATATTTCGGATTTTCAACAAGCAAAAGAGGGCGAGAGATAATATTATCATGGTAGACGTGTTTGTGGGCGTGTTCGCGAGGATATTTACGAATCGTTTGAAACCGAGTGGTAAGACAATCTCGGATGACTTGTACACCGAGTTCGAGTACTTAGTACTGTTAAAGGTACGGATTTTTAAGAGTTCACGAACTCTTATTAGCACAGTCAGAGGTACGACAGTGTACACCGAGTTCGCGGAGTGACCTACCCCTCGTTTGAAACGCTTTTAAAACCTTAAAGTTTTCAGTCGAAATAGCGACAAGGAAATTATATGGAATACCAAATGAAATCGATACTACACTTTGATCTTAGCCAAAATAGTGATAAATATATTATATTTAATATGACACCAAAACGAAACTATACTTTCCATGATCTAAGTTGAAATAATAAAAAAAACATTTGGACCTTGAAAATTGTTATTCTAAAATAAAAATAATTGAGAATTGTAATTTTTGTAATTCACAGTTTGATTTTAACCAAAATACCTAGGGCTCGGCGTTCGGATAGGAAATTTTCCGTTCATATATTTTATATCTATATCCGAACATAATCCGAATAAAAACTTATTCGTTGCATATCGAATCCTATAATAGTCTACACTTCGATGTTATCCATAATACCCAGATAATGCCAATGATAATATTCTATATTACAATTTGATCTAGCAAATGAACCAAATTAAATGATATGTAAGTATACTACACTTTAATCTTACCCAATATACGAAAATAAACAAATAATATAAAATTAAGCTACACTTCTATCTAACCAAACATACAAAATAAATCTTTTGTTTTATTCTTTAAAATATATTTATTTCCCACGTTTCAAAAATTTGAAATTCTCAAAATAAATTATATCTAACTATGCAACACTTTGATATCACCCAAAATACCAAAGAAAAACATGATAAGAAACCATACTACACTTTGATCTAACCCAATATACCAAAACAAAATGATATTGAAAGAAACTAAACTTTTTTGTTTCTCAAAATGCTAAAAAAGAAATAAATAAAACGAAATAAATAACGAAATGAATAAAACGAAACGAATAAAACGAAATGAAATGAAATGAAATGAAACGAAATAAAATAAAATAAAATGAAACGAAATGAAATGAAATGAAGTGAAATGAAATGAAATAAAATGAAATAAAATGGAATAAAATGAAATAAATGAAACGAAACGAATAAAACGAAATGAATAAAACAAACTGAATAAAAAGAAATGAATATAACAAAATGAATAAAACGCAATGAATAAAACGGAATGAGTAAATTGAAATGAATAAAACGAAATGAATAAAACGCAATGAATAAAACGGAATGAGTAAATCGAAATGAATAAAACGAAATGAATAAAACGGAATGAGTAAATCGAAATGAATAAAACGAAATGAATAAAACGGAATGAGTAAATCGAAATGAATAAAACGAAATGAATAAAACGAAATAAAATAAAATAAAATGAAACGAAATGAAATAAAATGAAATAAAAATGAAGTAAAATGAAATGAAATAAAGTTAAGTAAATTAAAATGAAATGAAATAAAGTTAAGTAAATTAAAATGAAATTAAATAAAGTTAAGTAAATTAAAATGAAATTAAATAAAGTTAAGTAAATTAAAATGAAATGAAATGTAATGAAATAAAGTTAAGTAAGTTAAAATGAAATGAAATAAATGATAACAGCGAGCCCGGTATAGCGTTCGTACCCAAATTGTTTGTTTTTCTCGGATAGCCGCAGCCAGGCGTGAAATCAAGACTAATCCCGGGGGAGGCCGAAACAATCACTTTCTAAAGACGACGAATACCCCAGAAGCGGAAGAGGCACGTGAAATAATATCAAATCATGCAGCCGAGAACGTTCCAAACAAACGTGAAGATTTCGCCATTGCTCATAGACATCAGAGACCACGCCTGTGTAGGCCGAATGTCACCCTGAACACCAGACGCGCTAGAAAACCAACCGACGAAAAAAAATCCAATCTCAATACAATACTCGTATTAATCCAGGTCAGTTAATATCACGCAAAGTGGCTTAAAAACAAGCCGCTCATAGCGAACAATAACGAGACGCTTTTTAGTCCACTTTCTCTAGCGAGGAAACAGTGTTTTGAGATCCCGGCTGATCTTAGATTAACGGCGAACTTCCTCCAGCGACCGCCAGGGGGGCCGTGTTTGTAACAACAATAAAAATTTACCTACCCCCACGTATTACTTCTAGCTAGTTTTTCTTCTTCCCGCAGGGGGTGATGGGTAATCATACGTTTGAATATTAAATATAAACTAACTCGATAACTTCCCCTTGGGACGTTTGGATGCCCCCCGCGCGAGGGTGTCTCGAAGCACGCGTTCAGTGGCTAAGATTTCCCCCTTTCGGACCAGGCTGCCGGGAATTGTATATAAAGAGGCGCTCGAGATGGAAACATCATCAGTCCACTTTCGGCTCTCCTTCAGCTCCGGGGATAAACAACCAATCTCGCTTCTCAGCTTACGAAGACATTTAGTACCATCTACCCGCTTCAGTCATGAAGACCGTGGTAAGTTTGCTTATGAACAGCCAAGGATTACGCTAGCGTTGCCTGCCGAAGATTATTCCGTGATTCCAATTCGTATGGTCGGTATAATGCGGATTTATGTGGTCCTCGTGGAGTCAAACTATTTTGATATCTACGAACAAATTCTCAGAAGCTTGAAATGTCGCTAGATGACTCGGGCTTAAGATGGTATTAGCTGGCTGATTATAGCCAAATGGAAGCGGTTGCTATCCATACAAGCTGGTTTACGGTTTCTATAATGAAATATAAGATAATAAATAGGTTCTGTAGCCAAAATGTAAACGAGCTTAAGGGTTCCATGACTACGTTTAGGCTGGGCTGCCCGTTTTTCGAGGACCACATCTAAGTGAGCTTAGGAGCGTCAACGGCTTTACGATCCTAAAGATAAACAGGCTTAAGGGTTCTAAGGTTTCGAAGACCAAATTTAAACTGGTTTAGAAGTTTCATGTCCACATAGAAATGTGGCTACGGTTTTACACCCAAATGTAGGAGTGATTAAGGGTCCATTGGGTTCCATAAAGACATTTCTGTGGTTTAAGGGATTCTATCACCACATATCAGCGAACTAGGTACTCCTTGAATAAGTTCAAATGAATAAAAATGTTCACGCAGTGGTAGAACAAGCAACAACCATACAAGTGTCTCTAATAATATCCTTTCCTTAATGACAGTTGGCTCTGGTAACACTGACGGTGTTGTTGGGTAGTGCCGTCTGCGGCATCTTCGGAGGTGGCGGAGACTTTGGTGGTCACGGAGGTGGAGGATTCGGTGGTGGAGGACACGGAGGTGGAGGATATGGCGGGGGAGGACACGGAGGTTTCGGAGGTGGTGGATTCGGCGGCGGTGGACACGGAGGAGGAGCCGTCATCATCAAGAAACCCATCAAGACCATCTCCTACAAACCAGTCAAACAAATCTCCTACAAGCCAGTCCACTCTGTCAGCTACAAACCAGTAGTTTCCGTTGGATACAAACCAGTCGTTTCCGTCGGATACCAAGCTATCGCTATCGGCGGCGGTGGCGGCGGTGGTGGTGGTTTCGGAGGAGGATTCGGCGGTGGACACGGAGGTGGACTCGGAGGAGGATACGGCGGTGGACACGGAGGTGGATTCGGTGGTGGACACGGAGGTGGATTCGGTGGTGGACACGGAGGTGGATGGTGGTAAGAAAACCACACCAAACGTCCCAAAAACGGTTTATTCTCTTTGAGCCACTATTAAAACGGCTTAATTAAATATTTAATTAAGTGAGATTTATCGAAAAAAGGCCCGAAAAAATAAATATGAATTAACTTAAAAACACGGCCGACGTGGCCAAAAATTGTAAATGTTATGTACAGACCATTATGTATTTTAAAATGTTTCTAGTGTAATAAATGATAGTTTTTTTTGTAAATGTTCTCCTTTTCTTTAGTGTTTAGTGACTGGTGTGTTTTAGTTGGTCCAGCTAGCGAGGACGAGAAATAGTCAGTGAAGTAATTTTTTTCGTGAAGTTATAAATGCGGTCTTTGACACGTCATCCGCTTCGTATTTTCCAAAACAAACGAAATATCATAGCAGATAAATTAGCAGACGACACTCACTTGTGAGTTCACACAGCTGCCCTGATTTGTTAATAAAATCTTGCATATTGAAGTTAAATATTGTGCAATTTTTGCAATAACCCCTTTTACAAGAGGGGGTTTTTATTCAAAATCGTCCTCACGAACAACAATTGTTAATTTTACCAGCCAAGTTCATTCTTATTCACCCTGTTTTTAACGTAACTAGTGCACAGTACACTTAGAGTAATTTTACCACAAAAAATCCAATTCTTTTCGAACCATTGTGTTTATTACGAACAACTTTAGAATCACTATGCCCTTTAAGATAATTAGGTACAAAAGCATAAACATCTTTTCCAGAATGAAATTCACGGAATGGCCTCTCTCCATAATCCACTTGGGCCTCCATCTGGCGGTTGCAAAACAAGGTTGTTACTTATATGGAATGCCTCCTCGCAAACACTTTTGCAAAACTGACTATATTTCGTATAAAATGGGTGTTATAAGAAGGATTTTTATAACGGAGCGCGACGCACCCTTGGTGGCAAGATCCAATGAACACGTGCCAGTTAGGTCAACGGGGGGTGAGCCCGAGCTCAATTTGAGACCGAGCTCAGGTATTTTAAATAAATATTGTGAGCCTGAGATGAGACCGATAAGTTTTCACGTTAAAACCGAGCCCGAGCTGAGGTATGTGGATCGCATGTTGTAAATAGTGAGCCTGAGCTTGAGCCCATGTTAAAATACAAATTACTTTGCGCTCGAGCTTGAACCCATTTCATAATTCACTTTACTTGGAGCTCGAGCCCGAGCCCGTATTAAAAATTAACGTACTAAGAGCCCGAGCTCGAGACTGAGTTTGGTAGATTTCATATCTGAGGTGAGCCCGAGCCCGAGACCGATTTGAATACTGACTTCGTATCTGAGGATGAGCTTGACATCTTTCGAATTCGCGATATTGTTTAGCCCTAAGCCCACGTTCGAAATTTATTTTGGCAAAAACAAACGTTAGAAGCTAGCGCCGTCTGGATTTCCAAGCTCAGGGCTGCCTGACCACCTCCGACTGTCTTCCAGGGGTGCCAGTGATGCGGGAGTGGAGCTCGAAAACACTAATTGGGCTATTTGATCAATAAATTGCGCGATCAAACATAGAGCTCGAGCTTGAGCCTTTAGTAGTTTTAAAAAATAGTGAGACCGAGCTCGAGGCCACCATTTCATTTGTAAGTAACTATATTGAGCCTGAGCCCGAGATCACATATCGAATTGTAGTTGTTGCGAGCCCGAGCCTGAGCCCGAGACCACCCGTCGATTTGTAAATATAGTGAGCGCGAGCACGAGACTGCCCGTATATTTAGAACTACAGTGAGTCCGAGCCCGAGACGGTTTGTAGGTTTTAAATCTACTAAGCTTGAGACCTCACATCGGCGGGAAAATTTAGATTGCGAGCTCGAGCCCCAGACCCGGCCAATAATTGGTGAGACCGAGGTGAGCCCGAGACCAACCGTAAGCTCTTATACGAACTCAGTGAGACGAGCTCAAGCCCAGCTCTTGGCGTTGACCTATGCGTGCCACGGAGCAGGCGTCACGTGCCGTTATGAAATAAGAATGCCAAAGCACCCAAGTGATATGTAGCGCCATTAAAAATTTCCTCATTTCATTTTAATGCGAAGAATATTTTTAAAAGCAATAAGTAGAAATTTTCATTGTAAATAAAAATCACTTTTGGTTTTTATCAATTGAATAGTTTAATTCTTTACATTTTAAGAAACATTATTGAAATACGTTTACCTGACAGAGCCGAGATATGAACGATAGTCATTCCTAAACCAAAATTACCTTGGATTTAGTTAAACCTACAATGTAATTATTGGGCAGATCAATTCAATTTTAAATTTGGATGTGGAAAAATGCGTTTAAAAGCTTACCCGTAAAGATTTTATACTTTGAAGGAGAAGCTTAAATTTTAAAAAGTTAAATTTGAAACGAAATCTTTATTGTACAGAACAAAATATTAATTAATAACTCTCTACGTATGAATGTTTCAATGAATAAAGTATCGATAAAAACATTGCTGGTATGACGTCTGTGTTCGATCGCTCGACTAATTAGCACTATTGAAGGCTCGATACTTTATTTGACAAGCTAAGCTTAGAGATGAAAAAATGCAAAAATTTTATTTGCCAGCCTTAAGGGGGAAGAATACAGTAAAATCCTCTTTTTCGTTCAAGCTGATTAGCTGAACGTTTCTGTTTTAACAATTACATAATTGGATTATATTTTACTTATTAGGCTGAACCTTCCTCTAGTGCTTAAAATAATTTTGATAATTATAATATTAATAATTAACGAGATATAAGGTCCTAACTAAAGGGTTTATTGGGCGCTTGCTCAACTTGTTTAGCTCCGGGGGTCCAAATTAAAAAGTAATAACTTAATTAATAAATTGTCAAAATTATTTTAGTCACTAAACAAGAGGCTGTTCTACACTTAAATATTAATTTTATAAGTTAAAATAAAAAAATAAAGGAATTCAGTTTGAAATAGCGCGAAAGTAGACAATGGCCACTGTAGTCTTCCCCCTTAATATGGCGTAGGCATTAAAATTAGAAACAAATTTCACATTAGGTAATCAAACCAATATTTGAAAACACTTTGAGAATGTAAATTATTTTAGAATTTTACCCCGTTCCTTAGTTTTTAGATAAGCAATTGGAATAAATTTACAATATGGAAATTTATTTACCATTCTTCGCGGGTAATTGGGGAACAAATTGGACATAATACACGGCTAATTTGAATGTTTGGTTTTATTCATCCAGCCGGGAGTAGCCAAGCAAGGAAACAATTACCATCGCAAGCAAACACCGTGAAATCTAATAAAGATCAAATGCTTTCTGAGTTGAAATAGGAAACAATATTTACCGTTCATCGCATTCAAAATTGTGATAAACAAATGACTTAAAACGAGCGAAAATGTCAGGGTTGGCCAAAATCCGGATAGATTGGATTTTATCAGAGACCGTTTATCTAGTAAGATTCATTTCTGCGCACATTTTTCGCGCATTCCGGTATAATTTCCCAAAGCAGGGTTGCCAACGTTTTTTCACAATCAAATTCCCCGACTTTTCCAGGTTTTCCCTGTTTTCTTTTGTGCCAAGATTTTGTATTTTTAAACCTATATTTTAGTAATAGTTTCCTATTTGCAACCGAAATTAAATTCCCTGACTTTTCCGTGATTTTTATACCCATATTCAAATTCCCCGACTTTTTCAGGAATTCCACGTTTTCCAGGTACCGTGGCAACCCTGCAAAGGCTTAGTAGTAGAATTAAAAATTCGGAATGTTCTATTTTCAATGTAAAGGATGATAAAATTGGCGAATAAGTAGATAAGTCCATTATGAAAAGGGATAATAAAGATAACCCTAAACAAATTTGAAGAAATTTAAAAACTTACTAATAGTTCGTACCGATAGGTCTTCGAGCAAACAAAATGACGTGAAACTCGGACCAAATAGATCTTCGAGTGAAAAATTAAATTAAATTAAATAAAATAGCCAGAAATTCCAACGGTAGACCGGTTTCGTCCCATTTGGGACTCGTCAGTACCGTGCGGGAAATCTGGCTCGCGACTATAACGCCGAATATTAAAAATTTCAAAACGAGTGCAGTCCATAGGTGGTTCTTTAAACTTAACATTGCGTTTTTTAACCTATTTTCAATGTCACGCTCATCGTAGTAATCGTAAAAATGTTGACTGTCCTTCTTGTTTTAATACCCCCATTTTTACCCCCACTAGTCAGTGACTACTAAAATAAATTAAAATAGGAGGCTCACTAGTCAGGCTGACTACTAAAATAAATATCCTTATGTCCAATTCTTATTAGGGCTTCTCTTTTTACTCTTTCTGAAAAGGAGGTGCAAAGGAGTAAATCGGATTTTGTCGTCTGTTAGTCAGAAATTATCTATTGAAAAGAGCATAGGCAGCTATTTTGGAAAAACGATTTTACTCCGACTCAAACTATTCTCCACCACAGAATCGAAGTAAAATGCGAGGGGCAGGTCACTTCCTTGATTAACGATGCACCACTCGAAAGATTAAATCAGATTTAATCCTGATTATTTTGATTAAATTAAATGTAATCACGATTATGTTGATTAAATCACGTTTAATCAATAATAGGAATGTTTAAATCTGATTTAATAATGATTAGATCGTGCAGATTAGAATGATTTAATATGTGATTAGAACTATTATTTCGTATTTACCGCGCTCGATAAAATCTCGATTCGATCGATTATATTGATAAAATCGTGAATAAAATGATTAAACCGTGATTAAAATGATTAAATCGTGATTAAAATGATTAGATCATGATTAGAATAATTAAATCTCGTTTAAATCGTGATTACAGTTATTAAATCGAGATTAGATTTAATAATCTTGATTCGATTCTTTAATCTTGATTAGATTTTTTAATCTTGATTAGAATTTTCAATCTTGATTAGATTTTTTAATCTTGATTAGATTTTTTAATCTTGATTAGATTTTTTAATCTTGATTAGATTTCTTAATCTTGATTAGATTTCTTAATCTTGATTAGATTTCTTTATCTTGATCACCTTGATTTACTCATTTTACTATGATTAAGACGCACCCACCCAAAATGGAAGTGACCTGCCCCTCGGTAAAATGACCCTACTCCGAAATCCCGGAACAAGCGAAAAGAAACCACATGCTATTAACCGTGATATCATCAAGTCTTCCACATTTCGCCACCCCAATCCCTGAATTTTGCTAAGTTTGTTTTCGGTTTTTGGAAGGGTATCTTTATTTTTATACTTCCAGAATCATTTTTGCAAATTTCCAAATGCGCAGATCTTAATTTTCCCCATTTAAAATTTTAAAAACTAGCACGAACTATAATAAATGTTTAGTTACAGCAGAATACCGTCAATGTTACATTTTTATGAGAAAGCGGCCATTTTATTTGTTTACATTTTATATCGGATGATTTTCTTTCTGGCGCAGTGCTTCCACTTTGACAATCTCATTTTCCCCTCTGTCGGTTCTAATAAATCCCTTTTTATCCCTTTCACAAAGTGAAATAACATTTTGTCTAACACTTAAATATTTTTTGAAACTAAAACAATAATATTTATAATTTTTATAAAGAAAAACTTTTTTCTTAAAAATATTTTAAAATCTGTGACACACTGACACTGGCAGAATGGTGCGCTCGGCGAGCAAGTGCTAGTGCGCCTCCGCCTGGGATTCCGAATCCCAGTTCATTTCATTCGTGGGTTCCAATAAAGGTCGAGGCCCGGTATTTGAAGTACTAGACCAAAATATTTCGGGCGAAATTTTGGAAAATTCCCAAAATCCTTATTTTTCTAAAAATCCATGGATTTTCCCTTTTTCTCTCTCTTCCAAAATGAAATCGCTTTTAGGTCGGAAAATCCCTCAAAGTGAAAGCACTGCTTCTGTCGTCTGCATTTTTTTTTTATAAAACCTTTGGACATTAAGATTCTCGTCCTTCTCAATAGACGGTCTCTGATTTTATTAGTTTAAACCAGATTTTATTGTATTTACACGGATTTTTTTTAAAGTCAAGTTGTTTAGCCGTTTGACTACGCGAAGTAGTGTACTTCTAATGTCAATATGACTAGTCCTTATCTGCTGGGGGCAGGGCTAGACATAAGGGTAATTTATTTAGTAGTCAGCCTGACTAGTGAGCCTAATATCTTAATTTATTTAGTAGTCAGCCTGACTAGTGAGCCTAATATCTTAATTTATTTTAGTAGCCCCTGACTAGTGGGGGTAAAAAGGGGGGTATAAAAAAAGACGGAAAACCAACATTTTGCTTTACCCGTCAGAATTAAAATAGGAGTTTATTATCACTTGAGTTACATGAAGTTATTTTTATTAAATAAAATGGGATTGATGAATGATGAATTTATGAATATTTAGGTAAATTTTCCCAGATTGCGATTAATTATAATAGTCAGAGCATTTATTTTAGTAGTCAAATGCCGTGACTAGTGCCTTATGTCCAACCTTGACTGAGCACTCTATCTTAATGTCGTCTGCTTGAAGGACTGCTAAACACGCTTAACAGTAATAATTTTTTCCAGATTCCTAATATTAGGGCGAAGAAATCCCTAATAAATGGTTTTTAATCATTAATTCTTATATTTGTTTTGTTTTTACTAGTATTATTTTAATTTTATAATTTTCATTAATTTTTCACCTCATGTAGTGGTGTTTTTTTAAGTTGGATTTTTTTGTGGATTTTTTAGTGGATTAAACCAAACTGGATAGGTTCTACTGGTTCTCGGCATCCCTGGAAAATGTTGACATTTTGTTCAAACCACGACTATTGTGGTTATTAATAGAGTAGTATCAGTGCTACATCACGCAATGTCACCCATGCTCTTTCCTATAGAGAAAAGAACGCGCCTAAAATGGCGGCCATGGCCAAAGCTATGAGGTGATACTACACTATAGGTGACAGTATATTTTCTTTGCATCTGGTCACAGCAGGAAAATTACCATTTAATTCGTATTAAGTTACAGCAGGAAAAGTACCTTTTAATTCGTATGTAGTTACAAACTTACAGCAGGAAAGTACCATTTAATTCGTTACAAACTTACAGCAGGAAAGTACCATTTAATTCGTTACAAACTTACAGCAGGAAAGTACCATTTAATTCGTTACAAACTTACAGCAGGAAAGTACCATTTAATTCGTTACAAACTTACAGCAGGAAAGTACCATTTAATTCGTTACAAACTTACAGCAGGAAAGTACCATTTAATTCGTATCTAGTTACAGCAGGAAAGTACCATTTAATTCGTATCTAGTTACAGCAGGAAAGTACCATTTAATTCGTATCTAGTTACAGCAGGAAAGTACCATTTAATTCGTATCTAGTTACAGCAGGAAAGTACCATTTAATTCGTATCTAGTTACAGCAGGAAAGTACCATTTAATTCGTATCTAGTTACAGCAGGAAAGTACCATTTAATTCGTATCTAGTTACAGCAGGAAAGTACCATTTAATTCGTATCTAGTTACAGCAGGAAAGTACCATTTAATTCCTATCTAGTTACAGCAGGAAAGTACCATTTAATTCGTATCTAGTTACAGCAGAAAAGTACCATTTAATTCGTATCTAGTTACAGCAGGAAAGTACCATTTAATTCGTATCTAGTTACAGCAGGAAAGTACCATTTAATTCGTATCTAGTTACAGCAGGAAAGTACCATTTAATTCGTTTCTAGTCAGATCAGGGAAAGAACCTTTTAATTTATATTCAGTCACCGCAGGGAAAGTACCAATTAATTAGTATTTGTTAATGTTCAACAAGAAGGTCGATTTTCTACTTTGAATACTGTATTTTTCAAAATATAACATTATAGGCTTCGTTCGTAGTTTCCATTTTGGTCACAAGGATCGCCGTCATCGTCTGCTAATTCTTCACACATTTAGTTGACCATTGGCGTTATATTTCCTAAGCTTGAAGCCTTTTATAAATGGAACATTAACACAGCATTGATGTATCGGTATTTCTTTGTACATAAACGTTCCACTTAAAAATTTAATCGATAAATGAATAGATTTTAGCCCTGATATTTAGACACAAAAGCACTCGAACCTGTATGAATGATTATAAGACAATGGGAGGAATTTTACAAAATCACTTCCTACAATCACCGCTAAGAGAATGAGAATGTCGGACATAGTGAGGGGTAATGGCAGCAATCAAACAAAGACTACAATACACTTAAACCTTATGTAAAATCCAAAAAGATAATACTTTTTGATAGCTATAAATAAATAATTTTTAACGCGAAACTAAAACCATACTCTGCATAGCCTGTCTAACTATTTATGGTTTAAAACGCTTAAAGGAAAAGTCCATGTTTGGGTAAAACTTGGGTCTATTTGAAAGATCATGTTTAAATATACTCAAAAATATCAGTCGTAAAATTGTATCTTTTTTTAATGACGAGAAATTAATTTTTAAACGAGCCAAATTTACCCGCCAAGCGAGCTGCCATTTTCTTTCGCCTTCCCTTCGCAGACCGCACGCGGAGCAAGCGCGCGCAGGGAACAGAACGCTGTTATAGCTCGAACAGCGCGTGATTTAAGTCCTAAAACGTCACCTCGAAACAAAATGGCAGATCGCATGGCGGGTAAATTTGGCTCGTTTAAAAATTAATTTATCGTCATTAAAAAAAGATACAATTTTATGACTGATATTTTTGAGTATATTTAAACATTATCTTTCAAATAAATCCAAGTTTTACCCAACCTGGACTTTTCCTTTAACAGTCCAAATGGCGATAAATAAATTAAATGGAATACAAAATGAAAACGACACTACGCTATGAGATCTTAATTAAAATGCTGATAGATATTTTTTTATATGAAACGAAAAAGAAACTACACTTTGATCCGAGTGAAAATAACAAGAAACGAAATTCTACATTTTGATTTTGGATCTTTGGATTTCTAATAAAATTTTATTGAGAATTCTAACCTTTTTAAGTCACTACCATTTAATCGTAAACTAAATATTAAGACACATTTGGCGCTACACCAATGTATAAATATATGATACTACACAACAAAAAGCAATTACTGATTTGATATATGATCATATATCTTAGAAAATGCTTTCAACAAATGATATAAAAAGAACACATTTTACTCTTAAAAATTTATGAAATGGTACTACATTTTACTATTATTCAAATTATAAATGATATGAAATGTAACTATCATTTGAAATTACCCAAAATATCAAGAAAAACAAACGATTTGAAATGATACTATACTTTTATATAACCCAAAATAACAAGAAAAACAAACGATTTGAAATGATACTATACTTTTATATTACCCAAAATATCAAGAAAAACAAACGATTTGAAATGATACTATACTTTTATATAACCCAAAATATCAAGAAAAACAAACGATTTGAAATGATACTATACTTTTATATTACCCAAAATATCAAGAAAAACAAACGATTTGAAATGATACTATACTTTTATATAACCCAAAATAACAAGAAAAACAAACGATTTGAAATGATACTATACTTTTATATTACCCAAAATATCAAGAAAAACAAACGATTTGAAATGATACTATACTTTTATATAACCCAAAATATCAAGAAAAACAAACGATTTGAAATGATACTATACTTTTATATTACCCAAAATATCAAGAAAAACAAACGATTTGAAATGATACTATACTTTTATATTACCCAAAATATCAAGAAAAACAAACGATTTGAAATGATACTATACTTTTATATAACCCAAATAACAAGAAAAACAAACGATTTGAAATGATACTATACTTTTATATTACCCAAAATATCAAGAAAAACAAACGATTTGAAATGATACTATACTTTTATATAACCCAAAATAACAAGAAAAACAAACGATTTGAAATGATACTATACTTTTATATTACCCAAAATATCAAGAAAAACAAACGATTTGAAATGATACTATACTTTTATATTACCCAAAATACCAAGAAAAACAAACGATTTGAAATGATACTCCAAAATACGAAATGTGTTGAATAAAATAAAATGAAAAACAAATTAAAATAAGGATTGAGATCAGCCAGTCAGGTGTACCGTCCGTACCCAAATGGTTTGAATTTCTCGGATAGCCGCAGCCAGGCGTGAAATCAAGACTAATCCCGGGGGAGGCCACAACAATAACTTTCTAAAGACGACGAATACCCCAGAAGCGGAAGAAGCACGTGAAATAATATCATGCAAAAAAAAACACATACATACAATTATGAGGCGCTTTTAGTCCACTTTCTCTAGCGAGGGAACAGGGTTTTGAAATCCCGGCCAAACTTAGAATACCGTCGAACTTCCTCCACCGACCACCAAGGAGGGGGGGGGGGGGGACGTATTTGTAACAATAATCAGATTTGCCTTCCCCGACGAGTTACTTTTAGCGGTATTTTCTTTCCCCAAAGGGGTGATGGGTAATCATACCTTTGAATATTAAATATAAACTAACTTCCCCCCGCGCGAGGGTGTCTCCAAGCAAGCGTTCGGTGGCTAAGATTTCCCCCTTTCGGCCCAGGCTGCCGGCAATTGTATATAAAGTGGCGATCGAGATGGAAACATCATCAGTCCACTTTCGGCTCTCCTTCAGCTCCGGGGATAAACAACCAATCTCGCTTCTCAGCTTACGAGGCCACTAAGTACCATCTACCCGCTTCAGTCATGAAGACCGTGGTAAGTTTGCCCAAGACGGCTCGATTTCATTCCGCGAACCGCCAAGGATTACACTGGCACTTCCAGCCCAAGTGAATTGTTTCTATGATCTCGCTTAGCAGGGTCGGTAAAATGCGGAATAATGTGCTCCTCGTGGAGATCGATGATGAGAGATAGAATTTTCTTGGTTAACGTCTACTAACAAATTTCCACGGTCAGATGTAAGAAAGTAAACGGGTTCTATAGCCAAAATGTAAGCGCATTTAAGGGTACCATGACAACAATTTTGCGGGGCTTAAGTGTTTGAAGAACACATTTAAGGGGGCTTAGTGTTCCACAACAAATCTTAAGCGTTATTAAGAGCTCTTTGGGTTCACTGAAGACAGTTAAGTAGATTTAGAGGTTTTACGACCACGTAGCAACCGACCACGTCTACGAGTTCTTTGACTTAAGCCACTATCATAATAGACCTTAGAACCTAGTTTAAGTAGCCAGCAGTGTTTTTGAGTTGCCATCTTGATCTAGACTATTTGATCTAAAAATATATGGTCATTTCTACATGTGACTTGATCCAATCTCGATCAAGATTTAAAATTTTAAGTGATTTTCGTAAGGGATGAGCACATATCAAATAACTATGGGTTCTATTACTTGGTTCAATGACTACAAATGACTATGTTTATGAGTTATCACCGGGGATAGAACCAGCAACAACCATACACTTGTCTCTAACAATATATTTTCCCCAATGAAAGCTGGCTCTGGTAACACTGACGCTGTTATTGGGTAGTGCCGTCTGCGGCATCTTTGGAGGTGGAGGAGACTTGGGTGGTCACGGAGGCGGAGGATTCGGTGGTGGTGGACACGGAGGTGGAGGATATGGTGGTGGAGGACACGGAGGTTTCGGCGGCGGTGGACACGGAGGAGGAGCCATCATCATCAAGAAACCCATCAAGACCATCTCCTACAAACCCGTCAAACAAATCTCCTACAAGCCAGTCCACTCCGTCAGCTACAAACCAGTAGTTTCCGTTGGATACAAACCGGTCGTTTCCGTCGGATACCATGCTATTGCCATCGGCGGCGGAGGTGGTCTCGGAGGAGGATTGGGTGGCGGACACGGAGGCGGATTCGGTGGTGGACACGGAGGAGGATTCGGTGGTGGACACGGAGGAGGATTCGGTGGCGGACATGGAGGCGGATTCGGCGGTGGACATGGTGGAGGATGGTGGTAAGAAAAGAATACACCAATTGTCCAAATCACGGGTTTATTTCTTTTGAGCTACTTTGAAAGCGGTTTAATTAAATGTTTAATTGAACAATATTTATCGAATCAAATGAAAAATCACGGCAGAAGTGGTCAAAAATTGTAATTGATATGTACATAGAATTATGTATTTTAAATTGTTCATAGTGTAATAAATAATTTTTTTTAAATATGAACTCCTTTTTTATAGAAATCTAGTTGACGATGTGTTTCAATCTATGACTACTAATTTTACGTATTAATGTTTTTCCATGAAAATATTAACATGACTTTTGACATGTATTTAGTTATTCGAAAAAAAACCAATTATCATGGCAGACAAAGTAACGGACAACCAAACACAAGATTTCACTTAAGAGATTGGATAAAGATTGGATCAAATCATGTCCAGACGTAATGAAATATTTTAGGATCCAATCAATCAGTGCCGTATTTCCAACCTAGGCCGTGGCCTAGGGGCCCATCCTTGGAAGGGGCCCTCCAGTGACCGTAATTACTGTATTCGAAGGCATAAATCTATAATATCAATCGTAATTTATATTGGAGAAATTCCTAGGTAGAAGATTTTGTTTTAAAATTACCAAAATTTCTGCCTGGCAGTTTACGGACGCAGCCTTAAATCGCAATGTTGCATAATTATCGCATATTTAGTCGACGATTGTTAAGAGCTTTTACTTAGTAATATAACCGTAGAGCTCAGACTTCTACTCTGAATCAGGGAAATTCAGGCATAGCGTAGTTCCAGGGATAAGAGTAAATACCCTGCAATCAAGTCCGGCCCTGCAATCAATACTGAGCAAGATTGTTTATTCACGGAAACTTAAATTTAATAAACCGTTTTTGGCGATTTTTAACTCCAATTCCAATATGTCGTCCTTGTTGGATCATACCTTATAAAAAATTTGCCATTTTTTAAAAGAAACCACGAAATCCACCTACTATTTCTTTCGTTGTTCATTTTTGCAATATCTTTAGACCTTTATTTAGTTGTTTGATAATGAAATGAATTCAAGTATTTATGCAATTAATAATTTATCTTTATTTTGGCTTATTTGATATAATTTTGAAAGTTATATAAATATTGGATCAATATTGATTCCTAAATTGATCAAACTAGCGAAAGTTGAGTTGTAAATCTAACTCTATATCCGTGACAAATATTCAATTGCGAATCAATAAAAAATTGTTTGAAACTGAAAAATTCGAAAACCAAGCCATCGCTTGCTTTCTTTAATATTCCCAGCCTTCTACTTTATAAACCCCTCAGAGGCTCAGCTTATGCTACGCTTAACAATTACCGCTATTCTAATAGCTCTATCATAGTTCATATTTATTATTTCACGCAGGTGAAACAGTTCTGACAAGGTATTAACAACCCTTGATTTTTACTTTAGCCCTACCTACTTGAGATGATAGTACGTCATATAAATTTCAATGCGTACTTCAATTGTCTTTACTTACGAGGGGTTGACCACTATCCGTGATCGGTGTACGAGCCCGTAGCTTTGATTGTAAAAAAATGATTACGCAATCGATTACAGATTTTGCACTATTAATGGCAGTACTCGATGCACATAATTTAGGGAAGAGGTTAAACCCTCATTTACTCAGTGCTTAATTACTATTTCATCCCTTGTTTGATCTGTTCAATTTGTGATCAAATCTGGATACAAAATGTTATATCAACCGTGGATCAAAATTGAATCAGGTAATTATGTGATCAAAAGTTGATAAAATTTTTATGATCTATTTTCGTAACGGTGTTGCGTATTAAAGTAAAATTTTAACAATGTTTGTAATTACCCTGCATATAAATTTATATCTTTATTAAGTTAATTACCGCATGGTAACAGCCTAACAGTTTATTAACCAAAAACTATTTTAGTTTTAACTTTTAAGCAATTTAGTTATTTACATTTGATATTACCCTACAAAACGTTGCAAAACGCTGATTCAGATCAGTTTGACTGGTAGACCCGAGTTTCGAACAGTGCATTCCATAACAAACATATTTCAAAATTTACCACAGTAAATTACCCTGGTAATTACCAGGGTAATTACCATTTTCGTAATTTACCTGAGGAAATTGTAAATTACTGTTACCAGGGTAATTTACCGCGTAAATTACCAGGGTAAATTACCGATTCGTATCTCTAGTTGGGACTAATTTTACCAAAATTACAACTTTTTTAGAATATTGTTCATACCACTGCTAAATAATGGTAAATAGTGGTAAATAATGGTAAGTAATGGTAAATAATGGTAAATAGTGGTAAATAGTGGTAAATAATGGTAATAATTGGTAAATAATGGTAAATAGTGGTAAAAAGGGGAAAATAGCGGTAAATAATGGTAAATAGTGGTAATAAGTGGTAAATAATGGTAAATAGTGGTGAATAATGGAAAATAGTGGTAAATAATGGTAAATAGTTATAAATAATGGTAAATATTGTTTTATATTGTATAATAATATGGGAAATCAAGAAAATCATTCAAAAAAGGAATATATCAACTGTAGAAGATCCATATCTTTATTTTCATATAGTCTTCAAGTCTGTTCTAAATATTAAACGTTCTTTATCCATAAACGTAGGTTTAAAATTTAAAATCTGTATATAATTCATGGAAATATATTATCACTTTCCCATTTTATACCATGACGTTATTTACCATTATTTGCCACCTGTTAAATACCACTTCGTTAACCTGAATTTAACCGGCATGAGGTGGACGGAAAAACGTCATCGATGTGCGCTTCAAATCGAATCGAAAGAGTCAATGAGTTAGCGGCCTGTTCTGATTCGTTTTCGGGGAAAAGAGTTTACTGTTAAAACGTGAGGGGGACTGGGAGCGCCAAATATCGTCTCAACAAGTAGAAAGAAGTTTATTCTTCGTAGGGATATAACCTTACTCAGTCGAATTACCTACAAGAAATCATCTGAGATTATGTGACCTAATTGAACCAAATATTTTTGAATCAATGTAAGAATAAAAATTATTTTACAATTTCACCCTATAATTTTCAAATGAGCAATTGAAATCAATCTACAATATGGAAATTTGAAAAGCATTCTTCGCGGGTAATTGAGGGGAAATTGGACACGACAGAAGGATAATTTTGGTGTCTGGTTTCATTCATCCAGACGGACGAGAGTAGTCGAGCGCGTACACTAGAAAAACGATACTTCACTTTGATGTTATTCAAAATACCAATTGAAACAAATTTGATTTCACCCAAAATAAAAAAGCTGTTCAATAAATAAATAAATTATAAAATCAAATAACAAACATAATATAAAATGAAAATTAAATTATAATTTATGAGGAGTAATGAGAAGAGGGAGCCAGTATAGCCCTTACAAAATTTTTCTAGAGAAATTCTATATAAATGAAAATTGAATTATCTACATAAATTATATAGAAATTTGGGTCAATTTTCTATGAACATAAAATATATTCTCAAGAATGTTCTATATATTTTCTATAGATAAAACATTATGATTTTATATAAAACTAAGATTATCAATAGCTTTTCTATAGAAAATATATTGCTTTTCTACAGAAATTCTTGGTATTTTTAATAGAAAATATTTTTTTTCTATAGAAGGAATATGGATTGTCTCAAAAATAACAGAATTATTTCTATAGAAAAATTAACTGTCAATAAAATAATACCAAATGTTTCTTCTATAGAACTATTAGTGCTTTCTACATAATTTATATAGAAAATGTATGTATTTATAACTTCTTCAGTTATTTTTATTCTATAGAAAGTTAATATATAAGATATATAATTTATGTAGAAAATCTGTAGAAATTCCATAGAAACAATTCTATATAATTTGTATAGAAATTATGATTTAAAAATATTTTATTTTCAATATAATTTTTATAGAAAAGTCTATAGTTTTATAGAAAAACCTAGACCTTACATAAGGCTCTATAAGATTTTATAGAATATTTATAGAATTTTTTAGTAAGGGAGTGCCCGTGCCCAAATTTGGTGTCATACTCGGAAAGCAGAAACCAGGCGTGAAATCCAAAATAATCCCACCACAGCAACTCCCACTGAAGACGCATAGCCCAGACGGGGAAGGAATAATCTTGTGCAGAGTGGCTTAAAAAACACGCGGGTCATTACGAGACGGTTTTTAGTCCACTTTCTCTAGCGAGGAAACAGCGTTTTGAGATCCCGGCTGATCTTAGATTAACGGCGAGCTTCCTCCAGCGACCGCCAGGCGGGGCGTGTTTCTAACAACAATAAAAATTTACATTTCCTCACGTATTACTTCTAGATATTTTTTCTTATCCCCGCAGGGGTTGATGGGTATACGTTTGAATATTAAATAAAAACTAAGTCGATAACTTCCCCCTTGGGATGTTTGGATGCCCCCCGCGCGAGGGTGTCTCGAAGACACGCGTTCGGTGGCTAAGATTTCCCCCTTTCGGACCTGGCTGCCGGGAATTGTATATAAAGAGGCGCTCGAGATGGAAACATCATCATATCACTTTCGGCTCTCCTTCAGCTCCGGGGATAAACAACCAATCTCGCTTCTCAGCTTACGAGGATACTAAGTACCTTCTACCCGCTTCAGTCATGAAGACCGTGGTAAGTTTGCCCAAGACGGCTCGATTTCATTCCGCGAACCGCCAAGGATTACGCTAACATTGGCGGCCGAAGATAATTGTTTATGTGATCTCGGTTAGAATTGTCGGTATGATATGGTCCTTGGGGAGTTCGATGTCCGTGAGACAAAGTCGGAACTTCTTGGATATCTACGGTTAAATATCCGGAGCCAAATTTTAAGTGGGCTTAGAGGTTCCATAACCACATTTAAGCGGGTTAAGGGTTCTATGAAAACATTGCATCGGACTACGAGTGAAAACGGGTTTTAAGTGACATTGTAACCGCGGCTTAACGTTTCAAGAAGGGGTAGGACCAGCAATAATCTCCGTGTCTCTAACAATATCTTTTTCTCAATGACAGTTGGCTCTGGTAACACTGACGGTGTTGTTGGGTAGTGCCGTCTGCGGCATCTTTGGAGGCGGAGGATATGGTGGTGGAGGACATGGCGGTGGAGGATATGGCGGTGGAGGATACGGTGGTGGAGGACACGGAGGTTTCGGAGGTGGTGGATTCGGTGGTGGTGGACATGGAGGAGGAGTCGTCATCATCAAGAAACCAATCAAGACCATCTCCTACAAACCAGTCAAACAAATCTCCTACAAGCCAGTCCACTCCGTCAGCTACAAACCAGAAGTTTCCGTTGGATACAAACCTGTTGTTTCTGTCGGATACCAAGCTATCGCCATCGGCGGTGGAGGTGGTCTTGGAGGAGGATTGGGTGGTGGACACGGAGGTGGTCTCGGAGGTGGATACGGAGGTGGACACGGAGGTGGTCTCGGAGGAGGATACGGAGGTGGACACGGAGGTGGTCTCGGAGGAGGATACGGAGGTGGACACGGAGGTGACCTCGGAGGAGGATACGGCGGTGGACACGGAGGTGGCCTCGGAGGTGGACATGGAGGTGGATGGTGGTAGGGAAAGAATACCAAACGTTCAAAAAATGGTTTAATTCCTCTGAGCACCTATTTAAACTGTTAAAGTTATATTTAATTAAATTTATCGATTGAAAGTCCCGAAAAACTTTATACGAATTAATTTAATGTAAAAACAGGGACGAAGTGAACAAAAATTGTAAATGATATGTACAGATAATTATGTAATTTAAATTGTTCATAGTGTAATAAATACTTTATTTTTACATATGAACTCCTTTTTTATCGGATTCTAGTTAATGGTGTGTTTAGTCTAGGACATCTAATGCCCTATGATTTTACTCAATAATTATTTTTTGAATTCATAAACGCGATCTTTGACACGTTATCGGCTTCGTATTTCAAAAAATAAACAAATTATCAAAACAGACAAAGTAGCGGATGACAAAACACAAGCTGTCACATACATGTGAATATCCCTTACAAACAATTTTTTTCTCTAATTTACCTGCATACGTGTTTTGCTATTTGACGGCCAGTCTGCAATAGTTCTACAATTTGGATGCAATGAAAATATACATTTGCTGTAAATGGTTGTAAATGTAATATAGAAGAAATACCTGTATGTCTTAAAAGGAAATATCTGAAATTCTACTTCAAAGTCTTCAATTCTACTACAATAGCTGGAATTTTATCTACAAATATAGGTAATGAAAAAGTCAAATTTCCCATCCGCGATTTCTGCATTTGCTGTTTCATCATAGTAAATTAGATTTGTAAGTCGGAAAATTACCGACGTCTATTTTCCGTATTTTTCTGAAAAAAATTCTTTCATTTTATGATTAGGCTAATATTTTTCTCCAATTGAAATTTCTCGGCAATTTCACTTCATTTTGTCGAATCCAAAAGTAAAGCTAAACCTCTAGACTCGTTGAAAATAAAAAGTTAAAAACCCTTCCAATTTTTGGACACTTTTCTGGAAATTTTTCCGCGTTTAATTTTTCCGCATTTAATTTTTCCCCATTTAATTTTTCCGCATTTAATTTTTCCGCATTTAATTTTTCCGCATTTAATTTTTCCGCATTTAATTTTTCCGCATTTAATTTTTCTGAATTTAATTTTTCCTCATTTAATTTTTCCGCATTTAATTTTTCCGCATTTAATTTTTCCGCATTTAATTTTTCTGCATTTAATTTTTCCACATTTAATTTTTCCACATTTAATTTTTCTGCATTTAATTTTTCTGCATTTAATTTTTCCGCATTTAATTTTTCCGCATTTAATTTTTCTGCATTTAATTTTTCCCCATTTAATTTTTCCGCATTTAATTTTTCCGCATTTAATTTTTCCGCATTTAATTTTTCCGCATTTAATTTTTCTGCATTTAATTTTTCTGCATTTAATTTTTCTGCATCTAATTTTTCCGCATTTAATTTTTCCGCATTTAATTTTACCGCATTTAATTTTTCCGCATTTAATTTTTCGCATTAACAACTCTTTATGTAAATTGCCTGACTACAATAAAATGAACTGCAAAAATGGATATCGAGCTGCAGCTACTGTATTTATGTTCATTTTCCAGATTCATTTAAATTAGAATTGCACTATGCAGCAATTCATATTCCTGTAATATACCTAAGATTGAGAATAATATAAAAAGGGTTGTGTATACAGGAAGTTTCTTTTGCTCGAAATTTTTTTTATTTTTAAAAACTATGTTTTCTAGAATTTTGAAATTTGTACGGTACGTTGTCCAAAATGTCATCGATTTCAGAAATTGTTTTTACGTCTCTATCACCGCTAGGTGCTGGAATAAATTGGTCAATGAGAAACTTGTAGAACGTCATCGAAAAGGTAAGAATATCGTTGGTTCGAAAACCATTTACGGATTTGTCACTGAAAAAACTTGACATGGAAATGTGACAAGTTGGGCAAGCTAAAATATTTCGTCGTATAATTTACAAAAATTAATTTTCCGTTTGTTGGAAAAAAGTAGGTATCTTTCTGTTGGAAAAGTATTAGAATTTTCAAAAAGAAACATTTTATTTCACCAAATACGAACCAAAGTTGTAAGATTGGTTCGAAAACTCCACCATCGGTTGCGATGCAAGCTTGTGCGCGAACAATCATGTTGTCAAACGCACGTTGAACAACTTCTGAGCGGGAAAAATACATTTTTGGTTTTGATGAACTCGAAAACTATTTTAAACTTTTGGATATATTAGTAATTTGAATTTTCTTGTTTTGGAAAATACAACAGTTTGAAATAAGTTTCGAATACTACTAAATGCAAATAGACATAGAAAAATAAAACTGCATAAAGAAGGCGATAGCTAAATAGACCTTATGTCTAAAGGTCAGTAAAAAACGCACATATTTTCGTTTTTCACATTGAAAATCATTTACTGTAGTTAAATCCAAAGGAAGTTTAGGCTTTAAATACACTAAATTGATTTAAATATTTATAATGGTATAAAATCCTTACAAAATTTAAAAGAAATCATTCGGGAAAAATAAAAAAAAAATTTGGAGATTAAATAAAGATTGGATCAGATATTTTTGAATCAAATAAATCCTGATCAAGGTTGAATCAAGTCATATCCAGAAATGGATCAGATATTTTTCATTCAAATAAATCCTGATCAAGATTGAATCAAGTCATATCCAGAAATGGATCAGATATTTTGCAGTCGAATAAAACCTGATCAAGGCATATCCAGAAAGGATTAAATGTTTTTGGAGGGTGATTGAGAGCAACGCTAAACATCGTTTCAGCGTCAGTTTTAGGTAGCCAATGATTTAGCGGTTTGATATGATTTGTTTTAGGGTATCGGAGCTTACTGGTTAGAGTATGAGGAGAATGCAAGCAGCTCTGAAAAAGAGTCCTCACGTACTCATTCTCCCGAAGTATAAATATGACATAGGAAGTTGAATTACCTATACAGGAAATCATAATTGAATCAAACATTTTTGTCTCAATGTAAGAATATAAATTATTTTACAATTTCACCCTATAATTTTCAAATGAGCAATTGAAATCAATCTACAATATGGAAATTTGAAAAGCATTCTTCGCGGGTAATTGAGGGGAAATCGGACACGACAGACGGATAATTTTGGTGTTGGGTTTCATTCATCCAGACGAGAGTAGTCGAGTGCATACATCAGAAAAACGGTACTTCACAACAAATAATAAGAAACGGTACTACACCTTGTTTACCCAAAAAAAAAGAAAACTGTTCAATAAATAAATAAAATAAATTAAATTAAATTAAGGTAATATCCAAGTTTATTTTATTATTATTAAACAACATCCATTGTCATTATGTGAATGAATTCATAGATACATAAATATATTATTATTTGTTTTTAAATGAAAATTAAATTAAAATAGTAATTAGACCAACGAGACCAGTAAAACACCCGTACCCAAATGGTTTGTTTTTCTCGGATAGCCGCAGCCAGGCGTGAAATCAAGACTAATCCCAGGGGAGGCCGCCTCAATCACTTTCCAAAGAAGAGCGCAAAATAATATCTTGCAAAAAACACACACAGACAATAACGATACGCTTTTTAGTTCACTTTCTCTAGCGAGGAAACAGTTTTCAAATCAAGATCTTAGATTAACGATGAACTTCCTCCACCGACCGCCAGAGGGGCGTGTTTGTAACAACAATACAAATTTGTTTTTCCCGACGTTTTCCTACTGGCGGATTTTTCATGGGGTGATGGGTAATCATACTTTCATATAATTAATAAAAACTAAGTCGATAACTTCCCCCTTGGGATGTTTGGATGCCCCCCGCGCGAGGGTGTCTCGAAGCACGCGTTCGGTGGCTAAGATTTCCCCCTTTCGGACCTGGCTGCCGGGAATTGTATATAAAGAGGCGATCGAGATGGAAACATCATCAGTCCACTTTCGGCTCTCCTTCAGCTCCGGGGATAAACAACCAATCTCGCTTCTCAGCTTACGAGGATACTAAATAAGGTCTACCCGCTTCAGTCATGAAGACCGTGGTAAGTTTGCCCAAGACGGCTCGATTTCATTCCGCGAACAGCCAAGGATTATGCTAGCATTGCCTGCCGAAGAAAATAGTTTCTGTGATCTGGGTTAGCATGGTCGGTAAAATGTGGATTAACGTGGTCCTCGTGGAGTTCGATGTCCGTGAATCGTAAATAGGAACTTCATTGATATCTACAGACAAATCTCCATAGTCAAATGTAAGCGAGTGTATGATCTCTATAGAGTAATTTCACTTCGTAGCTTTGACTATGGCCGCCATTTTGTGCGTTTTTTTTATCTATGCGAAAAAGCATGGATGACCTGGATATCAAATGTAAGAGGGCTTAGAGCTTCCGTGACCACATTTAAGTAGGTTTAAGAATCATATGAAAACATTGCGAGGGACTATGAGTTCTATGACTTAAGAAACAGTCATAAGAGACCATAAAACACAGGTTTAGTCGGTTTGAATGCCAGTTGCTGTCAATAATTCGATAAAAACTCACTATGAAAATTAGTTTAAGCAACAGTTTGACCACGGCTTAATTGTAGTAGTAGTACATACGTTTTTATTTGTATACCCCCGTACAGTAAATGGAATACATATCAAGGACAAGCAACTACCATACACGTGTCTCTAACAATATCTTTTTCACAATGACAGTTGGCTCTGGTAACACTGACGGTGTTGTTGGGTAGTGCCGTCTGCGGAATCTTTGGAGGTGGTGGAGACATCGGTGGTCACGGAGGCGGAGACTTCGGTGGTCACGGAGGCGGAGGATTCGGTGGTGGAGGATATGGTGGCGGTGGACATGGAGGAGCGGTCATCATCAAGAAACCCATCAAGACCATCTCCTACAAACCAGTCAAACAAATCTCCTACAAGCCAGTTCACTCCGTCAGCTACAAACCTGTAGTTTCCGTTGGATACAAACCGGTCGTTTCCGTCGGATACCAAGCTATCGCTATCGGCGGCGGAGGATTGGGTGGTGGACACGGAGGCGGATTCGGTGGCGGACACGGAGGTGGATTCGGTGGCGGACACGGAGGTGACCTCGGAGGTGGACACGGAGGTGGATGGTGGTAAGAAAACCACACGAAACGTCCAAAAAACGGATTATTCTTTGAGTCACTATTAAAACTGTTTAATTAAAAGTTTCATTAAACTGGATTTATCGGCAGAAGTGGCCAAAAATTGTAAATGTTATGTATAGAGAATTATGTATTTTAAAACGTACATAGTGTAATAAATGTTTTTATTTGTAAATATTAACGCCTGTACTTTCCTAGAATTATAGAAAATGATGATTTGGAATCGAAAATAAATTATCTTCATTTTATATAATGATTTTTTTCCCTGAAGACATAAATGGGACCTTTGACCAGTCATCTTCTTCGTATTTCGAAAACAAACGAACTATCATAACAGAAAAAGTAGCGGATGACAAAAACACAAGATGTCACGGACACGTGAATGCACTCTACTCTCCTGATGTGTTAATAGCTTGATCAAATTTTAGTTATTGGATAAAGATTGGATAAAATATATCCCGAAGGAATCCAATATTTTAGAATCAAATAAATCGTGATCAAGATTGGAGCAAGTCATATCAAGATATGTTTTTGCAACAAATAATCTAGATAAAGATTGGTTACAAATCAGTATGTTTCTTCACAGAATCCTTTGATTCAAAATATTTGTAATTAATTCAATTTAAATTAATATGCAATTTTTGATCTTTAATTAGATATTTAAATGGATTACAGCTTAATAAAATTTTATTAAAACACTGGTGATACATGTATACTCAAGGTATATACATTTTATAATTTGAATAAAACACTTGAAAATGCTTAATCACAATTGGTCAAAATTTAAATAAAATTCAAAATTTTAAATTATTAATAATATTTTCAATTGTTAAAATAAATCACAAAATGCTCCCACTCTTTATTTCTTTTTACACTTTTGTAATTTAAAAATTCAGTATTTACGCAGCAATTAATTATTGACTTTACTCTAGCTATATGAAATTATTTTAAAAATTAGATCCATATTGGATAAAAGTTTGATCGGAATTCGATCAAACTAGCGGAAGATGGTTGTAAATCTAACACTAAATCTAAATACTACGGTATCTAATTAACACCACAAAATAATTTTTAAATTGCGTTTTCTGTATTACATACCAAGCCCTTAACAGGTCACGGAGTGCAATAAGGGGTGGCTTTACCGGGGAGACGGGGTCCGGCTCTTGTAACCCAAAAGAGTGGTGGCGCACTGGGAGATTTTAGCCAAGATCAAATGGTCCTATCTTAACTTCCGACTTTGAGTGCAGTAAGGTAGAGGCCGGAAACTGGGCTTAGGCTCTACCTAACGGAGAGGAACCTGGCATACGTTCGGAGGGGCTGGTAGCCCGCTGTGAGGCACTGTAACCCTGTTTCCCGGCCTTTTGGTGCCACACCGGGATATCCGGTGCCAGCTGTGCCAGGTTACGTGTGCTGCAGTGTTCCCGTCCCCTTTAGGAGCCTTTTCTGTAGGGCTTGGCTCTCTACCTGCGTAGGAAGGGTGTCAGCTAGAGGTGCTAGAGCATCCACTCTCTATCCCACAGCTGTGTGCCAAGTGGAAGCTGGTTGCCCCATGGATACGCCTTTTGAGTGGCTTGCGTTGAAGGTGAGACCGTCAGTAGTAGAGTACTACTGCCAATGGCTGTTTTGTTACCTGTCCGGGATGTGGACGCTGACGTAGGGAATTTTGATAAGACCACTGTTGTAGCAGGCTTAATGAGCTTTATGCTTTGCTTGGAGCACCGGCGTATACATTTTCAGACCACATATGAGACATACCAGGCCCTTAATGGGTCATGGTGTGCAATCACTGGTGGTTTTACCGGTGAGTCGGGGTCCGGCTCTTGTAACCCATTAGGGTGCTTAACCGTGATAAAATGGTCCTATATCCACCACCAACTTGGCGCAGTTAGGCACTGGAAACTGGGTTTCGGCTCAGGCTAGCATCCGTTTGAGGCATTGTGGCCTTTGCTTCCCGGCCTTTTGTACCAACCCCGGGGCTCCGGTACCAGTTGTGCTGGGCTGCGCTGGGTTGCAGTGTGCCCATTGTCCACCTTTTGGTACCTTTTCTGAAGTACCAGTGGCTCCCTACCTATTAAGGTAGGGTGTCGGCTGGTGATACTGGAGCATTCAAACTTATTCCCACAGCTGTGCGTAAAGTGGCAGCTGGTCGTCCTAGTGCTGCGCTTTTTGGAGGGTTGAGTGGCTTGCGTCGAGGGTGTGACTGTCAGAAGTAGGGTTCTCTCACTGCCCCTGGCTGTCTTGTCACCGGTCCGAAGTGTGGATGCTGGCGTAGGGCATTATGATGAGACTACCGGTGATATAGGTCGTTTAATCTCCCAGGTGCACCGGTATATAAATTCTGACCCAATGTAAGATATACCACTAAAAAAAGGTCAAATTGCAAATAATTAGAAAATTCAAAGACATAATCATCGCTTTGCTTTCTTTGATATAAATACCCTTATACTGTTTAAATACCTTAAGGCTGATATATGTTATACTTAACAGTTGTAGCTATATTAACAGCTCAAATATAGTTCAATATTAGTTCATTTTATTTATATTATGAAAGACAATTCTGGAAAAACGTTTATAAACAATACCAAGCAGTGAACACCACGAAATTTATCCTTGATCCTGGTTCAGATTATTTTACGTAAATTAAACACTTAATTGAAATTTTTTAGACATTGCGTCAGAATTGGAACGACACTGTTTAATCAAATATGGATCAAATAAATTACATCCAATGTTGATCAAATTTTGATCTCCTATTTCCGTAAACATTTTAAAGTTAAATTTTAAACAATGTTAGCAATCACCCTACATGATATCAGCCCAACACATTACTAGGCTGCCTCAATTTAATAATGGTGCGCGACGCACGAGTAGCGTCATCTTCAGCGTAATCATTTCATTTCAAAAAATCTGTTTAAAAGCCATATTTTAAAGTTTTTGATTGTAAAATAAACTTTTGAACACTTTAATTTAATTATATAGATTTCATAGCACCTACAAGACGTTAATTTAGATATCTTTACTTGGCAGATGCAAGATTTGGGCCTCGGTCTTTCCATAAAGAAAATATTGGAGGATTTAGTCCATTACAACTATTGGACAGATTGAGTACGTTTAAAGCTTTTCCAAACGATGAAAATGCTTATTTTAATAATAAATATCAAATTGAAATATTTTAGACGAAGTCCTCTTTATTGCATCGAAAAAACTATCTTAAAGGTGCCTATCTATATAAATGTTTCAGCTACGTTTCTCGAAAAGTATGTTACAGAATTACTCCAAACTCTATACAGTATCGAAGGGCTTGCCACCACCCTCCTACGCATTGAAACCCGGCCACCTGAGTTAAGGGCTTTATAAGTCACTTGATGCCTTAGGCCTAAGGTGGTGCCTTGGCTTGGGTATTAGCCTAGCTGATTATTACTATTATTATTATTATTATTCAGAAGAAATCAGAAGCCATCGAACATTTAAAGATTTTCTTTTCAGAAACCATGAGCACACAATTCAACTTTAATTATTCAAGAACTGTTTACTGATCATGGTCCAATTATCCCTCGACACGAGTTCGGGGGAAAGACATCCATGAGTTAGCGGCCTGTTCTGATTTCTTTTCGGGGAAAGGAGTTTACTGTTATAGAGTGAGGGGGATTGGCAGCGTGCTAAATATCGTCTCAACAAGAAGAAAGAAGTATATTCTTCGCAGGGATATAACTTTACTCAGTTGAATTACCCACAAGAAATCATATGACATGATGTGACCTAATTGAACCAAACATTTTTGAATCAATGTAAGAATATTTGTATGTGTAAGTTATTTTACAATTTACCCCCATCATATTTAAATGACTCATTGCAATAAATCTACAATATGGAAGTTACAAAAACAATCCTCGAGGGTAATTAGGGGGAAATCAGACATGACAGACGGATAATTTTAATGTCTGGTTTTATTCATCCAGACGAGAGTAGTCGAGCGCGTACATCAGAATATAAAACGATAGTACACTTTGCTTTTACCCAAAATGCCAAAAATTGTTAAATAAATAAATAAAGAAAATGAAATAACAAAATATAAAATGAAAATGAAAGATAAAAATGTAATGGGAACAGCGAGCTGGGTATAGCACTCGTACCCAAATTTTGTATCTATCTCGGATAGCAGCGACCAGGCGTGAAATCAAGAATAATCCCACCACAACAAGTCCCACTGAAGACGTATAGCCCAGAAGGGTAAGGAATAATCTTGTGCAGAGTGATGGCTTAAAAACACACAAACAATTTCGTTACGCTTTTTAATCCACTTTCGCTACCGAGTTTTGAGATCCCGGCCGATGTTAGATTAACGGTGAACTTCCTCCACCGACCGCCAGGGGGGGGGGGGCGTGTTTGTAACAACAATAAAAATATACCGTCCCCCACGTATTCCTATGGTGGGGTTGATGGGTAATCATACGTTTGAATACTAAATATAAACTAACTTCCCCCCGCGCGAGTTGCTAAGATTTCCCCCTTTCGGACCAGGCTGCCGGGAATTGTATATAAAGAGGCGCTCGAGATGGAAACATCATCAGTCCACTTTCGGCTCTCCTTCAGCTCCGGGGATAAACAACCAATCTCGCTTCTCAGCTTACGAGGACACTAAGTACCGTTTACCCGCTTCAATCATGAAGACCGTGGTAAGTTTGCTCGATTTAATTCCGCGAAAAGCAAATGATTACGCTGGCACTTCCAGCACAAGTGAATTTTTTCTGTGATCTCGGTTAGCATGGTCGGTATAATGCTGTGTTCGATGTCCAAAATCGCAACTTCTTTGATAGCTACTGATAAATTTACTGTTTTTGTGCTCAAATATAGAAAGGGTGTATTTGATCAAAAGTTAATAGAAATTAGTTCATACGAATTTTATAAAAATTGCGATCAAATAATCATTTGAGAAACTTTTGATTCAATGGTGAGGCAATGTCTATAGACATTTGATCTAAGTATTAAGATAATTTGAAGAAGTTAAGACCCATTTATAAATTTAGAGGTGTTAACTGCAGCAACTGGTAGGTATATCGGTTAATATTTTTCCAGGATAGTGTGACTTTCGTGAAGTATAAAAAATTAATCATAGATTAAGTTATTAACATAGCTGAAAAGAAGAATGGTAAGTATAAAAAAGAATGTAATGCGAAGACTTTGTTTCCGAATTTTCAAAGAACCTTTATTGCAATTGATCCCTTCTGGATATGACTGCAATTTTCATAAGGAATGAACACATATCAGCGAACTATGAGTTCTACTACTTGGTTCTATGACTATAAATGGGAATGAGTTTATGCGTTTGAACAGTCATACACGTGTCTTTAACAATATCTTTCCCCAATGACAGCTTGCTCTGGTAACACTGACGGTGTTGTTGGGTAGCGCCGTGTGCGGCATCTTTGGAGGTGGAGGAGACTTGGATGGTCACGGAGGTGGAGGATATGGCGGTGGTGGACACGGAGGTGGAGGAGGTGGTGGTTTCGGTGGCGGTCATGGAGGAGGAGCCATCATCATCAAGAAACCCATCAAGACCATCTCCTACAAACCAGTCAAACAAATCTCCTACAAGCCAGTCCACTCCGTCAGCTACAAACCAGTAGTTTCCGTTGGATACAAACCGGTCGTTTCTGTCGGATACCATGCTATCGCCATCGGTGGCGGTGGTGGCCTCGGAGGGGGACACGGAGGGGGACACGGAGGGGGACACGGAGGGGGACACGGAGGTGGTCTTGGAGGTGGACACGGAGGTGGATGGTGGTAAGAAAAGAAGACCAAAGTCCAAACAACGGTTTAATTCCTTTGAACAACTACTAAAACGGTTTAATTAAAAGTTTAGTTAAACGAGATTTATTGAATGAAAGCCAGAACAGATTAATATTAACTAACTAAATGTAAAAACACCGCCGAAGTGGCCATAAATTGTAAATGTTATGTACAGAGACTTATGTATTTTAAAATGTACATAGTGTAATAAATTTGTCTTTATTTTGTAAATATTAACGCCTGTTCATTACTAGAATTATAGTGTTTTGATTGGTTTAGCGATCGAGGACTAAAAATTGTCAATATTTGTTTTAACCCCATTTATATGTGTTAAATGAGAAGCACATTGTGAAAAGAAAGAAAATTAATATTGAGACGTAAAATCTGTGAAAAATTTGGAATATAACTTTATATCGGTGGACCTTTTTCCTTCTTATTCATGGATTTGGTAATTTTAAACCTATTTTTCGTCTCATTATTAATTTGTTTAACTAATGAAACTTATTTATTTATTGAAGTCATAAATACGCCCTTTGGCAAGTCATCCGTTTCGTATTTTCAAAAATCAACGAAATATCATATAGTAGACAAAGTAGCAGACGACAAAAAACCAAATGTGACAGACACGTGAGTACAATAACATCCCTTTCGTCGTGAGGATCAACTTTGAGCCATCACCATCCCTAAGATAACAGTCTCGGTTATTTTTATCATAAAGGACCTTTATTTTTCAAATTTATCGTAACGAAGAACCATTTTACATTTTACTGCCCTCATTCTTAATTAGAAATATTTCTAATTTAGCCTGTTACTTAACATAACTAGTGCACTAATAGCAAGTTCAAAACAAAAACAAAAAATAATATAGCAGTTTCTGAATCACTGGGGCTATTACGGACAATTTTTATCAGAAAAATTTACCTAAATATTCATAAATACTGGCGAATATGGCATATCATAAATTCATGATTCATCAATCCCATTTTATTTAAAAAAATAACAATATGCTTGTAGAGCTTGTAGAAAATCAAGAGTCCACTGCACCTTATTCAAATTCTGATTCAGAATCGATATCCAATTAACGCGTCATTTGATGAATTCGTGAAAAAATTGTGATGTCATGTAACTCAAATGATAATAAATTCCTGACGGGGTAAAGCAAAATGTTGACTGTCCCTCTTGTTTTTATACCCCTCTTTTTACCCCCACTAGTCAGTGACTACTAAAATAAATTAAAATAGGAGGCTCACTAGTCAGGCTGACTACTAAAAAATATATCTTTATGTCCAACCCTGGTTGTAGCCTATGATGATGAGCCTTAGAACAAGCTTAGACGGGGTGTTTAAGTCCCCAAATCGCAGTAATAATAATTACGATTAATTGAAATCTTTTCGTTCGTGAATATTTACCTCCTTTAGCTTTCTTTTTTTTACTGGATAGTTTTGGATCATTCTCAATATCTAAAAACACATCGTTTCTTAAATTAAATGACGCGTAGTCGTTGACAGCTTCTCCGAAGGATCCCGTATTGGAATCGGGGTTATTTACACCTCGTGCCATCTGTGTTGGAAAAAAGTAACTATACACGATTTCGACATTTAAAAAAAAAATAAACACAGATGGGGTGAGGTGTAAATAACCCCGATTACAAGGGCAGGGCGTCGGCGGCTCTTAACCCGATCGTTATTCCCCCACTTTATTCTACCATGATTTAATCTCTAGTTCACGTAGTCCTATACACTGACAATTGTGAGTTGGGAATATCTAACCTTGGATGAATAATATAATTACTGGACCCGAAACCAATTGGCTCGCTTGCTGCATTTACGGCAGCGCCGCTTGTAATAAATCAAGATAACTTGGGGAAAGTTTTCAGGGCTCAAGGGGGGGGGGAGTGTAAATCAAAGGGGCCCGCGAGTAAGTTTGACCCCGGGTTCCAGGATACCTCTGCACGGCCCTGTGTAACGCTGTAGTGTCAAGTATTGGAAAGATTTCTATCCAATTACTAAACACGTGCCCAATATTAGCGGACGACGTTAGGCCTAGCGTTCTTAGCTCGTCACTGTCGTCAAAGCTTACATTTTGACTAGGCATTTTTAAATTTATAATCTATTTAAACCCTCACACAAACTATATATGCAAAAATATTAAGGCGAACTTCCTATAAATTAATGAACTCATTACCCTTTCATTTTTATTCCAATATACTTATTTCTGAATAATCTGAAGCCTATTAAAATTCCAAAAACTTCACTTCTATTAAAAACAGCAGAGCAAACGACGGAATGCGGGTCATCTAACATTTTTACGCACGTGTTTTATATTTGGATATAAATATATCGCGATTCTCTCGGTAGGAGCGCTGACGGTCGATGCTAATTGTGGAACCGGGGATTTTGCTTAGGTTTCGAGTCCAATAATTATTCGTCCAGGATATCACTAAAGATACATGACCAGAAATCAGGGGTTCGCGGTATAAATTCTTCACTGACTAATCTTTATCATTCGGTGGTGGCGCCTTCTATCTTTTTCGAAAACTATACTTTTGCAAATTTCGTCTGCTTATATACTTTTTTTTCACGGGCTCGTGTGTATCTTTGTGGTAATGAGTTGTCTTTCGATATTTAAATTACTGGGAAGAAACTCAAAATAATGTTTAATATTTTGATTATAATAAAAAGTAAATATGGTATTATTCTAACCTTGATAACTCAAAACTGTCAGAATGAAAATGACTTTCCTTTGAACAATATCAACTAACAAAGAGAGTACCGAGGTGTTTATTGCTGATTTTGTTCAAAGTCGCGTCTAATGTAGATCTATATGAGATATGAAATTTACCAAAAGGAGACGTTGCATTCGATTTGCCATGGCAACCGAAAATGTTTTTGATCACTTAAAACAATAAAATCTCCATTTAAAAAAAACATGAGATTGTCTCGGTTTCACAGAAAAATTTAAAGATATTTGAAATGGGTAATTTGGACCACATTTAGGGAAATTTCATCAAGTTTGGGTGAATTAGAAATTTTTTGGGGTAAAATTGTAACAATTTTTGGGCAAAATAAGGAAAAAATCTTATTTTTGTTATAAATGGTCAAAAACCTTTTGGGTTTCCATGGCAAATCGAATGGGTAGTGCAACGTCTCCTTTTGGGAAATTTCATATCGCATTACGCCCGACTTTGAACAATATCGTCAATAAACACCTCGGGTACTCCCCTTGGTAAGTAAGATGTTTTCTAATGCATTCTATTTTCGCCTTCTCATTAATATGATCCGCTATTTTACTGAGGCGGTGTAAAGGTTAATTACTTAAGAGACTGGGAAATTTAAATGATAGTTCAAAACAACCTCTTCGTCAAACATGTGATTGTTCAAATCTGGGAGAAGTGTTTCAGCGCGGGCGAGGCACCTTCGAACCGGCGACTCAATTTGTAAGGTAAGGCGTTTAATTGAGGTCCCGTCGTTTTCCAGATTCATCCTTAATTCTTATGCATTTTTCCATTATTTGAAGAATTTTAACAACACTCTCAGATGGATAAATTAACCCGTCATAACCCCGTTGGATTATTAAGGCGAGGGGCTAACCACTGTAAGATACAATGTACACCCATTACTCGTACTCAATACTGTTCTAGGTACAGACTTCAAAGAGTACGCGTACTCTCGTTCGTACAATCAAAAATACGGGCGTGTACACCGATTTCGTACAGTGATTAGCCCCTCGTATTAAGCCGTTTAATGTTAAGCAATAATCTTGTTGGCGATATTTAACCACTCTTCCTGCACCAGCTCAAGCGACATTACCAATGACCAAAATAAATCCTTAAATATAAAGTTAATTTAGAAATTTTCCATTTAATTTAATTTTAATGTTTAATAGTGAAAAATACTACAGATTTCAACGTATGGCAAACATTCATAATGCAAGCAACATTTACACATACAATTTTGGGTCTAAATCCATAATACCGTAATCTGTATTTCCGATCTCCCAAAATTATTAAGGCACTATTTCTAAAAGGGCCAGAATGTTTAAGGTACTAAATAATAATTACAGAATTTATCCCAGAACTCTACTAAAATTACCTTAATAAAATTTGAATATCAAATTTTAGTTCCTTTTCTTATTACAAATTCTTAAAATTCTTCTTTTATTTGACTACTGTTCCCACATCTGGATCTTGAGTTTAGACTCTAATAAACTTCAACTCCAAAATGCCCTAAATCAGTTTACAAAACTTAACAGCCGCAGCACGCTTAAAATTTATAAATATTCAGTATACTAAGACCCGTTCTAAAATTAACAATATTTGTCTCTTAAGCAGCGTTCAGACTATGTGAAAATATTACGTTTGCGTCGATCATGTCGGTTCTTTCGATTTCTTACACCGTTCAGACTTCTCAACAGAGACTTTAAATTTTCACGCGTGTCGTTTACATTTTTGCATTTCGTTGCCCTCAAAAAGTTCATAGCAGACAATTAGCCTTATGCCTCATCAGCGCTGACTCTAGGTAGTGGCGACCTTTAGAACCATCGAAATACTATAACCAATCAGAGGTGGATAAAAAATTATTTCAATTTTTATGCCGTTATTTCTGATTTCTGATTGGATGAACAATCACTTTTTATGTTAATCTATGTGCAAGGTTGGTTCCTTTCTGAACAGTGAAATGAACAAACCGACGCGACCAACATAACCGAAACGACACCACCAATGCTAACGTAATATTTTCACATAGTCTGAACGCAGCTTAAAACAAACTTTTTCCCGTAGTGCCTAATTATTTAAAAAGTTTACTTGTTGCGCATTTTGGCACTTCCTAAGTCCCAGGTTTAGTAATTTCGTCTATATTCTAATTGTATTTGAGGATTCCTTGGCCCCGTGCTTAACTTTCTTTTAAATCTATTTTGCATTTTTTGGTGAAATTTTCATGTAGCAACATCATTTTTGTTCCAGTTTGATCTCATTTATGAATGTATTATTATGTTGTATCGTATTGGTATGTCTGTACACAAGCCGGGAACGTCTTAACACACGAATTCATTTATTAATTTAATTAATAAATGAAATTACAAAGTTGGCACTGCATTTTACGTGAGAGTCCTCTTATGTTCGCATTTTCACGATAAGCAGACTGATCAAAATTATCCCCACAAATAGCGTCTTTCTGTTGTGGTGTCAAATCAAGTTGTCTTATAGCCTTAAGCCATTTCTTTACTTAAGTCGGTATTTTAACTGGGAATCTAAATATTAAATCATTGGTTCAGATAAACCCTATAACTTCTTATATTCCTTATTTCTATTTCTTATTAAAGTTTTTATTTTTCCGGAAAAATAAATTGAGGAAAAAATTCCAGAAAATTTTCCGCAAATCAGAAAAATAAAGAATTTAAACATAAATTACTTTTTAAGGGTTTTTAATGTTTTTATCAATATAAAATGTCTAATAACAGTAAATATACTACAAAACATTAATAGTGTACATTGTTTATCAGTTTAAAGCTAGTCTAAAGGTTTAGTTTTACTCTTAGATTCGAAATAATGAGGCGAAAATTCCACTTTATTTAAATTTGCAAACAATATTAGACTAATTATGGAAATAATTTTTTCTATTTTTTTCGGAAAAAAACGGAAAATTTACCGACTTACAACTCTTATTATACACTTACTTATGCATGCAACATTTTTGTATCTAACGGTTTTAACACAACCTACATGTATATCCATTATGGTATTTATTAAACAATTACAATAGCTTATTAAAAATAATCTTTATACATTAATTTACTTTGTCTAAGTAATCACTGTAACTTCGAGACGCGTTTAGTTTGTTAAGCCTAATTCTCCATTTCAAATTGACGGATTTTGAAATGACGTTTTAGCGCGTGACACTACAGGTACATGTCTTGGGCACACAGCCTTCTTTGCGTGCTTTTTTTACCATAACACGTAGAGGTATTTTCACGCGCAAAATGAATTTTAAAAGCCGTCAATTCTATGTCCATTTCGAGTGAAGCAACGTCTACTGAAAGTAAAATCCAGGTAATAAAATACACAAATCTGAAAGATATACATGAATTTTGCTTTCAGACTAAAGATTCCCACCGCTTGAGATAGATGGCAACATTGTCGAGTAATGGCACGGTGACCTGCACGCGCTCACTGTGACGACGAGTGCATAGTTAATTTTATAAAATAAAAAGTGGTCTTGCCCAACTTGTTAAAATGTTGCTCTTACGTCACAAGACCCAGCTTTATTAGTATATTCTTCGCACGAGCGATTTGCACGCGCGCTAGAAAAAGCAATATTCCTCTGGTGACTGTAGCGCGCGCTCGTAGTCCTAAAGTAAGAGACTGTGACTAAGAGCCACGTTTAAACAAGAAGGCCACGTTACGCCTAACGAAATGTTTATCAGTAAACACGGGCAAGGGACACATTTAAGAGTAATATAATTTGTTAACGTTTGCTCCTACACATTGTAAGGAACAAGTAGTTCGATGTCTTAGGCCTATATTGGTTTTACTTTAAATACGAAAAGTAGCCGTTCATAAATTACCTAACGCAAAAAGCCTCACCCTCCCACCTAAATTACGTCATAAATACCATTAATACTCTCAGTACAAACCTTAAAATGATTTATTCATATTTAAAATTAAATTTATTCTTTGTTTTACTTAAAGAACACTCACCATAATTGATAGAAACAAGAATAAAACTATTATCTTTATTATTAAGTATTATTAAGTAATACTAAGTAATAGTAAGTAATATTAAGTAATATTATATTAAGTAAAAATTAAGTAATATTAAGTAATATTATATTAAGTAAAAATTAAGTAATATTAAGTAATACTAAGTAAAATTAAGTAATATTAAGTAATAATAAAAGTAAAATTAAGTAATATTAAGTAATAATAAGTATTAAAGGGAATATAATATCAGGTATTTGGTGTGGAACACCAACGTTTGCAGATCTGGCCGCTCTTGCCTTTGGGTTTAAAAATGTTTGGCGCCACTGTACAGGGAAATTTGAAAATTGAACGGGTCTTCCGTAGAGATTGCTCTGCAGGTTACATTCGCTTTAAGTGATTTTAAGTATTAATAAGTAAAATTAAGTATTAATAAGTAAAATTAAGTATTATTAAGTAAAATTAAGTATTATTATGTAAAATTAAGTATTATTATGTAAAATTAAGTATTATTAAGTAAAATTAAGTATTATTAAGTAAAATTAAGTATTATTAAGTAAAATACAGTATTATTAAGTATAATTAAGTATTATTTAGTAAAATTAAGTATTATTAAGTAAAATTAAGTATTATTAAGTAAAATTAAGTATTATTAAGTAAAATTAAGTATTATTAAGTATAATTAAGTATTATTTAGTAAAATTAAGTATTATTAAGTAAAATTAAGTATTTTTAGTGAAAAATAATTTTTTAAAGTAATTGGTAATGTATGAAAATATGTTACCAGACGTTAATAATTATCTTTCCAAAAGTGTGTCAGCTCCGTATCTTCCATGTGGTAAATTTTTACTGAAAACATTTTTAGAATGACCACACATTTTGGTGGACTTCAGACTAAATAGTTAGATCAAATACGTCCAAGTAGATGAAGGGAGCTGTTGGTTCGCGTGTCTTGAAGGTCTTGCCATCACCCTTCAACGCAATTTAACCCGGCCACCGGTAAATGGTTTCATAAGTCACTAGTTGACTTAACCCTGTGTGGTTCCTTGGATATTAGATTAGCTGATTATTATTAATATTATTATTATTATTATTATTATTAGTCTTTGCTTAGTCGTCATAGTTTCCGGGTGAAAGTTTGGTTTTAAATCGCTCATTTTTCTCGCTAGAGGCGCGTAGCACTTCGGCAATGACGTAAATTTCACATCATATCTCAAATATCTACGGTAAAATATTTCTTACTGATACACTTATGAAAAATATTTATAGACTTACGTAAACGTATTTGATTATAAGTCGCTGGGTGACTTGGGCCGAAGGTGGTGCCTTTGGTATTAGCCTAGCTGATTATTATTTATATATTATTCAACGAATCCTTTACTGACGACAAGTTTATTACAGGAAAAGCTACGATATGAAATCGTTTCTTTTTCTGTGATCGAGATAATTCAATCAGTCCGTATTATTTTTAATAATAAATTAGTGAAATAATGGTAAAATTATTTCGCATTTAAAATTTCCTCTTAATTTATTTCGAAATATTTCGTACAATTATTGCAATATCTGTATTCCCGATCAAAATACATTTCTAGACTTATGATTTTAAGTAACTTTCCCCTTCTGTACCTCTCCTTCGAAAGATTAAATAAAGCGAATAAACCCCCTCCCTCCCCTTTTGCTCGTAATATTTCGAAAGGGATTCCACCCTATTAAATCAATCGTTGTATGAAAAACACATTCAATAAAAAACGGAAAACGGACGAATGGAAATGAGCCCCTGAGGCCACTAGTCCGACAACTCACGTACGCGGGCTCTCGTTACGAAATAGAATGGTATTCGCCATCGCTTCCTACAGTTCGATTTACTTGGCGCGAGGGAAACTGGAGTTTGATTAAAAAAGGTATTGTATTTCCTCATTTTTTTACGATCTCGCGCTAAAACATTTTGCTCCGATTTTTGACTATCGAGTCCAGCGCGGGCAGGATGGCCTCTGGCTAAAGGATGTCGCCCGGACCCAGGCCGGGGTGGGGGAAAATAATTACGGTCGCAGGGGTGTCTTTAATCTTCCGCCGGATTAAAGGAATTTGTAGCGACACACCCCCCGAGAGCCATTCCGGTATAAAAGGGAGCCAGAAAGCGACAGTGAGTATCAAATCCATTCCACTCTCCTCCGAACAAAGACTTACCTAAGTTCGCTCCACTTCAAAGTTTATTCTTCCATTTCTTTGGATACCCAACTTCGAATTTCATAAAAATGAAGGCTGCTGTGAGTATTCAATCCTGATATTTTCAATTAGAAAAACAAAACGAGCAATAGAGAAGGATTTAATTCGGACAATTACATGTTTGGCTAAAGGTTAGTGTAGATTATCTTGAAAATTGAAAGTTAAAGCATTATATATCTTTTACAATTAATAGTTGGTTGTTAATTGCTTAGGTTGAGAAGTTGTCTACAAAGACCATTTTTTGTATTTTATATATAGACAATATATAGAAAATAAATATAAAATAATATAATATAATATATATAAGAATAAATGTATAGAAGAATATATAGAAAAATATATATAAAATAAGCGTTGTAGAATAAGACCCCAGACAGTAGCCTATCACATAAGAGAGTTTACCGAAATTTATTTTATAACATTTTGAGATTTAGTTCAATTAACTTAAACATTAGGTCAAAATGAGTGTTAAGCCACGAAATAAGAGTGCGTAGACTAGAAACCTGATATTGAACTACGAAAAATGATTTGATTAAAAGCGGTAACTTGTTCGTTTTCAGCTCGCACTCGTTTCTTTGGCTCTCGTCATGGGCTGCGCCATGGGTGGTCTCATCGGCTTGGGTGGACATGGCCTCGCCTTGGGCGGCTTGGGCGGCCATGGTCTCGGCTTGGGCGGACACGGTCTCGGCTTGGGAGGCCTCGGAGGCGGTCTCGACGGAGGTCACGGCACCGTCATCATCAAGAAGCCAATCACCAAAATCTCTTTGGCCCCAGTGAAGCAAGTCCACTACAAGCCAGTTCACTCCGTCAGCTACAAACCAGTCGTCTCCGTCGGCTACAAGCCAATCGTCACCACCGGATACCACGCCGTCGCCGTCGGTAGCTTGGGAGGTGGTCTCGGAGGCGGTCTTGGTGGTCTCGGAGGCTTGGGTGGCGGACACGGTGGTCTCGGTGGTCTCGGTGGCGGCATCGCCTTGGGCGGTCTCGGCGGCCACGGAGGTTGGTGGTAAGAACACTTTGCCAGTCAAAGTTTCAAACAACGCGTTTCACGAACTATCTCTCTCTTCAACCAAAAAACATTCATTACCCAATACGGTAAACCTCACACCAAGTATGTAAAATAATCAGCTATCGCTCTATCATGTGGAAAGGTATCGTAATATTTGCGTATAAAATGGTGCATTCGCGATTATCCGAAAATCCAAAGTCGCGACTTCTTTTATACAGTGATATGTAAACGAGAGTATTTCATGCCTTTTTGTTTGTAATAAAAATCTTGTAAATAACCTAAAAACCTGGTGAATTTTGAATTATCCTACATCATCATTTTATAAATTCGAAGCTTAACTCGACAAACCCTACACAAACTCCAAGGAGCAACAAACTCAACACCCCACACAAGGAGAACGCAACCCGTCGAAAGTAGTATATTTTCTCGCGTACATTTTTCATTGGTTAGACGCTTTAGCGCCTGCTGCCGTCGGAAGGGGAAAATTCCAAAATTGTCTTACCCCTTTCCGTAAAATTCAGTTTATGCTCGGTCCTTTTGGTGGTTATTTTCTCAAACGAAGAAAAATAGGTCCAGTTTTGTAGCTTCGTAAAGACAGTACCTATAAAAAGTACCAATATTAAATGCAATATTTACATAATCAATAGACAATTTCAGAAACTCATGGTAATTTATAAACGCATTTGGTTCCAAATTTTGCTATTTTTTTAGTCTTGCGAAAAGAAATTCAGGGTCATCTTTGTTACCAATTGAAACAAAACGTTTCCTTCTACAACTACTTCAAATAATTCGCCTTTTCGTGTTACTTAGCGCCACTTGTTAGTGCACAGCGCGCGAAGTTCTTTATAGAAAATCCTCTGCTTAGCAGCCGAAAATCTAACACTTTATGAGCTTATCTCGTTGACCGCTACGTGGCTTTACGTATACTGGAAAGGCTAATTCTCTAAGCCTATATTTTTTAGGGACTCATTTGTCGTCTGCTTTTTCAAATACCGAAACAAGATATTGCAACACCTGGCAGCACGATATTGCAACACCTGGAAGATCTGTTGATCTTATTGTAACTCCAATCTAGTAGAATACGGAGACGAAATCTAAGGTATGACAACATATAACCTTTTACTTCAGAAAATATATATTTCTAGAAGATACGCTAACAAATTTTTGTTTCGCTATTTATTAATAGACAGGTGAAGCTACCCGTCGAAATCCTCGATTGAACAGAAGAAAGCAACGTCTACACTCCAACAACGTTCCCTGTCTATCATACATTGGCGTTATTATCTGATCGTAGCCCTCTCTAATCGACGGTCCATTATGTAAACATCCACGTGTATGTATATATATAAATCACCTGTAATAAATCTTATACTATTATTATTTTACTTGTCCACCCATTGCTGCACCTTCTGCTGGGTTGAGTGGCTTGCGTCAAAGGTGTGACCATCAGTAGTTGGGTACTACTACCCATGCTGGATTTGTCAACTGTCCGGGCTAGGTGGACGCTGGCGTAGGGCACTATGATGATAGACCTCCAGTGGTATGATCTCTGTTATACTAGGTACACCAGGCTATAAATTCTGACACACTTGTCGTATTATCATTGTGTTGATATACAACAAATTGGCGACGGAGATGGGATCGTACTGCTGATCGTTTATTGCTACAAGTTTTTCCATCGTCTTCATTTTCCCGCGTCATTGCTTAACCAGAGATTGCCACCGAAGCTGTTTCAAGAGACATTAGGTATTGAGAAAGCCATGTCTGCGACCACCCAATTCAGTCCGTTTGATGATCAGACCGAATCTTGGACATTGTATGCTGCAAGATAGGGACAATACTTCATAGCAAATGACATCGAAAATGAGGCAAGGAAGAAAGCTACATTTCTCGCAGTAATTGGAACTTCAACATACGCCATACTAAGAAACATCGTTGGACCAATGAAACCAACCGACAAAACATACGACGCACTGATCAAGGCACTCACGGATTATTTCAACCCTGTTCCTTCCGAGATAGTAGAACGATTCAAGTTCAATTCCAGACATCGCCAGTCTGAAGAGTCCATAGCCAAGTACATATCTGAACTGAGCTAGTTCTGTAACTTCGGCGCGGCGCTGGACGACATGTTGAGGGATAGGCTTGTCTGTGGTTGTAAGGATGACTCACTTCAGAAACGCCTGCTTGCATAGACTAAATAGTCCTTAGGGAAAGCTATTGAGCAAGCTACCAAGAACGTGACCAGTATGCGGAGTCAGGTGAGCTATAAAGGCGTGGATAAGGTACAAGCCATATCCGTATTATCTAAAAAAAAATCGTTCGAGATCGAAGAGACAATCATCAAGGCCACAAACAGGATCAACGACTGTGAGCAATGGATCAAACCCTAAATTTCCTGTCACTTCGGAAGGAGGTTGTACTCGCTGCAAAGGACATGGGCATATGACAGCAAAGTGTCCATACAAAGAATCAGTAAATCATTCATGTCAGAAGGGTGGCCACATATCGAGAGCGTGCGGAAGTAAAGCAATGAAGAAGTAAGGTGGACAAGCGAATCACATTTCCGAGCAAGAGGGTTACTTTCCTGAATATGACGTATTCAATGTAAGCGCTACCAAGAAAAATCATTTCCGATATGTACCGATATAAAGAAACGACCAGTCATCATTTGAACCATACAGGATCAAATGTACAATTAATGGTGTGTACACTGAGATGGAGATCGATACGGGATCGGCCTTCACGCTTATATCACTACATAAGGCTGAAGGTATGATCAAAACGGACACCGTTAAGATGTCTGACATTCAACTCGAAGTCTTTTTCGGGTCATCAGATCGAAGTCTTCGGAGTCAGTACAGTCAAGGTAACACTAAAACGGTGTGAAGACATAATCTCCATTATTGTGTACGAAAGAAACGGGCCAACACTCTGCGGCAGATCTTGGAATTCGTCATCTCTCTACCAATTCTTCAAGAAACTAACTGTGAAGCAAATAACGTACAATTCTGAATATTCGTTGCAGACTGTCCAAGCCAAGCACCAAAACGTCTTTGAATCGGAACCCAGAGAGTGTTTAAAAGGTGTAAAAGTGCATCTACATCGAAAAGCAGGAGTCGAACCCGGATTCTTTAAAGTGAGAACAGTTCCCTAAGCCTACAAGGAAAAAGTGGATGAAGAACTGACAAGGTTAACAGAAGCCAACATTATATCTCCGATTCTATATGCTCAATCAGCAGCTCCTATTGTTCCGATCCTCAAACCCAACGGCAAGATACAAATTGGCGGTGATATCAAGGTCACAGCGAACCGTCAGATATGCGAGATGCATATAGTCAGTTGCAGTGGGACGAGTCGTCAAAGGATCTTCTGGTCATCAATACTCAACAGGGGCTATTCCAGTGCAACTTTCTGCCGCACGGTATATCATCTGCTTCAGCAGTGTTTCAAAAACACATGAAGATTCTTCTCAGAAACCAACCAAGCGTTATTTCGTTCCAGGATGATATATTGCTAGGTGGAACATGTCCCGTTGATCATATGAAGAAGCTGGATTCGTTACAACAAATTTTCCGCGATTCTGGTCTGAAACTTAATCTGGAGAAATTTGACTTTGACAAGGAGTCCATTGATTTTCTGGGGTATCATCTCGATGGGGAAAGTCTCCATAAGCAAACTACCAAGATGACAGCAATCACTGATGCTTCAGAGCCCAAGAACCTACACTCTTAAAAATAAAGGCGTTATAATGGTTTGAAAGGGGTGTGAAAATGGTGTATAGCCTCTTGTTAAGGAATGAAAAAATTTTCCAAAGGGTGTTATAAAGGAGTGAGATAGGTTTAAACACCATTATTACACCTTTTGTGGGAGTTACACTACACCCTTTAGGGCAAAAGTAAGGTGTTAAAAGAGCATATAATAAAGATGTTTTATCTTATAAAAAGGTGTTTTGGGACACCTTTAAAAGCGCCCTTGTAAAGGATTACCTCTACACCCTTTTAACACTTCTAGCTTAAACGAATAAGCCAATTAAACAATAAGATAAATTGAAATTCCAATAACATTTAAAAACAGATAATTATTCACAAATATTTACAAAATATATATATTTAAATAAAATACATATATTTTAAACATACAATTAAACATTTGGCACGGTATGCGTTAATGAATATGCAGATTATAAAACTAGATAGTTATATGTGCAGTTATTCGATTTTTGGTTGTCATTTAATCCATTTTTGACAGAAACGTTATCTTTCTAGGAAACCCTTATTGGGATTAACTACCCCTAACCGTGTAAAATGGTAACAATTACACCATGTTTTAGTTAATAAAGAAATATGAAAAATCCCTAGTTAACGCTGTGCTTAAACGTGTAGTATTATAGTGTGATTTAACTCTACAAATGGGCGTATTAACACGTTTAAAGGTGTGATTTAACTCTTAAAAAGGGTGTATTCACACTTTTAAAAGTGTTATTTCACTCTTAAAAAGGGTGTATTCACACTTTTAAAAGCGTTATTTCACTCTTAAAAAGGGCTTATTAACACTTTTAAAGATGTGTTTTAACTCTTAAAAAGGCGTATTAACACTTTCAAAGGTGTTATTTAACTCTAACAAAAGGGCCTATTAACACCTTTAAAGATGCTATTTAACTCTTAAAGAGGGCTTATTAACACTTTCAAAGGTGTTATTTAACTCTAACAAAGGGCCTATTAACACCTTTAAAGATGCTATTTAACTCTTAAAAAGGGCGTATTAACACTTTCAAAGGTGTTATTTAACTCTAACAAAAGGGCCTATTAACACCTTTAAAGATGCTATTTAACTCTTAAAAAGGGCGTATTAACACTTTCAAAGGTGTTATTTAACTCTAACAAAAGGGCCTATTAACACCTTTAAAGATGCTATTTAACTCTTAAAAAGGCGTATTAAAACTTTGACAAATCGGTGTTAAGTTGGATATCGAGAGGTGTTAATTCAGATCTTAAAAGGTGTTAATTAGAACATAAACGGTGTAATTTAATCATTTATGGGCGTCACTTCGATCTTCAAAAGGGTGTTTTTAACAGTATAAAAAGAGTGACTACACCTTCCTAAAAGGTGCTTTTAATACCATTTATGTTTCAATATTCGTAGTATAGGGTGTAGAGGTAATCCTTTACAAGGGCGCTTTTAAAGGTGTTCCAAAACACCTTTTTATAAGATAAAACATCTTTATTATATGCTCTTTTAACACCTTACTTTTGCCCTAAAGGGTGTATTGTAACTCCCACAAAAGGTGTAATAATGGTGTTTAAACCTATCTCACTCTTTTATAACACCCTTTGGAGATTTTTTTCATTCCTTAACAAGAGGCTATACACCATTTTCACACCCCTTTTAAACCATTATAACACCCTTAAACACCTTTATAACGCCTTTATTTTTAAGAGTGTAGCAAAGAGATCCGGCTGGCGTGCGATGCCTCTCCAATTGGCATTGGCGTGGTCATTTCTCAGCTGGTAAATGGCGAAGAGAGACCCATTTCATTCACTTCTAGGACGTTATCCACAGGTGAAAAGAACTACGCACAGTTGGAGAAAGAGGCCTTGTCACTGATCTACGGCGTGATGAAGATGAGAGTATCTTCTTGGGAGGCGTTTCAAGCTTGTTACTGACAATTGGTCAGCCTACTGTCGGAAAAGAAACCCATTCCTCAGATGTTGGCGTCAAGACTACAAAGATGGGCCCTACACTCTTAAAAAAAAGGGTGTTTTAATGGTATATTAAGGGTGTAATATCTCTAAAAACACTCTTTAATGTTAATTTAAACGCCCTAAAGGGATTTTTACTGTCCCAAATTAAAAACCTGAAAAGGTGTATAAAGGGTGTTATATTACCCCGTAAATTGAGTGATTTAACACCTGGTAAGGGTGTAGCTCCCTTAAGGCCGTAGTTTAGTACCCTAAAAGGAGTATTTTAACACTTTAAAGGGAGTATTGTAGCACCCTTAAGGCAGTAGTTTAGAACCTTAAAGGGAGTAGTTATAAAACTTTATAGGGAGTATTATAGAACCCTTAAGGGAGTATTGTAGAACCCTGAAGGGGGTAGTGTAACACCCTTAAGGGAGTCGTTTGGTACCCTAAAAGAAGTAGCCTTGTACCCTAGAGGGAGTAGATAATAACCCTGAAGGGAATAGTTTTATACCACAAACTGTTAACAAAGGAACCAAAACGGAGGACATAAGCACCCCAAACAGTGTAAATAAACACCCTAGCAGGAAACTGCTTCTTAAGGTGTAAAATAACATCCTTAATAAACCTGTTAAGGTGTTAAATATGGGGCAACAAAACACCCTTAAAGGTTTGAAAAGAAACCCTTTTTTTTAAGAGTGTAGGTTTATCCACATATGATTATGTAATCAAATACAAGAAGGGAACTTTTCATTCAAATGCGGAGGCCCTAAGCCGCTTGCCTCTCCAAGTGCAACATTAAGATCCTCCACTGCCCACTGAATACGTCTTGCTCATTGACAGAATCAATAACAGTCCGCTTTCCGTGGAAGACATTCGACGAGCAACGGTCGAGGACAGTCTACTTGGGCGGGTCTTGTCTTGCACAGTCAAGGGATGGAAGCGTACTGAGCAGGACGATCCGAAAGCAAAGACGTACTTCGCGCGATGTGATGAACTATCCACCGTGCAAGGACTACTCATGCTCGGACAAAGAATAGTCATTCCGAAGAGCCTAAAACCGGCCATAATGGAGAAACTCCTCGAAACTCACCAGGGTATCATAAGGATGAAATCTCTAGCAAGGTCCATGTGGTCCGGTATCGAAAAGGATATAGCTGATTATAGCAAGCAGTGCCTAACATGCCCAAACAATGCTCCTGAACGTAAAAAAGGGTACTCACTTCGCCGGCCCGATCGAGAATAAGTATCGCTTCATATGCGTTGACTCTTTTTCAAAATGGATAGAGGTCGACGTCGTAGCCTCCACGTCCACGGCCATTGTTGTTCGTTCGTTCCAAGATCGCCCGTTTTGGACTAATTCGCTCCTTGGTCACTGATAATGAATGATTCATGCTTCACTAGTATGGAATTCAACGAGTTCACGTCTAAGAATGGAATCAATCATATGACGATCACGCCGTACCACCTACAGAGTAATGATCAAGCTGAAAGAACGGTCCGCACCATAAACGTATCACACAAGAAGATGTCCGGGGGTAACAGCACTGAAATTAATATACTCAATGACAGTTTTCAATCATTCAAGACAGGATCACTCGAACAAAGGCTGAACCGTATTCTGATGAGACAAGGACGTACACCCTTAGCGTATGGGAAATCTCCGGCCGTCTTATGTTTGTAAGAAACATTGTAACAAGACTAGATCTATGTCATCCTAACCAGCAACCCGTGGTGACGGAGATACCCAAGAGTTCCATCGGATTCAACGAAGACGATGCTATGTACATACGCAACTACTCTCGGGGGCCAAAATGGATACCATGCCATGTTATCAAGTTTGTTTGGGTCAAGAGTCTTTTAAGTAAAAAAAAGATTTGGTGTTCCGCCAGAATGAGGTAGACTATTTTGGGTTCCATAGCAAAAAAACAATTGGGAACCGCTGCAGTATGACACCTAACACATTTAACATATCGTTAGATATTTCCAGGACATCTTGACAACGTACAATTGACCGATTTCAAAATTACGTTTTTGCAATTGACGGTACCTTAAAATTGTGAGGTATAGCAGCCTTATTTAGCTACTTTTATACCGTAACATGGCGGCGTATTTTCACGCGCAAAATGAATTTTAAGATCCACCAATTAGTGGATCGTAATCTTTACATTCCTCGCGTTATTGAAAAGCTTACCATGCAAACGGCGCTAGGAAGTCTGCACGTTTTCAAAATCCGTTTCCCTATTTGCGATTTCCAACGATAAAGTTGATGACGTTATTATATTATTATAGATATAACACTAAAATCGTATGTTTCTCAAAATTGGGATTTTGTATTTGCTCAGGTAGCGAATTTAAAACAATATTATATTACATTATTATACATTTTATACTTACTTAATTTTACTATACTTAGTTTTACTGACCATAAACAATATCAAAGATAATTAATTTACTTTTAAAATAAACGAGGGTTGTGTACATTTCATCATGCCTCAACATTTACTGCAAGATATAAAATTAAAAAATTGTACCGCCTAGAGATATTTACTCATTTATAGACCATACCTTCTTTCAGTATTAGTTTGTGAAACTTACTATAGGATGAATTTCCCGACGCACCATGTTTCCGTCCGAAACGTCTTTAGAAGATACCAGCAAATAACGTTATCCGTTTGGATACGAATACTTCTTTGAAAAGGGATATAGAAAATACTTCCCTTTCGCGTATAGAACGTCCAATTGATTCCGGAAATTCAAAAATCTTAGCATTCCATGTAAAAGCTCCAACAAGTACAGAAAAATAAAGAAATTTGAATAAACTTGAGTTAAGTATTTGGGTAGAACTGCAGGATACGTTTTATGAATAAACTAAACGGCAACGAGCTTTTCATTTATTTTTCTAAAGAATTATTTCGTCGAAGTTGCTTTAAGTTGAAAAACTACAAACGTGTAGTTATAAATAAAGTCTTTTTTATTTAAATAAAAAAACAGAAAAAACAGAAAAAACAAAAAAAATATTACGTACTAACTGGAATAAAAATTAAGTAACAAAAATTTCCCCAAAACAAAAAAAAACGCTGCAAATTTAATAATCTCACAAAAGGGTACAGCGAGTAAAACAAGTCACTAATTAACATATTAAAAGATGAAGTTAGTCGAGTTAATCGAAGTGCGTAAAAATATAACACCTCTGAACAAAAAATACCATTAAGACTGATAAAAATTAAAAAGCGTGTCCAGAACATCATTACTATTAAACTAATTTCAATACGGTAAAAGTTAACGGTATTCAATAGGACACGAGCGAAAGTAAAATAAACTATTTCCGCCCTGAAAATCATTATATTAAAAGCCGCGGTCAAAAATGACATTTTTCCAAAGCTTTCGTACACCGCACCCGCGGGGGAAACTACTTCTTTTTGTCAGCATTCCTAATATTTCGAAAGTTTTTACACGGTCAGTTAATTTTAACAAGTTAAAATCCATTGGCCACTTCAGCCATGCGGAAAAAAGGCGACTAAATGCTCAAGTGCGAGTTAATCTTTGGTCCAGATAACCTTTTCAAAAGACGCAACCGCCCATACCACCAGCGCATCTTAGCTTTCGTATATAAAGGGTACACCGCAGTTAACAGTATTAAAACATCGTCTACACGTCTATCCGAATACTCCTAGTAAAGTAACTGTAATATTTACATCTTTCGTGATTACGAGTCGAAGGAATTTAATTATCGATTGCCAAACTGACATTTGAAATGAAGATAACAGTAAGTTAGACTCAAAATTTCGATTACTTTTGCGGTTTTTTTTTAAAACATGGAAAGAAATATCTTTACTTTCTAACAAGTTATCACTGGTATTCTCACTAAAGTATATAGAAAATTTTAGGTAATAATTGTAGGGGCAATGACGTATTTCAAATCCTCATTTCACACTTACAAGGAGAGTACCCGAGTTGTAACACACCGATTTTGTTCAAACTCGGGGGTTAGGTAGACCTTCATGTTACTTGAAAAATCCTAAAGGGAAAGGTCTCCATAGGCAACCAAAAATGTTTTTGACAACACAAAATTGATTTTTCCCTTTGAAAATAACATGGGAACCGACCAATTTTAAAAAATATAAATTTTTGAAATTGCTAAAAGTAGAAAATATAAATAAAAAATAATGATAAAGTTCGAAATTGATTAAAATATTTACAGGGGGGTACCCTTAAAATTGGTCAGATTCCCATGTTATATTAAATGGGAAAATTTCCGTTTTGTGTTGTCAAAACATTTTTGGTTGCCATGGCAAAACGGTTGAATGTGGAGATATTTAAATTTAGGGTTTTTCAAGTTACATGAAGGTCTACCAAAAACTGTACATCGTTATTCTACTGTAGGAGGTTTCACCCTAGTGTAATCTAGAATGACTAAGTAATTAAGATTAACAGTAGCTCTTTGTCTCGTCGTCATAGTGAGACATAGGACCGGATTGTGATATGTTTTAAGTTGTGTATTTTTGGGGAATAACGTCTCAGAATTCAAGGAAATAATTATAAATTTATGGTTCAAGTCTTCAAGTAAATTCTTTAAATATAACAAAATATTCTTTCTCGCAGCTATTCGTGCTTCTAGCAACAACTCTGTTGATTTCTCAAGTACTCTGCGGTTATCATGGCCCCAGTTACCACGTATTCAAGAAGCCGGTCAAGCATATCTCTTACAAGCCCGTGCACCACGTGTCCTACAAGAAGGTTGTCTCGTACAAGCCCGTTCACAAGGTCTCCTACAAGCCAGTAGTCTCAAAAAGCTATAAGACTATCCTCGTGAAAGGACACGGTGGCGGTGGTCATGGCGGCTACGGAGGCGGCTACGGAGGCGGACACGGATGGTGGTAAAGAGATTGGACGTGTCTTGGCTATTTATAAAAAATATATTTATCTTTGTGTACAGAGTGGCTAGTTGTTAATAAATTGTGCTATCAAATTTGTTTGATTATTTAGTTCAAATATTGGCATTTTAGATTTGCACATAATGCCCAAAGTGAGCTGTACAGTTGCAGTTAAATATAACCACAGATAAAACGGCATGATTAACGTTCACAGTGTTTCTTTCAGAAAACTTTCTCCGGGGGGGGCGGGCGGTTCCCAGTGGTGAGCATAGCCAGCCCGGCACGTCTGGTAGTGGCTTCGGTAAAAGGGGAGGGGCAGGGGTCGATTGCCCCCTCAACTATGAAATCCATCGGGCTTCGTCACCTAGTTTGTCCGGCCAAAACAACAAGTCGACTCAGGCCGTAATATTAGTTCCACATCAGTGTATTCGAGTGGGCAAACCCATACACCCTTAATAGACACAGGTAGGCAAACTAATACAAAAACTGTTGAGGCTACGTGATCTATTATCGTTTGATATATAAATTGCCATCTAAGTTAAAGAGTGGGTGCCGCTCACCCTCAGAATACCCGGGTGGGCAAACCAATACAAAAGCTGTTGAGGCCATATGATTTCCTAGCATTTGATATATAATTTACCATCCTATGTTAAAGAGTGGCCCCCGCCACCCTCAGGATACCCGGGTGGGAAAACCAATACAAAAGCTGTTCAGGCCATATGATTTCCTAGCGTTTGATATATAATTTACCATCCTATGTTAAAGAGTGGCCCCCGCCACCCTCAGGATACCCGGGTGGGCAAACCAATACAAAAGCTGTTGAGGCCATATGATTTCCTAGCGTTTGATATATAATTTACCATCCTATGTTAAAGAGTGGCCCCCGCCACCCTCAGAATACCCGGGTGGGCAAACCAATACAAAAGCTGTTGAGGCCATATGATTTCCTAGCGTTTGATATATAATTTACCATCCTATGTTAAAGAGTGGCCCCCGCCACCCTCAGGATACCCGGGTGGGCAAACCAATACAAAAGCTGTTCAGGCCATATGATTTCCTAGCGTTTGATATATAATTTACCATCCTATGTTAAAGAGTGGCCCCCGCCACCCTCAGGATACCCGGGTGGGCAAACCAATACAAAAGCTGTTGAGGCCATATGATTTCCTAGCGTTTGATATATAATTTACCATCCTATGTTAAAGAGTGGCCCCCGCCACCCTCAGGATACCCGGGTGGGCAAACCAATACAAAAGCTGTTCGAGCCATATGATTTCCTATCGTTTGATATATAATTTACCATCCTATGTTAAAGAGTGGCCCCCGCCACCCTCAGGATACCCGGGTGGGCAAACCAATACAAAAGCTGCTCAGGCCATATGATTTCCAAGCGTTTGATATATAATTTACCATCCTATGTTAAAGAGTGGCCCCCGCCACCCTCAGGATACCCGGGTGGGCAAACCAATACAAAAGCTGTTCAGGCCATATGATTTCCTAGCGTTTGATATATAATTTACCATCCTATGTTAAAGAGTGGCCCCCGCCACCCTCAGGATACCCGGGTGGGCAAACCAATACAAAAACTGTTGAGGCCATATGATTTCCTAGCGTTTGATATATAATTTACCATCCTATGTTAAAGAGTGGCCCCCGCCACCCTCAGGATACCCGGGTGGGAAAACCAATACAAAAGCTGTTCGGGCCATATGATTTCCTAGCGTGTGATATATAATTTACCATCCTATGTTAAAGAGTGGCCCCCGCCACCCTCAAGACACCCGGGTGGGCAAACCAATACAAAAGCTGTTGAGGCCATATGATTTCCTAGCGTTTGATATATAATTTACCATCCTATGTTAAAGAGTGGCCCCCGCCACCCTCAGAATACCCGGGTGGGCAAACCAATACAAAAGCTGTTGAGGCCATATGATTTCCTAGCGTTTGATATATAATTAAACATCCTATGTTAAAGAGTGGCCCCCGCCACCCTCAGGATACCCGGGTGGGCAAACCAATACAAAAGCTGTTCAGGCCATATGATTTCCTAGCGTTTGATATATAATTTACCATCCTATGTTAAAGAGTGGCCCCCGCCACCCCCAGGATACCCGGGTGGGCAAACCAATACAAAAGCTGTTGAGGCCATATGATTTCCTAGCGTTTGATATATAATTTACCATCCTATGTTAAAGAGTGGCCCCCGCCACCCTCAGGATACCCGGGTGGGCAAACCAATACAAAAGCTGTTCGAGCCATATGATTTCCTATCGTTTGATATATAGTTTACCATCCTATGTTAAAGAGTGGCCCCCGCCACCCTCAGGATACCCGGGTGGGCAAACCAATACAAAAGCTGTTCAGGCCATATGATTTCCTAGCGTTTGATATATAATTTACCATCGTATGTTAAAGAGTGGCCCCCGCCACCCTCAGGGTACCCGGGTGGGCAAACCAATACAAAAGCTGTTCAGGCCATATGATTTCCTAGCGTTTGATATATAATTTACCATCCTATGTTAAAGAGTGGCCCCCGCCACCCTCAGGATATCCGGGTGGGCAAACCAATACAAAAGCTGTTGAGGCCATATGATTTCCTAGCGTTTGATATATAATTTACCATCCTATGTTAAAGAGTGGCCCCCGCCACCCTCAGGATACCCGGGTGGGAAAACCAATACAAAAGCTGTTCGGGCCATATGATTTCCTAGCGTTTGATATATAATTTACCATCCTATGTTAAAGAGTGGCCCCCGCCACCCTCAGGATACCCGGGTGGGCAAACCAATACAAAAGCTGTTCAGGCCATATGATTTCCTAGCGTTTGATATATAATTTACCATCCTATGTTAAAGAGTGGCCCCCGCCACCCCCAGGATACCCGGGTGGGCAAACCAATACAAAAGCTGTTGAGGCCATATGATTTCCTAGCGTTTGATATATAATTTACCATCCTATGTTAAAGAGTGGCCCCCGCCACCCTCAGGATACCCGGGTGGGCAAACCAATACAAAAGCTGTTCGAGCCATATGATTTCCTATCGTTTGATATATAGTTTACCATCCTATGTTAAAGAGTGGCCCCCGCCACCCTCAGGATACCCGGGTGGGCAAACCAATACAAAAGCTGTTCAGGCCATATGATTTCCTAGCGTTTGATATATAATTTACCATCGTATGTTAAAGAGTGGCCCCCGCCACCCTCAGGGTACCCGGGTGGGCAAACCAATACAAAAGCTGTTCAGGCCATATGATTTCCTAGCGTTTGATATATAATTTACCATCCTATGTTAAAGAGTGGCCCCCGCCACCCTCAGGATATCCGGGTGGGCAAACCAATACAAAAGCTGTTGAGGCCATATGATTTCCTAGCGTTTGATATATAATTTACCATCCTATGTTAAAGAGTGGCCCCCGCCACCCTCAGGATACCCGGGTGGGAAAACCAATACAAAAGCTGTTCGGGCCATATGATTTCCTAGCGTTTGATATATAATTTACCATCCTATGTTAAAGAGTGGCCTCCGCCACCCTCAGGATACCCGGGTGGGCAAACCAATACAAAAGCTGTTCAGGCCATATGATTTCCTAGCGTTTGATATATAATTTACCATCCTATGTTAAAGAGTGGCCCCCGCCACCCTCAGGATACCCGGGTGGGCAAACCAATACAAAAGCTGTTCAGGCCATATGATTTCCTAGCGTTTGATATATAATTTACCATCCTATGTTAAAGAGTGGCCCCCGCCACCCTCAGGATACCCGGGTGGGCAAACCAATACAAAAGCTGTTGAGGCCATATGATTTCCTAGCGTTTGATATATAATTTACCATCCTATGTTAAAGAGTGGCCCCCGCCACCCTCAGGATACCCGGGTGGGAAAACCAATACAAAAGCTGTTCGGGCCATATGATTTCCTAGCGTTTGATATATAATTTACCATCCTATGTTAAAGAGTGGCCCCCGCCACCCCCAGGATACCCGGGTGGGCAAACCAATACAAAAGCTGTTGAGGCCATATGATTTCCTAGCGTTTGATATATAATTTACCATCCTATGTTAAAGAGTGGCCCCCGCCACCCTCAGGATACCCGGGTGGGCAAACCAATACAAAAGCTGTTCGAGCCATATGATTTCCTATCGTTTGATATATAGTTTACCATCCTATGTTAAAGAGTGGCCCCCGCCACCCTCAGGATACCCGGGTGGGCAAACCAATACAAAAGCTGTTCAGGCCATATGATTTCCTAGCGTTTGATATATAATTTACCATCCTATGTTAAAGAGTGGCCCCCGCCACCCTCAGGATACCCGGGTGGGCAAACCAATACAAAAGCTGTTCAGGCCATATGATTTCCTAGCGTTTGATATATAATTTACCATCCTATGTTAAAGAGTGGCCCCCGCCACCCTCAGGATATCCGGGTGGGCAAACCAATACAAAAGCTGTTGAGGCCATATGATTTCCTAGCGTTTGATATATAATTTACCATCCTATGTTAAAGAGTGGCCCCCGCCACCCTCAGGATACCCGGGTGGGAAAACCAATACAAAAGCTGTTCGGGCCATATGATTTCCTAGCGTTTGATATATAATTTACCATCCTATGTTAAAGAGTGGCCCCCGCCACCCTCAGGATACCCGGGTGGGCAAACCAATACAAAAGCTGTTCAGGCCATATGATTTCCTAGCGTTTTATATATAATTTACCATCCTATGTTAAAGAGTGGCCCCCGCCACCCTCAGGATACCCGGGTGGGCAAACCAATACAAAAGCTGTTCAGGCCATGTGATTTCCTAGCGTTTGATATATAATTTACCATCCTATGTTAAAGAGTGGCCCCCGCCACCCTCAGGATACCCGGGTGGGCAAACCAATACAAAAGCTGTTCAGGCCATATGATTTCCTAGCGTTTGATATATAATTTACCATCCTATGTTAAAGAGTGGCCCCCGCCACCCTCAGGATACCCGGGTGGGCAAACCAATACAAAAGCTGTTCAGGCCATATGATTTCCTAGCGTTTGATATATAATTTACCATCCTATGTTAAAGAGTGGCCCCCGCCACCCTCAGGATCCCCGGGTGGGCAAACCAATACAAAAGCTGTTGAGGCCATATGATTTCCTAGCGTTTGATATATAATTTACCATCCTATGTTAAAGAGTGGCCCCCGCCACACTCAGGATACCCGGGTGGGCAAACCAATACAAAAGCTGTTCAGGCCATATGATTTCCTAGCGTTTGATATATAATTTACCATCCTATGTTAAAGAGTGGCCCCCGCCACCCCCAGGATACCCGGGTGGGCAAACCAATACAAAAGCTGTTGAGGCCATATGATTTCCTAGCGTTTGATATATAATTTACCATCCTATGTTAAAGAGTGGCCCCCGCCACCCTCAGGATACCCGGGTGGGCAAACCAATACAGAAGCTGTTCGAGCCATATGATTTCCTATCGTTTGATATATAGTTTACCATCCTATGTTAAAGAGTGGCCCCCGCCACCCTCAGGATACCCGGGTGGGCAAACCAATACAAAAGCTGTTCAGGCCATATGATTTCCTAGCGTTTGATATATAATTTACCATCCTTTGTTAAAGAGTGGCCCCCGCCACCCTCAGGATACCCGGGTGGGCAAACCAATACAAAAGCTGTTCAGGCCATATGATTTCCTAGCGTTTGATATATAATTTACCATCCTATGTTAAAGAGTGGCCCCCGCCACCCTCAGGATATCCGGGTGGGCAAACCAATACAAAAGCTGTTGAGGCCATATGATTTCCTAGCGTTTGATATATAATTTACCATCCTATGTTAAAGAGTGGCCCCCGCCACCCTCAGGATACCCGGGTGGGAAAACCAATACAAAAGCTGTTCGGGCCATATGATTTCCTAGCGTTTGATATATAATTTACCATCCTATGTTAAAGAGTGGCCCCCGCCACCCTCAGGATACCCGGGTGGGCAAACCAATACAAAAGCTGTTCAGGCCATATGATTTCCTAGCGTTTTATACAGGGTCTTTTTTTTTGCTCGGAAAAGTGTTTTTTTTCAAAAACTATTTATAGTACCGATTTCAAATTTGGAAGGTCAATTCTCTATACCGGGGGACATCAGGTTGAGAAATTTGAGCGTTTTCGGTAATGTTTTTCACCAATTTTGAAAAATTATTTTTCGACCACTAGGTGCGAGATAAAAAATTTCTATTATAAAGTTGTAGGCCGTCATCGAAAACCCTTAAAAATTGTTCACTCGACGAAAAACAATTTATTTATCAGTGAAAATTCGAGCTTGAAAAATTTACAAGTTGGTGAAGCCAAATTACGATTGTTTGAAACGATAATTGAAACCGAATTACCTAATCCAGTTGAAACTTTGGTTAAAAAAACGACCGGATTTAAAAAACACGAGGCTATAGGTCAATCCTAAACATGCATTGGGTATTTAAAGGAAAACTTTGGGAGATTATTATCAGTGTTTGATAATATTTCGAACAATGCCTCGTTATTCAGTAGCTGAGCGTACCGAGATAGTTGCCATTTACAATGGAGAAGCAGCGCAAAACCTTAGAAGAGTGACTGAAATCTTCGCAGAAAGACATCCAAATGGAGCACCATCTGTAAATACAGTAAGACGAGCAATTCACGATTTCAATCAATTTGGTAACTTGCAACCTAGGTTTCGCGGATTGGGTCAACCGGATTTAGACTTCGAGAACAATGTACTCGCGTACTTTGTGGCATATCCTCGTCACAGTTGCGCTAACGCCGCTGCTGATTTGGGTTGTTCTGCAAATCGTGTGTGGAAAATTCTTCGTAAGAATCGCTATCACCCATACAGAGCTACGCTCCACCAAGGACTAATTGACGGAGACCATCAAAGACGTTATGAATTTAGCAACTGGTTACTAAATGCTGTCCAAGAAGATAGACAATTTTTGCGCCATGTTTTGTTCTCCGACGAAGCGTCATTTTCTAGAGATGGGCCATTTAATCATCAAAACAAGCCATCTTTGGTCTGACATCAACCCACATTGGGGTTTTGAATATCATCACCAGGTTCAATTTGAACGGGTCAATGTTTGGGTTGGACTTGTTGGAAACCGTTTGATTGGTCCCTTTTTCCTGCCGACGAACCTCAACGGCCAAAGGTATTTACATTTTCTACAGAACGAACTGAGTGACGCAATCGACGACCTTCCATTGGCTGAAAGACGTCAGTTGTGGTTTCAGCAATATGGCGCCCCTCCGCATTTTTCCCGGCAAGTAACTGAGCACAACAACGAGTTTCCTGAAAGGTGGATAGGGAGAAATGGTCCAGTGCATTGGCCAGCAAGGTCACCTGACCTAACACCGCTGGATTATTTTCTCTGGGGATTCGTTAAAGCAAAGGTATACGCCACGCCCATTGAAACTAGGGAGGAACTCATTAGACGAATAATCAGTGCTTGCCGAGACGTCACACCAGAAATGGTAGAGAAAGCGTTTGAGAACTTAATTGTCCGCGCACAAACCTGTGTTGCAGCCAATGGTGATATTATTGAAAATGTTTTGTAAAAATTTATATGAATAAAATATCTGCATTTAAAAACCAAACGTGTACATTTTTTCAGTGTGAAAACTCTACTACGTTTGTATTAGACTTGTTCCCTTTTCAATTATCGTTTCAAACAATCGTAATTTGGCTTCACCAACTTGTAAATTTTTCAAGCTCGAATTTTCACTGATAAATAAGTTGTTTTTCGTCGAGTGAACAATTTTTAAGGGTTTTCGATGACGGCCTACAACTTTATAATAGAAATTTTTTATCTCGCACCTAGTGGTCGAAAAATAATTTTTCAAAATTGGTGAAAAACATTACCGAAAACGCTCAAATTTCTCAAACTGATGTCCCCCGGTATAGAGAATTGACCTTCCAAATTTGAAATCGGTACTATAAATAGTTTTTGAAAAAAAAACACTTTTCCGAGCAAAAAAAAAGACCCTGTATATAATTTACCATCCTATGTTAAAGAGTGGCCCCCGCCACCCTCAGGATACCCGGGTGGGCAAACCAATACAAAAGCTGTTCAGGCCATGTGATTTCCTAGCGTTTGATATATAATTTACCATCCTATGTTAAAGAGTGGCCCCCGCCACCCTCAGGATACCCGGGTGGGCAAACCAATACAAAAGCTGTTCAGGCCATATGATTTCCTAGCGTTTGATATATAATTTACCATCCTATGTTAAAGAGTGGCCCCCGCCACCCTCAGGATACCCGGGTGGGCAAACCAATACAAAAGCTGTTCAGGCCATATGATTTCCTAGCGTTTGATATATAATTTACCATCCTATGTTAAAGAGTGGCCCCCGCCACCCCCAGGATACCCGGGTGGGCAAACCAATACAAAAGCTGTTGAGGCCATATGATTTCCTAGCGTTTGATATATAATTTACCATCCTATGTTAAAGAGCCACCCTCAGGATACCCGGGTGGGCAAACCAATACAAAAGCTGTTCGAGCCATATGATTTCCTATCGTTTGATATATAGTTTACCATCCTATGTTAAAGAGTGGCCCCCGCCACCCTCAGGATACCCGGGTGGGCAAACCAATACAAAAGCTGTTCAGGCCATATGATTTCCTAGCGTTTGATATATAATTTACCATCCTATGTTAAAGAGTGGCCCCCGCCACCCTCAGGATACCCGGGTGGGCAAACCAATACAAAAGCTGTTCAGGCCATATGATTTCCTAGCGTTTGATATATAATTTACCATCCTATGTTAAAGAGTGGCCCCCGCCACCCTCAGGATATCCGGGTGGGCAAACCAATACAAAAGCTGTTGAGGCCATATGATTTCCTAGCGTTTGATATATAATTTACCATCCTATGTTAAAGAGTGGCCCCCGCCACCCTCAGGATATCCGGGTGGGAAAACCAATACAAAAGCTGTTCGGGCCATATGATTTCCTAGCGTTTGATATATAATTTACTATCCTATGTTAAAGAGTGGCCCCCACCACCCTCAGGATACCCGGGTGGGCAAACCAATACAAAAGCTGTTCAGGCCATATGATTTCCTAGCGTTTGATATATAATTTACCATCCTATGTTAAAGAGTGGCCCCCGCCACCCTCAGGATACCCGGGTGGGCAAACCAATACAAAAGCTGTTCAGGCCATATGATTTCCTAGCGTTTGATATATAATTTACCATCCTATGTTAAAGAGTGGCCCCCGCCACCCTCAGGATATCCGGGTGGGCAAACCAATACAAAAGCTGTTGAGGCCATATGATTTCCTAGCGTTTGATATATAATTTACCATCCTATGTTAAAGAGTGGCCCCCGCCACCCTCAGGATACCCGGGTGGGAAAACCAATACAAAAGCTGTTCGGGCCATATGATTTCCTAGCGTTTGATATATAATTTACCATCCTATGTTAAAGAGTGGCCCCCGCCACCCTCAGGATACCCGGGTGGGCAAACCAATACAAAAGCTGTTCAGGCCATATGATTTCCTAGCGTTTGATATATAATTTACCATCCTATGTTAAAGAGTGGCCCCCGCCACCCTCAGGATACCCGGGTGGGCAAACCAATACAAAAGCTGTTCAGGCCATATGATTTCCTAGCGTTTGATATATAATTTACCATCCTATGTTAAAGAGTGGCCCCCGCCACCCTCAGGATCCCCGGGTGGGCAAACCAATACAAAAGCTGTTGAGGCCATAGGATTTCCTAGCGTTTGATATATAATTTACCATCCTATGTTAAAGAGTGGCCCCCGCCACCCCCAGGATACCCGGGTGGGCAAACCAATACAAAAGCTGTTGAGGCCATATGATTTCCTAGCGTTTGATATATAATTTACCATCCTATGTTAAAGAGTGGCCCCCGCCACCCTCAGGATACCCGGGTGGGCAAACCAATACAAAAGCTGTTCAGGCCATATGATTTCCTAGCGTTTGATATATAATTTACCATCCTATGTTAAAGAGTGGCCCCCGCCACCCCCAGGATACCCGGGTGGGCAAACCAATACAAAAGCTGTTGAGGCCATATGATTTCCTAGCGTTTGATATATAATTTACCATCCTATGTTAAAGAGTGGCCCCCGCCACCCTCAGGATACCCGGGTGGGCAAACCATTACAAAAGCTGTTCGAGCCATATGATTTCCTATCGTTTGATATATAGTTTACCATCCTATGTTAAAGAGTGGCCCCCGCCACCCTCAGGATACCCGGGTGGGCAAACCAATACAAAAGCTGTTGAGGCCATATGATTTCCTAGCGTTTGATATAAGTAGAGAGTAACTAAATATGAACCCTTTTTTTCCAAGATGGCCGCCAAGATGGCCACCAAAACAACCCCCCCACCCCCCAAAAATATTTTCCAAAAATTTTTGTCCTTGGAAAAATCGAAAATATTTTTGTTTTCAATTTCACCTTGAAGATGCTCTTTGAACTCGACGCCTGACACCTGTACACAACCACTAAGCCTCGGTCTATCAAATCAACAAGTTTGGTCACGACCGGACAAGGTCGAACCGAGATATGGTTGGTAATATGTGACCCCACCAAATACTGATGTTAATTTACTTTTGGTGTCATTTTTTCGTTTTTTTCGTTTTTTCGCCGTTTAAAATGCTAATTAGTTATTTGCGAGATGGGGAAACGAATTCGCGACCTTCGCTTTATACCCTTGGCGGTTTTGGCCCCACCCAAAATACTTTAAACAGCTAATAAACGTGTCTAAACTTGCAATAATAACTATTTCTATAAATAATAATTGTTTTTACATTTAAAAGTCAAAGGATATGTGTAAGCGTAAGACGTCTCAAAAATCGAGCTCTTTAAAGGTTAAAAAAATGAAGTTATTTATGGGGAAACCAGAAATTAAATGCAAATCGCCTACCGAGAATCCTTGTTATTATAATGAGCCATGTCGCAAACACGCTTTTAATTTCTTTGATAATTTAAACTTTAATGTTAAATGCTGGATTTGTCAAGAACAATGTCTTGACAAGACAATTTTTAAACAACACTTAATGGATCACTTATCGAGTAGTTATAAAAATCAAATTCGTATTGATGTTTGCGATTGTCTTCATTCAAAGAAACCAGAATATACAACCAAAGAAGAAATATTAGACGATCAAATTATTGATTATTTGAACGAGTTTAACGTAAAACATCAAGAATGGTTAAATGAGTTTGTTAATGGTACTGGAACTCCAAAGAAAATTCAACGTAAAAAAAAGACAACTGGTATTAAGTCCGAAGAAACTTTAAATTCAACAATGAAATCAAATGTTGTATTTCCACCAGACTTTGTCATGCCATCTGATGAGCAGATGGAAGCAATTATTTTTTTTCAAGAATATTGTAAAAATAATCAAATTTTAACTCTTAATCAAGTTGAAACACCCATTGAGGTTTTGGAAAATCTTGAACAAACTTGTCAAATAATTGAAAATATGTGAATAAATATGTTTTCTAATATATTGTGATTATTTTTCCTACGTAAAAAAATAGATATTTTAACTCTTTCATGTTAAGGTTTAGCGTGGTAGATCGGTAGCGTTGCAGGACGTTATTCAAACAGTCTCAAGTTCAAATCACAATCCTTTCGATCTATCACGCTAAATCTTTTATTAGTATAAAACGAGATGTCGCCCAACTGAAACTGGCATTATAAAGATGACAAGTTTCGTAGTATTTCTACCTTCGAACGCATCACCCGATATTTACCCGGAAAATACACCTTCTAGTTTTAAAGTTCAATTAGCAAAACCTTTAAATTTTAATAATGAAAAATGGTCTTGCGCATTAGCAGAAATAATTCTTCCTGAAACTTATTCGAATATAACAAATGAGTATTCGCATTTCCAAGTAGGGCACGTGTCAGATGTTATTTCACCCGAAGAAAATCAATGGGATTATATTAAAATTGAAATTCCACCAAAACGTTACGAGGGTGATCTAGATCGAAATAAGAATAATATTCCAACATCTCTTCAAAATAATATACTCAACGAGTTTGCTAAAACTATTGAGGCCAATCAATCACTTAAAGGAAAAATACATATGAATACGGTAAAAGTTGACGAAAACGAAGACAGTTCAAAATTAAAAATACAGTTACAAAAAGATGTGCAAGTAAGAATACCTCAAGCATCGCCCCTAGCATCTGTTCTGGAATTTCTAGAAAATGATTTTGTCGACAGTGATTATCTTTCTAATTATCCTCTCTCGAATCACGCTAAAACTATTTCTTTAACTTACGCAACAAATTTTATCGAAGTACGAATTAAAAAGGCGTTAGTTGTGAATAAATATCAACAAAAATATTTACCACGACAAATTCCCGTGGAAGAAATACAATCACAACCCAGGAGAAAAAAACAGAAAATTAACAAGAAACCGAAACTAAAACCAGAAGTGAAACAAGAGGAAAAACCAAAACTTGAACCAAAAACAAATTTAGAAGAAAAGCCAAATTTTAAACTAGAAGAAAATATAAACAACATTTTACCAACAGAACCTTTAATTCTAAATATTAATGAAGACGTCAACCAACCAGAAGTTTTAAATCCTTCCGAAGAAAATATTCTACCAAGTTCTCTCCCAATACCCATTAATCCACCATCTCAGCCTGTTATTAAACAAATACAATGGAATAATTACGCGATTGTTTTTGAAGCGGGCAGATATGAGGGAGAAAGACAATATAATAATGAAATTCAACCGTTCACATTACACTTAATTATACGTGATTTATTAGAACGATGTAAACCAAGACAGTTTGATGGATTAAAAACCGCGATATCTTCCGATGATGAAGATAATTTATATTTTAATTTAGAAATACCGGTAGGAATGGAAATTAAATTTCAAAATCCATTAGCAGATCTTTTTAAAATTCCAACAGACACTTATTTTACGGGTATTCAAAAATTTGGACCGTTAAATAATTTAAATAATATTACTTTTAATTCGCGTACTAATTTTATCGACATACGTATTGAGACAACAAAAATACCGCAATTTGAGCAGGAAGATTGGGCTTTCTATTCCGTATCAATTATCCAACCTTTTTTATTTGAAGGTCAGAGAGATGATTTTGGAAATATTATCCCATTATCTTTGCATAGGCAATTAAAAAACGAGATTCAACAGGCGACTAACTTCCCCCCTTTAAATCGGTACGAAATTAGTTACGCAATAGAAGAAATAAATCGAGGTCATTACTTGAGAATTTCATTTCCTAGAGATCTACAAATTGCCTTCACTGGGAGATTAGCAAATATTTTTAATATAAACGCGCCAGAATTTCAAAATGGTGTAATTAGCAGTAAAAATCCTTTAAAAGTGTATGAGGAAAAATTTATGTCAGATGAAGAATCGGTTATAGATTTTAGGTACAATAAAAATATTCCAATCGAACACCCTAACTGGGAAAATGACAGTTATACGTTTGAACGAAACTATTACGAGTCTGATAAAGATTTAGGCGGGAATTTTATACCGTTATCTCTTCATTTCAAAATTTTGAATGAACTTCAAAAATATTTTGATTCTCATATCTCACTTAAGGCGGGTTTTTTTATTTTCAAAGAAAATGGAAATTATTATTTTCAAATTGAATTAATGAGTGGGTTGGAAATTAAAATATTCGGTCCTCTAGCAGACCTCTTACAAATTGAGTACAAAGTAGATTATATATCCTCAGTTTATAAAAGCAAAGCATTAGACCCTCTTCAAATTAGAATAGAATTAGATAATACGGCTAATTTTATAATTTTTCGAAATGATTTAAACAGAGTTGAGAATAGTCGACGACAAAAACGTGATATTGATTTCCACAATTACGAACATGGTAAAAATAATAAACTAAATATTGTAGACAAATTCCATTGTCGAATTCCAACTGGGGTGTACCACACTATTGATGATATTTTATTAGCAATGAAACAATCATTGCCACATCAGAGTTGGGCTAAATTCGAGTTTAATTTTAATTCAGATTCGACAGTTTCAGTTAAAGGTTTGGGTGGAAACAGTTTTTTAACCTTTCCAATAGATAACCCCAAACTCGGGCGAATGTTAGGTTTTTCAAATAATCAAATTGAAAGGCCTCTTTTTAACGAAATAGGCATGTACCCCGCAGATCTCAACCACGGAATATCCGGAATTTATGTCTATACAAATATTATACAACCTATAATAACAGGACACACTAATACCCCCCTGCTGAGAATTATCAAATTAAACGAAAATAAAAATCGAGCACAGGTTGAAAGATTTCATTTTTTAGACCATTTTCCAGTTCTCTACGATCAAATACAGACTATAGAAATTTCTTTAAGGTCGGATTACGGTGAACTCCTGCCATATAAAACAGGCAAGACTATTATTAAATTAATATTTAAAAGACTGGATGCTTAGTCTAAAGTACACTTAAAACAAGCTCATCATGGAAAGATATTATCATCATTATGTTCAAACAGGACGCGGATATAACATCTTTCGAGGAAGTCAATATCAGACTGGGCGTGGATTTGGGTCAATTTTTAAAAGTTTAGCAAGATTCGTAACACCTCTTTTTCGACCCGTAGCTAAATCACTCGGTATTCAAGGGTTGGTTATGGGGAAAAGGATAATGGACGATGTTGTTGCTGGTCAAAATTTTAAGGAGTCGTTAAAAAAAATAGTAAAATTGCTGGAACAAATCTTTTAAATAGTCTCAGTGATACCATATTAAATACACAGAAAGGCTCTGGAGCTCGAAGAGTAAAGAAGCGCAAATCAAAATTACGCAATAAGCAAAGAAAACGCAAGAGAACAAAAACCGATTTTCTTGACTAAAGCATTATGCCTCAATTTGAATCTATGTGTTCGGAGTTGGAGCTTTTTAACGAACCCCTGATTAATGGTAATATTGAGGGAAATAAATTTGTAGACTATTTCCCTATAGCTCCCTTGTCTAATGCTACACAGATTGATTTTTCTATCCCCGGGGGAGATTATTATATTGACATGTCAAACTTGATGCTTAAAATTCGAATTCGGGTTAAAAAAGAACAAAACGGTGTTTTAATAGATATACCTGCAGCCGAAAAAAAAGTATCATTATGCAATCTTCCATTGCATTCTATTTTTAGCCAAATAGACGTGTTTATGAATGAGACTTTAGTACAATCTAGCAACAACTGCTACCCATATTTAGCATATTTAGCAACAGTTTTAAATTTTGATAAAGGCGCCAAACAATCTTACAAAACCGCCGAGGGCTATTACGAAGACGGGTTTTGCGACCCAACGCTAGCGTTTAACGATGTTCATAAAGATAAAAAAAATAATGGAATTTTAAAAAGAAGTAAAGATATTGCGGGATCGAAACTTTGTGAATATATGGGAAGACTTCATGTAGACTCTTGTAAAATAGACAAATTTCTTTTAAACAAAGTGAATTTAAGAATTCGACTCTTGAAAAATTCCGATGAATTTATAATTATATCACAAGAAGATGTTAATATCAAATATAGATTAATTATCGAAGACGCTGTTCTTACTGCTAAACATATTATCGTAAATCCAGATCTACAGCTGGCACATAATGCTATATTGCACAAACAGAGGGCTTTGTACGATCTAACACAAACTGTTGTTAAAACTCTGACAATTTCAGCAGGCGCGAGCGATTTCGTGAAGTCAAATATTTTTTTAGGTAAAATTCCAAATCGTGTAATAATCGGAATGGTAAACAATTCTGCTTACAACGGGTCTAGTCGAGAAAATCCCTTTCAATTTAACCATAATAATCTCTCGTTCTTACAACTTTCATTAGACGACCAGAATATACCAGAAACTGCTCTAACTCCAGATTTTAATAAAAACCTCTATACTCGGTCGTATTATTCACTATTCTCGGCAATGGATTTAATTGGAAATAACTCTGGTAATTGTATTGATTACGAAAATTATAAAAACGGTAATACATTATTCGCGTTTGATTTAACTTACGATTCCTCGGCAAACTCTAACAACCTCTCAATTCAACGAAATGGTAGTTTACGTATGGTAATGAAGTTTGCTTCCCCCTTAACTAATATTCAAAACATAATTATTATTGGAGAATACGAAAACCGATTTGTCATTAACCAAGAGCGTCAAGTTACGTATATTACGGAATAAAACCAATCAACGACGGCAAAGATTGATTAGTTGTTTCGCGAAATCGTAGTGGTAAAGATGTCTCGAACTCACAGTCTCTCACCCAAACAAGAAGTAACGGTGCTAGGATATGTAAATCCATCCATCAAAATTTACCGACTAGACACTTGCGCCGAATTTGAACTGAATTTAGAAGCCTGGCAATCTCTATTCACATTCGAAAAGGAAATAACTGATTTTTTTGAAGACCAAGTTGCTAGTTTTCACACCTGGCTTCCGCTTGAAGGTTCAAAGATAAAAATCGACTGTTTCAAGGGACAAAAGGAAAAACTCGTGGATGTGCGTGCTTGTGCCAGAGGAAAAAACCATTTGTATCATCTTTTCTATTCTACAAATTATGGTTTTAATCTCAACCAAGCAGGGTGGAAAAGATTAAAACATTGTAAACATACAATTGATCAGGAGATTAATTTAATTTTGTCGGCAAAAAATATTATGCGTGACATAATTGTACATGAGCTTACGGATAAAATGTTTGAAATTACCGAAAATTGTGAGAATCCGCATTGTAAATCTTCGATTGCTCACGATGTCTCTTGTAAACTAGGATTTAGCACAAATTTTGAAGACCGAGTGGAAAATATGATATTAATAGCTATCCCCCAATTAAACTACGATCATATTGTTGTAAGATTCCAAAAGGAATTTGGACTTGATCCCTTAATAGTAGAAAGTCAATTATATTTTGATATTGTACAAAATGTTTCAAACTTAAAATGCGATTTAATTTATTAAAATAAAAACTTTTACTATAATCTGTTTTTATTATTTCTATTCACACATTTAAAGATGGTGTTGTCAAAAACAGACAAACAATTAAGTAAAGTTTATTACGATGTTGAAAACCCATACAGTTATTCTGACAGTGTTACTTTAAGAAAAAAATTTCCCAAAATTTCGGAAAAAGAAATTAAAAATTTTCTCAGTAAACAACCAACCTACACACAACACAAAGCTAGGAGGTTAAATTTTAAACGTAACAAATTATATGTAACGACGATTGATGAGACATTTATGGCCGATTTATTAGACCTCCCTATTTTACAAACTTTTAATAAAAAGTACCGCTATACGTTATAGGTTCAGGACATTCTAAGCAAATTCGCTTTCATTCTGCCAATTAAAAATAAAACCTCGAGCGAGATTGTGAAGGCCTTTAGAGAGATTTTCAAAAAACGAGTACCCCTTAATTTATGTACCGACGCAGGGACAGAATTTCGAAACGCCCCATTTCGCGCTCTCTTAAAACGTTATAACATCCACCATTACCTCACGTACTCCGAGAAAAAAGCTTCTATGATCGAGAGACTCGTTCGCACGGTAAAATCAAAAATTTTTAAAATAATTACCAAGACCGGCGATTTACACTATCTTAATAAACTACCATTAATTGCAAAAGCTTATAACGCTCGAAAACATTCAACAACGGGAATCGCCCCTAAAGATGTCAATAAAAACAATGAATCGGCAATTTGGGAAAAAAACTATGGCAATCTTAGTATGATTGGAAAGGCAAGTTTAAAAATTGGGGATAAAGTTCGATTAGCCGTTGCAAAAACAACATTTGATAAATCATACAGGGGAACGTTTACAGCCGAAATATTTGAAATTCATAGAGTAATTACGAGAGATCCCTGTATGTACATTGTGAAAGATTTGACCGGCAATATAATTAAAGGAGCTTTTTACGCTCAAGAAATAGTTAAAATTCAAGTGTAGAGCGCTACAGTCTTTATTCAACATTTTGTTAAGCATGGGTAAAGTACACATTCTCCTGGGTCTCGCGATTGTAATATTTGGAGTGAGCGCAACAATAGTTTCCTCCGCGATGAAATTTAAAAAAAGAAGTCCAGAATACAGCTTAGATATTGGAATTTGCGACAAAGCCTTCAATTTAGGAAGAGACACGTACCTTGTAAAATGTAACGAAACTTTTGACGTGCGACATTTTAAAAAAGAAGACGGTAGTTTAAAACCATCTATCAGAGGAATCAACTTAACAAAAGATCAATATGAGAAATTATGCATTTTGACAGTGACGTGAAAGATGAATACTAATCAAATCCAAGCTATACTTAAGTGTGACCCCCGTTCGAGAGATAAATTTATCGGAGTGTTTCCCGCTAATAGATTACCAAAAGTTCCAATTAAAAAAAAATCATATTGTTTCGTAATCAACACCGATCCCGATACGCTTCCAGGGTCTCATTGGACGGCTGTTTACAAATCGGGCGACACTCTGGACTTTTTTGTTCTCTAGGAAGATCACATCGTGACTATGGATTTTTGCTAGAGCGATATAGCAAGCGTATTCGACACAATACTCATAAATTTCAATCAAATAAAAGCCAAAACTGCGGACCACATGTGATTTATTTTCTAACCTCGAGATGTATGGGGATTTCTTACAGTAAAATAATTAACGAATTGTATAATTTCGATTTAAAAAGAAACGATAGTTTAGCGTTGTTGAATATATGTATTCATTTGATGAAAGAGTGGAAACGAAATAAATCAATTTGTTTAAAATAAAAAAAAATGTTTATTTATTTCACACATAATTATTTTTACACATTTTTTATTATTCTTGCCAACGAGAAGGAGGGCGGGTCTGTCTTTTAGGCCTCGGCGATTTTTTTGGGGGGGATGGTAATTTTAATTTTTTTTGCGGCGATATTGGAACGCCACCGACAGCACCCTCCTCCTCTAAAGACAGCTCTCGATCCCAATCCTCTTCCTGGCTTAATTGACTTCCAATATCGGTATTTTCTAAGTATTCTTCAAATATTTCATTTTCTCGACTTAATCGTTTACGCATTCTATCATCGGTAATTGTCTTTTGTTGCTTAACAATCGGCGTAGATGCTTTCCTCTTCCAAGATTCTACATTTTTTAAGAGACTCGGGAATTTTCTACTCTGATCGTTTTCTCTCTCGCTGAGATATTCTTTCATTTTGCGTGTCATAGTATTTAAACGAACCTCGGCAGCGTCGCCAGCGTTAACTCCCTCGGGCGTTTTGAAGGGTGAATAAATTTGCGAGGTGAACGGGGAATTTAATGGAGCAACAGGTCCGGGGGCTTGAAAGTTTGTAATTTCAACTTTAGGTACCGGTATCGCTTTTCTCATTTCCCGGGCCTCGCTCAGTATTTTTAGAAATTCTCGCAATTTAGAGCGGCTGTTTAAATTAGAAGTTAATATATTTTGCAACTCATTATCTAATAAGTTATAATACGTTTCCTGGGGAGAAACAAGCTGTTTATTTTCTTGAGATATTTGTCCGACACTCGAGGCGGGAACTAAAATCATTTTTTTCATTTTATCTTTTATTGAATAAATTGGCAATTAAAGGAACAATAGAGCCTAATAAAGCCGGTATGAAGAATCCCGTACCTTTCTGAATTATTAGAGCACGCTTCTTTTTTTGCGAAATTTTCGGACTGGCTAAGAAGCGTATTGTTTTTTTATATTTAGAAAGTTGTTTTTTTTTGGCTTTAGATAATATAATTCCACCACCTTTCAAGTTTTTGCAAACGCTTTGTAAGGCTTTTAATTGCTTTGGAGAACTGTTAGCTAATAAATTTTTACGTACCCCTCCTTTAGATTTATACAATAAATTTAAATATGGATAGTGTGTTTTAAACCTGTCAGAGGGATTTGCAATAGGAGTAGTTTTTTTACGTACTGTCTTTTTTGGTGTCATTTTCTTTAATGAACTTGATAATAATATAGTAAATTATTTATTATTGGAAAAAACTACCATTTGTGGTCCGTTTTGATTAAATGTGTACGATCTTAATCGTAAGCTATCTGGAGTGGTTACAGATGTGTCTATAAATAGTGAATTGTAAGGTTCTCCAGTAGCCATATCGTAGGCTAATTTAATTATTTTTGTATTATTTGGAGATATTTGATTGGCCAGATATTGGATTTGACTTAGATCTCGAGGAGATTTAAACAGATTTAGATATGACATATTAAGAGAGATTAAACGAGATTGTTTGCCTCGAGGAAATAGGGTTTGTGAGATTAATACAACTGAAATTTCATAATGATGACTGTCTACGGTAACTAATTTCGCAATTTGATCATTTTTGTAAAGTTCGTCTGCTAAATCGTCAATAATAAGTAAAGAATTTCTATTTGATTCCCAGAACTCGCTGTCCATTGGCGGAAGTCCTTGAATAAACTCTATATCGGTTAAAAACTGAGATAAATCGTGGTAACCTGATTGCCAAACCGAATAACAATAAATAATTTTAATAGGAGGTTTATCAATTAATTCATTCCTCCATCTAATTAGTGAGTTCGCCCATGCTGACTTGCCCGACATTGTAGGTCCTGACACCATCATTCGAAACGGTGAAAGAAATTTTATATAAGACATTACTGTTTAAACAAAAACAACATACTACGTATTTTGTTAGTACATTGTCTGTTTTATAGAATATATGAAAAAATAAACACATTTTTAAATTTAAAAAATTATTTTATTAAAGTTTAATGTTTCTTATCAAAAACATCCCTTCACCAGTTATATAAAGTTTCAAAACAACATACAAAAATAACATTTTGAATAAAAAATAAAATCATAATATCTACTTCACCAAAAAATTATTAATTCCCGTTTTTTAGTAAAAATTCAATTTTGGAAGTTAAAAGTTTAAATCTTAGGTTATTTAAAAATAAAGTATTTACTCGATTTTCGGAAGAGATTTCATTTACGATAACTATGTGGTTAAATGACACCTGTTTTGCAAGTTTTTTTGTTACATGTTTTTTAGATTTATAATTAAAAGACAACTTTATTTTACAATTCGCCATTTTCACATTCTAAATAGCCATAGGGAACACTGGAAATATTATCTTGTAGCACACGTTTACAAAAAGTCTTTTTGAAAGTTTTACTTAAGTTGCCAACACGTAAAAGCATTTTGTACTTATCTTTTATTACGTTAAAGGGAATTTTCACCTTAAACTCGGTATTTGGCACAAAAATCATTTGTTTGAAGGCGTCGAAATGTATGATTTCTGAGTTTTCCCTGGTAAGAGTTATTCCTTTAAGTTTTATAATTGTCCGATTATTTTCAAGTTTATAGCTGTAGCTTTTTGGTCCAGTTGATACGAATTTTGTGATATATGAATTCGGAGTCTCGCACGTAAGTTCACCTAAATTACCACCAAGGGGGGGTAGCCACTCGTGTGGTTTATGTGTAAATTTTATTCCGTCCGTGTCATAATAAATTACACGCTTCCCCAGCCTATTAATTAGCTTATGCAGATGAATACGACCGTAACTGGTGACAAAGGAAGCCACTATAACATTACCTTTGCTAAAAGTTGGCGCAAGCTCACTTTTTTTTTTATAGCTTACCATGGCAACATCGTTGTTGATTAAATGAAAGTCTGTTAATTTATTCGATGTGTCTGCTATAATCTCGGTTAATTGGGAGTAGCGATGTATAATTTTAGTTGATGATTTGTCCATTCTTAACGCCATTCTGCCATATAACGAATTTTGCGCCAATTTCGCGGAAGTTCTTAAGGATGGGTTATCAACAATTTCCTCAGGCTCTAACCGTACTCCATCAGCTTCGTATATCGCGTCTAAATACTCTTTTTGCTCTTGATATGTTTTAATATTGGGTGGAAATCCTGAATTTTTAACTTTTGCTTTAAAAAAAATGTCTATATATGGTTTGAAAAAATTTGTTGTAATACTATAGTGGTATACTTCGAAAATTTCTAACAGTTTGTAGTTACATTCTTTTATTGAATAGTAGATTTCCACCGAGGGTAAGACTACCGTTATAGAGCGTTCGTCAATACTGTGGGTACATTTGCTGTCATTATTTATTACACAACTTCCGCATAAAGGATAATAAAGTTTTTTATTAAATCGATATGGAAGAACGGGTAAGTAGAGATCTCTGGGGGGGAGGATTCGACAACTAATTATTCCAAAATACGCGTCTGGGGCATAATCAAAATTGTGTGTGATAACTTTAACATTTTTACAACCGTATTCCATTTTTTGTAAACAATAGGCGTACAGACTACAAAAGTCAAAATATCGGATTTGTTCTCCAAGTAAGGGCTCTACTTCATGATACAGTTTAATTGTTTCTAGACGGCCACCCACTAGCGAATCTCTAGGGTTAATTTTAGGAATGATTTTAATTGTATTAAAAAATGCTTTCGCCTCGACATTTTTTCTCAACAGTTCTAATATCTCACATTCAAAAATTTGAATATATGTGTGTTTTGGTAAACTTTGTTCAATAAATTCTTTTCGGTCTAATTCCCTTTCTCTAATTTCTTTGAATGTTTTTCCGATAATTGAATTAAAGCTCGAGCCAGAAAAATGTTTTGGACAACCGTGCCAGAAATCACCCATTACATCAATTACTATGGGTGGATTTTCACAGTACCCATCTACAAAATACGGACCTACAGACTGTTCTCCCCCTGAACTTCTGACAGTTTGCAAAATTAAATTATTTTCCTTTTCATACCAAGATAAATATTTTAATGCAATCTCGCTTTGATTCTGTCTACTTGCCAAACCGATAGCAGGAATAGTACATAGTGTATATGGTTCTAAAAACTTGTCAATAAATACATTATTAAGTGCCCCGGAAAGAGAAATACCCCCATAATTACTGATATCAATTTCAATTAGTTCTTTATATAAGATGCGAAATTTCTGCATAGCTAAGCGTAATAAATTACAATCTAAAAGACAATACGCTCTGGATTCTGATTTAATACAATAGACCGGTTCGAGCTGTTTGTGTGAATACCAATTTTTAAATTATCGGTATTCAAATTCTTTCATTTTATGGGGTTCAAAGTATTTTTCGTCCGGAATTTTACCTGAATAGTTCAAAGTGTCTTTCGTCCAAAAAATATAGGGAAAATATCCTTTAGATTGAGGCAAAGAAAACATTTTAGGAAAATGTCTTAAAGGAGCACTAACATAGTTCAAAGAATCTACAAAACGAATGTCTACTCCTTTAATATAAATAGTTAGTATCTTGGCTCCATCGTAAATAACCTCGGGAATGACATGATTAATTAATTTAGAAATAATAAACATTCCGTCGAAAGATCTTAGATTATGGGCCATTACGATGAGGTTGGTAAATTTTGGTCTAATAGTTTTTCGCTTTCGTTTCCCATCCATAAGTAAAACAGTTTCATTTTGAAACAAAAAATTGAGAAAGTTATTTACACAATATTGTCCTTCAAAAACCGTGGTTTCCACAGGCTGATTTAAAATTTCACTTTGGGCCACTAAGAGCATGGGTTTATGCACATTATTCTCGATTATGGTTTCAATATCGAAATATACATAGGATCTTGGATTCTTTTTAAATGTCGACTGTTTAACATAATGTTGGTTTGGAGGATGATCGATTTTACAAGATTCGCAAGCTGATTCACATTTGTGAGTTTTTGAAGTTTCAAATTGAACACAGCATTTTTCGCATCTGTGGAAAAGCTTGCAAGTTTCATTTTTTAGGTGAAAACTATAACATTCCCCTTGTTTTAAATATCTATTGCAAAGTTTACATCGAATTAAAGGAATTTCTAAAATTTCGTGAAATTCTCGACCTAAACACCTTTTACATTTTATATTTGAAGCAGAAAAACAGTGGTGTTTGTTCCTATGTGTGGTGGAATAAAAAATTTTTTCGCAATTTAAACATGAAGCTACACCGCCCCAAATGGAATGTAGATTTTTAGCTAAATGAACGTGCGTGCCAATTTTTACAAGTAGAATTTTGTGTTCGGCAGGAGGAAAACCCTTGAAATAAATTTGAAAATTTTCCGTGGCGTTAAATATTATTATCTGATACTTTGGGGCTAAATATGATTGAAATTTAGCTATATCACCAATTTCTACAGCGCCTCGAGCAATTCCTACATCATCGTGCAATTTCTTAGCGGCTTTAGTTTGTAATTTACTACGAAAGCGTGTTAAGGTTCGATATTCTTTAAGAACGGTTGTTAATGGAAGTTTATTCTTTTTGTACTCGGCAATTTCACAGAGTTTTATTCCTACTGTAAGGGCTCTTGCTACGCACAAATTATCGATATTATTGATATAGTAAAAATTGGTTTTAGTTTTTAAAAAAGCATCAAGATCGATAATATCTCTATTTTTTATAGATAAAAATTTTTTTCCCATTTTCTGTGGGGATTTCAAAAGAATTATACTAAATTTAATTTCTCCATCTAGTAAGAAATCTTTTTTTGATTGAGCAACGCGAGCTATATGGTTAAATATTCGAGAAACAGTTAACTGATCAATTTTAATAAATTTAATGTTAATTGGATGTTCTAAATTTTCCGATTGAATTGCAAATCTGAGGAAATCGAAACCGGGTGCTTCTTGTCTTACGTATTTGATAATTTTGGACAGAATCTTTTCAAATACTGTAAAAAATAAATGTGTGGGGATTTCGTTTAAGTCTATTAGATCTAGGTCAATGTCCAGTTGTTTACATTTCCACTTTTTTGAATTTCTAGGGCTTAATTTTTTAATTTTATAAAACTTTTTATAATTAAAACTATTTAACGATGAAAAGTCTAATTGAGAGTCCGAATCGTAATCACTCGAGTCTTCCATGTTCTAATTTCGTTTCCAGGTCTAAAATATTATTCTAATTACTATTACGAATAATTAATTAATGAGTTTAACTTGCCTTCGTGGGTGGAACAACAATTTTTCCTTCCGTCTGCTCAATTAATTTTTTCAGCCTGTTTGTTGAGTTTATTATTCGAATAACATCCATGGATAGGGTGTTAGCTAAGAATTTCACCCTCTTATAATCACCCTTCCAGAGTTCATCTTGGGGAAGATGTTTGATGTTTTTATATGAATATATCTGGATATCTAGATATAATCCCTTGTCGCTCGCTTTTTTTCTCGGAGTTTTAGTTTCGTAAGACACTCCCCCTTTCTTGACTTTCACTGATTGTTCGATTCCAACTTGTTCGATGTTTGACATGCGACGAACCTCTTGAATATAGTCCCCATCCGATTCGTCAGACTCTAATAACATCTCCTGTTCAGGACTATCGAAAACTGAAACTACCTGACTCTCGGAGATTTGACTATTACTTGTGGAAGCCATTTTAGCCTGTTATGATTCAATAGAAAATTTTGCCCTTTTATACCAAATGTATTTTTCATTAATTTTTTTCAAAATATAAAACCTTGAATATTAAAGTGATTAATACTACAAGGATAGAACCTAGTTATAATTTATCAGTATGTAAATGGTATTTAAAATTGTTTGTGAATGTCAATTTAAATATAGACATGTATAAAAATATAAAATTATTAATTATTTTTTTGAAGGACTTTATATTTAATTTTCGTGACAAAAAAGACAACGCCCTAAGAGTTTTAATATTATTTTGCTTTAAAAATCGATTATGGATGTAAGAATTTTGGTAATTACAGGGTTAGATGTTTTAAAATTCTATGGGAAGAAATATATTTCTGCGAGGTATAAAATTTAAACGAATGGATAAAATTATATTTCTGCAGGGTGTATTTGATAAAAAATTGTATTTTGACTTGATTTTAAAACAGGTTAAAATCAGGATGTAAAAATTAAATATTCTGAAATTTTTCTTATAAAAAGACTGTCTTTCACCGTGTTCCTTTTATAAACCATGGGCTCTCGCGAAGTTTTGACTGTTTCTGGTAAGATTACTCATCCTCTCGCTATTAACCCTTTTTCACTAAAATATTTAGCTTTACGTAAAGTTAGGAATTATAACCTTTTTAAAATTAACGATATTTCAATTAGAGTTGAAAATTACTGTATGAGAACTGTCTTTCTTGAGTGTAAAACATTAATAGAACCCTTTAACAAAATTGTTTTTGCCTGTCCCTTTATAAAAAATTCTTTCAAATTATCACCAGCTGTTTTCGCTTCGGTTTTTTCTAGAAGAATCAATAACAATTCTTGTCTATTTGACGTTCATTCTGTTAATTTTGTCTGTCCCCACGAGGCTTTTGAGTTTGACGGCTTATTGTTCCACACTCAATCCTCTCTTGAAGGCTGGTTTTCTTACGAAATTTTACGCCTAATTGGAAAACATATGCGCCTATATAAAAATTTAAATAAGATCCCATGGTTCCGTCAACATAAAAATCGTAGGAGCCTTCAACGTGATCTTTTAATACTCTTTCAATTACAACAAGTTTCCTTTTTCCGAAAAAAACATTTATCTATTACCACTGACTTTCGCCTAACACGGTATAACATCCGTTTGGAATTAGGCATGATCGTTCTATTTTTTATTAATGATTTGGATCGACAAGAAGTTAAAATAGTTACAACTTTAGAGTAAGGAATACTAATTTTAAAATAATAATTACAATAATTAAAATAAATATTTTTATTTAGTTGCAAATTATCTCGACCGAATCAAAATTTAAACGATCGTCGGCAACTTTTCCAACTGCGACTCAAGGTAATTACAAAAATTTATTTATTTTTTAAAAAACTAAAACTATTTATTTTTTGAAATAGGACTCAAACCTGATAAAATTTTAATTTTTTTATTTAAAGACTTTTTTGTGTTTTTATTTTTTAATTTGTTTATTTTGGTGAAAGGTTTTAATTTTTAAAATGTTTTATATTTTTTATTTTAAATGTTTTTATTTTAGAAAGTTTAAGTGTTTAAATATGTTTTCCAAATCAACTAGCTTTATTAATTTAATTCAGGCGGTGGAGGTTGTTTTTAATATTTCATAATCTACTTTTTCTTTTTTAACTAGCTTTATTAATTTAATGTTGGGATTGGTGTAAAGTTCTTTTTTCTCTATATTAAAAAATCCTTTGTTTTCATCTTTTTTATCCAACGCATTTTCAAGAATTTTTATTAGTACATTTTGTACTAGATTTAATGTTTTTCTATTATTATTATTTTTTTTGTTTCTTCATCTCTTGCGCTATCTTTTTTTGTTTCTTCATCTTTTTCGCTATATACACTTGATCCTACCGCTCATATCAAACGACCCATTGATTATTTATTATTCTTTCTGGTTTTTTTCCGGTTCTTTTTCATGTATTCTATGTACTTTTTTATACTAATATCTGTTAAACTTTAATGTTTTATGTTTGTTTTTGTAATTGATTAGTATATTAACTGAAAAATGTCTAAGTACATTTTGTACTAGGTTGTTTTTTTAAAAATTGAATATAATTGTTTTTATTAATTTATAAAAACATGTTTAAGAAGGATAGTGATAATTAGTTAACCTTCGTTGTATTAAAAATTAATAATTATTCCCAAAGACAATATTTTTAAATTTTTAAATAAAAGTCGGGCTTAAACTATAAAATCTCAATGTAAAGGATTTTACCAGGAGAAATCTAGACTCAAGATGTCTGGTGAATTACATCTAAAGCCTGTACTTTCTTTGCCGCGATCTTTAAAATTGTTTCTCTTCGAGTAGTAAGAATGTTTATTCTTTGTAATACTCGTCAAATTTCGCGATGGAATCACAAGAATTTAAAGTCTGAACTTCGTATGTTAGATCAAATTCAAAATGTTGGCATTGAACAACATTCGATCTGTTTTAATTCAGACATTCTCGAACTGTATACTTCCGAAGCGATTAAGACCAAAACCAGTGTTTTATTCGTGCGATGATAGAGCAACAAAAAGAATTCTTGTGGTAAATATTTTTTAGATATATTCGTTTTTAATAGGTTAATTTATTTATATTTATAAATTCTAGCCTGAATTTCCAACCCGACATCTCGTTTTGTACCGAAGAGGAAAAATACCTTCTACGAATTGATGTAATTATAATTATTTTTATTATACACTTAAAATATTTTTTAACATTTGTTTTTATATTTTTCAGCCTTCAAATTATTTATACAACCTTCTTTAATTCTTTATTATTAATTTTGTTAGCTTTTAGTTTTATTGTTAGTGTTTCATATGTTGTTAAGTGTTTAAAAAATATATTGAAATATCATAGTTATTAAATATTACAATAACTAATTGTGTTTTTTTGACTACTTAAACTAGCATTGTTTTTAAAATAATAAAATATTTGCGAATAACTTATTTATATTAGTTTAATTATTTAAAGTATTTTGGGTGGGGCCAAAACCGCCAAGGGTATAAAGCGAAGGTCGCGAATTCGTTTCCCCATCTCGCAAATAACTAATTAGCATTTTAAACGGCGAAAAAACGAAAAAAACGAAAAAATGACACCAAAAGTAAATTAACATAAGTATTTGGTGGGGTCACATATTACCGCCGATATCTCGGTTCGACCTTGTCCGATCGTGACCAAACTTGTTGATTTGATAGACCGAGGCTTAGTGGTTGTTGACAGGTGTCAGGCGTCGAGGTCAAAGATTATCTTCAAGGTGAAATTTGAGATTGAAAACAAAAATATGTTTTTCGATTTTTCCAAGGACAAAAATTTTTGGAAAATATTTTTGGGGGGTGGGGGGGTTGTTTTGGTGGCCATCTTGGCGGCCATCTTGGAAAAAAAGGGTTCATATTTAGTTACTCTCTACTGATATATAATTTACCATCCTATGTTAAAGAGCCACCCTCAGGATACCCGGGTGGGCAAACCAATACAAAAGCATTTCGAGCCATATGATTTCCTATCGTTTGATATATAGTTTACCATCCTATGTTAAAGAGTGGCCCCCGCCACCCTCAGGATACCCGGGTGGGCAAACCAATACAAAAGCTGTTCAGGCCATATGATTTCCTAGCGTTTGATATATAATTTACCATCCTATGTTAAAGAGTGGCCCCCGCCACCCTCAGGATATCCGGGTGGGCAAACCAATACAAAAGCTGTTGAGGCCATATGATTTCCTAGCGTTTGATATATAATTTACCATCCTATGTTAAAGAGTGGCCCCCGCCACCCTCAGGATACCCGGGTGGGAAAACCAATACAAAAGCTGTTCGGGCCATATGATTTCCTAGCGTTTGATATATAATTTACCATCCTATGTTAAAGAGTGGCCCCCGCCACCCTCAGGATACCCGGGTGGGCAAACCAATACAAAAGCTGTTCAGGCCATATGATTTCCTAGCGTTTGATATATAATTTACCATCCTATGTTAAAGAGTGGCCCCCGCCACCCTCAGGATACCCGGGTGGGCAAACCAATACAAAAGCTGTTCAGGCCATATGATTTCCTAGCGTTTGATATATAATTTACCATCCTATGTTAAAGAGTGGCCCCCGCCACCCTCAGGATCCCCGGGTGGGCAAACCAATACAAAAGCTGTTGAGGCCATATGATTTCCTAGCGTTTGATATATAATTTACCATCCTATGTTAAAGAGTGGCCCCCGCCACCCTCAGGATACCCGGGTGGGCAAACCAATACAAAAGCTGTTCAGGCCATATGATTTCCTAGCGTTTGATATATAATTTACCATCCTATGTTAAAGAGTGGCCCCCGCCACCCCCAGGATACCCGGGTGGGCAAACCAATACAAAAGCTGTTGAGGCCATATGATTTCCTAGCGTTTGATATATAATTTACCATCCTATGTTAAAGAGTGGCCCCCGCCACCCTCAGGATACCCGGGTGGGCAAACCAATACAAAAGCTGTTCGAGCCATATGATTTCCTATCGTTTGATATATAGTTTACCATCCTATGTTTAAGAGTGGCCCCCGCCACCCTCAGGATACCCGGGTGGGCAAACCAATACAAAAGCTGTTCAGGCCATATGATTTCCTAGCGTTTGATATATAATTTACCATCCTATGTTAAAGAGTGGCCCCCGCCACCCTCAGGATACCCGGGTGGGCAAACCAATACAAAAGCTGTTCAGGCCATATGATTTCCTAGCGTTTGATATATAATTTACCATCCTATGTTAAAGAGTGGCCCCCGCCACCCTCAGGATATCCGGGTGGGCAATCCAATACAAAAGCTGTTGAGGCCATATGATTTCCTAGCGTTTGATATATAATTTACCATCCTATGTTAAAGAGTGGCCCCCGCCACCCTCAGGATACCCGGGTGGGCAAACCAATACAAAAGCTGTTCAGGCCATATGATTTCCTAGCGTTTGATATATAATTTACCATCCTATGTTAAAGAGTGGCCCACGCCACCCTCAGGATACCCGGGTGGGCAAACCAATACAAAAGCTGTTCAGGCCATTGATTTCCTAGCGTTCGATATATAATTTACCATCCTATGTTAAAGAGTGGCCCCCGCCACCCTCAGGGTACCCGGGTGGGCAAACCAATACAAAAGCTGTTCAGGCCATATGATTTCCTAGCGTTTGATATATAATTTACCATCCTATGTTAAAGAGTGGCCCCCGCCACCCTCAGGATACCCGGGTGGGCAAATTAATACAAAAGCTGTTCAGGCCATATGATTTCCTAGCGTTTGATATATAATTTACCATCCTATGTTAAAGAGTGGCCCCCGCCACCCTCAGGATACCCGGGTGGGCAAACCAATACAAAAGCTGTTGAGGCCATATGATTTCCTAGCGTTTGATATATAATTTACCATCCTATGTTAAAGAGTGGCCCCCGCCACCCTCAGGATACCCGGGTGGGAAAACCAATACAAAAGCTGTTCGGGCCATATGATTTCCTAGCGTTTGATATATAATTTACCATCCTATGTTAAAGAGTGGCCCCCGCCACCCCCAGGATACCCGGGTGGGCAAACCAATACAAAAGCTGTTGAGGCCATATGATTTCCTAGCGTTTGATATATAATTTACCATCCTATGTTAAAGAGTGGCCGCCGCCACCCTCAGGATACCCGGGTGGGCAAACCAATACAAAAGCTGTTCGAGCCATATGATTTCCTATCGTTTGATATATAGTTTACCATCCTATGTTAAAGAGTGGCCCCCGCCACCCTCAGGATACCCGGGTGGGCAAACCAATACAAAAGCTGTTCAGGCCATATGATTTCCTAGCGTTTGATATATAATTTACCATCCTATGTTAAAGAGTGGCCCCCGCCACCCTCAGGATACCCGGGTGGGCAAACCAATACAAAAGCTGTTCAGGCCATATGATTTCCTAGCGTTTGATATATAATTTACCATCCTATGTTAAAGAGTGGCCCCCGCCACCCTCAGGATATCCGGGTGGGCAAACCAATACAAAAGCTGTTGAGGCCATATGAATTCCTAGCGTTTGATATATAATTTACCATCCTATGTTAAAGAGTGGCCCCCGCCACCCTCAGGATACCCGGGTGGGAAAACCAATACAAAAGCTGTTCGGGCCATATGATTTCCTAGCGTTTGATATATAATTTACCATCCTATGTTAAAGAGTGGCCCCCGCCACCCTCAGGATACCCGGGTGGGCAAACCAATACAAAAGCTGTTCAGGCCATATGATTTCCTAGCGTTTTATATATAATTTACCATCCTATGTTAAAGAGTGGCCCCCGCCACCCTCAGGATACCCGGGTGGGCAAACCAATACAAAAGCTGTTCAGGCCATGTGATTTCCTAGCGTTTGATATATAATTTACCATCCTATGTTAAAGAGTGGCCCCCGCCACCCTCAGGATACCCGGGTGGGCAAACCAATACAAAAGCTGTTCAGGCCATATGATTTCCTAGCGTTTGATATATAATTTACCATCCTATGTTAAAGAGTGGCCCCCGCCACCCTCAGGATACCCGGGTGGGCAAACCAATACAAAAGCTGTTCAGGCCATATGATTTCCTAGCGTTTGATATATAATTTACCATCCTATGTTAAAGAGTGGCCCCCGCCACCCTCAGGATCCCCGGGTGGGCAAACCAATACAAAAGCTGTTGAGGCCATATGATTTCTTAGCGTTTGATATATAATTTACCATCCTATGTTAAAGAGTAGCCCCTGCCACCCTCAGGATACCCGGGTGGGCAAACCAATACAAAAGCTGTTCAGGCCATATGATTTCCTAGCGTTTGATATATAATTTACCATCCTATGTTAAAGAGTGGCCCCCGCCACCCTCAGGATACCCGGGTGGGCAAACCAATACAAAAGCTGTTCGAGCCATATGATTTCCTATCGTTTGATATATAGTTTACCATCCTATGTTAAAGAGTGGCCCCCGCCACCCTCAGGATACCCGGGTGGGCAAACCAATACAAAAGCTGTTCAGGCCATATGATTTCCTAGCGTTTGATATATAATTTACCATCCTATGTTAAAGAGTGGCCCCCGCCACCCTCAGGATACCCGGGTGGGCAAACCAATACAAAAGCTGTTCAGGCCATATGATTTCCTAGCGTTTGATATATAATTTACCATCCTATGTTAAAGAGTGGCCCCCGCCACCCTCAGGATATCCGGGTGGGCAAACCAATACAAAAGCTGTTGAGGCCATATGATTTCCTAGCGTTTGATATAAAATTTACCATCCTATGTTAAAGAGTGGCCCCCGCCACCCTCAGGATACCCGGGTGGGAAAACCAATACAAAAGCTGTTCGGGCCATATGATTTCCTAGCGTTTGATATATAATTTACCATCCTATGTTAAAGAGTGGCCCCCGCCACCCTCAGGATACCCGGGTGGGCAAACCAATACAAAAGCTGTTCAGGCCATATGATTTCCTAGCGTTTTATATATAATTTACCATCCTATGTTAAAGAGTGGCCCCCGCCACCCTCAGGATACCCGGGTGGGCAAACCAATACAAAAGCTGTTCAGGCCATGTGATTTCCTAGCGTTTGATATATAATTTACCATCCTATGTTAAAGAGTGGCCCCCGCCACCCTCAGGATACCCGGGTGGGCAAACCAATACAAAAGCTGTTCAGGCCATATGATTTCCTAGCGTTTGATATATAATTTACCATCCTATGTTAAAGAGTGGCCCCCGCCACCCTCAGGATACCCGGGTGGGCAAACCAATACAAAAGCTGTTCAGGCCATATGATTTCCTAGCGTTTGATATATAATTTACCATCCTATATTAAAGAGTGGCCCACTCCACCCTCAGGATACCCGGGTGGGCAAACCAATACAAAAGCTGTTCAGGCCATTGATTTCCTAGCGTTCGATATATAATTTACCATCCTATGTTAAAGAGTGGCCCCCGCCACCCTCAGGATACCCGGGTGGGCAAACCAATACAAAAGCTGTTCAGGCCATATGATTTCCTAGCGTTTGATATATAATTTACCATCCTATGTTAAAGAGTGGCCCCCGCCACCCTCAGGATACCCGGTTGGGAAAACCAATACAAAAGCTGTTCGGGCCATATGATTTCCTAGCGTGTGATATATAATTTACCATCCTATGTTAAAGAGTGGCCCCCGCCACCCTCAGGATACCCGGGTGGGCAAACCAATACAAAAGCTGTTCGGGCCATATGATTTCCTAGCGTTTGATATATAATTTACCATCCTATGTTAAAGAGTGGCCCCCGCCACCCTCAGGATACCCGGGTGGGCAAACCAATACAAAAGCTGTTCAGGCCATATGATTTCCTAGCGTTTGATAAATAATTTACCATCCTATGTTAAAGAGTGGCCCCCGCCACCCTCAGGATACCCGGGTGGGCAAACCAATACAAAAGCTGTTCAGGCCATGTGATTTCCTAGCGTTTAATATATAATTTACCATCCTATGTTAAAGAGTGGCCCCCGCCACCCTCAGGATACCCGGGTGGGCAAACCAATACAAAAGCTGTTCAGGCCATATGATTTCCTAGCATTTGATATATAATTTACCATCCTATGTTAAAGAGTGGCCCCCGCCACCCTCAGGATACCCGGGTGGGCAAACCAATACAAAAGCTGTTCAGGCCATATGATTTCCTAGCGTTTGATATATAATTTACCATCCTATGTTAAAGAGTGGCCCCCGCCACCCTCAGGATACCCGGGTGGGCAAACCAATACAAAAGCTGTTCAGGCCATTGATTTCCTAGCGTTCGATATATAATTTACCATCCTATGTTAAAGAGTGGCCCCCGCCACCCTCAGGATACCCGGGTGGGCAAACCAATACAAAAGCTGTTCAGGCCATATGATTTCCTAGCGTTTGATATATAATTTACCATCCTATGTTAAAGAGTGGCCCCCGCCACCCTCAGGATACCCGGGTGGGAAAACCAATACAAAAGCTGTTCGGGCCATATGATTTCCTAGCGTGTGATATATAATTTCGATCCTATGTTAAAGAGTGGCCCCCGCCACCCTCAGGATACCCGGGTGGGCAAACCAATACAAAAGCTGTTGAGGCCATATGATTTCCTAGCGTTTGATATATAATTTACCATCCTATGTTAAAGAGTGGCCCCCGCCACCCTCAGAATACCCGGGTAGGCAAACCAATACAAAAGCTGTTGAGGCCATATAATTTCCTAGCGTTTGATATATAATTTACCATCCTATGTTAAAGAGTGGCCCCCGCCACCCTCAGGATACCCGGGTGGGAAAACCAATACAAAAGCTGTTCGGGCCATATGATTTCCTAGCGTTTGATATATAATTTACCATCCTATGTTAAAGAGTGGCCCCCGCCACCCTCAGGATACCCGGTTGGGCAAACCAATACAAAAGCTGTTCAGGCCATATGATTTCCTAGCGTTTTATATATAATTTACCATCCTATGTTAAAGAGTGGCCCCCGCCACCCTCAGGATACCCGGGTGGGCAAACCAATACAAAAGCTGTTCAGGCCATGTGATTTCCTAGCGTTTGATATATAATTTACCATCCTATGTTAAAGAGTGGCCCCCGCCACCCTCAGGATACCCGGGTGGGCAAACCAATACAAAAGCTGTTCAGGCCATATGATTTCCTAGCGTTTGATATATAATTTACCATCCTATGTTAAAGAGTGGCCCCCGCCACCCTCAGGATACCCGGGTGGGCAAACCAATACAAAAGCTGTTCAGGCCATATGATTTCCTAGCGTTTGATATATAATTTACCATCCTATGTTAAAGAGTGGCCCACGCCACCCTCAGGATACCCGGGTGGGCAAACCAATACAAAAGCTGTTCAGGCCATTGATTTCCAAGCGTTCGATATATAATTTACCATCCTATGTTAAAGAGTGGCCCCCGCCACCCTCAGGATACCCGGGTGGGCAAACCAATACAAAAGGTGTTCAGGCCATATGATTTCCTAGCGTTTGATATATAATTTACCATCCTATGTTAAAGAGTGGCCCCCGCCACCCTCAGGATACCCGGGTGGGCAAACCAATACAAAAGCTGTTCAGGCCATATGATTTCCTAGCGTTTGATATATAATTTACCATCCTATGTTAAAGAGTGGCCCCCGCCACCCTCAGGATACCCGGGTGGGCAAACCAATACAAAAGCTGTTGAGGCCATATGATTTCCTAGCGTTTGATATATAATTTACCATCCTATGTTAAAGAGTGGCCCCCGCCACCCTCAGGATACCCGGGTGGGCAAACCAATACAAAAGCTGTTCAGGCCATATGATTTCCTAGCGTTTGATATATAATTTACCATCCTATGTTAAAGAGTGGCCCACGCCACCCTCAGGATACCCGGGTGGGCAAACCAATACAAAAGCTGTTCAGGCCATTGATTTCCTAGCGTTCGATATATAATTTACCATCCTATGTTAAAGAGTGGCCCCCGCCACCCTCAGGATACCCGGGTGGGCAAACCAATACAAAAGCTGTTCAGGCCATATGATTTCCTAGCGTTTGATATATAATTTACCATCCTATGTTAAAGAGTGGCCCCCGCCACCCTCAGGATACCCGGGTGGGCAAACCAATACAAAAGCTGTTCAGGCCATATGATTTCCTAGCGTTTGATATATAATTTACCATCCTATGTTAAAGAGTGGCCCCCGCCACCCTCAGGATACCCGGGTGGGCAAACCAATACAAAAGCTGTTGAGGCCATATGATTTCCTAGCGTTTGATATATAATTTACCATCCTATGTTAAAGAGTGGCCCCCGCCACCCTCAGGATACCCGGGTGGGAAAACCAATACAAAAGCTGTTCGGGCCATATGATTTCCTAGCGTTTGATATATAATTTACCATCCTATGTTAAAGAGTGGCCCCCGCCACCCTCAGGATACCCGGGTGGGAAAACCAATACAAAAGCTGTTCGGGCCATATGATTTCCTAGCGTTTGATATATAATTTACCATCCTATGTTAAAGAGTGGCCCCCGCCACCCTCAGGATACCCGGTTGGGCAAACCAATACAAAAGCTGTTCAGGCCATATGATTTCCTAGCGTTTTATATATAATTTACCATCCTATGTTAAAGAGTGGCCCACGCCACCCTCAGGATACCCGGGTGGGCAAACCAATACAAAAGCTGTTCAGGCCATTGATTTCCAAGCGTTCGATATATAATTTACCATCCTATGTTAAAGAGTGGCCCCCGCCACCCTCAGGATACCCGGGTGGGCAAACCAATACAAAAGGTGTTCAGGCCATATGATTTCCTAGCGTTTGATATATAATTTACCATCCTATGTTAAAGAGTGGCCCCCGCCACCCTCAGGATACCCGGGTGGGCAAACCAATACAAAAGCTGTTCAGGCCATATGATTTCCTAGCGTTTGATATATAATTTACCATCCTATGTTAAAGAGTGGCCCCCGCCACCCTCAGGATACCCGGGTGGGCAAACCAATACAAAAGCTGTTGAGGCCATATGATTTCCTAGCGTTTGATATATAATTTACCATCCTATGTTAAAGAGTGGCCCCCGCCACCCTCAGGATACCCGGGTGGGCAAACCAATACAAAAGCTGTTCAGGCCATATGATTTCCTAGCGTTTGATATATAATTTACCATCCTATGTTAAAGAGTGGCCCACGCCACCCTCAGGATACCCGGGTGGGCAAACCAATACAAAAGCTGTTCAGGCCATTGATTTCCTAGCGTTCGATATATAATTTACCATCCTATGTTAAAGAGTGGCCCCCGCCACCCTCAGGATACCCGGGTGGGCAAACCAATACAAAAGCTGTTCAGGCCATATGATTTCCTAGCGTTTGATATATAATTTACCATCCTATGTTAAAGAGTGGCCCCCGCCACCCTCAGGATACCCGGGTGGGCAAACCAATACAAAAGCTGTTCAGGCCATATGATTTCCTAGCGTTTGATATATAATTTACCATCCTATGTTAAAGAGTGGCCCCCGCCACCCTCAGGATACCCGGGTGGGCAAACCAATACAAAAGCTGTTGAGGCCATATGATTTCCTAGCGTTTGATATATAATTTACCATCCTATGTTAAAGAGTGGCCCCCGCCACCCTCAGGATACCCGGGTGGGAAAACCAATACAAAAGCTGTTCGGGCCATATGATTTCCTAGCGTTTGATATATAATTTACCATCCTATGTTAAAGAGTGGCCCCCGCCACCCTCAGGATACCCGGGTGGGCAAACCAATACAAAAGCTGTTCAGGCCATATGATTTCCTAGCGTTTGATATATAATTTACCATCCTATGTTAAAGAGTGGCCCCCGCCACCCTCAGGATACCCGGGTGGGCAAACCAATACAAAAGCTGTTCAGGCCATGTGATTTCCTAGCGTTTAATATATAATTTACCATCCTATGTTAAAGAGTGGCCCCCGCCACCCTCAGGATACCCGGGTGGGCAAACCAATACAAAAGCTGTTGAGGCCATATGATTTCCTAGCGTTTGATATATAATTTACCATCCTATGTTAAAGAGTGGCCCCCGCCACCCTCAGGATACCCGGGTGGGCAAACCAATACAAAAGCTGTTCAGGCCATGTGATTTCCTAGCGTTTAATATATAATTTACCATCCTATGTTAAAGAGTGGCCCCCGCCACCCTCAGAATACCCGGGTAGGCAAACCAATACAAAAGCTGTTGAGGCCATATGATTTCCTAGCGTTTGATATATAATTTACCATCCTATGTTAAAGAGTGGCCCCCGCCACCCTCAGGATACCCGGGTGGGAAAACCAATACAAAAGCTGTTCGGGCCATATGATTTCCTAGCGTTTGATATATAATTTACCATCCTATGTTAAAGAGTGGCCCCCGCCACCCTCAGGATACCCGGGTGGGCAAACCAATACAAAAGGTGTTCAGGCCATATGATTTCCTAGCGTTTGATATATAATTTACCATCCTATGTTAAAGAGTGGCCCCCGCCACCCTCAGGATACCCGGGTGGGCAAACCAATACAAAAGCTGTTCAGGCCATATGATTTCCTAGCGTTTGATATATAATTTACCATCCTATGTTAAAGAGTGGCCCCCGCCACCCTCAGGATACCCGGGTGGGCAAACCAATACAAAAGCTGTTGAGGCCATATGATTTCCTAGCGTTTGATATATAATTTACCATCCTATGTTAAAGAGTGGCCCCCGCCACCCTCAGGATACCCGGGTGGGCAAACCAATACAAAAGCTGTTCAGGCCATATGATTTCCTAGCGTTTGATATATAATTTACCATCCTATGTTAAAGAGTGGCCCACGCCACCCTCAGGATACCCGGGTGGGCAAACCAATACAAAAGCTGTTCAGGCCATTGATTTCCTAGCGTTCGATATATAATTTACCATCCTATGTTAAAGAGTGGCCCCCGCCACCCTCAGGATACCCGGGTGGGCAAACCAATACAAAAGCTGTTCAGGCCATATGATTTCCTAGCGTTTGATATATAATTTACCATCCTATGTTAAAGAGTGGCCCCCGCCACCCTCAGGATACCCGGGTGGGCAAACCAATACAAAAGCTGTTCAGGCCATATGATTTCCTAGCGTTTGATATATAATTTACCATCCTATGTTAAAGAGTGGCCCCCGCCACCCTCAGGATACCCGGGTGGGCAAACCAATACAAAAGCTGTTGAGGCCATATGATTTCCTAGCGTTTGATATATAATTTACCATCCTATGTTAAAGAGTGGCCCCCGCCACCCTCAGGATACCCGGGTGGGAAAACCAATACAAAAGCTGTTCGGGCCATATGATTTCCTAGCGTTTGATATATAATTTACCATCCTATGTTAAAGAGTGGCCCCCGCCACCCTCAGGATACCCGGGTGGGCAAACCAATACAAAAGCTGTTCAGGCCATATGATTTCCTAGCGTTTGATATATAATTTACCATCCTATGTTAAAGAGTGGCCCCCGCCACCCTCAGGATACCCGGGTGGGCAAACCAATACAAAAGCTGTTCAGGCCATGTGATTTCCTAGCGTTTAATATATAATTTACCATCCTATGTTAAAGAGTGGCCCCCGCCACCCTCAGGATACCCGGGTGGGCAAACCAATACAAAAGCTGTTGAGGCCATATGATTTCCTAGCGTTTGATATATAATTTACCATCCTATGTTAAAAAGTGGCCCCCGCCACCCTCAGGATACCCGGGTGGGCAAACCAATACAAAAGCTGTTCAGGCCATGTGATTTCCTAGCGTTTAATATATAATTTACCATCCTATGTTAAAGAGTGGCCCCCGCCACCCTCAGAATACCCGGGTAGGCAAACCAATACAAAAGCTGTTGAGGCCATATGATTTCCTAGCGTTTGATATATAATTTACCATCCTATGTTAAAGAGTGGCCCCCGCCACCCTCAGGATACCCGGGTGGGAAAACCAATACAAAAGCTGTTCGGGCCATATGATTTCCTAGCGTTTGATATATAATTTACCATCCTATGTTAAAGAGTGGCCCCCGCCACCCTCAGGATACCCGGGTGGGCAAACCAATACAAAAGCTGTTCAGGCCATATGATTTCCTAGCGTTTGATATATAATTTACCATCCTATGTTAAAGAGTGGCCCCCGCCACCCTCAGGATACCCGGGTGGGCAAACCAATACAAAAGCTGTTCAGGCCATGTGATTTCCTAGCGTTTAATATATAATTTACCATCCTATGTTAAAGAGTGGCCCCCGCCACCCTCAGAATACCCGGGTAGGCAAACCAATACAAAAGCTGTTGAGGCCATATGATTTCCTAGCGTTTGATATATAATTTACCATCCTATGTTAAAGAGTGGCCCCCGCCACCCTCAGAATACCCGGGAGTAGTAGGAAACTAAATATGAACCCTTTTTTTCCAAGATGGCCGCCAAGATGGCCACCAAAACAACCCCCCACCCCCCCAAAATATTTTCCAAAAACATTTTTGTCCTTTGAAAAATCGAAAATATTTTTGTTTTCAAATTTCACCTTGAAGATAATCTTTGACCTCGACGCCTGACACCTGTACACAACCACTAAGCCTCGGTCTATCAAATCAACAAGTTTGGTCACGATCGGACAAGGTCGAACCGAGATATGGTTGGTAATATGTGACCCCACCAAATACTCCCACTTATTTACTTCTGGTGTCATTTTTTTCGTTTTTTTCGTTTTTTCGCCGTTTAAAATGCTAATTAGTTATTTGCGAGATGGGGAAACGAATTCGCGACCTTCGCTTTATACCCTTGGCGGTTTTGGCCCCACCCAAAATACTTTAAACAGCTAATAAACGTGTCTAAACTTGCAATAATAACTATTTCTATAAATAATAATTGTTTTTACATTTAAAAGTCAAAGGATATGTGTAAGCGTAAGACGTCTCAAAAATCGAGCTCTTTAAAGGTTAAAAAAATGAAGTTATTTATGGGGAAACCAGAAATTAAATGCAAATCGCCTACCGAGAATCCTTGTTATTATAATGAGCCATGTCGCAAACACGCTTTTAATTTCTTTGATAATTTAAACTTTAATGTTAAATGCTGGATTTGTCAAGAACAATGTCTTGACAAGACAATTTTTAAACAACACTTAATGGATCACTTATCGAGTAGTTATAAAAATCAAATTCGTATTGATGTTTGCGATTGTCTTCATTCAAAGAAACCAGAATATACAACCAAAGAAGAAATATTAGACGATCAAATTATTGATTATTTGAACGAGTTTAACGTAAAACATCAAGAATGGTTAAATGAGTTTGTTAATGGTACTGGAACTCCAAAGAAAATTCAACGTAAAAAAAAGACAACTGGTATTAAGTCCGAAGAAACTTTAAATTCAACAATAAAATCAAATGTTGTATTTCCACCAGACTTTGTCATGCCATCTGATGAGCAGATGGAAGCAATTATTTTTTTTCAAGAATATTGTAAAAATAATCAAATTTTAACTCTTAATCAAGTTGAAACACCCATTGAGGTTTTGGAAAATCTTGAACAAACTTGTCAAATGATTGAAAATGTGTGAATAAATATGTTTTCTAATATATTGTGATTATTTTTCCTACGTAAAAAAATAGATATTTTAACTCTTTCATGTTAAGGTTTAGCGTGGTAGATCGGTAGCGTTGCAGGACGTTATTCAAACAGTCTCAAGTTCAAATCCCAATTCTTTCGATCTATCACGCTAAATCTTTTATTAGTATAAAACGAGATGTCGCCCAACTGAAACTGTCATTATAAAGATGACAAGTTTCGTAGTATTTCTACCTTCGAACGCATCACCCGATATTTACCCGGAAAATACACCTTCTAGTTTTAAAGTTCAATTAGCAAAACCTTTAAATTTTAATAATGAAAAATGGTCTTGCGCATTAGCAGAAATAATTCTTCCTGAAACTTATTCGAATATAACAAATGAGTATTCGCATTTCCAAGTAGGGCACGTGTCAGATGTTATTTCACCCGAAGAAAATCAATGGGATTATATTAAAATTGAAATTCCACCAAAACGTTACGAGGGTGATCTAGATCGAAATAAGAATAATATTCCAACATCTCTTCAAAATAATATACTCAACGAGTTTGCTAAAACTATTGAGGCCAATCAATCACTTAAAGGAAAAATACATATGAATACGGTAAAAGTTGACGAAAACGAAGACAGTTCAAAATTAAAAATACAGTTACAAAAAGATGTGCAAGTAAGAATACCTCAAGCATCGCCCCTAGCATCTGTTCTGGAATTTCGAGAAAATGATTTTGTCGACAGTGATTATCTGTCTAATTATCCTCTCTCGAATCACGCTAAAACTATTTCTTTAACTTACGCAACAAATTTTATCGAAGTACGAATTAAAAAGGCGTTAGTTGTGAATAAATATCAACAAAAATATTTACCACGACAAATTCCCGTGGAAGAAATACAATCACAACCCAGGAGAAAAAAACAGAAAATTAACAAGAAACCGAAACTAAAACCAGAAGTGAAACAAGAGGAAAAACCAAAACTTGAACCAAAAACAAATTTAGAAGAAAAGCCAAATTTTAAACTAGAAGAAAATATAAACAACATTTTACCAACAGAACCTTTAATTCTAAATATTAATGAAGACGTCAACCAACCAAAAGTTTTAAATCCTTCCGAAGAAAATAATCTACCAAGTTCTCTACCAATACCCATTAATCCACCATCTCAGCCTGTTATTAAACAAATACAATGGAATAATTACGCGATTGTTTTTGAAGCGGGCAGATATGAGGGAGAAAGACAATATAATAATGAAATTCAACCGTTCACATTACACTTAATTATACGTGATTTATTAGAACGATGTAAACCAAGACAGTTTGACGGATTAAAAACAGCGATATCTTCCGATGATGAAGATAATTTATATTTTAATTTAGAAATACCGGTAGGGATGGAAATTAAATTTCAAAATCCATTAGCAGATCTTTTTAAAATTCCACCAGACACTTATTTTACGGGTATTCAAAAATTTGGCCCGCTAAATAATTTAAATAATATTACTTTTAATTCGCGTACTAATTTTATCGACATACGTATTGAGACTACAAAAATACCGCAATTTGAGCAGGAAGATTGGGCTTTCTATTCCGTATCAATTATCCAACCTTTTTTATTTGAAGGTCAGAGAGATGATTTTGGAAATATTATCCCATTATCTTTGCATAGGCAATTAAAAAACGAGATTCAACAGGCGACTAACTTCCCCCCTTTAAATCGGTACGAAATTAGTTACGCAATAGAAGAAATAAATCGAGGTCATTACTTGAGAATTTCATTTCCTAGAGATCTACAAATTGCCTTCACTGGGAGATTAGCAAATATTTTTAATATAAACGCGCCAGAATTTCAAAATGGTGTAATTAGCAGTAAAAATCCTTTAAAAGTGTATGAGGAAAAATTTATGTCAGATGAAGAATCGGTTATAGATTTTAGGTACAATAAAAATATTCCAATCGAACACCCTAACTGGGAAAATGACAGTTATACGTTTGAACGAAACTATTACGAGTCTGATAAAGATTTAGGCGGGAATTTTATACCGTTATCTCTTCATTTCAAAATTTTGAATGAACTTCAAAAATATTTTGATTCTCATATCTCACTTAAGGCGGGTTTTTTTATTTTCAAAGAAAATGGAAATTATTATTTTCAAATTGAATTAATGAGTGGGTTGGAAATTAAAATATTCGGTCCTCTAGCAGACCTCTTACAAATTGAGTACAAAGTAGATTATATATCCTCAGTTTATAAAAGCAAAGCATTAGACCCTCTTCAAATTAGAATAGAATTAGATAATACGGCTAATTTTATAATTTTTCGAAATGATTTAAACAGAGTTGAGAATAGTCGACGACAAAAACGTGATATTGATTTCCACAATTACGAACATGGTAAAAATAATAAACTAAATATTGTAGACAAATTCCATTGTCGAATTCCAACTGGGGTGTACCACACTATTGATGATATTTTATTAGCAATGAAACAATCATTGCCACATCAGAGTTGGGCTAAATTCGAGTTTAATTTTAATTCAGATTCGACAGTTTCAGTTAAAGGTTTGGGTGGAAACAGTTTTTTAACCTTTCCAATAGATAACCCCAAACTCGGGCGAATGTTAGGTTTTTCAAACAATCAAATTGAAAGGCCTCTTTTTAACGAAATAGGCATGTACCCCGCAGATCTCAACCACGGAATATCCGGAATTTATGTCTATACAAATATTATACAACCTATAATAACAGGACACACTAATACCCCCCTGCTGAGAATTATCAAATTAAACGAAAATAAAAATCGAGCACAGGTTGAAAGATTTCATTTTTTAGACCATTTTCCAGTTCTCTACGATCAAATACAGACTATAGAAATTTCTTTAAGGTCGGATTACGGTGAACTCCTGCCATATAAAACAGGCAAGACTATTATTAAATTAATATTTAAAAGACTGGATGCTTAGTCTAAAGTACACTTAAAACAAGCTCATCATGGAAAGATATTATCATCATTATGTTCAAACAGGACGCGGATATAACATCTTTCGAGGAAGTCAATATCAGACTGGGCGTGGATTTGGGTCAATTTTTAAAAGTTTAGCAAGATTCGTAACACCTCTTTTTCGACCCGTAGCTAAATCACTCGGTATTCAAGGGTTGGTTATGGGGAAAAGGATAATGGACGATGTTGTTGCTGGTCAAAATTTTAAGGAGTCGTTAAAAAAAATAGTAAAATTGCTGGAACAAATCTTTTAAATAGTCTCGGTGATACCATATTAAATACACAGAAAGGCTCTGGAGCTCGAAGAGTAAAGAAGCGCAAATCAAAATTACGCAATAAGCAAAGAAAACGCAAGAGAACAAAAACCGATTTTCTTGACTAAAGCATTATGCCTCAATTTGAATCTATGTGTTCGGAGTTGGAGCTTTTTAACGAACCCCTGATTAATGGTAATATTGAGGGAAATAAATTTGTAGACTATTTCCCTATAGCTCCCTTGTCTAATGCTACACAGATTGATTTTTCTATCCCCGGGGGAGATTATTATATTGACATGTCAAACTTGATGCTTAAAATTCGAATTCGGGTTAAAAAAGAACAAAACGGTGTTTTAATAGATATACCTGCAGCCGAAAAAAAAGTATCATTATGCAATCTTCCATTGCATTCTATTTTTAGCCAAATAGACGTGTTTATGAATGAGACTTTAGTACAATCTAGCAACAACTGCTACCCATATTTAGCATATTTAGCAACAGTTTTAAATTTTGATAAAGGCGCCAAACAATCTTACAAAACCGCCGAGGGCTATTACGAAGACGGGTTTTGCGACCCAACGCTAGCGTTTAACGATGTTCATAAAGATAAAAAAAATAATGGAATTTTAAAAAGAAGTAAAGATATTGCGGGATCGAAACTTTGTGAATATATGGGAAGACTTCATGTAGACTCTTGTAAAATAGACAAATTTCTTTTAAACAAAGTGAATTTAAGAATTGGACTCTTGAAAAATTCCGATGAATTTATAATTATATCACAAGAAGATGTTAATATCAAATATAGATTAATTATCGAAGACGCTGTTCTTACTGCTAAACATATTATCGTAAATCCAGATCTACAGCTGGCACATAATGCTATATTGCACAAACAGAGGGCTTTGTACGATCTAACACAAACTGTTGTTAAAACTCTGACAATTTCAGCAGGCGCGAGCGATTTCGTGAAGTCAAATATTTTTTTAGGTAAAATTCCAAATCGTGTAATAATCGGAATGGTAAACAATTCTGCTTACAATGGATCTAGTCGAGAAAATCCCTTTCAATTTAACCATAATAATCTCTCGTTCTTACAACTTTCATTAGACGACCAGAATATACCAGAAACTGCTCTAACTCCAGATTTTAATAAAAACCTCTATACTCGGTCGTATTATTCACTATTCTCGGCAATGGATTTAATTGGAAATAACTCTGGTAATTGTATTGATTACGAAAATTATAAAAACGGTAATACATTATTCGCGTTTGATTTAACTTACGATTCCTCGGCAAACTCTAACAACCTCTCAATTCAACGAAATGGTAGTTTACGTATGGTAATGAAGTTTGCTTCCCCCTTAACTAATATTCAAAACATAATTATTATTGGAGAATACGAAAACCGATTTGTCATTAACCAAGAGCGTCAAGTTACGTATATTACGGAATAAAACCAATCAACGACGGCAAAGATTGATTAGTTGTTTCGCGAAATCGTAGTGGTAAAGATGTCTCGAACTCACAGTCTCTCACCCAAACAAGAAGTAACGGTGCTAGGATATGTAAATCCATCCATCAAAATTTACCGACTAGACACTTGCGCCGAATTTGAACTGAATTTAGAAGCCTGGCAATCTCTATTCACATTCGAAAAGGAAATAACTGATTTTTTTGAAGACCAAGTTGCTAGTTTTCACACCTGGCTTCCGCTTGAAGGTTCAAAGATAAAAATCGACTGTTTCAAGGGACAAAAGGAAAAACTCGTGGATGTGCGTGCTTGTGCCAGAGGAAAAAACCATTTGTATCATCTTTTCTATTCTACAAATTATGGTTTTAATCTCAACCAAGCAGGGTGGAAAAGATTAAAACATTGTAAACATACAATTGATCAGGAGATTAATTTAATTTTGTCGGCAAAAAATATTATGCGTGACATAATTGTACATGAGCTTACGGATAAAATGTTTGAAATTACCGAAAATTGTGAGAATCCGCATTGTAAATCTTCGATTGCTCACGATGTCTCTTGTAAACTAGGATTTAGCACAAATTTTGAAGACCGAGTGGAAAATATGATATTAATAGCTATCCCCCAATTAAACTACGATCATATTGTTGTAAGATTCCAAAAGGAATTTGGACTTGATCCCTTAATAGTAGAAAGTCAATTATATTTTGATATTGTACAAAATGTTTCAAACTTAAAATGCGATTTAATTTATTAAAATAAAAACTTTTACTATAATCTGTTTTTATTATTTCTATTCACACATTTAAAGATGGTGTTGTCAAAAACAGACAAACAATTAAGTAAAGTTTATTACGATGTTGAAAACCCATACAGTTATTCTGACAGTGTTACTTTAAGAAAAAAATTTCCCAAAATTTCGGAAAAAGAAATTAAAAATTTTCTCAGTAAACAACCAACCTACACACAACACAAAGCTAGGAGGTTAAATTTTAAACGTAACAAATTATATGTAACGACGATTGATGAGACATTTATGGCCGATTTATTAGACCTCCCTATTTTACAAACTTTTAATAAAAAGTACCGCTATACGTTATTAGTTCAGGACATTCTAAGCAAATTCGCTTTCATTCTGCCAATTAAAAATAAAACCTCGAGCGAGATTGTGAAGGCCTTTAGAGAGATTTTCAAAAAACGAGTACCCCTTAATTTATGTACCGACGCAGGGACAGAATTTCGAAACGCCCCATTTCGCGCTCTCTTAAAACGTTATAACATCCACCATTACCTCACGTACTCCGAGAAAAAAGCTTCTATGATCGAGAGACTCGTTCGCACGGTAAAATCAAAAATTTTTAAAATAATTACCAAGACCGGCGATTTACACTATCTTAATAAACTACCATTAATTGCAAAAGCTTATAACGCTCGAAAACATTCAACAACGGGAATCGCCCCTAAAGATGTCAATAAAAACAATGAATCGGCAATTTGGGAAAAAAACTATGGCAATCTTAGTATGATTGGAAAGGCAAGTTTAAAAATTGGGGATAAAGTTCGATTAGCCGTTGCAAAAACAACATTTGATAAATCATACAGGGGAACGTTTACAGCCGAAATATTTGAAATTCATAGAGTAATTACGAGAGATCCCTGTATGTATATTGTGAAAGATTTGACCGGCAATATAATTAAAGGAGCTTTTTACGCTCAAGAAATAGTTAAAATTCAAGTGTAGAGCGCTACAGTCTTTATTCAACATTTTGTTAAGCATGGGTAAAGTACACATTCTCCTGGGTCTCGCGATTGTAATATTTGGAGTGAGCGCAACAATAGTTTCCTCCGCGATGAAATTTAAAAAAAGAAGTCCAGAATACAGCTTAGATATTGGAATTTGCGACAAAGCCTTCAATTTAGGAAGAGACACGTACCTTGTAAAATGTAACGAAACTTTTGACGTGCGACATTTTAAAAAAGAAGACGGTAGTTTAAAACCATCTATCAGAGGAATCAACTTAACAAAAGATCAATATGAGAAATTATGCATTTTGACAGTGACGTGAAAGATGAATACTAATCAAATCCAAGCTATACTTAAGTGTGACCCCCGTTCGAGAGATAAATTTATCGGAGTGTTTCCCGCTAATAGATTACCAAAAGTTCCAATTAAAAAAAAATCATATTGTTTCGTAATCAACACCGATCCCGATACGCTTCCAGGGTCTCATTGGACGGCTGTTTACAAATCGGGCGACACTCTGGACTTTTTTGTTCTCTAGGAAGATCACATCGTGACTATGGATTTTTGCTAGAGCGATATAGCAAGCGTATTCGACACAATACTCATAAATTTCAATCAAATAAAAGCCAAAACTGCGGACCACATGTGATTTATTTTCTAACCTCGAGATGTATGGGGATTTCTTACAGTAAAATAATTAACGAATTGTATAATTTCGATTTAAAAAGAAACGATAGTTTAGCGTTGTTGAATATATGTATTCATTTGATGAAAGAGTGGAAACGAAATAAATCAATTTGTTTAAAATAAAAAAAATGTTTATTTATTTCACACATAATTATTTTTACACATTTTTTATTATTCTTGCCAACGAGAAGGAGGGCGGGTCTGTCTTTTAGGCCTCGGCGATTTTTTTGGGGGGGATGGTAATTTTAATTTTTTTTGCGGCGATATTGGAACGCCACCGACAGCACCCTCCTCCTCTAAAGACAGCTCTCGATCCCAATCCTCTTCCTGGCTTAATTGACTTCCAATATCGGTATTTTCTAAGTATTCTTCAAATATTTCATTTTCTCGACTTAATCGTTTACGCATTCTATCATCGGTAATTGTCTTTTGTTGCTTAACAATCGGCGTAGATGCTTTCCTCTTCCAAGATTCTACATTTTTTAAGAGACTCGGGAATTTTCTACTCTGATCGTTTTCTCTCTCGCTGAGATATTCTTTCATTTTGCGTGTCATAGTATTTAAACGAACCTCGGCAGCGTCGCCAGCGTTAACTCCCTCGGGCGTTTTGAAGGGTGAATAAATTTGCGAGGTGAACGGGGAATTTAATGGAGCAACAGGTCCGGGGGCTTGAAAGTTTGTAATTTCAACTTTAGGTACCGGTATCGCTTTTCTCATTTCCCGGGCCTCGCTCAGTATTTTTAGAAATTCTCGCAATTTAGAGCGGCTGTTTAAATTAGAAGTTAATATATTTTGCAACTCATTATCTAATAAGTTATAATACGTTTCCTGGGGAGAAACAAGCTGTTTATTTTCTTGAGATATTTGTCCGACACTCGAGGCGGGAACTAAAATCATTTTTTTCATTTTATCTTTTATTGAATAAATTGGCAATTAAAGGAACAATAGAGCCTAATAAAGCCGGTATGAAGAATCCCGTACCTTTCTGAATTATTAGAGCACGCTTCTTTTTTTGCGAAATTTTCGGACTGGCTAAGAAGCGTATTGTTTTTTTATATTTAGAAAGTTGTTTTTTTTTGGCTTTAGATAATATAATTCCACCACCTTTCAAGTTTTTGCAAACGCTTTGTAAGGCTTTTAATTGCTTTGGAGAACTGTTAGCTAATAAATTTTTACGTACCCCTCCTTTAGATTTATACAATAAATTTAAATATGGATAGTGTGTTTTAAACCTGTCAGAGGGATTTGCAATAGGAGTAGTTTTTTTACGTACTGTCTTTTTTGGTGTCATTTTCTTTAATGAACTTGATAATAATATAGTAAATTATTTATTATTGGAAAAAACTACCATTTGTGGTCCGTTTTGATTAAATGTGTACGATCTTAATCGTAAGCTATCTGGAGTGGTTACAGATGTGTCTATAAATAGTGAATTGTAAGGTTCTCCAGTAGCCATATCGTAGGCTAATTTAATTATTTTTGTATTATTTGGAGATATTTGATTGGCCAGATATTGGATTTGACTTAGATCTCGAGGAGATTTAAACAGATTTAGATATGACATATTAAGAGAGATTAAACGAGATTGTTTGCCTCGAGGAAATAGGGTTTGTGAGATTAATACAACTGAAATTTCATAATGATGACTGTCTACGGTAACTAATTTCGCAATTTGATCATTTTTGTAAAGTTCGTCTGCTAAATCGTCAATAATAAGTAAAGAATTTCTATTTGATTCCCAGAACTCGCTGTCCATTGGCGGAAGTCCTTGAATAAACTCTATATCGGTTAAAAACTGAGATAAATCGTGGTAACCTGATTGCCAAACCGAATAACAATAAATAATTTTAATAGGAGGTTTATCAATTAATTCATTCCTCCATCTAATTAGTGAGTTCGCCCATGCTGACTTGCCCGACATTGTAGGTCCTGACACCATCATTCGAAACGGTGAAAGAAATTTTATATAAGACATTACTGTTTAAACAAAAACAACATACTACGTATTTTGTTAGTACATTGTCTGTTTTATAGAATATATGAAAAAATAAACACATTTTTAAATTTAAAAAATTATTTTATTAAAGTTTAATGTTTCTTATCAAAAACATCCCTTCACCAGTTATATAAAGTTTCAAAACAACATACAAAAATAACATTTTGAATAAAAAATAAAATCATAATATCTACTTCACCAAAAAATTATTAATTCCCGTTTTTTAGTAAAAATTCAATTTTGGAAGTTAAAAGTTTAAATCTTAGGTTATTTAAAAATAAAGTATTTACTCGATTTTCGGAAGAGATTTCATTTACGATAACTATGTGGTTAAATGACACCTGTTTTGCAAGTTTTTTTGTTACATGTTTTTTAGATTTATAATTAAAAGACAACTTTATTTTACAATTCGCCATTTTCACATTCTAAATAGCCATAGGGAACACTGGAAATATTATCTTGTAGCACACGTTTACAAAAAGTCTTTTTGAAAGTTTTACTTAAGTTGCCAACACGTAAAAGCATTTTGTACTTATCTTTTATTACGTTAAAGGGAATTTTCACCTTAAACTCGGTATTTGGCACAAAAATCATTTGTTTGAAGGCGTCGAAATGTATGATTTCTGAGTTTTCCCTGGTAAGAGTTATTCCTTTAAGTTTTATAATTGTCCGATTATTTTCAAGTTTATAGCTGTAGCTTTTTGGTCCAGTTGATACGAATTTTGTGATATATGAATTCGGAGTCTCGCACGTAAGTTCACCTAAATTACCACCAAGGGGGGGTAGCCACTCGTGTGGTTTATGTGTAAATTTTATTCCGTCCGTGTCATAATAAATTACACGCTTCCCCAGCCTATTAATTAGCTTATGCAGATGAATACGACCGTAACTGGTGACAAAGGAAGCCACTATAACATTACCTTTGCTAAAAGTTGGCGCAAGCTCACTTTTTTTTTTATAGCTTACCATGGCAACATCGTTGTTGATTAAATGAAAGTCTGTTAATTTATTCGATGTGTCTGCTATAATCTCGGTTAATTGGGAGTAGCGATGTATAATTTTAGTTGATGATTTGTCCATTCTTAACGCCATTCTGCCATATAACGAATTTTGCGCCAATTTCGCGGAAGTTCTTAAGGATGGGTTATCAACAATTTCCTCAGGCTCTAACCGTACTCCATCAGCTTCGTATATCGCGTCTAAATACTCTTTTTGCTCTTGATATGTTTTAATATTGGGTGGAAATCCTGAATTTTTAACTTTTGCTTTAAAAAAAATGTCTATATATGGTTTGAAAAAATTTGTTGTAATACTATAGTGGTATACTTCGAAAATTTCTAACAGTTTGTAGTTACATTCTTTTATTGAATAGTAGATTTCCACCGAGGGTAAGACTACCGTTATAGAGCGTTCGTCAATACTGTGGGTACATTTGCTGTCATTATTTATTACACAACTTCCGCATAAAGGATAATAAAGTTTTTTATTAAATCGATATGGAAGAACGGGTAAGTAGAGATCTCTGGGGGGGAGGATTCGACAACTAATTATTCCAAAATACGCGTCTGGGGCATAATCAAAATTGTGTGTGATAACTTTAACATTTTTACAACCGTATTCCATTTTTTGTAAACAATAGGCGTACAGACTACAAAAGTCAAAATATCGGATTTGTTCTCCAAGTAAGGGCTCTACTTCATGATACAGTTTAATTGTTTCTAGACGGCCACCCACTAGCGAATCTCTAGGGTTAATTTTAGGAATGATTTTAATTGTATTAAAAAATGCTTTCGCCTCGACATTTTTTCTCAACAGTTCTAATATCTCACATTCAAAAATTTGAATATATGTGTGTTTTGGTAAACTTTGTTCAATAAATTCTTTTCGGTCTAATTCCCTTTCTCTAATTTCTTTGAATGTTTTTCCGATAATTGAATTAAAGCTCGAGCCAGAAAAATGTTTTGGACAACCGTGCCAGAAATCACCCATTACATCAATTACTATGGGTGGATTTTCACAGTACCCATCTACAAAATACGGACCTACAGACTGTTCTCCCCCTGAACTTCTGACAGTTTGCAAAATTAAATTATTTTCCTTTTCATACCAAGATAAATATTTTAATGCAATCTCGCTTTGATTCTGTCTACTTGCCAAACCGATAGCAGGAATAGTACATAGTGTATATGGTTCTAAAAACTTGTCAATAAATACATTATTAAGTGCCCCGGAAAGAGAAATACCCCCATAATTACTGATATCAATTTCAATTAGTTCTTTATATAAGATGCGAAATTTCTGCATAGCTAAGCGTAATAAATTACAATCTAAAAGACAATACGCTCTGGATTCTGATTTAATACAATAGACCGGTTCGAGCTGTTTGTGTGAATACCAATTTTTAAATTATCGGTATTCAAATTCTTTCATTTTATGGGGTTCAAAGTATTTTTCGTCCGGAATTTTACCTGAATAGTTCAAAGTGTCTTTCGTCCAAAAAATATAGGGAAAATATCCTTTAGATTGAGGCAAAGAAAACATTTTAGGAAAATGTCTTAAAGGAGCACTAACATAGTTCAAAGAATCTACAAAACGAATGTCTACTCCTTTAATATAAATAGTTAGTATCTTGGCTCCATCGTAAATAACCTCGGGAATGACATGATTAATTAATTTAGAAATAATAAACATTCCGTCGAAAGATCTTAGATTATGGGCCATTACGATGAGGTTGGTAAATTTTGGTCTAATAGTTTTTCGCTTTCGTTTCCCATCCATAAGTAAAACAGTTTCATTTTGAAACAAAAAATTGAGAAAGTTATTTACACAATATTGTCCTTCAAAAACCGTGGTTTCCACAGGCTGATTTAAAATTTCACTTTGGGCCACTAAGAGCATGGGTTTATGCACATTATTCTCGATTATGGTTTCAATATCGAAATATACATAGGATCTTGGATTCTTTTTAAATGTCGACTGTTTAACATAATGTTGGTTTGGAGGATGATCGATTTTACAAGATTCGCAAGCTGATTCACATTTGTGAGTTTTTGAAGTTTCAAATTGAACACAGCATTTTTCGCATCTGTGGAAAAGCTTGCAAGTTTCATTTTTTAGGTGAAAACTATAACATTCCCCTTGTTTTAAATATCTATTGCAAAGTTTACATCGAATTAAAGGAATTTCTAAAATTTCGTGAAATTCTCGACCTAAACACCTTTTACATTTTATATTTGAAGCAGAAAAACAGTGGTGTTTGTTCCTATGTGTGGTGGAATAAAAAATTTTTTCGCAATTTAAACATGAAGCTACACCGCCCCAAATGGAATGTAGATTTTTAGCTAAATGAACGTGCGTGCCAATTTTTACAAGTAGAATTTTGTGTTCGGCAGGAGGAAAACCCTTGAAATAAATTTGAAAATTTTCCGTGGCGTTAAATATTATTATCTGATACTTTGGGGCTAAATATGATTGAAATTTAGCTATATCACCAATTTCTACAGCGCCTCGAGCAATTCCTACATCATCGTGCAATTTCTTAGCGGCTTTAGTTTGTAATTTACTACGAAAGCGTGTTAAGGTTCGATATTCTTTAAGAACGGTTGTTAATGGAAGTTTATTCTTTTTGTACTCGGCAATTTCACAGAGTTTTATTCCTACTGTAAGGGCTCTTGCTACGCACAAATTATCGATATTATTGATATAGTAAAAATTGGTTTTAGTTTTTAAAAAAGCATCAAGATCGATAATATCTCTATTTTTTATAGATAAAAATTTTTTTCCCATTTTCTGTGGGGATTTCAAAAGAATTATACTAAATTTAATTTCTCCATCTAGTAAGAAATCTTTTTTTGATTGAGCAACGCGAGCTATATGGTTAAATATTCGAGAAACAGTTAACTGATCAATTTTAATAAATTTAATGTTAATTGGATGTTCTAAATTTTCCGATTGAATTGCAAATCTGAGGAAATCGAAACCGGGTGCTTCTTGTCTTACGTATTTGATAATTTTGGACAGAATCTTTTCAAATACTGTAAAAAATAAATGTGTGGGGATTTCGTTTAAGTCTATTAGATCTAGGTCAATGTCCAGTTGTTTACATTTCCACTTTTTTGAATTTCTAGGGCTTAATTTTTTAATTTTATAAAACTTTTTATAATTAAAACTATTTAACGATGAAAAGTCTAATTGAGAGTCCGAATCGTAATCACTCGAGTCTTCCATGTTCTAATTTCGTTTCCAGGTCTAAAATATTATTCTAATTACTATTACGAATAATTAATTAATGAGTTTAACTTGCCTTCGTGGGTGGAACAACAATTTTTCCTTCCGTCTGCTCAATTAATTTTTTCAGCCTGTTTGTTGAGTTTATTATTCGAATAACATCCATGGATAGGGTGTTAGCTAAGAATTTCACCCTCTTATAATCACCCTTCCAGAGTTCATCTTGGGGAAGATGTTTGATGTTTTTATATGAATATATCTGGATATCTAGATATAATCCCTTGTCGCTCGCTTTTTTTCTCGGAGTTTTAGTTTCGTAAGACACTCCCCCTTTCTTGACTTTCACTGATTGTTCGATACCGACTTCTTCGATGTTTGACATGCGACGAACCTCTTGAATATAGTCCCCATCCGATTCGTCCGATTCTATTAACATCTCCTGTTCAGGACTATCGAAAACTGAAACTACCTGACTCGCGGAGATTTGACTATTACTTGTGGAAGCCATTTTAGCCTGTTATGATTCAATAGAAAATTTTGCCCTTTTATACCAAATGTATTTTTCATTAATTTTTTTTCGAAATATAAAACCTTGAATATTAAAGTGATTAATACTACAAGGATAGAACCTAGTTATAATTTATCAGTATTTCAACGGTATTTAAAATTGTTTGTGAATGTCAATTTAAATATAGACATGTATAAAAATATAAAATTATTAATTATTTTTTTGAAGGACTTTATATTTAATTTTCGTGACAAAAAAGACAACGCCCTAAGAGTTTTAATATTATTTTGCTTTAAAAATCGATTATGGATGTAAGAATTTTGGTAATTACAGGGTTAGATGTTTTAAAATTCTATGGGAAGAAATATATTTCTGCGAGGTATAAAATTTAAACGAATGGATAAAATTATATTTCTGCAGGGTGTATTTGATAAAAAATTGTCTTTTGACTTGATTTTAAAACAGGTTAAAATCAGGATGTAAAAATTAAATATTCTGAAATCTTTCTTATAAAAGCATGATTTTCAACGTATTCCTTTTATAAACCATGGGCTCTCGCGAAGTTTTGACTGTTTCTGGTAAGATTACTCATCCTCTCGCTATTAACCCTTTTTCACTAAAATATTTAGCTTTACGTAAAGTTAGGAATTATAACCTTTTTAAAATTAACGATATTTCAATTAGAGTTGAAAATTACTGTATGAGAACTGTCTTTCTTGAGTGTAAAACATTAATAGAACCCTTTAACAAAATTGTTTTTGCCTGTCCCTTTATAAAAAATTCTTTCAAATTATCACCAGCTGTTTTCGCTTCGGTTTTTTCTAGAAGAATCAATAACAATTCTTGTCTATTTGACGTTCATTCTGTTAATTTTGTCTGTCCCCACGAGGCTTTTGAGTTTGACGGCTTATTGTTCCACACTCAATCCTCTCTTGAAGGCTGGTTTTCTTACGAAATTTTACGCCTAATTGGAAAACATATGCGCCTATATAAAAATTTAAATAAGATCCCATGGTTCCGTCAACATAAAAATCGTAGGAGCCTTCAACGTGATCTTTTAATACTCTTTCAATTACAACAAGTTTCCTTTTTCCGAAAAAAACATTTATCTATTACCACTGACTTTCGCCTAACACGGTATAACATCCGTTTGGAATTAGGCATGATCGTTCTATTTTTTATTAATGATTTGGATCGACAAGAAGTTAAAATAGTTACAACTTTAGAGTAAGGAATACTAATTTTAAAAAAATAATTACAATAATTAAAATAAATATTTTTATTTAGTTGCAAATTATCTCGACCGAATCAAAATTTAAACGATCGTCGGCAACTTTTCCAACTGCGACTCAAGGTAATTACAAAAATTTATTTATTTTTAAAAAACTAAAACTATTTATTTTTTGAAATAGGACTCAAACCTGATAAAATTTTAATTTTTTTATTTAAAGACTTTTTTGTGTTTTTATTTTTTAATTTGTTTATTTTGGTGAAAGGTTTTAATTTTTAAAATGTTTTATATTTTTTATTTTAAATGTTTTTATTTTAGAAAGTTTAAGTGTTTAAATATGTTTTCCAAATCAACTAGCTTTATTAATTTAATTCAGGCGGTGGAGGTTGTTTTTAATATTTCATAATCTACTTTTTCTTTTTTAACTAGCTTTATTAATTTAATGTTGGGATTGGTGTAAAGTTCTTTTTTCTCTATATTAAAAAATCCTTTGTTTTCATCTTTTTTATCCAACGCATTTTCAAGAAATTTTATTAGTACATTTTGTACTAGATTTAATGTTTTTCTATTATTATTATTATTTTTTTTGTTTCTTCATCTCTTGCGCTATCTTTTTTTGTTTCTTCATCTTTTTCGCTATATACACTTGATCCTACCGCTCATATCAAACGACCCATTGATTATTTATTATTCTTTCTGGTTTTTTTCCGGTTCTTTTTCATGTATTCTATGTACTTTTTTATACTAATATCTGTTAAACTTTAATGTTTTATGTTTGTTTTTGTAATTGATTAGTATATTAACTGAAAAATGTCTAAGTACATTTTGTACTAGGTTGTTTTTTTAAAAATTGAATATAATTGTTTTTATTAATTTATAAAAACATGTTTAAGAAGGATAGTGATAATTAGTTAACCTTCGTTGTATTAAAAATTAATAATTATTCCCAAAGACAATATTTTTAAATTTTTAAATAAAAGTCGGGCTTAAACTATAAAATCTCAATGTAAAGGATTTTACCAGGAGAAATCTAGACTCAAGATGTCTGGTGAATTACATCTAAAGCCTGTACTTTCTTTGCCGCGATCTTTAAAAATGTTTCTCTTCGAGTAGTAAGAATGTTTATTCTTTGTAATACTCGTCAAATTTCGCGATGGAATCACAAGAATTTAAAGTCTGAACTTCGTATGTTAGATCAAATTCAACATGTTGGCATTGAACAACATTCGATCTGTTTTAATTCAGACATTCTCGAACTGTATACTTCCGAAGCGATTAAGACCAAAACCAGTGTTTTATTCGTGCGATGATAGAGCAACAAAAAGAATTCTTGTGGTAAATATTTTTTAGATATATTCGTTTTTAATAGGTTAATTTATTTATATTTATAAATTCTAGCCTGAATTTCCAACCCGACATCTCGTTTTGTACCGAAGAGGAAAAATACCTTCTACGAATTGATGTAATTATAATTATTTTTATTATACACTTAAAATATTTTTTAACATTTGTTTTTATATTTTTCAGCCTTCAAATTATTTATACAACCTTCTTTAATTCTTTATTATTAATTTTGTTAGCTTTTAGTTTTATTGTTAGTGTTTCATATGTTGTTAAGTGTTTAAAAAATATATTGAAATATCATAGTTATTAAATATTACAATAACTAATTGTGTTTTTTTGACTACTTAAACTAGCATTGTTTTTAAAATAATAAAATATTTGCGAATAACTTATTTATATTAGTTTAATTATTTAAAGTATTTTGGGTGGGGCCAAAACCGCCAAGGGTATAAAGCGAAGGTCGCGAATTCGTTTCCCCATCTCGCAAATAACTAATTAGCATTTTAAACGGCGAAAAAACGAAAAAAACGAAAAAAATGACACCAGAAGTAATTTAACATAAGTATTTGGTGGGGTCACATATTACCAACCATATCTCGGTTCGACCTTGTCCGATCGTGACCAAACTTGTTGATTTGATAGACCGAGGCTTAGTGGTTGTTGACAGATGTCAGGCCTCGAGGTCAAAGATTATCTTCAAGGTGAAATTTGAAAACAAAAATATTTTCGATTTTTCCAAGGACAAAAATTTTTTTGGAAAATATTTTGGGGGGGTGGGTGGTTGTTTTGGTGGCCATCTTGGCGGCCATCTTGGAAAAAAAGGGTTCATATTTAGTTTCCTACTACTCCCGGGTAGGCAAACCAATACAAAAGCTGTTCAGGCCATATGATTTCCTAGCGTTTGATATATAATTTACCATCCTATGTTAAAGAGTGGCCCCCGCCACCCTCAGGATACCCGGGTGGGCAATTCAATACAAAAGCTGTTCAGGCCATATGATTTCCTAGCATTTGATATATAATTTACCATCCTATGTTAAAGAGTGGCCCCCGCCACCCTCAGGATACCCGGGTGGGCAAACCAATACAAAAGCTGTTCAGGCCATATGATTTCCTAGCGTTTGATATATAATTTACCATCCTATGTTAAAGAGTGGCCCCCGCCACCCTCAGGATACCCGGGTGGGCAAACCAATACAAAAGCTGTTCAGGCCATTGATTTCCTAGCGTTCGATATATAATTTACCATCCTATGTTAAAGAGTGGCCCCCGCCACCCTCAGGATACCCGGGTGGGCAAACCAATACAAAAGCTGTTCAGGCCATATGATTTCCTAGCGTTTGATATATAATTTACCATCCTATGTTAAAGAGTGGCCCCCGCCACCCTCAGGATACCCGGGTGGGAAAACCAATACAAAAGCTGTTCGGGCCATATGATTTCCTAGCGTGTGATATATAATTTACCATCCTATGTTAAAGAGTGGCCCCCGCCACCCTCAGGATACCCGGGTGGGCAAACCAATACAAAAGTTGTTGAGGCCATATGATTTCCTAGCGTTTGATATATAATTTACCATCCTATGTTAAAGAGTGGCCCCCGCCACCCTCAGAATACCCGGGTAGGCAAACCAATACAAAAGCTGTTGAGGCCATATGATTTCCTAGCGTTTGATATATAATTTACCATCCTATGTTAAAGAGTGGCCCCCGCCACCCTCAGGATACCCGGGTGGGAAAACCAATACAAAAGCTGTTCGGGCCATATGATTTCCTAGCGTTTGATATATAATTTACCATCCTATGTTAAAGAGTGGCCCCCGCCACCCTCAGGATACCCGGGTGGGCAAACCAATACAAAAGCTGTTCAGGCCATATGATTTCCTAGCGTTTTATATATAATTTACCATCCTATGTTAAAGAGTGGCCCCCGCCACCCTCAGGATACCCGGGTGGGCAAACCAATACAAAAGCTGTTCAGGCCATGTGATTTCCTAGCGTTTGATATATAATTTACCATCCTATGTTAAAGAGTGGCCCCCGCCACCCTCAGGATACCCGGGTGGGCAAACCAATACAAAAGCTGTTCAGGCCATATGATTTCCTAGCGTTTGATATATAATTTACCATCCTATGTTAAAGAGTGGCCCCCGCCACCCTCAGGATACCCGGGTGGGCAAACCAATACAAAAGGTGTTCAGGCCATATGATTTCCTAGCGTTTGATATATAATTTACCATCCTATGTTAAAGAGTGGCCCCCGCCACCCTCAGGATACCCGGGTGGGCAAACCAATACAAAAGCTGTTCAGGCCATATGATTTCCTAGCGTTTGATATATAATTTACCATCCTATGTTAAAGAGTGGCCCCCGCCACCCTCAGGATACCCGGGTGGGCAAACCAATACAAAAGCTGTTGAGGCCATATGATTTCCTAGCGTTTGATATATAATTTACCATCCTATGTTAAAGAGTGGCCCCCGCCACCCTCAGGATACCCGGGTGGGAAAACCAATACAAAAGCTGTTCGGGCCATATGATTTCCTAGCGTTTGATATATAATTTACCATCCTATGTTAAAGAGTGGCCCCCGCCACCCTCAGGATACCCGGGTGGGCAAACCAATACAAAAGCTGTTCAGGCCATATGATTTCCTAGCGTTTGATATATAATTTACCATCCTATGTTAAAGAGTGGCCCCCGCCACCCTCAGGATACCCAGGTGGGCAAAACAATACAAAAGCTGTTCAGGCCATGTGATTTCCTAGCGTTTAATATATAATTTACCATCCTATGTTAAAGAGTGGCCCCCGCCACCCTCAGGATACCCGGGTGGGCAAACCAATACAAAAGCTGTTCAGGCCATATGATTTCCTAGCGTTTGATATATAATTTACCATCCTATGTTAAGGAGTGGCCCCCGCCACCCTCAGGATATCCGGGTGGGCAAACCAATACAAAAGCTGTTGAGGCCATATGATTTCCTAGCGTTTGATATATAATTTACCATCCTATGTTAAAGAGTGGCCCCCGCCACCCTCAGGATACCCGGGTGGGCAAACCAATACAAAAGCTGTTCAGGCCATGTGATTTCCTAGCGTGTAATATATACTTTACCATCCTATGTTAAAGAGTGGCCCCCGCCACCCTCAGAATACCCGGGTAGGCAAACCAATACAAAAGCTGTTGAGGCCATATGATTTCCTAGCGTTTGATATATAATTTACCATCCTATGTTAAAGAGTGGCCCCCGCCACCCTCAGGATACCCGGGTGGGAAAACCAATACAAAAGCTGTTCGGGCCATATGATTTCCTAGCGTTTGATATATAATTTACCATCCTATGTTAAAGAGTGGCCCCCGCCACCCTCAGGATACCCGGGTGGGCAACCAATACAAAAGCTGTTCAGGCCATATGATTTCCTAGCGTTTGATATATAATTTACCATCCTATGTTATAGAGTGGCCCCCGCCACCCTCAGGATACCCGGGTGGGCAAACCAATACAAAAGCTGTTCAGGCCATGTGATTTCCTAGCGTTTAATATATAATTTACCATCCTATGTTAAAGAGTGGCCCCCGCCACCCTCAGAATACCCGGGTAGGCAAACCAATACAAAAGCTGTTGAGGCCATATGATTTCCTAGCGTTTGATATATAATTTACCATCCTATGTTAAAGAGTGGCCCCCGCCACCCTCAGAATACCCGGGTAGGCAAACCAATACAAAAGCTGTTCAGGCCATATGATTTCCTAGCGTTTGATATATAATTTACCATCCTATGTTAAAGAGTGGCCCCCGCCACCCTCAGGATACCCGGGTGGGCAAACCAATACAAAAGCTGTTCAGGCCATATGATTTCCTAGCATTTGATATATAATTTACCATCCTATGTTAAAGAGTGGCCCCCGCCACCCTCAGGATACCCGGGTGGGCAAACCAATACAAAAGCTGTTCAGGCCATATGATTTCCTAGCGTTTGATATATAATTTACCATCCTATGTTAAAGAGTGGCCCCCGCCACCCTCAGGATACCCGGGTGGGCAAACCAATACAAAAGCTGTTCAGGCCATTGATTTCCTAGCGTTCGATATATAATTTACCATCCTATGTTAAAGAGTGGCCCCCGCCTACCTCAGGATACCCGGGTGGGCAAACCAATACAAAAGCTGTTCAGGCCATATGATTTCCTAGCGTTTGATATATAATTTACCATCCTATGTTAAAGAGTGGCCCCCGCCACCCTCAGGATACCCGGGTGGGAAAACCAATACAAAAGCTGTTCGGGCCATATGATTTCCTAGCGTGTGATATATAATTTACCATCCTATGTTAAAGAGTGGCCCCCGCCACCCTCAGGATACCCGGGTGGGCAAAAAAATACAAAAGCTGTTGAGGCCATATGATTTCCTAGCGTTTGATATATAATTTACCATCCTATGTTAAAGAGTGGCCCCCGCCACCCTCAGAATACGCGGGTAGGCAAACCAATACAAAAGCTGTTGAGGCCATATGATTTCCTAGCGTTTGATATATAATTTACCATCCTATGTTAAAGAGTGGCCCCCGCCACCCTCAGGATACCCGGGTGGGAAAACCAATACAAAAGCTGTTCGGGCCATATGATTTCCTAGCGTTTGATATATAATTTACCATCCTATGTTAAAGAGTGGCCCCCGCCACCCTCAGGATACCCGGGTGGGCAAACCAATGCAAAAGCTGTTCAGGCCATATGATTTCCTAGCGTTTTATATATAATTTACCATCCTATGTTAAAGAGTGGCCCCCGCCACCCTCAGGATACCCGGGTGGGCAAACCAATACAAAAGCTGTTCAGGCCATGTGATTTCCTAGCGTTTGATATATAATTTACCATCCTATGTTAAAGAGTGGCCCCCGCCACCCTCAGGATACCCGGGTGGGCAAACCAATACAAAAGCTGTTCAGGCCATATGATTTCCTAGCGTTTGATATATAATTTACCATCCTATGTTAAAGAGTGGCCCCCGCCACCCTCAGGATACCCGGGTGGGCAAACCAATACAAAAGGTGTTCAGGCCATATGATTTCCTAGCGTTTGATATATAATTTACCATCCTATGTTAAAGAGTGGCCCCCGCCACCCTCAGGATACCCGGGTGGGCAAACCAATACAAAAGCTGTTCAGGCCATATGATTTCCTAGCGTTTGATATATAATTTACCATCCTATGTTAAAGAGTGGCCCCCGCCACCCTCAGGATACCCGGGTGGGCAAACCAATACAAAAGCTGTTGAGGCCATATGATTTCCTAGCGTTTGATATATAATTTACCATCCTATGTTAAAGAGTGGCCCCCGCCACCCTCAGGATACCCGGGTGGGAAAACCAATACAAAAGCTGTTCGGGTAATATGATTTCCTAGCGTTTGATATATAATTTACCATCCTATGTTAAAGAGTGGCCCCCGCTACCCTCAGGATACCCGGGTGGGCAAACCAATACAAAAGCTGTTCAGGCCATATGATTTCCTAGCGTTTGATATATAATTTACCATCCTATGTTAAAGAGTGGCCCCCGCCACCCTCAGGATACCCGGGTGGGCAAACCAATACAAAAGCTGTTCAGGCCATGTGATTTCCTAGCGTTTAATATATAATTTACCATCCTATGTTAAAGAGTGGCCCCCGCCACCCTCAGGATACCCGGGTGGGCAAACCAATACAAAAGCTGTTGAGGCCATATGATTTCCTAGCGTTTGATATATAATTTACCATCCTATGTTAAAGAGTGGCCCCCGCCACCCTCAGGATACCCGGGTGGGCAAACCAATACAAAAGCTGTTGAGGCCATATGATTTCCTAGCGTTTTATATATAATTTACCATCCTATGTTAAAGAGTGGCCCCCGCCACCCTCAGGATACCCGGGTGGGAAAACCAATACAAAAGCTGTTCGGGCCATATGATTTCCTAGCGTTTGATATATAATTTACCATCCTATGTTAAAGAGTGGCCCCCGCCACCCTCAGGATACCCGGGTGGGCAAACCAATACAAAAGCTGTTCAGGCCATATGATTTCCTAGCGTTTGATATATAATTTACCATCCTATGTTAAAGAGTGGCCCCCGCCACCCTCAGGATACCCGGGTGGGCAAACCAATACAAAAGCTGTTCAGGCCATGTGATTTCCTAGCGTTTAATATATAATTTACCATCCTATGTTAAACAGTGGCCCCCGCCACCCTCAGGATACCCGGGTGGGCAAACCAATACAAAAGCTGTTCAGGCCATATGATTTCCTAGCGTTTGATATATAATTTACCATCCTATGTTAAAGAGTGGCCCCCGCCACCCTCAGGATACCCGGGTGGGCAAACCAATACAAAAGCTGTTCAGGCCATATGATTTCCTAGCGTTTGATATTTAATTTACCATCCTATGTTAAAGAGTGGCCCCCGCCACCCTCAGGATACCCGGGTGGGCAAACCAATACAAAAGCTGTTCAGGCCATTGATTTCCTAGCGTTCGATATATAATTTACCATCCTATGTTAAAGAGTGGCCCCCGCCACCCTCAGGATACCCGGGTGGGCAAACCAATACAAAAGCTGTTCAGGCCATATGATTTCCTAGCGTTTGATATATAATTTACCATCCTATGTTAAAGAGTGGCCCCCGCCACCCTCAGGATACCCGGGTGGGAAAACCAATACAAAAGCTGTTCGGGCCATATGATTTCCTAGCGTGTGATATATAATTTACCATCCTATGTTAAAGAGTGGCCCCCGCCACCCTCAGGATACCCGGGTGGGCAAACCAATACAAAAGCTGTTGAGGCCATATTATTTCCTAGCGTTTGATATATAATTTACCATCCTATGTTAAAGAGTGGCCCCCGCCACCCTCAGAATACCCGGGTAGGCAAACCAATACAAAAGCTGTTGAGGCCATATGATTTCCTAGCGTTTGATATATAATTTACCATCCTATGTTAAAGAGTGGCCCCCGCCACCCTCAGGATACCCGGGTGGGAAAACCAATACAAAAGCTGTTCGGGCCATATGATTTCCTAGCGTTTGATATATAATTTACCATCCTATGTTAAAGAGTGGCCCCCGCCACCCTCAGGATACCCGGGTGGGCAAACCAATACAAAAGCTGTTCAGGCCATATGATTTCCTAGCGTTTGATATATAATTTACCATCCTATGTTAAAGAGTGGCCCCCGCCACCCTCAGGATACCCGGGTGGGCAAACCAATACAAAAGCTGTTCAGGCCATGTGATTTCCTAGCGTTTAATATATAATTTACCATCCTATGTTAAAGAGTGGCCCCCGCCACCCTCAGGATACCCGGGTGGGCAAACCAATACAAAAGCTGTTCAGGCCATATGATTTCCTAGCATTTGATATATAATTTACCATCCTATGTTTAAGAGTGGCCCCCGCCACCCTCAGGATACCCGGGTGGGCAAACCAATACAAAAGCTGTTCAGGCCATATGATTTCCTAGCGTTTGATATATAATTTACCATCCTTTGTTAAAGAGTGGCCCCCGCCACCCTCAGGATACCCGGGTGGGCAAACCAATACAAAAGCTGTTCAGGCCATTGATTTCCTAGCGTTCGATATATAATTTACCATCCTATGTTAAAGAGTGGCCCCCGCCACCCTCAGGATACCCGGGTGGGCAAACCAATACAAAAGCTGTTCAGGCCATATGATTTCCTAGCGTTTGATATATAATTTACCATCCTATGTTAAAGAGTGGCCCCCGCCACCCTCAGGATACCCGGGTGGGAAAACCAATACAAAAGCTGTTCGGGCCATATGATTTCCTAGCGTGTGATATATAATTTACCATCCTATGTTAAAGAGTGGCCCCCGCCACCCTCAGGATACCCGGGTGGGCAAACCAATACAAAAGCTGTTGAGGCCATATGATTTCCTAGCGTTTGATATATAATTTACCATCCTATGTTAAAGAGTGGCCCCCGCCACCCTCAGAATACCCGGGTAGGCAAACCAATACAAAAGCTGTTGAGGCCATATGATTTCCTAGCGTTTGATATATAATTTACCATCCTATGTTAAAGAGTGGCCCCCGCCACCCTCAGGATACCCGGGTGGGAAAACCAATACAAAAGCTGTTCGGGCCATATGATTTCCTAGCGTTTGATATATAATTTACCATCCTATGTTAAAGAGTGGCCCCCGCCACCCTCAGGATACCCGGGTGGGCAAACCAATACAAAAGCTGTTCAGGCCATATGATTTCCTAGCGTTTTATATATAATTTACCATCCTATGTTAAAGAGTGGCCCCCGCCACCCTCAGGATACCCGGGTGGGCAAACCAATACAAAAGCTGTTCAGGCCATGTGATTTCCTAGCGTTTGATATATAATTTACCATCCTATGTTAAAGAGTGGCCCCCGCCACCCTCAGGATACCCGGGTGGGCAAACCAATACAAAAGCTGTTCAGGCCATATGATTTCCTAGCGTTTGATATATAATTTACCATCCTATGTTAAAGAGTGGCCCCCGCCACCCTCAGGATACCCGGGTGGGCAAACCAATACAAAAGCTGTTCAGGCCATATGATTTCCTAGCGTTTGATATATAATTTACCATCCTATGTTAAAGAGTGGCCCACGCCACCCTCAGGATACCCGGGTGGGCAAACCAATACAAAAGCTGTTCAGGCCATTGATTTCCAAGCGTTCGATATATAATTTTACATCCTATGTTAAAGAGTGGCCCCCGCCACCCTCAGGATACCCGGGTGGGCAAACCAATACAAAAGCTGTTCAGGCCATATGATTTCCTAGCGTTTGATATATAATTTACCATCCTATGTTAAAGAGTGGCCCCCGCCACCCTCAGGATACCCGGGTGGGCAAACCAATACAAAAGCTGTTCAGGCCATATGATTTCCTAGCGTTTGATATATAATTTACCATCCTATGTTAAAGAGTGGCCCCCGCCACCCTCAGGATACCCGGGTGGGCAAACCAATACAAAAGCTGTTGAGGCCATATGATTTCCTAGCGTTTGATATATAATTTACCATCCTATGTTAAAGAGTGGCCCCCGCCACCCTCAGGATACCCGGGTGGGAAAACCAATACAAAAGCTGTTCGGGCCATATGATTTCCTAGCGTTTGATATATAATTTACCATCCTATGTTAAAGAGTGGCCCCCGCTACCCTCAGGATACCCGGGTGGGCAAACCAATACAAAAGCTGTTCAGGCCATATGATTTCCTAGCGTTTGATATATAATTTACCATCCTATGTTAAAGAGTGGCCCCCGCCACCCTCAGGATACCCGGGTGGGCAAACCAATACAAAAGCTGTTCAGGCCATGTGATTTCCTAGCGTTTAATATATAATTTACCATCCTATGTTAAAGAGTGGCCCCCGCCACCCTCAGGATACCCGGGTGGGCAAACCAATACAAAAGCTGTTCAGGCCATATGATTTCCTAGCGTTTGATATATAATTTACCATCCTATGTTAAAGAGTGGCCCCCGCCACCCTCAGGATACCCGGGTGGGCAAACCAATACAAAAGCTGTTCAGGCCATATGATTTCTTAGCGTTTGATATATAATTTACCATCCTATGTTAAAGAGTGGCCCCCGCCACCCTCAGGATACCCGGGTGGGCAAACCAATACAAAAGCTGTTCAGGCCATTGATTTCCTAGCGTTCGATATATAATTTACCATCCTATGTTAAAGAGTGGCCCCCGCCACCCTCAGGATACCCGGGTGGGCAAACCAATACAAAAGCTGTTCAGGCCATATGATTTCCTAGCGTTTGATATATAATTTACCATCCTATGTTAAAGAGTGGCCCTCGCCACCCTCAGGATACCCGGGTGGGAAAACCAATACAAAAGCTGTTCGGAACATATGATTTCCTAGCGTGTGATATATAATTTACCATCCTATGTTAAAGAGTGGCCCCCGCCACCCTCAGGATACCCGGGTGGGCAAACCAATACAAAAGCTGTTGAGGCCATATGATTTCCTAGCGTTTGATATATAATTTACCATCCTATGTTAAAGAGTGGCCCTCGCCACCCTCAGGATACCCGGGTGGGAAAACCAATACAAAAGCTGTTCGGAACATATGATTTCCTAGCGTGTGATATATAATTTACCATCCTATGTTAAAGAGTGGCCCCCGCCACCCTCAGAATACCCGGGTAGGCAAACCAATACAAAAGCTGTTGAGGCCATATGATTTCCTAGCGTTTGATATATAATTTACCATCCTATGTTAAAGAGTGGCCCCCGCCACCCTCAGGATACCCGGGTGGGAAAACCAATACAAAAGCTGTTCGGGCCATATGATTTCCTAGCGTTTGATATATAATTTACCATCCTATGTTAAAGAGTGGCCCCCGCCACCCTCAGGATACCCGGGTGGGCAAACCAATACAAAAGCTGTTCAGGCCATATGATTTCCTAGCGTTTGATATATAATTTACCATCCTATGTTAAAGAATGGCCCCCGCCACCCTCAGGATACCCGGGTGGGCAAACCAATACAAAAGCTGTTCAGGCCATGTGATTTCCTAGCGTTTAATATATAATTTACCATCCTATGTTAAAGAGTGGCCCCCGCCACCCTCAGGATACCCGGGTGGGCAAACCAATACAAAAGCTGTTCAGGCCATATGATTTCCTAGCGTTTGATATATAATTTACCATCCTATGTTAAAGAGTGGCCCCCGCCACCCTCAGGATACCCGGGTGGGCAAACCAATACAAAAGCTGTTCAGGCCATATGATTTCCTAGCGTTTGATATATAATTTACCATCCTATGTTAAAGAGTGGCCCCCGCCACCCTCAGGATACCCGGGTGGGCAAACCAATACAAAAGCTGTTCAGGCCATTGATTTCCTAGCGTTCGATATATAATTTACCATCCTATGTTAAAGAGTGGCCCCCGCCACCCTCAGGATACCCGGGTGGGCAAACCAATACAAAAGCTGTTCAGGCCATATGATTTCCTAGCGTTTGATATATAATTTACCATCCTATGTTAAAGAGTGGCCCCCGCCACCCTCAGGATACCCGGGTGGGAAAACCAATACAAAAGCTGTTCGGGCCATATGATTTCCTAGCGTGTGATATATAATTTACCATCCTATGTTAAAGAGTGGCCCCCGCCACCCTCAGGATACCCGGGTGGGCAAACCAATACAAAAGCTGTTGAGGCCATATGATTTCCTAGCGTTTGATATATAATTTACCATCCTATGTTAAAGAGTGGCCCCCGCCACCCTCAGAATACCCGGGTAGGCAAACCAATACAAAAGCTGTTGAGGCCATATGATTTCCTAGCGTTTGATATATAATTTACCATCCTATGTTAAAGAGTGGCCCCCGCCACCCTCAGGATACCCGGGTGGGCAAACCAATACAAAAGCTGTTCAGGCCATATGATTTCCTAGCGTTTGATATATAATTTACCATCCTATGTTAAAGAGTGGCCCCCGCCACCCTCAGGATACCCGGGTGGGCAAACCAATACAAAAGCTGTTGAGGCCATATGATTTCCTATCGTTTGATATATAATTTACCATCCTATGTTAAAGAGTGGCCCCCGCCACCCTCAGGATACCCGGGTGGGCAAACCAATACAAAAGCTGTTCAGGCCATATGATTTCCTAGCGTTTGATATATAATTTACCATCCTATGTTAAAGAGTGGCCCCCGCCACCCTCAGGATACCCGGGTGGGCAAACCAATACAAAAGCTGTTCGAGCCATATGATTTCCTATCGTTTGATATATAATTTACCATCCTATGTTAAAGAGTGGCCCCCGCCACCCTCAGGATAACCGGGTGGGCAAACCAATACAAAAGCTGTTCAGGCCATATGATTTCCTAGCGTTTGATATATAATTTACCATCCTATGTTAAAGAGTGGCCCCCGCCACCCTCAGGATACCCGGGTGGGCAAACCAATACAAAAGCTGTTGAGGCCATATGATTTCCTAGCGTTTGATATATAATTTACCATCCTATGTTAAAGAGTGGCCCCCGCCACCCTCAGAATACCCGGGTGGGCAAACCAATACAAAAGCTGTTCAGGCCATTGATTTCCTAGCGTTCGATATATAATTTACCATCCTATGTTAAAGAGTGGCCCCCGCCACCCTCAGGATACCCGGGTGGGCAAACCAATACAAAAGCTGTTCAGGCCATATGATTTCCTAGCGTTTGATATATAATTTACCATCCTATGTTAAAGAGTGGCCCCCGCCACCCTCAGGATACCCGGGTGGGAAAACCAATACAAAAGCTGTTCGGGCCATATGATTTCCTAGCGTGTGATATATAATTTACCATCCTATGTTAAAGAGTGGCCCCCGCCACCCACAGGATACCCGGGTGGGCAAACCAATACAAAAGCTGTTGAGGCCATATGATTTCCTAGCGTTTGATATATAATTTACCATCCTATGTTAAAGAGTGGCCCCCGCCACCCTCAGAATACCCGGGTAGGCAAACCAATACAAAAGCTGTTGAGGCCATATGATTTCCTAGCGTTTGATATATAATTTACCATCCTATGTTAAAGAGTGGCCCCCGCCACCCTCAGGATACCCGGGTGGGCAAACCAATACAAAAGCTGTTCAGGCCATATGATTTCCTAGCGTTTGATATATAATTTACCATCCTATGTTAAAGAGTGGCCCCCGCCACCCTCAGGATACCCGGGTGGGCAAACCAATACAAAAGCTGTTGAGGCCATATGATTTCCTAGCGTTTGATATATAATTTACCATCCTATGTTAAAGAGTGGCCCCCGCCACCCTCAGGATACCCGGGTGGGCAAACCAATACAAAAGCTGTTCGAGCCATATGATTTCCTATCGTTTGATATATAATTTACCATCCTATGTTAAAGAGTGGCCCCCGCCACCCTCAGGATACCCGGGTGGGCAAACCAATACAAAAGCTGCTCAGGCCATATGATTTCCTAGCGTTTGATATATAATTTACCATCCTATGTTAAAGAGTGGCCCCCGCCACCCTCAGGATACCCGGGTGGGCAAACCAATACAAAAGCTGTTCAGGCCATATGATTTCCTAGCGTTTGATATATAATTTACCATCCTATGTTAAAGAGTGGCCCCCGCCACCCTCAGGATACCCGGGTGGGCAAACCAATACAAAAGCTGTTGAGGCCATATGATTTCCTAGCGTTTGATATATAATTTACCATCCTATGTTAAAGAGTGGCCCCCGCCACCCTCAGGATACCCGGGTGGGCAAACCAATACAAAAGCTGTTCAGGCCATATGATTTCCTAGCGTTTGATATATAATTTACCATCCTATGTTAAAGAGTGGCCCCCGCCACCCTCAGGATACCCGGGTGGGCAAACCAATACAAAAGCTGTTCAGGCCATTGATTTCCTAGCGTTCGATATATAATTTACCATCCTATGTTAAAGAGTGGCCCCCGCCACCCTCAGGATACCCGGGTGGGCAAACCAATACAAAAGCTGTTCAGGCCATATGATTTCCTAGCGTTTGATATATAATTTACCATCCTATGTTAAAGAGTGGCCCCCGCCACCCTCAGGATACCCGGGTGGGAAAACCAATACAAAAGCTGTTCGGGCCATATGATTTCCTAGCGTGTGATATATAATTTACCATCCTATGTTAAAGAGTGGCCCCCGCCACCCTCAGGATACCCGGGTGGGCAAACCAATACAAAAGCTGTTGAGGCCATATGATTTCCTAGCGTTTGATATATAATTTACCATCCTATGTTAAAGAGTGGCCCCCGCCACCCTCAGAATACCCGGGTAGGCAAACCAATACAAAAGCTGTTGAGGCCATATGATTTCCTAGCGTTTGATATATAATTTACCATCCTATGTTAAAGAGTGGCCCCCGCCACCCTCAGGATACCCGGGTGGGCAAACCAATACAAAAGCTGTTCAGGCCATATGATTTCCTAGCGTTTGATATATAATTTACCATCCTATGTTAAAGAGTGGCCCCCGCCACCCTCAGGATACCCGGGTGGGCAAACCAATACAAAAGCTGTTGAGGCCATATGATTTCCTAGCGTTTGATATATAATTTACCATCCTATGTTAAAGAGTGGCCCCCGCCACCCTCAGGATACCCGGGTGGGCAAACCAATACAAAAGCTGTTCGAGCCATATGATTTCCTATCGTTTGATATATAATTTACCATCCTATGTTAAAGAGTGGCCCCCGCCACCCTCAGGATACCCGGGTGGGCAAACCAATACAAAAGCTGCTCAGGCCATATGATTTCCTAGCGTTTGATATATAATTTACCATCCTATGTTAAAGAGTGGCCCCCGCCACCCTCAGGATACCCGGGTGGGCAAACCAATACAAAAGCTGTTCAGGCCATATGATTTCCTAGCGTTTGATATATAATTTACCATCCTATGTTAAAGAGTGGCCCCCGCCACCCTCAGGATACCCGGGTGGGCAAACCAATACAAAAGCTGTTGAGGCCATATGATTTCCTAGCGTTTGATATATAATTTACCATCCTATGTTAAAGAGTGGCCCCCGCCACCCTCAGGATACCCGGGTGGGAAAACCAATACAAAAGCTGTTCGGGCCATATGATTTCCTAGCGTTTGATATATAATTTACCATCCTATGTTAAAGAGTGGCCCCCGCCACCCTCAGGATACCCGGGTGGGCAAACCAATACAAAAGCTGTTCAGGCCATATGATTTCCTAGCGTTTGATATATAATTTACCATCCTATGTTAAAGAGTGGCCCCCGCCACCCTCAGGATACCCGGGTGGGCAAACCAATACAAAAGCTGTTCAGGCCATGTGATTTCCTAGCGTTTGATATATAATTTACCATCCTATGTTAAAGAGTGGCCCCCGCCACCCTCAGGATACCCGGGTGGGCAAACCAATACAAAAGCTATTCAGGCCATATGATTTCCTAGCGTTTGATATATAATTTACCATCCTATGTTAAAGAGTGGCCCCCGCCACCCTCAGGATACCCGGGTGGGCAAACCAATACAAAAGCTGTTCAGGCCATGTGATTTCCTAGCGTTTGATATATAATTTAACATCCTATGTTAAAGAGTGGCCCCCGCCACCCTCAGGATACCCGGGTGGGCAAACCAATCCAAAAGCTGTTCAGGCCATATGATTTCCTAGCGTTTGATATATAATTTACCATCCTATGTTAAAGAGTGGCCCCCGCCACCCTCAGGATACCCGGGTGGGCAAACCAATACAAAAGGTGTTCAGGCCATATGATTTCCTAGCGTTTGATATATAATTTACCATCCTATGTTAAAGAGTGGCCCCCGCCACCCTCAGGATACCCGGGTGGGCAAACCAATACAAAAGCTGTTCAGGCCATATGATTTCCTAGCGTTTGATATATAATTTACCATCCTATGTTAAAGAGTGGCCCCCGCCACCCTCAGGATACCCGGGTGGGCAAACCAATACAAAAGCTGTTGAGGCCATATGATTTCCTAGCGTTTGATATATAATTTACCATCCTATGTTAAAGAGTGGCCCCCGCCACCCTCAGGATACCCGGGTGGGAAAACCAATACAAAAGCTGTTCGGGTAATATGATTTCCTAGCGTTTGATATATAATTTACCATCCTATGTTAAAGAGTGGCCCCCGCTACCCTCAGGATACCCGGGTGGGCAAACCAATACAAAAGCTGTTCAGGCCATATGATTTCCTAGCGTTTGATATATAATTTACCATCCTATGTTAAAGAGTGGCCCCCGCCACCCTCAGGATACCCGGGTGGGCAAACCAATACAAAAGCTGTTCAGGCCATGTGATTTCCTAGCGTTTAATATATAATTTACCATCCTATGTTAAAGAGTGGCCCCCGCCACCCTCAGGATACCCGGGTGGGCAAACCAATACAAAAGCTGTTGAGGCCATATGATTTCCTAGCGTTTGATATATAATTTACCATCCTATGTTAAAGAGTGGCCCCCGCCACCCTCAGGATACCCGGGTGGGCAAACCAATACAAAAGCTGTTGAGGCCATATGATTTCCTAGCGTTTGATAAATAATTTACCATCCTATGTTAAAGAGTGGCCCCCGCCACCCTCAGGATACCCGGGTGGGAAAACCAATACAAAAGCTGTTCGGGCCATATGATTTCCTAGCGTTTGATATATAATTTACCATCCTATGTTAAAGAGTGGCCCCCGCCACCCTCAGGATACCCGGGTGGGCAAACCAATACAAAAGCTGTTCAGGCCATATGATTTCCTAGCGTTTGATATATAATTTACCATCCTATGTTAAAGAGTGGCCCCCGCCACCCTCAGGATACCCGGGTGGGCAAACCAATACAAAAGCTGTTCAGGCCATGTGATTTCCTAGCGTTTAATATATAATTTACCATCCTATGTTAAACAGTGGCCCCCGCCACCCTCAGGATACCCGGGTGGGCAAACCAATACAAAAGCTGTTCAGGCCATATGATTTCCTAGCGTTTGATATATAATTTACCATCCTATGTTAAAGAGTGGCCCCCGCCACCCTCAGGATACCCGGGTGGGCAAACCAATACAAAAGCTGTTCAGGCCATATGATTTCCTAGCGTTTGATATATAATTTACCATCCTATGTTAAAGAGTGGCCCCCGCCACCCTCAGGATACCCGGGTGGGCAAACCAATACAAAAGCTGTTCAGGCCATTGATTTCCTAGCGTTCGATATATAATTTACCATCCTATGTTAAAGAGTGGCCCCCGCCACCCTCAGGATACCCGGGTGGGCAAACCAATACAAAAGCTGTTCAGGCCATATGATTTCCTAGCGTTTGATATATAATTTACCATCCTATGTTAAAGAGTGGCCCCCGCCACCCTCAGGATACCCGGGTGGGAAAACCAATACAAAAGCTGTTCGGGCCATATGATTTCCTAGCGTGTGATATATAATTTACCATCCTATGTTAAAGAGTGGCCCCCGCCACCCTCAGGATACCCGGGTGGGCAAACCAATACAAAAGCTGTTGAGGCCATATTATTTCCTAGCGTTTGATATATAATTTACCATCCTATGTTAAAGAGTGGCCCCCGCCACCCTCAGAATACCCGGGTAGGCAAACCAATACAAAAGCTGTTGAGGCCATATGATTTCCTAGCGTTTGATATATAATTTACCATCCTATGTTAAAGAGTGGCCCCCGCCACCCTCAGGATACCCGGGTGGGAAAACCAATACAAAAGCTGTTCGGGCCATATGATTTCCTAGCGTTTGATATATAATTTACCATCCTATGTTAAAGAGTGGCCCCCGCCACCCTCAGGATACCCGGGTGGGCAAACCAATACAAAAGCTGTTCAGGCCATATGATTTCCTAGCGTTTGATATATAATTTACCATCCTATGTTAAAGAGTGGCCCCCGCCACCCTCAGGATACCCGGGTGGGCAAACCAATACAAAAGCTGTTCAGGCCATGTGATTTCCTAGCGTTTAATATATAATTTACCATCCTATGTTAAAGAGTGGCCCCCGCCACCCTCAGGATACCCGGGTGGGCAAACCAATACAAAAGCTGTTCAGGCCATATGATTTCCTAGCATTTGATATATAATTTACCATCCTATGTTAAAGAGTGGCCCCCGCCACCCTCAGGATACCCGGGTGGGCAAACCAATACAAAAGCTGTTCAGGCCATATGATTTCCTAGCGTTTGATATATAATTTACCATCCTTTGTTAAAGAGTGGCCCCCGCCACCCTCAGGATACCCGGGTGGGCAAACCAATACAAAAGCTGTTCAGGCCATTGATTTCCTAGCGTTCGATATATAATTTACCATCCTATGTTAAAGAGTGGCCCCCGCCACCCTCAGGATACCCGGGTGGGCAAACCAATACAAAAGCTGTTCAGGCCATATGATTTCCTAGCGTTTGATATATAATTTACCATACTATGTTAAAGAGTGGCCCCCGCCACCCTCAGGATACCCGGGTGGGAAAACCAATACAAAAGCTGTTCGGGCCATATGATTTCCTAGCGTGTGATATATAATTTACCATCCTATGTTAAAGAGTGGCCCCCGCCACCCTCAGGATACCCGGGTGGGCAAACCAATACAAAAGCTGTTGAGGCCATATGATTTCCTAGCGTTTGATATATAATTCACCATCCTATGTTAAAGAGTGGCCCCCGCCACCCTCAGAATACCCGGGTAGGCAAACCAATACAAAAGCTGTTGAGGCCATATGATTTCCTAGCGTTTGATATATAATTTACCATCCTATGTTAAAGAGTGGCCCCCGCCACCCTCAGGATACCCGGGTGGGAAAACCAATACAAAAGCTGTTCGGGCCATATGATTTCCTAGCGTTTGATATATAATTTACCATCCTATGTTAAAGAGTGGCCCCCGCCACCCTCAGGATACCCGGGTGGGCAAACCAATACAAAAGCTGTTCAGGCCATATGATTTCCTAGCGTTTTATATATAATTTACCATCCTATGTTAAAGAGTGGCCCCCGCCACCCTCAGGATACCCGGGTGGGCAAACCAATACAAAAGCTGTTCAGGCCATGTGATTTCCTAGCGTTTGATATATAATTTACCATCCTATGTTAAAGAGTGGCCCCCGCCACCCTCAGGATACCCGGGTGGGCAAACCAATACAAAAGCTGTTCAGGCCATATGATTTCCTAGCGTTTGATATATAATTTACCATCCTATGTTAAAGAGTGGCCCCCGCCACCCTCAGGATACCCGGGTGGGCAAACCAATACAAAAGCTGTTCAGGCCATATGATTTCCTAGCGTTTGATATATAATTTACCATCCTATGTTAAAGAGTGGCCCACGCCACCCTCAGGATACCCGGGTGGGCAAACCAATACAAAAGCTGTTCAGGCCATTGATTTCCAAGCGTTCGATATATAATTTACCATCCTATGTTAAAGAGTGGCCCCCGCCACCCTCAGGATACCCGGGTGGGCAAACCAATACAAAAGCTGTTCAGGCCATATGATTTCCTAGCGTTTGATATATAATTTACCATCCTATGTTAAAGAGTGGCCCCCGCCACCCTCAGGATACCCGGGTGGGCAAACCAATACAAAAGCTGTTCAGGCCATATGATTTCCTAGCGTTTTATATATAATTTACCATCCTATGTTAAAGAGTGGCCCCCGCCACCCTCAGGATACCCGGGTGGGCAAACCAATACAAAAGCTGTTCAGGCCATGTGATTTCCTAGCGTTTGATATATAATTTACCATCCTATGTTAAAGAGTGGCCCCCGCCACCCTCAGGATACCCGGGTGGGCAAACCAATACAAAAGCTGTTCAGGCCATATGATTTCCTAGCGTTTGATATATAATTTACCATCCTATGTTAAAGAGTGGCCCCCGCCACCCTCAGGATACCCGGGTGGGCAAACCAATACAAAAGCTGTTCAGGCCATTGATTTCCAAGCGTTCGATATATAATTTACCATCCTATGTTAAAGAGTGGCCCCCGCCACCCTCAGGATACCCGGGTGGGCAAACCAATACAAAAGCTGTTCAGGCCATATGATTTCCTAGCGTTTGATATATAATTTACCATCCTATGTTAAAGAGTGGCCCCCGCCACCCTCAGGATACCCGGGTGGGCAAACCAATACAAAAGCTGTTCAGGCCATATGATTTCCTAGCGTTTGATATATAATTTACCATCCTATGTTAAAGAGTGGCCCCCGCCACCCTCAGGATACCCGGGTGGGCAAACCAATACAAAAGCTGTTGAGGCCATATGATTTCCTAGCGTTTGATATATAATTTACCATCCTATGTTAAAGAGTGGCCCCCGCCACCCTCAGGATACCCGGGTGGGAAAACCAATACAAAAGCTGTTCGGGCCATATGATTTCCTAGCGTTTGATATATAATTTACCATCCTATGTTAAAGAGTGGCCCCCGCTACCCTCAGGATACCCGGGTGGGCAAACCAATACAAAAGCTGTTCAGGCCATATGATTTCCTAGCGTTTGATATATAATTTACCATCCTTTGTTAAAGAGTGGCCCCCGCCACCCTCAGGATACCCGGGTGGGCAAACCAATACAAAAGCTGTTCAGGCCATTGATTTCCTAGCGTTCGATATATAATTTACCATCCTATGTTAAAGAGTGGCCCCCGCCACCCTCAGGATACCCGGGTGGGCAAACCAATACAAAAGCTGTTCAGGCCATATGATTTCCTAGCGTTTGATATATAATTTACCATACTATGTTAAAGAGTGGCCCCCGCCACCCTCAGGATACCCGGGTGGGAAAACCAATACAAAAGCTGTTCGGGCCATATGATTTCCTAGCGTGTGATATATAATTTACCATCCTATGTTAAAGAGTGGCCCCCGCCACCCTCAGGATACCCGGGTGGGCAAACCAATACAAAAGCTGTTGAGGCCATATGATTTCCTAGCGTTTGATATATAATTCACCATCCTATGTTAAAGAGTGGCCCCCGCCACCCTCAGAATACCCGGGTAGGCAAACCAATACAAAAGCTGTTGAGGCCATATGATTTCCTAGCGTTTGATATATAATTTACCATCCTATGTTAAAGAGTGGCCCCCGCCACCCTCAGGATACCCGGGTGGGAAAACCAATACAAAAGCTGTTCGGGCCATATGATTTCCTAGCGTTTGATATATAATTTACCATCCTATGTTAAAGAGTGGCCCCCGCCACCCTCAGGATACCCGGGTGGGCAAACCAATACAAAAGCTGTTCAGGCCATATGATTTCCTAGCGTTTTATATATAATTTACCATCCTATGTTAAAGAGTGGCCCCCGCCACCCTCAGGATACCCGGGTGGGCAAACCAATACAAAAGCTGTTCAGGCCATGTGATTTCCTAGCGTTTGATATATAATTTACCATCCTATGTTAAAGAGTGGCCCCCGCCACCCTCAGGATACCCGGGTGGGCAAACCAATACAAAAGCTGTTCAGGCCATATGATTTCCTAGCGTTTGATATATAATTTACCATCCTATGTTAAAGAGTGGCCCCCGCCACCCTCAGGATACCCGGGTGGGCAAACCAATACAAAAGCTGTTCAGGCCATATGATTTCCTAGCGTTTGATATATAATTTACCATCCTATGTTAAAGAGTGGCCCACGCCACCCTCAGGATACCCGGGTGGGCAAACCAATACAAAAGCTGTTCAGGCCATTGATTTCCAAGCGTTCGATATATAATTTACCATCCTATGTTAAAGAGTGGCCCCCGCCACCCTCAGGATACCCGGGTGGGCAAACCAATACAAAAGCTGTTCAGGCCATATGATTTCCTAGCGTTTGATATATAATTTACCATCCTATGTTAAAGAGTGGCCCCCGCCACCCTCAGGATACCCGGGTGGGCAAACCAATACAAAAGCTGTTCAGGCCATATGATTTCCTAGCGTTTTATATATAATTTACCATCCTATGTTAAAGAGTGGCCCCCGCCACCCTCAGGATACCCGGGTGGGCAAACCAATACAAAAGCTGTTCAGGCCATGTGATTTCCTAGCGTTTGATATATAATTTACCATCCTATGTTAAAGAGTGGCCCCCGCCACCCTCAGGATACCCGGGTGGGCAAACCAATACAAAAGCTGTTCAGGCCATATGATTTCCTAGCGTTTGATATATAATTTACCATCCTATGTTAAAGAGTGGCCCCCGCCACCCTCAGGATACCCGGGTGGGCAAACCAATACAAAAGCTGTTCAGGCCATTGATTTCCAAGCGTTCGATATATAATTTACCATCCTATGTTAAAGAGTGGCCCCCGCCACCCTCAGGATACCCGGGTGGGCAAACCAATACAAAAGCTGTTCAGGCCATATGATTTCCTAGCGTTTGATATATAATTTACCATCCTATGTTAAAGAGTGGCCCCCGCCACCCTCAGGATACCCGGGTGGGCAAACCAATACAAAAGCTGTTCAGGCCATATGATTTCCTAGCGTTTGATATATAATTTACCATCCTATGTTAAAGAGTGGCCCCCGCCACCCTCAGGATACCCGGGTGGGCAAACCAATACAAAAGCTGTTGAGGCCATATGATTTCCTAGCGTTTGATATATAATTTACCATCCTATGTTAAAGAGTGGCCCCCGCCACCCTCAGGATACCCGGGTGGGAAAACCAATACAAAAGCTGTTCGGGCCATATGATTTCCTAGCGTTTGATATATAATTTACCATCCTATGTTAAAGAGTGGCCCCCGCTACCCTCAGGATACCCGGGTGGGCAAACCAATACAAAAGCTGTTCAGGCCATATGATTTCCTAGCGTTTGATATATAATTTACCATCCTATGTTAAAGAGTGGCCCCCGCCACCCTCAGGATACCCGGGTGGGCAAACCAATACAAAAGCTGTTCAGGCCATGTGATTTCCTAGCGTTTAATATATAATTTACCATCCTATGTTAAAGAGTGGCCCCCGCCACCCTCAGGATACCCGGGTGGGCAAACCAATACAAAAGCTGTTCAGGCCATATGATTTCCTAGCGTTTGATATATAATTTACCATCCTATGTTAAAGAGTGGCCCCCGCCACCCTCAGGATACCCGGGTGGGCAAACCAATACAAAAGCTGTTCAGGCCATATGATTTCTTAGCGTTTGATATATAATTTACCATCCTATGTTAAAGAGTGGCCCCCGCCACCCTCAGGATACCCGGGTGGGCAAACCAATACAAAAGCTGTTCAGGCCATTGATTTCCTAGCGTTCGATATATAATTTACCATCCTATGTTAAAGAGTGGCCCCCGCCACCCTCAGGATACCCGGGTGGGCAAACCAATACAAAAGCTGTTCAGGCCATATGATTTCCTAGCGTTTGATATATAATTTACCATCCTATGTTAAAGAGTGGCCCTCGCCACCCTCAGGATACCCGGGTGGGAAAACCAATACAAAAGCTGTTCGGAACATATGATTTCCTAGCGTGTGATATATAATTTACCATCCTATGTTAAAGAGTGGCCCCCGCCACCCTCAGGATACCCGGGTGGGCAAACCAATACAAAAGCTGTTGAGGCCATATGATTTCCTAGCGTTTGATATATAATTTACCATCCTATGTTAAAGAGTGGCCCCCGCCACCCTCAGAATACCCGGGTAGGCAAACCAATACAAAAGCTGTTGAGGCCATATGATTTCCTAGCGTTTGATATATAATTTACCATCCTATGTTAAAGAGTGGCCCCCGCCACCCTCAGGATACCCGGGTGGGAAAACCAATACAAAAGCTGTTCGGGCCATATGATTTCCTAGCGTTTGATATATAATTTACCATCCTATGTTAAAGAGTGGCCCCCGCCACCCTCAGGATACCCGGGTGGGCAAACCAATACAAAAGCTGTTCAGGCCATATGATTTCCTAGCGTTTGATATATAATTTACCATCCTATGTTAAAGAATGGCCCCCGCCACCCTCAGGATACCCGGGTGGGCAAACCAATACAAAAGCTGTTCAGGCCATGTGATTTCCTAGCGTTTAATATATAATTTACCATCCTATGTTAAAGAGTGGCCCCCGCCACCCTCAGGATACCCGGGTGGGCAAACCAATACAAAAGCTGTTCAGGCCATATGATTTCCTAGCGTTTGATATATAATTTACCATCCTATGTTAAAGAGTGGCCCCCGCCACCCTCAGGATACCCGGGTGGGCAAACCAATACAAAAGCTGTTCAGGCCATATGATTTCCTAGCGTTTGATATATAATTTACCATCCTATGTTAAAGAGTGGCCCCCGCCACCCTCAGGATACCCGGGTGGGCAAACCAATACAAAAGCTGTTCAGGCCATTGATTTCCTAGCGTTCGATATATAATTTACCATCCTATGTTAAAGAGTGGCCCCCGCCACCCTCAGGATACCCGGGTGGGCAAACCAATACAAAAGCTGTTCAGGCCATATGATTTCCTAGCGTTTGATATATAATTTACCATCCTATGTTAAAGAGTGGCCCCCGCCACCCTCAGGATACCCGGGTGGGAAAACCAATACAAAAGCTGTTCGGGCCATATGATTTCCTAGCGTGTGATATATAATTTACCATCCTATGTTAAAGAGTGGCCCCCGCCACCCTCAGGATACCCGGGTGGGCAAACCAATACAAAAGCTGTTGAGGCCATATGATTTCCTAGCGTTTGATATATAATTTACCATCCTATGTTAAAGAGTGGCCCCCGCCACCCTCAGAATACCCGGGTAGGCAAACCAATACAAAAGCTGTTGAGGCCATATGATTTCCTAGCGTTTGATATATAATTTACCATCCTATGTTAAAGAGTGGCCCCCGCCACCCTCAGGATACCCGGGTGGGCAAACCAATACAAAAGCTGTTCAGGCCATATGATTTCCTAGCGTTTGATATATAATTTACCATCCTATGTTAAAGAGTGGCCCCCGCCACCCTCAGGATACCCGGTTGGGCAAACCAATACAAAAGCTGTTGAGGCCATATGATTTCCTATCGTTTGATATATAATTTACCATCCTATGTTAAAGAGTGGCCCCCGCCACCCTCAGGATACCCGGGTGGGCAAACCAATACAAAAGCTGTTCAGGCCATATGATTTCCTAGCGTTTGATATATAATTTACCATCCTATGTTAAAGAGTGGCCCCCGCCACCCTCAGGATACCCGGGTGGGCAAACCAATACAAAAGCTGTTCGAGCCATATGATTTCCTATCGTTTGATATATAATTTACCATCCTATGTTAAAGAGTGGCCCCCGCCACCCTCAGGATACCCGGGTGGGCAAACCAATACAAAAGCTGTTGAGGCCATATGATTTCCTAGCGTTTGATATATAATTTACCATCCTATGTTAAAGAGTGGCCCCCGCCACCCTCAGAATACCCGGGTGGGCAAACCAATACAAAAGCTGTTCAGGCCATTGATTTCCTAGCGTTCGATATATAATTTACCATCCTATGTTAAAGAGTGGCCCCCGCCACCCTCAGGATACCCGGGTGGGCAAACCAATACAAAAGCTGTTCAGGCCATATGATTTCCTAGCGTTTGATATATAATTTACCATCCTATGTTAAAGAGTGGCCCCCGCCACCCTCAGGATACCCGGGTGGGAAAACCAATACAAAAGCTGTTCGGGCCATATGATTTCCTAGCGTGTGATATATAATTTACCATCCTATGTTAAAGAGTGGCCCCCGCCACCCACAGGATACCCGGGTGGGCAAACCAATACAAAAGCTGTTGAGGCCATATGATTTCCTAGCGTTTGATATATAATTTACCATCCTATGTTAAAGAGTGGCCCCCGCCACCCTCAGAATACCCGGGTAGGCAAACCAATACAAAAGCTGTTGAGGCCATATGATTTCCTAGCGTTTGATATATAATTTACCATCCTATGTTAAAGAGTGGCCCCCGCCACCCTCAGGATACCCGGGTGGGCAAACCAATACAAAAGCTGTTCAGGCCATATGATTTCCTAGCGTTTGATATATAATTTACCATCCTATGTTAAAGAGTGGCCCCCGCCACCCTCAGGATACCCGGGTGGGCAAACCAATACAAAAGCTGTTGAGGCCATATGATTTCCTAGCGTTTGATATATAATTTACCATCCTATGTTAAAGAGTGGCCCCCGCCACCCTCAGGATACCCGGGTGGGCAAACCAATACAAAAGCTGTTCGAGCCATATGATTTCCTATCGTTTGATATATAATTTACCATCCTATGTTAAAGAGTGGCCCCCGCCACCCTCAGGATACCCGGGTGGGCAAACCAATACAAAAGCTGCTCAGGCCATATGATTTCCTAGCGTTTGATATATAATTTACCATCCTATGTTAAAGAGTGGCCCCCGCCACCCTCAGGATACCCGGGTGGGCAAACCAATACAAAAGCTGTTCAGGCCATATGATTTCCTAGCGTTTGATATATAATTTACCATCCTATGTTAAAGAGTGGCCCCCGCCACCCTCAGGATACCCGGGTGGGCAAACCAATACAAAAGCTGTTGAGGCCATATGATTTCCTAGCGTTTGATATATAATTTACCATCCTATGTTAAAGAGTGGCCCCCGCCACCCTCAGGATACCCGGGTGGGCAAACCAATACAAAAGCTGTTCAGGCCATATGATTTCCTAGCGTTTGATATATAATTTACCATCCTATGTTAAAGAGTGGCCCCCGCCACCCTCAGGATACCCGGGTGGGCAAACCAATACAAAAGCTGTTCAGGCCATTGATTTCCTAGCGTTCGATATATAATTTACCATCCTATGTTAAAGAGTGGCCCCCGCCACCCTCAGGATACCCGGGTGGGCAAACCAATACAAAAGCTGTTCAGGCCATATGATTTCCTAGCGTTTGATATATAATTTACCATCCTATGTTAAAGAGTGGCCCCCGCCACCCTCAGGATACCCGGGTGGGAAAACCAATACAAAAGCTGTTCGGGCCATATGATTTCCTAGCGTGTGATATATAATTTACCATCCTATGTTAAAGAGTGGCCCCCGCCACCCTCAGGATACCCGGGTGGGCAAACCAATACAAAAGCTGTTGAGGCCATATGATTTCCTAGCGTTTGATATATAATTTACCATCCTATGTTAAAGAGTGGCCCCCGCCACCCTCAGAATACCCGGGTAGGCAAACCAATACAAAAGCTGTTGAGGCCATATGATTTCCTAGCGTTTGATATATAATTTACCATCCTATGTTAAAGAGTGGCCCCCGCCACCCTCAGGATACCCGGGTGGGCAAACCAATACAAAAGCTGTTCAGGCCATATGATTTCCTAGCGTTTGATATATAATTTACCATCCTATGTTAAAGAGTGGCCCCCGCCACCCTCAGGATACCCGGGTGGGCAAACCAATACAAAAGCTGTTGAGGCCATATGATTTCCTAGCGTTTGATATATAATTTACCATCCTATGTTAAAGAGTGGCCCCCGCCACCCTCAGGATACCCGGGTGGGCAAACCAATACAAAAGCTGTTCGAGCCATATGATTTCCTATCGTTTGATATATAATTTACCATCCTATGTTAAAGAGTGGCCCCCGCCACCCTCAGGATACCCGGGTGGGCAAACCAATACAAAAGCTGCTCAGGCCATATGATTTCCTAGCGTTTGATATATAATTTACCATCCTATGTTAAAGAGTGGCCCCCGCCACCCTCAGGATACCCGGGTGGGCAAACCAATACAAAAGCTGTTCAGGCCATATGATTTCCTAGCGTTTGATATATAATTTACCATCCTATGTTAAAGAGTGGCCCCCGCCACCCTCAGGATACCCGGGTGGGCAAACCAATACAAAAGCTGTTGAGGCCATATGATTTCCTAGCGTTTGATATATAATTTACCATCCTATGTTAAAGAGTGGCCCCCGCCACCCTCAGGATACCCGGGTGGGAAAACCAATACAAAAGCTGTTCGGGCCATATGATTTCCTAGCGTTTGATATATAATTTACCATCCTATGTTAAAGAGTGGCCCCCGCCACCCTCAGGATACCCGGGTGGGCAAACCAATACAAAAGCTGTTCAGGCCATATGATTTCCTAGCGTTTGATATATAATTTACCATCCTATGTTAAAGAGTGGCCCCCGCCACCCTCAGGATACCCGGGTGGGCAAACCAATACAAAAGCTGTTCAGGCCATGTGATTTCCTAGCGTTTGATATATAATTTACCATCCTATGTTAAAGAGTGGCCCCCGCCACCCTCAGGATACCCGGGTGGGCAAACCAATACAAAAGCTATTCAGGCCATATGATTTCCTAGCGTTTGATATATAATTTACCATCCTATGTTAAAGAGTGGCCCCCGCCACCCTCAGGATACCCGGGTGGGCAAACCAATACAAAAGCTGTTCAGGCCATGTGATTTCCTAGCGTTTGATATATAATTTACCATCCTATGTTAAAGAGTGGCCCCCGCCACCCTCAGGATACCCGGGTGGGCAAACCAATACAAAAGCTGTTCAGGCCATATGATTTCCTAGCGTTTGATATATAATTTACCATCCTATGTTAAAGAGTGGAACCCGCAACCCTCAGGATACCCGGGTGGGCAAACCAATACAAAAGCTGTTCAGGCCATGTGATTTCCTAGCGTTTGATATATAATTTACCATCCTATGTTAAAGAGTGGCCCCCGCCACCCTCAGGATACCCGGGTGGGCAAACCAATACAAAAGCTGTTCAGGCCATTGATTTCCTAGCGTTCGATATATAATTTACCATCCTATGTTAAAGAGTGGCCCCCGCCACCCTCAGGATACCCGGGTGGGCAAACCAATACAAAAGCTGTTCAGGCCATATGATTTCCTAGCGTTTGATATATAATTTACCATTCTATGTTAAAGAGTGGCCCCCGCCACCCTCAGGATACCCGGGTGGGCAAACCAATACAAAAGCTGTTCAGGCCATGTGATTTCCTAGCGTTTGATATATAATTTTCCCTCCTATGTTAAAGAGTGGCCCCCGCCACCCTCAGGATACCCGGGTGGGCAAACCAATACAAAAGCTGTTCAGGCCATGTGATTTCCTAGCGTTTGATATATAATTTACCATCCTATGTTAAAGAGTGGCCCCCGCCACCCTCAGGATACCCGGGTGGGCAAACCAATACAAAAGCTGTTCAGGCCATATGATTTCCTAGCGTTTGATATATAATTTACCATCCTATGTTAAAGAGTGGCCCCCGCCACCCTCAGGATACCCGGGTGGGCAAACCAATACAAAAGCTGTTCAGGCCATATGATTTCCTAGCGTTTGATATATAATTTACCATCCTATGTTAAAGAGTGGCCCCCGCCACCCTCAGGATACCCGGGTGGGCAAACCAATACAAAAGCTGTTCAGGCCATTGATTTCCTAGCGTTCGATATATAATTTACCATCCTATGTTAAAGAGTGGCCCCCGCCACCCTCAGGATACCCGGGTGGGCAAACCAATACAAAAGCTGTTCAGGCCATATGATTTCCTAGCGTTTGATATATAATTTACCATCCTATGTTAAAGAGTGGCCCCCGCCACCCTCAGGATACCCGGGTGGGCAAACCAATACAAAAGCTGTTCAGGCCATATGATTTCCTAGCGTTTGATATATAATTTACCATCCTATGTTAAAGAGTGGCCCCGCCACCCTCAGGATACCCGGGTGGGCAAACCAATACAAAAGCTGTTCAGGCCATGTGATTTCCTAGCGTTTGATATATAATTTACCATCCTATGTTAAAGAGTGGCCCCCGCCACCCTCAGGATACCCGGGTGGGCAAACCAATACAAAAGCTGTTCAGGCCATGTGATTTCCTAGCGTTTGATATATAATTTACCATCCTATGTTAAAGAGTGTTCCCCGCCACCCTCAGGATACCCGGGTGGGCAAACCAATACAAAAGCTGTTCAGGCCATATGATTTCCTAGCGTTTGATATATAATTTACCATCCTATGTTAAAGAGTGGCCCCCGCCACCCTCAGGATACCCGGGTGGGCAAACCAATACAAAAGCTGTTCAGGCCATATGATTTCCTAGCGTTTGATATATAATTTACCATCCTATGTTAAAGAGTGGCCCCCGCCACCCTCAGGATACCCGGGTGGGCAAACCAATACAAAAGCTGTTCAGGCCATTGATTTCCTAGCGTTCGATATATAATTTACCATCCTATGTTAAAGAGTGGCCCCCGCCACCCTCAGGATACCCGGGTGGGCAAACCAATACAAAAGCTGTTCAGGCCATATGATTTCCTAGCGTTTGATATATAATTTACCATCCTATGTTAAAGAGTGGCCCCCGCCACCCTCAGGATACCCGGGTGGGCAAACCAATACAAAAGCTGTTCAGGCCATATGATTTCCTAGCGTTTGATATATAATTTACCATCCTATGTTAAAGAGTGGCCCCGCCACCCTCAGGATACCCGGGTGGGCAAACCAATACAAAAGCTGTTCAGGCCATGTGATTTCCTAGCGTTTGATATATAATTTACCATCCTATGTTAAAGAGTGGCCCCCGCCACCCTCAGGATACCCGGGTGGGCAAACCAATACAAAAGCTGTTCAGGCCATATGATTTCCTAGCGTTTGATATATAATTTACCATCCTATGTTAAAGAGTGGCCCCCGCCACCCTCAGGATACCCGGGTGGGCAAACCAATACAAAAGCTGTTCAGGCCATATGATTTCCTAGCGTTTGATATATAATTTACCATCCTATGTTAAAGAGTGGCCCCCGCCACCCTCAGGATACCCGGGTGGGCAAACCAATACAAAAGCTGTTCAGGCCATTGATTTCCTAGCGTTCGATATATAATTTACCATCCTATGTTAAAGAGTGGCCCCCGCCACCCTCAGGATACCCGGGTGGGCAAACCAATACAAAAGCTGTTCAGGCCATATGATTTCCTAGCGTTTGATATATAATTTACCATCCTATGTTAAAGAGTGGCCCCCGCCACCCTCAGGATACCCGGGTGGGCAAACCAATACAAAAGCTGTTCAGGCCATATGATTTCCTAGCGTTTGATATATAATTTACCATCCTATGTTAAAGAGTGGCCCCGCCACCCTCAGGATACCCGGGTGGGCAAACCAATACAAAAGCTGTTCAGGCCATGTGATTTCCTAGCGTTTGATATATAATTTACCATCCTATGTTAAAGAGTGGCCCCCGCCACCCTCAGGATACCCGGGTGGGCAAACCAATACAAAAGCTGTTCAGGCCATGTGATTTCCTAGCGTTTGATATATAATTTACCATCCTATGTTAAAGAGTGGCCCCCGCCACCCTCAGGATACCCGGGTGGGCAAACCAATACAAAAGCTGTTCAGGCCATATGATTTCCTAGCGTTTGATATATAATTTACCATCCTATGTTAAAGAGTGGCCCCCGCCACCCTCAGGATACCCGGGTGGGCAAACCAATACAAAAGCTGTTCAGGCCATATGATTTCCTAGCGTGTGATATATAATTTACCATCCTATGTTAAAGAGTGGCCCCCGCCACCCTCAGGATACCCGGGTGGGCAAACCAATACAAAAGCTGTTCAGGCCATTGATTTCCTAGCGTTCGATATATAATTTACCATCCTATGTTAAAGAGTGGCCCCCGCCACCCTCAGGATACCCGGGTGGGCAAACCAATACAAAAGCTGTTCAGGCCATATGATTTCCTAGCGTTTGATATATAATTTACCATCCTATGTTAAAGAGTGGCCCCCGCCACCCTCAGGATACCCGGGTGGGCAAACCAATACAAAAGCTGTTCAGGCCATGTGATTTTATATTATCTCGGTGATTAAATTAGTATTTTCTTAGAGCAGATATTTAATATGGATTATTAACAACTGCATAAATCATGTTATTGCAAGTATGTATTTATGTCCTAAGAATATGGCAAGATGGAGATTGCATACTTTTCAGCTTAAGGGCCTGTTGCCAAAGCCCTAACCAAAGTGCTAGCCCATTGAATTTAACATGTTTGGTTCTAGCAAAGCAGACTTTTGCAACACGCCCTAAGTTCGACTGCTTTGGATTTTTTGGTCTCACTTTTTCAAGTAGACGCGAGCGTAGACGATTCCAATCTTTTACTTTTATTGTTCTACATTCTTAAAAATAAAGGCGTTATAAAGTTGTTTAAGGTGTTATAATGGTTTAAAAGGGGTGTGAAAATGGTGTATAGCCTCTTGTTAAGGAATGAAAAAGTCTCCAAAGGGTGTTAAAAAGGAGTGAGATAGGTTTAAACACCATTATTACACCTTTTGTGGGAGTTACACTACACCCTTTAGGGCAAAAGATAATATAATAGAGATGTTTTATTTTACAAAAAAGGTGTTTAGGGACACCTTTAAAAGCGCCCTTGTAAAGGATTACCTCTACACCCTATATTACGAATATTGAAACAAATGGTATTAAAAGTACCTTTTAGGAAGGTGTAGTTACTCTTTTTATACTGTTAAAAACACCATTTTGAAGATCGAAGTGACACCCATAAATGATTAAATTACACCATTTATGTTCTAATTAACACCTTTAAAGATCTGAATTAACACTTCTCGGGATCGAAATTAACACCGACTTGCCAAAGTGTTAATACGCCTTTTTAAGAGTTAAATCACACTTTTAATAGTGTAAATAAGCCCTTTTGTTAGAGATAAATAACACCTTTGAAAGTGTTACTATGTCCTTTTTAAGAGTTAAATAGCATATTTAAAGGTGTTAATAGGCCCCTTTGTTAGAGGTAAATAACACCTTTAAAAGTGTTAATACATCCTTTTTAAGAATTAAATCACACCTTTAAAAGTGTTAATACGCCCATTTGTAGAGTTAAATCACACATTTAATACTACACATTTAAGCACATCGTTAACTAGAGATTTTTCATATTTCTTTATTAACTAAAACATGGTGTAATTGTTTACCATTTTACACGGTTAGGTGTAGTTAATCCCAATAAGGGTTTCCTAGAAAGATAACGTTTCTGTCAAAAATGGATTAAATGACAATCAAAAATCGAATAATTGCACAAATAACTATCTAGTCTTATAATGTGCATTTTCATTAACGCTTACCGTGCCAAAATGTTTAATTACGTGTTTAAAATAAATGTATTTTAATTTATATATATATATTTGGTAAATATTAGTGAATAATTATCTGTTTTTAAATGTTATTGGAATTTCAATTTAACTTATTGTTTAATTTGCTTATTGGTTTAAGCAAGAAGTGTTAAAATTTCTATAAAATGCGAATTAAAGAAGAAATAATGACCAATAAATATCATGTTTTTGATTGACCAATAAATATCATGTTTTTGATTGATAGTGACACCTATTATCACGTTAGTGTCAATTTTTGAGTTCTTGCTTGAAAATCTACAACGCCTGGGCCAATGAAATGATCCACTACCCCAAATTTGCCCATTGCGCAAAGCGTATCAACATCCGTGAATTATATATAACAGAGCTGGTCCGAGATGGTCAGCCATTACGCCTCAAGTAATATCTTAATCGAGGGTGATTAGTAAAATAAAATACGAAAAAAATATTTTTTCCTGCTTAAGCTATCAATAAGTTTTTTATACATATTTTATCTCTCCGTCATTCGGTTTTTTAACCGATTTTATCTATCCGTCATTCGGTTTTTTAACAGATAAGAATACTTTTTTTACACGTTTGGTGTTCGGTATAAAACACCCTGGCATTATTATTCGTTGTCGCAGTTTTATTTACGTCGTAAGTGTAGGCGGTGCCTTGTTGTGTTGCTTTAGTAATACTGAATTTTAAAAACTGTCTCGATTACTTTGCCGTGCTGAAAACCTTAGCACTTTCTTCATTGAAAAACCACTTCTTCGAACTAGTTTAATTGAAACCATAAAAATATTTATTAATTTAAAAATGAATATCAATTTGTATTCAACTACACTAGTGTTTTGTATTTTCACTGTTTCTATTGGTAAAATAGTATTTATTAGAAACACAATTCCCTTAACAATGTTTCAATGGTGTTTTTCAAACCAACAAAAGGTGTTATTGAACATTTTAATATGGCATACTAAAACCATTACAATTGTTAGTGAGCTATTAGGTGCAATATACTTTTTAAAAGGTCATTTAAGCCGATTTATAGGTTCATTTATTTATTAAAGGTGTGCTTTTACTCTGTAAGGGGCATATTTACACCTTTAAAACCGTGATTTTACTCCTTAAATGGGAATATTTAGAAAATCTAAAGGTGTGATTAAAGTCTTACCAGGTGCAACTAAGCTGTTTTAAAGTGTGCATTTACACCATTGAAAGTGTGATTGTACTCTTTAAAAAGGTGTTTTTACACCTCTGTAGGTATTATTTATCTCTTACCAAGTGAAATTTCTCTGTTTTAAAGTAAGCATTTACACCTTTAAAGGGTGATTTTACTTTTTAAAAGAACCTCATTACACCTCTGTAGGTGCGATTCAACTCTTATCAGGTGCAATTTGTATCTTTTAAAATGCGCATCTACACCTTTTTTATTGTGATTGGACACTTTAAAGGTGAGATGTAACTCTCACCAGGCGCAAATTACACCTTTAAGAGTGTAAATTTTAAAAGGGTTTTGAACTCCTTCACGGGTTCGATTTTACCTTTTAATACGCGTATTGCCACCTTTGAAGTCATGATTTAATGCTTTAACGTGCAAAATGACTCTTTAAAGGTGTATATTCTGCGGCCAAAAGGTATACATTGTAATTGTATATTTTTAAAGGTGTAGTTACTGCCGCAAAAGGGTGCAATTGCATACATTTAAAGGTGTAGTTTCTTTTTCAAACATTAGTATTTTCGTTTAAAAAGGTGTACTCGGTATCCCGAAAGGGAGTACATTAAGTATTTTCGGTCACTTTCCCTTTAAGGGGGTTGTTCGGAGGGGGCGGAAATTAACGGCACTGCGTGCGCGTCAAAGAGTTCTATCGAATGAGACCAAATCTCTGGACCAACTATACAAACTATACAAGTTCGCCAAGAAGGCGATAATATTATTTTGTGCCGCACATAAACGACTTCGATAAGAAAGTGCCACACTTATTTATTACTTCTGACCAAACACGGTTTCGATAAGAAAGTGTCACACTTACTTATTACTTCTGACCATACACCGTTTCGATAATAAAGTGCCACACTTATTTGTTACTTCTAACCACACACGGTTTCGATAAGAAAGTGCCACCCTTATTTATTACTTCTGACCATACACGGTTTTGATAAGAAAGTGCCACTCTTATTTATTACTTCTGACCATACACGGTTTCGATAAGAAAGTGCCACACTTATTCATTACTTCTGACCATACACGGTTTCGATAAGAAAGTGCCACACTTATTTATTACTTCTGACCAAACACGGTTTCGATAAGAAAGTGCCACACTTACTTATTACTTCTGACCATACACGGTTTTGATAAGAAAGTGCCACACTTATTTATTACTTCTGACCAAACACGGTTTCGATAAGAAAGTGCCACACTTACTTATTACTTCTGACCATACACCGTTTCGATAAGAAAGTGCCACACTTATTTATTACTTCTGACCATACACGGTTTCGATAAGAAAGTGTCACACTTATTCATTACTTCTGACCATACACGGTTTCGATAAGAAAGTGCCACACTTACTTATTACTTCTGACTACACACGGTTTCGATAAGTCAAGTTAAGGATGTTGCTATCAAAGGATAACCTCTGGGAGGTGGTAAACTCGGTCAGGCAAGCAAAGGAACCTCCTGCAGATTGGGATTATCGCAACAAGCAAGCCCATGCAGCGATAGCCTTGACGGTAGAGGATGACCAGTTGATTCACATTGTAAACCTTACCACGGCCAGGGAGATGTGGAGTACACTCCAGAAGCTGCATGAGCAGAGCAACATGACCAGCAAGCTTTATCTGCTAAGGAAGATTCATAAGATGCGTCTCCAGGAGGGTCAGAGCATGCAACAGATATCTCAATCACGCTGGAAGTTGTCGACCGTCTTCAGGGAATCGGTGAGCAGATACAGGACAGTTATGTTGCCTGCATGCTGTTATGTAGCGTCCCAGATTCTTATGAGACTCTGAGAACCGCCTTGGAGGTTAGACCAGAAGCAGATCTGACCTTGGATTTTGTCCGAGGTAAGCTCATTAAAGAATTCAACAGGCGGAAAGCAAGGTCATTTCCAGGCAGACTGTAGAAAATACAAAGCCTCCAAGAAACCGGTGCAGTCCAATGATATTAAGGAGTCACAAAGGTCTAACAATGTGGTATCTCAAGAATCTACGGTTTCCAGACGGGAAGATCACCTCTTCATGGTCTCGGAAGGTAAAGCGGGAAAACATTGGTATGTCGACTCAGGAGCGACTAGTCACATGACAAGCGACTATTCATTCTTCGAAACCTTGGAGGAAAAATATCAAGTCCGTCATCAAGGCTGAAGGCATCGGGCAAGGCCGTCTTCATTGACAGGGCGATAGAGGGTGTTTTAATCGGATTCAGTACCAAATCTGGGACACATACGTGTCTTCGGATCCAAGGCCTTTGCCTACGTCCACAAAGAGAAACGAGGAAAACTAGATGACAGGGCGATAGAGGGTGTTTTAATCGGATTCAGTACCAAATCTGGGACACATACGTGTCTTCGGATCCAAGGCCTTTGCCTACGTCCACAAAGAGAAACGAGGAAAACTAGATGACAGGGCGATAGAGGGTGTTTTAATCGGATTCAGTACCAAATCTGGGACACATACGTGTCTTCGGATCCAAGGCCTTTGCCTACGTCCACAAAGAGAAACGAGGAAAACTAGATGACAGGGCGATAGAGGGTGTTTTAATCGGATTCAGTACCAAATCTGGGACACATACGTGTCTTCGGATCCAAGGCCTTTGCCTACGTCCACAAAGAGAAACGAGGAAAACTAGATGACAGGGCGATAGAGGGTGTTTTAATCGGATTCAGTACCAACAGTAAAGCGTATAGGATTCTATTCCCAAAGACAAACGAAGTCATTTTATCCAGAAGTGTCCGGTTCGACGAAGGTAATGATGGAGGATTCTATACCCGAGGTCCAGACGAAATTCAGTCACGGCCAGAAGAGGATTCTATGGAAATAAACCTTGGAAATCTGTTACCGAAAGTCATCGATCCAGAATCCGTACAACCAAAGAGCCGGCAAAACTTCAGCAATCTGAAAGGAGGTTGTCTCAGAGAGTAAATAAGGGCGTTCCGCCGATCAGACTGGGATGCAACTCAGCAATTACGAGTGTCCGAGAGCCGTCTACTTGGTCTGACGTTATCAAGCTACCGGAGAGAGAAAAATTTAACTGGGTTATCGCAGCGAAGGAGGAAATCTCTTCACTAGAAGAAAGAAATACTTGGGATATAACTTCACTCCTAGTTAACAAGAAAGCCATTGGTTGCAAATGGGTATTCAAAGTCAAGATGGATCTTCTAAAATGCAAAGCTCACCTTGTAGCGAAGGAGTTTTCCCAAAAGTACGGGGAAGAATACGATGAGACGTTTGCGCCAGTGGTCAAGTTCGAGACGATCCGAATTCTCTTGAGTATTGCTGCAAGTAAGAAATTGAGAGTCAGACATTTCGACGTAAAAACCGCATTTTTGTATGGGGATCTCTCAGAAGACATTTACAATGAACAGCCGCCCTGTTTTATCAAATCTGGGGACGAAGGAAAAGTCTGCAAACTGAATCATACTATTTACGGTCTCAAGCAGTCAGCCAGAGCCAGGAACCAGAAAGCTAATGAAGCGCTCTTTAAGCAAGGCTTCATAAGGAGCAAGGCAGATCCTGGACTTTACTCCCGGCACGACGACGAAGATCATTGGACATACATTCTACTCTACGTGGACGATCTTCTAGTAGCAAGTCGACGCACCACTACGATGGATCAAGTTAGTGAAACTCTCAACAAGTTCTTCGAGATCAAGGACCTTGGAGAGGTGTCACATTATCTTGGCGTTCAAATCGAGCGGATGGAGGATGGAAGTTTCCAAATCCACCAGTCCCCGAAGATTCAGTACATGCTTGAAGACTTTGGACTAAAAGACGCTAAACCAGCTATCACCTTAAAGGACCTGGCCTATACGAGGCTCACGGGAGAAGAGGAGAGTCTTCCAGACAACAATCTCTACCGGAAGGCCATTGGTATTCTTCTCCATAAAGCTATGAGTTCCAGACCCGACAAATAAGCTAGCATCTCTATCCTCTGTTGGCGAGTCACATCAACACTGAAAAGAGATTGGACAGCAGTGAAGAGAGTTATTCCTTATCTCAAACGCACTGTCGACTTCGCACTGATGTTTCCTTCAAATAATGTTCCGGAGCTAATTTGTTACGTGGATGCTGACTGGGCTGGAAATCAACAAGACAGGAAGTCTACAAGCGGATATATTTTTCAGTTGGGAACGTCAACTATCTCATGGTCCAGCCGTAAGCAAACCACCGTGGCACTCTCGTCTACGGAAGCAGAATACATCGCTGCATCACACGCAGCTCAAGAGGTTATTTGGCTGCATCAACTCTTTGATGATATTGGTATCCCGGATTCGGAACCTACGATTCTGTTTGAGGATAATCAAGGCTGCATCAACTCCTTGATGATATTGGTATCCCGGCTTCGAAACCTACGATTATGTTTGAGGATAATCAAGGCTGCATCAACTCCTTGATGATATTGGTATCCCGGCTTCGGAACCTACGATTCTGTTTGAGGATAATCAAGGCTGCATCAAACTCAGCTTATCAGAGAAGTGCAGCGCACGTACAAAACACATCGCGGTCATGCATCATCTTCTACGAGATCTCCAAGGGGAGGGGATAATCAACATCCGATACTGCCCTACCGATCAGATGACTGCAGACATTCTCACCAAACCACTCCCAGGTCCGGGGACAACTTTTCTCAACGGCAAAATGGGACTTCTTCGTATACATCGAGAAGAGGTATCGGAATAAAACAACGATGTAAACAAACAAGTCTAATCGGTCCTGTCGTATCAATATTATGTTTTATACCGTACCATATAAAGATCGTACACATTTATTTTATTGTCAGCTACTCATTGTTCACTTGTTTTTATTAAACATTACTGTTGGATTGCTATGCTTCGTCTTTGAGTCAGTTATTTTCTATTGGTAATTACGGTGAAAAATCGTTGCGATCTCTGTTAGCTCGGCAAACATTGACGTTTATCTATGATAAAACAATTTATATAATATAGCCCAAATCTAGCCAAGATTGGGGCGGTTTTTGGGCTGGAAAAATGAAATAATTAAAAACAATTACGAAACTTAAATTTACTCAAAATTGTGATGGGCACTCTGCTCTCACCGTGAGATCAGTGAGAGCAATTGAGAGGAGTGAGATGATCTAAGCTTAGGATAGGAGCGTGAGATGAGTCTCCAAGCTATAAATTTAAGTGAGAGGAGAATGAGTGGAAATCAGATTTTTCAAAAAAAAAGTGTTTGGAGTGTAAGCGAGGTTAATTTAATTAGTGAAATGCGATGAAAGGAGATCAGCCAAAATTTTATTTTGCGGTGGTGAGAGGAGGTGAGTTTTAGTTTATATCCAAGAAAACCAAAACAAAGGAAATATAAAAACATGGCCTTCTTGGAAATAATTATGTAACTTTGGCCAATAACAAAGCCCAAACGTACAATAACATAATATTCTGATGTCACAAGGCTATAAAGAAGCTAAAGACAGTAAATCTAATGTGGCCACCGGCTAGTGATGGTCTTTGTTCTACCCCTGTGAGAACTATGTGAAAATCTGAGAGGAGGTGAGATGCGCACAACTTCAAAAGGAGAGGACCGCGAGAGAAGTTTCACAAAGTATGCATTTCAGAGAGAGGAGATTGAAAGGAGATATTTTTTGACTTCCATAAACGGAAAAGAGCGTGAGATGAGATCAGATATTTCAACAAAACTAGCGCGAGCGTGCGCGAGGTTAGATTAATTAGCGAAATTCGATGAGAGCAGATGAGCTCAAAAGTTAAAGTTGGTTAGAGGAAATGAGTTTGAGTTTTCAATTTTAGAAACGGGAATGAGGTGGAGTGAGAGTTATCACAAAATGTTTTAAAATGCCCATCACTGCTCAAAAATAGTATTTTTTCCCTTTCTTATTCCAAAATAAACTCTTATAACGTTTGCGTACAAAGTTCAAAGATGCATCTTTCAAAAATAGCTTCATATATCCAATGTAAAAGTCAAAAACTGTCCAAAACGCAATGAGAAGCTATCTTGGCCGCTAGGAGTCGCATGAAAAAAATATTTAGATTTGACAAATTCAGGTTTTCTGAATAAACGAAATATGTACAAATATTGATTACATGCAATCTCTGGACAAATTTATAGCATTTTTTTTTCAACATAAAAGCTTTTTTTTTTCGAAGCTCCGGGTGCTTGCCTTCCCCCCGGAGAGATACCTGAAAGAAACACTGAACACCCACACCAAAAAAATACGTATAAGATGTTATCACACTTGTTAATAGTCTTTGTCGATAATTCAAAATAATGATCTAAAAAGCCACCAATTGCAGAGCTAGGATATTTGGCGAAGTAGCATCAACTCAGACTGTTCATGAATCAGACTATTCCCAATGAGGAACTCCAGGACCCGTTGATTTTGATCGAGTGTTCAGTCAGTCAATGCCCTGCATTTCAAATCATTATTATAGTAAGAGTACTTCACTTTGATCTTAGCAAAAATATTGATAACCTTACAAAAATAACTTGATGTAATGTTCAAATTTGAATCCCACTTGGAATCAAGACACATTCCATAATTAAGCCTAACTGGCACATTTATAGCTTTAGTCCCATTCGACCGAAATCCCATTCGACCGAAGGCGGTTTTTGAGGTGTCCCATTCGACCGAATTCCGCCGAAACGTGCGGTTTTTATGTGTCCCATTCGACCGAACGCTTTTATGTGTCCCATTCGACCGAACGCTGCTATATAAATTGGCTTTTGGAATGAGCATGAATTATATTTTTATCTTCACCTAGTCAAGAAAAGTAACTGAACCAAAACTGAAATAGTAAACTTAACCAACTCTAACCTAACCTAACCTAAACATGGATCTTCGATAGTACATACCTTATAAATAATATACCAAATCACCCCGCCAATTGGGCTACATTTTAAAATTCTTTCGGTCGAATGGGATTTCGGTCGAATGGGAATAAACGCATTTATAACTCGTAATTCTAAAAATGACGTGTAAATACACCCTTTCTTTGCCTTTACGACAAAGCTAGATGAGTGTATCGTATAATTATGTGCAGACCCATTGTAAATTCCTCACGGTTTAACACGGGAGGAGGCTCTTCAATCAAAAATCAGCTAAGCTAATATTCAAGGAGCAACACTGTCCTAAGTCAACTACTGACTTTTGAATCCAATGCCGGTGGCCGGGTTAAATTATGTCGGAGGGTGGTGGAAAGTGCTTCAAGCCACGGGAACCAACAACTACCTACACTTACTATTGCCATTAACCTAAGCAAGTTTTTATGAAGTTGGGATACTGAAGAGCTCAGGGGAAACCCCTCTAACAAGCAGGGAGATAACTTGGAAACTCTGTTGAGAACCAGGGGTAAGTAGTAATTACGCGATGTATTTAAACTTGCGCTAATCTACCCTAGTGTAGAAATAACGACACTATATTATTTTAGAAAGTGGAAACTGAAATATTTATTGTACAAAATTTACAGAAGACTATAAAAAACCGTTTGACCACTGTGGGTCTTTCCTTGGAACTGCCCGTTCCTTTCGGGCATCGAATTTTCGTCCCTTTCAAAAAGAGGAGTGCCCGGTTGCAACCCCCCACTGTTTTTCTCGGAGAATGTCCCATTTCTCGGCTAGGTACAAGAGCAGATACTCTCAAACAATGGCACTCTGCCCGAATACCAGCGCTTGGGGTTTTACCACGTTCAGGAATGTTCTAGTCGCGAAAAATATTGGAAGGGTCAATTTCTTTCTATTTCGCAACAAACTCAAAGCCGGAAGGAGCGGTTTCGAGTTTTCACCCACGGCCCCAAATTGGGATCGAACTCGACTCCTCTTGCTGCGAGGCGAGAGTGTTGACAACTCCGCCACCCAACATCCAACAGCCATTTCAAAAAAGGATACAGTTCGTAGACAAAATATTTGGAGACAGGTGACGCTTGTTTCTGAATCTTCAATTGATTTTAAATTCAAATAACACAATGCATACGTAAGTTGTGGGTTCCGAAAATAGCCGAAAAATATTACTTTAAATTAAAATTTATTGATGCAATTAAACATGTAATAAAAAAATTAAGAAGGCTAGCAAAAAAAATGATTTTCAAGCAAAACGAACTTAATGTAATAAATATATGTATATTTCAAGAATTGATCAACGAAATGAATATGATTGTCTACGCGTTTTTGAAGTGGTTGAGAAATACATTTTTTCTTGATGTTCTCGGATTGGCTAAATTTGAATTTAAAAAAAAAAACAAAAAATACGTTTTACGAATTCGCAAATTATTTTACTAATCTCAATCTGCTAATTAGTGTTGTGGCAAAGGATCTTGGGGTGGCGGTAGTGACTTTACGAAATGTCGCCTGCTAAGAATTAAGTTATTAGAGGACAAATATGAAGGAAAACCACTTTATTGGTTGGAAATTTGCCAGAAAAACTAACAATTTATGAAAAATATAAAATATACATAATATATCTTGAAACAAATAATTAAATTTATGAAAATGAGAGGAAAGAGAAAAACAACTTATTTCGTAATTTTTGTTCTAAATTGAGAGGTTAGGTGCTAAATTGAGAGGTTAGGTGGATGTTGTTGTTTTTAAGTTATTTTAAGGACACTTGTACATAAAATAACTTAAAAACAACAACATCCACTTCTTGTACAATAAAAGGTTTTTATTTATAAAAACCTTTTATTGTACAAGAAGTGGATGTTGTTGTTTTTAAGTTATTTTGAGATTTTTTTATAAAATGTAGTAATTTGGTATATTTTTTAAATTTAAATTTTGCCTATTTTGATCTATAAATTCGAATTTTTATCATTCTTGACAAAAATTAACCAAAATATTTTTTTTTCAAATAAACCAATTTATCTATATATTAACCAACATTTCACAAATAATCTATCTCAATCAATTCCGATTAATTACAATCCTTTTATATCAAATTTACTGCTTTTGATATATATTTTTTTAATTTATAAATTTTTTCAATTTTTAAAAAATAATTCATTTCAAACAATTTCTAAATATTTTTTCAATGTTTATACTTCTTAAATTTTCTCTCATTTCCCCGATTTTAGCCATCTGGCTTCATTTTTACGGTTTTTACCCATTTTGTTCAAGTTGATCAAAAGTTGATCAATTTCGATTTGTTTCGTCAATTATTTTCTATTTTGGTCATTTTAAAAATTTTGTTACATGGGAGGGGGTAGGCTAGGAATCTGTCAAAATCCCATGTTATTTTCATTGGGAAAATTTCCTTTTTTTGATTGTACAGAGTGTTTAATTAATCATTATTGGGAAAAAAGCAGCAATAATCTACATAATCTACATAATAAAACTCTAAGCCCCTTTCCTCGCATTTTTTTCTGACTTTCATTCGCGACTCTAACGTGGTATCGCCGCGGGTACCCGGAGGTAAACACCGAAGGTATGCCTAGCGCTTCTTCTTAATACTTGGTCAACGTCGCATTTTTTTCTGACTTTCATTCGCGACTCTAACGTGGCACCGCCGTAGGTACCCGGAGGTAAACACCGAAGGTATGCCTAGCGCTTCGCCTTAATACTAGGTCATTGAGTATATTTCAGAAATCGGGTCTAACGTGATATCGCCGAAGGTAATTTCTCTGTGTATAACCCGTGGTCGTTGCGCTTCGCCTTAATACTAGGTCATTGAGTATATTTTTGCCTTTGGGTTTTTTTTGGAATTTCGGATCGGATTTCGCACTGGCTCGAATTTCGCACTGTAAATCGGGACTCAAGGCCAAGCGTATTTTTATTTGTTCGTCATGAGAGTAAATCAGCCATTGGATACAGGGGGTTTAAAGGAGTACGGAGGGGTTTGGGACGGCGGCGAGTTTTTGAGTTATTTTTGCGGGAAAAAGGGTACCACGGAAATTATCGCGTAGGAAAAGGAGAGGGGAGTACCACGATAACTATCACATGGGAAAGGGGGCAGTGGCGGCGCCAGGATATTACTATGGGTAGGCTACTTAATTCTTTAATTTGGTGGCCCCCCTTTACAGTACACTAACTAAACAAAACTGTGACAAAACCGGTTTATTTTTAATAATTTACAAAAGAAATGTACATGACTGTTTAAATGTACTCGGAAGTTATTTTTTTTAGTCGATGAGCATAACAATGCACATATGGGCAACATCCTCCAACAGCATTCTCCATTTTCACTTACATTTGTTGCAAAAACACTTGTTGCCACGCTTTATTTCATCTTTATTTTGGAAATTGGGACTCGGAGCACGGCCAACTTCGATCACGCGTACCGCGCTTTAGCGGCCCCGTCAATCGCCTCGCATCTAATGTTAATTTGCGTGTATGAATAATCCCGATAGGGGCGCTACATACGACCAAAAACCTACTATCACCAAAGGCGAGCAATACAAGCGAAATCGCGGAAAAATATTTTTTCTTCGGTTTTCCACTTTCCTATATAGAAATAACAAGGTATAGTAAGTTAAACTATCTTTTCGCAATATATTTATGTATAATTTATAATTAAAAAAATATTACCTTATAAATATTAAATGAAGAAAAAGAGACGCGTTTTTTACGCGAAGGCGCCATATTAGAATACATAGTTTTGAAGGCTGTAGAGGTGCTTAGAGCGTTTTGACGCGTAAATAATGTCTCTCTTAAATTTTATAAATCTTTAATAATAACAAATCTTTATTAATAGTGTATATATATATATATAGCAAATTCACGAGTTTATAACCTTTCTTAGGTAGTATTTTCTGTAAATCTAATTTAATAATTTTAAGAGTAAGAATATTAAAACTAAAGCAGCGTTCAGACTAGGTGAAAATATTACGTTTGCGTCGATCGTGTCGGTTCTTTCGATTTCTTACACCGTTCAGACTTCTCAACAGAGACTTTAAATTTTCGCGCGTGTCGTTTACATTTTTGCATTTTGTTGCGCTCAAAAAGTTCATAGCAGACAATTAGCCTTATGCCTCATCAGCGCTGACTCTAGGTAGTGGCACCCTTTAGAACCATCGAAATACTATAACCAATCAGAGGTGGATAAAAAATTATTTCAATTTTTCCGCCGCTATTATGTTAATCTCCGTGCAAGGTTGGTTCCTTTCTGAACAGTCAAATGAACGAATCGACGCGACCAACATAACCGAAACGACACAACCGATGCTAACGTTATATGTTCACATAGTCTGAACGCTGCTTAATATAATTGAAGATAAAAGATGCTTAGGTTATCTTTGGAACTAAATAGGTAAAAGATAGATGGTCTTCAGCCTGCATTTCAAGGAGGATGATTTCTGTTCAGGTTAGTACCTTTATTATGGAAACAAATTTCAGTTAGATAAAATTACAATATTATTCTTGGTTTAAAAAGACGAAAGCTTAAAACTTGTTGAAACCTAAAATTATAATTCATTGCGCTTATAATATATTTAACTTAATATTATTTAATGAAAATTGTTAAAATAATATATTTACCCTGAAGTTACAGTGAATATTCTTTTCACTTTTTATTTTATTTATTTATTTACATGTGTTTCAAGTATTAAACAATAATACTATGTTGCTGGCAGCATCTAGAGGATGTTCTTGGTTTATGTTTAACTCTTTTATAATTTATAAACACCGTTATCAAATTAGAATCATTAAAAAAATATTATACTATTAGTTAAATATTAACCTACATTCGGTTTAATTCAATGTTTTTTAAAAAAAATTTAAAAATAATTGTCTTGTGGTTTTTTCCTATCTGACTAACGTTAAATTTTGGTCGTAGTGAAACCATGGTGGGAAAATATATACACGGTAAATTCAGGCGATTGATTGGGCCGCTAAAGCGCGGTACGCGTGATCGAAGTTGGCCGTAATCGGAGAGTCGGAAAATCATAGAGTTGGGAATATTAATCTAGAGGTCCAATCAAAACGTCGGATTTCAGTATTTCGCGAAACAAGTTTTTAAAAATAAGAATACTGTCGTCTGCTCTCATCGGCGTCCCAAATGACGAGAAAACGTTATCATTCTACCCGTGGCGCCGTCTATCTCTCAATGGTTCGTTCAAATAAGACGCGTTTTCAGCAAAAAGATTTTTTTTCTTCAAAATAATGGATGGCGCCACGGGTCATATGATAACGTTTGCTCGTCATTTTAGAGCAGACGGCACATTCGTATTTTTCAAAAACTTGTTTCGCGAGGAGCAGATTTGATTGGATCTCTAGATTAATATTCCCAACTCAATGCGGAAAACCGCGCAATTTATCATCTGTCTAACGATGCAACACTTTTTGAAGTAGCTAGTTTCGCAACTACAACGACTCAAGGCTGCGTTCGAAAAAATATTAGAAATCACTGTTCAGTGTTCGCAACTTAAAAACAGCAGGCTTTTAATTCGGATTTCGATATTTCTAGTTTCGCAAATCATTTTAGGGGGCTGAACGAGGCCCCTTCATCTAGATTTGGGGCCCCTACAAGCGAAATAAAAGTAAACTGTAGCCTGCGTAGCCTACCTCTGGCGCCGCCACTGCCTATTGTTGAATAAATCAAAAAGATCATTCATGTGGAACTCGGCTGTGAATGTGCTATTTAATGTCAGGTCTCCTAATCCCAATGAACACGCTGTTTGGATACAGTTGGAAACACTTCGGCTGAAAACTTGGGCTACTAAGCTAACTTTCATGTTGGAAAATGCCGGTAACTTGACATGTTTGGATTTTAAATTGTGAGCACCGCGGAACTTTCCAATTTTTTGGTCTAACTCAAAAAATATTTCTAGGTCTTTCCAATAAACTATGTTGCCTTCTACCATAATTGGATATTTCTTGAAATTGTTTCTAACACTTTTTAAGAGATGAGGCGGATCAAAGAAGAAATATATTTTCTTGGCATCAATTTCAATGTAAGACTTTTCCATGGTTATTCCGAGATTTTTAAATAGATTTTGGTTGCCTGTTCCTTGGTCGCAAACTACGGCTTTGACAATTAGCCTAGCCTAGCAAGCATCCTTAGTGAGGAAGTAACCAATTAATTGTTTCCATTTGAGTTTTATGCCTTTAGCCATGAAGACAAGGGCCTGATTTGCGTAATGCTTGGTTCTTCCATGTGGCCCATAATCGACAAAGCCTTCAATAATATCATTGCATTGGTCAAGGGTGAGTTTTTCTTTTAAGCCCATTTCATCAAAAGAAATTAAAACCACTTTATCACTTAGTTTCTTATTCTGGAATTTCATCTTCAAGGCTTCGAGTGTTTTATGATCAAAACCAGGAGCAATTTTCATGCGACCAAGCCATTTCTCCAAGGTCCTTTTCGTTGGAAGACATAACACAGCTCCTATATGCTTGGGGACTATGGTAGAATAGAGAAAGTGACCATTTCTTAAGCATTGTGGAATACCTCCTTCCCTTTTTATTTCTTTGTCGAAGTTTCAACTCTGAATCGAAGAGTTCTTTCGAAAAACCAGTTAAGAACCTTGTAGCATTGCTAACATCGCAAATCTTTTCACTGTCTGCTAGTTTTTCTTTTAAGCTTCTTATCTGTTTCTTCATTCTTTGAATTTTGGAATTTTGCTTATTGTTTTTTCTAATAAGTCTTGACTCTCTTTTGGTTTTCAATCCTTTTACTTGGACAGAATGATCATTGCTTTGCTTCACTGAAACTTCGGCTCCTACATTTAGATGTGCTGTAAATAATTTGAAAAGTCCTTAATTAAATGCCCTAAATTAAAAAATAATATTTATTATACCATATTCATTGTGGTTATTTATTATGTAGGTGTTGTTTGGATTGATTGTTTTTGTTGGATCGCTTGTTTCGGTTGGATTGCTAAAGCTATAACTTTGATCTAGTTGTACGCGTTTAGCTGTCTCTGTAATATCCGGGTTTAAATCCAAAGTTCTTTTTCCATTTTGATTCACTGTAGGCATTGTAATGTTTTATCAATTAAAATCTGATAGCTATCAGTGATACAAAGTATATTTTGCATTACCATTTTCTGAAATTTCCAATGGTGTAGAGTCATTAAGACTGAAAATTGTTGGAACAGCGGATGGTGTGAGCCTATTTTTAGTTCTAATATTCATAAAACTGTCATCAAGGAAATGATTCGCGCCAATTCGATGGTTAACGTGTAAATATTCCGTAGTTTTATTTGTAAGCCCATCATTATTTAAATTTTTCAGCCACAAAATGGAACTAAACTTTATATTAAGTTAATATACCAATAAGCGTATCTAATGAAAATGCGAATTTACCGATCTTATTCCTATGGAAACTTAAAAAAATATAAACGAGGATTTCTTGTTTTTGATGTTTTACAATTTAAAACGGAACAATATACCCCAGGCATACTAAACTATTTAAAAACCTTGAAAAACTAGCATTCAAAATCGGGAAAGTTTTTGCGTCTCTTTTAAACCTAACATCGAAATGCGCGCGCTGTGAGACCAGCGCCACTGGTGGCGCCATCTCTCTTACGGTAATAGTGGACATTTTTGGGAAAAAAAGGTTAGTACGCCTAATTATAAAGATGAATTTCGTACAGTCTTCTCAGAACAGGTCCCGCGTAACCATGGCAACCTAAATCGTAATTGTAATTCTAGCAGTATTATTCCCAATACAATGATTGGGACTCGGAGAGTCGGAAAACCGCGCAATTTATCATCTGTCTAACGATGCAACACTTTTTGAAGTAGCTAGTTTAGCAACTACAACGAATAAGGGCTGCGTTCGAAAAAATATTAGAAATCACTGTTCAGTGTTCGCAACTTAAAAAAAGCAGGCTTTTAATTCGGATTTTGATATTTCTAGTTTCGCAAATCATTTTAGGGGGCTGTACTAGGCCCCTTCATCTAGATTTGGGGCCCCTACAAGCGAAATAAAAGTAGGATGTAGCCTGCGTAGCCTACCCCTGGCGCCGCCACTGAAGGGGGGAGGGATTACCACGGTAATTATCGCATGGGACAAAGAGGGAGTGGGTACTGCGGTTATTATCAGATGGGAAAAGGGGAAAGGGGTACCACGGTAGTTATCACATGGGAAAAGGGGAAAGGGGTACCACGGTAGTAATCACATGGGAAAAGGGGGAGGGAGTACCAAGGTAATTATCACATGGGAAAAGGGGGGAGGGGGTACCACGGTAGCTATCACATGGTAAAAGGGGGAGGGGGTACCACGGTATCTATCACATGGTAAAAAGGGGGAGGGGGTACCATGGTAATTATCGCATGGGACAAAGAGGGAGGGGGTACCACGGTTATTATCACATAAGAAAAGGGGGAAGGGGTACCACGGTAGTTATCACATGGGAAAAGGGGGGAAAGGGCTACCACGGTAATTATCACATGGGGAAAAGGGGCGGAAGGGGAGTACCACGGTAACTATCACATGGGAAAGGGGGGAGGGGGTACCACGGTAATTTTCAAAGGGTGGTTCTACTATGGGGAAAAGAGTACCATGGAAATTATCCCCTGGGGAAAAGGGGGAGGAGGCCTTACTGGGTGGGGTCGACTATAGAATAAAGGGTACCAAGGAAATTATCGCGTGGAAAAAAAGGTCGCGGGCCTTACTGCGGTGGTTCGACTATGGGGTAAAGGGTGCCACGGTAATACTCGCATGGGAAAAAGGGGGAGGCGGCCTTACTGCGGTGGTTCGAATATGGGGAAAAGGGTGCCTCGAAACACACCACTAGCTGAGGGCCCGCCTGTAAGGCGGGCTTCTCAGCTAGTACATGTATAAAAAAACCTGTAACGTTGTAAAAAGCGCCTCTCGGCATGTTACATTGCAGGCAGTGTGTCAGAATTTATAGCCCGGTGTATCTAGTAACAGAGACCATACCACCGGAGGCCAATCATCATAGTGCCCTACGCCAGAGTCCAACTAGCCCGGACAGGTGACAAATCCAGCATGGGTAGCAGTACCCTACTACTGATGGTCGTACCTTTGACGCAAGCCACTCAACCTAGCAGAAGGAGCAGCAATGGGTGAACCAATCCCCACTTCGCACACAGCAGTGGGATTCTCGGATTAAGAGTGGATGCTGTAGCAACTCCAGCCGACACCCTACCTACGTAGGTAAAGTCAAACCCTTTGGAGAGAGCTCCTAAAGGGTCCGCCGTCCCATAGCAGGCTACCCAATCCGCCGAGGCGGCCAGTTTGCCCAAACCTGACCGAAGTCGGAGGTGGAGATAGGACCATTTGATCAGAGCTAACATCTCCCAGTGAGCCACCGCCCTTATGGGTTTTATTTGAATTGAATTGAATTAATAAATTCAATAATTTATAGGGTAATTCGAAATGATAAAGAAAAATTAAAACCCAAACTAAACAAATATATTGTTTACTACACCTTACCGAAATTTTCAAAAAATATGGTATAATGACCACAATGAAAAATATTCATAGTTAACCGTTTTAAAAAGTGGAATATTACATACTATAACGGATAACTTGCTAATGTAAATATAGGTTGTAAGCCATCAAGCGCTTTCTCCTTTGCCTTAAACCAAAACAAAAACCCCGAAAGGGATCCTTACAAATAACTAATTTAAAGGGAAGACTATCTTTGGGTTGAAGCAACGTGTTATCTTTTTTTCTGTTTTTTTTTCAAACGGCCCAAAGAAGTAAAAATTTCAAAAGGTGATTAACAAAGCATTGATTATAATTTCTAATACACATTAATGCGTTCACACCATAAGACAAAAATAACTTTAATTACTCTACTTGGAAAATTAGTTACCCTGGAAAGCATCTTTTTGGGCCTCAGAAACTCGTCCAAAGTATGAACATTTAAAGTGTTAACCTGCACCTGACTAATAATATTGAATATAAGAATATGCTTAAAAAAGCTTTATTTTTCCTCAAAAATGAACTTTTGGGCTTGAAAAACTCTGAGTTTACAAAAAATGTTCTAACACAATTTGTTGAAGATTAAATTAATTAAATTTGACCTAAAAGTTGTGTAAAAAGGTTGCAGATTCCTTATCTAAGATGTAATTGATTATTATTATTATTACAAAAAAAGTTTAAATAAATGAAGTAAGTCCGTTCGGCTGTTTATTATCAAATTGTGCGGTTTTATTATAAGTAAAATGGTCGATAGAGGGCTTATGGAGTGGTCAGTGTGTCCGTCTTGTAGCGTAACAATATTTTAATATTATCACCCGACTAGAATATGCACGATTTCTCAGGTTCACAGTTGAAAAACCTTTCTCTTATTTATTTTAATTAGTACCACAATCTAAATTGATCACACGATTTCTTCTTCGAAACCACATTCGACCTTGACGGGGTTCAACGCGACACCCGCGTTATTATCCCCAAGTGGCCGATATCCCATCTCTTTCAGTTTGACCACTGACGGAATACCCACAAGATCCCTGATGTCATAAATGGGCTCTTTTTGGATGGCGCTAGTATCAACTGGGAGACATTCTGTATCAAATACCACATAGTCGAGTGGCTCGGTGCAAGATTGAATCTGTTCATTTGTCAGGCGTCGTAGCTGCACCGAGCAAGACTTCAATCCCGATGGACGACAAAGGCTCTCAATCAGCCGTGGTCGTGACATTGTTCGGTGTCCTGGATCTGGTTCATGAATGGTCGAAGCGCCACTTAGGTTGGCGGGAAGACCCTGAATTTGAAGGTGAGTTCGGAGGGTTCTCTTCGTGTCGAGGTTCTGATCGGAAATTGGGCACTTGTGTGGCCTTGCCTTCTGAGCGTGACGCACTTTTTCGTTTTGGATTAAATTTATATCGTATCTGGTACGGTATCCACGCTTTGGACATCCAGATGGTTCCTCTCTCTTTTAAGTTCTTTTGGGGGCATTCAAATGGGTGTTTTTCGAAGATGCGTAACTACACTGGTCACATTGAAAAGGTTTCTCGCCCGTGTGAGTTCTTTTATGGGAAATTGAATGGATCTTTTGTGAACATGCGTAGTTACACTGGTCACATTGAAATGGTTTCTCGGCCGTGTGACTTCTTTTGTGGGATATCAAATTGTTATTTTGAGAACATGCGTAACTACACTGGTCACATTGAAAAGGTTTTTCACCCGTGTGAGTTCTTTGGTGGGATATCAAATTGTTATTTTGAGAACATGCGTAACTACACTGGTCACATTGAAAAGGTTTTTCACCCGTGTGAGTTCTTTGGTGGGATATCAAATTGTTATTTTGAGAACATGCGTAACTACACTGGTCACATTGAAAAGGTTTTTCACCCGTGTGAGTTCTTTGGTGGGATATCAAATTGTTATTTTGAGAACATGCGTAACTACACTGGTCACATTGAAAAGGTTTTTCACCCGTGTGAGTTCTTTGGTGGGATATCAAATTGTTCTTTTGAGAACATGCGTAACTACACTGGTCACATTGAAAAGGTTTCTCACCCGTGTGAGTTCTTTTATGCGAAATCAGATTGATCTTTTGTGAACATGAGTAACTACACTGGTCACATTGAAAAGGTTTCTCGCCCGTGTGAGTTCTTTTATGGGAAATTAAATTAATGTTTTGCGAACATGAGTAACTACACTGGTCACATTGAAAAGGTTTCTCGCCCGTGTGAGTTCTTTTATGGGAAATTAAATTAATGTTTTGCGAACATGAGTAACTACACTGGTCACATTGAAAAGGTTTCTCGCCCGTGTGAATTCTTTTATGGGAAATTAAATTGATCTTTTGTGAACATGCGTAACTACACTTGTCACATTGAAAAGGTTTCTTACCCGTGTGAGTCCTTTTATGGAAAATCAAATTACTCTCTTGGGAACATGAGTAACTACACTGGACACATTGAAAAGGTTTCTTGCCCGTGTGAGTTCTTTGATGGGTAATCAACCAATTATTGAATGCAGATGCATAACTACACTTGTCACCTTGAAAAGATTTCTCGCTGGTATGTTCTCTTTTGTGAACAATAAAATGTCCCTTTTCGTTCGTGGCATAAACGCACTCAGTGCACTTGTGTTTCTTCTCTTCTCGGCTGCTCATTTTGCCAGTTCCACGTATTAATTTCTGGGCGAAGTCTCCTTTCGATTGAAGAATCTCTCTCGCTGCTACCACTGGGAGGATTTGTAGCGTTGCTTCTCGACGAAGACCACTTATAAAGATCTAAACAAAATAAAATTCCAAGATTAGCAATCACGAAATGTTCCGTAAAAATAGATTCAGCAGTCAACCCTTCTGAAAGTGATTTCTGAATGAAAGTTAATGTTGTTGACTAACATCAGAGGAATCATTCTGCTAGCTCAATATCATTTTAAAGAGCAAGATAAGTGAAATTTAAGTCCGTTCTATACGCGTACTATCATAACGGAAATCATTCCGCAAGGAGAAAAAATACAATAATTTATAAACATTTAAACAAAAATAAATTTAAATATAAAAATAATAATATATAATAAAATTATATAGTAAAAACGCTAAGTTTTGTCATTTAAAAAATATATAATGTTTAGTTTAGTTTTTAACAAATAATGATTTGCAATAAAATTTATTAATAAAAACAATTAGTTTTGTCGTTTTTAAAATGTGTTTAGTTTCCTCTTTCGTTTAGGATATTTTATATTTCGTTCTGAACGAGTCCAGCGTTATCCAGAAGAAATCGTCTCGTTGCTTTCCCTATTTTCGGCCAGATTTCCATGCGAATAAAGAAAAAAAAAACTGGTTTCACAGTGGGTTAGGAACACCGCTTTTATCGGGCACTGTTGATTTTGAAGAACCATTTTTTCGTGACCGAAATATTTAAATCCAATAAAATGACAGAATAAAACTAAATGTAATCGTTAAACTTTTGCCTACCTTTATTTATGAAATATGACATATCTTTTAGTGGTCTTTCTTTTACGGTTTAAGGTGCATTTTTACCGAGAATATTGATCGCCGGAAATTTCATCGATACGAAAGGACTCGAAACTAACCAAAGAAATGAAAACTGCTAAACATAACTAAACAATATTGTGTTTTTAATATATCCAGCTATTTCGACGTAATCGCAACGAATGACCTTTAGCTCTGAATTACGGAAATTTGTACATCGTACACGCCTCTTTGGAATGGGGGAACATCAATTCGTAATTTCATATTGTCATTTTCATCTTTGATTTGTTATTTTTAGAGATTACAACGACTAATTTACATATAGATAAAATTATAAATATATCATTTTCATTATAAAAAAATATATTTTACAATATACGATGGTTTATTTCGAAATTAAAGGTGGTAACCCTGCAAACACTGAATATTTGGTCAGTCTATAATCCATTTTATAGGCCCTTGAATTAAGGTTGAGTCGTTTTGTTTTCTGAAACGTGAAATAAAATATGGGCCTCAGGTTCCAGAGTAAACCGAATTTTGATTAACCCTTAAGTTATTTAGAAAATATGTGTAATATGGGCTGTGTGCTCAAAAACTAAATTTTTGACAAATTTTCGGACAATTTTGTGAGAAAAATGGTAAATTCTACTCATCACTTGGTTTCGGTGTCCTCCGCTACGTTGTCGTCTCTCCGTTTACGGGTTTTCTCGTTCCTCGGTTTACGTAAGATGCCCAACACACGCACTTCACAGAACGGGACGTCTTTGGGGGCTGCTTGTTTACGCTTTTCTTTATTCACACTTTCTCTATTTCTCTTTATTTACTCGTCTACGGTTTGGCGGCCGGATTGCGGGTTTCTTCCTATATTCTTTTACTTCACAAGCTGACGGGGGCGTAGGTACTTCGGGTTTCAGTCTGAAATATCTGGCTAGGCTAAGGAATCGGTCTCAATCATCTGGCTTTCTCCTCTCGGAATGGCTAGATATTGGGTTTTCAACAGGTGATTCGAGGGTGTTGAGGGCATTACGCTTCCCAGACCTATTACTGCTCGGCTTATGTTCTTCCGGTCGGAATGTCGTGGCGGTAGGTCATCTAGGTAGTCAGTGATGGTTGTTTCGATCATGAGGGTGGCAACGGGGGTTAATTAATATTTAAGCGCGACTTCATCGCGCATTATTTTCTAGTCTCGAGGTTACTTTAATTTTTGTCTCCAAGCGGAAATGTCCAGACTCCTCTGCGACCTTATGGCGGCAGCCTTGGAAAACGTGCGTTTTTAGTTTATCATTAAATTTAATTTATATTTAACACTGATTAGTTTCACTAAATAGAGCTCGAAATTCTAAGATATTTGATGTAGGGGGCTTTAAGAATACTTAACAATAACAGCCAATTTAGAGGGTGGGGGAAAATGTAATAACAAAAATAAATAAAACACAAAAAAAAAGTAAGTATCCGGGGGAAAGTGAACCTGAAGGGTAACAAATTGCTAAAAAATTATCTTCAGTATTGCATGTTATGCTTTCAGCGAATCAACCCTTCTAAAGGCGATCTCAGCTATTTTTTATTAATTTACCTAATTTACGGTTGAGATATTAATTAACAGTTTAGAGTAATTTATGTTACCTGATAGTAGAAGTACAAAAATATTGGGGTCGTCTAGCCCATAGAGTAACACACTCACGTAGAGTGGAAAGCTATCAGTGAAACTTGTTAACACTTTTCGTACGCAACGTCTTGTTTTCGATGCGTGAAATAAACAAATTGGCCTTAATTTAATGTAAAATATCTGGATAAAAAGTAAGTTTCTACTCTAAAAAATGTAGAAACAACAACATCGCTCTTCGGACTATATTTATTCACGCCTCGAAAACCAGGTGGCCCGTTAGGATGCAAGGGGTGCTCACGCTTGATTTGAAATGGTAATTTTTTTGCCTTTATGTTTCAAGGGTCTGTCACCAACGCCACGATTTTAAGAAGTTGTTTTATGTCCTCGGACTATATTTGCTCTGACTTTTGCCGTACCCAAGCAATGTATTTTTGATATATTTTTCAGCATTCTTTATTACGTCTGAGGCGCTAATTGAATGTTTTCGTGACGTCGTCGTCATACCCTGTCACTTTCATCTCGTCTCCTATTTCGCTACCTGAGGGCAAAAGTCAAGTAAGTCGAGATACGTGACTATTGAAATAAATTCAAAATAAGAATCCTTGAGTGTTTTTAAAGTAAGGTGACTCACAATTTTTCGGTACAAAATTTTCAATATATATTTTCACTCTATTTTTTATTAATTTTCATTATTAGATTATCATTGTTATTATGCTAGATTACGAACTTAAAACTGGTTTTTCTCAGTTAGGGGTTTTCAGACTTGCTTGACTCTTGCTCTAAGGTAGCGATTTGAAGGCTTTAACAAGAGCTGCGCGAGCACACCTATATTAGCGTCTCTAGCAACCTTGGTTAGGATTAATGTTTCATGCGCTTCCATAGGGCCTTCCACTCTATGTGAGTGACTTACTGTATGGTCTAGCCTTTGGCAGTGCCAGTATTTAAGTGTTTTAAATTAGTTTTCCCCGCGCCGCGAGGTGGCTATACTGGGTGGTTTTTTTCCCCGCTGGTTCCGCGATTTCAGAGTAGGTTAAGAAGAGTAAGGCTATGACGTCATTTTACTCCGATTCTTCTGGTGGTAGCGAATAGTTTGAGTCGGAGTAGAAACGTTTTTCCAATATGGCTGCATGTGGCCTTTTCAGCAGATAAATTCTGTCTAGCAGACGACAAAATCCGATTTCCTCCTTTACACCGTCCTAAGAGTAAGAAGAGTAGCCCTAATTCGGAACAAGCGAATAGTTAATGAGGCGGAGTATTTATCATCCCCGAAACAGGCGAACAAAACGTTTTAGGGTAAAAAGAGTCACTTTTAGTCCGAGAACAGGCGAAAAGAAACCACCTAATGTTTCTGTGAAGGCGCATTATTTTATATTACGAATTATAACTAACAAAGAAGCCGCGATATGTCGTGCTAAACGTTTTCAAATGCCGGTAGGCGCGGTTACTACGGCTACGGGGGCAGAAATATTCAAAGCGGAAAGACGCTGATGCTGTAAAGAAAAAATGATGACTCATCTGCCATGGCCTGTGGGGGCAAAGACTCGTGGTCTGCGCGAGTTTAGAGTGAGAAAATTTATAGGGATGTTGAATTTTGGGAAAATTCTATGAAGTGACCTATACTGAAATTTTGTAAACAATGCCTTTTGCTTGAGATAATTTAATGCAAGTGTCGGCTCGACGTCAAGTAGCTCTTTTATCAACTGTGACTGTGATGTCGCTATCGTCGTAATAAAAACAACAGGGCTGATACTCAAATTCATAACTAATTTTAGTGGAAATAGTAACTAACCTCTTCCAAAATATTAACCTAAAAGTCAAGGGTTTTTTTTTTTAGAAGCTCCTTATGAGCGATTGTAACGGGTGGGACAATTCAGTCCGCTCGTCCATTTGATTAATCAGGTGCGAGATATGTGTTACGGCCACGCCAACGGGGGGATACTTGGGGATAGGGTTGGGACACCCGTGGCGGAAGTATGACAACCATCCGTTGGGGGAATAGTGGTCGTCCTCACACGGCCATCCACAAACTCTGCCTCCCGGACGCCTGGGATTACAGGAGTGAGCCACTACTCCCGGCTAAAAGTCAAGGTTGCTAGAGACACTAATATAGGTGTGCTCGCGCAGCTCTTTTATAGCCTTCAAATAAGAGACGAGATGAAAGTGACAGGGTATGACAACGACGTCACTAAAACATTCGATTAGCGCCTCAGGCGTAATAAAGAATGCTAAAAAATATATATTAAAAAACATTGCTTGGGTACGGCAAAAGTCAGAGCAAATATAGTCCGAGGACATAAAACAACTTCTTAAAATCGTGACGTTGGTGACAGACCCTTGAAACATAAAGGACAAAAAAATTTACCATTTTAAATCAAGCGCGAGCACCCCTTTCCTAAATTAGTAACTGAGAAATAATGATAATAAACTAAGCAGACGATCTTTTAGACGAGATACAATTGTGGCTGCCAAATAGGAGTAGACATAAGTTGGTTTAGAGAGCGGCTGTTACATTTCCACGGAATCCGTCGGTGGCTGCTTCTCCCGCTAGTTTTGTAACTGAAAAAGCCTACTTTCGTTACGTATAAAGGATATTGTTAAAAGATGGCGTTTCTGAATTCTATGGGCAGTACTAAAATTAAATATGGTAAAATATTGTTGCGTAGAGATAACCTAATAAATTTCAATATAGAAACTTTTAGTAACCAGATTAGAAAAATATTAATTTTTAGTAAACGATTTAAAAAAGTAACCCAGTATCAGCCCTGAAACAAGTTAGTTAAACTACATTTTTATCCAAAAGGCGGGTACTTATAGGTACCCCTCTCGTTGATTGGATCGTTTGTAAATTGGTCAATGACAAATTACAGTAATTTTAAACAATATTTTTACATTGGATATATAGTTTAGATTAAAGCCCGCTAAATAAAGTAAAAGTTGTCTAAATATAATACTCTACAATGGCTCTCTGACGACGTTATTATTTGGCTATTTTGAATTTTAGCTTCCTTTGCAATAAATAGATGGCACCACGGTCTCCACTAAAGTCGCATTTTTCGAAGAACCGGATAGATTCATGGCCATCTCTAATAACAGGGGCCCTTTCATAATACAGGTGGCACTGATAGAGCTGACACACAGAGTGGAAAGCTATCAGTGAAGCTATCATGGAAGCGCATGAAACACTAATTCTAACGGGCCACCTTGTTTTCGAGGCGTGAATAAATATAGTCCGAAGAGCGATGGTGTTGTTTGACTTGTTTCTACATTTTTTAGAGTAGAAACTTACTTTTTATCCAGATACTTTACATTAAATTAAGGCCAATTTGTTTATTTCACGCCTCGAAAACAAGACGTTGCGTACGAAAAGTGTTAACAAGTTTCACTGATAGCTTTCCACTCTATGTGAGTGGGTTACTCTATGAGCCGACAGTTGCTTTAAATAGTTTAAGAAACAATCAAATAGGGAAAAAACGCATAAAAATTAAAATTTAATAGTGAAAATAAAAATCCAAAAATCTTTAAAATAAAATCCATTAAAAATAACACAAAATTATGCGTAATTGTTTTTTTTTAATAAAATACCCACTTTTTGATTCTTTACTTTTGGTTAGAACTGGGGTGGCGGAGTGGTTAGCGTTTTCGCCTCGCAGCAAGAGGAACCGGGTTCGATCCCAACTTGTGACTATGCAAGTTCTCTCCTCCGTGGTTTAAGAGGTTTTCCCCCGAGTTCTACGGTTTCCCCTTGCCATAAAACTTGTAGAGGTTACCTCTGGGTAATAGTAAGTGTAGGGAGCTGTTGGCTCGCGTGGCGTGAAGGGCTTACTACCACCTTCCTACCAGGCCACTTGTTTAAAGGCATTCTAAGTCGCTAGGTAACTTGGGCCTAAGGTGGTGCCTAGCTGATTATTATTATTCAACGGCTGAATTAATAGAATGTGTACTATATAAATATTAAATTTTCTGAAACTTTAATCAGCTATTTAATGATATGTTTTGTGCTCTAAAAATTGGGTTGTAGGCTCTCAGTAAAAATATTCAACAAAAAACTCTTAAATTTAAAATTTTATAGACTCATGACAACGTTTTTAAAATCTTAGTAAACATGGAAGATTGTAACCCGGCCACCTGAATTTTTAAAAGTCGCTTTATGACTTAGGCCTATGGTGGTGCCCTGGGTATTAGCCTAGCTGATTACTTACTTTACTTACTTACTAAGATAATGGAAGGATATATAATTCACATTAAACGGAGAGTAAAACTAATAGTATTAAGTTACGCAATTATTAAACGGTTTTTTAGAAACGTCTCACAAGGAGACGTCCCGAAGTGTAACCCACCGACTTTTTTCAAACTCGGGAGATAGACCTTCGTGTAACTGGAAAAATCCTAAAGGGAATTTATTTAATGGGTAACCATTTTGCCATGGCAAAGAAAAATGTTTTTGACAACAAAACATGAAAATTTTCCCATTGAAAATAACATGGGATTTTGACCGATTCCTAGCCCATGTAAAAAATGTGAACAAATTTCAAAATTAATTTTAAAATGCCAAAAATAGACAAAATAGAAAATAATTGACGAAAAAACTCAAAATTGATCAACTTTTGACTAATTTGAACAAAATGGGTGAACATGAACCAAAATGGCTACAATTGGGAAACTGTTAGAAAATTTAAAATAGTACAACCATTGAAAGATTTTTTCGGAATTGTTTAAAATAAATTTTTTTTTCAAAATTAATTTTTTTTTATCAAAAGCATTAAATTTGATCAAAAACTATTATAATTGATTGAAATAGATTATTTGTGAAATATCGGAATAATATATAGACAAATTTAAATTGGTGTATTTGAAAAATAAAATAATTTTGGTCAATTTGGTCAACAATGATCAAAATTCGAATTAATAGATCAAAATGGGCAAAAAATATTTTTAATTTTGCTAATTTTTATTTATTTTTTCCAATTTTGGTCAATAATTTTTTCAAAAAACACAATTTATCTGTATATTAATCCAATTTTACACAACTTATAAATTTCAATTAGTTTCTTTTAATTTTGATCGAAACTACTGCTTTTAATCAAACTGGTACAAATTTATCCAATTTTATCAATTTTGAAAAAAATATTTCATTCCGAACTATTTTGAGATTATTTGTAAAATTTAGTCATTTTTTATATATTTTTTAATTTAAATTTGGCCTACTTGGATCTATTAATTCGAATTTTGATAATTCTTGACAAATTAAACACAATAATTGTTTTTCAAACAAACCAATTTATCTATATCTATATCTTAAAATATTTCACAAATAATTTATTTCAATCAATTCCTATCAATTACAATCGTTTTGATCAAATTTACTGCTTTTGATTTCAGCCATTTGGCTTCATTTTCACCCATTTTGTTCCCAGTGGCGGAGCTTGGGTAAGATTTTGCGCCCCTTTCTATATATTTATATATCTATATCTATATATATATAGGCTAATGCTGCACAGTTAGAAAAAAGGGTTTCCATGGGTTTTATTAGGGTTTGCTTTGGGTTTCAAAAAGGTTTAGGAAAATATTATAAACCCTTAAGGTTTGTTTTGGCAAATTGCATGGTTTGAAAAGGGTTTAAATGTTTAAAGGAAACCCCTATAGGTCAATGAAAAACCCTTAGGATTCCAATTTAAGAACCTATAGAAAAACAATAATAATTTATCACTTTTTAAAACCCTTTTCAAACCCTGCACGTTTTAAACTATCTCACGCCATCTACGCCAAAATTTGATATCAAGCCCTATAATAATTTCATAAAACGTAAAGGAAGACGGACTTTCCCCAAAATGGTTTCTCTAAACATCGTTGCAATCATACATATCTCGGTGGTTCTGTGGTAAAACGCACGCCTGTCGTGCTAGATGGTTTGGGTTCGAAACGCGCCCGTTGCAATCGCCAAAATTTTTAATAAAGTCGTAAATTAAATTAATTCATTTTAACCCTAGAAAGTGTTTAAAGGGTTTGAAAAGAGTTTAAATAAAAACCGTGTTGTGTCGATTGTCTGTACTTACGGGGTTTTGTTGCAAACCCTAGGAAGTTTTAAAAGGGTTTCTAATGGTTCAATTTATAATCATACAAGTGCTCATTTTTAAGCCTTGTGGGTTTGAAAATTTCCGTTAAAGGGTTTTGGAAGGTTTGAATTTGTGGAATTTTTTTTAAGAACCTTGGGGGTTTATAATCAACCTTCGGCTTTCTTCTTTTAGAATGATTCTTCGTTTCGTCGTTACCCCTATTTCGTATAGCTAATGCCTTGCCTAGACCAAAATCTTCACTGTCTTCTTCTTCTGCTCTACGATCTTGTCGTTTTTCTTTTACCGAAAGTCGTGATTTTACTAGTTGGGTAGTTAATGCGTTAATATCGTGCTCGAGATTTAATATGACATGCTCATAAGCTTTCGGCAATCCCATCAACATGATCAATGCCACAGTGGCGGAGCTTGGGTTAGTAGCGCCCCCACGCCACGTAAGATTTTGCGCCCCTGTCTATATATATATATATATATATATATATATATAGATATTTACGTGACGGTACTTAGACAAAACTACATCGAATATCCAGTGAGCTATTCCAAGTGCCAAAAATTGACCCCTTATCCGCGATTAATTCAATGGGGCTTATTGCTGGGAGCAGCGTTGCCAGGCAGAAATGATATTGCAAAGACAACAGAGTGTATTAAAACAGAAGTCTCAATGCAACTGGAATATTTAATATTCTTTGGTTTGTTTTAATTGTGTCAGTAATGGCTTGAATTTACGCGTATACAGATTATTTTGACCACTATGAGGCAGACGTGGGCAAAACTCCGAGTGAGATTCCGAGAGTGATCTAACCCGCCACTCTTTTCACTTTACTCTTTCGAAAAACACTCCACTTTTATGAGTGGATTTTCCACTTTTCCGTCACTCGCGAGAGCGATCTCGTTGGAAGAGTGAATATATTCAAGGTCAAAGCGTTCACTCTTTTCTTTTTCTTCGCCCGCAATGGACGGCGGGAAATTTGAAATTTAAAGCGGGAAATTCGAATTTCGTATTGAAATTTTATTATTTCCTGTTATGTCCCCACATTTTTAAAATAGAAATGAATTATTCAAAACCGTATTATGCACGTAATGCAAATAACAGTTAATTACAGCGGGAATTATTATTGTATAAAATTTTAACTAAAGCGAAGGGATCAGCTTAGAGTCTAAGGTTTCAGCTATATTCATTCATAACACGAGTTATAATCATTTTTATTAATTGCAGACGTTTCGCGAAGTTATACTTTATTAATCCATCATTTCATTCTTATTTACGCCCAATGGATTGATAAATGCTTTGAAACGTCTCCACTTTAAAATTTTATTATACCATGAAATGTCCTCCATTTTTTTTAATAATTTTATTACACCATGGTAATTTATATGATTAATATTTTGAGGCTACGGTAGTGGTTCATATTCCTATCAGTTCTTAATTTAAAAACTTATAAATTATATAACGTTATAAAAGTATTTATAATAAAATACTAAATAACCAAAATAATAATAAATAATAATAAGAATGGGATCAGTATTATGACGTTATCTCTGGACATACGTAGAACGTCTACGAAGGAAAACCGGACAATTTCCATTTCGCATATAATATTATTTATTGAACCAGTAATTATGCTCAATTTCTAATCAAATGACATGATGAAAACACGTAGTTATGTTTATAACATTCGCCCCTCACCAAAACGTACGACCCCTCCCTTTCGGCCGTCGTTCTCGTATTCCCGGCGGGCGGCCGCCGGTCGGTCTGGTAATATGGGGTTCAGCTTAATCCTATTGTGATTTAAGATATAAAAATGTATGTAAGGTTGAGGAAAGGAGCCACGATAATTAACTCTACTGGTGCTCTTTTAGACCCCAACCTCCTTATTTCACACATTCTTTATAGTAGACCTAAAATTCTAAGCCGAAACGGTTTAACAATGTAAAATATTACAATTAAATATTATTAGGCTCGCGATCTTCTTTGACCCGAACAGCCATTTTCTTCTCTTGTTGGAATAGTTCTATTAAATGGATCCATCACTTACAACAGGGGGAGGCATAGGGGCAACGTAAAATCCAGACTTGCAGTGTGCTTCACAACCAGTTTTTTTGTGATCCCTATGCCTTCCCCTGTTGTATTTAATAAACTTAGATCATCATCTTAATTTGTAGTAGATTTATTTTATTATACATATTACTTCACGCTCGTCACTATAATTGACAGTTCGCCGAGCCCCCCCTCAAGCTTAATCCCTTCTTTATTTCCAAACCGTCACCGGTCCGGTCCCTAAAAATAAAATGCCATACCAAGGGTACCAACAGACCAAGGTCAAGGTCCGAAGGTCGTCTTGACCCCCTCTTTTATTTAATTGTATTCATTCGGGCGGCCGCCGCGGCCGCTATACTATTGAACCTTGTTTACATTGGTACTAAAAATAATAATTACAATTCCGAAGCATTTAACGTATTTTATTTAAAAAAAAGTATTCACACTAAGAAAAAAAAAACAAATTTTACATGATACGTTTCCGTCGAAAAATCGTGGAAGCCATGATGTTCTAATATACCATAGGGTACTTACCGTACTTATACCTCCTTAAGTTTGAATTCTTGGAGACCTGGTTTTCAACCTTAATATAAATATAAAAAATAAAATTGTACTAGCGCTAGGTAAATATCAACCAGTAGGAAGTTCAGAGTTCACCATGGACTCTAGATCAGGACTGCCACCCTATTATACAAACCATCGAGCCACTTTTGTGAGAGAATGTAAGGTCAAAAAACAATTAACCACCCACCACACTTTTTTGATAATGAGAGAGGCGTCTCCTCTATTCCTCCGGGGTCACCCATGACCCCTTTGGCATATGAGGTAAACACAAAACTCGCTAAAACGTTCTCCAGAATTTCCATGGAGTACCAACAATACATTGAAGAGTGAACCTTTTTTACCAAAATGGGGTGGCCCTTAAAAGGGCCGTTTTTTTATATTTTTCCAAAACCTAAAAGTTATCTTTTATTATTATAATGATAACTTTCCCAAATAATATTTGGCATAACTTACGAAAATTTAGTCAGCCTGTAAAGCTCTGTACTCTCTGTACATTAACAATCCAGCAACTCGAGCCAGGGTGATCCGGCTCCGCCGGTACCGAAGAATCGCTCCGGCTACAGAAAACATCCGCTCTACGTCCCCCGTGCACGCTGGTATCGAGAGCACCCTCGCAGCTAATGCACTTAGGAAAGGAAATTTCCCGGAATACTGCCTCCAGAAATCCAACGGCGCAGTTCCATCATTTTGCTCTGAGAAATATATTTCTATTTCCCTATCCAGAGATTGGAGTCCCTCTTCTCCAGAATCATCGTCGTCGCTTCCGTCGTCGTCACTGCTGCCCCCAAAAAGTAATTCCGCGGGATCTATTTTTTTTGTTTTAACCTTCGGTGGCTGCGTCCCGTCGGCCTTAACTACAACTGCGAGATACGCCTTTAGCGTCTTCCTCGCCTGCTCTTTGGTCACGCAGTGAAAGTTCGGTAAAGCTAAGTAGCAATAATAATGTAATTGTTATGTAAAAAGATGAAAGTTACTTCCAATTACCTAATTTTAATATAGACCTACCAGAGAATTTCTCGAACACATATGTTTTTTGGCGCGGATCCAAAAGGGCCGCAACCACGTAATCCTCGTCGAGAATTTCGTCAGCAAATCTCGTTGCAAGTCGAGAAAGCAGCTCGTCCCTAAAATCCTTGAAATATGGAGCTTTCGCATTCATCAGCTCTTTATTGGTCTTCATAAGCTGACCAATGACTAAGTTGGCCACTGGCCCTCCCCTCTGAAATATGTCTGTCGCCACCTTAAATGGCTTTAGCAGCCGCAAAAGCTCATGAAAAACATGAACATCATTGTCTCTGGGCAGAGGCAACTCCATCGCAACTTTGTCTAAATGCGCGGATAAAATAGTAGTGCCCAACGCCACAAGCATCCCGGGCTAAAAGAAATAGTTTAATAAAAATGATATTGAGCAATTTTAAAAGTCTGATTAATACCTTAGCTAGACGCTCGATGGCCATATAAATGGAATTCCATCGAACCCCTCCAATGGTTTTAACGTCGCATCCCTCGGGAGAGTTTTGACGGAACGTCTCGGTCCATTTTGGAGATCTTTGTAAAAAATTTAGCCACGAATTTACACGGGCAATGGCTTTTTTGGCACGGGGACACGCGTCAATGGCACCATTCACTACAAGTTGCAAGGAATGGGCCACACATCGTTTCCTGTTCCAGTTTGCTGGTATATCCATTTCTACTTCATAATCTCCGAAGAGGTTGAAAGAATCTTCTACATCTTCCGATTCCGAAGATTCCGGCGAAGGTTCTCTTTCTTCTTTATCTTCCCCCAAAATTTGATTCATCGTGTTCCAGCCTGAAAAATATTATAATATATTATTAGACCAAATTTACTTAGCCTGCACCACAGATAATTAAACAAACCGTCGTCCAGCAAGTAGCTCTCATCGGAATCGGATTCCGAATCCTCTAAGTGGCCGGACGAAAACGACGACGAGCACAAGTTGAGGTCTAGGTTTGACAACTCAACCTCCGCGCTGGCGTTATCATTTTTCTCCGCAACGAATCCTGTCTGCGGAACTATCCCTGCTAAATTCAGGGCTTTTGTGATATTTGAGGCGTTATCGGCACAAATGCACGAAATCTAGAAAAACCAAAATTTACAGAAATGTTAAATTTATTTTTTAACCAAAATAAACAAGTATATCTCTTACGTGGGATGGCTCAATATCAAGACTGGCCAAGATTTCCTTTAGCTTTGCCAAAATGGCTTCGCCAGTATGGCTGCCCGGGAAGTGGGCAAACGCCACCAAAATGTTTTTAAATTCCATGTTCCTATCGATAAATTGGGCTCTCACCCCAATTACCGACTGCCGTCGGCGGCTGCTCCAGATATCCATTGTAAGGTGCAGGTTTTTTTCCGGAATGGAATTCAGAATTTTCTTTAATTTAATTTTGAGAAAAAAATTAATTAGTTGATCCGGAAGCTAATCGTCCATTGAAGACTTACTTTAATTTTGGGCTTTAATTCGTTTTCAACAATGAAATCCAAGTCGCGGACAACTTGGCGGCGTGAATGCACAGTCAGTGCAGGGTTAGCGACAAAGATTGCTTGACGAAATCCTTCGCTCTCCACTGCACTGAACTGTATACCACTAACCGCCACCATGTTAACCAGGGCACGGCGGAATTGTATTTGTTGGGGGTGGTTAGCCGCCAGCTTTTTTACCACCTTCATCTTATCCGTCGGAGGCTGTGGATAAATATTGATGGTGGATGGTGGCACGATCGGCGAAAGATTAATCTTGTGCAGTGACTATATCAATTTTCAGATTGCATAATTAAAATCAAAACATGAAATTAAATAAAAGAGAAAACGATACTAACTTTAAGATGACGTCGCCAATTAGAGTCACTTCCATTGGAAAGCATGAACGTTTTGCTGCAATAATGGCAGACACCGTACACAGTTTTGGAGGGGGTCCCATTATCTAGGGGCTTACTCCCTAAATAGTCGAAGTGATTGGAAATTCCGTAGGTTCCGAAATTACCAAACTCATTGAGAAATATGTCGTCTTTAACTAAATTGGTGAGTTTTGAAGGTACCACGTCCTCCGTCGGTGAGAATGCAATGAATTTCTTCACAGGCGCCGTATGTCCCGAAGTGACCTTTCTCTTCGACGTTATAGGCGTTGATTCACAGGAGAAGCCCGGAACTGCTAAAACTCCACCTAAAATGGGCGAATTGGTGTCTCCTGACCTATTACCCCGAATAATTGGAGGAGTGTCAGTATAGAGACAAAGACAATAAAAAATAAATAAATATTAAATTTGAAACATTACATTTTGGATGTCCAAAGATGAAGAAGAACGAAATATCGAACTAAAACTTGGTAAGCAGTTTTATAGCCTTTCAAATGAACGGTTGACAAGAAACTGTGATATACTGAAATTCGATTACTCTATTTATACTCTTTTAGGACGCTAGAATAAAAGGTAAAAGGTGTCGTACAATTCAAGCACCCCCCCCCCCCTGACCATGGGTTATTTTCCTTCCCTGATCTTTGTAGTTGAAATGAAGAGCAAAACCGAATCGTCGCCAATATGTCGCGGGGGTTGAAGTTCCGACGCTGGGGTCAGTCTTGCCAAAATCCATTTCGCCAATTAAACACTTCGGGGAAAACCACTCAACTCTTCCAAAACCTTTCAACTGTCGCCTCAAAATCGTCCAAGAGCCCAAAGAGGCGCCAGCTTGTCTGGAATGTATTGGCTGATAGCGGCGGAAAGAAGGACCGTAGGGGATAAACCAAATAGTAGCATATGAATAGCAAATGCGTTAAGAATAAAATTAAAACTAGAATTACTTTTATGAATACCGGAATCGCGATTTTATATTTACTGTTTTTGATTTAATTTGACATTGATTTTACCCAACTTAATCGACTTATCTAATTTAGTCCAATAACCCAAATATAATTGCAGTTACTCAACTTAAGATATTATTTCTGTGTTTTAATCGGAATTGTCTCAATTTATTAGTATTTAACCATATCGTCTTGAATTTACATCAATTAATCGAGTTTTCCAATTTCAATCCAATAATTCAATTATATTAATTATAAACCCATTTTAATAATAGAGATATAAATTATTTTTAGATAAAACAATTTTATCCGTTGTTCAATTATAATTAATTAATTTAGTAACGAACCGTCTGTTTACCGAAATACAGTTATAAGTCTACATGTGTAAAGAAAAGCTACTTTAAATGAAATCCCGATCCTTTTTTTTGCTCCTGTTCCAGTAAGAGCTAGGGCTGGGTAGCCTTAACAGCTCTGTAGTGTTCACAAGTAAATAAAGTAATTGATCACATTGTCAATCAGAGTGGGGAATCATTGGGACAGATTAAGAATGTTATACAATTAGAAAGTAGTTAAATTTAGTATTAGTGAGGTCCTATAATTCCTATAAAATCCCTAAAAAATCCTATAATTTAGATATTTTGGCCATTTCAAATCCTGCCACTCTGTTAAATTGCTAGATTTAGCGATAGGATAAATTCCTATACAAAGTCACACTAGTCTATACTTTTGTTATTGTTAACATGGTTAGCTACTCGTATATTTTTGTGATGAAATAGTTAAATAGTTTCTATTTTTCAAGTTAAAATCAAAGATTTATTTCACTAAATATAATTTTCTTTTTTAAAAGCATAAAGTTAGTAAATGAAATAGCATATTTAGTCCTATAAAATCCTATAATTTGAATGGATTCCAGATCTGACTAGAGAATTCCAAAAGTGGACGTACGTAACATTCGAAGAGTCGGGTTAAGGACGATTTTACTTTAAATATAAATATTAACTAGCAAATTCAAGTTTTTAAATGGTAGGGTAAGCTTCCCTGCATTTCTTGGGTGCCTATTATTGACATCATTTGCGGGTAGATGTTTATTTATAACGTCAACAATGAGTAAGATTTCGGCGAATTGATTAACATATAAGTGTGTTAGAGTTCATCATTAAATATTTGTTTTAAGAGCAATAACATATATATTTTAGAATTCCGGATATAAAAATCTATCTATTGATGTACCCTAAATCACAAAATCAAAATGTGCCCAAGCTGGCGGTATCTCTTTAATGAAATCTAAATTCATCATTAGAAATATCAACCGGAAGTATCGGAATCTAAAGCTAAGACTAGAAGATCAAACAATTATCTCAATCGAAATTAAATTTTCGGCAAATAATTTATATATCGTTTCTCTTTCAATATTTTAAATATCAAACTTTTTCAAAGCCACCGAAAGATCAAACCTAAAAAGTGAAAAATAAATAATGTTTTTACCATTTTACTATAAATTTCGATATAAATAATCATTCGGCTAATATTAACTTTGAACCCCTAAATAAGAGTTCAAATTTGATCAAAAACCCTCGTTCCTTGATAACCCAGTGAATTATCCAAATGTTAATTAAAATAAAATTAATATATTTTATGGTGGTTTATATGTGCTCTTTTTGTCTCAACATTTGGGACAAGAAAACTACTATTGAAATACTTTGATTGTATGCCTATTCGCATAACGCGGTTGACAGGACGGTCGGCGCCAGAGTTGACAGGTTCCGTTTGAAGGCTGTGATGATTTATACCAAGAAAACGGTGCCTAAATAAGCGAGTGCGGGAAGGGCCTAAAATATCCAGCAGGTACCCGGAAAATCCCCAGCCCTCAAAAATCGCGTACAGTTTTGTCAAGATGCACAAAGAAGCGTCTTCGTGTCTGGACTGCACCTAGGAGCTATAAAGCAGGGGTAAAAAGATGGGTCAGTTTGAAAGGGGGGATGACAACTAGTTACAGCAACGCCCGAAACGGACACAACGGGATAAGGAATATTCATTTATCATTTCGGCTTTGACATGGACACATCATCTCTAGACCTTTTTACGGATCCTGAGGACACTCAGCTTCTGTTTGAGATGGATCAGTGGAAGGCCAGGCTCGCTGCCAGTAAACTTTCGGGTAATATTCAGCTTTCTTTATCATAATCTAATTTTAAATTGAAAATTGCATTGAAACATAATATATATTTTCCGTTTATAATATAGTGAGTTCAGATTCGGAAGCTGAATCGAAAGAGGAAGCTAGGCGCAAAGAGCGACAGATAATAAAGCTCGAAGCAGAAAACCGTGCTTTAAAACGTAAAATTTTAATACTGTTTTCACCTATAGGTTATAATAATAATAAAATTCTTTTTATTGGAAACACCTTTTAAGTTTAACTTGTTTACAAAAGGGTCCGGGTCCAGTTAGTTAAATTAAGTTACATTACATAAATAATAAATTATAAGTTTACAATTTTAAGCCCTGCATATATAAATATATTTGACTTTTAAAAATACTAAAAGATTAAATTGATTTTAAATCAGTGCGTCCCTTAATTTGAGTTCGGTACCATTTGCCAACACATGGTTATCTAAATGTTAAATTCGTAATTTGCAGAACAACTCGTTCAAAAGGACGAAATTCTTGCTGAGAAAGACCAGCGCTATTTTAAAGTGGATGACCAGTTCTTGGACGCCAAGCTCCTTAACGTTAAATTGGAGTTCAAGATAAAAAAACTAAAAAATCAACTGGACACGGCGAACCAAGCGCTTTACGCTTTATCGTTACAGCTCCCAGCACGGAAGCGAGGTAAAACACGCAAAACAAAATTAATAATATTTCACATATTTTAATCTACGATACTTACTCGTTATAGAATCCAGCGCTGAGTGTTCCTGCTCCTCCAAGCGACCCAAGCTTGAAGACTCTGAAGATGCCATTTAAATTTTGACGATAAAAAAAACGGCCCTTTTAAGGGCCACCCCCCTTTTGAAAAAGGTCACCTTGAAATGTATTGTTTATTGTGGTGTCAGCCATTGGGTTATACCAGGTAGAGGTTTATTTGAGTTCCAGGTATAGAAAATTCATATCCAATAAATAATTATGAGTGGGATTGGTGGATAAAGTTTATTTTATTGGGAGCGTTTCCTTACAGGGTGCCATGCCAGTCTATAGGGTGCGAGAGTTTCTGCACCTCCTGCTTGCGTCTTCACGTCACCGCTTAAAACTCCTTCGCTTACCAAAATTAGCATTAAGCACCCGATATGAACCGAAACGTCTAGTCTTCCAATTTTTTCTGGCGAATGTTTCCTTGAAATGCCTTCATGCGTAACTTCTACTTCTCTAGAAGTTAAGAAATGTGATAGCTAAGCAGCTGTCAACAATCGTATCCCAAAGTGTTTATTTCATCTTTATATTGGTAAGTGTTATTGCCTAGAATCCGTAGTTCAAATATTTGTCGTTTCGTTAATATGCAAATAAAAAATAAAATTATTTTAATGCTTTTGAAATTGCAATTATTTTTCTTATACCTTATAAACTTTAACATATGAAAAGCATTTAGATTCTTGCGCTTCTACTACATACAATATGTAATGGTTGCTGTCAAAAACGTCACCGGTAGCGTTTATACGCGTGACGCCTTTGGTCATTCTTCTACTAGACGGTCTTCTTACGCACAATAGAACATATTCGCCCGCTGGCCGACCGCCCGCCTTCTCCCTCGCATTGACGAGAACGATGACCAAAAGGGGGTGTTCGTTATTGGGAGGGGAGAATTTCATAAACATAGCCACGTGTTTTCATTGAGTAACTTTTTCAATTTGCAAAATAAATGGTATATACAAAATAGAACTTACCCGGTTTCCTACGTCGACAAGGGATGTTTACTGTGTTCAATTACACTCATTCATCCTTCAGCCCCCCCCCCTTTAAACTTTTACAAAGACTAAACCCACCTTTCAAATACGAATTACTAGGTATTTCAAACCACTGATCACATTTGTTTTTGCAATGTAAACTGAACCGTCTTGCTTAGCATCCTAATTGCTAAAAGATAATAACGGATTTTCACACAAAAACAGTGTGTGAACGCTGATTGACCGCCTATATATACTGAATGAAGGAGTGATATAACAATAAAACATTTTGCGTTTGCAGTCTTACCAGTCCTACCAGGAACGTATATGTGTATACACATGAAAGCCACACCATTTGGCCCTCATGATTCTCATAGAGACTGGCGCGCCACCCTCTAATGAAGTAAAATTGAATTACTTTTAGTGGATTTTTAATGAAATTTCGTTTCTTTAACGAAAGACGCAATTTGTACTAGACGTCATTTTCCGCCGAAACCGCATCACGACTCAAAATTTTATACGTGTATTTCTTCATCTAGGTACTTAATTATAAGTCATAATATATGTTATTGATGTAATCCTTTTAGAAACTTGTAATATTTATTTTGAAAAATTAACTGAAGCCTTCGAAGATGCGTGTTTTAAACAATAATATAAGAGATGTGTTGTATACTTTTGATTAGATAGGCTAGTTTTGTGCGTGTCCGACTTTTGTAGCTTAATATCATACAAATAACTTGATTTATACAAATAACTGTAATTGAAACTGATAACAAAAGCAACACCTTCCCCTTTAAAGTCTATTTTCTATACCAAATTCGAATTTCCCGCCTTGAAATTTGAATTTCGCGCTAATAAAAAGAGTGAAAATGGTGACCTTGACTAGCTTCACTCTTTCGCCGAGAGTCCACTCTCGGAGTGACGAAAAAGTGAAAAATCCACTCTTTGCAATAACCGCTCAACTGCGAGAGTGAGAACGGAGAAGAGTGATAATTTTTATGTTTTACACTTTCACTCTTGAGCGAGAGTAGAATGATTTGATTTTGTCACTTTCACTCTTGAGCGAGAGTGGAAGGCTAAAATTCACTCGATATTTTGCCCACGTCTGGTTAAATACACCTTTTTATTACATATTAAACATGAAATGGTCAAACTAAAAAATATATGTATACAGTTGAAATGGATTTTGACCAACAGGCAGGGGCATGAAATCATTGACTGGCTGCTGTCGCGTTAAAAAATGTAAGACACTTTCAACAAAATTAACTTACCAGGGAATGCAATTAAGATACCCTAATTCGAACTCACACTAAAGTTTTAGAAACATTTGTAATGCTCTTTACATAGCTGGACTATTTACAAAAATTGAAGATTTTTTATGGATGAAAAAAGACTAAATTAGTTTGTAAGTGCACTGCTTCTATTCAAGACAATGCTTAATCTTAAATTAGTCTGGAATTCATTATAATGCCTCCTATGAGAGGCACCTGGCCTACACTGGCCTTGTGTAGACATTCCAAGTGTACACATATATAATTTTCTTAAAGGTTTAACAGAAGCCAAGACAATTGAAGTCAAAAAATTAAATTTGAAACAAATACTTTGTCAGACTCTTTAGGATCTGTGCACACCTGTAAGCATGATAAAAAAAATTACATTAATAAACCTAATTTATGCAATAAATGGAGTGGAGTAAAATTCTTATAAAATCCAGCTGAAAGAGAAAACCTTTGACAATTTCTCTTTCTAAATACACAATAAGTGTCTAGCACTTCAGAATTAAATATTTTTGTGGCCAAAATGTTACATAAATTGCACAAGACTAATTCCCATCAAGGTATACTTAGTATACCATATTATGTAGGTCATTAAAGAGAAATTACACACTAAAAATTTCAAACTTGCCAATTTAAGTCCATAAAAATATTAGAAAACTTACTGCAGCTGTAGGTTGAAGTTTTAAATAATTGCGATCTTTATCATGGAGCGAATGATTCTTGTTTGTAGATTTTACAAACAAGGGGGGGAGGGGGGCACCAGAAATTCAACAATAGATAGGGACCAGTAAATTGTGAACACAAGACCAAAACGCACCTAACCTCGTGCTGTCACGAATAAGCGATTGTATACAAAAAGATCTCAAACACCCGCAAAACTTGTTAGGGCCGCTACTGAATAATATAATAATAATCACCAAGTCATTTAGCGACTTATATTGCCTTTTAAACAGGTGGCCAGGTTACAATGCGTAGGAGGGTGGTGGCAAGCCCTTCATGCCAAGCGAGCCAACAGCTCCTTACACTAACTATTACCGTTAACCTCGACAAATTTTTATGTGAATGGGAAACCGAAGAACTCGGGGAAAACCCCTTAAACCAGTTAGGAGAGAACTTGCAAACTCAACACAGAAGGAGTAGTTTCGAGTTTTCATCCAGTGCCACAAGTTGGGATCGAACCCGGCCCCCCTTGCTGAGAGGCGAAAGTGCTAACCACTCAGCCACCCAATACCCATGTTTATAAATCTAAACATGTTTTTTCAAAACAATAAAAAGCTCAAAGACTGTAGTGCCCCTGGTGGAAAGAACTTCATCCAAATGTTGAAAAATCTAAAACTGTTTTGTAGCTTTGTAACTCTCACACATATATATATATTAAAATATATCCAACTGTAAAATGCATTGTGGTAAATTTCACACAATAGGCCTTTCCATAAATTAACGTGGCCTTCTTGTTTACTGTTTTTTCCTCACTTCTACAATGCTTCCCCTACTCTCCCACTAAAGAGAGCGAGTGAATTCGTTAATAGGTTTGACTGCACAATTTCAAGAACAAGTTGGGCAATCATAGCGAATTTATGAAAAGGTCTATTTTCCATTCAAAACTCATCTGTGAAAAGAATTAATCTGATCTATAGAAGTTGAATTTGCAAGTGAGTGGTGTGCAACTTTGTAAGAACTTTCACCATTTAAAACACGTTCAGAAGTATTGGGGAAATTCACTGCAGGTGAAACATGATCTAGCTTGTTTAAACATGTAAAATACCACTTTACTTAACAGGAAATTAAGTACTTAAAATTAAGTTTTGTTGATGACGTTTTAAAAATGAATACAACTTTAAGTCACAAATTATGATAATAGGATTCTTTTGTTAATTGAAACTAAAAACGTCACCGCTTACAACTGTAGGTAATTCTAATTTGTTATTTTCATTTAAACTGGAAAGTATACCTAGTCACACGTTTACTTAATGACAATAATTTCCTTGTAATACGAAGAAAACTAAGGTAACTTATGTTTTAATTTATCCAATAAAAGTGTGCAATTATCACTCAAATACTGGTAACACTAATTCCATAATTCTAGATATCACCATACGAGGTTCCCAGTTTTGAAATATTGAAGTAATACCTTGTACAATTTGTGATCCAGGAGATAAATCATCTGTTAAGGAACTACATTGTTCTTCTCTGGGGATATTAGCTTGAGAACTTGTGAGTTGGATTCTTTTGACAATCTATGGCTCTCTGCAAGGATATAATGAGTAAGCCTAAAGTGATAAAAATGTATCATTATTTTTCGAAGAAAATTTTTTATTTATTTTTATTGTGAGATAAAGAAATAAAAATGCTAATTCATTTTTGGAAATTATAATAATTTCTTGATATTATAATTTGCAAATGATGTTATTAAATTAAAATTACACTGAGAAAAGTTACATAAGTTAGAAAAGCTGTGAGAAAAATAAATTATAGCTATAGCAGAATTAATGAGTACAATTGTCAAGAATAATTGAAATTTTGTCTATTTTTAAGTACAACCAAGAACGTATACATGTATAAGAACGTTGAACGATCAAATTGGCGCCTGGTGCCATGATTTAATAACTCCGCCCAAAAAACCAGGTGCAGCGCACTCAACAGGTTAAAACCGTTTCTAGTTCAAGCGCGGGCTGCACACGGATTTTACGGCGGAGTTATTCTGAGAGAGATTAAATCATGGCCCAAGCAATGCCTTTTGTTCAACGTTCTTATACAAATGATGTTATTAAATTAAAATTACACTGAGAAAAGTTACATAAGTTAGAAAAGCTGTGAGAAAAATAAATTATAGCTATAGCAGAATTAATGAGTACAATTGTCAAGAATAATTGAAATTTTGTCTATTTTTAAGTACAACCAAGAACGTATACATGTATAAGAACGTTGAACGATCAAATTGGCGCCTGGTGCCATGATTTAATAACTCCGCCTAAAAAACCAGGTGCAGCGCACTCAACAGGTTAAAACCGTTTCTAGTTCAAGCGCGGGCTGCACACGGATTTTACGGCGGAGTTATTCTGAGAGAGATTAAATCATGGCCCAAGCAATGCCTTTTGTTCAACGTTCTTATACATATATACGTTCTAGGTACAAATAAGTTATGCACATTAATGCTTAAGGTAAATTGGGACTGAGCATCTATGATGGATGCATCATAAAACACAAGAAATGCCGAACACAAAAAAGCAACACAGTGAAAAAATACGCTTACATTTCCATAGATAATGACCAAATTCAGATTGTATCTATTGCAGATCGAGACAGACTCGGAACCTTTTACTCAGGTGGACATATGCGGATTGGCTTCCAGTTTGATATGATATAAAAAATATTCTGATAATATTAAGCACCCATAAATCTTGCAACACTTTGTGATTTTGATTAATGTTATCACCCAGAATTAAAAGTACTAAAAAACTTCTTTTAATAAATCATTCATGTACAAAAAAATGTTGTATTTGAGACAAACAAACTAATACTAACTAAAACCATACCTAAAAACAACTTTACACTAACTAGACTACTAAAAACCAACTAATTACAAACTTAAAAGTATTTTCTTGCCAACTTAATGCAACAGGGTGAAAACTCGGAACAACTCCTTCTGCGTTGAGTTTGCAAGTTCTCTCCCCACTGGTTTAAGAGGTTTTCCCCGAGCTCTTCGGTTTCCCCTTCCATAAAAACTTGTTGAGGTTATCGGTAATAGTTAAGTGTAGGGAGCTGTTGGCTCGCGTAGCTTTCAGGGCTTGCCACCACCCTCCTACGCATTGGAACCCGGCCACCTGAATTAACGGCTTTAAAAGTCGCTCGATGACTTACGCCTAAGGTGGTGCCTTAGCGTAAAATTAGTATTATTATTATAAATACTACTACTAAATCAATTTAAGCAAAATTAAAAAAATGAAAGAATTGGTGAAACATTCTAGTGTTCCTTGAAAAACATCACTTTGCCAAAAGGAGGTGAGATGATTCACAAGTCTAGTTTCCATTAACTGCTAATTTACCTACTTGTTAATTAACACTTTCTTAAATTAAATTTTTTTAGCAGAGTACCGGATTATGATTTTAATTTAACCACAAATAGTTTGAGGCATTAAAACAGTAATTTACTTTATTAATATTAAAAAAGACAAAAAAATTACCAGTTCATGTTCAGTTTCCACAACATCTAACATACATCCTTCTGGGTTTTCCAGCAGACATTTAAATCAGAAGGATGAGAATCTTTTTCTTATAAATTCTATGTTTTAACCCAGATCAAAGTAGTTAAATTTAATGGTATAGAGTTTAACACTATGGAGCTCTTTTGCGATGCTTTCAAATGTGGGTTGCTATATTTGCTTTTGATACTCATCTTTGTAGGCCATCCTCAGAAAAACATTTTAGGGACAGGGGTTAAAAATTCACAATGAACTGAAATTGTTATAGTGTGCTCTAACAAGAGCTCACAATATAACAATTGTTATATTGTTTGTTATATTGTGAGCGCTTGTTAGAGCACACTATAACAAGTTCTTGCAATAGCCGCACATGTTAATATTAAAGATAAATTTCAATAGAAATGTATATTAGTATTATTATGTACTATTCGTATGTCTATGAATCTTATGTTTCTTACAATTAAAAATACAATTGGTATGTTTCATATGGTGACAATAAGTTAATGACAATGCTAGTGGTTATCACAGAGCTTAATTGATGAAGAATAGGCAAGCCCTATTTTAGGAGGGGTTAGTAATATGCGGTTAGTATATGTCCAAGGGCATGAGCTGAAGAGGGCATCTCTTCTTAACATGCAATCTTTTGGCTTTAGTTTTTGACATCCCAATGCCAAATTCAAACAATATTGAACTAACAATATAAACTTCATTAAAAATTTATAATTCCTTAATTTTCATATTTATTTTTAAACTATTATTTTCAAGACTACTCATGTTTTAATTAATTTTCTAAAGCTAAACATCTAGTGTACTTTACGTAAACGTTGGGCAGGTTTTTGGAGTGCTCAGGGTGTTATGTACGTCATCTAGGTTATAAAAATAATAATAATAATAAAATGCTTTTTTTATTGGAAACCCCTTTAAGTTTAACTTGTTTACAAAAGGGTCCAGGTCCAGTTAGTTAAATAAAGTTACATTACATAAATAATAAATTATAAGTTTACAATTCTAAGCCCTGCATATATAGATATATTTGACTTTTAAAGATACTAAAGGATTGAGCTGATTTTAAATCAGTGGGGAGTTGATTCCAATATTTTATAGTCGTGGCTATTACACTCTTGCTCCTAAGGGTATAGCATGTTTCTACATAAAAATTCGTTAAACAACCCGTTGTAATTGGTCCCTTAATTTCAGTTTGGTACCATTTGGCAACACATGGTGGAACATTTCCTTGTTTCACTTTACACATAAATTGATAAACACTATAGAAATAATTAAACTTCAGGCTATTTATCTGGGCTATTTCACTACCCCCAGTTAAAGATGAATATTTTGTTTTATTTGCAATTAATTTTATGGCGGCATTTAGGACACAGTTTAGTTTTTGCAAGTTAGTTTTGGTCGCTTGATTATAAAAGAGGCTACCGTAGTCAAATAGGGACTTAATTAAGCTTACATTCAGCAGTTTAAGAATATCAACACTAACAGAATTCTGTAAAGGTCTTAAGAGCCATAACCTTGACTTTACTTTACTTGCTAGATAATCTACATGCGTGACCCATGTACGATTCTCGTCAATCCATAGGCCAAGATATTTGAAAGAATACGTTCTTTTTATCGTATTATTTCAAATTGTTCGAACACATAGGGCATCTTTTTTCATTTTTCTATTTGGCGAAAATAGCACATTTGTTTTTATCTATTTAAGGCTTTCATTTAAACAATATAAGTCAACTTCGCCTTTTTTACCAATTCGTCTAATTTTAAACCTGCAATTACTATTGCGATATCTTCTGTAATAAACTCTCCTTCAAATAATGCAAATTATGAAACTACAGAGAGATTACACGTCTTATATTTAAATTTAGGGTAAACGCCAATATAATTATTAATCAACACTTTATTAGTTCATACCGCCACCTTTACTGCTCTTCGTTTCTTGCACGGGCACGTCTAGCTTCTAAGAGTGGTCTCACTTGATTACCTCTTTTCCTACTCCAGGGAACCCTATATAAACTACCTTTAGTCACTTATGGTGACGTCATATATTAATCTATCGCCATCTATAGGTGGTCCCTACAGTCTGCATATTCGTTTGGAACACCATTTTTTATATAACAATGAAGGTCAGATGTATACACATTAAATAAAAGCGGGCCCATTACACTCCCTTGCGGGGCAACATGTTTGACTTTCAGGGACTTCTAAACCGTACCATCATTTTCAACTATTTGGGATCTGTCCTTAAGATAAGAAATGAACCCTTCTAAAACATTACCAGAAACACCCTTTTCTTTCAGAGTATCTATGATTATATCGTGTTGCACTGTATCAAATACCTTCGATAGGTCTACAAAAATAACCATCACATTCTCTCCATTTGTTAGATGGTGCATAATCTGTTCATATAAATTAAAAATAGCTGTATTTACAGAGTAGCCCGTCCGGAAACCTGATTGATTTACATACAGGACACTCTTATCTTCCAAGTATTTATACACGTTTTTATAGGAGAGCAGAGGCGTAGCTGATGGTCCGCAGGGCCCGCGGTGCGGGGGGCCTCGATCTTCAAGGGGGGCCTTGAGCTTCGGGAGGGCGCCCCCCTCACCATAAAAAAATAAAAAGGGGGCCACAGAGATTTTTGCGGGGGGTGGGCTCTGAGTTCTCATCTACGCCACTGAATGAGAGGCTTGGTCGAAGATTTTCAGGATCTTCAAAATCTCCTCCTTTATGAATTGGCATTACTCTTGCAGTTTTCCAAATGTCGGGAAACGTTGCCGTCATAAGTGACAGATTAATTAAATATAAAAAAATACTTTGAAATTACTGCGGCCAAATTCCTAACTAATTTTGGTGTATTATTATTATTATTATTATTATTAGAAAAACATTAACTTTTCTCTATTTAGAAAAATTGACTCAAAACAAAAATCGCCATATAAAAAAAATGGGAGCAAAACATTACATTAGCTGAAATGATTGGGCTTTCAATAGAAGCTAGCTAGCACAATATTGACCAGTAAAGAACTTTAATAAAAGAGTATCCACTGTCCACTGGTTTTAACAATAAGAACAAAGTTATGAGCAAACCACGCCACCAGCTGTTACAATTTCTGTTGAGTGAAGTTTTATGACGGTACGAAATCTTAGAACAAAACTATTAAAACTGGGTTTTTATGAATTAGAGACATTACACTAGGTGTTAAGATGCGCTGATTCTAGTCATATTGAAATTCAAAGGGTGGACACACCTGACTTTCAAACTATTCCTCATAGTCAGGTTCTCCAATTGACATGACCTAGACCATTTCAATGTATTAAAATATCACTAAAACTCTCTAGTATTTAGGCCAAAGTTCAGCACAAAATATATCTCTCAGAAATCCTGGACTAGCTACTACAGAGAGGTCTAGGCAATTTTAAATATATCACTAGTTGCAATGGAAACAAAACCAAAAATTTTAACTTTATAATTAAGTAAAACTCAACATACTTGTATCCCCTCTTAAGGAAATGAAACAATAAGAAATTAGGTATGTAATCCCCTTTCCTCCATTCTAGCGAATAAGTATATGGAGTTTATTGAAGAGAAGGTTTGTAGTGACCAAAGGAATAGTAGGCATATTAAAAAATGGTTTCGTTACGTGGATGAAATTTTTATAATTTTTAGAAACAATATAGGGGTGATATTGATTATTTTCTCAATTACATAAATTCACTGGATCAAGATATTAAATTTACCCTTGGAAAAGACATTTCTAAAGTAAAAGTTTAGTGTTTAGTTTATATCAAAAACCTACTCATAGTAATCGTTTTTTACATTTTGACTCGCATCACCCTAAACAAACTGAAATTGGTGTTGTTACAGCCTTAAAACATAGGATTGAATTTATATCGGATAATCCTGTTAGTGACAAAAATATTATTAAAAAACAGTTGGTTGATTCAGGCTATTCCCCAAAGGTTGTAAATAACATTCTAGATGAAAATTTTGTTAAAAATTATTAGTGATGTTAAAGAAAATAGAAATGTCCTGGTTTAACCATATTTCAAAGGTACCAGTGAAAAAGTGTCGCGTCTGTTAAAAAAGAATGGTATCACTTCAGTTAATAAGGGTTTTATGAATTTAAAAAGAATATTTAATCCACATGGTTCAAAAAATTGTCAAAAAAAACAATTTTGATGTTCTTGATATGAATGCCGCGGTGTATAATGTTTCTTGCAAGTGTGGGGTTGAATATATTAGTGAAACAAAGCGTCCTCTGAACAAGCATTTTTATGGCCATAAGGTGACAAGGAAAATGGTCCTGTGGTTCATGTTTGGAAATCAAATAATGATTGTGTGGTAAATTTTGATGACCCCACTGTTTTGTATAAAGAAGGCAATATTTTTAAACGTAGGCTTGTTGAAGTTGTATATATTAATAATAATAAAAAAGAATTAATGAATTTGAATAAGGGGTTTGAAGATGCAAAATGTTGAGGGGTTATAGATAAGAAATATCAATTTAAAAATAAAAAAAGTGAAAATACATGGCTTTTTATATTTTATTTTCTTTGATGTATTTACATTTTCAATCTTGTAGCTCTTACCTCATTTACTCTGACGAAGGCCTACGGGCTGAAAGCTCAGTTATTAGGTCCCTTTACAACCAAATTAAAATTGTTAAACAAAATCCATGCGTGTCTCTTCATTTTATATTTAAATAAAAAATATACATTCGGCCTCTTGACCGAGTGTAGAAAGCTCACGCAGCGCAAACCCTCCTTATTTTCAAGATTAAAATTTTCTTTACAAACGCAGTATGTTGACCACTTTGCGTTCTTATTTTAAAGCTTTAAGAAATGCAAGGATGACTCACAAGTTTTTCCTAATATCGGTTTCCTCTTCCTTCTCAATTTCCTTGCAAGCCAGTCCAAGATGATCCTTATAATCCACCTTACACAACCTACAAAACACCTGCACGTGGATAGAATTACAATTATATTAAATCTAAAAACTGATTACTTTCATTCAAAGAATGCTATCAAAGCGGCACAAACTGTAACAGTATGGCAGACATTATAAAGGAATCTACCAGGTAAGGCGGCTATATCAAAACGCACCTTTTGGCACTGGGCATTCGGACAACGGAAGTACTTCACTTCGGGATCCAATGTCGCTCCGGTATTGCATTCTTTGCACCTAAGCAGAATATTAGCAATTCTTTCAAATTAAGCCCTTTTTCGAGAAAAATGTATTTTATGAAAAACGAAATTGCAGCTTTTTTTTAGATGAATAGGTTAAGTAAGAAATTTAATCACTTGTAAAAATCCGGCAGTCCAGCCATATTAATAGCCTCTTCTTGAACTCTTTCGTCGAATTTAGCAATAAGATAGTCTGGCAAAGCACGCTCAATCTGACCTGAAAATAAGCAAAGAATGACACTTTTAGAATACATCGAGCTCAAAAGTATACCAACAAGCCTTCACAAATCTAATTAAACCAAACCAAGTTTACAGATGGTGAAATACAAGTTACAAAATACACATAAGGATGACACTGAAAATTTTCCTTAAATGATAGTTGGTCAAAAAGCGATTCCGTAATCGTTGGTTTTGTTCGAGTAAACTTTCCTTTTCCTTCAAAATTACTGCTAGGTTACTTCAATGCCAAAAACACTAACTTAAACTTAGGTTCTCCAATTCAAAAGTATCTACCTAACGAAATATTTAATTTTACGGGGCAATTCTATTTTCTTTTAACCTTGGTTGATCTGCTGAAAAGGTTAGCGGTGCCAATATTTTGACCTTCGTTCAAACAGAATAATAACGTTTAGAGGAGAACTGTCATTCCTTATCCACATTTCAATTTTAGCGAAACAGACTATCATGAAAAGAACAGCGTTGCGATAACAGAATGTATCCGACTTTTACTTACTTTACTTAAGACGTTAGGTGTTATCGACTTATTGAAACAAAATGAAGAATGATACGACGGAATAGTTAACATTTAAATGTGTCACGGTGATGACAGCGGGGTAAAGGTAGATGAATAACGGACGAATTTACAAGAAAATTGTCTTAAGACGCTACACGAAGACAGAATGGAGAAAAAACTAGGGTAGGAACAAAATTACTTCTTAAAAATGTAGCACCGCAATTGGAAGTCATGCACAAGAGATTCACCTGATAGAAAGAAAACAATACAATTTTTTTAAACTGATCGAAAATTGCTGATATCTGTTTGGAACTCCTTAAGGAGCATGAACACCGTTTCTCAAAGTTTCATTTTTTTAAGACCCCTGACTTTGCTCTTGCCCCTATCATAGGAAAGTCCTACTAACACTAGCGCTTAATCCGTTACCATCTTCAAAATTAATAAATAGTTAATTTCGTATGGTTAAGAAAATATTCGGCTATAGGGGGGGGGGGGGAAGTTTTAAAAATCGGAAATTACGTAACGTTCGGTGTTTTATTTAGCGCGGCTTAATTTCCAAATTTAAGCATAAAACGACGAGCTTTAGAGATAAGAGCCCTCGCATTGAGAAATGAACGTTACTTTAAGTTAAAAATTCCATATAAACCAATTAAAGATAAGACCTTACCAGCATTGATACCTAAATTACTGAATACTACTAAACATTAAATGTAGTCAAAAATGGGCTTCAAGATATCGCGCACCTAGCAAGCGGCAAACTAAACATAAGATGTCTTCGGTAATTATCAACGATACCTTTCCTTGTCCATAGACCGATTCCTTGGCGTATCTCTCCAGGCAATAGCAGCAAAACAGATGCCCACCCAGACACTGAACCATGTACTCGAAGTCGTAAGGGCAGAAGCAGCACTCGCATTCCAACGCGTGATCCAGCGTCGTGTCACCCTTAGTGGACATCGATTTCATTAAATCAACAACACCATCTTTAAACATCTCAGCGAAAGCCAAAAACCAATTCAACTTACATCGTTAAAAGCGGAAGTTGAGGAAAGTTGCTTCGAGGTTGAAGCAACATCTGGGTTACCACCAGCATTTCTCTTTTTCGAAGGAATGTTTGGAGCGTAGTAACCTCCCTTTTCCGAATTTGCCGCTGCACGAGCAAAGGCTGAATGCACAGATTGGTTCTTGTTCCGGGCTCGTAATTTTGGCTTCGAATTAGCTCCTTTAGTCTCGTCCGAGGTGGTTTTGGAAGCTTCGTTACTAGCTTTTACACCACCGGGAATTCGGCCAATTTTTAGTTTACTACCGAACCGTCCTTTTTTATCAACCAGGTCAGCATTGGTCGCCTCTTCGATCTCCCGCGGTTTAGCAGCTCTACTCTGTAAATATTTAAAAAGTTAAGTAATGGGACCACGCCAGCTATAGCCAGAAGAGCCCTTTAATACACAATACAGACCGAACGCGTCTGTCCCAAACATCTGTTTTCAATAAAATCTTGATCTACCCGCAGATTCATCCCGCAGCCCCGAAACCGAGCCCGAAACTTAAATAAACCATTGTTACCGAAGAAGCCAAAACCCCATTACTCAATTAACATCACCCGCCAGCACTCTTCGGTAGAGAATCGCTCAACTTTTCCATTTAGTATATAGCACGCGCTTAAAAGTGTTAGATGTCGAGCTCAACATACGAGGCCACTGCGATAGCTTGTATCGCGCACGGGGCATTTAGGAACAATTTTTACCAATACCGAAATGAACCAAGCATACAATTTTACTTCAGATGTATTAGTTTATTTGTACAATATTTAGTTATTTCTTGTGATATTCGTGTAAGACGCGTACTTATTCATTGGCGCGTGGTATCATATTAATAACTAATAATCCATACGAGGGGTACTGCATTTGCAAGTTTTACGTACGGGATTTTGAATCTTAAAATGTTATCAGAAACTGATTTTTAGATTTCAGAGCACGCTTTTTACGTTTATGTTTTTTTAGCCTGATTGAGATTTTGGAACCAATTTTCGCTTAGAGTTCAGGATTTTGTAGTTAAATTTCTAGATTCCTTAAATAATTTTATATTGATGGTGTACGGTATTGGTTCGAATGTCGGACCCCTCGAATTTATATTTAAGGCTTGCCAATTTTCGAATGAGAGTTTTTGGTTTTTATCTCGCAATTTGTTTTAGCCAGAGGAGCTTGTCCACTTTGTTTACTACGTTAATTATCAGCCACTCTACCCCAAGTATAGTTTCTTAAAATTCACTGACACACTTATGATATATAATTCAAGGCTTACGCTTAAAGTGATACAGGTTCAATGGAAGAAATTTATGACTAATCAAAAGTTCGTTAAAAAACCATAAAATATTTTGTTTATTTTCTATATTCTAAATTGAAAAAAAAAAACTTATTTCTACATGATCATAAGTACTTGGTATTAAATTGGTACTTACAGAAAAGTCATCATTGGGAATGGGCTCGTCTGTAACCTTGGAAGGAGAATTGCTAATGTCTTTTAATGACCTTGATTGCCGCATTTGTTTAGACGCCGGAATCACTGCTTTATTTTCCTTTGATTTAATTAAATTCTTCTGGAATGTTTTAGGATGGACGTCATTATCGGAGCTAGAACTGGTGTTCTCAAATTTCAAATCACGCGTGGGATATTTTTTCACCTGCCAAAAGTAAAGTTTCAATTTGTGAATTAAGTAGAACGATTATTTGTTAAATAAATATGAGGAGATTATCAATAAGTACACCAATTACAGGGCTATTCTTTAATATCTGGGACAACAATAGTAGAACTGATGAAGACGAGGTTTTATTGTTTAATCTATACTAAGTAAAAAAGAATATTGATACATTTTGATATTCCGTAGGGTATACGAAGATACAATTATTATTTGTAGAAGAAACTAATGATTTTTGTCAATATTCATATTATTACTACCTCAATATTATTGGTTTTTGGCGTTTTGAGCACGTAGAGCACGTGATGCACGTGCAATTTTTTGACCACTTTTTAGATTGTAGGCCAAAGTAGACGAATATTGGGAGATACCCTAGGATTTGGCCTAAAAAATTCAATTCGATTACGGTGCTTTATCAATCTGTGGCTGGTTTGTGTATTATATATAAAAAAACTCGTAGCTTCTCTCGGCTTTATTGCTAAGAGTATTGCTGTTTTTGTTACGCTCTTGAGCACCTTGTGGGGTGTTCGGCTAAACGAAAAGTATTGTATCTGCTAAGTTGCAGAACTTGCTTATTCGTATTGCTGATAGCGAACAGAATTAATCGTACAATTTCGCACCATATAGGCTATCAAAGTATACGGGACTGGGGGAATTAGGGGATTTTAAGGGTGGGGGGACACTTGAATATACGATTTTACGTTGTCGGCGAAGCCAATTTGCAACAAAAGGGAGTAAGAAACCCAAACAGGGTAAACGTTGTCGGTGGAGCCATCGGAGTCCTTTTGCGGTTAAGTTAAGTTAGGTTAGGTTAGGTTACGTTACATTAGCGCGCTGAAGGCGCGTAGGCACCGTTAAGTTAGGTTGAAAATCTGGAGACTTACCCGAAAAGACACTAGAAGACCACCTCTGTTTGTTATCAGCAATTCGAATAAAAAAGTACTGCAACTTAGCAGATATTATACTTATCGCTTAGCCAAACGCCCCACAAGGTGCTCGAGAGCGTAACAGTTACAACAATATTCTTAGCCATAAGGCCGAGAGAAGCTACGGGTTGTCGTGGGAAATTTTTTTATATATAATACACAACCAGCCACAGATCGATAAAGCACCGTAGTCGAATTAATTTTTTTAGGCCAAAACCCTACGAGGCCTACGGTATCTCCCAATATTCGTCTACTTTGGCCTACAATCTAAAAAATGGTAAAAAAATTGCACGTGCATCACGTGCTATACGTGCTCAAAACGCCAAAAACCAATAATATTGAGGTATTAATAATATGAATATTGACAAAACTCATTAGTTTCTTCTACAAATAATAATTGTATCTTCGTATACCCTACGGAATATCAAAATGTATCAATATTCTTTTTTACTTAGTATAGATTAAACAATGAAACCTCGTCTTCATCAGTTCTACTATTGTTGTCCCAGATATTAAAGAATCCCCAATTACAGTTTTGCGAAACCTAGTACAGCCTTTGGAAATCACTTTAGTTCAGTCGAATTGCTCGTATTCCCACATCTATTTTTTCATCTGGGGTAATACCTCAAATAGGAACCTATTCCGTTTATTTAAATTTCAAGAGCGAAGTGTTCGAATTATTAAGAATGAAAATTGCCGTGAGCACTCGTCGCCATTAATCAAATATGTGTTACTCAGGCTTTTGACTTAAAAAACCCGTTACATTGACTACGGGGAAAGAACTAAAAAAAATTCTAAAATTGGGGGGGGGGTCCTAGCTTAATTTGCAGTATACTTCAGAATTAAGACTAAAATTTCCTTTTCAGTTGAACGTACCTTTCCCATGCGAAGCTTTGGTCGACGTAATGCGATAATTTCATCCTCGGAAGAAGAAATGACTATCACATTTCTTGCCGTTGCCATTTTGATCAACGAAAAATCTCGAAAATTACGACAAAATTTGCAAAATGGGATACGTAAACGAGAGCAATTTAATGAGCGCCTGTAAGAAAACAACCACGGCATAGCTCGCTTGGGATTAATAAATATCAATCTCCTGTCAAGGCAGGATGAAGTTTGCAGCAGAACGTATAGAAACGGGGTAGCGACCCGATTATTTATTTCAGTTGTCATACAGCCACCTAGCGGATGACGCAAAAAGATGAGTGGTCCGTTAAAATATCCTTTGACAAGCAACGCTTACTCTTGGCGGTAGGAAGTCCAGAAGCTAAGGCAATCTTTTTAATTGACTGCTAGGTGGCACAGTGATAACCAAAAAAACGAAATTGATCTACTGATATGATCATTGATTTTCCCGTATTACAATTCTCGCAAATCATGGTTGGTTGATTTCCGATATGTTAAAAATTTCCACAATTCTGTCGTTAAACGCGGAGTAAATGTAGAAAGAATGGCAATGGGCTTTGTTCCCGCACTAACACCTACTGGTGGGTTTAAGAAACTCATGAACGGACAATGGCGAATCAGACGCTAATAGGCGCTTAAATAGAACATCTTCAAGGATATCGCCCAGAAGTAATATATAAGACAGCCAGGACGAGTAAGTTACTGTTTCTATAGTGCTTTAACATTCTACCCCGAAGGTTCGCCCGGACACGGATTCACCGGGTACGGTGGCGACTCTTTCCGGCTCTCCAATTTCTCAGCGCGTAGATTAACGTTTTGCAACGGAATGTTAACTGGATACGTGCGCGATTTCCGGACAATATTGATTTTCTCGGGGATTTTTACCCTTCAATTCTCACGTTCAAGTAACCCTTATCTCCATTAATGTCCATTTTGGATTTTACGAGGTCTTTTGGCCAATTGCATTTGCAATCCACCTCCAGCTACGAGACCACGGGGTGAGTGGAAATTCTGGTCAACATGTCCATACCGACCATCCGTCTTCCTTCACCGCCATTTGTGCTGGCGTTGGTTCCCTGGACTTGTAGCTATACATATCCACCAGCTAGGTTAATATTTATGGTCCTTGCGTGGCGGCCCCTTCTGAGTTTTTCGATCGCCTATTTCCGAGTGTAGAAATTTCAATGCCCACAACACCACACTGACTCTCAGGGCGGGCTCATTCAGGCCTGGTTCTAAGACAGGGGTCATCTGATACTTCTCAACACCAGATAATTCACTCGAAACCGACTCAAGGCCCAGACGGAGCACTAGATTTAACTTATGCTAGTACAAACCTCCCGCTTCACCTACCCTAGGTTGTCTTCAATCGGGTACCCATCCAGGGTTCGTACAAAATTTCCGGAATTAAATTCCCTGACATTTAAAGGTTTTCCCTGACTAAATTGCCAAATTTCCCTGACCAGACGTAAATAGTGCAACAAATTCCATAAGGGTTGTGTGAAAGAACTTCGTGGATTTGTACGCGTTGAGTCGTACCAAAGATTGCCTCTAATCTTTCAGTGTCTACCGGGTCGTTTTAGGGGAGGGGGTCAATGGGGGGAATTTTCCCTTGACTCCATTTAAATAGGTGGGTTGAATAAGAAATCTTGTTACATCCCTGTCAAATCATAAAATCGAAAATATTTTTCAAATATATAAAATAAGGCAGTAACAGCGACGGTTTGATTCAGGATATAAATTGGATGTTACGTTTCGCCCTTCACTGAGGTATTTCCCTGGGCGAAACTTTGCTTAATCCGGCCCTGGGTGTATAGATCCAGTGAGAAGAGTATCACGAAACGAAACCAAAGTAATAATGAGATGTAAAAATCGGTTTAAAATTCCCGATCTAAACTTATTTAAAAATTAAATACTTTTATATTCCGAATATATACATTTGTTTAAATTTTCTGTATGTTTTTTACTTTTTTTATTACATTTCCTCCCCGCATTCTGATTACCGATACTTATAGCCCCCCGCGTCAGACCCATCTGGTCTAGTACATATTGTTTTTGTATTAATTTAATCAATTTTGGGGGATATTCTTAACCCCTAGTAACGTACCAGATACCAAACGTCTTATAATTTTAAGATCTAATACTTAATAATACCCCTCCGCAAATTAGAAATAATAAAACTTAATGATAAACTAAAAACTTAAATAACTTTGAACGCAACATACGAATTAAAAATAGTTTAAAAATCTTATAGAACTCGATCAACCCTTACTATAAAATATAGAATTAAGTTAAATAATTAAACAGCGTACTTAATATAAATTTCAAACGAAGTCCCTGTCTTCGGCAATACTAAAATTAAATTCCTCGCTCGGTGCGGCTAATTAAAGGGTTTTTCTCTCAGTCACAAGACCATGGTGCAATACATTCCGCAAACCTTCCCAGCCCAGGTGTTTTCCTAAAACTTTACGAACTAGACCGGTAATATCCCATCAGCTAACAGCGATCCCATAGAGCCATTACCATGTTCGCGGGCATCTAATCCACTATCAGGTAGCGATAACCCAACAAAAAGCGCTTGTTTTCCAAGGTCGTCGCCACAGGGTGGAGAGGGCGCCCGGACGTTTCCGCTTGGAGACAGAAAATCAGGAACCTAGAAACTGTCTGGCATCCCCCCCCCCCAGCCCGCAATCCCGAGCGACCTTTCGTAAATCAGACACCACCGCATGACTAGACACGAGTCTTAAGAACACCAATGACCCACGTAAAATTGGAGGTCACCAGTTGCTTTTTATTTCAACTCCGCCCCAATCACCCGAACAAAACTAGGAGACAGAGCCCCAAAAAGGACAGAATTTGGATTGTCGACAGAGGTCTGCCATTGCCACGAGGAGAGAACTCTACCTGGACCCGAGATGAACTTCCGGAGCCCAAGCCCGGAATGACCGTCCGCTAAATCCATGTGCAGGCTCGCCCGTCAGACCCCACAATACCCCAAAAGCCACCACTGATGGAACTGAGTCTCCGAATAGTCAACCAGAGCCGTTGCATGAGTCCTTTCGAACGAGTCAACTCACAGCTGACCGCCGATTCTCCGATGATTCCGAGAATAAGCATCCGACGACATGAGATCCGATTTCTCGCCTAACCAGATGTTCTAGATCGAAACCCGAAGTACCTACGCCGCTTGTAAGAAGTTCGTCGTCGTCATCCGGACATCCGTACCGTAATCCGGCTCGTTAGTTACCGTAATGCTGGCATCCGAACCGTAAGCGAGACGAACGGACAGTTTGGAACTGTCGTCGCGAAACAAGAAGTCCCCAGTCGAGCCCCTTTAAGAAAACGCGTGTGCGTGTGTCTTGCGTAATCCGGAACCCCGTAACCCGGAAGCTCCCGTAACGCGGAATCACGTAAATCGAAGAGCAGCCACGAAGAAAATCTAGTGATAAGTACCAAATTTCGTCCCCCCCCCCCCCCCGGTAGAATATTGAGGGTCAAGTCTGAAATAACTGTTTAAACGTAGAGAGGAAATGTCTAAGAAAGGTGCAGTCCCTCACTATTGTCCGAGGAAGGGTTAAAATAGACCCCCGAGTGCGAGAGCTCATATCCACTTAGGATCGTTGTACTGTTAAGAATAAATTTTGTCAATCGTGTTTTCCCCCTCGCCTTAGTATCTTTATTAAAGTTTTTGGAGTTTAAAATTAATTGTAGTCGGCCATAATTGTAATGTTTTAATTTAATCATAGTTACCAGAGTTAAGTGTATATATTTTATTTGTTTCCCCTCACTGATTTAAGTCAGAATGTCGGAGAAAAGAAGTTGGAACTGACCCTATTGAGAATCGTAGGAAAATCTTTTAATTAACCAGTTAGTCAGAGTGTTTTAATTGTTATATCTATTGTGCATGTTATCGCCCGCTTAAAATTAATAACTAGCATTAGGGATGGCCTAACCAACGAATTATCCCCTCAGTCCCCCTGCATTGTGGTTCATTTTTGTTTTGTATCTAGTGTATAAGTGTTAAAATAAAGATTTTGTGATTGACTAGAGACAAGGGGTTTCCATTCTGAATTCGAATCTCCCCCACTTTTTTATTTTTTCTTTCCCCTGTATGTAACCCCCTCTCTCGGATTTAATTCACTAAACGATAAGGCCACGACTCGCATTTTATCATTATTTTTCCCCGCCTTAGTGAATTAATATCTTTGAGCAAGGGCTAGGAATATTTCTGTGAATAATCAATCATCACGATTCAGAATTTCCCTAAAAAGGTTGCATAATTTTTGGTTGAATAATCACTTTACTAAGGATTGGGTTACGAAATTATTTAAATTAGGTTTTTACAGCCTTATGTTTATGCGGAGTTTTTATTGATATCAAACATAAATCGGGGGAATTTAAATTTTAAGTTTTAATGTTACCTATTACAATATTCGTCGTCGGGTACTCGGTTCCACGCAATGTTTTATCGGAGTATGTTGATTGATGTATCTGCTGATTTTTCTTTACCTTATGTTTATAAGTATCCTATGGGGACTTTCCAATGGCCTTTAATAGCCACAACCATACATAAAGGGCTGATGTAGCTATTTCGTCAGTGTCTTGAGTTTACGAATCCGGAAAATTAATTTCCTGTCCATTCAGTATGTTTTTTGATTGAAGTTTCATCAAACCCTTCCGGTCTGTAGCCGCTCCTGCAAAGCCCACCACCATACCATCCAAGGATACTCCTCCTAGCACGTGATGTGACTTGGGTGGGTGCCCCCTCCTTTACACCAACATAAACTCCATCTTCAATAAGCTCTACATCGACACCCTCCTGCCATTTGCTATCACTGAAACCAAACTTGATAGCTCCATCTCCTCTTCGGCTCTTCCCACGCTGTTTTCTGCAACGACAGAACCAAAAAGGGCGAAGGAGTCTGTCTCGCCATCAGCATTGAATATAAATCCTACCCGATGGATCTCAAAACCACAGTGGTAGCTGTGGCCATCTAGGAGCAACAAGCACAAGGAGAACGCAGCTAGCCTTTAAACACGCTAACGCAGTGTTGTGTAGAAATTTCGTTGGACAAGCTTTTATGCTGAATGTTTTACGGAAAGGGGGAAGTCAATTTCCGAATTTTCCCCTTCCGACGGCAGCAGGCACTAAAGCATCTAACCAATGAAAACTGTACACAAGAAAATGCATGGTTTTTGACGGGTTGCGTTCTCCTTGTGTTGGGTGCTGGGTTTGTTGCTCCTAGGTGGCCACTAGGGTCTCAGTCGGCTCTTCATGTTTGGGTCTCTGCTGCATGTATCGGCCGCCCACTGCTTCGACGGCCTATACTAAAAAAACTCACATAACTTTTCACTCGCCTCGGTGATGTCAACTCGGACCTTATCCTTGTGGGTGACATCAATTTCCCATGTATTAACTGGATCTCCCTCACCACTGTAGCGACTGCCTTCCTGCAGGCAACGCTTGCCTCTAAATTTCCGAAGTGCATCAAGGAGGCCACCAGGGACAATCTCTCTGTTGGGAATCTTTAAGACCTCGTCTTTGCCCCCCACTCTTGGGTGAAGTTGAGCACCTCCCAGGTCGTGCTGATCACGACTTCCTGATCCGATCTCCACTTCGCTTTCCCCCACGGATTGTTAGAAACTACGCTCATCTACACCGAGGACTCCGTTCAGGCGGCATGGGACACCATGAGGAGAGAGCTTACCCTCCTCGCTGACGCTCACGTCCCAACGAAGCGAATCTATTCATGGCGTAATGTTCCCTGGATTGGAAAGTCCCTGCGCCGGCTTATTCGCCTTACTTAATCGGGCGAATCTGTACCCGACCGCCGAGAACATCCAGAGGATTCCCCGCCATCGATCGATCGTTAAGTACGCTCTCCGGGCTGCCGGAACCCACCACATCAACCGCATCACCTCAGATCTTGCTTCGAATCGGCGACAGTTATACCAGCACGTAGCGAGGAAGGCCAAAACCACGGAAGTTCCCGACCTGTACAGCAGCGGCGTAGTCACCACATGCCCGACGGCAAAATCCAATATTCTGGTGGATAGCTTCCAACTAACCTTTCCCGATCTTCGATTGAGGGAAGTGCCACTCTTTCCCTCCAGGTCCTCTTCGATGCTCGACATCGTCTTCACTGTCGGGGGTGTTGGTAAACTGCTGCAACGGGTAAAAGCCAATAAAGCTCCTGGCCCAGATGCTCAAGAATTGTGCGGATGCCGTAGCTGCGCGTCTCACATATCTCTTCCAGTGGTCATTTGATACCGGCGATATCTCCGTAGATCGGAGCACTGCGAATGTCACCCCAGTTCCAAAAGAGGGGGGGGCGACCCATCCAATCCAGCGGAATATGGGCCCATCACCCTGCTCTCCAAAGTTCTTAAACTGGACGAGCACATTGAATGCGCTTTGAATTCCCACCAAATAACTCACATGGGTGAAAAACCCTTTCAATGTGACCAATGTAATTACGCATCTGAACGAAAAACCCAATTGACTTCCCAAAAAAGAACTCATACGAGTGAAAAACCATTTCAATTTGAAAAATGTAATTACGCAACTGCGCGAAAAACTTTTTTAACTGACCACAAAAGAACTTACATTGGCCAGAAACCGTTTCAATGTGATCAGTGTAGTTACATATCAAAACGAAAAAAAATTATTGCCCACTAAAGAACCCACTTCAGAGATAAATCATCTGGCCAGATACCAGATTAATTTATTTCACCACGAAATATCCCATCACGCTCAGAAGGCAAGGTCACACAAGTGCCCAATTGGCGACCAGAACTTCGGCCCGAAAAGAACCCTCCGAGCTCACCTTCGAATTCATGGTCTTCCTGCAAACCAAAGTGACGCTTCGACCTGTCACGAACGAGGGTACGGTACGGGGGTATACAAAAAAAGATAACGAATGTCACGAACGAGATCCAGGGCACCGAAGGTCGTCACGTCTACGGCTGATTAAGCACCTTTGTCGTCAATCGGGAGCTGGTCTTGCTTGGTGCAACTACGACGCCAAAAACCGCGACTCCGCCCACTCAACTGCGACCCTAAAAGCCTCTTAGTCGATATCAGTGCCATCAAAGAAGAGCCCCTTTATGTCAAATTAAAAGAGTTGGGATATCGACCAATTGAGGAAAACAACCAGGTTGTCTTATTGAACTCGAATTTTATTGTAAAGGTCGAATGCGGTTCTGAAGAACCCAACTTACGAAACACGTGGTTTTTCTGTCATTTAATTACCACCTTTTAATTTGTTCCCAACTAATTAAGACGTATTCCAAGACATTTTGGCTTTTCTGATCTTTTTCATGCATCCTTCATAAATTCAACGACATTGCTTGCCTTTTTCTAAACAAAATATTAAGTTTAATTTGAACCAAATAAAATGGTTTTCCTCAATTGCTGTTCTAGAAGATGACATTTGGAATGAGGTTCCTAAGAAAATAACCTTCCAAATTAGAACGAAACCTCCCAATTTACAATGAATGTTACGAAAGCCATTTTTTAAAATTTACTCTTATTTTCGTAATCTTAAATATTTGTTCCAATATTTATTTTGTATTCTTAATCTTTTTTATCAATTTCTTTCCTTTAGATTTATCCTCTAATAACTCAATTTTCGGCTGAAACTATGGCCATCCCAAGATCCTTTGCCGCGACAAAATTTAACAGACTGACCAATTAGTCAAAAAATTTGCAAATTTGTAAACCGAAATTTTTGTAAATTGTTTTCTATTTTTCCCACATTCAAATTAAGCCAATCCTATACCACCCAGAAAATGTGGTTTCATCAACCACATCCCAAACGCTTATAGGTCCAAATTTAAAAAATATTCCAACCTTTCGTACAATTCAATGATTCTTTAATTTGTTGTCAAATTACGTGTTAGTTTTCAGATTATCCAGGATTTTATAACTTTTGGGAGGTTATATAACGACGCTATACCAGTAATAGACCTAGTAACAGAGACCATACCACCGGAGGCCTATCATCATAGTGCCCTACGCCAGCGTCCCCCTAGCACGGATAGGTGACAAATTCAGCATGGGTAGTAGAACCCTACTACTGATGGTCGCACCTTAGACGCAAGCCACCCAACTCAGCAGAAAGTGCAGCAATGGGGGGCCAGGTCCCACTTCGCACACAGCAGTAGGAGTAAGAGTGGATGCTACCTACCTAGGTAAGGAGTCAAACCCTTTGGAGAGAGATCCTAAAGGGGAACGACGGGCACACAGCAGGCCAAGTAACCAGATACAGCTGGCACCGGAGATCCCGGTGTGATTCCAAAAGGCTGGGGAACAGGACTGCCGTGCCCTCATACGTAGGGCCGCAACCCCACAGCAGGCTACCCAATCCGCCGAGGCGGCCAGTTTGAACGGACCCTCTCCGTTAGCCTGAGCCAAAATACTTTTGATTGCTGATAAAGCAATTAATATGCAAATTAATGAAGTTTTATTAGACTCAGGTTCTAATATAAATTTGTATTGTCAAATAAAAGAAGCAGGTTTATAGGGAAAAATAGTTGAAATTCAGGTTGAGCTTTTCTGGGGCATCTACAAATTCTTTTGAGTCTAGGCCTAACTCTTCTAGGCTTGGAATGGGTTTTATAACGGTGGTGGCATATCCAACTTTGACGTCTTGTTCTATTTTCGGAAAGCCATCACTGAATCGAACCGTATTGGTCATTTTCCGCAACCTTTTCTTTTTCTAAACTACTCATTATTTACCTTCATCCGCACAAACTGAGCGAGTTTATAAATTTCAATAAACCTACATTGGGCTGACACAAAAAATTCCTTCTTAAGTTAGAGGTTTTCCATTGGCTTAAATATACATATGTTAGTAAACAATAGTGTGACTCCCAAATTTACTATGATGAATAAAAAGGTTAAAATCTAACGTAGTCCATCTTTTTACTGGTTCGTGGTGAAAAAAAACCGTTACTCCGTTAGTGAAGGTTTCTAAATGGAATAAAGGTACAGTGGCATTCTTATGAGTAATTATGTTACATATGGTTATATTTCACAATTTCTATGCAATTTATTCCATTTTTAAGAACGGTGCTTTGGCCTTTTTCAAACATTCGTTCGCAAAGTATTACTGTTTTCCCCTTGGTGATGTGGGACTTCTAACTACACAAATAATTTCAAATTCCAAAATCCGGTGTTCATCTTTTCTTTTTGAGCTCGATATTTCGTGGGGGTGAATTAATCTAATAAGTGATTCTCTGCATTCTGCATTTGTTTCTCTAATAACTGCGAAATATAACTTACGGTCCAAAATTGTGGCAACGTATTGGCCAGGCAAGTCGTTGGACCATGGATGCGACCTTTCAACGCAGATTTTAACTCTTATAAAGGATTCTTCACCTGAGAGTCGGGCAATTTTCAATTCCGTTTGGCTAATTGGGATAAAAGAGTGATGATAAAAAGGTTATATTTTTTAATATATAAAAAATGCTTAGACCAATACGATATTTTAAAAGAACGTTTCTGTGTATAAGATGATGCACTGAAAAAAGTATTCTTGATATTGGAGGTGTGCCGCCTAGTGAGTAAAATTTTCAGTGTCACCCCACGTTTTGGCTCGTATATCAAAATATATAGCAGATAAAATTAAATAGATTCCAAATTCTCTTTCAGCATACGGTTTTACCTTAGGATACCCTTTTTTGTTTTTCCAACCTTTAGCGAACGCGATATTAAAATAAAAAACAAAAACATACATTAAAATTAGGCCAAAAAACTCAAATTTCAGAAAAATATAACTTATAAAATTTTTAAATTTTTTGCGGTAAACTTCAGAAATCTTCATTGTAGAGGTAGATGAACCCACAAACAAAGTTTGATTAAAATCTCTTACTATCATGCAGCAAAGTCTGATGATTTCAGAAGTAATTACCCTTTCTCTTAAAAACATTCCAAGCTTATAATCAAGATGGTCCGGGCTAGGTGCGCTTGAGACATTTGGAATCGCGGAAAGCGGCAATCAACTCATGAATGTACACTCTGTTTAAAAAGTTTTCGACAGGTGAAACTTTTGCCATCTTTTTAATTCTGCTAGAAAACTATAATAGATAGATTGATGAAACCAATTGCAACTATTATTTATTTTCCAATATCTTTCGTTATTTATTGGTTTCGTCCGCCAAATATTATTAGTTTGGCGAAAACCGTCAAAACTGATTTTTGACAACTTTTTAAATATTGGTTCTACGGCATTTTTGAATTCACGATGGTCGGTTCATATTTAGAAAGTGGAAAAATTATCCCTCTACAACCAACGTTTGAGAAGTTATCGCATTTACAAACTTTCGTCGAAACTAGGAAACACCTAAAATGCATCAAGCGATTATTAATAACGCCCCTTCGACAGCGATCCAACAACATATTTTTAATTAAAGGCTGGTTTAAAATTGTGGTAACCATTATTATAAACAATTTATAACGCAAATAGCTTTTTAAAAGCTTTAGCGTATGAAAAAAGATATTCTTAAAACCACTTGCCAAGTTGTCCTAGGAATTTGTTTTTTTTAAACCGGCCTTTAATTAAGTATATTTTCAATGTTGGGCTTGGATCGAAACTGCGTTTGGAGAAAACCGTTTTCATCCTTATTAAGCGACACTCCAAGCACTACATGACGGTGACAGACAGCGCCGACTCGACTTCTGCAACTGGTTTTGTTTCATGGCTGACAAACACCAGGATACTAAAGCTCAACTAGTTATGTCCGACGACCTTTAGAACAACCACATGTGGAACTACGAAACTCCACACTGTGGATTCCCTCAGTTTCGCTTAAATGTGTGGGCTGTTCTATTAGTTGACAGACTTATTGGCCCGTTCTTCCTGCCAAATCGTCTGAACGGACAAAACTACTTGGAGTTCCTTCAAAACGAAATATCCAACGAATTGGACGACATTCCCCTGGCTGAGTACAGACGTATCTGGTTCCAGCAAGGTGGGGCGCCAGCTCACCAATATAGTGATATGTTTGCATATCTAAACGATGAGTTTCGTCGAAGATGGATCGGAAGAAACGGTCCAGTTCATTGGCCTGCAAGGTCCCCGGATCTAACACTACTCGACTTTTTCCTTTGGGGTGTCATAAATAAATAAATAAATACGTTTATAATACCCGTGTGACGAGCGTTGAAGACTTAAGACAAAGAATCTTAGGAGGATGTCGTCGCCTCACTCCAGAAATGGTTCAGCGTGCATTTCAAAATACGCAACACCGTGCGTTTACAGAAATAGAGCTTGGTATCTCGTATACAATAGAGAGAGGCACGTGAATACAAGGTGAACTATGACACAAAGTGAATTAAGTGTTTTGGTATACTAAGCAAACACTTGTTCTACACTAGAATTACCAAATATTGATAATACACGTGTTATTGCTACCTGGGAACATATTTTTTAAACTTTAATTTTCCAGATACGTTTTAAAATGTTTTCGGCATAGAGAGTGCAAATCTTTTCTATTAATATTTAGTTTTATAGTTTTTAAGAAAAGAATCGTACTGATCTAGTTAAGAAATCGGACCGATCATGAACTGATTAAATTTTAAACCAAATTACTTAAATCTAATCGTGATTGAAATATTACAACTGTCTTTTGCTCTTGTATATATTAGAATTGAATGAAATTCTTCTTTGACAGATAAAAAAAAAATTGGTACCATTTCACCAAATGCATTTGTTCTTGCGAATTCCATTAAACCGAATCCTTTTTTACCGAATCCTTTTCTTGGGAATCCCATTAGAGCTAACATCGTTGCATCGTGGAAGCTTACCAGACCGAATCTCGAGAACACGCCGGAGAACGAAAGTTATTTAAAATTATAAAATTTTAAAATTGTTTATGAAACTTTTCATGTATAAAAATACGCCTTCTTTAGCTTTACGGTCCATTACACGAATTTTAGGCAATAACCAAACCTTAAAAGGTGGATAATATGATAAATAACGAAAAAATAAGGCGTTTTCGATTACTTAATAGTTAATTGGTTTTAAGGTGAAACAAAATGGACACCAAATAATTTTTAAAACCATCTTTTTGATGGTTAGGTTAGTTAAGGTCAGGTTACCTAAGGTAAGGATAGATAAGGTTATGAAAGGAAATGTAAGGTTCTATTTGGTTAGATTAGGTAAGGTTCTATTTGGATAGATAAGGTAAGATTAGGTTAGGATGACTTTTCACTTTAGATTTGGTTATGGTTAGTATATGGTTAAGTTTAAAACATTGATGGTCGCCGAATAGGAGTTTAAAGGTTGGGTGCTTTTAATTTAAAAAGAAATTTAAGTTTATATATTTTATATTTATTTTTGAAGTGAAACAAATTGTAGGGGCGAGCCATTGTAAAACATTCGTAACTGTCGTTTACAGAAAAGAAGGAACACTGTCTCAATTTATTAAAGATTTTAACAACGAAGTATGACTTTCCTTTAAATGTAAACCGATAAGGTTAAAAGTATTTGTTGTGGACGGGTAATTGAGGTTTTTTTAGTTTCACTTACAATATCTATGTATAATTCAACGAAATTTATATTATTTTAATTTTTCTTTAAAGCTAGCCTAATTCTTTCAGTCAGATTGAAATAATATTTAAGAAACTCAAGTGTTAAAAGAGACGTATTAGCCTCGTCCTCAATTTGATATTACACGCTTTTTTATTTTTTTGATTTTAAGTACCAAATTGATAAATTTATTTCAATTTAGACAGTCAACTATACAAACGAAAACAATGTGTACTTGATCTGCTCAATTTTTGCTTAGTTATAAATCTAAATAAAATTATGTTTGAGACTTTCAACAATTTCAAATCTTTTGTAATGCTGTAGTTGCTTTAGATTCAGAAATTCAACTATTTCATTAAAGTGATAGTTACATGAATTAAAAAAGCACGAAATTTTTGCTTGGGTTCAAAGCAAGCGGTGTACATTTTTTATATTTTCACAATTTTTAATTATTTGTTTAATTTTGGATTATCTTAACACAATATCGGTTATTTTAGCTCTATCAGATGTTAGCTATATTGTGTTCTCAATTTCAGTCTGGTGTACGGGGTAAAAGTAATTTTTTTCTTTATCGGCAGTCCCAGTTGAATTTGAAGAAGATAAGTTCAATGTAAAATTACCTTATTAAACGCTTGACGTCGCAAACCAAACAATGCATATTAAATTTTGGCTCTCGATTTGCAGTGTGATCTTTTTCTAACATAAAAGAAAATCGAAACAAATCTCAAAGAAGGCAATAAAGACTGAGAGAGTAATAATCACTTGATGCATTTTAGGTGTTTCCTAGTTTCGACGAAAGTTTGTAAACGCGATAACTTCTCAAACGTTGGTTGTAGAGGGATAATTTTTCCACTTTCTAAATATGAACCGACCATTGTGAATTCAAAAATGCCGTAGAACCAATATTTAAAAAGTTGTCAAAAATCAGTTTTGACGGTTTTCGCCAAACTAATAATATTTGGCGGACGAAACCAATAAATAACGAAAGATATTGGAAAATAAATAATAGTTGCAATTGGTTTCATCAATCTATCTATTATAGTTTTCTAGCAGAATTAAAAAGATGGCAAAAGTTTCACCTGTCGAAAACTTTTTAAACAGAGTGTACATTCATGAGTTGATTGCCGCTTTCCGCGATTCCAAATGTCTCAAGCGCACCTAGCCCGGACCATCTTGATTATAAGCTTGGAATGTTTTTAAGAGAAAGGGTTATTACTTCTGAAATCATCAGACTTTGCTGCATGATAGTAAGAGATTTTAATCAAACTTTGTTTGTGGGTTCATCTACCTCTACAATGAAGATTTCTGAAATTTACCGCAAAAAATTTAAAAATTTTATAAGTTATATTTTTCTGAAATTTGAGTTTTTTGGCCTAATTTTAATGTATGTTTTTGTTTTTTATTTTAATATCGCGTTCGCTAAAGGTTGGAAAAACAAAAAAGGGTATCCTAAGGTAAAACCGTATGCTGAAAGAGAATTTGGAATCTATTTAATTTTATCTGCTATATATTTTGATATACGAGCCAAAACGTGGGGTGACACTGAAAATTTTACTCACTAGGCGGCACACCTCCAATATCAAGAATACTTTTTTCAGTGCATCATCTTATACACAGAAACGTTCTTTTAAAATATCGTATTGGTCTAAGCATTTTTTATATATTAAAAAATATAACCTTTTTATCATCACTCTTTTATCCCAATTAGCCAAACGGAATTGAAAATTGCCCGACTCTCAGGTGAAGAATCCTTTATAAGAGTTAAAATCTGCGTTGAAAGGTCGCATCCATGGTCCAACGACTTGCCTGGCCAATACGTTGCCACAATTTTGGACCGTAAGTTATATTTCGCAGTTATTAGAGAAACAAATGCAGAATGCAGAGAATCACTTATTAGATTAATTCACCCCCACGAAATATCGAGCTCAAAAAGAAAAGATGAACACCGGATTTTGGAATTTGAAATTATTTGTGTAGTTAGAAGTCCCACATCACCAAGGGGAAAACAGTAATACTTTGCGAACGAATGTTTGAAAAAGGCCAAAGCACCGTTCTTAAAAATGGAATAAATTGCATAGAAATTGTGAAATATAACCATATGTAACATAATTACTCATAAGAATGCCACTGTACCTTTATTCCATTTAGAAACCTTCACTAACGGAGTAACGGTTTTTTTTCACCACGAACCAGTAAAAAGATGGACTACGTTAGATTTTAACCTTTTTATTCATCATAGTAAATTTGGGAGTCACACTATTGTTTACTAACATATGTATATTTAAGCCAATGGAAAACCTCTAACTTAAGAAGGAATTTTTTGTGTCAGCCCAATGTAGCTTTATTGAAATTTATAAACTCGCTCGGTTTGTGCGGATGAAGGTAAATAATGAGTAGTTTAGAAAAAGAAAAGGTTGCGGAAAATGACCAATACGGTTCGATTCAGTGATGGCTTTCCGAAAATAGAACAAGACGTCAAAGTTGGATATGCCACCACCGTTATAAAACCCATTCCAAGCCTAGAAGAGTTAGGCCTAGACTCAAAAGAATTTGTAGATGCCCCAGAAAAGCTCAACCTGAATTTCAACTATTTTTCCCTATAAACCTGCTTCTTTTATTTGACAATACAAATTTATATTAGAACCTGAGTCTAATAAAACTTCATTAATTTGCATATTAATTGCTTTATCAGCAATCAAAAGTATTTTGGCTCAGGCTAACGGAGAGGGTCCGTTCAAACTGGCCGCCTCGGCGGATTGGGTAGCCTGCTGTGGGGTTGCGGCCCTACGTATGAGGGCACGGCAGTCCTGTTCCCCAGCCTTTTGGAATCACACCGGGATCTCCGGTGCCAGCTGTATCTGGTTACTTGGCCTGCTGTGTGCCCGTCGTTCCCCTTTAGGATCTCTCTCCAAAGGGTTTGACTCCTTACCTAGGTAGGTAGCATCCACTCTTACTCCTACTGCTGTGTGCGAAGTGGGACCTGGCCCCCCATTGCTGCACTTTCTGCTGAGTTGGGTGGCTTGCGTCTAAGGTGCGACCATCAGTAGTAGGGTTCTACTACCCATGCTGAATTTGTCACCTATCCGTGCTAGGGGGACGCTGGCGTAGGGCACTATGATGATAGGCCTCCGGTGGTATGGTCTCTGTTACTAGGTCTATTACTGGTATAGCGTCGTTATATAACCTCCCAAAAGTTATAAAATCCTGGATAATCTGAAAACTAACACGTAATTTGACAACAAATTAAAGAATCATTGAATTGTACGAAAGGTTGGAATATTTTTTAAATTTGGACCTATAAGCGTTTGGGATGTGGTTGATGAAACCACATTTTCTGGGTGGTATAGGATTGGCTTAATTTGAATGTGGGAAAAATAGAAAACAATTTACAAAAATTTCGGTTTACAAATTTGCAAATTTTTTGACTAATTGGTCAGTCTGTTAAATTTTGTCGCGGCAAAGGATCTTGGGATGGCCATAGTTTCAGCCGAAAATTGAGTTATTAGAGGATAAATCTAAAGGAAAGAAATTGATAAAAAAGATTAAGAATACAAAATAAATATTGGAACAAATATTTAAGATTACGAAAATAAGAGTAAATTTTAAAAAATGGCTTTCGTAACATTCATTGTAAATTGGGAGGTTTCGTTCTAATTTGGAAGGTTATTTTCTTAGGAACCTCATTCCAAATGTCATCTTCTAGAACAGCAATTGAGGAAAACCATTTTATTTGGTTCAAATTAAACTTAATATTTTGTTTAGAAAAAGGCAAGCAATGTCGTTGAATTTATGAAGGATGCATGAAAAAGATCAGAAAAGCCAAAATGTCTTGGAATACGTCTTAATTAGTTGGGAACAAATTAAAAGGTGGTAATTAAATGACAGAAAAACCACGTGTTTCGTAAGTTGGGTTCTTCAGAACCGCATTCGACCTTTACAATAAAATTCGAGTTCAATAAGACAACCTGGTTGTTTTCCTCAATTGGTCGATATCCCAACTCTTTTAATTTGAAATAAAGGGGCTCTTCTTTGATGGCACTGATATCGACTAAGAGGCTTTTAGGGTCGCAGTTGAGTGGGCGGAGTCGCGGTTTTTGGCGTCGTAGTTGCACCAAGCAAGACCAGCTCCCGATTGACGACAAAGGTGCTTAATCAGCCGTAGACGTGACGACCTTCGGTGCCCTGGATCTCGTTCGTGACATTCGTTATCTTTTTTTGTATACCCCCGTACCGTACCCTCGTTCGTGACAGGTCGAAGCGTCACTTTGGTTTGCAGGAAGACCATGAATTCGAAGGTGAGCTCGGAGGGTTCTTTTCGGGCCGAAGTTCTGGTCGCCAATTGGGCACTTGTGTGACCTTGCCTTCTGAGCGTGATGGGATATTTCGTGGTGAAATAAATTAATCTGGTATCTGGCCAGATGATTTATCTCTGAAGTGGGTTCTTTAGTGGGCAATAATTTTTTTTCGTTTTGATATGTAACTACACTGATCACATTGAAACGGTTTCTGGCCAATGTAAGTTCTTTTGTGGTCAGTTAAAAAAGTTTTTCGCGCAGTTGCGTAATTACATTTTTCAAATTGAAATGGTTTTTCACTCGTATGAGTTCTTTTTTGGGAAGTCAATTGGGTTTTTCGTTCAGATGCGTAATTACATTGGTCACATTGAAAGGGTTTTTCACCCATGTGAGTTATTTGGTGGGAATTCAAAGCGCATTCAATGTGCTCGTCCAGTTTAAGAACTTTGGAGAGCAGGGTGATGGGCCCATATTCCGCTGGATTGGATGGGTCGCCCCCCCCTCTTTTGGAACTGGGGTGACATTCGCAGTGCTCCGATCTACGGAGATATCGCCGGTATCAAATGACCACTGGAAGAGATATGTGAGACGCGCAGCTACGGCATCCGCACAATTCTTGAGCATCTGGGCCAGGAGCTTTATTGGCTTTTACCCGTTGCAGCAGTTTACCAACACCCCCGACAGTGAAGACGATGTCGAGCATCGAAGAGGACCTGGAGGGAAAGAGTGGCACTTCCCTCAATCGAAGATCGGGAAAGGTTAGTTGGAAGCTATCCACCAGAATATTGGATTTTGCCGTCGGGCATGTGGTGACTACGCCGCTGCTGTACAGGTCGGGAACTTCCGTGGTTTTGGCCTTCCTCGCTACGTGCTGGTATAACTGTCGCCGATTCGAAGCAAGATCTGAGGTGATGCGGTTGATGTGGTGGGTTCCGGCAGCCCGGAGAGCGTACTTAACGATCGATCGATGGCGGGGAATCCTCTGGATGTTCTCGGCGGTCGGGTACAGATTCGCCCGATTAAGTAAGGCGAATAAGCCGGCGCAGGGACTTTCCAATCCAGGGAACATTACGCCATGAATAGATTCGCTTCGTTGGGACGTGAGCGTCAGCGAGGAGGGTAAGCTCTCTCCTCATGGTGTCCCATGCCGCCTGAACGGAGTCCTCGGTGTAGATGAGCGTAGTTTCTAACAATCCGTGGGGGAAAGCGAAGTGGAGATCGGATCAGGAAGTCGTGATCAGCACGACCTGGGAGGTGCTCAACTTCACCCAAGAGTGGGGGGCAAAGACGAGGTCTTAAAGATTCCCAACAGAGAGATTGTCCCTGGTGGCCTCCTTGATGCACTTCGGAAATTTAGAGGCAAGCGTTGCCTGCAGGAAGGCAGTCGCTACAGTGGTGAGGGAGATCCAGTTAATACATGGGAAATTGATGTCACCCACAAGGATAAGGTCCGAGTTGACATCACCGAGGCGAGTGAAAAGTTATGTGAGTTTTTTTAGTATAGGCCGTCGAAGCAGTGGGCGGCCGATACATGCAGCAGAGACCCAAACATGAAGAGCCGACTGAGACCCTAGTGGCCACCTAGGAGCAACAAACCCAGCACCCAACACAAGGAGAACGCAACCCGTCAAAAACCATGCATTTTCTTGTGTACAGTTTTCATTGGTTAGATGCTTTAGTGCCTGCTGCCGTCGGAAGGGGAAAATTCGGAAATTGACTTCCCCCTTTCCGTAAAACATTCAGCATAAAAGCTTGTCCAACGAAATTTCTACACAACACTGCGTTAGCGTGTTTAAAGGCTAGCTGCGTTCTCCTTGTGCTTGTTGCTCCTAGATGGCCACAGCTACCACTGTGGTTTTGAGATCCATCGGGTAGGATTTATATTCAATGCTGATGGCGAGACAGACTCCTTCGCCCTTTTTGGTTCTGTCGTTGCAGAAAACAGCGTGGGAAGAGCCGAAGAGGAGATGGAGCTATCAAGTTTGGTTTCAGTGATAGCAAATGGCAGGAGGGTGTCGATGTAGAGCTTATTGAAGATGGAGTTTATGTTGGTGTAAAGGAGGGGGCACCCACCCAAGTCACATCACGTGCTAGGAGGAGTATCCTTGGATGGTATGGTGGTGGGCTTTGCAGGAGCGGCTACAGACCGGAAGGGTTTGATGAAACTTCAATCAAAAAACATACTGAATGGACAGGAAATTAATTTTCCGGATTCGTAAACTCAAGACACTGACGAAATAGCTACATCAGCCCTTTATGTATGGTTGTGGCTATTAAAGGCCATTGGAAAGTCCCCATAGGATACTTATAAACATAAGGTAAAGAAAAATCAGCAGATACATCAATCAACATACTCCGATAAAACATTGCGTGGAACCGAGTACCCGACGACGAATATTGTAATAGGTAACATTAAAACTTAAAATTTAAATTCCCCCGATTTATGTTTGATATCAATAAAAACTCCGCATAAACATAAGGCTGTAAAAACCTAATTTAAATAATTTCGTAACCCAATCCTTAGTAAAGTGATTATTCAACCAAAAATTATGCAACCTTTTTAGGGAAATTCTGAATCGTGATGATTGATTATTCACAGAAATATTCCTAGCCCTTGCTCAAAGATATTAATTCACTAAGGCGGGGAAAAATAATGATAAAATGCGAGTCGTGGCCTTATCGTTTAGTGAATTAAATCCGAGAGAGGGGGTTACATACAGGGGAAAGAAAAAATAAAAAAGTGGGGGAGATTCGAATTCAGAATGGAAACCCCTTGTCTCTAGTCAATCACAAAATCTTTATTTTAACACTTATACACTAGATACAAAACAAAAATGAACCACAATGCAGGGGGACTGAGGGGATAATTCGTTGGTTAGGCCATCCCTAATGCTAGTTATTAATTTTAAGCGGGCGATAACATGCACAATAGATATAACAATTAAAACACTCTGACTAACTGGTTAATTAAAAGATTTTCCTACGATTCTCAATAGGGTCAGTTCCAACTTCTTTTCTCCGACATTCTGACTTAAATCAGTGAGGGGAAACAAATAAAATATATACACTTAACTCTGGTAACTATGATTAAATTAAAACATTACAATTATGGCCGACTACAATTAATTTTAAACTCCAAAAACTTTAATAAAGATACTAAGGCGAGGGGGAAAACACGATTGACAAAATTTATTCTTAACAGTACAACGATCCTAAGTGGATATGAGCTCTCGCACTCGGGGGTCTATTTTAACCCTTCCTCGGACAATAGTGAGGGACTGCACCTTTCTTAGACATTTCCTCTCTACGTTTAAACAGTTATTTCAGACTTGACCCTCAATATTCTACCGGGGGGGGGGGGGGACGAAATTTGGTACTTATCACTAGATTTTCTTCGTGGCTGCTCTTCGATTTACGTGATTCCGCGTTACGGGAGCTTCCGGGTTACGGGGTTCCGGATTACGCAAGACACACGCACACGCGTTTTCTTAAAGGGGCTCGACTGGGGACTTCTTGTTTCGCGACGACAGTTCCAAACTGTCCGTTCGTCTCGCTTACGGTTCGGATGCCAGCATTACGGTAACTAACGAGCCGGATTACGGTACGGATGTCCGGATGACGACGACGAACTTCTTACAAGCGGCGTAGGTACTTCGGGTTTCGATCTAGAACATCTGGTTAGGCGAGAAATCGGATCTCATGTCGTCGGATGCTTATTCTCGGAATCATCGGAGAATCGGCGGTCAGCTGTGAGTTGACTCGTTCGAAAGGACTCATGCAACGGCTCTGGTTGACTATTCGGAGACTCAGTTCCATCAGTGGTGGCTTTTGGGGTATTGTGGGGTCTGACGGGCGAGCCTGCACATGGATTTAGCGGACGGTCATTCCGGGCTTGGGCTCCGGAAGTTCATCTCGGGTCCAGGTAGAGTTCTCTCCTCGTGGCAATGGCAGACCTCTGTCGACAATCCAAATTCTGTCCTTTTTGGGGCTCTGTCTCCTAGTTTTGTTCGGGTGATTGGGGCGGAGTTGAAATAAAAAGCAACTGGTGACCTCCAATTTTACGTGGGTCATTGGTGTTCTTAAGACTCGTGTCTAGTCATGCGGTGGTGTCTGATTTACGAAAGGTCGCTCGGGATTGCGGGCTGGGGGGGGGGGGATGCCAGACAGTTTCTAGGTTCCTGATTTTCTGTCTCCAAGCGGAAACGTCCGGGCGCCCTCTCCACCCTGTGGCGACGACCTTGGAAAACAAGCGCTTTTTGTTGGGTTATCGCTACCTGATAGTGGATTAGATGCCCGCGAACATGGTAATGGCTCTATGGGATCGCTGTTAGCTGATGGGATATTACCGGTCTAGTTCGTAAAGTTTTAGGAAAACACCTGGGCTGGGAAGGTTTGCGGAATGTATTGCACCATGGTCTTGTGACTGAGAGAAAAACCCTTTAATTAGCCGCACCGAGCGAGGAATTTAATTTTAGTATTGCCGAAGACAGGGACTTCGTTTGAAATTTATATTAAGTACGCTGTTTAATTATTTAACTTAATTCTATATTTTATAGTAAGGGTTGATCGAGTTCTATAAGATTTTTAAACTATTTTTAATTCGTATGTTGCGTTCAAAGTTATTTAAGTTTTTAGTTTATCATTAAGTTTTATTATTTCTAATTTGCGGAGGGGTATTATTAAGTATTAGATCTTAAAATTATAAGACGTTTGGTATCTGGTACGTTACTAGGGGTTAAGAATATCCCCCAAAATTGATTAAATTAATACAAAAACAATATGTACTAGACCAGATGGGTCTGACGCGGGGGGCTATAAGTATCGGTAATCAGAATGCGGGGAGGAAATGTAATAAAAAAAGTAAAAAACATACAGAAAATTTAAACAAATGTATATATTCGGAATATAAAAGTATTTAATTTTTAAATAAGTTTAGATCGGGAATTTTAAACCGATTTTTACATCTCATTATTACTTTGGTTTCGTTTCGTGATACTCTTCTCACTGGATCTATACACCCAGGGCCGGATTAAGCAAAGTTTCGCCCAGGGAAATACCTCAGTGAAGGGCGAAACGTAACATCCAATTTATATCCTGAATCAAACCGTCGCTGTTACTGCCTTATTTTATATATTTGAAAAATATTTTCGATTTTATGATTTGACAGGGATGTAACAAGATTTCTTATTCAACCCACCTATTTAAATGGAGTCAAGGGAAAATTCCCCCCATTGACCCCCTCCCCTAAAACGACCCGGTAGACACTGAAAGATTAGAGGCAATCTTTGGTACGACTCAACGCGTACAAATCCACGAAGTTCTTTCACACAACCCTTATGGAATTTGTTGCACTATTTACGTCTGGTCAGGGAAATTTGGCAATTTAGTCAGGGAAAACCTTTAAATGTCAGGGAATTTAATTCCGGAAATTTTGTACGAACCCTGGATGGGTACCCGATTGAAGACAACCTAGGGTAGGTGAAGCGGGAGGTTTGTACTAGCATAAGTTAAATCTAGTGCTCCGTCTGGGCCTTGAGTCGGTTTCGAGTGAATTATCTGGTGTTGAGAAGTATCAGATGACCCCTGTCTTAGAACCAGGCCTGAATGAGCCCGCCCTGAGAGTCAGTGTGGTGTTGTGGGCATTGAAATTTCTACACTCGGAAATAGGCGATCGAAAAACTCAGAAGGGGCCGCCACGCAAGGACCATAAATATTAACCTAGCTGGTGGATATGTATAGCTACAAGTCCAGGGAACCAACGCCAGCACAAATGGCGGTGAAGGAAGACGGATGGTCGGTATGGACATGTTGACCAGAATTTCCACTCACCCCGTGGTCTCGTAGCTGGAGGTGGATTGCAAATGCAATTGGCCAAAAGACCTCGTAAAATCCAAAATGGACATTAATGGAGATAAGGGTTACTTGAACGTGAGAATTGAAGGGTAAAAATCCCCGAGAAAATCAATATTGTCCGGAAATCGCGCACGTATCCAGTTAACATTCCGTTGCAAAACGTTAATCTACGCGCTGAGAAATTGGAGAGCCGGAAAGAGTCGCCACCGTACCCGGTGAATCCGTGTCCGGGCGAACCTTCGGGGTAGAATGTTAAAGCACTATAGAAACAGTAACTTACTCGTCCTGGCTGTCTTATATATTACTTCTGGGCGATATCCTTGAAGATGTTCTATTTAAGCGCCTATTAGCGTCTGATTCGCCATTGTCCGTTCATGAGTTTCTTAAACCCACCAGTAGGTGTTAGTGCGGGAACAAAGCCCATTGCCATTCTTTCTACATTTACTCCGCGTTTAACGACAGAATTGTGGAAATTTTTAACATATCGGAAATCAACCAACCATGATTTGCGAGAATTGTAATACGGGAAAATCAATGATCATATCAGTAGATCAATTTCGTTTTTTTGGTTATCACTGTGCCACCTAGCAGTCAATTAAAAAGATTGCCTTAGCTTCTGGACTTCCTACCGCCAAGAGTAAGCGTTGCTTGTCAAAGGATATTTTAACGGACCACTCATCTTTTTGCGTCATCCGCTAGGTGGCTGTATGACAACTGAAATAAATAATCGGGTCGCTACCCCGTTTCTATACGTTCTGCTGCAAACTTCATCCTGCCTTGACAGGAGATTGATATTTATTAATCCCAAGCGAGCTATGCCGTGGTTGTTTTCTTACAGGCGCTCATTAAATTGCTCTCGTTTACGTATCCCATTTTGCAAATTTTGTCGTAATTTTCGAGATTTTTCGTTGATCAAAATGGCAACGGCAAGAAATGTGATAGTCATTTCTTCTTCCGAGGATGAAATTATCGCATTACGTCGACCAAAGCTTCGCATGGGAAAGGTACGTTCAACTGAAAAGGAAATTTTAGTCTTAATTCTGAAGTATACTGCAAATTAAGCTAGGACCCCCCCCCCAATTTTAGAATTTTTTTTAGTTCTTTCCCCGTAGTCAATGTAACGGGTTTTTTAAGTCAAAAGCCTGAGTAACACATATTTGATTAATGGCGACGAGTGCTCACGGCAATTTTCATTCTTAATAATTCGAACACTTCGCTCTTGAAATTTAAATAAACGGAATAGGTTCCTATTTGAGGTATTACCCCAGATGAAAAAATAGATGTGGGAATACGAGCAATTCGACTGAACTAAAGTGATTTCCAAAGGCTGTACTAGGTTTCGCAAAACTGTAATTGGGGATTCTTTAATATCTGGGACAACAATAGTAGAACTGATGAAGACGAGGTTTCATTGTTTAATCTATACTAAGTAAAAAAGAATATTGATACATTTTGATATTCCGTAGGGTATACGAAGATACAATTATTATTTGTAGAAGAAACTAATGAGTTTTGTCAATATTCATATTATTAATACCTCAATATTATTGGTTTTTGGCGTTTTGAGCACGTATAGCACGTGATGCACGTGCAATTTTTTTACCATTTTTTAGATTGTAGGCCAAAGTAGACGAATATTGGGAGATACCGTAGGCCTCGTAGGGTTTTGGCCTAAAAAAATTAATTCGACTACGGTGCTTTATCGATCTGTGGCTGGTTGTGTATTATATATAAAAAAATTTCCCACGACAACCCGTAGCTTCTCTCGGCCTTATGGCTAAGAATATTGTTGTAACTGTTACGCTCTCGAGCACCTTGTGGGGCGTTTGGCTAAGCGATAAGTATAATATCTGCTAAGTTGCAGTACTTTTTTATTCGAATTGCTGATAACAAACAGAGGTGGTCTTCTAGTGTCTTTTCGGGTAAGTCTCCAGATTTTCAACCTAACTTAACGGTGCCTACGCGCCTTCAGCGCGCTAATGTAACGTAACCTAACCTAACCTAACTTAACTTAACCGCAAAAGGACTCCGATGGCTCCACCGACAACGTTTACCCTGTTTGGGTTTCTTACTCCCTTTTGTTGCAAATTGGCTTCGCCGACAACGTAAAATCGTATATTCAAGTGTCCCCCCACCCTTAAAATCCCCTAATTCCCCCAGTCCCGTATACTTTGATAGCCTATATGGTGCGAAATTGTACGATTAATTCTGTTCGCTATCAGCAATACGAATAAGCAAGTTCTGCAACTTAGCAGATACAATACTTTTCGTTTAGCCGAACACCCCACAAGGTGCTCAAGAGCGTAACAAAAACAGCAATACTCTTAGCAATAAAGCCGAGAGAAGCTACGAGTTTTTTTATATATAATACACAAACCAGCCACAGATTGATAAAGCACCGTAATCGAATTGAATTTTTTAGGCCAAATCCTAGGGTATCTCCCAATATTCGTCTACTTTGGCCTACAATCTAAAAAGTGGTCAAAAAATTGCACGTGCATCACGTGCTCTACGTGCTCAAAACGCCAAAAACCAATAATATTGAGGTAGTAATAATATGAATATTGACAAAAATCATTAGTTTCTTCTACAAATAATAATTGTATCTTCGTATACCCTACGGAATATCAAAATGTATCAATATTCTTTTTTACTTAGTATAGATTAAACAATAAAACCTCGTCTTCATCAGTTCTACTATTGTTGTCCCAGATATTAAAGAATAGCCCTGTAATTGGTGTACTTATTGATAATCTCCTCATATTTATTTAACAAATAATCGTTTGTAAGGTTTTAAGGAATTCGTCATACAATTGATGGACGTAAATATTCCTAACCCTTGCTCATAGATTTTAATTCACCAAGGCGGGGGGAAGATGGCGACAAAATGCGAGTCGTGGCCTTATCGTGGAGTGAATTAAATCTGAGAGAGGGGGTTACATACAGGGGAAAGAAAAAAATAAAAAAGAGGGGGAGATTCGAATTCAGAATGGAAACCCTTTGTCGTTAATCAATCACAAAATCTTTATTTAACACTCAAATTTATAAATAACACTAAAATACAAAAACAAATGAACAAAATTGCGGGGGGAACTGAGGGGATAATCTAACTTCGCTTCTAGTGATGGTTAGGCCATCTCTACTATGGTTCTTTTAGCTTTTTCCAATATACGAGGGGAATTTAAACATTAAAAATACACTCTTTGACCTTAAATTTGATAATTAAACTATCTCTTACTATTTTCTATGGGATCGGTTCCGGTATCCCTACTCTCAGGCATCTTGGGCTCGAAGGACGGAGGGGACAGAAATTAATATACACTTACACTAAATAATAATAAACACTACAATTAAATACTACAATTAAAGATTCTACAATTAAACAATGACAATAATTAACTAAAAATAATAACAACGGCGAGGGCACAACGCGAACGGAAAAAGTAATCTGAACTGTATAAATACAAGAGGCAGAATGAACTCTCAACCTCGAGGGGACCTGTCTTAAATCCTTTTCTCGGACAATAGCGAGGGATTAAGCTTTCTTTTCTAAAACTTTTTCTCTACTTTTCACTGGCTACTTCGTATTTCGACCCTGGGTACTCTACAAGGGGGGGGGGGTTTTATGATGGAAATTCTACTCATCACTTGGTTTCGGTGTCCTCCGCTACGTTGTCGTCTCTCCGTTTACGGGTTTTCTCTTTCCTCGGTTTACGTAAGATGCCCGACACACGCACTTCACAGAACGGGACGTCTTTGGGGGCTGCTTGTTTACGCGTTTCTTTATTCACACTTTTCTTTAATTCTCTTTATTTACTCGTCTACGGTTTGGCGGCCGGATTGCGGGTTTCTTCCTATATTCTTTTACTTCACAAGCTGACGGGGGCGTAGGTACTTCGGGTTTCGGTCTGAAATGTCCGGCTAGGCTAGGGAATCGGTCTCGGTCATCTGGCTGTCTTCTCTCGGAATGGCTAGATATTGGGTGATCAACAGGTGATTCGAGGGTGTTGAGGGCATTACGCTTCTCAGACCCATTACTGCTTGGCTTATGTTCTTCCGATCGGAATGTTCTGGCTGTGGGTCATCTAGGCAATCAGTGAGGGTTGTTCCGATCATGTGGTTTGCATTGAGGGTTAATTAATATTTAAGCGCGACTTCATCGCACATTATTTTATATTTATTTCGACATGGTTCTTCTCTTGCCCGAGAAGCAGAGTTCTATCCAGTTCTGTCACAAGCCGAGCTCTATCCGTTCTGTACCATTCTCTCAAGCTCTCTCAACTTCTCTCTTTGGGGCCCTGTCTCTTGGTTTTGTTCGGATTATGGGGGGGCGGGGTTGAAACAAAAAGCAACTGGTGACCTCCCATTTTACCTAGGTCATTGGTGTATTTAAGACTCGTGTCTAGTCATGCGGTGGTGACGTTGTCCGATTTACGAAAGTTCGCTTGGGATTGCGGGGGGGAAATGCCAGAGAGTCTCGAGGTTCCCGATTTTCTGTCTCCAAGCGGAAACGTCCGGGCGCCCTCTTGACCCTATGGCGGCAACCTTGGAAAACGTCCGCTTTTCTTGGGATCTTGCTACCTGATAGTTAATATGAAGCTTGTGGACTTAAAATGACTTCATGGGATCGCTGTAAGCTGAGGGAGCTTTACTGGTTTAGTTCGGAAAGTTTTAGGGAAATCTGGGCTGGGAAAGTTTGCTTAATGTATTGCACCATGGTCTTGTGACCGAAATAAAAACACTTTAATTAGCGAGGGATTAATTTTAGCGTTGCCGAAGGCAGGGATTTAGTTTATAATTTATATTGAGAGAATGGTTTAATTAATTATCTTAATTTTATATTTTATCGTGGGGTTTGATCGAGTTCTATAAGGCTTATAAACACTAATTAATTTGTATGTATGGTTCAAAAGTTATTTAAGTTTTTAGTTTATCATTAAATTAAATTTATATTTAACACGGGGATTAGTTTCATTAAATAGAGCTCGGAATTCTAAGAAATTTGATGTATGGGGCTTTACGAATACTTAACAAAAACTGTAAATTTAGAGGGTCAAGAGTGCGGGGAAAACGTAATAACAAAAGTAAATAAAACACAGAAAAAGTAAAAAAAAATAAGTATACGGGGGAAAATGAACCTGAAGGGTTACACGTTCTACTTAATTCACAAATTGAAACTTTACTTTTGGCAGGTGAAAAAATATCCCACGCGTGATTTGAAATTTGAGAACACCAGTTCTAGCTCCGATAATGACGTCCATCCTAAAACATTCCAGAAGAATTTAATTAAATCAAAGGAAAATAAAGCAGTGATTCCGGCGTCTAAACAAATGCGGCAATCAAGGTCATTAAAAGACATTAGCAATTCTCCTTCCAAGGTTACAGACGAGCCCATTCCCAATGATGACTTTTCTGTAAGTACCAATTTAATACCAAGTACTTATGATCATGTAGAAATAAGTTTTTTTTTTTCAATTTAGAATATAGAAAATAAACAAAATATTTTATGGTTTTTTAACGAACTTTTGATTAGTCATAAATTTCTTCCATTGAACCTGTATCACTTTAAGCGTAAGCCTTGAATTATATATCATAAGTGTGTCAGTGAATTTTAAGAAACTATACTTGGGGTAGAGTGGCTGATAATTAACGTAGTAAACAAAGTGGACAAGCTCCTCTGGCTAAAACAAATTGCGAGATAAAAACCAAAAACTCTCATTCGAAAATTGGCAAGCCTTAAATATAAATTCGAGGGGTCCGACATTCGAACCAATACCGTACACCATCAATATAAAATTATTTAAGGAATCTAGAAATTTAACTACAAAATCCTGAACTCTAAGCGAAAATTGGTTCCAAAATCTCAATCAGGCTAAAAAAACATAAACGTAAAAAGCGTGCTCTGAAATCTAAAAATCAGTTTCTGATAACATTTTAAGATTCAAAATCCCGTACGTAAAACTTGCAAATGCAGTACCCCTCGTATGGATTATTAGTTATTAATATGATACCACGCGCCAATGAATAAGTACGCGTCTTACACGAATATCACAAGAAATAACTAAATATTGTACAAATAAACTAATACATCTGAAGTAAAATTGTATGCTTGGTTCATTTCGGTATTGGTAAAAATTGTTCCTAAATGCCCCGTGCGCGATACAAGCTATCGCAGTGGCCTCGTATGTTGAGCTCGACATCTAACACTTTTAAGCGCGTGCTATATACTAAATGGAAAAGTTGAGCGATTCTCTACCGAAGAGTGCTGGCGGGTGATGTTAATTGAGTAATGGGGTTTTGGCTTCTTCGGTAACAATGGTTTATTTAAGTTTCGGGCTCGGTTTCGGGGCTGCGGGATGAATCTGCGGGTAGATCAAGATTTTATTGAAAACAGATGTTTGGGACAGACGCGTTCGGTCTGTATTGTGTATTAAAGGGCTCTTCTGGCTATAGCTGGCGTGGTCCCATTACTTAACTTTTTAAATATTTACAGAGTAGAGCTGCTAAACCGCGGGAGATCGAAGAGGCGACCAATGCTGACCTGGTTGATAAAAAAGGACGGTTCGGTAGTAAACTAAAAATTGGCCGAATTCCCGGTGGTGTAAAAGCTAGTAACGAAGCTTCCAAAACCACCTCGGACGAGACTAAAGGAGCTAATTCGAAGCCAAAATTACGAGCCCGGAACAAGAACCAATCTGTGCATTCAGCCTTTGCTCGTGCAGCGGCAAATTCGGAAAAGGGAGGTTACTACGCTCCAAACATTCCTTCGAAAAAGAGAAATGCTGGTGGTAACCCAGATGTTGCTTCAACCTCGAAGCAACTTTCCTCAACTTCCGCTTTTAACGATGTAAGTTGAATTGGTTTTTGGCTTTCGCTGAGATGTTTAAAGATGGTGTTGTTGATTTAATGAAATCGATGTCCACTAAGGGTGACACGACGCTGGATCACGCGTTGGAATGCGAGTGCTGCTTCTGCCCTTACGACTTCGAGTACATGGTTCAGTGTCTGGGTGGGCATCTGTTTTGCTGCTATTGCCTGGAGAGATACGCCAAGGAATCGGTCTATGGACAAGGAAAGGTATCGTTGATAATTACCGAAGACATCTTATGTTTAGTTTGCCGCTTGCTAGGTGCGCGATATCTTGAAGCCCATTTTTGACTACATTTAATGTTTAGTAGTATTCAGTAATTTAGGTATCAATGCTGGTAAGGTCTTATCTTTAATTGGTTTATATGGAATTTTTAACTTAAAGTAACGTTCATTTCTCAATGCGAGGGCTCTTATCTCTAAAGCTCGTCGTTTTATGCTTAAATTTGGAAATTAAGCCGCGCTAAATAAAACACCGAACGTTACGTAATTTCCGATTTTTAAAACTTCCCCCCCCCCCCTATAGCCGAATATTTTCTTAACCATACGAAATTAACTATTTATTAATTTTGAAGATGGTAACGGATTAAGCGCTAGTGTTAGTAGGACTTTCCTATGATAGGGGCAAGAGCAAAGTCAGGGGTCTTAAAAAAATGAAACTTTGAGAAACGGTGTTCATGCTCCTTAAGGAGTTCCAAACAGATATCAGCAATTTTCGATCAGTTTAAAAAAATTGTATTGTTTTCTTTCTATCAGGTGAATCTCTTGTGCATGACTTCCAATTGCGGTGCTACATTTTTAAGAAGTAATTTTGTTCCTACCCTAGTTTTTTCTCCATTCTGTCTTCGTGTAGCGTCTTAAGACAATTTTCTTGTAAATTCGTCCGTTATTCATCTACCTTTACCCCGCTGTCATCACCGTGACACATTTAAATGTTAACTATTCCGTCGTATCATTCTTCATTTTGTTTCAATAAGTCGATAACACCTAACGTCTTAAGTAAAGTAAGTAAAAGTCGGATACATTCTGTTATCGCAACGCTGTTCTTTTCATGATAGTCTGTTTCGCTAAAATTGAAATGTGGATAAGGAATGACAGTTCTCCTCTAAACGTTATTATTCTGTTTGAACGAAGGTCAAAATATTGGCACCGCTAACCTTTTCAGCAGATCAACCAAGGTTAAAAGAAAATAGAATTAAGATACGAAATTTTGGATTGCCCCGTAAAATTAAATATTTCGTTAGGTAGATACTTTTGAATTGGAGAACCTAAGTTTAAGTTAGTGTTTTTGGCATTGAAGTAACCTAGCAGTAATTTTGAAGGAAAAGGAAAGTTTACTCGAACAAAACCAACGATTACGGAATCGCTTTTTGACCAACTATCATTTAAGGAAAATTTTCAGTGTCATCCTTATGTGTATTTTGTAACTTGTATTTCACCATCTGTAAACTTGGTTTGGTTTAATTAGATTTGTGAAGGCTTGTTGGTATACTTTTGAGCTCGATGTATTCTAAAAGTGTCATTCTTTGCTTATTTTCAGGTCAGATTGAGCGTGCTTTGCCAGACTATCTTATTGCTAAATTCGACGAAAGAGTTCAAGAAGAGGCTATTAATATGGCTGGACTGCCGGATTTTTACAAGTGATTAAATTTCTTACTTAACCTATTCATCTAAAAAAAAGCTGCAATTTCGTTTTTCATAAAATACATTTTTCTCGAAAAAGGGCTTAATTTGAAAGAATTGCTAATATTCTGCTTAGGTGCAAAGAATGCAATACCGGAGCGACATTGGATCCCGAAGTGAAGTACTTCCGTTGTCCGAATGCCCAGTGCCAAAAGGTGCGTTTTGATATAGCCGCCTTACCTGGTAGATTCCTTTATAATGTCTGCCATACTGTTACAGTTTGTGCCGCTTTGATAGCATTCTTTGAATGAAAGTAATCAGTTTTTAGATTTAATATAATTGTAATTCTATCCACGTGCAGGTGTTTTGTAGGTTGTGTAAGGTGGATTATAAGGATCATCTTGGACTGGCTTGCAAGGAAATTGAGAAGGAAGAGGAAACCGATATTAGGAAAAACTTGTGAGTCATCCTTGCATTTCTTAAAGCTTTAAAATAAGAACGCAAAGTGGTCAACATACTGCGTTTGTAAAGAAAATTTTAATCTTGAAAATAAGGAGGGTTTGCGCTGCGTGAGCTTTCTACACTCGGTCAAGAGGCCGAATGTATATTTTTTATTTAAATATTACATTTTCTCATTCGATTAAATCTATATATACTTGTTATCTTACGGTTTTTTACACCTATTTTCTCAAAACACCAGTTTATATTTTAACAGCGAGGAAAAGATGTCTGAGGCAAAGATACGAACTTGCCACGCTTGCAAGTTTAAATACACGAAAGAACCCAACACCTGCAATAAGATCACTTGCAGATGTCAACGTACCATGTGTTACATCTGTCGTACACCAGATGTGAGTGTTTTAAGGCGTTTTCATATTTCCTCATTATGTGATTTCCGTAAACCTGCCTTTCATTGCAGATCGATTACAAGCATTTTTGCCAGGATGTGAGACATCCAGGCTTACCGTGCAGTAAATGCAATAAGTGCTTTTTGTGGTCTCATGCTGACGAAGACGACGAGTTGGCCATAAATGAGATCAAGAACGAAGCTCGGAAAGTGAGAGCCGATAAAGGTTAGTGTCCCTGTTGTGACCTGTACCGGAATTTTGTATCGATCCTCTTTATGTCCTCAATTAATTTTCAGGTTACAATGAAAAGAAAATTGGAGTTCCGAAAGATCAAAAGATCCATCAGCATCAGCAATATCCAGGGGTGAATTTGCCACAACCCCAAGAACAAGTTAATAATTTAGGTGATGCTAATCCTGCTTATGGACGACACCGTCAAAGGATTCCACTTCCAGTTCTGGCTCCTTCTCCCGTTAGAGCACGGATACCTCGTAGCCCTCAACCAAGAGCTCGAAATCCACCTGGTTTCGCCATTAGAGCCTTAAATCCACCCCGTTTTCCGGTTAGACTTCAGAATCCGGCTCGTCGTCAGGTTAGAGCCCCCATTGTCCCGCGTTTACAAGATAGAGCGCTGAATCCGGGTCAAAATATTGAAGCTGCTGGTGTAGCACCTCGGTTTCCAAATCATTAGTTTTCGTTTTGTAAGTATAATTTTTTTTCTTTTCCCTTGAAAATATGCTTCGACGAATATAACCGGAAAAATTTAGTGGAGAATATTCTTTAAGTAGAAATTAATGCGTTCAATATATTTGAGCGAAATACGAAACTATTAAGTCTTTTTGTTAACACACCATTTCCGAAGTTTGCCTTCAGTACGTCTTTTAACTTGTACCGTTAGTACAGGATGACTCTATAATAAAATTTTCGATTAGGTGCTCGGAAATTTTTATAATTCATATTAAAATTAAAAGACAGGCTGTTTCATATATTGGCATAAGGTATTGAAAGCGAAGTTTTGCTTTAAAAACTAAAATTCAGCGGTGTGCTATGATTTGCTTTGATACTGTCGTAACAGTTCACCAAAACTAAGCCCACTAAACTTTTTTCTTAATTAATTTTCGGCATGGTACTTAAGATCAAATCTGGTTACAACGTCTAAACTATTTTGTTAGTGTGTTTTGACTGTCGTATGACCAATATTTAACATTTGTCTTTTCTTGGCTGGGTTTTTTTCTTCAAACCTATAGAACGTTCTACTTTTTGGATTTTACTTTTTTTTGTTTAAATTCGTAAAGTTTTAATGTTTTCCTTAATTTTGTTTAAAATTTTTAATAAACTTCATATTCATATTTTAACAAAATGTGATTTGATTGCTTCGTGTCACTATGGTGTGGTATATTAATAGGAACACCAATGTAGTATGACATGGAAATGCTAATTGATTCCACGCGTTTCAGTTATTACTGTCCCAGGCCCGTCTTAAGACCTTTTGGGGGCCCTGGGCTAATTTTTTTTAAAGATCTTTTCGATCCCCAACGGTCAGCCTTTGTATGTCCGTCTAAATTCAACTTCACAATAATCAAACCAAAACCTTTTTTCAAAAGTATAACTGAAAATAAAATTTTTACTGAGAGTGACTCGCTGTTAGTTTTTAGAAATTGTAGGTACCGTATGATACGCGATGTGGCGATGAGTCAAATTACTTTAGACGTAACTAAAAGATACATAATATTAAATGAGAATTAATAATATTAACCTTATCCCTAGAGTAGAGGCTGTATGGTCGGCCTTTCCGGGGACCCAAAACTGGCTGGGGCCCTGGGCCGTAGCCCATTTAGCCCATGCCTTAAGACGGCCCTGACTGTCCCAACCCCGAAACTTCCCACCTGTTGTTGCGCTTTCATTGCAAAATAAAGGATTCCAGAAGGTGTCCATTACCCGTGCACAATTTAGTCTAAGGGTGCTCAAATGGTTGGAAGCTTCTTGTGAACTCCGATTTTATGTTGCAGCTGGTCTTTTAAAAGAGTCTTTGCTCCGAGATGTAGTATTATAAAAGAAATCTATTCCATTCTTTAATATTGGTTTTATTTGCTGTGTTGAATGATAATTTTGTGGGGGCCAAGTAGCTAGCGTTCTTATAGTATACTCAGTGTTTCCATTGAATAGCAAAGTGCCGTAATGTTTCAAATACGTTTCAAGTGTGACGGCAAAATGATTCGTGTACGGTAAATAGTAGAAGATGGCTCCTCGACCACTCGTGACGGACTTAAACATTGCTTTTTCGCCTTCACTTTTAAGCGAGTAAAGTAACATTCCCTTTTTACCAATTTTCCTAACAAATCGATAGGCATATCCTTCGCTGGACTAAAACAATTAAAAAATGAATGCATTTAAGATATTTATAGAGCAGCAGCAATCTAAACCAAATATTTATTTGTTTATATATTTATTTTAAGATATAACCCCACCCTCGATATATGCGAACTTTAACGTACGTTTCACGCTTATGATGATACCCTTACAAAAACTTTCTTAAGAATTCTTACAGGGAAATTCTATGGAATTCGTAATAATTTTTCTCTGACCTGGAAGTCTTCAACTAAAATATTTACAATCAACAGCGAGCTTATCTGTTAGCGAGCCCCACTGTGACTTTATCAATTTAGGCGATAAATGGTCAAATTATTGAGCATGAGATACCCTTCTCACCGTTAAATAAAACTGCAACTATCGATATACTGTGCTATCAATTTCGGGTCTTATGTGGCCTAGAATTTGAGCTTCATCTTTGGCTCGTACCATTATGGATTGAAAGGAAAACATAACTTGAATGGATAGGTGATACCATGCCCTCACAGCTGCTACTTAAAAGTTGGGAACAGCGGACCCCAAATACTGTGCATGAGCTGTTTTCGCAGTATTAGTGAAACAACAAAAATTATACATCAATCAATAAGTTATATATTTAGCAAGCAAACGCTTTTTCTAATTTCGGACACTGGTTGTCCAAATCCTTGCCTCAGTGTTGTGGTCTAGACATAAGGCTTTGCATTGCAACGTTAGGGGTAATGGTAAAAGATGCTTAAATTGGAAGTGCTTATCAAGCCGTCATCGTGTGTTTAGAACAAGGTGATTTTCATCTTCCCAGTAAATGAGCTGGATGAAAATTCCAGTATTTGGAGGCTATAGCTTGAACTTGCACGTTCAATACATTTTTAAATGCATTTCTTCAATGAAGTTCTTGGAACTTTTCCATTTTAATTCCAATAACTAAATCGCTCCATTCATATTTTGAATTTAAAAAAGCCACCGACATATTTGCTTAGCGCCAGGGTTGACTGCCTGGATCAAATGTGCCTTAAAATGCAAAATGTCGTCAATGGTGAAGCTCTGAATAAGTTAATATTTTCTGGTATATTTCTACCTGAGGAGTGCTGATATTCTGTAATGACTAAATTATCGTTTAAAATACAAATCGATCAGGTAACGTTTTACAAGATATAGAAAAACTCGGTAGATATGTAGTGTCTTTGACAGGTTTTTTGCATTGCTTAAGGTTTTCATTTTTAATATAAATGCTTTAGTGCATTATAAGTAGCACAATAACATAAGTCTAGTTTTGTGGGGAAGTGCGACAGGGTTTCTCATTTGGTATTCCCATAATTGTGAACCAACAGAACTATTTCAATTTCGATTGCTCGGGAAAACCGTTTCATAGTTAGGACGTCGGTATCAATATTTGGCTTTTTTCATGGATTTATTTGGCAAAGGGACCCAACAGTGGTCATTTTCTGAGATGGAAAATTACTACAGTGGCGAAGCCAGGATGAGGCAGATAACAGATTTCGTCACCGTTTTTTAAAAGTTGGCCAATTTTCGTCGAGTTTTCGCAATAAAAATTTTAATTCCCAATCATGTAACAAAAAGGAATAGGGTGGTGAAGTTGTTCCCACTCTCGCCTCTTCGCTAAAGGAGGTGGACTCATGTCTAGCTTGTCGCGCTGGATGAAAACTCGGAACAAGTCCTTTTGCGTTGAGTTGGCAAGATATTTCCTCTCTGGCTAAAAGCCCCCCTCCCGCCGCAGATAGTCCGTTTCCCCTTTTCCAGAGGTTAAGGGTAGAGAGCTGTTGGCTCGCACGGCACGAAGGGCTTTCCATCACCCTCCTACGAATTATAAACCAACGACAAATAATTGGCTTTACAAGTCACTAGTTGAGTTGTTAATGCGTTATTTCTTGATTGTAAGTAGAGGTCGGCGTTTGGATGAAAATTAACCGTTTATTTGGATAATATCCATAAACAGAAATTATCCCAAAAATAATCAGTTATTTTTGGCTTTTTCCCATATTAAATTGTTTCTATCCATGGATAATATCCATAGATAAACGGTTAACCGCAATTTTTATGATTAATCAAAATTTTGCCTGTTAAATTATCTGCTCCACCGATCTCTAATTGGAAGCTTAGCTTAGAAAAACGTTCCGTTAGCCAACATGCTTTGCGTGTCCAACATTCAAAAGCTCCTCTCAATGATTTCAGCTGGAAAATTAATAATGTTGTACCTTTTTTAAATTGGAACTTAGCAAGCCTCTACGACAATGTTTAAATGTGGGAATTTTCAAACGTTCTTCTGAGACTATTGGTGAAGGTTTTGATTTTGGTCTGGGCTTGAATCGCATGAAGTTCAGCTCCCCTTCCATAAACTGCAACCTTGTACCTCTTCGTGGTGGAAGGGAGTAACAGGTGGAGGGGCAACCTTCCATGCTGGCCAACTAAGGCTCTGCTTCTTCCTTAAGCTAAGGTGTAAGGTATCGTGCTGAGGGCTGAGTGGTACCGGGGAAACGAAAATACGGTATCATTAACGATCCCATCGGGGAACCAGGCGACACCCCGTTGTATTCTAGCCATCCACCTGGACAGAGGATTAAGGGTGGTGACCGTATACTTTCCTCTTTACTCGTGGGATCTGCATGGATTCTTTAAACAAAACAAACAAAAACAAACAGGGCAAGGGTCTGTCTTCGACAGTACCCGGCCAACAGGGATTGGGCAACCAATCTTCAAATAGCACAGGACAAGGGTCTATCTCTACCAGTACCCGGTCTGCAGGGTTAGGGTCCTCCCAAGGGGGTACCCAACCCGGACAAGGGTCTGATTCTGGTGGTACCCAGTCAAAAACATCCAACAAGAACCTTAAGCGCAAAGAGCGCCGGAAGGTTCAAAAGCAGAAGGGGACAGATGGTCCACAGTTAGGGGACGTAGTCAACCCTCCTTCTGGCAAAAGACTAAGGTCTGATAACTCGGCTGTATCTTCCGAGTCTCAGCAGAAGGCTTCCAAAAGGCCTAGGCCTTATAGTGAAGTTGCAGGGTCGACCAAGATGGCCATCATCAAAGATGGCTTTCCAGTCGCCACTATATCGGATGAGGAGTTTAACACCATCCAGTGTGGAATTCTTTAGCAGATAGATGGGATACCTTCGGGTAACCCTCTACCTCGCTTCTCGAATTTCCAACTATCCGGGGGTGCTATTACTTATATATGCGGTGACAATTTTTCATGTGAATGGTTGAAGAAGGAGTTCGACCGAAATGATAGGATGTTGGAGGGCATGAGGCTTCTGGTCACAGTAGCCAGTGCGCTTCCAAAACCTTTCAAGGTCGCCTTTAAAAAAACGTCTGGACGAAGGACCCAGTTGTTCTTTTAAAGAGGTTGAGGGCCTACCACAGTGAGCTGAACACTCACTGCTGGAGGGTTGTAAACTGCATAGCAGAAAAAACCTCCATTCGCTGGATTTTCCAGATAGATGGGGGTTCGATGTCTGCTATTAGGAAGGCCGAGTTCAGGGCAGACACCGGCTTGGATAGGGGCATTTTCAAAGTGCTTCACGATCCAAGTTCGGATAAACCCGAAGATGAGGCTACGGCCGGGTCAGACATGTCTGGCACAGAAGGTGAGAACACTCTGTTAGGTGGAGAGGATGCACTAACAGATGGGATGGGTGGTATCTCTATTTCAGATATAGAGGACACCTTGCTGGGTGCAGAACCCGATGTAAAGGGAGATTCCTCATACAAGAAACTCTGAGGAAGCCGGAGGGAGTGGTGTGGTTCTCACACCCACCTCTGGGAATAATCAGTAGTGACGGGTACTCCTCTGCTATCTATCCCAGAAGATGGGCATCAAGGTGGTTCAGATAAACCTGCACCACTGTAAGGCAGCCTCAGCAGTATTATGCCGCAGGTTTGCACTGGAGGGCATAGACGTTGCACTCATACAGGAGCCATGGACTCTCAAGGGTCAAATTCTTGGTCTTAAAAGTGCAGGTAATGTCTTTTACGATTATAACTGCCCAGGTAGCAAAATCTCGTTGATAAACCGTTTGTGAATCGTTGAAACTATGTTGAGAGATAAACGTTATGAAATGGTTGACGATGTCACCAAAATAGACGGTTTATAAAACGGTTGATATCAAGTCTTTTAATACTATCAGAAACCCAAGTATAAACGTTATTTGATCAACGTCTATTAGACGTCAATATGAAATGTTAATAAAACTATTAAACGATGCATAATGAACCTATTTCAAACGTTATAGGATTAAAGTCGATTAAACGTCGGTTTTGAACATTTTGTAAATTACTTAACTAGATAGGGTACCCGATATATTCAGGAATTATACAGCACAAAAGCACACAACAATATTTTCTCCTAGATATATACCTTTCACCAAACAGTGAGGAAATTATTTAATGTAAAGTCAATACGAAAGTACAACGGTGAGCTAACTCTCTCCACGCATGGCACCGTAACCCATATAACCAACTGATTTATGCAAATTTAAACAATTATACGTTGATAACACAATAATTTTCCTTTTATCATAAGGCCTAGTGTCTATAGAAGAAGGCTTTTAAAAAACATTACTATACTTTAATCGTTTTCCGTGTGTCGGGCTAAAGAATGAAGAAACTCGGTCTTTTGGCTAAGACCAAAGTGTAGTATCTTGTGTATAGCGGATATACCTAATTTTTAAATAAATCCAATTAAGTAAAGATGTTTGGCCGACCGTAACCGTTGAAAACCACAGTCAGGGTACCGTGGGATAGTATATCAAATTTGGTCGACCTAAGTTGAAAACTGTAGATTCCTATAGCGGACAAACAAACATATAAATACAGTTTATATTTAGTTAAATATTAACCACTTCTATAACATGTTTTAATTAGAATATTTTTATTAAAACATGTTTAAGAAGTGGTTAATATTTAACTAAATATAAACTTTTATTATTAGTTAGATTAAAAAATTAGTTGATAGCAAAAAACGTAACAACGTCTCATATTTGTCAAAAGATATATCCTTAAAAAGTTAAATAATATAACGTTATTTTAACCTTAATATCCACATTAAAAGTGACGTTTTTGAATGTGATCAATATAATGTAAATAACGTGGTTTTTTCAACCTAACTATTTTGATGAAAACATGAGTTCTAAAAGAGGTCAATATTTTACTAAATATAAACGTTTATAATTAGTGGGATAATAACCTATAAACGTTATTTTGACCAAAAACCAAATATTGACCATTTTACAAACGTTATTTTGCTACCTGGGTGCGATACACCTAGGACATGCATACTAGTAAGAAAGGGAATTCATTCTCTTCCGCTATCTATGTACTTCTCTAGGGATACGACTGTAGTTAGACTGACGGGAGACGAAGAGCTAACTATAGAATCGGCAAATGCACACCACGTAGTATGGGGCAGCAGAAACTGCAACAGACGTGGCGAGGACCTCCTGGAATATTTGGTTAGTACAAAACTTCATATTCTCAATAAACACAATGTACCAACTTTTGTTACTTGTAACAGAAGTGAGGTCATTGATCTTACGCTGTGTACAGAGAATGTCGCAGATGTAATTCATAACTGGCATGTGTCTAGTGAACCATCATTGTCGGATCACAGACACATCTGCTTTAGTATCCTGGTCAAACCTACCCGGGTTGACATAGGGATTCGTAATCCCAGACGTACGAATTGGTCTGGCTATAGGGAAGACCTAGGTCTTTATCTTAAAGATGAGAAGCCAAGGCTCTCATCGGTGCTTGACTTCGATTTGGCTGTTGATCATGTGCAACATGCCATAATCGATTCCTACCACCGAAACTGTCCGGTGAAGTCTACCAACCAGCCAAGGCTAGTTCCTTGGTGGACAGCTGAGATTGGTGGACTTCACAACAAAACAAGGAAGCTCTTTAATAGGGCAAAAAAGACGGGCGACTGGGTTTCTTACAAGAGTACCCTAACCGCCTATCACAAAGCTATTCGCGATGCCAAGAGGGCATCATGGAGAAGTTTTTGCGAGAATATATCTGATATTCCCAGCACTGCCAAACTAATGAAAATTATGGCACATGATAATACTAAACATCTCGACACCATTAGGTTGAAGGATGGTAGTTTTTCGACCTCTGGAAAGGAAACTCTAACACATATGTTGGAGACGCACTTTCCAGACTCTAGGGTCACAGACAGCTGTGGCACTGATAGTCTCCCTTTTAGGATACAACGTACCAAAAGGGAAGACTGGGCTGTGGCAAAACAGGTTGTCACACACTCCAGACTTATGTGGGCGATAATTTCCTTTAAGCCTTATAAGTCCTCAGGTCCGGATGGGATCCTTCCCATTTTGCTGCAGGAGGGCAGCGATATTCTCTGCCCACTGCTCTGCAGAATCCACAGGGCTTGTATTGCCTTAGGGCATATTCCAAGCTCCTGGAAGCTCTCTAGGGCCATTTTTATCCCTAAGCCCGGTAAGTCAAACTACCTGGAGGCTAAGGCATTTAGGCCAATTAGTCTTACCTCTTTTATCCTAAAAATTTTGGAGAAACTGGTAGACTGGTATATCAGGGAAGAGGTTATTTCCCAAACGCCTCTCTCTACTGCTCAGTATGCCTATCAAAAGGGCAAATCTACTGAGACCGCTTTACATGGCATTAGCAATTGGCTTGAGAGAGCAATTGAGTTTAAAGAAATCGCTCTTGCGGTTTTTCTCGACATTGAAGGGGCCTTTGACAAGGTCTCAAGTGCAGTCTTGATGAAGGCTGCCAAGAGGTTTGGTATCAATGACACAATTTGTCTCTGGATCAAATCTATGCTGACGAACCGAAGGGTGACATCCCTCCTGCTTGGCGATTCCCTGACGGTCTCCACTAGCCGTGGGTGCCCACAGGGGGGGGGGGGGGGGTTATCTCTACCCTGTTGTGGTGCCTCGTGGTGGATGAACTGTTGAGGAGGCTGAACAGAGGGGGGTGCCGCTGTTTTGGTTACGCCGACGATATTGCTATCATTGTCACAGGGAAATTCCCAACGACAGTTTAGGATGATATGAGGAGAGCTCTTGCATCGGTAGAAAACTGGTGCAATGAAGTGAACCTCCCGGTCAATCCCAGTAAGACGGTTCTGGTTCCCTTTACCCGTAAAGGGACAAAGGGAGCGTTTAATGGTATTTCCTTGTTCGGTACCAACCTGGAGGAAAGCACTGAAGTAAAGTACTTAGGTGTTATCCTTGACAACAAAGTAACATGGAAACCACATCTTGACTATATTATCAAGAAGGGAAAAATGTTATTTTGGAGAATTAGAAGTACGGTCAGCAAGTCCTGGGGCTTGAGTCCTAAAGTTGTTTACTGGCTTTACACAATGATCATCAGACCCATACTGTCCTATGCAGCTGTGGTCTGGTGGCCAAGGGTTACTCTCAAAACCGAGCAGTCAGAACTGCGCACTCTTCAAAGGCTAGCTTGCGTTGGCATAACAGGAGCTATGAGAACAGCCCCAACTGCTTCTCTAGAAATTCTACTGAATATTCTTCCTCTACATTTGTTTATAGAGGAAGCTGCTACTTTTGGTGCCTATAGGCTAAACCAAAATGGGTGGTGGATGGCCAATAGTTGGGAAAAGAGCCACACTACGCTTATTAGGGATATTTCCAGTCGGTTACCTGTTCTCTCAATGGGTTCTGACAACATGGCTGCTAAACTTCGTTTTAATAAGCCTTTCGGCGTGTACTTCCCTAGCCGCACGGAATGGTCAAATGTTACCCTCGGTACCAGAGGGGAAGTTGTCTGGTTCACCGATGGGTCTAAAACCCATCTAGGTGCGGGCCCAGGGATGTACTGCCTAACGACCAAGTACGGCTTCTACGAAAGCCTTGGAATTTACGCAAGTGTCTTTTAGGCAGAGATTTCTGCTATCTGCTTCTGTGTTGACTTCTGTCTTAAGAAGAACTATCGCGGGAAAGTTATCCAAATTTGTTCGGATAGCCAGGCTGCTTTAAAAGCTCTAAACCAGTCTAGTGTTTCTTCTAGACTGGTTCTTAGCTGCTTGGATCTCCTTTTCAATCTCGGGATGCTTAATAAGGTTCAACTTTATTGGGTCCCTGGACATGAGGGTTATCATGGGAATGAAAAGGCTGACGTCTTGGCCAGGGAGGGTGCGACGGCTGGGTTCTGTGGACCAGAACCCGCTGTCCCTATCCCCCGTGGCTTGATACGCAGCCTGGTCTCCAAATACATGACTAACCGTCAACTCGAGCTTTGGCTCGAGATGCATGGCCAAAGACAGGCTAAGGAGTTTATCCCTGGCCCTCTAGGCAAAGGGCGAAAGAACTGCTTTCGCTCTCGAAATCTAGTATAAGGTTGGTTACTGGCCTGCTTACAGGTCACTGCTAGCTCAATAGACATTTTAATCTTATTGGTATCAGTGATGACCCACTATGTAGGGCCTGCAAGGCCGAGGAGGAGACTGCCTCTCACGTTCTTTGTAGCTGCGACTTTTATGCGGCTCAAAGGCTAGAGCATCTTGGGATGCATCAATTAGAAACTAACGACTTCTTTAATATGCCGGCCAAAAATATTTTAAGGTTTGTGTCGGAGATAGGACTTTTCTAAGTCATGGGTCAGGGGTGCACAATGGACCTAGGGTCGAAGTGCATGGGTGGGCATTTATGAATCCCTGCCCCCTCTCAACAACAACAACAAGTTCAGCTCTCTAACCTACTGAAAACGGTCCCATAAAAACTGAGATGCAGTTTTTTAACCAATTTTTTAAGTGATCAGCCGATTTCCAAACCAACTCTAATATAATTCCTTGCAATTTTTTTATTTTCTGATAAGACCCTCCACTAACATAACTGTTAATCTGGTCAAGTGGTTATTTAAAGGTGAAACTAAAGAACTCGGGGGAAAACCTCTTTAGCCAGTGGGGAGAAATCTTCCAAACTCAACGAAGAAGGAGTTGTTCAGAGTTTTCACCCAGTTCCACAAGCCAGGATTGAACCCGGATCGTCTTGCTACGAGGAGCAGATGCTAAAAAACATCCCACTTTTTAATTGACCAGACAAAGAAGTCCCTAATTCGAATGTGCTTTTACTAAGCGAAAGCTCAAACCCACGAAGTACTATAACCTTAAGTTTTTGTATCGATAATAATTTCGGTGAAAAAGGACTTTTAAATAATGAAAATAAAATCATTTTCGATTTAACAACAATAATACTCACCATTTTGCAATAAATGCGATAAATAAAACCAGAGGTATTTTAAAGAATTGAGCACATATCTCCTCAATGGAACCTTGAACCGTTTTCTTGAAAGAGGCAAAATTGATAAGATAATTAGGAACATAGAGGTCGCCATCCACACTTCCCAGGACAGTCCTTGGATCGAGTACTGACCCTGGCCTCGAGCATTTCCGCCTTTAACCGAGGTAACGAGTACGTAGCTTCCACTTTGACATGGCGTACTTCGGTACACATAATCATTTGGATAAGTTCTCGCAAAGAAGTACAGCCCAGTATCAACTAACTACAAAATTTAAGAAATATATAATTTATTATTTAATAAATTGAAAATAGATATTTCGTAAAGTTAATATAAAGTTAAGGCTGTCTTTTAGGTTAAATCGCTTTATATTGAAATAAAAACCTAAAAAAAACGTTTAAACAATTTTATGGCAACCTAAAGAGATAGGTCAAAACATGTTTAGCAATCTGTGTCTCCTTTTTTCCAACTCCATTAAGATGATTAACAAAAACCCTTTTATCTTCTTAATTATGTTTCTTTATAAAACTCATTTAAGCTACATCGTGCATTCATTAAACATATTACATCCTCATCAGAAAACGAGTTAATCTATTCACAATAATACTAATGTTGTACAACTTGTACTTTGACTAACGAAGAGCTCGAAATATTAAAAGGTATAAGTTGTGGTTGATTATATACATTTAAACGTAAGTTATTATTTTTACCTCTCCGAGGGGACTTTGTACCCTAGGAGGGGTTATACAACCACCGTGTCTGTCTGTCAGTCTGTCTGTCTGTCAGGCCTGCGAACGCGTTCGCATTTTCGGGGAAAAGGGTAATCACTGCGTACCCAGTTTCTTAGAATCAGGGAAAAGGTTTTTCCAAAAGTGCCCACTTTTTGTCATTGGGTGTAGTATAATTTTTTAATCAGCCGGGATTCGAACCCGAGCCCTCTTGCACGACAGGTGAGCGTTCTACCGCAGAACCACGGATACAGTTACGCTTTACTAAAAATTAAAATCTCTTCCGAGGAGAGGTATATTTTGGCTTGCCAACTTGTTTACTCAAAAAATTAAAGTGTTTGAAAGAAGTTATCATGGAAGCGGGCTTAAGTTAAGAAATTTCTAAATAACTGCGTTGTGGTATTTTTTTAAGCCAAACTGCCCAATCATTAAACAAAACGATCAAATGGTTCTTATTATAAATTTGCCAAGTCTATTCACAATAGGACTGTGGTTTTGAAATCAAACTGTTCACGCTTAATGTTTTCTATTGAAAATATTGCATAAAGTGAAATTTTACAATTGTACCGATTATCTTACATTTAATTTTATTGCGATTTCAAAAACTGGAGAACTCTTTCTATATTTTAGCTTTGACCTCAAATATTCCTCACTGATGTACTGAAGTCTATAAAATAGAAAACATATTAAAAATAGCGTTCTTATTTTTAAAAGCAAGTAACATAATATCTTTATTTTAGACATTTCCTGTTTAGCACTTACGGAACTAAGAAAAATTGAAATTCGTTACACTTTGTTAATACAATAGCTCCACCTATGGAGTTTTTTGTTGCCTTGGACGCAAAATTTATTTGATTTAATCCGCCATTTTAGTGAACCAGCGCCCTTTTGGAAAAATAATTTGTTTGACGGCGTGATGGCTACGACAAAATATTAAGCTATTTGGAATATTTAAAATAAAATAATACGTTACAACTATTTAAACAACACAACCTCACCATTTCAAAATTGATACAAGCTATATCCACCATATAGTCGTCCTACCAAAAAGCGCCGATTAAAAATCTTGTTTTGGAATATAGATGGCACTAGTATAGCAGCTCAAAAAATATTATTTTCAAATAATCCGACCTCACTGCTTTTGCTCTGCTCTCTCCTTATTGTCATATTTCAATGCTATTCTGTTTTACCAACGACCATATTAATCATTACGTAGCCAAGAAGTCGAATATCCTGATAACCGAATATACTACGAATAACAAAACCTGCACACAAAAATAATAAAGCCTTAAAAATAGCATGAGTCGAAAGATGAAAATAAGCTATTTCTCAAAGACCTAAAGGGCGCGTAAATACTATCAACCCTAACTGGCTCAAAGTAGACAAAGCAATTACTTTCCTAAAATCTATTTCCATACAGGCACCCACACCCCCTATAATAAGAGTTAATAAAGAAACCACTGTTAATAACCCCCTTAACTCCAAACTAAGGACCCCTTCAGAACGGATTAATAAAAATACACCCGCAGTCACTTAAGTAGAAAAATGTACTAAAGCAGAAACAGGAGTAGGAGCTGCTATAGCTGCGGGTAACCAACAAGAAAAAGGTAACTGCTCTCTCTTAGTTATTGCCCCTAAAATAATTAGAGCCCCAACGACATTTAAATTGCTACCCAAATCCTCCGGAAAAAGCCAAATAAAATTCCATCTCCCTCTTGAAGCCAAAAAAGAAATACCTAATAAAATACCCACATCCCCGATACGATTCATTAGAACCGTGATTATCCCGGAATTATAAGATTTCATGTTTGGGTAGAAAATTACTAAACAGTAAGAAATCAAACCAAGCCCATCCCACCCTAGCAACAAAGATACTAAGTTAGGACTCAAGACAAACAAACCCATTCTCAAGACAAATAAAATTACCAAGGAAGAAAATCGCCTAAAATTTAAGTCAGCCCCTATATATCTTCTTCTATAAAAGAGCACAAATCTTCTAATAATCAGCACAACAGAAAGAAAAAATATACCTAATCAATCAAACAGGAGCATAAAACTCACCCCAACACTCCCCTCATATAGAGGGTACTCTAAAACAAAACTTTGACCACTTATTTGTAAATTTAACCCAAAAAACAACACACTCTCAATAACATAAATCAAAATTTAAAAATATTCACTACCTAAAAACTACATATATATTATCTCCAATACCACAAATTGATATTTTTCTTAAACTATTTAAGGCTAAAAAACATCTAGCTTCAAAATTAAGTATAAAAGAGGAATAATATGTACTAAAATAATAAAGCTTTCTCGTAGATTAAGACAGCTAAAAAAACTATAACTACACAATAAAGGCCCATGCTGAACCAAAGAAAAAAATATAAGAAATATTCTGCACCTAAAAAAAACATTAACCCCAAAGGAACTATATATAATCTTTCAACACCCAAAATTCCAAAGGACAAAATCAACTCCCCCGCCAAATTCAAAAATGGGGGGGGGGGCAGCTATATTTCTTGCACTTAAAAGAAACCAAATTAACCCCATAAAAGGGTTCACCAATAACATTCCACGAATTAATAGAAGACTACGTTAGTGAAGCCGCTCATAAACCATATTAATTAAACTAAATAACCCCGACGATGTAAACCCGTGAGCAATCATCAGAATCACTCCCCCATTATAGCCGTATACTCTCAAACTAAAAATTCCCCCTAAAAACATTATTATATGACCAACAGAAGAGTATGCCACAAGAGACTTTAAATCTCCCTGTGACAAACAAATAACTCTAGCCAAAACACCACCCAAAATAGAAAAACTTACTACTAAATCTAATCAACTTTTAAGGACATTCACAAAAAAGGTAAAAATAGAATAAGACCATAACCCCCTAATTTCAATATAACACCGGCTAATACTATAGACCCAAAAACAGGTGCTTCCACATGAGCCCTTGGGAGCCACAAATGTACCATATACGCAGGTAATTTGACTAAAAAAGCAAAGAAAATTAAAGGGAACATAACTAGATCAAAATCACAATTAATATAATACAAATAACTATAGCCCAAACTCCCTACATCCAACCCAATTAATAAAATCCCAACTAACAATGGTAAAGACCCAAAAATAGTATAAAATAGTATATAAAGGCCAGCACCGACCCTCTCGGGTTGTGCCCCATATCCTACAACATTAACTTTGTAAGAAAACATTGGAACTGTCAGGTAATCATGCCGGATAAATTTCAGACGCCAGCCTTTTCTATGGAACGACCAAGGCTTTTTGAATATTGAAAGGCTCATGAAAGGATAAATAAAGCTTAATTTGGTAAAAAAATGATAAAATTTTTAATCATAATATCAAAGTTACTATAACAACAACTAGTTTCTATCAAACCCGAGTTATTTTCTACAAAAAAAGCCTGGTAGTAACTTTTTCCAACGAAGGAAGACTATCATTAACGGAAATCATTGTGTCATACTTATGTATAATTTGTTACTTCTGCTATTACATAGAAGCCTTAACACAATAAACGCAGTTTAAGGTTTTTATACATGTATATATCATTTCTTGGTAATTACTTAGCTTATTGATTAGTTAATTTATTAATTATGAAACAGCGCTACCGGTTAATTACTTTTTGAAGAACGTGGATATAAACGTAATCTTCAACGGTCATTCTGAAATAGAGATTTGACATTGGGAATATTTTATTTAGTTATTGAACCTCAACAGTCAATCAATTACTTCAAGTGCTGACCATTTGACATTTTTGACTACGATTTAAACTTTTACATTGAAATAAGGTGTACAAACACGCACTTCCCAGTTGTAGCTCTCATTTTCTTTTAAACACTTAAAGAAGCAAAACACGCAGAAGTCACTAAAACAGTGCTCTTTCCGGAAGATAAAGAATAATTTGTATTTTGTAAAATAATATTACTTCACAAATATAACGTGAAATTAGAGATTATAATTCAGTACCCGGCTGAAATGAGACTTCTAGCGGCGGCTTTGGAAGGCATCGAGAGAAAAGGATTTTCTCGGCGCTCAATTTGGCTTCTTATTGCGTTACTTCCATCTAGGAGCAACAAACACAACACCCCACACAAGGAGAACGCAACCCGTCAAAACTCGTGGATTTTCTTGTGTACGTTTTTCATTTGCTAGACGCTTTAGCGCCTGCTGCCGTCGGAAGGGGAAAATTCGGAAATGTCTTCCCCCCCCGCCCGTAAAACGTTCAGCGTAAAGGCTCGTGACGCTCGTCCAAAGAAATTCGTACACAGCCCATGGATAGAAACAATTTAATATGGGAAAAATCCAAAAATTAATATTATTTTTTGTATAATTTCTGTTTATGGATCCTTGCTTCTTATATGATTTTTTTATTTTGGAATACCTGAAAATTATCTCAGTAATTCTCTTAAATTCAAAGTGTAATATGAAATTGAGATAAGGCATATTTCTGAAAGATTAAATTTTCTCTTCACGTTTTTAAGTTTTTCGCTTTGCTTACCATAATCTTCTCATGGAACAAAATAACAGAATAACAATAAAATGATTAAAGAAACAGAATACACTTATTAAAAGTGCACGAAAAACATAAAACATTTCCCTGGGCCTAATGCCTTAAAAAAATTAATAGCTTTTCTAGAAATGGCTCCGAGTGAAAAATTATCTGGACATTTTATATATATTCCCTGCTCAAACATATCTAACAATCATCGAAAAGCGCCGTTTTACGATTGGATTACTTTAAAAATCGAGCCAGAACTGCTCGAAAAAAACTAAGCTCGTGAATATTTATCGGTGGAGCGCGCTTAGCTCTTTTCGGTGCTCGATTTTTTAATTTCGTGGTTCGATTCGCCGAGCAAGAATGTAGATTAACTCTTTGGTTGATCGATGACCCATTAACTCAGCTCGCGACCCAGCTCATTTTGGCTCAACTCGAAACTCGATTGATTTCTCCTAAGGTCAGCTTAGCCTGGGGCTTTTAGAGTCACAAGTTAGTTCAAGAAACCTCAGCTCATTGACACCTCGACTTATAACTTTCCTGGAGCCAATATTTAATGCTTGATTTTATTGGAGCCAAAACAGTTTTGTCAAAAGGTGTGGATTTACTCGATTATTTATTGGAAATAGCATTGTTGAGAAGATACGTTTCTTTATAAAGCACAGTGTTTCGAAAAGCCCAAAATGCGGCCAAAATTAAAAAAATACCAGACACATAATATTTACATATTTATAACCAGGAAGTCAGCCGGAATAGTGTAGCACCAAAATTTTAATGCTGCGCCCCCTAGCGACGAAGTAAGCTTCCCCCTAGGAACACAGGGTTAACGTTAGTGGCATTCGATAGCCCTTAAAGAGTTTAGAGAGTTGACAAAAATTCACGGTCGTAAGTCTTACCATATACTAATAAAATTAAGTTTTAGGGTTGGAAAAGTCCATTTTAGAGCATGTTCACCCGAGATTTCTTCCGAAACACGCAAGTGGATACCCAATATTTTTCGAAAGTTTTCTAGTAAACATTTCATTATATCCCTTCCATAAATATTTCCGGTTTCCCTTCGCGACCGTTAAAGAAAGTTGAGTTTTAATATTTAGAAATTAGTAATAAAATTCCTAGACAAAATTTGGCTAAAACGAATAACAGTAGAAAAGCCCTACCGTTATGCAAATTAGTATTACCCTAGCTTATACTAATTTGCAAAAATTATATTATAGAAAACAGTTTAATCAGGCAAAACATCACTTGATAATATACAAAAATTATGTTAACAAATATCTTAATTGCTTATTTGTTTTAAAATATATGAAGCAAACATAGCTATTCAATATTTTCAGTTGCTAAACGCATATTGTTCAGAAAATATTTGTGGTTATCATTAAACAATTCTATCTCGTGTTCAGAATTATTTAAACTGACTAAACAAGGTGGTTCGTTTGGTTCTTTAAGTAAATCCATAACGGCTCTTGGAAGTGGAATTTGTTTTTGCTTTGCTATTCTTTTGCTGAGGGAAATATTCGAAATAATGGGATCACTCGAATCCAGGGCTCGATTAAATATGTATTAAATTCAAGGCAATACTGGCCAAATTTTTCGGAATCAATGGGAAAATTTTAGGATATGGCACATAAAATTACGTGCAACCCCTCCACAAGCCAACGTTCAATGGAAAGAATTTCTGCAAATATTTCTTGATTTGAAGGCGAAAAAGCCCTTCTGGCCGTGTTTCCATCGTTGCTCGTGCCCGACCGACCAGGATTAGGAAAGTCTACCCTTAATGATAACTTCTCCCACATCAAACGTTGAATATCTTGTTTTCTTTTAATAAAGGTCGGAAGCTTAGCTCCCCCCTCAATGCGCCAGGTCTTTAATCCATCCACGTTACGGTACCCCAAATGTAAGCAAAACTCCATAAACCGTATCCAGGCGTGCAATGGACTCAGTCCATATCGTAACAGAGTACCATCTTTCGGTAAAAAGTTTTGCCGATGAATGTCGTTAAATTGGGTAGGTGTTGCCCCGCAGATTGGGCAGCATTGCTGAGACGAAGCACCTGATAAAATACTAAGCACTTTGCAGTCGATTACAGTAAGATTAAGACTGTACGCGACTGACACAGATATGCCCGAAATGTTTGAAGTGAATATCTGCAGTTGTTCAATTTGTTGTTTTACCCAATCACTTTCTGCTAATATAGATTCCTTGGATTCTTTAATAAATTGAATACTTAGGGGCCTACAAAAGCGTACTGACTGCGGGGTTCTGTTTTTCAAGACGGTATGTCCATATTCTGATCTTAGGCTCAAAGGAATAATTGTGGTTACAAAAAGGCAGGCATCACTAGAGTCGATAGAGCTACCGAAGCTCTGTTTATACCGCGATTGACCGGTGCTTCCATCAAAGCCCCAAGAGACTGAAAGAGTTAGATGTAAACTTTCCTGATTAATGTCCTTTGTGTACCTGATGATAAATTCTCCTTGAAGATTTGAAATCCGGTCTACAGTGTGGTCTAAAAGATTTTGAAGAGAAACGAACGCTACCGTTTCAGATACATTCACAACAGCCGGCCTGCAGAGTAATTTAGCCTGAAGAACTTTATAGTAAGATGGGAAGAGAGAAGAGCCATGAGATAAAGCAGTTTGCCTGATCATATTATAGGTGTTTACTGATAAATTGCCATCTAAAATCAATGCGAGAGTTTCTTTGTCAGAACAAGACGTTGGCACATCCTTGGACATTCTTTCGGGTACAGCTGATGCTGAATTCGAACGGTTCATCAGTTCTTGCAAGCCCAAGGTCAATCCAGTTTCTCCTTTCCGTTCAACCGCTACTGCTACTGCTTTTATGATTTTCTTAGCGGTTTCGTCTTTCAATAAGGATGCTTACTCACTAACGTGAATTCGTTTTGTGCGAGCAGATGCAACCGAAAATTCGATAATTGGCCTTCCTACATCAGGAACTACTAAGGGCGTATTTGGATCAGAAATAGTAAGAAGAGTTGCAGGAATTTTAAAAGCTGTCTGCAACCAGACGTGGTGCTTCTTCTCAAAGTTAGCCATCACTCTACCAGCTTGTTTCCAGCAACGGTTAAAAGTTTTTTTTCGCTCTCAATCGCTCTCCGTAGAATTTCCATTTGAAACTTTGAAAGGTTTTCCTTTATTTGATTTCCAAGTAAGATTCGGATACTCAAAATACAGTCACCTAGGTTTTTGGGTTCCGTGAAAATTCCAACCAATTCCCTTTTAGTAATGGGAACTCTTGGGTTGCTCTTATCAATTGAATTACTGTTGGTTGGCGAAACACTTAAAGAAGGTAAAATATTGCTACTAAATGAGGCGTCGTTTGTTATTGTTGCGTTGAAAGAGTGGTCGTGGCGAACATTGCCAACAATTTGACTTTGTGGGTTATCCATATTTGAACAAACACGTTATTCAAATAAGTGAAAGCGCGTTAAATTTAAAAGTAACTTTCGGTTTAAAAAAAACACACATTTTGGCGCTTCAAATATTGTTATCTCGCTTCAATTTGTTTTCTTCTTCAGAAAGCAACAAGAGCCTACCGAAATGTATTCCGTAATGATTTTAAATAGTCATTGAAATTCTACATAAATATAGCGATACTTGTGGGGTAACCGGCTCTTTAGTACAAATATTCAAAATGATATCGTCTTTTTACAAAAAAAATGTACCTTAATCTTTTATTCTATTTAAGATCGTTAAATTTTTAAGAAAAAATTCAGGAAGTGTAATGCAATTTTACTATATTGCAATAAAAAATTGATTTATAGCGTTGATAACAGATTAGAACCTCATCAAAAAAGCGGTCAGAATATTACGCGATTTTGGCTTTCAGCCAACGATATTTACTTTAAATTGACATCTTCCAAATAGTATTACCCAAATTGGTATGCATAAGTTGCTTTACCCGCTGATGAAATTTATAGCCAAATATGGCGGTTTCAGCATAGATTTTCAGTAATATTGTACAAACCTTCCAAGTCAACTTTCTTCAACGGTCGCGAAGGGAAACCGGAAATATTTTTAGAATGGATATAATGGAACGTTTACTAGAAAACGTTAGAAAAATATTGGGTATCCACTTGCGTGTTTCGGAAGAAATCTCGGGTGAACATGCTCTAAAATGGACTTTTCCAACCCTAAAACTTAATTTTATTAGTATATGGTAAGACTTACGACCGTGAATTTTTGTCAACTCTCTAAACTCTTTAAGGGCTATCGAATGCCACTAACGTTAACCCTGTGTTCCTAGGGGGAAGCTTACTTCGTCGCTAGGGGGCGCAGCATTACAATTTTGGTGCTACGCTATTCCTGTTGACTTCCTGGTTATAAATATGTAAATATGATATGTGTCTGGTAATTTTTTAATTTCTGCCGCATTTTGGGCTTTTCGAAACACTGTGTAAAGCCTTGAATATTTGAGTTTATCATATCTTAAAAATTGAAGGACGCAAAGAGGATGGTGGTTCTGATATTCCAAATGACCGAATGAGTGAGTATAGCTTGAGGGTATTTACTTTTTGATTTAAATATTTCCACTGGTTAGACAAAAATTGGATTTATATTAACTAATAAGTGTTGTTGACATCCATAATATTAGTTAAAAGAAACTCAGATAGAATTAGTACTTTAACTCTCAGTGGCGTAATTCTGGTCCGTCGGGCCCGTGTGCGAAAGTTTTTTAGCGTTTTCATTTAAAAAGGATTATTTATTTGGAAACTATTTAGGGCCCTTTAATCTTGGAGGGCCCGTTATTTACGCCACGGAATACTTTCAATGACGCATTTATTAGGGTTTATGCTTAAACACCTCAATGAAGTTGCTCTTTTAAAGATGCTGGATAATTCTTCTGCCCAAGAATAACACATGTTGTTCCTTGAATTGTGTAAATCAAGCAATTTTCTCGTAACTTAAATGTCACCTAAGGCTACTTGTACACTGAAACACAGCTTATTATTTAAAAATGATAGCCACTTAAGCTGTTGGTATTGTGAAAAACACCGTATTTTAGCTTTTATGTTTAAATATGTCCTAGTACCTATAGCAGCTACTGCTTGGTATTTGGACGGATGTATTTCTAAACCTAAACCAGTACAAAAACGTGTCTTCAACTCGAAACAGTGTCACTTTTTAATATCAAAACTGGAGTTCAACGCGAAATTTTCTTAATCGCTTGTTTCTTGACCTCGGACTCAAAGTGCTGATAGGCATTTCTCGTGCTTTTGGCAGAGCATCTGCTGGAATCTTGTCTGTTAACATGCACTGAAGACTTATTACGTCCTTCTCGTGAGCGTCTCGAATAAAGTGGTGACAAAAGTCGATGTGCTTAGTTCTCGAATGGAAAACTGGATTTCGGGCTAGAGTTTGAGCACCTTGATTGTCGTTGAAAATACAAAGCTTCTAAACATCAATACCAATTTCCACCAGGAACCCTTTTAGATAGATTGTTTCTTTAGTTTCCTTTGTCATTGCCATGCATTCGGCTTCGGTACTCGATAACGCTACTGTTGGCTGCTTCTTTGCTTCCCAAGAAATCGCGGCATTGGCGAGTTTGAAGTCTGCGTCTAAGAAGCCTTGGATGTTTTTGTTCGTTTTTTCAAAAACTAATCCATGAGCTGTGGTTCCCTTTAGGACTAATGGAGAACTCTCTTTCCAGCGGCCTAATGTTCTTTGGAGAAGCCGGAGCTGAATTGACTCAAGGCGCTTACAGTATACGCAAATTCGGTTCGAGTTGATACGGCGAAGTATATGAGGGACACCACAAGATCTTGGAACGGAGTTCTGTTCCAAAGGGTCTGCGTTCAGTCATTCCAAAACGTTTTAATACGGCTTTGGTGTGCTTTTTCTGTGAAAGGATAATTTTTCCACTGATTGTGTCTTGATTGAATTCGATTCCTAAACAGTAATGAATTGGTCCCAGGTCTTTCATTTTTAAATTTCGGTTGAACTCCGTCTTCATAAGTTCCAAATTATTCGATGTGATGATAGTATCATATACGTAGACGGCGATCAGTAGGATGTCTTTGTCTCGTTTCATGAAGAAGATGAAAGGATCAGCAGTCATGGGTTTCATTCCAATTTCTCGAAGTCATTGATCCATTTGCTTGTACCAATGGTGACTGGACTGACGCAATCCGAATAACGATTTCTTGATATGGCCAACCGGATATTGTCCCTCATTCAATGCTTTCAACCATTTTTTTGAAGTTTTTGCGGTGCCTTCATTTACATTCCGTCTTTTGATTATTTACAAAAAAGAGCTTCTTCAAGTCTTTCTGGAACATCCATAAAGACTTCTTCGTCGATTTCCCCATTCAAATACGCAGTGACGACATCCATTTGATGTACAGTGAGGCCCAAATTTACTACCAACGCCATGATGAGTCTGACAGAACTGGATCTCACTACCGGAGCGAAAGTTTATCTGAAATCGATAACCGGTTGCTGAGAAAATCCTTGGCTACGAGTCGGGCTTTTCTCTTCTCCACGTTTCCATTTGCTTGATACTTAGTGCTAAGGAATAAATGGTTTCCAATGACTTTGCGATCAGGGGGCGCTCCACCACTATCCCGGTCTTGCATTTCACCAGAGATACGTATAAAGCAAGAGTGGCTTTCTTCCAGTCTTTGAAGTCGAGCTCTTTGAATGCGGTCTTAAGAGTGAACGGATCTTTGATGCAATCAGTTTCACTGACTCGTTATTACTTATCTCTTCCGTGCTTGTGGCGGCTACAGTTGAGAACGGTAGCATGTTGTATTGCTTCTTTGGTCTTCCTTGATTTCCCGTTCTGATAGTTTTTGGTTTCGAGGTCCTCTTTTAAGTTCCATAAGGGCGTCGTCGACCCCGTCAGGTAGGTCGGTCATGGTCATTTGTATTTCAATTTCCAACAGGTGATTTTCGGAATCTGTATCCTCTTCCACATCTATCTTCGGGAAAACTTCATCAACATTGATATTTTCTGCAGCTTAATTCGGTGGTTCCGAACGAGTTAAGAAACTTGACATTTCTACTTCAGATGATCTTTTCCTCCAGTGGTAGCCAAATTCTGTAGCCTGTAGATTCTTTGTAGTAGCTGATGAAAAACCCTTCTTTGCTTCGAGATTAAAATTTTGCTTGGTTCACGTCTTCATACAGAATGAAGACTTTATCGCCGAAGGTTTTCAAGTAGCTTAGGTTCGGCTTCTGCCACGTCCATCAGCAATCCTTAAGTTCTCCTTTGATTTGTCTTGAGGTGCAGCTGTTTCGGACGAATAACGCTTCAGCCCAAAGTGATTGCCGTAGTTTAAATTGGTTCAGCATGCATCGTGCCATTTCAATCAGGGTACGGTTCTTCCTCTCGGACGTGCCGTTTTGCTTCGGTGTGTAGGGCATGTCAGTCTTCTTTGAATTCCATGTCTTTCAAGGAACTTGTAAAGTACGAAATTACAGTGCCGTTATCGAGCTGTAGGATTTTGATATTTTTCCCTGTCTGAAGTTCTGCACACAACTTTTGAAATCTTTGAAGACGTTCAGGACTTAACACTTCGGCTTCAAGAAAATAACTTCGCTCCGCTTCGACTAGTTATTGGTAAATACTACGAAATAATTTGTACCGCTCAGGAACTGGATTCGCACAGGTCTACAACCTACAGAGTATACGATTTCAAGGAGTTCTATGGTTCGTTGTTGATTTCGGAAAAGGCAAGTTTGGCAAATTAACAATTTTTCGGAATTCTTGAGGTTGGGACTAAAACATCTTTCCTGTCGAAGCATGTCTCTCAGGCTCCCTTCGTTCAAGTGACTCAGTCGATGATGCCAATCTTCTTCGTCGTGTGAGATGAGGTGCCGCTGTCCAGACACCAATTTCTCTGTTGGTACTCGTAGTGTACAACGCAACTTCTTCTGATTATGTTATTGATTCTCTGACTATTTGGCTGATTCCTCCGCTTTACCGGCAACGTGCGATTCTCTGTTTTTCTTTTAACAGTCAGAAACTATACGACTGACTTTCTTCCTGTTTGAATCAATTTAATTGGAATAGGTGGATCTGATTTTGGGCCTCTTGAATTTTCTGCGTGGAATGAATTTGTTCGCGATGAGGGCCTTCAGACCCGCATCTACGTTATTTGACTTCCGCGCATCGTACTCTTCAAGTATCTGTATATTTAGGGCTTTTAGAGTTGGCAACGTGTCACGTGATTCAATCGCGCCAGAAAGTCGTCGTTGAACTCCAAATCCATTTCTTTTAACTTGTCGACTGCGTCGAAGAACTGGACTACGTGATCTCTGACGTTTTCCCCATCATTTTGTTTAAAATTAATTGCTTCCGGAGTGTAGCTTTTCATGCAGGACCCTTTGACTGAAATGTGACTTATAATTTCTGTCAGACTGATTTGCTTCAACTCGGCTGGACTGATGGCCAGGATTAAATCCGCTTTCGCCTTGTCTCCCTTCATCCATTCTGCTACTTCGGCTGTCATCGCCGCAGGTTTGACGTTGCTTCCTTCGCCATATCCCAGGAATCATTTTGGGCGATGAGGGCTTCTATCTGTAGCTTCCAGGTATCGATGTTTTCTTTCATCAAGGTTTCAATTATGGCATTATGACTTCCTGCCCTTTCGACAGTCTTCTTCAATGATACTATGACTAACTAAGATTAACCTAACTTCGATGAAAGCTTACTGGAAACTAACACTAATATTGTTAAATATTTTAAAACCGAATACTTATTTTTACAATAATCAGCTAGGCTAATACCCAAGGCACCACCTTAGGCCTAAGTCCAAGCGACTTTTGAAGCTATTAATTCAAGTGCCCGGTTAAAACTTCTTCTATTTAGTATAATGAATTTATGCATTCCAATATTCATAAGAAGCCTGTTCTTTTTGTAATTTCCACTATATTCAATACCATTTCTGAGCAGGTGTGGCAGGCCCGTAGCCAGAAAAATTTCGTTTAGGGGGCAGTAGCTTTTTGTGAGGGGGCGCCGTGAAATGTTTTGGTGTTCTACAACAAATAAAACCTTGGACTAAACAACGATTGATCTCGTTTCACGTGTATATAAGGTTTAATCAGGAGTACCCAAGGGGTGATCATTGGCAAATGGTTATTCCGGTCTTGGAAATGGTGATCTCGACGTTTTAACGGTAAATTTGCCTTAATTTATGTAAAGAAAATAATGTTCCCATTCGCCAGCACACAAGATTATATAGCCTTACTAGAAAAATAAACCGAACAATAGTTATAATACCTCTTATCTTGCTATTTTATTTCAACTTTGGCTCTTTAGAGAGGTCTCGAGGTTTTAGCTTGATTCGAGTTTGGCTCGATTTGAGGTTGACTCTTCTCGAGTTTGGCTCGATTTCAGGTTGACTCTTCTCGAGCTCACACGTCTCGATTTTGGCTCGTCTCGATAGGAGTTTAGTTCATTTAGGCTCGATTCAAAATAAACTCGAATAAATATGAGACGGCTTGAGCTCGGCTCGGATGTTGTTTTTGCTCAACAGGCGATTCCTGATTTACTCTCGGCTCGTTTAAAGCTCATTTCGACTTAGACTCATCTTAAGCTCACTCAGAGTTTATCTCACTCGAATTTGGCTTAAAATAAATCTGCTCGAACGGGCTGTCAGCCCTACACACGTCTAGAAAGAGTCTTTTGGCAAGTATTTTGTTCGTGATTTTCTAATTACATTATATAAGCAAATACATAATAATAATCAGCTAGGCTAATGCCCATGGCACCACCCTAGGCCTAAGTACTTACATCAGGCATAGTCCACCTTATCAGTTCTGTTGCATTCATGGCTGCTTATTTCAAATCTTCTTTCAAATGTATAAAAAAGTGTTAATTTTTAATTGCAAGTTGTAAAAAGGTATTGTTCCGTGATAAGCGACGTTGCGTAAATGTGCAGGACATATAACAAGAAAAACGCGTAAAACGTTTCCTAGATCAATGAAATTTCATTTATTTGTTATTTCTTGTTTTTATCCAAACCTTCTAAAAGCTTCTGATCACCACCCGTTAGTTTATTATTAAAACCAAATTTTGTTATTAATCAAACCCATGCACTGAAATAAAAATTTTAAACTAAAAGGCCGCTGTCCTAAGCTTATAGAAATAAACGTTATTACAATGACGAACATGTAATCTCGAAGACAGAGCATATTTTTCAAGCTAGAGAATAGATAGACGGACAAATAAACAACCCAATGAGATGGCCGAAGATGGAGCGAGCTAGAACAAAAGCGGGTCTGTCTCCTAGATTGGGACGTTCTCGTGGCAAAAGCTCGGCCCTTCTGAAGGGGCTACCTTGCATTCTACTGCAAACAGGTCGAGCCGATCGTCTAGGTAATAATCGCGGGGACAGAGACTGCAAAAATCCGGCCCCGTGTGAAAAGCCTCCTACCTCGAGAGACTATTTTCTGGATTAGCCGTTTATCCACCCGACTGCATCACGCGCGGAAGTTTTGCTGTATATATTCGCAGTGATAAGTAAATATCTTATTTATATTATAGTCAGTTAGCATGTTGAAAAAATCGTGCGTTTTGTGATAAGAGCATAAAAATTTGTATACTTACATTTTTAACCTAAGAAGCTGCGTACGTAACGATTACACTTTTCCGCAAAAATGCGTACGTTTTCGCAGCCCACACAGACACACACCCCACCCACCCACGGACAAGGTGATAGTACCCTCGGACAGGTAAAAATCGATGTTGTAAAACGAGGGACAATTTAGAGCGGAATTTAAGATAATTTGTTATAATCAGCTAGGCTAATACCCAAGGCACCACCCTAGGCCTAAGTCATCGAGCGACTTTTAAAACCTTTTTTAATTCAGGTGGCTGGGTTACAATGCGTAGGAAGGTGGTGGCAAGCCCTGCAAGCAACGCGAGCCAACAGCTCCCTACACTAACTATTACCGTTAACCTCAACAAGTTTTTATGGAAGGGGAAACCGCAGATCTCGAGGGAAAACCCCTTAAACCAGTGGGGAGAGAATTTGCAAACTCAACGCAGAAGGAGTTGTTCCGAGTTTTCACCCAGTGCCACAATTTGGGATCAAACCCGGCGAGGCGAAAGTGCTAACCACTCCGCCACCGGTTACAATATCATTGGGGAGCGAATTCCAATCATTATTTACACTGTTTGAAAATAAATTAAAAGGTACCGAAGATTTACATGTTGGTTTGTGAAGTTTGAACGAGTGCCCACGGGTTCTAGACTAAAATAATCCGAAAAATTAAGTTCTAATTTGTTATTAAAAAACTTAAAATATTAATTTTGTGACGAATGGAGATCGAATGTATAACAAGAGGCGTTAGGAGTTTTTCAAATTTGGTTACTAATTTTGAAAACTGATTTTGCGCCTTTGCAAAGCTGAAAGATAAGTAGATAAATTCGGAGTCCAATCGGGGGAACAATAATCAATAAGCGGGAGAGCGAACGAATTGTAAAGCTGCTTTATAAGTTTAGGGCAAGCGTCAGACAAGAGCCCCAGGTCACGCACAGAGAGCGTAGAAATAATTGGAATACTCTTGATATAATAAACAAAATTCGGATTCTGGCGACCGATATGCAACACAGAGCATTTTGTAGTATTAAAGGAATGATAATCAGCCCAGCGAACAACCGCATCCAAATCACTCTGAAGCGCGATATTGTCAGAACACGAACGAATTTTAGTAAGTTGAAAATCGTCGGCCAAAAGTAAAATAAACGCGATAAGCACCACAATGGGTAATGAATTAATAACGACGTTAAAGAGTAAATGACCTAAGACAGCCGCCTGAGGAACCCCTTACCTCCAAGCAGATGCTTGACCCTGAAGAACGACTCTCTGCTTACGATACGATGAATAATTTTCAATCCACATCAAGGCATCTCCATCAATACGCGCGGAACGAAGAGCATCAAGAAGACTAGAGTGGGGAATGGAATAAAAAGTTTTAGAAAAATCTAAGTAAACACTCTTAAAAAGGTTGGGTTAAAATTCAACCCAAACCTGGGTCCATATTTACCCAGCCCAAAATTTGGGTTGTTTAGAATTAACCCATGAAAGGTTAAAAATGAAACTCGATTTTGGGTTGAAACTTTATTAAACCCAGCTTAGGTTGAAATCTACCCCACCTTGGGTTGATATCTACCCCACCTTGGGTTGAAAACTACCCCACCTGGGGTTGAAAACTACCCCACCATGGGTTGAGTTTTAATCGCGTGTTTGGCCGTGCAGCTAGGTAGGAAAATTTTAGACCTGAAAATTTTCGTCTGCCTGTATAAGACAAAATGAATGTCCCTCTTAGATATGAAATTTTTAGAGGATCCATGGATCGATTATAGTAATACAATATAAACGGAGGTCACACATGGATTATTATTTCTCAAAGTAAAATCTGCCTTGAGTTGTCTGTATCAAACTAAATTTAATGAAACCAATTTTCTTATATATATCGTTTCGTAAAAACCCACAAAGTTATCAATTGTTAAAAATAATTTTTTTTTTAACAATTGATAACGTTGTATGTTTTTTACGAAACGATATATATGTATATAAGAAAATTAGTTTTGTGCAAGTTAGTTTGACTAAAACCCACGGGTCGAAAACTCAAGACAGCTTCTACCTTGAGAAATAATAATCCATGTGTGTCCTCTGTTTAAATTCTACTCCTATAATTTATCTATGGTAAAATATATATCTAAGAGGGATATTTATTTTTTCATATATAGGCAGAAGAAATCGTCAGATCTTAAAATTTACGTACCTAGATGCACGGCCAAAGACGCGAATAAAATTCAACCTAAGATGTAGTAATTTTCTAACTAAGATGGGTTAGTTTACAACCCAAGGTGGGGTAGTTTTCAATTCAAGCTGAGGTTAATAAAACTTCAACCTAAAAGCGAGTTGCATTTTTAACCTTTCATGGGTTAATTTTAAACAAAAATATTTGGGCTGGGTAAATACGGACCCAGGTATGGGTTGAATTTTAACCCATTTTGGGTTGAAAACAACCCAACCTTTTTAAGAGTGTATAATATTAACACTATAGCCGTCTTCAATCTACTGAGACCATGCATTTGTAGCCTGGAGCAAGTAAGTAAGGCAAGAGCGCCTTGAGAGGAAACCGTGTTGAGAAAAACCTAGTACGATGGAGAAAGGATGTTATTTGGTCAAACACCAAATGCTCACTGATTTTAGAGCCTGATTCAGATTGCTAATAGGGTGATAAGGGATCCGATCTAGGGCCCTTCTTATGCATCGGGGTAATGTGCGCCTCTTTCCAGGAAGGGGGGAGATCGCAAAGAGAAAACGAGCGAGAAATGAGAAGATATAGGGGGAAATCCAAAACATTAGAAAGGGATTTAAGCAAAAAGGGGTGGAGACCATCAGGCCCAGGAGATTTAGAAGTCTTAAGTTTAGCCATTAAAAAGACAATATCGGCAGGCTCGCACGAAAAGTTCATAAGACACACACACACACTTGGATTTGACGAAGTTAACAAAGATTTCGGGGCCACAGACTATCCACTAGAATTAACCGTGGAAGAAAAAAAATTATTGAGAACTGAAGCAGCCTCAGATAAAGTATGGTTCGATAATTCCGCCGTCGGCCGCGATACATGTTTCTGCGCAATGAAGCATACTTTGGAATGCCCGGTGAATTATTTCGGGAGTGATCAATTGAAAAGCATCGAAGACATGCTGACGAAATTCTTCCAGTCTCGTAACAGGCGTCGCATAGACATGATCTTTGATGAAACCCCACAGGAAGAAGACCATCGCACAGTGTTTCAAAGAATCCAAATTTTGGCAAAAACTAAAATATGTTCCGTTACAAATAGTATTTACATTTTTATAATAAGGAAATAATGCAGAGTGACGCCGCAAAAATATTTTTATCTTCGACCCCTAGCGGTGAAGTTACTTTTACTGAAGAAGCACAGCGTATCGTTGGTGTCATTCGATAGATCTTGACTAATTTAGAAGGTATAGAAAAATTCACAGTCATAAGTTATTTCAAACAATAGTTACAACTAGTTTAAGGGTTGTAAAAAGCCCTTTTGGAGCATGTTAACACGCTGTTTATTCCGAGAGACGCGTGTAGATGGATATAATTATTTCAAAGTTTATTAGTAAACGTTACAATTAGTCCATTTAATAAATTTTTAAAGTTTCTGGCAAGAAGAACAATTTCAACGCTAGGGGTCGCAGCTAAAAACTTTATTCTTTATTACAAAAATGTAAATATTATTTGTAACGGACCATTTTTTTGCCAAAATTTGGGCTCTTTGAAACACAGTGCATCGGTGTGAGTCAGGCGACCTTGTAGGCCATTGGACTGGTCCGATTCGTCCTATCCATCGTTGTTGGAATTCAGCGTAAAGGTGGCCTACTACAGCTCGAGGTTGATGCTGAGGCGCACCGTATTTTTGGTACCAGAGTCGTCCGTAGTTGGCCAAAGGAATGTCTTCTAATGCGCGTGAAGGATACTAAAAATGCAGATTCTGGGCAAACCCAACTCCTCGTTTGCACTTCGAATGCTTGCTTTAGGATATGCCACGAAGTACAAACTAGATTTTCTTCATTGATGTTTTGACGACCAGCTCCTCGGTAAGGAGCTTTTGGCTCGCGTGGCATGAAGGGCTTGCCACTACCCTTCTACGCAATGTAACCCGGCCACCTGAATTAATTTCTTCAAAAGTCGCTTGATGACTTAGGCCTAAGGTGGTGCTTTGGGTATTAGCCTAGCTGATTATTATTATTATATTGGATTGACATCTCCATGGTTCTGGAAATCTCGAACGGTTTTGCGACTGGGAAATCTACATTTTGGGTTATTTTGGTTAAAATATTATATCTAAATTAAACCTTTGTACAAATCAACTAAGAAAATACATGTTTTGTATACTTTCTCTTACTTCTCAAAAATAATTAATTTAACTAAGCTTTGTAAAAGAACCCTTTGATTTGCTATGGATAACTATTTTTTTGCTGACCTCATTAACAAAATTATTCGTTTGTAGATTGTGTTTAAGTATGATCTACAACTTTCTCATTGAGAATTGTTCCCTAGCACCGAGCGGTCAAAAATTAATTAATAAAAACGTGAAAACGTATTCAAGTTTTTTGCAATTTACAATTCAAAGCTTTCCCATTTAAATACGCATACCCCGAAAATTTCCAAATTATATCTCAAATAGTTTTTGAGAAAAAAGCCTGGTCAGAGCAAATCGATCCACCCTAAAGATATTTTTTTAGCTTAATATGTAACATATACAAATACCTGAAATTCAAATATGTAACGTTAATTAAGTAATAACTTTACAAATACCTGAAATTCAAATATGTAACGTTAATTAAGTAATAACTTTACAAATACCTGGAATTCAAATATATAACGTACATTCGGTAATAGAAGTTATATTTGAGAAATTTCTAACTTCAATAAATAGTGTAAATTTGATTTATTTATTTCCGAGTTGACAAATAGTATTATAAATTTATGTTTAACTTTACATGTTTTATACTAAAAACCAACGAAGAGGAGAAAATGAAAGAAATTGCTTTTACGGATACCCCTTGAAACAAACCACTCTCATTCTCATACGAACGAGTCACGTGGACAGGCGCTTTTTCAGGGGGTCATTAGAGTAGGCCGATTCCACTTTATCGCTAAATCGCTTTTTACGGCCGTGACGTAATAGATACGGATAGCCTCCCATCTTAAATCGATTGAGCATACAAAAAAAATTGTTTACAAATGTTCATACTTTTATCACAAAATTTTACATTTTGCGACCGGACTATCCACTGATTCTTCATTCCTACCGTAACAATATAGAAGGCCGTGTGCGGACCCGGTTTTTGGGTGATTTTCGTCCTCCCCCCGAACCGCACTTACATTAAACCAGTGCGATCCCTTACCTTTTCCAATTTAGAACTCTGTTTCACGCTCTCGATTCTATTTGTCACTATAGATGGGTTTTTAGTTTTTACACACAATCCTAAGGATTTGTGTGTATTAGTCTCACGTACAGTGTAGCCGTTGCCGCCGATGCCGCCGATGGCGCCGTGTCACGCATACCTCTTCAACGGTTATAACTAGAAGAGTCAATGATATCTCGTTCAAATGAACATATATTACCATTGATAGCCTTTCATAAAGTTTTCAAATCGGAGCCCAAGAAGTTTGGAATTTGCCCAATTTACTATTTTCGGTGATTTCCTTTATGTGGTTGATATTTTGTTTAAAATTAAGTCCGATAACGTTAAAAAAATATTATTGGATAGGTTAGGATTCAGCGGACCTACAACTTCGGTCATATCAGTAAATATTAAATTTAAGTATAGTTTTCAGGGTAATTTACGGGACCCCAGTTTTCGTGGTTTTATATTTCCGCCTAAAAATCTACATATTTAAGTCCGATTTTCATGAAAGTTATATTTTTGAATAGCTGTGGTTTACATATAACCTAGAATTGTAAAAACGTTCCTTCAATTTAATTCTAAGTAAGGTTTTTTGGGCAGCGTATACGGACCCCCGCTATTTCCAACATTGTAAATCCGCGTGTTTATAGAGGTCTACGCGCCCGTTTCCCTCTGGCGTTTTTCAAGGCCGTTCAGAGTGGGCCGCGATTTCAACGTATGACCAGAAGTAACAATTAAGTATGACACTGATCTACCTAGTCTTCGGCGTATGACCAGAAGTAATAAGTGTGACACTCAACGTAACAAATAAGTGTGATCAGAAATAACAAATAAGTGTGATCCGAAGTAACAAATAAGTGTGATAAGAAGTAACAAATAAGTATGAAACTAATCGAACTAGTCTTTGTCGTATAACCCGAAGAAATAAGTGTGACACTCAACGGCTGACTAGTAGTAACAAATAAGTGTTATCAGAAGTAAAAAATAAGAGTTACACTGATCGAAGGTATCTTCGATGCTTGCAAAGTATGATAGAAGTAACAAATAAGTGTAAATTTGTATATATGTGTGACCGTGAATATATTTTGGTTGTGATAACGGCGCTGCAGGTTGCTGTGAATAGCTCAAACAAACTTAACACATTAGGAGGATTGTGTGTATTCTGACCGTCGTACGTCTTGTTCATCTTATTATACTCCGCGGCAGCGCAGTATATTTAGAGCACACTTTTCCCTCCGCCTTAAAAACCCGCTGAATTGTATAGGATGCTTTTTAAGGCAGCCCAAAACGGGGGAATCCGCGTCACGTCAACTTAACGTGTACACGATCGGGACGGATCCGCGAATCGAAACTATAAAGTCACCCACTATTTTTTGCGCATGATTATAAAATCAACCACTCGCCCGATTTTAATTCTGAGACCAGATGTGGATTCCTTGCATTTCGGAGCTCTAGATTCGATATCCACATTTTACTATTTAATTACTTAACACCGTCAAAAAAAGGAGTATTTAAAACGGAGAGGTCGGTGTAATGGTTAAAAACGCGCACTTTGGAGCGAACGGGTGTAAGATCGAATCTCGCTTCAGTTAACATTTTATTCATTTTAATTTTACTTTCAGTTTGAACATTTTTTCTTCTTTTTACATCAAATAAATTATATTACTTAAATTCCTCGAATTATATCTATACTATATTCCTAAGTGTCTTCTGGCTTGCGTCTGTTTCTCTATAGACGTCCGAGCCGTTTAACCTAGGACCTCCAAATTTCTCACAGCTATACTTATGGCGCAAACGCAGCGAGTCGCGCTATTTTCATCGATTTCCAATTAAGTTAAGTAACTAAATCATGTACTTTTGCACCTGGAAAGGTGCCGGGAATCCTGCAACCTACATACACCTATACAACCAATATTTTTGTGCCTCGGACAATTTAGCGGCTGCGCTGGGGGGGGGGGGGGAGTTTATGACTAAGTGAGTTGCCAGATGTACGATGCGGATCGTAGCTGTACGATAATTGGACCCTCTTTACGATATACGATCCGAAGGCTGGATCGTATGGCAAAAATACGATATTACGATAAAATACGATCCAAAATACGATCCGTGTTAAAGCTGTTATCTTTAGAGCAGCAACCTTTGGCCACTGATCTTAAGCAAAGGATATATACCAGATTCCGGACTCCCACAAATATTTCCAAAATATTTTATCACGTGTTTTATTGTACATAACAGTGAGCTAAAGTATTCGACTGTTTATTTTTCATCATTAAATAACGTTTTAGCTTAATTGACCTGTCTTCAGCCGTACGATCCTTCTTCAGTGGCGGCGCCAGGATTTTTCGCGAAGGTAGGCAAACCAAATAAATGGGCCCCCGACCCGGGACCCCTTTTCTCAACGAAATGCTTCAATAAAATGAAGTAGTAATGTGCATGACGAACAAAAAACTTCTAACAACAGTAAAACGAGTCCAAATATAACAGAACTGGTTTTATTTACTAGGAGATACCTAAAAAATTTCTAAATACATTATCGACAATTGTTTCATTGTTATTTATAAATAATTTTAGCTCTTGGAATAATTTTGAGACCCTTTCTACATCAATTTGGGGCCCCTTATAGGATGATTTTGGGCCCCTCAAAATTTTAAGGTAGGCAGCGGCCTACCTGGCCTACCCCCTAGTGCCGCCACTGTCCTTCTTAATCTGGTACGATCCAAATCAAAACTATATACGATAATCTAGAGCTTGGAATCTGGCAACCCTGACTACGTCTTCACGGAATTTTAGTTCTAGCTGGGGCCCAGCTGAAGGACGGGCTTCCCACCTAGTTAGTTATTATCCTAGAATTCATTCTCTTGTCATTTTCATTCATTTTAGGCTCCCAACGCCATCTCGTATAAAAAATAACTAAGAATTTCGGAATTGTTGTATTTTTCACTTAATAAAACTAAGAATTTTGGAATTGTTGTATTTTTCACTTAATATAACTAAGAATTTCGGAATTGCTGTATTTTTCACTTAATATAAATTGATTATTCATAATGGTGTTTAAATTTATTAGTATTTAAAATTTTAGTTTGAACATTTAATCCAATTTTTATACCGCCATCTAGTAACAAAAAATTAACTAAGAATTTTGTAATTGCTATATTTTTCACTTATAATTATTTATAATAGTATTTAATTTCAGTAGTATTTCCAAAAATGTTGTTAAAAATATTAAATTACACTCCTTAAATCTGAGCAAACCAGCACCTACACACGGGTACACGATTCATATTACAAAAATTTATTTTTGTTTTCTTGTTTTTTGAAAAACTGGCTCAATTATCGACAAACTTTTATTGATACAAACATTTCAATTTTAATATTTTTAAAAAAATTACAAGAGTGACTCAACCAAATTTTCTAAACCACAACTTCTCATAAATGGGCATATATTATAACAAAAACAGTTCTTCGAACTGAAAAAACAGTTTAGAGCTCGTGAGAGGTGCGGCCTTAAAGGGACATATATTATTTTTAATTGTTGATTAATTTGTCAAATTATTTGAAATAGTATTAAAAAATACTCCTGTGAACAACAGAATGACGTCATTCTGCTTTCAACTCACAGTCCGCTGCTCCTCCAATTTTTAACACAAAATCTTTGGTCAAATTTTGCCCACAAAGGTATCCATATTTATATTTATTTTCTTCACTACTCATTTAACATAAAAATTAAAAAAAAAATTATTATTAGTTTATTTTTTATTGCAAATTGCTGCAATAAATAACTAATAAACTAATAATAATAAATTTTAAAATGTTAATGTTAAATGAGTAGTGAAGAAAATAAATATAAATATGGATTTTGTTGAAAGAAATTTGCATCGGGCCAGGTAGATCGGGCTCAATTTTATATCGGGTCGGGTTGGGCCGGGCTTTTTTTCGTTGACAGAAATCGGGACCAGGTTGGGTCAGGCTAAATTTTAAATATGGTTGGGCCGGGCTTGTTTCGCTCGCCTACTTAACAAAGAAGTTAAAGACAAGAAGATTCAGCCCACGATCTGTTACAAGAGATCCATTAAGGCAGTTTAAAAAAAATATTTTTCCCTCGCGTCGTGACGTTGGCAAATAACATCGTCTTGAATTCAACACTCCGAAACTTAGTGAGCAACAACCGAGCACACGAAGATGTGACGAAGCTAAAGTATGTCTCGCAAGAAAGAATAAAGAAAAATTCAACCCACTGATTCTCGGAATCGAACTATCAAAGCGACGAATTTTGTGGATTTTATAACTGGTACATATACGGTTTGAAATAGTATATCATGTTCAATTGGAAATAATTGTTTTTGTAATGAATGGTCAAGTGCAAACCGATTTTCATATTTGTGAAATGAAAAAAATTGCAGAGATAAAAGGTATCAAATACATTTACGAGCAAAAACATGTTTTTTGGCCATGCATTAATTGTCAAATCATTTCATATATAATGGTGGCAATACACTGTGTCATTTGCTGCTCATGCGGTGTAACATTTTGTGATGAAATCTTACTGTGTTGATGACAGCTACCTAAAACATCGCTTTATCGCTGCCGAATACCACGCTTTCTTGTTGAGGGTTCCAACAAATGTTTTGCTGTTTTGACTCGATTAAAGTGTACGGAACATTGGAAGTTTCCCTTTGAATATTTTTTGAGATGACATGTAAGTTACTTTTAATGGTTCAAATAATGAAATTCTTGATATTAACGTAAATATTGGAAAACAACTCTAATGAGCCTTTTTAATTTTATATAATGCTTTCAATCATTAAATCCCAATGCGTTGTACGGAAATTTTAATATTACTTTATCTAGAATTTGAAAAATTTCATATAACCTACTGGCAAATCATAAGACAAGTTCTAAGTCAAGCTCTTTGTTTTATCTAATAATAACGCTTCCATTTACATGTAAACCATTTTGTTTTTTTTTGTTTTTCACTTACTCACTTGCATTTTCTCTCTCAGCTAACTTTAAGTAATGAACGTAATTTTTCGTCCGAATCGGTCGATTTATTGATGTGTAAAAGGGGACACCTACCTTTTTCTGTGAATAAATAAATGCAAAGTTAAGTATTAATGAAGTTGAATACCTTCGGATCGACTTATCTGAAAAAAAACTTTTACAGTTTTAATTTAAATAAAAGCAATGTATATATATAAACATTTCTGTTTGATGAATTGATAGGTTGCTTATAATAGATAAGCTGATAGCATTAAGAATAGGGCGCCTCGTAAGTCTTTGGGAATCAATTTGTGGTGCAATTTTTCCCTTATTTAGCGAATAAGATGGCTTACCTAAAACTAAAATAACCTATATTAAACTAAGTTAACTGAAACCAATTACACTTTATTCAACGTTAACTAACCTAAAACTAATATTTAACAAAATTTGTGTAAAAAACACTTTCCTTGTCTAACCCTTGACTGATTTGTCTCTAAAATGATCGACCTCGAAAGACTTTTCCATTATTAAAACTGGAAACTGAAATATACCGAAAATGATCTGTTCAAAAATAAATAGTGGCGAATCGGAATAAGAAGGAAATTGCAAAAAAAAAACACACATTTGCTGGAGAGTTATTTTTCTTGAATCTGAATGTCATCGAAAGATTAATAATGATACAGTCCCAAAACTGAAATACATCGAAAGAAAAGTGCTCAAATTCAGCTCATTATTTTCGTTTTAAGGGTTCCCTAATTCTGGGCGATCCCACCCATTTCACCCCGACGGAGAAACCTCTGACTCCAATTTCATAAATAAAGATAGGCTAGTCTTATATTAACTAGTAGCATAGTCCTTGAAAGAGGGGGTTTTAACCCTCAACAGAAGTTAAAAATTCATATATGAATACATCTTTCTACGATATTAACTTTCACATCGTTGTTTTTCAGATGCAGGACGATTCACTTTCGATCGACAACTGTTGCTTGGCAATATGTTTCTTAACACTGAATAATGGCAGAAAGATTCTTTGAATATGATGTATCAAAAACGGATCGATAATTAACGACTATGCTATTTTGTCTAAGTTAAAATTTCGTATACCATCATGCATTTTCATTATAATGAAAGACTAGTTTGAAGCCAAACCGAACTTGGAAACCACTGAAAAAAAAACTCATAATAAAGCAAGCACGCTGAAATTGTTTCAATTCTTGATTTTTAATTATAGCCTGATATTTCCGACATTAATGTAAATCGCAAAATGTCACTTGATGCCCCAGCTCCAGCTCCCACCTCTACTATTGGTTTCCTCGACTCGAGTCTATTCAAGCCGTGTCCAGTGACGTACCGCTTCCGAATAAAAGTGCTCATTAACACCTTTATTGTTGCTTGGTTGTTTATTAAAACCTAGGATAGTTACTGTAGTATTTTACGGGTGCTAAGCTACGGTATCTTAATATCTATTTTAATTGCAATTATTGATAGATTGGCTTAGGCTTAGCTAAAAAGCGTAAGTAAACCTTGCGGTTGTATTTGAAATAGAGGATCGAAATAAGCATATAATGGAATTATAATTTAAATGATTAAAAGTCAATTCACTTTCATTTAATTATTAGATATTAAATTGTGTTCTAAAAATTTATTTCTAACCGTTATTTGAATGCATATAAAAATAATTCTCAGTTAGCGTTAATTAAAATATGAAACGGATTCATAATTGCATTCTGCTTGCTTCGAAAAGATGCGAATCGGGAGGAAACAGTTCATCAAAGGAATCGGAACATTTTGCCGTGCTCCTTAACACGTGCGCTTGTCACTTAAATATCTACAATCACACCTAATCTCTCATTTTCGGAAAACTTTTATATGCTAAAAATTTAATATATATTTAAAGATATCTGCGCTTTAACTTATATGCAAGTGTGACGCTACCTTTTCTCCTTTTCCGAGTTGATAGTCTGTTTACCGAAAAGCATATATGCGCCAGTATTGTGTTACTAGTTTATGCAATGGCAAGTAATGGTAGTTGAAAATTCACCAATGACGACAATTTTCAAGTAAACAGTGAAAATGTTAACTTTTGCCAAAAAATGTTCAATTTGAACATTAATTTAGCCATTAAAAACCTCCTTTCGAATTTTAGACCTTATATACTTTACATTCGTGTTTATCACTAACCTGGCAGAAATTTTGTCCACCATAGAATATAGAGATTGACGAGTTTTTACTAATATTTATTAAAAAACCAAACCAATGTCGCGAAATAGAAAATTTCAAATTCTAGAGTAGACCCATCTTCGAGTCTGAAAACAACCAATCAATTAATGATATAACAATAATGAAATAGGAAAAATCCATAGTTATTAAAATAAAATGTATTAAATAAATAGTTTGATGAGGTATCAATCATAGCTATCCTGGAATTGATTTATCTAGAGGATGTGAGATAGGTAGAATAATGCAATTCATTTGACGAGAGGTCAAAGGTGACAAAATTCGTCTTCACTCTTTTTCTGTCACAGACTACAAACACCGCGTAAAATACTACTTAAGCGTACATAATCAATTTACAAGATAGCTTACACCGGAAAAATTATCTCTAGCTTACATGGTAAAGTTATGAGCTACCTTACATCGTAAAATAGTCCGCAAACACAGGAAATAAGTGCTAGACGGGAATTTAATCATGAATCCACGTACATAATTATAAAGCTAAGACTATGCTTGTGATATTTTACAGGTTAAGTCAGCACCTGAATACGTGTAAGGCTAATTTGTGAGGGTGTACCTTTTTGTGTACAGCCTTCACCTCTTAGTAGCTCCTCTACACGTTTTTTGGTGCTTGCTTGAACTGTGTAGTTTCCACCCAAAACTAATATAAGTTTCATTCAACCTCCGTGTAAAGCTTGTTTTCCACTAGCGCGCGTCATAATGTTATTTTCTTTACGCGCGTAAAAACGTTTGAACGTTTCAAAACTGAGAAACGCGTCGTTGCGCGCGCCAGTGGAAAAAAGCTAAATGCCTAACAAATGTAGCGCTATTGAGAAGATTACGGGTGGAATGAATCGCATTATCTCTCTTATTTTGCGATATAAGTTTACCTATTTTTCCATTTTAAAATAAAAATAAAAGAGCAAGGTTAAAGAATTTTACAAGAAATCTTTTTTTCTTTATTATTGGGTTTTCGCCAATATACCAAACAATAAATAAATATCAAAAAGTGTATAATTACATCGTGGGTCTATGAAAATTTATTAAGGTGTCGACGTACCGAAGGTACTAAATAACTTGAAATATATCACCGAAGACTTCAAGAACATAGTTTTATAATTGAAATCTTTATGCTGGTTTTTAACCAAAATTCAGATGAGAACTTCAATAACCTACTTAACTTGTTAGTAACTAGCTGGGAATATTGCACAATGGATTAAAGTCAATCTCATTTCTGACCTTTACACTTGTTCAGTTATTCATTCTAGTGATTATGCCTGTTTATGAAATAACCGGAATATCTTGTTGACCGAACACTTTGGGATTTTCTTGCACTAGAATAGCGACCGTTTCGGGAATCAATTAAAAAACTACTTTAAGACACCATATGCATGACAGAGAAGAAACTGGAGATAAGGAATATGTTACTGCTTTCTAAATGAACACACAACGTCGAAGAATTTCTTGTTATTGGTGGACAAGTCCCACTAAGCCTTTATAAATTAGATCCGGTAGGAATTGCCTTAAGTTTGAGGTGTTCCATCAAGCGTCAATAAGGAGTGCGCCCGGGGTGTGTACACTTTTTGAATCATATTATAAATAATAGCAATATGGGAGTTTCAAAAGGATTTTTCAATAAATTATTAGTTTTTTGGAATTGATATACTTTTATAAAAAAGGCTCCATTTGGATAAAAAACATGTTTTTAATAAGCTGTGGTCAGTGGTTGGCAAATTATTACGGAGATTTTTAGTCAGTACACAACCGGTGTCAGAAAACAATAAAATAAAATTTGCCCGGTCCGATCCGAAAAATCTGACCTGATTTGACTGAAATTAGACTACTGCTACATGTAAATGATAATCCCAAAGAAAGGGTTATAAGCTCTCGAAATACGGTTTTTGTAAAATTCTTGGTTTCCCCTAAATCTCAGTGACAATTATTGATATTCATATTTCTGGTGTATCAAAAAATTTCACAAACACAAAAAGGATATTGGGGACTTAAACCATGACCAAGACTGTGAAGAAGTCGAAGGTAAGTTAGAGGCTATTGACCATTAACATTTGTATCGGAAGAGAGATATATATATATATATATATATTGTATATATACATATACAATTCCCCCATATGTCAAATTTCATTAGTAGAAATACAAAAGGGGCATCAGCACTACATCTGGGCTTGCAAATGCCAAACTTGGTATAAATTCAGCATTTTAATTTTTATCCCTAATGATGTGAGTAACAGGCATTGTGCCAAACATTGTTACATTGAGACCGAGGGCAAGATATAACCTATCGATTTATGTATAATTTACCGTGATTTCACTAGCCGATTGATATAAATCTATTACCAATTACTGGGCGCCCTAGCCACATTAAAGCCTATTAATTGTATTGTTTTTTTTACGCTTTACCCAATTTCTGGGGACATTAATGCTAAAATCGTCTACAATGAGAAGGGTAAACGATTTAACCACTGCACTGATTTACCGCTTTCCTTTCTTTCAAAAACGGTGTATGGGACTTAATAGGCATATTATCTTTTTACTGACATATCATTGCATAAATATCTGTTGAAAACTTATGTAGAATTCAGCGGCGGTGGCGGATACATTGTAGGTGAAACTAATGCACAGAAACCTCAAGGGATTCTGAGTTAAAATGGTTTCACGAGATAAATTAAGCGAACTTTTTTTAGTTTTCTAAAATTTTATTCTGAACAATGAAGGCTTAGGAGCCTAAAAATATATTCATTGGGCTTATAAAGTAACGACCACGCCGTCTTTATGGTATATGATAGACGAAAACCTTCAGTAAAAAAGTTGTGTAACATACTTTAAAGCGTTCAAATAAAGTTGGTCTGGTTGAGATAGACCGGTTTTTCGTAAAGAAAAATAGCAAGTTGGTCATAGCATTTTCGGTCACAGTAAGAAAACACATTTTAAGCATAACACAAATGTACTAAAAATTTATCTTTTTCTTCAATCAAATCCAAAACAAATTTTGTCTTATACCTATGGTTTTTCGCAATTTGAACAACGTTCAGATTAATTATTATTTAAAGCGACAAGTTCATAATTTAAAATAATTTTCCCTAGTTACTGGAGTTCAGATGCCTCTTTATTCTCGCGACCATCCAATCGGAACGCTACAAGATTATGTCAGTTATTTACTATTCGCTTTCTGAACAGCACCAAGTCTTAACACAGTTCTCGGAGCTGTTCGAGGTTTCAACCACCAGAGAGATGTAAATCCGAGGTTCAGTAGAATAGTTTGTCAATATAGCGACATGGCCTAATTTGTTGCTAAGCCTTGACAAGAGATACATCTTGACAGCGTTACGAACCACAGAGCGGAGACCACGTTGCAACGTTTCGAGAACGACTAGAGGCATTAGGCAACACCATCGAGGTTCCGTGGTAACAAGTGAAGCAGGTCGTTTTGACTTCGCAAGTTTGACCCGGGTAGTTTTTCCGCCGAACATTTCGACCCCGGAGACTAAATTTAGTTTAAAAAAATTAATTTACAAAATATACAAAGAGCAATGCCCTGGAATTTTTATCATGAAATGTACATGCCATTATTTGGCATTATGTGCAAGTGAAACCTGTGAATAACTTTCGCTCACTCTAACCATGAATTACGACACTTGAAGAACTGTGTCCTAGAATAAATGATATCTTGTCACTCCCCAAATGTCACAGCGTTTATTTTTTTGGAATATTACATTGTACTAAAATATACATCGCAGCAAACGGAGGAATAATTTAACCCCACTTTTAATTTTTTTTTTTTGGTTTTATTGAAATAAAAAGATCAATCTTTGGTACATATGTGTTATACTTAAATTGGGTTTCTTACAGTTCCCGAGACATTTATTGATTCCTAGGCCTAACTTCTTATTTTTCATGACCTCATATTTTTACGAGAAAATCCGCCTTTTTCGACCGAAACAATTTTATTGTTTCGTGTGCAAGTATGTTCTATGACTTATTTCTTCAAGGTTTTCATCTAGCACCTACTGGTCTTAAAATAAATGATTGAAAAACAATTATTTTTTAGAATTTTCTGAAATTTAGAATGTTCCCTACATCATAAGTTTTCCCAAAAAAAAATGCTATTTCAGGGAAAAATCAGACACCCTTTAATAAGGGGGTTAAAAGGTGAGGTGAAAAAGTGTAAAGCGTTAATCACATCTAACCTGGTTTCAAAATCGTGATATTCGACTATCCAGCATAAATTTGGATCGTAGTTTTTAGTATATACAAACTGATTAAGTCTTAGTGTTGCACTATAATGTATGTATTTTTCCGCCGTACATTACGACCCCAGATACATTTTGTTGCGGAGGTTTATTATGAGAGCACGTTAGGTTCGAGGAACAAAACTCGTGACACCTCCACCTTTCGACGAGGTCATGAGCGTCAACGGAAGATCGGTGTCGCGAAGCGGGTAGCTAATTTGGTCCGTGGATTTTAACCATATTTCTTGGAAAGCAATAATTGAGGCTTTAGTTTTAAATAGAATATAATAAAGGCTAGTAGTATGGGTATGGTAGCTAGAACTATGCCATTGAAGAATTGTGATAGACTTATTCACCATGGCCTTATAATCCGCTTCCTCCAATGACAGAAGTACGATGTTTATTTGGTGCGTGAAAGTATGTTCTTTGAGATCGAACTTAAATTGTCTTCTGGTAACTCCGATGATGCTAAGTATCACAGTTGTCGGTCTTGTTTTGGTGGCTTTATACAAACTGCTTCAACGATGATGACTAGTATCTGCTTAAATCATGTTCGAATGTCAATTATGGATTTGAAAATTGCATTTTGATAACTAAAAGATTACTCGAGGGGCAAACCACTCTCCGTGATACTGTACACCCTAATACATATTATGTGTTATTACATTATTATTTTACGGTGATTTTGCCGTGCTATTTTACGTAGAGAAAGTTTAAACTTGGGAAGTGGAAAAATTTTTGTTTGTCATAACCAAACGAATAACCATTGAAATTGTTCCATTAAAGGCCGAGAACAGATATTCCATTTTCTCGTGCGCGAATTTTGACCCCTTCATATCTGAACTTGTTAATTGAGGAGTGACAACCTGGACAGCTTGACAGAGGGCTCAGACTGTTTTTGAATTGTAAAATATCCAGAATTGGTCAAGCGGTCACTCAAACTGTCAGAACTATCAATTAATTGGTCATAGATGTCAGTTAAGCTGTCCCTCGTCAAAACTTCGAGTACAGGATAAGAGGGATAGAAATTCGCCCTGGGAGGCTATTCTGTAAACTTCGAGTAAAGGATTAGAGGGATAGAAATTCGCCTTGGGAGGCTATTCTGTAAACTTTGAGTACAGGATAAGAGGGATAGAAATTCGCCCTGGGAGGCTATTCTGTAAACTTCGAGTACAGGATTAGAGGGATAGAAATTCGCCTTGGGAGGCTATTCTGTAAACTTCGAGTACAGGATTAGAGGGATAGAAATTCGCCTTGGGAGGCTATTCTGTAAACTTCGAGTACAGGATTAGAGGGATAGAAATTCGCCTTGGGAGGCTATTCTGTAAACTTCGAGTAAAGGATTAGAGGGATAGAAATTCGCCTTGGGAGGCTATTCTGTAAACTTCGAGTACAGGATTAGAGGGATAGAAATTCGCCTTGGAAGGCTATTCTGTAAACTTCGAGTACAGGATTAGAGGGATAGAAATTCACCTGGGGAGGCTATTCTGTAAACTTCGAGTACAGGATAAGAGGGATAGAAATTCGCCTTGGGAGGCTATTCTGTAAACTTCGAGTACAGGATTAGAGGGATAGAAATTCGCCTTGGGAGGCTATTCTGTAAACTTCGAGTACAGGATTAGAGGGATAGAAATTCGCCTTGGGAGGCTATTCTGTAAACTTCGAGTACAGGATTAGAGGAATAGAAATTCGCCTTGGGAGGCTATTCTGTAAACTTCGAGTACAGGATTAGAGGGATAGAAATTCGCCTTGGGAGGCTATTCTGTAAACTTCGAGTACAGGATTAGAGGGATAGAAATTCGCCTTGGGAGGCTATTCTGTAAACTTCGAGTACAGGATTAGAGGGATAGAAATTCGCCTTGGGAGGCTATTCTGTAAACTTCGAGTACAGGATTAGAGGGATAGAAATTCGCCTTGGGAGGCTATTCTGTAAACTTCGAGTACAGGATTAGAGGGATAGAAATTCGCCTTGGGAGGCTATTCTGTAAACTTCGAGTACAGGATTAGAGGGATAGAAATTCGCCTTGGGAGGCTATTCTGTAAACTTCGAGTACAGGATTAGAGGGATAGAAATTCGCCTTGGGAGGCTATTCTGTAAACTTCGAGTACAGGATTAGAGGGATAGAAATTCGCCTTGGGAGGCTATTCTGTAAACTTCGAGTACAGGATTAAAGGGATAGAAATTCGCCTTGGGAGGCTATTCTGTAAATTTCGAGTACAGGATTAGAGGGATAGAAATTCGCCTTGGGAGGCTATTCTGTAAACTTCGAGTACAGGATTAGAGGAATAGAAATTCGCCTTGGGAGGCTATTCTGTAAACTTCGAGTACAGGATTAGAGGGATAGAAATTCGCCTTGGGAGGCTATTCTGTAAACTTCGAGTACAGGATTAGAGGGATAGAAATTCGCCTTGGGAGGCTATTCTGTAAACTTCGAGTACAGGATTAGAGGGATAGAAATTCGCCTTGGGAGGCTATTCTGTAAACTTCGAGTACAGGATTAGAGGGATAGAAATTCGCCTTGGGAGGCTATTCTGTAAACTTCGAGTACAGGATTAGAGGGATAGAAATTCGCCTTGGGAGGCTATTCTGTAAACTTCGAGTACAGGATTAGAGGGATAGAAATTCGCCTTGGGAGGCTATTCTGTAAACTTCGAGTACAGGATTAGAGGGATAGAAATTCGCCTTGGGAGGCTATTCTGTAAACTTCGAGTACAGGATTAGAGGGATAGAAATTCGCCTTGGGAGGCTATTCTGTAAACTTCGAGTACAGGATTAAAGGGATAGAAATTCGCCTTGGGAGGCTATTCTGTAAACTTCGAGTACAGGATTAGAGGGATAGAAATTCGCCTTGGGAGGCTATTCTGTAAACTTCGAGTACAGGATTAGAGGGATAGAAATTCGCCTTGGGAGGCTATTCTGTAAACTTCGAGTACAGGATTAGAGGGATAGAAATTCGCCTTGGGAGGCTATTCTGTAAACTTCGAGTACAGGATTAGAGGGATAGAAATTCGCCTTGGGAGGCTATTCTGTAAACTTCGAGTACAGGATTAGAGGGATAGAAATTCGCCTTGGGAGGCTATTCTGTAAACTTCGAGTACAGGATTAGAGGGATAGAAATTCGCCTTGGGAGGCTATTCTGTAAACTTCGAGTACAGGATTAGAGGGATAGAAATTCGCCTTGGGAGGCTATTCTGTAAACTTCGAGTACAGGATTAGAGGGATAGAAATTCGCCTTGGGAGGCTATTCTGTAAACTTCGAGTACAGGATTAGAGGGATAGAAATTCGCCTTGGGAGGCTATTCTGTAAACTTCGAGTACAGGATTAGAGGGATAGAAATTCGCCTTGGGAGGCTATTCTGTAAACTTCGAGTACAGGATTAGAGGAATAGAAATTCGCCTTGGGAGGCTATTCTGTAAACTTCGAGTACAGGATTAGAGGGATAGAAATTCGCCTTGGGAGGCTATTCTGTAAACTTCGAGTACAGGATTAGAGGGATAGAAATTCGCCTTGGGAGGCTATTCTGTAAACTTCGAGTACAGGATTAGAGGGATAGAAATTCGCCTTGGGAGGCTATTCTGTAAACTTCGAGTACAGGATTAGAGGGATAGAAATTCGCCTTGGGAGGCTATTCTGTAAACTTCGAGTACAGGATTAGAGGGATAGAAATTCGCCTTGGGAGGCTATTCTGTAAACTTCGAGTACAGGATTAAAGGGATAGAAATTCGCCTTGGGAGGCTATTCTGTAAACTTCGAGTACAGGATTAGAGGAATAGAAATTCGCCTTGGGAGGCTATTCTGTAAACTTCGAGTACAGGATTAGAGGGATAGAAATTCGCCTTGGGAGGCTATTCTGTAAACTTCGAGTACAGGATAAGAGGGATAGAAATTCGCCTTGGGAGGCTATTCTGTAAACTTCGAGTACAGGATTAGAGGGATAGAAATTCGCCTTGGGAGGCTATTCTGTAAACTTCGAGTACAGGATTAGAGGGATAGAAATTCGCCTTGGGAGGCTATTATGTAAACTTCGAGTACAGGATTAGAGGGATAGAAATTCGCCTTGGGAGGCTATTCTGTAAACTTCGAGTACAGGATTAGAGGGATAGAAATTCGCCTTGGGAGGCTATTCTGTAAACTTCGAGTACAGGATTAGAGGGATAGAAATTCGCCTTGGGAGGCTATTCTGTAAACTTCGAGTACAGGATTAGAGGGATAGAAATTCGCCTTGGGAGGCTATTCTCTAAACTTCGAGTACAGGATTAGAGGGATAGAAATTCGCCTGGGGAGGCTATTCTGTAAACTTCGAGTACAGGATTAGAGGGATAGAAATTCGCCTGGGGAGGCTATTCTGTAAACTTCGAGTACAGGATTAGAGGGATAGAAATTCGCCTTGGGAGGCTATTCTGTAAACTTCGAGTACAGGATTAGAGGGATAGAAATTCGCCTTGGGAGGCTATTCTGTAAACTTCGAGTACAGGATAAGAGGAATAGAAATTCGCCTTGGGAGGCTATTCTGTAAACTTCGAGTACAGGATTAGAGGGATAGAAATTCGCCTTGGGAGGCTATTCTGTAAACTTCGAGTACAGGATTAGAGGGATAGAAATTCGCCTTGGGAGGCTATTCTGTAAACTTCGAGTACAGGATTAGAGGGATAGAAATTCGCCTTGGGAGGCTATTCTGTAAACTTCGAGTACAGGATTCGAGGGATAGAAATTCGCCTTGGGAGGCTATTCTGTAAACTTCGAGTACAGGATTAGAGGGATAGAAATTCGCCTTGGGAGGCTATTCTGTAAACTTCGAGTACAGGACTAGAGGGATAGAAATTCGCCTTGGGAGGCTATTCTGTAAACTTCGAGTACAGGATTCGAGGGATAGAAATTCGCCTTGGGAGGCTATTCTATAAACTTCGAGTACAGGATTCGAGGGATAGAAATTCGCCTTGGGAGGCTATTCTGTAAACTTCGAGTACAGGATTAGAGGGATAGAAATTCGCCTTGGGAGGCTATTCTGTAAACTTCGAGTACAGGATTAGAGGGATAGAAATTCGCCTTGGGAGGCTATTCTGTAAACTTCGAGTACAGGATTAGAGGGATAGAAATTCGCCTTGGGAGGCTATTCTGTAAACTTCGAGTACAGGATTCGAGGGATAGAAATTCGCCTTGGGAGGCTATTCTATAAACTTCGAGTACAGGATTCGAGGGATAGAAATTCGCCTTGGGAGGCTATTCTGTAAACTTCGAGTACAGGATTAGAGGGATAGAAATTCGCCTTGGGAGGCTATTCTGTAAACTTCGAGTACAGGATTAGAGGGATAGAAATTCGCCTTGGGAGGCTATTCTGTAAACTTCGAGTACAGGATTAGAGGGATAGAAATTCGCCTTGGGAGGCTATTATGTTAACTTCGAGTACAGGATTAGAGGGATAGAAATTCGCCTTGGGAGGCTATTCTGTAAACTTCGAGTACAGGATTAGAGGGATAGAAATTCGCCTTGGGAGGCTATTCTGTAAACTTCGAGTACAGGATTAGAGGGATATAAATTCGCCTTGGGAGGCTATTCTGTAAACTTCGAGTACAGGATTAGAGGGATAGAAATTCGCCTTGGGAGGCTATTCTGTAAACTTCGAGTACAGGATTCGAGGGATAGAAATTCGCCTTGGGAGGCTATTCTGTAAACTTTGAGTACAGGATTAGAGGGATAGAAATTCGCCTGGGGAGGCTATTCTGTAAACTTCGAGTACAGGATTAGAGGGATAGAAATTCGCCTGGGGAGGCTATTCTGTAAACTTCGAGTACAGGATTAGAGGGATAGAAATTCGCCTTGGGAGGCTATTCTGTAAACTTCGAGTACAGGATTAGAGGGATAGAAATTCGCCTTGGGAGGCTATTCTGTAAACTTCGAGTACAGGATTAGAGGAATAGAAATTCGCCTTGGGAGGCTATTCTGTAAACTTCGAGTACAGGATTAGAGGGATAGAAATTCGCCTTGGGAGGCTATTCTGTAAACTTCGAGTACAGGATTAGAGGGATAGAAATTCGCCTTGGGAGGCTATTCTGTAAACTTCGAGTACAGGATTAGAGGGATAGAAATTCGCCTTGGGAGGCTATTATGTAAACTTCGAGTACAGGATTCGAGGGATAGAAATTCGCCTTGGGAGGCTATTCTGTAAACTTCGAGTACAGGATTCGAGGGATAGAAATTCGCCTTGGGAGGCTATTCTGTAAACTTCGAGTACAGGATTAGAGGGATAGAAATTCGCCTTGGGAGGCTATTCTGTAAACTTCGAGTACAGGATTAGAGGGATAGAAATTCGCCTTGGGAGGCTTTTCTGTAAACTTCGAGTACAGGATTAGAGGGATAGAAATTCGCCTTGGGAGGCTTTTCTGTAAACTTCGAGTACAGGATTAGAGGGATAGAAATTCGCCTTGGGAGGCTATTCTGTAAACTTCGAGTACAGGATTAGAGGGATAGAAATTCGCCTTGGGAGGCTATTCTGTAAACTTCGAGTACAGGATTAGAGGGATAGAAATTCGCCTTGGGAGGCTATTCTGTAAACTTCGAGTACAGGATTAGAGGGATAGAAATTCGCCTTGGGAGGCTATTCTGTAAACTTCGAGTACAGGATTAGAGGGATAGAAATTCGCCTTGGGAGGCTATTCTGTAAACTTCGAGTACAGGATTAGAGGGATAGAAATTCGCCTTGGGAGGCTATTCTGTAAACTTCGAGTACAGGATTAGAGGGATAGAAATTCGCCTGGGGAGGCTATTCTGTAAACTTCGAGTACAGGATTAGAGGGATAGAAATTCGCCTAGGGAGGCTATTCTGTAAACTTCGAGTACAGGATTAGAGGGATAGAAATTCGCCTTGGGAGGCTATTCTGTAAACTTCGAGTACAGGATTAGAGGGATAGAAATTCGCCTTGGGAGGCTATTCTGTAAACTTCGAGTACAGGACTAGAGGGATAGAAATTCGCCTTGGGAGGCTATTCTGTAAACTTCGAGTACAGGATTCGAGGGATAGAAATTCGCCTTGGGAGGCTATTCTGTAAACTTTGAGTACAGGATTAGAGGGATAGAAATTCGCCTTGGGAGGCTATTCTGTAAACTTCGAGGACAGGATTAGAGGGATAGAAATTCGCCTTGGGAGGCTATTCTGTAAACTTCGAGTACAGGATTAGAGGGATAGAAATTCGCCTTGGGAGGCTATTCTGTAAACTTCGAGTACAGGATTAGAGGGATAGAAATTCGCCTTGGGAGGCTATTCTGTAAACTTCGAGTACAGGATTAGAGGGATAGAAATTCGCCTTGGGAGGCTATTCTGTAAACTTCGAGTACAGGATTCGAGGGATAGAAATTCGCCTTGGGAGGCTATTCTGTAAACTTCGAGTACAGGATTAGAGGGATAGAAATTCGCCTTGGGAGGCTATTCTGTAAACTTCGAGTACAGGACTAGAGGGATAGAAATTCGCCTTGGGAGGCTATTCTGTAAACTTCGAGTACAGGATTCGAGGGATAGAAATTCGCCTTGGGAGGCTATTCTATAAACTTCGAGTACAGGATTCGAGGGATAGAAATTCGCCTTGGGAGGCTATTCTGTAAACTTCGAGTACAGGATTAGAGGGATAGAAATTCGCCTTGGGAGGCTATTCTGTAAACTTCGAGTACAGGATTAGAGGGATAGAAATTCGCCTTGGGAGGCTATTCTGTAAACTTCGAGTACAGGATTAGAGGGATAGAAATTCGCCTTGGGAGGCTATTCTGTAAACTTCGAGTACAGGATTAGAGGAATAGAAATTCGCCTTGGGAGGCTATTCTGTAAACTTCAAGTACAGGATTAGAGGGATAGAAATTCGCCTTGGGAGGCTATTCTGTAAACTTCGAGTACAGGATTAGAGGTATAGAAATTCGCCTTGGGAGGCTATTCTGTAAACTTCGAGTACAGGATTAGAGGGATAGAAATTCGCCTTGGGAGGCTATTCTGTAAACTTCGAGTACAGGATTAGAGGGATAGAAATTCGCCTTGGGAGGCTATTATGTTAACTTCGAGTACAGGATTAGAGGGATAGAAATTCGCCTTGGGAGGCTATTCTGTAAACTTCGAGTACAGGATTAGAGGGATAGAAATTCGCCTTGGGAGGCTATTCTGTAAACTTCGAGTACAGGATTAGAGGGATATAAATTCGCCTTGGGAGGCTATTCTGTAAACTTCGAGTACAGGATTAGAGGGATAGAAATTCGCCTTGGGAGGCTATTCTGTAAACTTCGAGTACAGGATTCGAGGGATAGAAATTCGCCTTGGGAGGCTATTCTGTAAACTTTGAGTACAGGATTAGAGGGATAGAAATTCGCCTGGGGAGGCTATTCTGTAAACTTCGAGTACAGGATTAGAGGGATAGAAATTCGCCTGGGGAGGCTATTCTGTAAACTTCGAGTACAGGATTAGAGGGATAGAAATTCGCCTTGGGAGGCTATTCTGTAAACTTCGAGTACAGGATTAGAGGGATAGAAATTCGCCTTGGGAGGCTATTCTGTAAACTTCGAGTACAGGATTAGAGGAATAGAAATTCGCCTTGGGAGGCTATTCTGTAAACTTCGAGTACAGGATTAGAGGGATAGAAATTCGCCTTGGGAGGCTATTCTGTAAACTTCGAGTACAGGATTCGAGGGATAGAAATTCGCCTTGGGAGGCTATTCTGTAAACTTCGAGTACAGGATTAGAGGGATAGAAATTCGCCTTGGGAGGCTATTCTGTAAACTTCGAGTACAGGATTAGAGGGATAGAAATTCGCCTTGGGAGGCTTTTCTGTAAACTTCGAGTACAGGATTAGAGGGATAGAAATTCGCCTTGGGAGGCTTTTCTGTAAACTTCGAGTACAGGATTAGAGGGATAGAAATTCGCCTTGGGAGGCTATTCTGTAAACTTCGAGTACAGGATTAGAGGGATAGAAATTCGCCTTGGGAGGCTATTCTGTAAACTTCGAGTACAGGATTAGAGGGATAGAAATTCGCCTTGGGAGGCTATTCTGTAAACTTCGAGTACAGGATTAGAGGGATAGAAATTCGCCTTGGGAGGCTATTCTGTAAACTTCGAGTACAGGATTAGAGGGATAGAAATTCGCCTTGGGAGGCTATTCTGTAAACTTCGAGTACAGGATTAGAGGGATAGAAATTCGCCTTGGGAGGCTATTCTGTAAACTTCGAGTACAGGATTAGAGGGATAGAAATTCGCCTGGGGAGGCTATTCTGTAAACTTCGAGTACAGGATTAGAGGGATAGAAATTCGCCTAGGGAGGCTATTCTGTAAACTTCGAGTACAGGATTAGAGGGATAGAAATTCGCCTTGGGAGGCTATTCTGTAAACTTCGAGTACAGGATTAGAGGGATAGAAATTCGCTTTGGGAGGCTATTCTGTAAACTTCGAGTACAGGATTAGAGGAATAGAAATTCGCCTTGGGAGGCTATTCTGTAAACTTTGAGTACAGGATTAGAGGGATAGAAATTCGCCTTGGGAGGCTATTCTGTAAACTTCGAGTACAGGATTAGAGGGATAGAAATTCGCCTTGGGAGGCTATTCTGTAAACTTCGAGTACAGGATTAGAGGGATAGAAATTCGCTTTGGGAGGCTATTCTGTAAACTTCGAGTACAGGATTAGAGGAATAGAAATTCGCCTTGGGAGGCTATTCTGTAAACTTCGAGTACAGGATTAGAGGGATAGAAATTCGCCTAGGGAGGCTATTCTGTAAACTTCGAGTACAGGATTAGAGGGATAGAAATTCGCCTTGGGAGGCTATTCTGTAAACTTCGAGTACAGGATTAGAGGGATAGAAATTCGCTTTGGGAGGCTATTCTGTAAACTTCGAGTACAGGATTAGAGGGATAGAAATTCGCCTTGGGAGGCTATTCTGTAAACTTCGAGTACAGGATTAGAGGAATAGAAATTCGCCTTGGGAGGCTATTCTGTAAACTTTGAGTACAGGATTAGAGGGATAGAAATTCGCCTTGGGAGGCTATTCTGTAAACTTCGAGTACAGGATTAGAGGGATAGAAATTCGCCTTGGGAGGCTATTCTGTAAACTTCGAGTACAGGATTAGAGGGATAGAAATTCGCCTTGGGAGGCTATTCTGTAAACTTCGAGTACAGGATTAGAGGGATAGAAATTCGCCTTGGGAGGCTATTCTGTAAACTTCGAGTACAGGATTCGAGGGATAGAAATTCGCCTTGGGAGGCTATTCTGTAAACTTCGAGTACAGGATTAGAGGGATAGAAATTCGCCTTGGGAGGCTATTCTGTAAACTTCGAGTACAGGATTAGAGGGATAGAAATTCGCCTTGGGAGGCTATTCTGTAAACTTCGAGTACAGGATTCGAGGGATAGAAATTCGCCTTGGGAGGCTATTCTATAAACTTCGAGTACAGGATTCGAGGGATAGAAATTCGCCTTGGGAGGCTATTCTGTAAACTTCGAGTACAGGATTCGAGGGATAGAAATTCGCCTTGGGAGGCTATTCTGTAAACTTCGAGTACAGGATTAGAGGGATAGAAATTCGCCTTGGGAGGCTATTCTGTAAACTTTGAGTACAGGATTAGAGGGATAGAAATTCGCCTTGGGAGGCTATTCTGTAAACTTCGAGTACAGGATTAGAGGGATAGAAATTCGCCTTGGGAGGCTATTCTGTAAACTTCGAGTACAGGATTAGAGGGATAGAAATTCGCCTTGGGAGGCTATTCTGTAAACTTCGAGTACAGGATTAGAGGGATAGAAATTCGCCTTGGGAGGCTATTCTGTAAACTTCGAGTACAGGATTAGAGGGATAGAAATTCGCCTGGGGAGGCTATTCTGTAAACTTCGAGTACAGGATTAGAGGGATAGAAATTCGCCTGGGGAGGCTATTCTGTAAACTTCGAGTACAGGATTAGAGGGATAGAAATTCGCCTTGGGAGGCTATTCTGTAAACTTCGAGTACAGGATTAGAGGGATAGAAATTCGCCTTGGGAGGCTATTCTGTAAACTTCGAGTACAGGATTAGAGGAATAGAAATTCGCCTTGGGAGGCTATTCTGTAAACTTCGAGTACAGGATTAGAGGGATAGAAATTCGCCTTCGGAGGCTATTCTGTAAACTTCGAGTACAGGATTAGAGGGATAGAAATTCGCCTTGGGAGGCTATTCTGTAAACTTCGAGTACAGGATTCGAGGGATAGAAATTCGCCTTGGGAGGCTATTCTGTAAACTTCGAGTACAGGATTCGAGGGATAGAAATTCGCCTTGGGAGGCTATTCTGTAAACTTCGAGTACAGGATTCGAGGGATAGAAATTCGCCTTGGGAGGCTATTCTGTAAACTTCGAGAGCGAGATGTCGATTGACAACTCCCGAGATTTCGAACGTAGATCTCGAAAACAACCAAAATTGTATTATGTTAGAAAGTTGTCGAACGTTTAGATGTCGAATATCGACAACGCTTTTGAAGAAGATGGCGAGAGGGTTTATTTCCTGTCGAGATCGCGTTCGAGAAACTCTCCTCCAATGAGATTGTCTTCGACATAGGGAGTTTTGGAACTTAGGAAAATGGAGGCAATAAATCTAGCTCAGTTACAATTAATTGAGTTAGCAAGAGAAATTTATAGGCGAAATGTTAGACGACAACGCGTCATCCGAGATAAACCGAAAGCTTTTGAGCTCAGTGAGAAAAACATTCGTCGATTACGTCGGCTTGAGAAATCTATTGTGTTAGAATTATGTGATGAGCTTCGTAGGCCTTGGTAAGCCCAAAAAAAATGCTACCTGTAGATAGCAAGGTAAGTCTTAAATTAATACGACTTAATTACTTTTAAATGTACTCATTTCCATAATATAATATTAAATTTAGATCTTAATCGCACTACGTTTTTATGCGGTTGGCTCTTACCAAACTTGCGTAGGTCAAGACTAATTCCTGGAAGTCAGTCAGCCAACGGTCTCCAGAATTCTAAGGGATGTTTCTAACGTTATATTACAGGTGTTGGCCCCTAAATGGATAAAATTCCCTCTTAGTGATGTTGAAAGGGTTGCCACGCAGATGAGTTAGATCTCATGTAAACATACTGAGATGCAATGTAGAATGTGTAATAAAATCATGCTTTATTTTGAAAGATTTATGGAAAAAACTAATTTTCCTGGTGTGATTGGAACGATAGACGTTACACATATAGCGATTGTATCCCCTTCAAAAGTAAATGGAGAAAACGAATAATATCTTTACGTAAAGAGGAAAGGATATCATTCCATAAATGTTCAACTGGTAAGAGATCAATATCCGAAGTTAAAGATTAGGTATTAAATACTCTGAATTTTATATACACAGATTTGTGACTATGATTTAGTGATTTTATATCCAGGATCTACTCACGACACATGTATTTAAAGCATCGAGTATATCTAGTTATCTAGAAAATAAATTTGCAGAAGGTTTTCTGAAGGGATGGTGGCTACTTGGTAATCTCAATTGTGTTTTTACTCAAGTTTTAGATACAGACTATTAAAGTGTTTAGGAATACGTTTATGGAAGCAGTGAATTTATAGAGCATATTAAAAAAATTTAAATAATTCACATTTAAAATTGATAGTGGAGATCATGACAATTATTTTTTTAGGAGATAGTGGCTACCCGCTGCTTCCGTGTCTAATCACGCCTTTTAACAAACCAGCTGTGGGATCTCCACAAGATCGGTTTTCTCGCTGTCAAAAATCAACCTGATCTGTTATTGAACGTTGCAATGGGGTTTAAAAACAACATTTTCGCTGTTTGCTGAAGGACCGTGTATTGCTTTATTCCCCCCAGGAAGCAGCCAAAATCATAAATGATTGTGTCGTTTTACACAACATTTGCATTCTTCGGGGAGTTCCAAAGGACTATACTGAATTGGCACCTTTAGAAGCTGAAGAAAATAAACCCGATGACTTAATATGGGTGGATAATGAGCCTTGGGATGATGTGGCACCACAAGGAGGAAACCCTGCGGATATGTGGCGATAAGCAGGCCAACAAACAAGGGACCAAATTGTCAGAGGGCGTTTTACATGATAAATTTTCAACCTATTTAAAATGCTAGTTTTATTCAATATGAATTACTTGGTACAAAATTGAACATTGTTTTATTAAACAGTGTCTTTTTCCTCTAATTAATTTTTTCTATAACATTAATTAACAAATTGATTATTTCATTTGTACGTCTAAAAGTTGCTAGTTTCAACTTTTCTATGATATTCTTTTCTTTCTTTCCTTCTTTAATTCAATTAATTGCTTCTGTAGACGAGCAAGTTCTTCAGTGGCTGTAGCATGGCGTGCTAGTGAAGATGCAAAATCTTTATGAACGTCATTCTGTGAGGTTTGTAGCTTATCTAGAAGAGTGGAAGTATCTTCAAGTTAAGTTTTGGAATTATTTTTCCCTTCATTCATCAATTTTCGTCATTTTGCTATTCTATCTAAAAATTTTAAAATTATTGTTATTAAACGCACTCACACAAGGAAAAAATTTCTTTAGCTCTGTGTTCGGGACTGTTTATTTATTGTTCAAAGTATGCCATTTTACTGTAGCGTCATAGACGGTTACGGATATTCGTTATTATTATTTTATATTGCCAAAGGATTAGACTGAACGAGCCTCATAGCTTGTGTCGCAATAAAGCGCCGCCTCTTTTTAAAAATGAACTAAAACGGCCTTTGGCCAAAAAAATGGACTTTCCATAGTGCGTTTCACCTAGATCGACTGACTTTTGGCTGCTTTTTCTATATTTTTAGCATTCGAAACAAAAACTTCTTCTGTATCATTATCAACGAGGTGATAACCTTCAAGCCCATTATATATCGGTAAACTGCTATGACTAGAAGATGCTACTGTATGTGGCTCCATTGATGAAAGCTTGCATTTAAAGTTTTGACGTGATATATCAGTCGACTGAATACTGTTACTATTAAGATTATTCATGTTAATTGACTTTTGTAATCTTAAAGTCCGTGTCTGTAGATTTTCCATTTGAACAGTGGATGCAGCGTGATTCTATGAAGTTAAGTTTGATTATCATTTCGAGTATACTTCAAAATACACTTACTTCAATAGAAAAACCATATTCTTCAGTTGCAGCTATACCATCAGTATTATTTTCTATATACTGCTAATAATTTCTCTTCTAGAGGAGTAAGACACTCTGTGGTTTTTCACCCCATCCTATTCCATTTCAAGATTGAATATCTCACTAAAATATAAAGTATTAAAAGTTGCTTACTTTTCTCCATTTATCTGAAGTTTTGCTTGGGCATTTAACCTTTCAGTTAAAGCATCCCACAATGTCTCGCTACTTTTATCATCCTCTGCACTACAGTGCATAGGGGGTTCCTTTTAACTACACAATTTTTCATAGTCATCAGCTGTAAAACCGGCAGAAAATATTCTAGTTTTAAACCTTTCATTTGCTTCTAAACAGTCTATCATAGTTTGTTGTTGCAAACAAGAACCGCATTTCTTCGTTCCAGCCATCCTAATGTCAAAATTAAAAATATAATGTGTTTCTTTTCTGTGGTCTGCTAAAAATATACACTCTCCCATTTGTTCCAATGGTCACGCGGTTGATCACGTGAGTAAATACAGCCCTTCCCATCATACGGAAGTAGGTCAGACTATCGATATCTAAGCTGTAGTTCAAGTTCGAGAACTCCGGTATCGAACTCGAACGAATCGAGTTATAGAATTCCATTTTCCATTCGAGAAGGATGTCGATCAATAAGAGTACCTTCGAGATTGCCTTCGTTTTGAGTTCGAGTTCAACATTGCAAAAAATTACAGAATAGCCTCCCTGTTCTCGGTCTTTAAGGAGCTTTCAAGATACATGAAGGTCTCCTTACCCGCGAGTTTGAAAAAATATAATAATACGATCAAATTAATTCCTTTTTATCAATTTTGTTCAAATAAATTCCTTTTATCAATTTTGATAAAATTAATTCCTTTTATCAATTTTGATAAAATTAATTCCTTTTATCAATTTTGATAAAATGAATTCAATGAAAAAATCTTGATAAAAGTAATTTATTAAAATCAATTTCCTGATAAAATGGTCAATATTACATTTTTTAAACGTTATCTATCACCTTTCTCCATTTTATCGATTCTGATCAATTTTTAATCACTTTGATCAAATTGATAAAATTTATCAAAAAATTTATAAAATATATCGGTTTTATCAAGTTATACCTGATTTTAGGCAATTAATCAAGTTTATTCAAATTTTACCAATTTTGATTAATTTTATTAAAATTATTAATTTTGATCAAATTCAAACAACTTAATTGCATTTTATTAATTTTGATAAAATGCATTTATTATCGTCGATTTGGCGATTATCTTTATATTATCTTTATATTTCGCTTTTCTCCATTTTTACCGATTCTGATCAATTTTTACATATTTTGGCCAAATTGACCACAATTCATCAAAATATCATAAATTTAATTTCATTTGTTAATTTTGATCTATTTTTTGAAATTTTTCAATTGCTCAGATTCCCATGTTATTTTCAATGGAAAATATACATACTGTGTTGTCAAAAACATTTTCGGTTGCCATGGCAAACCTAATGCCCATTGCAACATTTCCCTAGTTTCAACAAAATCGGTGATTATCACCTTGGGTAGTCTCCTCGTTAGTTAGTTTTTTTGAAGATAATTATTCATGTTTCACCCCAAAACTTATCATATATCGGCCGTAAAATACGTAAATTAATAAAATAAAAGTTGTTACGTGTTTAGAAGTGTTGAAAGCGTAATATATCATATGAAACTTAATTTATTTATCAAAATAAGTAACGAAAATGATAATTAAAAACGTTACCTCGATAAGCAATGTTTGCTATTCAATAATTAAAGACCTAAATATAAAAGTTTCCATTCCTCGTTTTATACTTTCTTTGGTATTAAATATACGCAGTTCTAACACTTCCTACGATACCGAGGTTAAATAAAGCAATAGGCTTTCAACCGATTTACGCTCCATATAGTACAGTGCAATTAGGTTTTGATTCGGACAAAATTAGAGACAAGCAAGTCTCAACGGAAATGGCATCTACCCATGGTGCTGATCACCGGAAAAAAAGTGGCCGCCATCTTGGATGTTTGGGTTTTTTGCTGTTTACGAAGAAATGGCTGGGTTTAGCAATAGAAGAGTAATTAGCTGTTCGATTCTACATTTCATTAGCCACTAATAAAAAAGACCGCATCGAAATATTCCAAGCATAACAAATGTTACAACCCAAAAATCAAATCGTAATTTTACGTTTTCTACTCCTTTTCGAAAATATTACTTAAAAGATTCATATATGGTTAAGAAATCATGTCAATCTTAAAAACATTTATTTTTCATTGAAAGTTACATTTATTTACACTATTAAATATCTTCGTCATCAGAAATGTTATCTTTGCGACTAGAATTTAGGCAAGCCATCCCGTTACATTCCGCACACATAGCGGAACATACCATGCCAAACTTACGACAAGAACAGGCTTTGGTACAATTGGTAGCTTTGCATTTACAAAATATTAACCTAAGTATACTTTCTGGCGCGGGGGGAATATCGCAATAAATCGGGACCAAGATACAGTGGCTTAATTTCCAACCCTATTCTTCAGCCTTGAGTGTTTTAAATTTCCATTCTTGGGTCTGAAAGTAAACTCGATAAATATGTTGTTCTAAAGCAGATTCTGTCGGTGGAAAAGACGCAAGTTCAAAATTTCGGTTTAGTATCTGTCTCGAGACCATTTTATTGTAAAGCAGGTACCTTTATCTATTTAGTGTCTCAGTTCTGCTATTGGCACCATAAAGTTTAAGGATAATTTGTTCACCAGATTGCCAAAGATTTTTCTTACTTGCATTTTCTTTATTAAAAACCAAAGCGTCATTGATTAAGTTAGGGTTTGTCCGAAAAAGTTTCAAAAATGCCTGTTTTCCTCTATTGTAAAGGGCTGAGGTGCTGTGGCACCCGGATAGAGCGTGGAGGAACGGCAAAATAGTTGCTTCGTCTCCAAGTTTGGTTTTTAATTCAAAGACGTCAGTGACCTTATCCGGATTGCTCGTTTTCCCAGGACGTACCATGTACATATTTTTAAAAGTAGTATGGTAAATCAGCAATACCAATACATCGGTGTCCTCGGAAATAACACAAACAGACTTTTTCGGGTCCCAAAGTGAAAGAGCTGTTGATATAATTACGGTATCCGCGTCTGATGGGGCTTGAACAACTTGATTTGAGACTTCTTGCAATGCTTCGATAAAATTGATATGAACTGTTTCTTGTTTTTCGTGTTTCCAAGAAAATCCGTTTGGCTTTGTGAAACAGCAAACCTATCCTGTACAACAACATCAACCGCTGATTTGTTTCTTCTAAAGTGTTCTCGCGCTTTTGTTGAGGGAACTGATTCGTTGTACCCATCAAATACGACAGTTACCCCGACAACGTAATTAGAGTGTATAACACAAACATACTGAGTGAAAATATCTCCATAGGTAGATGGACGTTGAAAAACAACTTTGGGCAGTAAAAACCCTCCGTCGACAACAATAGCCATATTTTTCGATTGCGGTAGAGATTTTCTGGGTTCAACAAGTTACAACAACTTTATCTAATTCCTTGAGTAGATTTGATTTCGTTGCTTTTCGTAGTTGACCGTCAACGAACAAAGACGGCGGATAAGAAGCGAGTTCGTACTCAAAACAGTGCTCTAGTTCTTCGGTTGTCTTGTTTGTCCAAATTATCCGATTAAAAAGTTGATAAGGGTTGATAGGATTTTTTTCGTCAGTTATTTTTTACCACCTAGCAAAGCTTCTAAAAATATTTGTAAAGAATATGGGATATCTTTTTTGCCCCCTGAAATTAAAGGTAAGAGTCGCAATCGAAATATTTTAATTTAACATCCCCAACTAAGATAGCCGCGCTTGTGTGAAGTGAGTTTGCTTCTTTACAATATTCATAAATAGCTTCGAGTTAACCATCGTTTCGTGCAGCACTATAGTAGATATAATAGTCTCCAGTCCCTTAGCTTTAACTGTTACAACATTTTTTTCTCTAATCCTTTAAAGAACCATCGCAAATAATACACGCATCCATATTTGTTCGATCCTAAAACATAGCTAGTTTCCACAAAAGTAATTTTCCAACTGTCTCGAGCATCGCCTATATTAACTCTGTTGTTTTCCACCGATACTAATTATAAATTGGGTTAATCGGGTTTGCACTTTGCCCCCTGTCCGACCGTTTTCGTTCCAATTATTAAAACATCTACTCCTATACTTGGACAAGGGATAAATAAAATGCTATTTCCCCGCGACAATATTTAGCCAAAAATAACGATTCAGGCTCCATATTCCCAAGGGTGTGTTCTCACCTACTCAGGTTCCCACACCGAAAATAACAACAAGTTGAATTTGTTTTTTACTTTAAAAGTTGTTTTTGAAAATTGATTCCTATCCCTTTTTACATGAAAAAAAAAACTAGTTTATACTCTATTGATAACTTAAATTTTCGAAAAATCGATGAAAACGTCACCTAAATTCAGCGAGGAAGCTTGAGATGGCTGTATTTGCAACAACCAAATTCCGATTGCTGCAATAGGAATTGGGTTATTAGAGGACCAATATGAAGGAAAACGCTTTTATTTAATTACAAATGAAATTTAAATGAAACAACCAAACAAATACGTTACATTTATGAGATTTATGTTGCTTAGTATATTTGTCATTAGCGTTTTCCCGGCATAAGTTAGTGTTTTATGGAGTGATGTGACTAAAGAGGTGCCGTCACTGATAAAAAGATGACGTTATTGATAAGATAGGACTGGTTAGATAAGATACAAAGCGATGTAATATATTTTTGTGTAAAATATTATTATTAAGTGTTCGGCCGTCACGATGAAAAGCACTAATCTAGTTGTAAACCTTTATTATTATTATTATTATTATTATTATTATTATTGTTATTTTAACTATTTAAATCATTAAACAAGTTTAAGTTTATTTGAATTGGTTTATTTCGGGAATTCACCAACAGTTTAATACGGGAAATACGCCTTGGAATTCGTCCAACAACCAGACATGGGCAGAATCGCTCGTGATGTTTAGAATTTAACTCTCAGTCAAGAGTGAGAGCTAACATATAAGCAATTAGGGTATCTTTAAATTAATTGTGCGCGTGAAAATACGCTGCCATGTTAGGGTATAAAAGCGGGTAAATAAGTCTGCTATACCTCACAATGTAAAGGTACTGCCACGCACAAAAACGTAATTTTTAAATCGAGAAATTTGAGCAATGAGGGCTTGATATAAGGAATTTGATCATTTTTTATTAATGGTTTTAACCGGTTTAAACCACCGGTTACAGCCGGTTTTAACCATACTGGATTTTTCAATTTTAAAAAAAGCCTGTTTTTTGCCAACCCTGTTAAGAACACTTATGAATATTAACGATACCTTTGATGGCTCAAATAAAATATTCACTCCGCGTATACAGGGATAGTGGCGGAAATTTCTGAAGTAAAAGCCGATTTGCAAATAGCGCAAAAGTGGCACTATCTCTCGATTCATTGCTGATCTAGTTGACAAGTTAAGCAGGCACTAGAAAAAGTTCAGTGGCATCGTGCAAGTTGAAGTCTGCGCGTAATAAAGTTACTTGTGCATTCCTACGCGTTTTATTATTATATATTATACATAATTTATATAAAATTATAAATATTATATTTTAATCATACGTCTCCTAAATTGTGGTTCAGCTCTGTTGTAACATTCCACATGCTGCAATAGGAATTGCCCTGGAAGAGGACCAATATGAAGGAAAACACTTTTATTTAGTTACAAATAAAATTGAAATGAAACTACCAAAGAAATCCGTTCGTTTAATGAGGTTAATATTGGAAAATACGCTATAGAATTCGCCTACCGACACAGTATTTTTGTTCGCTTGTATAGTATATGCTTCGATAAAATCAGTGTTCAACAACATATCAATTTAGTTACCAGAAAACTAAAATATCCAAATATGAAATTAAAATGAAAGAGAGTTCCGTGTCAAAATTTAGAATTGGTCTTTTTCCGTGCCGAACTTCATCTTGACCAAAGTGTCGGAGATCTTGGAGACAGCCTCGTCGTTAACCCCAATTGGCCGAGACTCCAACTCTTCTCGTTTCACGACTGGCGAAATCGGAAAGTCAAAAATGATCTCTTCTTTGATGGAGCTGAGATCCACTTTGAGGCATTCGGGGTTTAACACAATTTCGGTCTCAATGGGAAGGGTTCCGGTTCTCTCCGCGTTCGGTTCGGGGACTTCCGGTTTGAGAGCAATGGCGCAGTTGGGGTTTGAGGTGCCGGATTCCATCTGTTCATACATCACGCGTCGAAGGAGCACTGAACAAGACTTAACTCCCGTTTGACGACAAAGGTTGTCGACCAGCCGTGCTTGTGACGGTCTTTGCTGTGATGGCGGTCGACTGTGACTGGTCGAAGCCCCACTTTCGTTACTGGGCAGACCGTGAATTCGAGTGTGACTTTGGAAGGTTTTTGTCGTGTTTCCGTCGCTAATTGGGCTTTTGCGGGGCTTTGTCTCCTGAGCGGGGCGTGTTCTGCCGTGGTGCACTAAAGAGGTATTATGTCCGGCCCGGTATCCACACTTGATACATCCAAAGGGCTTCTCGCCGGTGTATCTTATATTGTAAGCAATAAAATTGGTCTTTCGCGCGCAGGAGTAGCTGCACTGGTCACATTTAAGTGGTTTATCACCCGAATGCACTTTCTGATGCCTAATCAACTGATTCTTACGCGTTGTTGCGTAGCTACACCGACTGCATTTAAATGGTCCCTCACCGGAATGCACTCTCTGATGCAAAACCAAATGACTCTTACGCGCAGCTGCGTAACTACACTGATCACATTTAAATGGTTTCTCACCCGAATGCACTTTCTGGTGTCTAATCAAATGATTCTTACGAGTGGTTTCGTATCTACACTGACTGCATTTAAACGGTTTCTCACCCGAATGCCATTTTTCGTGCCTAACCAAGTGACTCTTACGCGCAGCTGTGAAGTTACACTGGTCACAATGAAAAGGTCTCTCCCCGGTGTGTTTTCTTTTGTGGACAGTGAAATGGTCATTTCTGTTCGTGGTATAGACGCAATTTGCGCACTGGAATCTCATATCTTTCCGGGTGCTCATTTTGCAGGATTCCCGCCGAAAAGTTATGTTAAAAGTTTCTTTGGGATTTAACAATTTAACTTGCTAATACCAAGATCGGTAGCGATGCTTATCCATGAAAACCACCTCTACTGTAACAAAGACTTAAACAAAATAAAATTTCAATATTAACGAAATATTTCTTGAAACACAAATACGATTTTGGTCCCCACTAAAGAAATCTTACAGGGTGCAATGATTATAACTGAGCAATATGTAAAGCGCCGTTGCAGAAGATCAACAGTTTTTAGCCAATCAGAGCTTAAAGAGTGGTTCGCAAATTTGCTTACGTTTTTATTTCACATTTCTTACAATAACCCGAAATTATTTCCTATTTAAAGCGATCCCACACTAGAAATAATACCCTGAAAATTTCGCAACTTTATCTCTTGCAGTTTCTGAAAAAAATGCCCAGTGAGAGCAATTCAAAACACCCTGTATCGTATGTAAGGCTCAGTTCTATATTTACTTTAAAGTCTGAGTCTATTAATTAAATAAATGTACGCATAATTTAACCAGTTATTTTTAGAAGGTACCAAAAGTATCCCTTACCAGAGTCGATGACCGAAGCCAAAATCACAGCGAACCGATGAACAACAAAAGCTTCCTGTTGGCGGCAGCGGTTAACTCGAAAACGTTCGGCTACGATCCAAGGCTTAGGTGACAAAAGACTTTCGAGAACTGCCTTAATGCTAAACGTTTAGACGAAGGCGTAGCGGGGGCCGTAAGACTTCGGAACTAAGTGTACGTTTTCGGGCCGGCCCTTACAAACTAAGTAAAATGCTGCTGTGCGAGAAAACGCAGTTCACCACGTTCCATGTACATGTAGGTTAGTCAATCGCATGACGAAGCGTCGAAAGCCTCCATTAAAACAGTGGAGGTAGTTGAGCCATCCGCGGGGCTTCGTTGGGAATACTCCGTCGCCGAGTTTTCTTGTTGTGTACGTTATGGGCCGATTTGTTTAGCTTATTTTGTAATATGAGACTAAAAATTGGAACAGAGAGTGAGGGAAGCGCAGTCGGCTTCCTAACACTAATGGCGCTGAGGGAAAGTTACATATTGGAATCCTTTCCAAATTAGAGAGGTTAGCGCCATCTAGTGATAAAGAATGAAAAAAAAAACAGATATTGATAATTGTTAGTACCAAAATGGGGTTAAATCTATATCGGATGAAAATTGTGCCGCAATTTTGATGACACTTTGGAAGGTGGCTACAAATTTAAGATTATCTTATCTAAAGGCGACTGTATCTTTGTGATCCCAGATTCACCACACCTGCTCAGAAATGGTATTGAATCTAGTGGAAATTACAAAAACAATAGGTTTTATGAAAAATGGAATGCATAAATTCATTAAACTAAAAATAAGTAGAAGAAGTCTTAACCCGGCCACTTGAATTATTGGCTTCAAAAGTCGCTTGATGACTTAGGCCTAAGGTGGTGCCTTGGGTATTAGTCTAGCTGATTATTATCATTATTATTATTATTATTTAAAAAAAGACTCGGAACTCAAACTAGCCTCAAAAATCAATATGACCATATCTTTTCTTTCTCGCATGAAAGTGAAATATGCTCAAGTCTTAAGCCTCTCTATGTGAAAACCCTAGTTAGCTGTAAATCATCTGAAACGATTTCATTCATGGAAATTATGAAATACTTTTCTGATCTTCAGAAATATTAAGACTGGCACAGAAATTGTTTTCAGGATCCCTATCACAGTGTGAACGACTGGAGGCTTGACCCCTGTAGCAAATGAGAGTCGGGCTGACGGCGGCAAAAGGTACTAAACACCAAAGTCCTTTTAGATTGAGGGTCGAAATGTCCTAGGGATAAGAGGGTCGGCCGACCGTCGGCCGACTACAAAACGTCGATTCTTTACCGCCTTTTAATAGACCTAAGTACTGACTCCGAAATAAAAGTGAATAAAAAATTATCTCAGAAAATCATCAAATAGTCAGCAAAAATTAAAATATCCCCTTTTTCTAAATACATATGGTCTGTTTCATAAAGTTAATGTCGAATCCCATAATTAAATGTAAGGGCTAATTTAAAGTTGGATAATGGTCGACATACCGACCATAAATAGTCCCAAAAAAGGATTTACGGTTTTAGTGTCAAAAAACGTTCGGACGTTTTTAGGTCGGCATTTGGTCGTCGTCTATAAAGCGACTTTTCGACCGTACCCCGACCCTAAAACGACTTCATGTGCTACAGGGGAAGTAAGCCCTAATTTACAATAAAATTCCAAAAAATAATTTTTGGTTTTATTTTGTGTTTAAAATAAACTTTCTTGGGGTCCTTAAGTTAATGGCAGGCACATAATTATAGCACGCCAACCAGGTCAAAATTAAAAAGAATAAAAAAAACATTTTTCGCTGAAAAAAAATAAAAATTCGATATTATTACAAAAAAAGAAAGAAAAATGTTGTTTTTTTTTTAAAGTTGTAATTGTTATTTTGAAAACAAATATTTTAGGAAGAAATTTTTTTAAAAAACAAATATTTAAAAAAATCGATTTTATTTTTGGAAAATGTGCATACCGAAACATAGATGGCTCTTTTACGCTACCGCGTATAAAGAGAATGGTCATCGATGGAAATGAAGAGGCTTGCGCCTTTTGTCTGTTTAGAGACTTAATTGTAGTCCTTAGAAGCGCTTAATAATAATAATTATTATAATCAGCTAGGCTTATACCCAAGACACCACTTAAGCCCCAAGTCATCTAGCGACTTATAATGCCTTTAAACAGGTGGCCGGGTTGCAACGCGTAGGAGGGTGGTGAAAAGCCCTTCGTGCCACGCGAGCTAACAGCTCCCTACACTTACTATTACCGTTAAGTTTTTATGGAAAGGGGAAACCGGAGAACTCGGGGAAGTCCCCTGTAGCTAGTGGGGAGAGAACTTCCTGGCTCTACGGTTGACGATGGAAGGTAGTTTTCCCGCACTTCAGGCCTTTCTCAGTTCCGGGGTGTACCACCACAGCTTCCAATTAAATTATTAAATATTTTTCTCCCAATTTATTTCTTTCTGCCAAAAGTATTTATAATAACAATTATAATTTAATTGAAATAAAACATTTTTAGTGTAAAATTATCAAAATTTAATTTTTAAAGCGTATAGTACAGTTTTTTTTTTAACTTTCCAGGTTTTAGCAGTATTACCTTTGCTATTATTATTTTCTTTCTAAAATACGATTTTTTAGCAGAAAGTAGTTGGCTGGTTACTTCGTTTCGAAGGGTTTTATACAGATCATTATGTTGATTATTATCATAAGGATTTCTTGGATTTTTTTAGTCGATTGTGACGTGTGGGACTATTCGGTCCTCTCGTCCATTTGATTAATCAGGGCGAGATATGTGTAACGGCCAAGACAACGGGGGTATATGTGGGGACAGGGGGATCGGTGGTCTTCCTCAAACGGCCATCCACAAACTCTGCCTCCCAGACGCTTGGGATTACAGGAGTACGCAACTACTCCCGGCATTTCTTGGGTCTTAACAAATTTTGTTGGTGGTTTAGTTAGGATAATTTTGCGAACGCAGTATAAAGGTAAATGATTGGAGGCGCCAAAAGGTTGCATACCGCTATCAATAATTCGAGATGGATGACTTATATAAGTAGAAGGAAAGTAAGGGCGAGGCTCCGATCCTAGGATCGAGGATCGAGGATCCAGGATTTAAGGGGTGAAATGGGGGTAAAATCGTCGAAAAGTCAATGTATTTATGATATTTCTCGCGACGATTTGTTTTCCCGTATATCAACATATTGTGTCCAGGCCAACTTGTTCATTTATCTACGCTTATCTCGAAAGATACTTGAACGTATATCTTATCGCGTTTTATCGTACGGAATAAGTTGAAATGATGTAAAAATTGATAACCTAGGCGACGCGTGCGCAGATTACCCCGGGGGACGCGGTTAATTTGAATTGAAGTGTTTTGACGTCATGGAATATTCGTTGTTAAAGTAGAATGGAAATATTTTTAAACTTCATTTTAATATCATTGTAGTATGCTTGACACTTGAACCAATCTCACGAGTATTTCTTAAAACGAATATCTCGATCGCGTTTTATCGTACGAAATAAGTAGAAATTATGTAAGTTGTATGATTAATAACCTAGGCAGGAAGATAGCGCGCGCGTGCGTGGATTACCTGGGAGGCGTGGATTACCTGGGAGGCGCGGATTGCCCGGGCGCGCGGTTAATTTGAATTTAAAACATGGATTCCCTCTCCGAAATAATTCATGTACCCAAAATTGGACCGCAAGTTTTTTTCTTTTAGGGGAATCTCTATGGGAGTTTAACATTACAATAAAGCTAATAGGTCCAGTTTGGGGTACTTTTGGTCCGAAATGGGGTACATAGGGCCGAAAATGGTGACTTTGGTCGTTTTAAGGGTACTTTTGTTCTATTTTGGTCCATTTTTGGGTACATCAGAAAAGCAGTTGGAAAAACGAAGAGCCTTATTTTTTTTTTCCCACCCATCTCCAAACTCCAAAAATTTATTGCTTTAATTTATTTATCGCTTCCGTAGGTATAAAATAAGATAAAAACCACTTACCTATATTTTAATTACGGTAAATTAAAAATACTTAATTAGTGTACTAAGTTACGTTTAAAAGAACCTTTTGTAACCATTCCAATATGTAAATATAGGTATAAGGATTGAAAAAATACTTAAAGTGGTTTTACTGATAAACTCTAAAGGAATTTAACTTTAAATGGTATCTTAGATTATTGTTTTTAATTTTATTCAAGTTGAAAACGTATTAAGAGTCCTTCAAAGTACTATAAAAGGATTTTATTTACGAACTTAATACATATTTTCTTCAAACTTTCAATTCGCTTTTATTACTATTTAAATACGGTAAAATATAATTCTTATACACAAATATAGTCAGAAAGATACTATAAAACACTAAAATTAAAATTAAATTAAATTTGTGTGGATAAGATTTGTAAATATCATTTTGAAACTAATAACTTTCACGCTTTATTTAAGTCAAGCCAATAAAAACAATTACCTATATTTTAAATACGGTAAAATATAAATACATTTCCGATATGTAAATAGGTAGAATAACACTATGAAAAGTTCCTTTTTCTTCTTTTAATACGACAACACACAACTCTGATACGCAAATATATAAAGAAAATATAAAAAAAAAAATTACTCAACGTTCGATACGTTAAAATACATTTCCGATACACAAATATAGATAAAGAAATACTATAAAATGTAAAAAGGTAAAAAAATACTACACATTAACCATTATGAATTTAAGCTTACAACATCCTTCACGTATAGAGCATAACATATATGTTCAGAGTTAACTTGTTTCCTCGTTATCTTTATCGCATGTGTTTTAAATAGCGTATGGAATAAGTTAAGAATGTACTGAAATGGTGTATGTTTAAACCTCGTAGAATAAAGAGTAAAACATATGTTCAGAGTCGGCTTGATTACTAAAGCGAATAACACAGAGACGTTTCCGGTGTAGTCACGTAGGAAGAAAAATACTACAACACTCTCTATACTCTACATTCAACACGTTAAAATATACTTCCGAAATGCCAATATAGGTAGTAAAATACTACAAAATCTCTATACTTTACCTTCAATACGTTAAATTACATTCCAATATGTAAATATAGGAGGAAAAATACTACAAAAGCCTCTTTTCTTGGCGTTCAATATGTTAAAATAGATTTCTGAAATGCAAATGTAGGTAGTAAATACTACAAAATCTCTATACTCTACCTTCAATACGTTAAATTACATTCCAATATGTAAATATAGGTAGTAAATACTACAAAAGCCTCTTTTCTTGGCGTTCAATATGTTAAAATAGATTTCTGAAATGCAAATATAGGTAGTAAATACTACAAAAGCCTCTTTTCTTGGCGTTCAATATGTTAAAATAGATTTCTGAAATGCAAATATAGGTAGTAATTACTACAATTTAAAAAACGTTGGTAAAAAGAATATAATTTTAGCTTATTTAATTGTGTTTTTTACCCAACCAAGCATTTATTTGAATAAAAGTGGTATTTATTTAAATAACCAATAGTTAAATAAAAATTGTTAAATGTTTAAATAATCGAAAGTGAACAAGCCTATTTTTTAAATAAAACAAACAGACTTTAGAGTTGATAAGATTTGTAAATATCATTTGAAACTAATAATTTTCACGCTTTATTTAAGTCAAGCAATTACATTTTTAAAAATGAAAGAAGTTAAACAATATAAAAATTTGTAAATATTGTAAATATTTTTAGGTAATAAAGAAATTAAGAAATGTTTTAATTAAAATATCTTTCATTTTCTACTACATTTTTAAAAATGAAAGAAGTTTAACAATATAATTATTCTAATATAATTTCAAAATCAGGTATTATTTAAAGTACAAATGCATAATTTAGTGAAGCAATTCTTATTTAAATACTTTTATTTAATTAATTTGTGTATCTGAAATGTATTTATTGAAAAATAAGTGGGTTTTACTATTTATCACGGTTTTTTATATATATATATATATATTGGAATTGTTACAAAAGGTTCTTTTAAACGTAACTTAGTACATTAATTTATTTTGGAAGTTCAAAACGTATTAAGAGCCCTTCAGAGTACTATAAAACGATTTCATTACAAACTAAATTAATATTTTCTTCAAACTTTCAATTCGTTATAATTTGAATTTAAATGAAAACATCATGGATTATAGGTGCGTAATCTACTATTAGACCGAACTAATTAAAAAAAATACTTAAAGTAAGTGGTTTTACTGATAAACTCTAAAGGAATTTTGGAATTTTCTAGAATAGGAAAGTAAAACTAAAACGTAAACCAAGTTTAAAACGAAACTAATAACTGGGAGAAAGGTTGAAGTAAGTAATTTTTTTGATTTTTCGTTTTTTAATTTTTGAGTTCCCTATATTATTATAAACTAAATTAAATATAATTTATGAAAATTTGTGATAAAAGATCTGCTCCTTCGTGTTTTACATATATTTAAAAACTCGAGATTTTAATGAATTGTTTTCAAAGCATGAAAAATATAGCAGATCCTTTGATTTTAATTGTAGTTAGTAGTTACTTAAAAAAAAAGTCGCTAGCTGACTTGGAGCTGGTGTAGTTAAATTTTAAAAATGTGTATTTTAAATTTTGTTTGTAAAAGTTTTTTTTGAAAAAGTTTAGTATTATAGTTTAAATTTATTAAATAAAATAAAATATAAATTATACATTTGGTTTAGTATTTTACTATTGCAAGTAAAATTAATAGTAATTTCAATTACTTTTTTAGTTTTTTTTTTGACAAATATGCAAACTATTTAGTTATTTCAAAAACAAATACGTCGAATTATTTGGTATTCGAAATACTATTGGTTAGTTTTTATATCTTTAATTTTATTTTTCAGAACAATTTCTCTTTGTCTAGCTTCTTCTAACTTTAATTTAGATGGCCTTAAAGCCAAGTATTTAACAAATTTTGTAACCAAGTAGATGGAGCTTTAAACAATTTTTCTGTCATGTAGTCCGCCCCATTTCACATTTCAGACGTCGACGGAGGCTCGGGGCACCATCAGGGCGAGGGCGCGGACGCTGGGGCACGGGCGCCACCCGCGTCTCAATGTCTGACTATCATCTCGCAGTTCCATACTGGGCTATTTGACCATCAAAATGACCAAATACACGTATATTTGAACATTTCCTTGACTACATGACAGAAAAATTGTTTAAAGCTCCATCTACTTGGTTACAAAATTTGTTAAATACTTGGCTTTAAGGCCATCTAAATTAAAGTTAGAAGAAGCTAGACAAAGAGAAATTGTTCTGAAAAATAAAATTAAAGATATAAAAACTAACCAATAGTATTTCGAATACCAAATAATTCGACGTATTTGTTTTTGAAATAACTAAATAGTTTGCATATTTGTCAAAAAAAAAAAACTAAAAAAGTAATTGAAATTACTATTAATTTTACTTGCAATAGTAAAATACTAAACCAAATGTATAATTTATATTTTATTTTATTTAATAAATTTAAACTATAATACTAAACTTTTTCAAAAAAAACTTTTACAAACAAAATTTAAAATACACATTTTTAAAATTTAACTACACCAGCTCCAAGTCAGCTAGCGACTTTTTTTTTAAGTAACTACTAACTACAATTAAAATCAAAGGATCTGCTATATTTTTCATGCTTTGAAAACAATTCATTAAAATCTCGAGTTTTTAAATATATGTAAAACACGAAGGAGCAGATCTTTTATCACAAATTTTCATAAATTATATTTAATTTAGTTTATAATAATATAGGGAACTCAAAAATTAAAAAACGAAAAATCAAAAAAATTACTTACTTCAACCTTTCTCCCAGTTATTAGTTTCGTTTTAAACTTGGTTTACGTTTTAGTTTTACTTTCCTATTCTAGAAAATTCCAAAATTCCTTTAGAGTTTATCAGTAAAACCACTTACTTTAAGTATTTTTTTTAATTAGTTCGGTCTAATAGTAGATTACGCACCTATAATCCATGATGTTTTCATTTAAATTCAAATTATAACGAATTGAAAGTTTGAAGAAAATATTAATTTAGTTTGTAATGAAATCGTTTTATAGTACTCTGAAGGGCTCTTAATACGTTTTGAACTTCCAAAATAAATTAATGTACTAAGTTACGTTTAAAAGAACCTTTTCTAACAATTCCAATATATATATATATATATATATATATATATATATATATATATATAAAAAAAACCGTGATAAATAGTAAAACCCACTTATTTTTCAATAAATACATTTCAGATACACAAATTAATTAAATAAAAGTATTTAAATAAGAATTGCTTCACTAAATTATGCATTTGTACTTAAAATAATACCTGATTTTGAAATTATATTAGAATAATTATATTGTTAAACTTCTTTCATTTTTAAAAATGTAGTAGAAAATGAAAGATATTTTAATTAAAACATTTCTTAATTTCTTTATTACCTAAAAATATTTACAATATTTACAAATTTTTATATTGTTTAACTTCTTTCATTTTTAAAAATGTAATTGCTTGACTTAAATAAAGCGTGAAAATTATTAGTTTCAAATGATATTTACAAATCTTATCAACTCTAAAGTCTGTTTGTTTTATTTAAAAAATAGGCTTGTTCACTTTCGATTATTTAAACATTTAACAATTTTTATTTAACTATTGGTTATTTAAATAAATACCACTTTTATTCAAATAAATGCTTGGTTGGGTAAAAAACACAATTAAATAAGCTAAAATTATATTCTTTTTACCAACGTTTTTTAAATTGTAGTAATTACTACCTATATTTGCATTTCAGAAATCTATTTTAACATATTGAACGCCAAGAAAAGAGGCTTTTGTAGTATTTACTACCTATATTTGCATTTCAGAAATCTATTTTAACATATTGAACGCCAAGAAAAGAGGCTTTTGTAGTATTTACTACCTATATTTACATATTGGAATGTAATTTAACGTATTGAAGGTAGAGTATAGAGATTTTGTAGTATTTACTACCTACATTTGCATTTCAGAAATCTATTTTAACATATTGAACGCCAAGAAAAGAGGCTTTTGTAGTATTTTTCCTCCTATATTTACATATTGGAATGTAATTTAACGTATTGAAGGTAAAGTATAGAGATTTTGTAGTATTTTACTACCTATATTGGCATTTCGGAAGTATATTTTAACGTGTTGAATGTAGAGTATAGAGAGTGTTGTAGTATTTTTCTTCCTACGTGACTACACCGGAAACGTCTCTGTGTTATTCGCTTTAGTAATCAAGCCGACTCTGAACATATGTTTTACTCTTTATTCTACGAGGTTTAAACATACACCATATCAGTACATTCTTAACTTATTCCATACGCTATTTAAAACACATGCGATAAAGATAACGAGGAAACAAGTTAACTCTGAACATATATGTTATGCTCTATACGTGAAGGATGTTGTAAGCTTAAATTCATAATGGTTAATGTGTAGTATTTTTTTACCTTTTTACATTTTATAGTATTTCTTTATCTATATTTGTGTATCGGAAATGTATTTTAACGTATCGAACGTTGAGTAATTTTTTTTTTTATATTTTCTTTATATATTTGCGTATCAGAGTTGTGTGTTGTCGTATTAAAAGAAGAAAAAGGAACTTTTCATAGTGTTATTCTACCTATTTACATATCGGAAATGTATTTATATTTTACCGTATTTAAAATATAGGTAATTGTTTTTATTGGCTTGACTTAAATAAAGCGTGAAAGTTATTAGTTTCAAAATGATATTTACAAATCTTATCCACACAAATTTAATTTAATTTTAATTTTAGTGTTTTATAGTATCTTTCTGACTATATTTGTGTATAAGAATTATATTTTACCGTATTTAAATAGTAATAAAAGCGAATTGAAAGTTTGAAGAAAATATGAATTAAGTTCGTAAATAAAATCCTTTTATAGTACTTTGAAGGACTCTTAATACGTTTTCAACTTGAATAAAATTAAAAACAATAATCTAAGATACCCTTTAAAGTTAAATTCCTTTAGAGTTTATCAGTAAAACCACTTTAAGTATTTTTTCAATCCTTATACCTATATTTACATATTGGAATTGTTACAAAAGGTTCTTTTAAACGTAACTTAGTACACTAATTAAGTATTTTTAATTTACCGTAATTAAAATATAGGTAAGTGGTTTTTATCTTATTTTATACCTACGGAAGCGATAAATAAATTAAAGCAATAAATTTTTGGAGTTTGGAGATGGGTGGGAAAAAATTAAGGCTCTTCGTTTTTCCAACTGCTTTTCTGATGTACCCAAAAATGGACCAAAATAGAACAAAAGTACCCTTAAAACGACCAAAGTCACCATTTTCGGCCCTATGTACCCCATTTCGGACCAAAAGTACCACAAACTGGACCTATTAGCTTTATTGTAATGTTAAACTCCCATAGAGATTCCCCTAAAAGAAAAAAACTTGCGGTCCAATTTCGGGTACATGAATTATTTCGGAGAGGGAATCCATGTTTTAAATTCAAATTAACCGCGCGCCCGGGCAATCCGCGCCTCCCAGGTAATCCACGCACGCGCGCGCTATCTTCCTGCCTAGGTTATTAATCATACAACTTACATAATTTCTACTTATTTCGTACGATAAAACGCGATCGAGATATTCGTTTTAAGAAATACTCGTGAGATTGGTTCAAGTGTCAAGCATACTACAATGATATTAAAATGAAGTTTAAAAATATTTCCATTCTACTTTAACAACGAATATTCCATGACGTCAAAACACTTCAATTCAAATTAACCGCGTCCCCCGGGGTAATCTGCGCACGCGTCGCCTAGGTTATCAATTTTTACATCATTTCAACTTATTCCGTACGATAAAACTTGATAAGATATACGTTCAAGTATCTTTCGAGATAAGCGTAGATAAATGAACAAGTTGGCCTGGACACAATATGTTGATATACGAAAAAACAAATCGTCGCGAAAAATACCCTAAATACATTGACTTTTCGACGATTTTACCCTCATTTCACCCCTTAAATCCCGGACCCCGATCCCGAACCTGACCCCGACCCCGGGAGTGGCGCCAGACCCTCACTTTCCTTCTACTTATATAAATATGGTCGATTTATGTTCCGGATATTGGTCTTGTAACTTCTTTAATTACTTGTTTTAAAGTTGCGTTGGCTAATTGAAGAACTTCAGTGTTACTAAATTTAGATCGAGGTCTGAGGTCACACTGAAGTCTCCCAACAGGATAATTTTAAAAAGTTACCCAGGAAATAATCGCGGGAATTGCTTTTAGGGTTGTAAGTTACATACTGCGGCTCTTTCAACTGGCATGGTACCAACTTTGCTTTTAGATTTTGAAATATCTGATCTATTTATAATGTTTTTTTTTTGCGGAACCGTTTACCTGATTTTCTTGACGGTGTGAGGAACTTTTCTTGTTCATTGTAAGTTTTTGAGCGAATATAATATTGGGTGATGTTTCAACGGCTTCAGTATCTTTTTCAGTCATGTTCGGAGATTTGAGAATTTCCACTTTAACTATCCTTGCTTCGAGAAGAGAGATACGGTCACAACAAGGTTTGCGAACAGTCTCAATTTGATTTGTCATACCCTTTTTTTATTGTACATTCTCATCCGATAGGGTTTTCTTGAGAGTATCTAGAGTAGTTGGTATTTTTAATAATTTTAAACTGAAATCAGTGATTTCGTTGCCCTCTGATTCATCATGGTTTTCTTAACACGCACAGGGAGTGGTAAGCCTGTCTCTGCAGCGTTGACAACAGTAAAATCTAGTAGCTTGTTTCATGTTTATGTCCACACATGATCGATGATATTAAATCAGGCAAATGTCACCAGTCACCATAGATTGCTTTTTTTGTTCATTTTTACGTCCATATTTACAGCCATTAACAAGGAAGAGAGGATTGTCACTAGCATGGTTGAATACTCAAAAGGAGGTTTTTAACGATAGCTACCAGCCTACCTGAAAACCAACAGTAAACCTACGCTAATTGATGAATTGGCATTGTTTGACAAAGGAACCATTTCAATTTCAGCCTCATCCTGTTTAATTTTTTAAGCATTTTGCCTTTCATTTTTGCACAAAAAGTACCTCCTGAAAAAAACAAATTATTAAATTTTTATCTTCTCGTAGAAATAACATTTTTAAGCACGTCCCCATTGGAAATTGAGAATAGCTAAAAACTCATCACCAATTTTTTTTAATTGAAAACCCAATTATCAAGTTAACACAATTTGATTCATTTTCCTGGACAACTTGTTTTATTTGGCCCTCTACGACACCAATGGCGTATGCGTTTTGAAGCTTCATTCAGTAGTTTTAAAGGGAGAAAATGGGGCTCGTTTAAAAACATTGCTTTAAGCATGTGCAATTATCACTTGCTTTGCAGTGTTTTTTTAGAGCCATTGTAGTGGGTTACCGAAAAATAACTTTCTTTGTAGTAACGATGAAAGAACAATTTCTAAAGAAGTTCATATTTGTAATTTAGACCAGGGTTCGAATGATGTGTGCTCTAATTTCTTAAGTGGAAATGCAAACCCAAACCTGGCTACTGTGTGTTTTCTCAAAGATTTAAAAGTGCATGGACATGTCTTAAGACCTGCCGGGTTTACTTGCATAAATTAAGCACAAGTTCCATGAGAACGTCCAATTTTTGCAGTTATAGATTGTATTCTATATTTTTCTGAAAATAAAATTTTTGTTGTACGAAAGTGTAAAGTTTCTAATTATATACAGTATTTATATCCTTACGAAGTAGTGTTTTCTGAAAGCAGAGTGGCTGTAGATTTTAATTAAATTAACAATATTTGGCCAATTCCAATTAGGAGATTTTATTAGAAAAATTATGTCACAAATAAATAATCATTTTTCATTAATTCTAGCTTATAAACGTGTTACTTAACCGTAAATTATTTGTATAAAGTAAAGGGAATAACAAAACTGTTTTAATAGTGAAATACAGCACTTATTTGGCTAATAGGCCTTCAAGGCATAAATGCGACCATTGTATTCGTGCCTTGAAGGCTTATCGTTCGAAGTACAGCGGTATTTCCCCATTAAACAAAGTTCTCCTCGACTATGTTGATCTCTTTACTTTTACCTCGGCCAAAGTTAAGGTTCTGTCATTAAACCAGTGGTGCCTTTTGTAGTTTGTTTTAAATGTACTACAGATCAATACCAAAAGGCTTTTTTTTAATTTTTACTGCCTAATTTCAGTAGTGAAATTGAACCGAAACCATTCACAAAACTTACTAAGCAAATTCTAGAAAATAGAGGGGTTTTAAGAGGAATATGTGGGAGATTGTTATGAATATATATCACCTTCTGTACCGGATGATATGAAATGTTTATAATGTATGTGTCCACCAACGAAATATAAATAGAGGTATAATTTATAATTATATAAATTATACCTAAATTTATATAATTTTAAATTTCCTTTTTTTACATTATGTGTTAACAAATAACAAGTGGTGCCTGTAATATAAATCAACAAAGTGATTCATAGAACGTTCTTGAAGAAAATGAGTCTACTGAAATAGAAATGTTACTAGATCCCAAACCTGATGAGAAACTTGCAATAAATTCTTTCACGGATGAAACTATCCTTTTAAGCTTAGCAAAGTCACTAGAGAACGAAAATGAAAGACATTTTTTAAACAATGATGAACAAGATATAATTTTACTCCTTTACTTCAATGGGATATATCACTTCTTATATCTTAAAAGATATTTTAGTACTTTCCTTTCAGTATTTCTTTAAAATACCTACAACCACCCCTCTTCCTGCTATCCTAAAAATAGTTTAAACACAAAATGGTAGAAAAGTTAAAAAAGGGGTAAAAAAATTAAACCCTAACAAAGTTCAGAATGTAAATTAATCAAGATACTCAAACCAATAGGTTTTCAAGTTAAAATTATATATTCCAGTGAAAATCTAAGTAAAAATTAAAAAATAGCCAGATGTACAAAACAATAGACCAAATTTGCAATGGTGAATTTCAAACAGTAAATGTAAATATATAGTCGTTTGCTCAGAGGAATAGATACCTTTTGAAAAAAGGAATAAAATAATTTTTTTAGTTTAGAATTCACCATAACACTCTGTATTCTAGCTTTGGTAGTCCTAACGTTGCAATTTTTTATCTATTTATCTGAGAAAAGTACCTTTATATTGTTAAATTCACCATTGCGCCATCTATTGTAGCTTTGGCAATTTTTTCATTGCTAAATATCTATATATTCCTTTGATAAAACGAATAAAATAAAGTTTTTACTTAAAAATCCACCATTGCAACACCTCTACTCTAGCTTTGATAGTCCTAACGTTGCTAATTTTGGAAAAAGGAGCCTAATGAAATAATGGAAACAATAAACATTAAAATTAAATTTTAATTTTGTAAAGGACTAAGTCACACTTAAAGGCAGTGTTTCCAATTTTTGAAAGTAAAAATTCCCTTTATTTTCTTAAATTTGGACCATGCAATAGAAACTTTTATGTTGCCCCCAATAGGCCTTTCCATAAATTCTCTACGACTGCCAAACTTGTTCTTGAAATTGCGCAATCAATCCTATGGACGAGAGCCGGGGAAGCATTGTAGAAGTGAGAAAAAATACGTTAACAAGAAGGGCACGTTAATTTATGGAAAGGCATATTCTCTTGTTGCCCAAAACATTGCTTATCTCGATTAATGGTTAATCCAACCCCCGGCTGACAAAAAAAAATCGTAGTAGAGAAAGAGGCATTTTAGCTTTAGACCAGCTCAATACTTAAATGACTACCCGACTGTAGGCTTGGTAGCACATTCCTACTTTTTTTGGTATTGATAGGACACCACACCTGAAAAAGTGTTTCCGACAAAAGTAGTAAGCTAAATATCCCCCAAAACAGTCAGATAAAACAATGAAATTAAAATTAATTGTCTTCAGGCTTAGAATCTTGACTATTTCTAACAAGTTCTCAGTTCAGGCCCTCTTTATTTTGGCATTTGTTAGTGTATGTTAAATATTAATTAAAGCCCCCATTGATTTTTCCCAATGAGGGCTTCGGCCCCGCCGCCCCCATGGGATCGGAGCCACTGTTATAAATTAGGCACAGTCTATTTTAGCTTTGATAGCTCTATTGTTGTGTAAATTTCCATCTATTTATTTTGAAAAATGTCATAAAATAAACGTTTTAATTTAAAAATCTAACTTTGATAATATTATCGTTGCTAAATGTATGATATCTAGCAACGATAATATTATCAAAGCTAGAATAGAGTTGGCAATCGTGAATTTTAAACTAAGTGTAAATTTAGTTTTTCCCAGAGGAATACACTGAAATTAAGTGATATTAGGACTATTAAAGCTATATTAGAGTGTGAAATGGTAAATATGAAACAATTTTTTTATTTTATTTGTATTATCAAAGTAACATATTGATATTTCATAACAAGAAATCTAGCAAACCTAAAATAGAGGTGGCAAAGGTGAATTTTAAACAATAAATGTAAAGAAAGTCTTTTTCCCAGAGGAATACACTGATTACATTTTAGCAACGTTGGGGTAGAAAGGTAATTTTAAACAAAAAATTTATTTTTATTCTGTTTCTCAGAAATAGATTGATTTTTAGCTACAAAAAGTTTGTCAAAGCTAGAATAGAGGTGGAAATAAGGTAATGCCACTCTGAAGCTTTGGCCAGAGGAAAAACATTGGTGGCGTAGCACCTATATTAATTTTTTAATGATTTTTTGTTTTTTTCTTTTTTATTAAAAGAAGTGATTAAAATTTAGCAATGTTGGGACATAAAAGCTAGAATAGAAGGTGCAATGGTAAATTTTATACTTAACATTTTATTTTATTTCATTCTCAGAGGAATATATTGATATCTTAAATATAAGCAGATTGTAATGGAAGTTCCTTATCTATTTCCGATTCTAGCAGCGTCTTAGAGCTATCTGGGAGGAATAGTGACTCTGCCCCTGTAGCAAATTATAGTCGGGCCGATGTCGGTAAAAGGTACTAAACACTAAAGTCGGCCGACCTTTGGATTTAGGGTCGAAATGTCCTAGGGGTAAAAGGGTCGGCCGACTACAAAACGTCGACTCTTTACTGCCTTTTAATAGACATAAGAACCGACTCCGAAACGACGTCATCCCGACTTAGAATGTACTGTATCATTACGTCGAAACGACTTACTTTTTGATATTTTAAGTGACTGAAAATGACCAAATAAAACAGTAAATATAGCTATATAAATAGCTATATACATGTATGTGGTTGGTCAAGTCCCATGAACGGGAGTGAAACAATTAGTTTATTTCCGTCAATCGGAAAGCTCTTGAATCTAGGGTACAGAGTTCTAAAGATTCTTGGGGCTTAGTAAAAGTAACGAATAAATCTTCATTAGTAATATCTTAGCCTAACATATTTAGCTATACGAATGTAACCTACTTGAGCTGAGAGATTTTTAATAAGGAAACATTCTCAGATTGAATATATAATCTTTTTCGAAAAAATATAAGGAAGTTATTTTAAAAATATTTCAATTTGTGTTATTAAATCGCCAAGGTTTCACAGTTTTGAGCGATTAATTGGCAAAGCGCGATCTTAAATCGACTCTTTGTGCTACAGGGGTAAACATTAAATGTAAGGTCTATTTTAAGTCGGATAATGGTCGGCATACCGACCATAAATAGTCCCAAAAAAGGATTTACAGTTTTAGTGTCGAAAAACGTTCGGACGTTTTTAGGTCGGCATTTGGTCGTCGACTATAAAATGACTTTTCGACCGTACCCCGACCCTAAAACGACTTCATGTGCTACAGGGGTGCTTATCTGCTGCGGATCTGCTCTTTTCTTTCACAATGTAAAATATAATTAAATAGGATCATTTTTCTTCCCTTGTTCGACCCCTTGTAAATTTTAAATAGTGAGACCCCCATCTTGATGGAATTCTGGCTACGTTATTGAGCCAATCCTGTTGGTAGGTCCAATTTTGACAACTAGAGTAAAACACGATAATAATGCTATTAGTGGCTTTTACTAGAATAAATAAGGCCTAACCTTTTGGGTTTTTAGCAAAAATAAATACTGGTTGGGTCCTTATTTAGAGATGGATTTTGACTTCTAAATATTGCGTATCAATCGTATAATGTTTTTTAAAATTTTGAAGTCAATGTGATTTTGGCAATTATTCAATTAAAGCTATCTGTATATTTTCTATTTATTTTAATGTCCATAGACAAGTTTTAAATTGGTACTTATTTTTTACATATTTAAAAAAATTTAAGTGAAGCAAAGGCTCATGTTTAGGACTTTGGATTTACAAAATCAAATCACCCATTTGATTTGATAAGTTAAAGGATTATATAATTAGCTTATAATTAGCTTACTTATTCGCTAATCATATAATCCTTTAACTTAACATTGCGTATATACTAATCTCCACCACTCTCCCCTTATTCGGCTTTCCGTTGCTATGCAACTCGTTTTGAAATTTTTAATATTTAGGTTTAGTTTCTCTATTCGGTGTTATAGTAGCAAGCCAGATTTCCCGCACGGTACTGACGAGTCCCAAATAGGACGAAATCGGTCTACCGTTGGAATTTCTGGCTATTTAGTTTTTCACTCGAAGACCTATCGGTACGAGCTATTAGTAAGTTTTTAAATTTCTTCAGATTTGTAGGGTTTAGCTTTATTATCCCTCTACTTATTCGCTAATTATATAATCATTTGATTTGACCATTGCCCGCACCTAAATTATAAATAAAAACAATTCAGTAAGAACAAATTTAGTTTTTTTCTGCTTGTAACAATAAGGGTCAGATCTTTAATTAGGACACGACTAATCTCAGAAATATCTTCCGATCTTTATATCAACGAGTATAAGCCAACTTCAGGCTGTTGAGACATGTTGGTAGTTAAGTGAAATCAACAATAAATGAACTGAGAATCAGTTACAAAGTTCTTAATAGAATTTTCTAAACCCTATCCTAATGTGTTTGAATTTTGCCAATGCTTCGGGAAAACTCGAAAAGATACGTAACAAGGTAGTTTGTCTTGGTGCTCTAAAAATAAAATCAGTATTGATGAACGGTTAACCACCACTGAGACCGGTCTCTAAAGTTTAAAAGTTACTTTTTTCAATAACTAAGGTTTAAAAGCAAAACATTTTATTCAATCTTCGTGCCTTTTTATTAAAATTTAATATTAGTTAAAACAAGTGCCATTTATAGCGGTAGGTGAAAACCGCCTCATTAATCAATAAGAATTTTGGGGTTCACTCGCATTTTGGAGTTTGCGAGGTTCCTATTTCCGTATCTTCAAATATAAACGACAATGTCGAATATTAAAGTTTTGATCCTTGGTACTGCGTAAATTGGTTGAAAAGTTATAATAAAAAGACTGCTACTTCATGGATAAACTACAATGCTTGCTTAATAGAAGATTTTATCTTTTTACGCGATTGCATCTCGCTTTAAATACGAACATACCTTCTAGATTATCAGGAATACTATTTTCACTCGTTAAGTAAGTTACTTTTATAATACGGATATTCGGAGCAAAAACGAAAGATGAAAATTAAAAAATATATTTCGGATAATCATTAATGTATTAAATTTAACCAACTGACAAGATTTTGTTAATCGGTTTTCACACCACAAAATATTTTTTGAAAATAAAAATGGTCATGCCGTAGGCGGTGGAATTCAACCCTTCCAAAGATTATCTAGAAAAAATTATGAAACTTGACTAATATTTATTCTGAAAGCTTTAATTTAAATTTTTATTAAAGAAATTGGGCCGGTTTATATCATTAACCTTCCTAGTTTCAAAGAATAACAGAACCAAGGATACCACTGCTCATATGTCCATACTAGAGTGACTGAGAAAAGTCAGTTTACCTCAGGCAATAATCGAACCAACGAACTTATACACATATGAGGAAACCTTTAACATTCAGCTCAAGTACTAATATTTTTAAGACATTGCAATATTTACTTTTGTGACTGTTATTTATTAGTTTAATTTGATATGACACAGCAAAAGTCAACAGCAGGTCATCCAGTGAAAAGTGTTTTCAAAAACTGGATATATGAGGTCTGTTTATTTGTGACAAACGTTTCTTAGTCACTCTGATATGGACATATTGGTGTCCTTGATTAAAATTAATTTTGATACCTGATTTTGCATTTCTTTAAAACTTCCAAGTTACGTCAAATATATTCAAATTCCATCTGTGGCCTTCTTGCCATCGAAAAAACCTCGTTTGCAAAGTTTGCAGAGTACTTGGGGAGGAGCAGACCTCAGTTTTCATCCGGTTAATCCCCCTGAAATACATAAGTTACTAAACCCATGAATTTTTAACGGGATACCCATTCTGTGACTGAGTTTTTTTAAATTAATTGTTCAACGAACAGAATTAAAAAATTCCCGCCGTTCGTTATAGGAACCTTTTCTACCAAGATGGCACCAGTTCTCCCATAACTTTTAAAATAAAAACCAAATTAGTCTCCTCCCTTAGATTGCTTTTTAAAATATATGAAAAGGAGGATAAATTTTTGAAATCGAGAGAGGAGCGTGGTATTGTGATTTTGCTTCTAGTGCACAGTATACCATGGATAATCTGGTAACCATTTCAGTAATTTTGTAACCTTGAGTGATAATTCATTAAAATACAAGTAGTTAAAACAGTTCTAGTTTTTCTTTCGTCAAAGATAAACATATTTTAAGAGTATCGATTTATAATTGGTTAACTGAGGGTTAAGAATTATTATAGCAGGCGGATTTCCGAAAACGGAATTTATCGATATTACGTTGTAAAATTTATATTTATTAAAAATGAAATACCATCAGTTATATTGGCACTCGAACTGGGTATTTTAACCAACCCAATTAAATTAATTAATAAATTGCATTTGTTCTTTGGTGAAGTGATCTAGAATAGCCTAGGCCACCATATTTAAATTTTCGTGAACAATGGCTCATTTTGACCTTAATGGATTGGCCTCTATGATGGTACATGCGTTTTCAGCAGCTCAACTCTCTCCTCACCCCCTAAGAAATAAACATTTTCTGCTAAATCCCATGATAATCTGCGAGAATGTTTAACCGCAGTTGACGAGTTTCGTCGTGTCTATAATATATCGGATGAAAATATTTTACATTACATGCCCTTAATGTTAAGAGGATGAGCTTAAGCTTGGTACAGGCAGGTAATATACACCAGCATATTTACCACTTCCTAAACCAAATTTATGCAAGTTATGAGGGCTCATTACGCACCATATGAAACAGACCGACAACGTTTAAATGAGTTACGACAGGCTTCCCAAAAGGAAGGTGAACTTATTGGCGATTTTATAACTCGAATATTGAAATTACACCAATGATTAATGAATCCCGAGCCAGATACAGAGTAAGCCGCTATTATTAAGAGTAATATTAAATCGGAATTAAAGAAATTCTTAGTTTTTCGACAAATAATTTACCAGTCCTACGTACTTGCTGTGAAACTGTGGAACGCACGTTACGAGACGTTAAAAACAAAAGTCAAGCAATTCTCAAGCTTCTAAAGTACGTGAGAAGTCGAGCGCCTTTAACTCTTTTAGATCTAATATACATGATCAACTTTCCGAACATAATTTCAGGAAACCGATCTCATAACAATCGTTTTGCAAATAATTCAAATCGCCGACATTCCCGACCATTTCCTAATAATCAGACTTATAATACTAGTAGAGTTAGTTTTGAAAGTTTCCTATTCTTAAATAATTATCACTCCCATGTACCTCCGTCGTGCTCAGCTCGAAATCTCCTTCGAGATTCAATATCTCGTTTTATTTTTAAAGCTAGGGGGCATATATCAAGGGATTGTCCAACACCTCGTCCATGAAACGCCGAAACGGGCCGCGTAGGGGGAACGAGAGGGTCCGGATCACCAAGCGTAGTTTACCGATTCAATTAGGCTTTACGAGTAAGAAATAACAAACTCCCGTTGGGATTTTGTTCCAATTGAACAACGGAAGTTACGTCACTCAGCTGGATCCGGGGGCTAATGTGTCTTTCCTTAGTCTTGCTCAGTGGCTTAAACTCCATTGTTTGAAGTCTTTAAACTCATATTGACAACAAGAAGGCAACCAGTTGAATTTATTATGTTAGGCGACTGGAAATATATCGCTACAAGTGTGTCGGAAGTAGTTCAATTTAAGAACAATGGTATCTCCTCTAGCCGTAAATTCCAAATAGTGCCATCCTTTCTTTGTGATTTCATATTGGGTCGCGATTTTTTATGTCAGACTTCAATGGTATGAGATGGTAGAGATAATAGTTGTGTGATAGACTATTTACGTATTTCCTTTACTTAAGAGGATATAAGAAATAAACCTACTCCTATAAATATAGAAATAATAGACCAAGCTATAAACAAAACAAGCATTTCTTCCCGTTGAGCTCAAGAGCTCTTTTTTTTTAAACTAACCTTAGGATTTTTGTGAGAAAGAAAGAAGAACCAATATTGTGTAGCACGAAATAAAAGCTGCAAATAGTATACCCTTAAAAAGTTGCGCTTATAGAGTAAGTGACGAAAAAATTTACTTTTTGAAGAGCATAATAAGGAAATGTTACGTTGCTACATAATATGACACTCAACAAGTAATAATAATAATAACCAGCTAGGCTAATACCCAAGGCACCACCTTAGGCCTAAGTCATCATGCGACTTTTGAAGCCATTAATTCAGGTGGCCGGGTTACAATGCGTAAGAGGGTGGTGGCAAGCCCTGCATGCCACGCGTTCGAGCCAATAGCTCCCTACACTAACTATTACCGTTAACCTCAACCAGCTTTTGTGGAAGGGGAAACCGAGGATCTCGGGGGAAAACACCTTAAACCAGTGGGGAGAGAACTTGCAAACTCAACGCAGAAGGAGTTGTTCCGAGTTTTCACCCAGTGCCACAAGCTGGGATCGAACCCGGCTCCTCTTGCTGCGAGGTGAAAGTGCTAACCAGTCCGCCACCCCACCTTGGTCAAGCCAGTAGTCCTGGTCTATCAACCTAATAGAGGCGATAAGGTGCACTTTTGTGTTGACAACCGTTGACTAAAAGTACCTTGCTAAAGATCCCAACAAATTATCACTTAATGAAGATATGTTAACTCGAGTGAAAAAAGGGAAATTTATCACCTCCTTAGATCTTTGTTCGGGATATTGGCAAATGAAATTGCACACGCATAATTTTCGACCAACTGCTTTTGTAACAAGTTCAGGTATATACGAGTTTAATGTATTATCATTCAGACTTATGAACGCGCCAAGCATCTTCCAGCGGCTAGAAGAATAATTATTTCGCGATGGCAAATACTTCGATCTTTGCGTTTATTAAGATGGTATATTAATAGTATCCGAAACCTGGGAAGATCTTATTAGGGCAGTCGTGTATGCCTTATCCCAGCTTAAAAATGCTGGATTAACTTAAAAAACCTAAAAGTGTCAATTTGCTTTAAACGAAGGAAATATCTTAGGTCATATTGACAAATAAAACCGGCATTCATGTTGACAATTCTAGATTCAAAGCTATAGCTAAATTCTATCAACCTACAAATGTTAAATAATTACAAAGCTTTTAAGGGCTTATGCGGTGGCACTCACGGTTTATTAGTAATTTTTCTATAATCGCTGAGCTACATAGGCTAAAAAGTAGCAAGGTTACCTTCCGTTCGAAGGCTGAACAGGAACGTGCATTCACCATTCATAAAGAATCCTTGTTTAAAGCTGGCTCCTTACACCTACTACACCTTGTATTGTTACTACCGATTCTAGTGATTTGGCCCTTGGAAGTATGTTATCGAGGTTCCCATTGCATATGCAAGTCGTTTACTAAATGATGCTGAAAAACGTTATACAAATACCGATAAAGAATGTTTAGCAATTCACTGGGCTATAAAAAGGTTTCGACCTTATTTAGAATCAAAGCCTTTTACCGTTATTACTGTAATACGGTTCATAAATCATTACAGTGGCTCTTTAACGTAAAATACCCCAATGCTCGGCTAGTCTGTTGGGCTATGTTTCGTCAAACATTCGATTTTGAAAAATTATATAAGAAGGTGTCGAAAACGACGTGGTAGATACATTGTCGACAGCTCCTTTAAGCGTGTCTCCGATGGAGCCCCGCTCTAATTCCAGAACAGACGATGAGGGGAGATTGGTGTTACATCCTGCCCCTCATTCAATGTTTTATACTATAAATCTAGATGACGTCATCCGAGCGCAACAAGATGATCCTTAATGTATCACTATTATCGAGCACTTGAATAATAATTTTCCGCAAGTTTAAAAAAATTATTAATTGACCGCATTCTTTATCAGAAGGCGTGGGTAAATCAATCCCACAAAATTTACCTTCCGGTACGTTTTTGATCTGACGATATTCGTATTTTGCATGATCACCCTATGTCTGCTCTTAGAGGTACGAATAAAATAAAAAATTTTAAGTCCGTCAACGCTTCTTCTGGCCCTCACTCAGGTCGGGTGTTCAAAATAACGTAAAAAAAATTCTTAATTTGTCAGCAACACAAAGCACGCAACAAGCGCGTGCCCGGACTTATGGAATCCACTACATCTCTCGAGACATTTGAAATGGTTGTAGTTGATACAAACCGTGTACAAACGTTGAAATATCTACAGACTTTCACTGGCGTTTAGACTCAGAAGAGTTTTTTCCAGATTGCGAATAATATATATTTTCGAACAATGCTTTACTTCACGAAAAGACATTTCTACCTCCGTCATGCCAACGCATTCCAGTTTGGACTTTTCCGGACCCAAAACTGCCCTACAGATCAGAAATGCAATATGTTTCATAGATTAGTTTCAGTTTATATGATACGAGTAGCGATAGTTATCTTAATTTTTATACAATCATTTTAGAAACAATAAAATTGATAAATACGAGTTTTTTTATATGGTTATTGCCCATGGAAGTATAGTATTAGTGTTTGTGAAACGTTTGTGTAATTATTTTCGATTTGACTATCGCTACTCGTATCAGATATACTGAAACTAATCTATGAAACATAATGCGATCTGTCAGATTTCATATACTTGACATTTTTGAATTTTACACCAAACAACATCTCTGGAATCGCCGTTACTTCGGCACCGGTATCCACCTTGAAATTGTATTGGTATCCCATTAACTTGTATGTCAACATTATATGAGTTGTTGTTAGAATTTTCGATAACCGAACCAATGTCAGCATCAAAATCTTCAGACAGTTCCACTGCTCCCAAAAATGCACAATCCAATGCCGATTCTTCTTTGCTCTTTTGGCTTCCTTTAACATCATTAAGTTGCCTTGGGTTTCGACATTATTTCTTATAATGCCCCTTTTTCTTGCATCGAAAACAGGTATTATTTTGGCTGGTTATTTTTCTGGCATGTGATACTCTTGGGATCCACACCTCACACATTTATATTGCCGTGGAGTTTTACTTTGATTATTGCCGGCGTTAGAAGGTGTGCGTTGTGCAAACTTCTTTTTATCCGCTTGACCCGACTGACTTCAATTCATGAACTTCTGTTGTCGCTTTACCTCTTCATATTGTAGTGGTAATAGCTTTATCCAACGTCATAGTACTGTCAAGCTGCATTTTCTCTCAAAATTTCTTTTCACGTATTTTAACAATAATCCGATCCCGTATAAACTCATCATGTAAAGTTCCAAAATCACATGTCTGAGCGAGAGCATATAGTGCTGTAATATATTCCACCGTGTGTTCCCAAGCACGTAGATATAGAAAGTCTATGGGGGTGACGGGTTATAACACCACCAGATGAAATCGCGAGCGCGAAATTTTTCGTTAGCAATAACGCATATTTAAGGTACTGTCTAGACTCTGGACGAGTGACAATGACATTTCCGCACGTGTACCAAACGAAGTAGCCATACGGAACCTTTCAAAACGTCTTTTCCATTTTGGCCATTCTCCTGGAGTTGAAAATGGGTAAACATCCGGCGGTGGGAACCGTCATAGTCCCCCAGAAGACGCAAAAAAAAACCCAACACCGGTCACCGGTCTTTATCGAAAGTTTTTTTTAAATAATAATCAGCTAGGCTAATACCCAAGGCACCACCTTAGGCCTAAGTTATCGAGCGACTTTTGAAGCCATTAATTCAGGTGGCCGGGTTACAATTCGTTTGAGCCAACAGCTCCCTACACTTACTATTACCGTTAACCTCAACAAGTTTTTATGGAAGGGGAAACCGAAGATCTCGGGGGAAAACCCCTTAAACCAGTGGGGAGAGAACTTGCAAACTCTTCGCAGAAGGAGTTGTTCCGAGCTTTCACCCAGTGCCACAAGCTGGGATCGAACACGGCTCCTCTTGCTGCGAGGCGAAAATACTAACCACTCCGCCAGTTAAGCCTCGGCCGTGAACACATCGACAGTGCTATTTGGTAATAAACTTATAAAAACCCGAAAAAATAATAAACACCATGTCATGTTCTTAAGTTGCACTAGCTTTAAGTCAAACATTTTTAATAGCACCTAAGATTTACATACAGATACAGCTCCCCCCATAAAAACCACAATAAATATTTCTTCTCGAACCTTCTACCTAAGAACTCCTCCTAATTCTAATAATCTTTCAGTTCAAAGGAACGGTAGTTTACGAATGGTGATGAAATTTTCCTCTGCCTTAACTAATATTCAAAACATAGTTTTGATTGGACAATACGAAAACCAATTTTATAAACATAAAGAACGACAAGTTACCTACATAGCGGAATAAGTAGAACGAGCACGAACGAACATTCGCTAGTCGCCTAGAGAATCCGGAGTTACAAAGATTTCTCGAACTCACAATCTTTCACCTACACAAGAAGTAACGGTAATAGGAAGCGTTAACCCATCTATTAAAATATATCGATAAGATACCTGCGCCGAATTTGAATAAAGTTTGGAGTCTTTTCAGACGCTTTTTACATTCGAAAACGAGATAACAGGTTTCTTAAAAGATGTAGTTGTTAGCTTTCACAGCTGCATTTTTACCACTCAATGGGATCAAGATTAAAATTGATTGTTTCAAATACAAATTCAAAGAATTGTAGATGAGCGATCATGAACCAGAGGAAATAATCATTTGTACCATCTTTTTTAATCAACAAATTATGGATTCACCCTGAACCAATCGTCGTGGAAAAGACTGAAAATGTGCTAACATACTATTGATCAGTAAATTAACCTGATTTCGTCTCCAAAAAACATAATGCGCGATATAATTTTACAAGAACTCACCGACAAAATGTTTCAACTAACCGAATATTAAGAAAAGCCCAGCTGTAAAAGCTCCATTACTCACGATGTTTCTTGTAAGATGAGATACGGAACGAACTTTGAGTCTAAAATATGATAGTACTCGCTATTCCCCAGTTAAATTATTATAGTATAGTTTTCAGATTTCAGAATGAATTTGGTTTAGATCCAACTGTTGGAGAATCTCAATTATATTTTGAATTTATGCAAAATGTATCTAATTTGAAATGTGATTTGATTTATTAAAATAATTCCTATAATTCGTTTCTTGTTATTACCATACACATCTTCAAAAAGTTACCACAAATTGCGCAAGCCTACAACTCTAAAATTCACTCAACAACAGGAATCGCGCCCAAAAATAGGAATAAAAGCAACCTTACAAATAAGTGTTAAGGTGCGGTTAGCCGTGGCAAAATCAACATTTTATAAAGCATATAGGGGGACATTTACCGCCGAGCCTTTCCTGATTCATGAAATACTTACGAGATACCCTTGTATGTATGTGGTTAAAGACTTGCCGAATCATATTATAAAAGTCGGTTTTAATCGACAAGATATTTTTAAAATTAACGAATGAACGACCACGATGGTTTTAAACATTCGGTAACCATGCGACATGTACCACATTAAATTGGAATTCGGTATTATCAATAGACTGTTGGTGTCCGATGAGTGCTCATTTCCCGGGATGGGCCATTCCACCGTCAAAAGATACACGTTTGGAGCGATGTCAATCCGCGATGGGGTTTGCCATATATAAAAATCAAGTGCAATTTCGTCTCAACGTTTGGGTCGCCCTGATCGGTAACCGAGTAATTGGCCCATTTGTTCTGCCGCATAGTATAATCGGGCACATTTACCTAGCCTTGTTGCGAAACGAACTAGCTGACGCACTGTACGAAATTCCAATGACCAAAGTAAGAGGTGCGTGGTTCCAACATGACTGAGCGCCACCACATCCACCTCGAGTGGTTGCGGATTATCTAGACGCGGAGTTTCCTCAACGGTGGATTGGAAGGAATGGTCCCGTACGATGGCCTTCAAGGTCCCCTGATGGACATTTCCCGTGAGGTTTTTACTTTGTATTAGGTAAGTTACATAAAATTTAATGCAGATATTTATAGTATATTCTAGTTAGAAGTGGAAGGGATCTTGTTTCAAAGTGACTAATGAAGATTTCTTCCTCCTGACAAAAGAGACATTAACATGGATATTTAAAAAAATATTTAAACGGAAATTTTAAAACAATGATAATTCAAGTAAACTTTGTGAAATCCTAATAATGCTATGAAAATTATAATCTATTTCATTCTTATCGAATAATTATTATGTTATTTTCTAAAAAAATTTAATTAATTGTTCTCTTGTTGGTGAAGAAGGCATTAAGGTTATGCTTAAAATTATCAGGTTGTAAATGATAATTTTTATTGCGAAAAAATTATAAATTTAATAGAGCGTTTAAAAGTGTTAAGGTTGAAGTTATTATTTTCACCGGGACCTTGTTCTTTTGGTTATTTAAAATATTTCATATAATTTACGTTCCCTCTTGTGTTTGTCTAGAAATATTATGTATTCAATCATTAATTATAAGACTTATCAAGTATGTATAGCAAAAAATGGTTTGTTGTTAAACACTATCAATAGATAAGTGATTTTTCTGTTAATTGAAAACCTAAGAATAGAATGCAAAGAGCATACTGCTATAAAGTGGTTGAACCTATAACCAAGTGAAAGTAGACCTAATTAAAATATTTTTCAAAGCATTGTGTTAAACACTTTTAATAAAATCAAATATTAAAACTATTTACTTTATGCAAACTGAATTTGAAAAAGGCAGTTTTATTATTTAAAAAAAAGGATTCATTATTAGATCAATTTCTTCAAAAGTCTTAAATGGATAAAGCAATATAATATATATCATGACAAAATTTACAGTTAAAGAATTAAAAGGATGTCGTAGAAGGCTCCCACCTTTTTTCGCCAACTATTTTTCTGATTGAGATTGTACCAAACACTTTTACTGGGAATTTGGCTAGATTAGATCTTCAGAGAGAAAATTAACAATAGTGCTTATAAGTTTGTACTCGAGACTAATTAAGTGCAGTTATTGAACCGTCTTCAAAGGTAACTACTCCGGTAAGCAAATATCATCGGCCTTTTAATAGCCGGCATTAAATTGTCCAATGCATCAAAAAGGATGTAGTTAAATCGGGAAAGAAAGGCTGAGGAGTAAAATGACTATTAAGAATATATCTTAGATCGTAAACTTTAATTTTCCCAGTCATGGCTTATTTAATATAATAAAATAATTGTAAAAGAGACGGGATACTACATGACTAAAATTTTAAAAATTTTAAAATATTTTATTTTTGGCGAGCTTTCGAACCGTAGTTCCTTTTCAAGCCGACGTCAAATATAAATAATATATTTGACGTCGGCTTGAAAAGGAGCTACGGTTCGAAAGCTCGCCAAAAGTAAAATTTAGTCATGTAGTATCCCGTCTCTTTTACTATTATTTTATTATATATCTTAGAGATTATAAAAGTTTTGAAAAATATTCGTTGAAGTTTCCAGCTCGTAGAACTCACGGTATTTATGAAATTCAGGTTAATCGCTTATAGATTACATGTAATAAATATTAGCCAGTGAAAAAGAAAATTTATAAAGATATATAAAAATATCACAAATCAGAGTAACAGTGGTACCTGTTTTTTTGTTTAAAATAATTAAAATTAATAGTTGTACAGTTATTTTAAGGTATAAATTTACGTGACATGAAAGCCGCGAGGAGGCTCGAGCATATTTCTTTCTAAGAGCTATTAAAATCAATAAATCCATGCGTACTAAGCAGGTTATGAATAGTGAACCTTCTCTAGCCCCCATTTATTTTCTTCAAAATGAGAAAAGTTGGCATAAGCAGAAGTCTTTTGGGATACAGTTTATTTTATCGCTAGCGGTTTTGGTTTTAATTATTGAATGAATATAAAGCATTCTTTTTCTTCAAAGAAATCAACCCTTTTTGAGTTTCTAAAATATTTAATTGTTTTTATTGTTAAACTGCTCTTCAGCCCCTTTGCAAAGATTTTCACAAATTCCTCATCGATATGTCAAGGATCTTCTATTTTAGCTGTTACGGAAGCTTCTATATTTTCTTCTTTTCAGTGGCAGATTTACTTTTTTGCCTCGCTGGGGCTAGGTCTATGGCTTGTAGGGTGGGCTCCAGTAGTCTATATCCGTCACTTGCCAGTTATCTTCTTTAACCGTACTTTTATTTAAATATAACCTGCTTTATTCAGAAATAGATTCGCAGATAGTAACTCACAAAGGAGACTACCCGAGGTGTTACACACCGATTTTGTTCAAACTCGGGGGATTGGTAGACCTTCATGTAACTTGAAAATTCCTAAAGGGATTTTATTCAATGGGCAACGGGTTTGTCATGGCAACGAAAAATGTTTTGACAACATAAAATAACATGGGAATTTGACCGATTTCCCTGTGGAATCTTTTTTTAAATTGATAAAAATGTGACCAATTTCAATTTTTTTCGTCAATTTTTATCAATTTTTTTTATAATTTTGGTATTTTAATTTTTTTTTAATTTTGTAAATTGTTTCACAGGGGGGACCCTTGGAATCGGTCAAAATCCCATGTAATTTTCAAGGGGAAATTATATTTTAAGTTGTCAAAAACATTTTTCGTTGCCATGGCAAAACCATTGGCCATTGAATAAAATCCCTTTAGGATTTTTCAAGTTACATGAAGGTCTACCAATGTCCCGAGTTTGAACAAAATCAGTGTGTAACACCTCGGGTAGTCTCCTTGTCAGTAGAATGTACACGTAGAAACAAGTATTGTTTTACTATTTAACGTTTCATTACAGCAGTTGGTCTAAAAAAGTGCTACTGGAATTTTTCTGAATTTGTTGTTAATCACTTACTACACTAGAGACAATATATCGTGATTTATACTGAGCTCCTTTGCTTTGGCCTTTGAAAAACTCATAACATATATGTCTTCATAAAGCACACAAATATTCCACATCTGCAGTTTAGTCTTTCGGAGAATGTGTAAACCGGCCCGAAATAACAATCAGCTCTGATAAAATAGAACTTTCAGATACCATATTGATTGGCAGATAGTTCACGCTAAGCGACGAAACTGCCTAAAAATATTCGCAATTAAGAAGGGCAAAGGTGAATACACTCTGCATATTTCACCTGTTGAATCATTTCATCTATGCATTATAGCTAAATTTATTTTTAATTGCGCATAAGATCCTGCCGACTTTATATATTTAATTTGACTAGTGAAGATTAGATAAGATTAGATTATTATAATTATTGTTATTATTATTACATGATTAACCAGTTATGAGTTGCAAATTCAAACTTTCTACGAAATATTAAAAAGTGAGTATTTTTCCATTTGCAGCAGCTGCTGGCAGAATGATTAAAAGCAAGCAAAACGCCAGATAATAAAACACAAAGTAGTTACCCTTTTGAACAACAACATCACTGAAGCTTAAAAGCGTTTAACAATAAAATAAAAAATATTGTGTTGCATTAGCAATAAACACGAATAATTTAAGTTTCTATTTATTTCGTTGTACTCATATAAATGGATAATAATGTATACAGATCACAATCTGCTTCTATGTTAAACTATAACTGTGCCCTTTCTTGGTCTGATAAAGGTAATTTAATGCTAATTTTTGAGAGGTAACGTTAAGTGCTTTATTTATAAATGATAGGTTTATTTTAATCCTTTTAAGAGGTGCAAAAAGTGCCCGTCAACGAATCTCTGGGATTTAAATCACTTGAGAGAAAAATCGGAAGTTGTTAAGCGTATGAGAAAATCTCTCTCTAAAAAGGTAAGTTATATTTCATTATAACCAACAATTCTTTAGCTTGGTATTATCTTTGTTATTCTGTTACACTCACAACCCTATAAGAAAATATCTTACGGATCTCGTACCTCAAAACCATCGTTTTGGAAAAACTTTGAAAAAGGGTCGGGTTTTTCTAAACTTTAAATTAATAATACTACTATTGAATTAAGTGGTTTTTCTAGAACTCAATACCAATTTCAACTAACTTATTTATGCATGCCTCTAATTTAACGGTAATTGTTTTCATTGAAAAGGCTGCGACGAACGGGTCTCTGATTTCCGAAAGAATATCCCCAATTAATAATAATAATAATAATAATAATAATAATCAGCTAGGCTAATACCCAAGGCACCACCCTAGGCCTAAGTCATCGAGCGACTTTTAAAGCCTTTAATTCAGGTGGCCGGGTTACAATGCGTAGGAGGGTGGTGGAAAGCCCTGCAGGCCACGCGAGCCAACAGCTCCCTACTCTAACTATTACCGTTAACCTGAAGAAGTTTTTGTGGAAGGGGAAACCGCAGATCTCGGGGGAAAACCCCTTAAACCAGTGGGGAGAGAACTTGCAAACTCAACGCAGAAGGAGTTGTTCCGAGTTTCAATCTATTTGCTACATGTTTGGAGCTCATTGATATTTACTGGATAACGTATTATATGTTACTTGCATCTAGGAGCAACAAACACAGCACCCCACAGAAGGAGAACGCAACCCGTCAAAAGTCGTGGATTTTCTTGTGTACATTTTTCATTGGCTAGACGCTTTAGCGCTTGCTGCCGTCGGACGGAGAAATTCGGAAATTGTCTTCCCCCCCGCCCGTAAAACGTTCAGCCTAAAGGCTCGTGACGCTCGTCCAATGAAATTCGTATACAACCCTTCGTTAGCTTGTTTAAAGGCTAGCTGCGTTCTCCTTGTGTTTGTTGCTCCTAGCTGGCATAAACAAATTATCATTTTTCTCAAGCGCTTATCAAAATCCCTGGAGTGACAGCTACCTATGAAACCTTTCATTTCATTTGCAACGATTTTTTGATTTCTTAGGTTTTCTGATACCCTTCCAATTTGAAATCTCTAATTTACACACCATTGAATTCAGAATTTCTACAACAGTTGAATAAATAAATAATTCTACACTTTACTTTGAGTTTTCTAATATTGATGGAAAACTGAAATATTAAGAATGTTAGTTTTTGGTTAAAACATTTAATAAAAAATATTGTTAATTTCCTGGAAATGTTTTATTAGGTAAACGCTTTACTCTCAGAAAAACTAGAAAATGTCTTATCTAAGTTATCTTCGCTAGTCAAAATAAATATATAAAGTAGGAAGGATAAAAGATCTACAATTTAAAAAGAAATTGAGCTATGAAGCAAAGTTGAAATTAATTAACAGGTGACATATGCAGAGTGTATTTTTCTTTCCCCTTCTTAATTGCGAATATTTTTAGGCAGCTTCGTCGCGTGGCGTGAACTATCTGCGAATCTATATGTTATCTGAAAGTTTTATTTTATCAGAGCTGATTGTTATTTGGTGCCGGTTTATACTTTCTCCGAAAGACTTAACTGCAGATGTAGAATATTTGTGGGCTTGATGAAGACATATATGTTATGAGTTTTTTAATTGCAAAAGCAAAAGAGCTCAGTATAAATAACGATATATTGCCTCTAGTGAAGTAAGTTATTAAAAACAAATTCCGAAATATTCAGTCGCACTTTTATAGGCCAACTGCTGTAATGAAACGTTGAATCAGAGTTGATTAATTCTTTGATTTGGATTACAATTGAACCGAAAGCCTTTACTTTAATTTAATAACCGAAATGTTATGTTTTTTTTGCCAAAAGATCTTTCGAGAAAAAGAGCTAGGAACAAATAAATATAGATCTGCTCCAGTAATTCGTAGTCCAATCATACCGTTCCTGTTTCATACGGTGGTAAAATGTCCTTTACCTAAATGTTCAAATGGAAAATCTTCATTACTTGAGAAACAAATCAGTTGTAGACGATTTCGTATTTGGAGATTATTCGTATGAAATGTCCACAAACCAAATTGAATGCCAAATATAAGTTTCAAAATTACTATTTAAGTAACGGGTAACAAATTTCCAAGATAAACTGAATATGGTACACAAACCTTAGCGTGCATAAAAACCTTAGGATAAAGCAGGTTTCATTTAAATGAAAGTGCGGTTAAAGGAGATATAGACTACTAGAGCCCTTCCTTCTCCTGAAGGTCCAAGTCATAGATCATCAAAGGTGTTAGGGCAAGTCACGGCTTTTCGAATGTGTTTTAATATTACACATGGTGGTTAAAAATTAAGTACAGAAAATTTAAGGTGCAATAGGGGTTGAGTAAAGATGTAAAACTGTCTTCATCACGATCCTCTGCGACGAAAGTAACAAGCGCTAGCGAGTTTTAAAGTTTGGCCTGAAGACGCCTAAACGTAGGCTTTCACTCGAAAACAGGATCCTAGATAGGAAAGCCGATTTTGGGGATAGAAAAAAAAGGTACTTTACAAAAGAAAGAAACCAATACATTTTCCTGAGAGTGATAGACCTAGCCCCAGCGAGGCACAAAAGTAAACCTGCCACTGGAAATAAGCAAATATCGTAGCTTCCGCAGCAGCTAGAATAGAAGATCATTGACCGATCGATGAGGAATTTGTGATAATCTTTTCAAAGGGGCTGAAGATCAGTTTCACTTCTTTGAAGAAAAAGAATGCTCTATATTCAATAAATAATTAAAACCAAAACCGCTAGCGATAAAATAAACTATATCCCAAAAGACTTCTGCTTATGCCAACTTTTCTCATTTTGAAGAAAATAAATGGGGGCTAGAGAAGGTTCACTATTCATAACCTGCTTAGTACGCATGGATTTATTGATTTTAATAGCTCTTAGAAAGAAATATGCTCGAGCCTCCTCGCGGCTTTCATGTCACGTAAATTTATACCTTAAAATAACCGTACAACTATTAATTTTAATTATTTTTAACAATAAAACAGGTACCAGTGCAGTGTTACTCGGATTTGTGATATGAAGGGCTTGCCACCACCCTCCTACGCTGCCTTTGTAACCCGGCCACCTGAATTGATGACTTAGGCCAAAGGTGGTGCCTTGGGTATTAGCCTAGCTGATTATTATTAATTAATTATTTTTGACACTATAGGTGGAGACCGAATTTATTAAAAAGATATAATATAGAATTGAGCCATCTGTACATGTATATAACCTGTAAATTCGGTTATTGGTATATATGATTATCAGAAAAAGCTATGTTATTCCTAATGGTTAAAGATATAACTCCATTGATCCCGTTTTTGTGTATTTACCATTTAAATAATTGCTTTGAGCACCTGAGCTAGGGCGCAGCATTTTTAATTAAAATAAATAAAGTCACAAAAGTTTCCCTATTTTCAGAAAACTATTTTAAATTGAGGTGATACAAAGGATTAACTAGACCTATACATTTAATTTAGTTTAATTAATACAATTTTGATTTATTTAAACTTTAGCTACGAAATATAAAATTGCGCTTAGTAGTCTCACCGCAATCGCGAGTAATGTTCATTGAGGTACAGTTAAACTGCACGTCGCATTGTAGGATTAATTATGCTTCATTTTTTTTATAAATAAAATTGTTCAATAGTTAACACCTGCCAATTTTGCCATTTGTCCATTGAAATGGACGCTATGAAAAAAAATTAAACGACAAGTGTTTTTCATAGACCTAACGAGACCGTTATGATGAAGAAACTTAAAATGTAAATGAATTAATTCGAAGTGGCAATAAAGATTTCGTTTAATTCTTTGAATGACTAGTTGGTTGATTGGGAAATTAACTCTGTTGGGGAAGCGATACTGAAAAACTAAACGTTTAATTTGACTTTTATAAAACATAATATAGAACTGTAGAATTAATCGAATTCATGAGCTATTGCAAAAGAATTGTGTAAAACAATTAATTCAATTTAGCTTTTGAAGCTCGTGACCGAATAAATTAATTTTGCAACGAGCTTGTCAACGGTTCCTCACTTGACATACCTTTTCATTGAAAAAGTTTAATATTAATGGTGCTGCGGCCAACTAATAAGCACTATTGTTAATTTTCTTTCTGAAGATCTTATATAGCCAAATTCCAAGTAAAAGTGTTTGGTACAATCTCAATCAGAAAAATAGTTGGCGAAAAAAGGTGGGAGGCTTTTACGACATCCTGTATATTTCTTTAAATATAAATTTTGTCATGAGATATTGTTTTATCCATTTAAGACTTTTGAAGATATTGATCTTATAATGAATCCTTTTTCAAATAATGAAACTGCCATTTTCAAATTCAGCTTGTTAAAAGTAAATAGTTTTTATATTTGACCTTTATAAAATGTTAAACAAAATGCATTGAAAAATATTTTACTTAGGTCTACTTTCACTTGGTTATAGGTTCAAACGATTTATAGCATTATGCTCTTTGCATTCTATTCTCAGGCTTTCAATTAACATCAAAACCAATTATCTATTGTGAATGTTTAACGACAAACGCATATACATATTGGCCGTAGCTATTTACCACCGAAAGTCGTGGCTCAGTTATTTCGGTGGCATTGAGCAAGCTATTTTCAACGACACGAAGCAAGCCCCGACTTTCGGTGGCAAATAGTCTCACCAATGACGAACGGCTATTTTCCACCTTAAACTGAAGTTTTTTCGTTTCGGTGGTAAAATGTCTTCGCCACGCGTTCCGTGCTATTTGACACCGAAAGTCGGGCTAGTATTTAAATATTGAATAGAAATTAAAACAACAAAAAGTTAAAAGTGCACAAGACATTTTTATTAAAACATAATAAATTTGATTAAGCCCGACTAGTTTCGGCTACGTTATTGTGCCGTTATTGTGATGACTACACAATAACGTAGCCAAAACTAGTCGGGCTTAATCAAATTTTATTATGTTTTAATAAAAATTTCTTGTGCACTTTTAACTTTTTGTTGTTTTAATTTCTATTCAATATATCTGCACAAGTAGCTAAAAATTCTTTAAATTAGTATTTAAATGCTAAATTACAGAAATATGCTTTCATAATACGGTTATTTTTCAGTTTATTACATTTACATTGTTTTAATTTCTGGCTGCTCGTAGCGTCGTCTTATATGGATATTAAAGAAAAACATGATTCATGTTATTTTCAAAAATAAAGAAACAGGGACATAGATAATACGCGAGATTTTTAAATGTTAATCATTCGACAGTGTCCGTTATTCAGGGGTTGTTCATATAGACCAAAAATTTATAATATATCTTCGATAAAATTATCAATATTAGCTTATTTTAATTTTGAATAAATGTTTGACGGTTGGAATTATCCGTTTTCTTATGTAGTCAAGATGGGTAATCCATAAAGATTTAGTTGTTCATTGAAAGTGAAATAATTTAAAAAAAAATTAATGCAACTTCCGTGAAATTTGAACTGTCTTTGTTGGTAGTGTCTATTCTCCTTAAGAAAGGGTTTGATCAAAATCTGGCCAATTGATGACCAAAAATTTAACCGATCAAATGTTGTCTAAAATTCGATAAACTATGGCTAATATTTTAAACTTTTCATTACGGTTTCGTCAATCGATTTATTTAACCCAAACTGACCATTTTCGACCATCTTGACCACTCCCGGTTCAAACTGGACAGTTTTGTACATTTGAACCAATTTCTAAACTGTAATAATTTTTCAGTGATTTATAATTTTAAGTATTCATCAACCGAAAGGCTACGGCGATAGAGGACGCCTGAATTGGGCTCAGCATAGCGGATTTTCTACTTCCATTAATTGATGCAAATTTGTACCTATAAATACGCATTTAATAGTAAATTAGCTGATCTTTCCTATCCGCATACCAGTGTATATGTAAATTGAATATAGTTTCAACTAAAGCTTATTGCCCAAACCATCTCTATAGATCCATGTCATTTATTTTTGGTGATTTTCAGAAAAGGAAAGTACGACTGCTTATTTTTCGTCTCCTAACAAATTCAATTTTCATGTGAGCCATTTCAAATTTCGTTAATTTCTCATAGAAGAGAATTTCTTTACTTTGAGCCTTTTATTTTCCAGGTTTATGTTGAATATATATTTAAATATGCTTTTTACCAAAAGTGTCCGGAATTTCGTTCTATATAAATAACCGTACGCAAATTGGTTTTTAAATAAATCGATTGACGAAACCGTAATGAAAAGTTTAAAATATTAGCCGTAGTTCATCGAATTTTTGTCATCATTTGATCGGTTAAATTTTTGGTCATCAATTGGTCAGATTTTGATCAAACCCTTTCTTAAGGAGAATAGACACTACCAACAAAGACAGTTAAAATTTCATGGAAGTTGCATTAATTTTTTTTCTCAACTAAATCTATAAATTACCCCATCTTGACTACATAAGAAAACGGATAATTCCCAACGTCAAACCTTTTATTCCAAAATAAAATAAGCTAAATTAGATAATTTTATCGAAAATATATTATAACGTTTTGGTCTATATGAACAACCCCTGAATAACGGACACTGTCGAATGATAAACATTTAATAAACTCGAGTATTATCTATGTCCCTGTTTGTTTATTTTTAAAAATAAGATGAAACATGTGTTTCTTTAATATCCATATAAGCCGACGCTACGAGGAGCCAGAAATTAAAAAAATATAAATGTAATAAACTGAAAAATAACCGATCTTATGAAAGCGTATTTCTGTAATTTAGCATTAAAATACTAGCGCGATCGAGACTATTTAACCCCGACTTTCGGTGGCAAATAGCAATGACCGCAAGTTGGCGCTATTTACCCCCGATTTTCGGTGGTAAATAGATACAGGCTGTTTACCATCAAAAATTGGGGGTAAATAGACATAGCGATACATATTTGAAAAGTCTTATAATTGGTAATTTAATACATAATATTTCTAGACAAACACAGGATAGAACGTAAATTATATAAAATATTTTAAATAACCTAAAGAACAGAGTCTTGGTGAAAATAATAACTTCACCCTTAACAATTTCAAACGCTCTACTTTTACGTTATTGATATTTTTTTGCAATTAAAATTATCTTTTATATCCTGATAATTTTGTTGCATAACCTTAATGACTTCTTCACTTCGTTATATACCAACCAGTGAACAAATATAAATTATTTTTTAAGAAAATAACATTTCATAGCAATATTGGTTTTATTAGATTACACAATGTTTATTCGAATCATCATAGTTTTAAAATTTCCGTTTAAATATTTTTTGAAGTATCCATGTTAATGTCTTTTTTCAGCCTGATGAAATCTACGTTAGAGACTTTGAAACAAGATCCATTCCTCTTATAACTACAAAATACTATTCATATCTGCATTATATTTTATGTAACTTACCTAATACAAAGTAAAAACCAATAATATTTGTGTATTATACAATCAATATTATTAATTAAATATATTTCGGTTAGATTAAGTTTCATTCCTTTAGATGAGGTGAGAAAATGGTTAAAAAAGCGTTATCCACAAATTTCACAAGCCCATGAATCATATCCAGTGGCAATCTTTCACGGTGTAAGTAATTTTCATCTTTCGGAGTTTATAATGACGGGTATACAGGGTGTCCCAAATTGCTCGAACAGTGCAATTTTCTCAAAAACTATTTCACTTCGAATTTTGGAATTTTCAGGGAAGGTGTAGTAGACAGTAATTGCCTTAATTTTGAAATGTCAGAAAACTGAATTATTTTTCACAGTTTTGAAAAACAAAATTTTCACCGGTAGGTGGTAGCGGAAAATTTTCAATGATAAACTTATAGCGAATACTCTTAAACATAAACTAAAATTTGAGATACAGAGTGTCCCAACAAGCTCGAATAGAGCATTTATCTCCAACACTATTTCAAAATTTACCTATTTTTCACTGAGATACGAGAACATGAATATAAAAAAGTTGGTAGAAGGAGGCCAAACCCTTTTGAATAAGCTTTATTTAGATAGCTTAAAAGAGATAACGTGGGGCTTATGTAAAATAATACCTAAACTTAAATATCTGCCATAGAATTTTAATTTAGAGAAGTGTTTAAAAATTACAAGAAGGATTCAATTACACATCCGTTAGTATCAATACATATGCAAGCCCGATGAATCATATCCCGAAACGAGCCCGATGAATCATATCCCGAAACGAGCCCGATGAATCATATAACGAAACGAGCCCGATGGAATCATATCCCGAAACGAGCCCGATGGAATCATATCCCGAAACGAGCCCGATGAATCATATCCCGAAACGAGCCCGATGAATCATATCCCGAAACGAGCCCGATGAATCATATCCCGAAACGAGCCCTGGATCAAGTCGGGAGTGACGAGACAGAGCGCTTCAATTATTCATAGCCGTGGGTCATCGAGGCTTGCTACTGGCGTCTGGTCGACTTTCTCCTTGATATAACTTCCCAGGAAAAAGTCCATTGGCCTTAAATCAGGGGACATTGGAGGCCATCGTACGATACTATTCCTTCCAATCCTCCGTTGAGGAAACTTCGCGTCTAGGTAATCCACAACAAATCGAGGTGATGGCGCTCCGTCAGGTTGCAACACGCACCTCTTACTTCAGCCAATGGAATTTCATCCAGTGCGTTGACTTGCACAAAATCAAGTTGCAAGAAGGAGGCCTTAAATTTTTGAATAAGCTTTTTACTGTTAAATAAAACAAATGCTTTGAACAAAGGTCCAGTTTCAATTTCCAGTAAAAAGCGTAACCTTTCATGTTTAAAGGTTTCGGGATATGATTCATCGGGCTTGCATATGTTTTGAAGCTAACGGAGGTGTATTGAACAATTATTGTAATTTTTAAACACATTTCAAAATTAAAATTCTGTGGCAGAAATTTAAGTTTAGGTATTATTTTACATATGCCCCACGTTATCTCTTTTAAGCTATCTAAATAAAGCTTATTCAAAAAGGTATGGCCTCGTTCTACCAACTTGTTTTTATTCATGTTCTCGTATCTCAGTGAAAAATAGGTAAATTTTGACATATCAAATTTTATTTTATAGTTAAGAGTATGTGCTACCAGTTTATCATTGAAAGTTTTCCGCTATCACCTACTGGTGAAAAAATATCTTTTTCAAAACCGTGATAAATGATTCGATTTTTCTGAAATTTCATTAATAAGTCATTTACTGTCTACTACACCTTCCCTGAAAATTATAAAATTCTTAGTGAAATAGTGTTGGAGATAAATGCTCTATTCGAGCTTGTTGGGACACTCTGTATTTCGTATCATTGCGTATTTTAAAAAGAAATAAATATTTATTGATAAACGAATTAAATTATTTTTAAAAATAAAATATTGTTTTTGTTTGCTCTTAAATTAAATACCAAAATGACACAATTAAGGTACGTAAATATTTTCACATTTATTACGAATATACATTTTAAACATTTCTACAGTTCAATAACGTTGAAACAGCCAATTTGTTTTAAACCTAAAATGCCTCTTTTTTCAGTGCGAGCTATTTTCGCAATTTAGTGTAAATTATACAGGGTGTTTAATTTTGGCTCGAAAAAGTGATTTTTTCAAACACTTTGTTTTCTAGAAAGTTGAAGTTTGTACTGTACATTAAACGTGCCGGGGGACACTTTCAACCAAAATTGCATCTAAATCTAATTAATTAAATTATTAATGGCGATTTAAATTACGTTTCACCCTATTCATCGTTTTGAAATACAGTATTTCTTATTCCGGGGGTCATGAGGCGTGGCACCCTTTAAGAAACCACAATATGGTCATTTAGCTATTGACTTTTCCTATTAGTCACCAATTTCAATTTGGGCGCTTAAATCTTTGGATTGGGCTTGTTGGAAACCGGTTAATTGGTCCAGTATTCTTACCGCAAAATCTAAATGACCAGAGTTATTTAGATTTCTTGAGAAATGAGCTAGAACAACAACTTTACGAACTGCCGTTGGCGCAACGAGCAAGACTGTGGTTTCAACAAGATGGTGCCCTGCCTCATTACCACAAAGCCGTGAGAGATCACCTAAACAACGAATTTCCACAACGATGGATAGGGAGAAACGGTCCCGTACACTGGCCAGCAAGGTCGCCCGATCTGACTCCGTTGGATTTCTTTCTTTGGGCCTCGTCAAGGACAAGGTGTACATCACTCCGGTTGAGACCCTTGAAGAGCTGTGTCAACGAATTGTAAGCGCTTGCCGGGAAGTAACCCCGGAAATGATTCAAGCCACCTTCGTTAATATGATTGTTGGCACCCAAGCCTGCATCGCAGCCGAAGGTGGTATTTTCAAAACGTACTTATAAATTTTATTTCTAAGTAGATAAAAAAAAATGTATCTTTGTTTTTCAAAAATATTCGCATTTTTCATCCTATGAAATTAAATCGTGTAATACCTTCTTCGCCATTGTCTCCTCGATTTTTCAGCGGTGTTTATTGCATTAAACACCAGATTAACAAATTTCTGACTTTAATGGAATTAAAAAAAGTTATTTAAGCTTGTCTAACTTGTCACTTTTTCAAGTGGTATTTTGTCAGTGAAAGATACGTCTATTTTTTTCGGTGACGCTCTACCATTTTCTCATTGAGAATTTTCTTATAGCACCTATCGGTTAAAATTAAAATTTTCAAAAAAACGTGAAAACATTTTTCGATTTAGATGCAATTTTGGTAAAACGTGTCCCCCGGCATGTATAATGTACAGTACAAATTTCAAATTTCTAGAACTAATAGTTTTTGAAAAAAATCATTTTTCGAACGTTAAAAACACCCTGTATATCAAAATTAAAAACTAAATATCTATAGTTTTACAAAAGGCAAATGAATGATTTATGAAATTTCTATTCCGTAGGTGATTGATACGTTTCCGCAGGTGTTTTTAGAACGGCAGCATTTTCCTTTAATTTTCCACTACCCTTCATTTTTCGAGGAAGGTTTTTATTCCGTTTTAACTACCATGAATGAAAACTTCGTTCCTCCCGAACAATATTTTGGTTCTGGATTGGACAAGTCTATTTGGTGTTTCATTGCCATCAGCATTCTATTATTATCGTTTTTACTGGGCTTATTTGAAGGACGCCAAATCAGCCTAAGAGAACATGTTTTTAAATTTTTAATACGTGTTTGGGAATTTTTAAAGGATGATCAAATAAACAGTTAAGTTTATTTGATAAATTATTTACGGTTGCTTGTTGTTATACGCGCGCACATAGCCTGAGAGAAAAGCATATTTCATAAAATTTCCAAGGACAACGAAATGCCTGGAAATATTTTTAAGAATAACTTTCAGTTATTCCGTACACTAACATTCCTATCACGCGTAATCTATACAGCTGCAAAGCACAAATTTATTCCTACTGTTTCTGTCCATTTCCGAAGCGCCGAGTTAAATTTGTCTTCGACTCCGCTCCGAGACTCTTTAGGACTGCCAATCCAGCTCCGATCAAAATAAATCCTGCCTATTCCACTACGAAATCTTGCTTTTTTGTACTCCTCTCCGATTCCACTCGGAAATGTTATGGCCGTTTGTAAATGCTTATTCACTTTATTATTTATTCTTAAACTCACTATATCTTAATGTTGTGTGTAATGTCAAATCTATTTTTTTGATTTCGGATTAGTTTCCTTTTCCAAAACCTATTAAATATGAGTTACTAAGATATAGGAAAACAATAAATAGTTGAGATTTGGATGGTAAGAATAAATACAGCGCAACTATTTTCGAAACAACATGGTCTTTGACGTAAGACTTTCAAGACAAATATAAACACCTGCCGAGCTGACGCGACGTCGAAGAAGATTAAGTTCCTTAATCAAGTAGAAGGCATTCCCACAAATAAAGTTTTACTGGCCTACACAAATGCGAAATATTTTCGTTTCCGAAATCCTTTTAATGTAACTTACCAAATTCCGACCGAAACGAAAAGCAATAAAGATTTTTACGCACCCCGAACGAAAGAGATACAAGCAAACATCAAAAGCGGAAAGTAAAGTTACTAATTAAAAGTAGAAAGTAAAGTTACTAATTAAAAGTAGAAAGTAAAGTTACTAATTAAAAGTAGAAAGTAAAGTTACTAATTAAAAGTAGAAAGTAAAGTTACTAATTAAAAGTAGAAAGTAAAGTTACTAATTAAAAGTAGAAAGTAAAGTTACTAATTAAAAGTAGAAAGTAAAGTAACTAATCAAAAGCAGTAACATTTAAAAAATGGAAAAAACCTCAACACTTAGGCTAAACATATTTTTAAATTTGCTTTTGATAAATATAATGCTGGTTTAAAATTTATCCGCGTTTGTGTAACTTTTAGTTAAATAGTCGTTGTTTGTTCAAAATAGTGTAAGGTCCAATAACATTTTAGTAACGATATATATTTTAAATTCAGGTTTCCCCATAGGCCAATGTCATATGTTAAAGTAAAAATAAAAAGATCATTACAGGTTTAAAAATAAATATTACCCCATGGTTTCTATCCCAAATATTTGGGCGTAACTGAAACACGCGAAGTATTTTACTAAGTTTGACCTTTCAAACAGCTTTATAAAGTCAACGTAAGGAAGTATGTATCGGATGGTTTTAATTGGCCTCCTCTCGATTCCGAGAATGGTCGGGACGTTGGCGGTTTCATAGGAAAGCTGCTGACTCCGTGGAGGGAGAAAACTCTTCCAAGGAGTGGTGGCTGCCTTTCGACAGCAAAGCCATCATAATTTCGCCAGGTACTGAGTTAAGGTTTAAACTGCTCTAGAGTGCGTTAGAAGCATGACGGTATAATATCAGTATATAACGAAACCAAGATAAAATATTGCTTAGGTTCTTCGCTACTTGGGACGAGGAGGATAAAGTCGGTCGTCAAAATGCTTCGAAAGTGGTGGTACCTAAGAGTCTTAGAGTACCATTTATTGAAAATATTCATAACGATGCATTTTGTCAGCCACCAGGGGGTTTATGAGACGTTTAAAAATCCGAGCCACCAGAGGAAGCGGGAAATTAGTAAGTATGTGAGGGTTGCGGTTTTTTCCCGAAAAGAAAGCAATCCAAGCAGTTAACCCCCGTATTATTTTCTATCGTCCCCAGTGTAAGGCCTTTTGAATAAGGAACCGATAATTTAATAGGTCCCTACTCTTAAAGTGCCAAAGGAAACTAATTCCTACTCTCGTCATGGTAGATCTTTTTACAAATTGGGCAGAGCTCTACCCGCTTAGGAAAAAGAGTACGGAGAAAATCTATAAGATCTTTGTCCAGATGGATTCCAACAACAGGTAATAACTGGTAATACATCCGTATTTCTAGTTAAAAGTTCAAAAGCGCCTTTTTGGATTTCGGCATACGCCCTAAGACGACGGCCCCTTATCACGCTTAGGCAAATCTGACTGTGCGAATGAATCTAACTAACAAGCCAATGATAATATCTTATGTCGTTCGACATAAGGATTGGGACGCCCGTCTCCCTGAATAAGGTTTTGCTTTGCGTTTGGGCGAGAGAAAAGTGACAGGGTATTGTCCCGCCACTATTAACTTAGGTCGAGAGACTCGCGCACACCTGAACTGGGAGTTGAAGCGCAGGTACGAAGGCTGCATTAAGCAATCGATCATGTACGCTTGAATTTACAGAATTGAAAGCTCGCGCAAAAGGTGAGTCATCAAGCTATTTTCTACAAACGTGGAGTCCTCGTTTTGCGCAAATCTCATATTCTTTGCGACGCGAGTCCTGGTATCATGGCTTTGTAGGAAGATAACTTTGAGAGTCCGTTTGAAGTGCAGAAAAGGACCAACCCTTTGATGTATCGACTACGGGACCCGAAATCCGGTGGTTTTATGGTAGTAACACACGTGTCCCAGCGGAAGTCTTTCACCCCGTCAATATGCTCGACTGCAAGCCTTTCAAGACGCCTGCCACTCCTCCAGACATTAGAGAAAACGTTTAGATGATGTTTGAGACAGCATTTATATATGCATCAGCCAAGGGAAGACTACATAATGCTGCTTTGGTGACATTGCCTGACATCGAGTTCAGCATAAATCGTTCAACTTAAGCAATAGCATTACTGACAATGACGACTGAGTCCTGATCAAATGCATTTTTCGTATATCGACGAGTTCCAATGACGATGGGTTTCTTAATCGGGTCTGGTAACACTTCAGTCCTAGAGCTATACAATGATGTGGACTATGAAGGCTGTGAAAAAACCCGCTTATCAACGTCTGGGATTGTCTGTCTGCTGGGATCTAGGCCAGCTGAAAACAATGTCCAAAACAAAGGTTAAACTGATTACCGTCCCTGAAGCAGCCCAAAATGATATCTTTGTCAAAAGCATCAAGAACTCTCTGGGCATTGGTGACAAAAATCGGGTTCTCGTTCTGAGAATCGAGAACGCGAGGGCCATTTATAGGATCCACAGCCCTGAGATTCACCTGCGTACGAAGCATATAAAAAATCTGTCCGATCTTTATCTGAAAACTGTTGAATAATTGTCGGTTGGTTGTTGTCTTCAAGCCGAGTAAAAATACTCTTAGATGTTATCTTCGGGTGGGATCGCCGGAAGCTGAGTCTCAACAACCCCGCCATTATCTCTTTTACTAAAGATAAAAAGAGACGAAGATAGTTGATGTATACGTTTTTCTAATAATCTCTACATCCTATTCTTATAAAAAGTAAAAATAATTCGCCTGTATAGAGATTGAGCAATGTTTTATTTAAGTACCGTCGGTCAAGCTTAAGTTTTATAAACTGTGTTAACTTTAAACTTTGAAACTCCTGTTGGTCTTTTAAACCAAGGGTTAAAACAACTTTTCTGGTTTCACTCTGCTTGGTGTGTTGTAAATTTCAACAATCTTAACAATATTCGGTAATACAATATTTTTCAAATAATTTCAACAATTGTTTTACTTTAAATTTAAACGTTTTCTTACCTTAAAATGTACACCAAATATTTCACAATTTAACATAAAGTAGATTTATAAAATATGTCACGCCATTTAATTGAGTATTCAGTATCAATATAATGAGCGCTTAGAGCTTGAGATTTTAAACTAATGTTTTAAGACTTTGTTTCATCATATAGATATTTCTCGAAACAAACGAAACTGTGTACGATTCCTTATATCTGGATGGATATTAGCGAGCTCTGTTCTATTTAAAGCTTACTCTGGCAACCTAAAAGGACAATTGATAGTTTCGCATGAGGACTTTGTTGATTCAGTAGAGGATGTCTTACGCAAAGAACTGTTTTTCATGACTTGCAGGAACTATTGCAAAGAGAGCATCATGAACGTAAGCTTAATGTAACTTCGTTTAAAACGTCAAGATTATCATTCTTAAACTAAAGGCAAAAAGCTCCCAATGAAATGGCGAGAGTGATCTCACCCATCACTCTTCTCACTATTTAAAAGAATCCTTTGCTCTTTAAAGATTTGCTACTCTCTCATCATTTGTTTAAAATTATTTTTATTCATATTATTTAAAAGTAAAACGTAGCTTTCGAAAATCAAATTTCCGTGCACCTGTATGGTAGACATTAAAAAAATAAGATTTTATTGTATCAAATCAATTAATATTTTAAGATATGAATTTACTTTTTAAAGATAATAGGTATTTCTTCATAACTCACGAGAAAACTAAACATTAAATTTAAAAAAATAGTGTTATCGTTCACCTATATTTTTTCATCAGATTTTTATTCCAACAATGTTGAATGGTGTTTTTGATGGAACACTAGGGTATAATTGAAAATATCTTCTGAAAATAGATTTATAGATATCTCAAAAGGACAAACAGAACTAATTCGTATTTATTAACTATCTGACCTAATATTTTTGTTTTTATAGTGTACGGGGGTCATACAAAATTAAATATTAACATTTTCTGATAAAGCCTCAGTCGCGTTGACTTAAAGGTCAAACTAAAGGGACTTTTATCGTTAAAAATAAGGTTAAATAAGGACCAACATAAAAACAATATATTTATTTGAAATGAAGTCCAAAACGTTTTGAGTTCAGTTGAATTTATCAGTTCAAAAAAGTAGCAGGACTGCTCTGTCCGATAATTAAAAACAAAGCTTATGGATAATTATAATTTCCAAGAACAAACATCGCACTTGAACTACTGGTTTGATTTTAAACTTCCAGCACAAAAAAACCTAAAAATTGGATTATAACATTTAAAATTTAAAACTAAGTGTTTGGTTTAATAGATACGAACGTCCAGATTACATTGTCTAAGATTTCTATTAAACAGTGTCTATCTTGCGTTTTTCTAGCCCAATTACTAAAAAGCGTAAATTGTTAGAGTCACCCAAAAGGAAATTAAAAGACAGCGAGTTAACAAGTAATTAAAAACCGGACCCCAAAGAGTAAGAAAATACGAGAATCCCACATACAACAAGAGATCAGTTTTAAATAAGAAAGTTTTGAAACTTGAAAAGCAATTTAAGATAAGATAAATATGCTGAATGAAAATCAGATGACAGAACTCTCGGAAATAATATTGAATAAATATAAAGCATCAATTATAGCTCCAAGCTCTTGACAACCAATAAATCAACTACCGGACACACCAAAACTTTTCAGCACTAACTAATACGCAAACAAAACTTCTTGTCTTTAAGAAAGTCTCGTCCAAATTGAAAATTACCTGCAATCTTTTTTATTTTAGGATTTGGTGCAGTTTTAAGGAAAATGACTTTATGAATTTTCAATTGGTTTTACCAAGTACAAAAGGAGAGCTAGTTATTGTTCTTCACTGAATATTTTCTAACGTATACTGTTTTGAGTTTAAAAAAGTTTGATGCAAAACATTTTGAATTTTTTTTATTATTTATGGTTATGAAAATATAGAACAATTTGCACTTAATTTGAATTCAATATAAATACATTGTTTTTAATTTTAAATCGATTTAAAGTCATGGTGTTATAATTATACTATTGAAATTATAAAGAGTCAGGATACTTCATGACTAAAAGTTTTAAAATTTATTTACAATAAAATAAACACGGCCAGTCCCCCTTTAAAATAACTTGCCTGAAAAGCAAAAACCCTGGTGGTGGGCCAACATGTTCAGCGGGTGGGTATTTGCTTTTCAGGCAAGTTTATTTAAGGTGGACAGGCCGTGTTTATTTTATTGTAAATAAATTTTAAAACATTTAGTCAAGAAGTATCCTTACTCTTTATAATTTCAATAGTATAAATACATTGTTATCGAAATAAAAAGAAGTAGCTCAAGGATTGTAAAATTAAAATTGATTTTAAATTGTTAATTATCCAATTTTGAAAGCTCTGAACTATAATTTTACCACGAAACCTAAAGATTTTCGTATTTAGTTATATCGCTACTCACCTTTACTCGAAAGAAAAATTATAACGATAATTTACGAAATCAATAAATTTAAAATGAATAACAATATATCTTTCCCTAATTAGATTCGAAAGCAAAGCTCTTTATTCAAATTAAACGCCTTTTTGAAGAAAAGAGGCATATTTTTCATTGATTATGAAAAAAGTTTGCTGTCATTGGTTTCTGATGGACGAACAGCTTTAATAGAATACAATCCACTTATGACTACTGTTCTAGACTCTCTTAAGCCATATTTGATGAAAAAGAAAAAAGTGGCTTACGTAGGAAACCATAAATACGGAAAATCGTTTAGTCGACTTCTTTTCAATAAGAACATATCCTCTCGTCTCAAATCTTCTATCGATTACTTGTAAGTTCAACTTTTCACATAAAAGAAAATGCGCAATCTTATGAATAAATAATATCGCAACCTTTGGTTAAATCTATATTTGATAAACACAGATGCCAGTATTCTAAAAATTAAGACGATTTTTCAACTTTTAGATCAATCAGATTCGTCGAAACTGATCAAGCAAAGCTTTATAAAATTGTTTCAAATTATTTTACTTCACCTATTTTGCTTTCGAAATCAACTTTGGAGAACCAATGGGCAACTTTAAATCTGAACTATGTCGACTATGCGTTTAACATTTGGATCAAAGGCGTTGCTCTTTCCCTCGGTGCTTGGCTGATGGAATTTGGACTTCATTTTCTACAACTTTCAAAATGGAAAATGCTATTTTAAATAAGACAACTAATAATGAAAATATATTTTAACTTTGACAGCAAATTTAGAACGGTCTTTCAATTCTAAGCTCAACGTCGTAGCGCATCGTAGCAACATTTCATAGCTTAAGATTCAAGATGGGAAGGCGTTGCCGTTTTGAAACGTCTCTTACATAGCCTGATAGGGTTATCACTTGGAATTTTCGAGAGCCTTGTTTTAAGATTTCAAGGCGACGTCGTCGAAAATTTGTTTCAGTACGAACTCCAAGCGTACAAAATTTGCATAAACACTTTTCGTTGAAAAAAGTTTAGTAACACGCTATTGTTTCGAAATATCAAATTTAAATTATTCAGAAGTGTAAAATAAACACAGAAAAAACAGCGTTTAACTTGTTAACATATTTTGGAATTCCTAACGTGTGTCATCTAAATCCCAAACACTTTGGGGTGGCGGAGTAGTTAGAGCTTTCGCCGCGCAGCAAGAGGAGACGGGTTCGATCCCAGCCGGTGGCACTGGGTGAAAACTCGGAACAACTCCTTCCGCGTTGAGTTTGCAAGTTCTCTCCCCCTGGCTTAAGGAGTTTCCCCCGAGGTCTTCGGTTTCCCCTTCATAAAAACATGTCGAGGTTAACGGTAATAGTTTTTGTAGGGAGCAGTTGGCTCGATCTCATGGCATGGAGGGCTTGCCACCACCATCCTACGCATTGTAACCCAGCCACCTGAATTAATGGCTTCAAAAGACGCTTGATTGTCCTTAATGGGGTCACTGGTGTCGTTTGCGGCTGCCGGGCCTGATTTATGGGTTTGCGCGTCAGGTCGCATCGGCCCCTTTGCCAGCGGGGGGTGACGGCTGTTGTACCGTGATTGCTGGGCTCAGTCTTTGGGTTCGTGCGATGCTTCGCTCCATACCTGTCATTTGACAACCTTATCGGGGATGGTTTTTGCAGTGGAAGAATAAGGTCCCTCTAGTTGTCAGCTGTGCGAGGGTGGGTTCTCGGGCAGACCCATCGTGTTGCCTTTTGTTGGGCCATGATGAGGGAGTTTGTATGCTATATGTGAGCCAGTTATTATAGCTGTCTCACTGGCCGAACGCTTGTTTCGCAACGTGCATTTCTGTCCCGGCCTGACTGGTTAGTCTTGTAAGCCGCCGTAGTGCCTAGCGGAACGCCGGGGTACAAATACATAATCATATGATGACTTAGGCCTAAGGTGGTGCCTTGGGTATTAGCCTAGCTAATTATTATTATTATTAACTAAGAATGCCATTTGCCTTTTCCTATTTATCCTAACTGGATAATGTAATTACGTTTTTAAGGTCGAGTTAAAGGAATGTATTTTAAGATTTTTTTGATAAATACACAATTTACAATCGCATAAAATTTCAATTTCCAGTGGATGAAATATTTTAACCAATTTATTTGAAATTTGAAGATAGAAATTAAAAATTAATTTATTTAACCTCAGAATTCTAAAAAAAAAGTTTCAAAAATTCATAAGACAAAATATTTTAAAGTCTTTTAAATTTTAAATTTATGAACTTCAAATATCAAAGATCTGGAATGTTTTTAACCAATTTATTTCAATTTTGTAGTTAAAAAATTAAATTAATTTAAAATCATGCTCACTAAACAACAGATTAGAAATATTTGCTCTTATCCTATAAATTGTTTTGGGAGTGAATAATTTATACTAAACTTTGGTATTAGCCTAGCTGATTATTTTTTTTATTTATTTATTTATTTATTTTTTTTTAAAGTCTACCCCAACAAAGGGGTTGACGTTTATTTATCGGTTAAAAGGTACAATCTATTTTCATAAAAGTTAATTAACAACAACAGCTTGCTCTTCAAGTTTAGAGACTCAGTGCTGAGTAATTCGTTAAAAACAAAGGTTTCATTTCTTTTAAAGAATTCATATTCAGTTAAACAACACAATAACATTTTTTTGTTAAAATATGTTTTCAACATTTCTAGTGTTGGTTTATCTTTGACATTCAGTCTATTTTTATATGTAAAGTAAAGCGACAATTTGGCAGCATTGATTAAAATAGTGATACTTTTAAAGAACCTTACATCTTGAGATGAATAAACCCAATACATTTTGTTCGTAAATTTAATACTGGGATGGAATTCACTATATATTTTTCAATATCATTTAAAAAACATTGTGTTATGTCACAATTAAAAAAAATATGTACAATATCACCAGGCGCACTTTCACGGAGGGGGCACACATAGTTTAGTCCAAACAACTTTTGAGCTAGAATGGGAGTTGTTATTGCACTTAAAGCTTTTTTCCAAAGAATATTATTTTCTTTTGGGAAAAAACAAGGGCTCCAGACTGCTTTTAAATTAATATTAAGATTTTCAGTTGTATCGAAATGTTTTAGGATACGTGATTTTAAAATTTCCGACTCTGACAAAGTTAAAGTTTTAAAACAGGTTTTAGAGGTTTTTTAACTGGAAAGTATACATAGCTAACAGCTATTTCTAGTTCAAAGCTGGCACTTTCATTAGTTTTATTACCACTTTTATTCAATAAACTGAATTTAAATTGTTCTTTACAAATTTGCACGATTTTTTAAATTGGTTTGTTACGGAGCGCTCAGTTGGTGCTCTCAGTCCTTTTTCTAAAAACGGTTTCCTAAAGCGCAGTTCTTCTTTAGAGTAAATGTCTGAAACGAAACGATAGCCCGGGGTTTTCCATTTCGGATGGTAAAAATCTATTTCTATGAATGGATTATATAAAATGAGTAATTTTAAAATGTTTTCTAATTTATTTGGTTTTTTTAATCGGATGGTGACGGTTTTCCAGAAATCAAACAGGTTTGTGTAGTACTTCGGTATGTAATCATACGATAGGTCAATCTTAGGAAAACCGAAAACTTCTAAACCAAAACTACATTAGTTGATATAATATAGTAATTTGTAAAGGCTTCTTCTACTGGATGGCACGATCCATTGAGAAAAGATTGGAATTTCTTTAAGGCGAAATTTTTCCATTGACGAGAGAGGGTTTGTAATCCAAGTCCGCCAGAAGTGGCGGTTTGTTGAATGTCATCATGATTTAGCCAGTGTCTTTCGTTTAGCCATAATACTTAAAGACACTTACGGCATAGTGCCTCCGAAAGTGACCGAGGATAGGATAGAATTGGTAATATAAAAAAACATTTACTGAGTAGGAAATTGCACAATTAGGCTCTGGCTTTATATGATAAGAATGTTGCTATTAGGGAAGCGTTTGTTAAACTATTGGTTATTTCGCTGGCAACGTGTCGGCGTGATCGTTTAAAATAGGGTCATTCCATGTCAATTCGACTAGCGGAAAATTTGCCTAATTTATTATTTTAATAATATTTTTTTTTCTACGAGTATAGTAGCTTAGGAAAACCAGTTTCCCAAAGTTTTAGACTTGTAATTTAATTATTTGAAAAGTTATAATTTTTTTTTAATTTTGGGTTATTTTCGATTTTAAATCTTTAAAATGGGTTTTTCTCGATTTAAAATCTTTAAAATGGGTTTTTCTCGATTTAAAATCTTTAAAATGGGTTTTTCTCGATTTAAAATCTTTAAAATGGGTTTTTCTCGATTTAAAATCTTTAAAATGGGTTTTTCTCGATTTAAAATCTTTAAAATGGGTTTTTCTCGATTTAAAATCTTTAAAATGGGTTTTTCTCGATTTAAAATCTTTAAAATGGGTTTTTCTCGATTTAAAATCTTTAAAATGGGTTTTTCTCGATTTAAAATCTTTAAAATGGGTTTTTCTTGAATATTTTGGTATCTAATAGACATATACCACAGATAATATGAAAATTAAGTATACATTTAGTGCTGAATCCGAATATGGGAGTCAAATTTCCCTAAAAAAATTACGAAATGAAATAATTGACTACTTGAGGGGTTCAATAGACTCCCAGATTTCGACTTGTACTCACCGTTCAACAGACTTGTTATTTAAATTATAAATGGCATCAATGAGAAATTATTTTAAAGCAGAAGAAAAATTATTATAATGTTAAAAAAACCCGAAATGAAATACTTTATTATTTGGGGGGTTCAATAAACTCCCAAATTTAGACTTGTATTCCACCTAAGATTTTTTTCCAAAATTTCATATTTTGCGCCCAACAGGCTTGTTACTTTAAATTATAAATGGCATTATTGAGAAATTATTTTAAAGTGAAAAATATTATTATTTTAATGTTAAAAAAACACGAAATGAAATACTATTTTTTACTTAATATTTCGAGGCTTTCCGGAGATATAGAAAATTTCAAAGTGTCCGTGGGAAGAAAAAAAGAAATGGAAACATCCGCACTCACAGAATTAAATATCGTCAGGGATATCTTTACCTTTCGGGTGCCCCTGGGCTATTAATATCAGGCACTCTTTTTCATATCACCGCGTCTTTATTGAATACTTTACAATTAAATTATAAAAAATGTAAAGGGCCGGACGGCGCCCTAGGGCTTAGCCCTTACTAGCCCCATGGTGGAGATGGGCCAGAATCTCGTGGAAAGGGTACTAGTAAAGTACAATATCCAAAAGAAAGTTTAAATAATTTTGTTTCCTACTTTCCTTTTTAAATATTGGATTCTTTTGTGGAATAATAAAATAAACATTCTGGTTTAAAATAATTTCTCATTGATGCCTTTTATAATTTAAATTAAGTAGCCTGTTGTGCCCAAAATATAAAATATACTTTTTTCAAAGTTAAATTTGGCGTTACTGATAGCGCTATACTTTTTGCATTCCTCGTCAAGGATGCGAAAACCCTCATTAGTCGTGATGAAGGGATTTTAAACGTCCGCGACGGAGAGAACGGTTTGTGGTCGTGGCAAGAAAGGTAAGTTTATTGATTGCTTGGCTAATTTTTCACGTAGATGGCACAGGAAAGGTTCCATCGATAAGTTAAAAAGTATGCTCGATAAAAGGTCCCCTTGGCGGATTCCTTTTGAAATTTTAATTTTTGAGGAAAGAGTGTTATTAATTTTTACGCGAGCCTCGGCAGAGTTATATACTGCTTGAATGTAGTTATTCACAGATTCACCAAAACCGACGTGTCGTAAGATTTTAAAAAGGTACGTATGTTTCACTCTGTCGAAGGCTTTCGCTTGATCAAGCGAAATTATATCCAGAGGGTCATTTGAGTTAAAGCTGTAGTGGTTTGTGATATCACGTGCAGTCGCCCACAAAAGTAACGTTCTTTTTCTCTTTCAAATTATTGGCGGCGCGCCGCAACCCTTCTAAAGCATTTTTATTCTTATTTCTCTGATAATTTTTTATCAAGATTCTAACCTATTTTCGTATCTAATTTTAGTAATTGAAGTTATATTGTATAAAATGATGCGATTTCGAAAATATAAATGTCATTTTCTCACCATCTATAAATACAGCTTTGCTAAAGACTAGTGCGGTCAAGTCTACAATCTCGATGTAAAATATACATAAGACAGTCGGTTTTTTTCACGCTTTTAATAGTCGATAGTATAAAATCTCATGTTTTGGTTAAGGCACTTTCTTAGACTAAAATTAAAAAAAAGAAACGCGCTTTGCTGTCATCTAACGATTTATTTAGCAGATAAAATTTTCTAACATATTACATAGGCATTATCTACATTTGTAATAGGGATTTGTCGGAAAAGGGTAACATCTAGTCTCGGCATTTACATCGCAATTAACTAGTCTCATTTAAATGTTAACTACACGCTCTGAGGAAAAACGCGGATATTCTACCATGGAATGTGCGCATCCACGGAGAAGATGTTACTCAAGAGACGTGTAGTTAAATACTTTCTTGATTAATGACTCTGAAGAACAACATTAATATCTTAAACTTTAAAAAAAAACCTTCAGTTTCATAATGCGCAATGCGCAATGCGATATTTAATTTGAATCAATTTCTTTAATAGCTTTGAACGTTATGATACTTTTGCGCGATATCAAATTATTTTCTATTTTGGCTTTTATTATATAAAAAAAATATGAAACTTACTATTCAATTTTTGTGAACCTTCTGAAGAAACCTTTTTACACAAAATCCCTCGAGGATTTTCGTGTCCTGCCTTTAGGGCAAGTGTAGTCCGATGGGAAATCACATTGCCTCGACAGCCTGTAAATTGGTTTGCCCAGCCGGGTCTCCTGGGGAGGGCGGAACCCACTCTTTATCCCTTTCGCTCAGAACGGTAAATTTTACATCGAACGCTAGGAAATCACATTCTGGGACCGATAAAATTTAGTTTCGTAATGGGCGGTTCATAAATTTCGACTTTCTCGCGAGGGGCGGTTCAGAAATTTTTTTTAAAGAAATTTAGTTTTAAGAAAGAGAACATGTTTGATGTCATTACTTTACAGCTTTTTCGTTAGGGGCGGTACAAAAACTTGAATTTTTTTTCGCTGAAAAGTGTTTTTGTTTAGAAGCGGCTGGCTTCTATTTAGAGCTCGGCGTTTGGATAAGAATTAATCACTTTATTTATTTTTATCCAAAACACACCTTTATCCACAAATTATCCGAAAAAATCTATTATTTTTACATGTTAAATTGCTTTTTAGTCTGGATAATATCCACGAATAAACAGTTAATCGTTATTTTTATGGTTAATCGAAATTTTAGCGGTTAATTTATCTGTTTCGCCGAGCTCTACTTCTATTAATGAGATTATATTATTCCCTTCAAGTTTCCTCGGTTGTTTGGTGTGGCACGCAGAGACTTCCAAATTTTGTCACTTTCACCTATAGCTGTTAAGATTTTTGGCACTGCTTAGTTGTTTGTTTTTGAGAACTGTAGGGGTTAGCTACAAATAGACCCTTGAAGGTGATATTACCTTTAAAGGAATATTCTAATCCATTTAACTCGCGTTGAACGTTAACTCAATTACTAAAAAAATAATCGATAGCATTTTTAAATTATTTGATGGTGGAAATTCGAAATATTATCTGTCTGGACGAAATTTGTTGATACCTTGATTAATCACAAAACAAATCTAAACTCAAAAACACAAGTAAAACTATAGTAGCCAGTCAAGAGGAAAAACATGGTTTGAGAACTATGAATTTAATTCAGTTTCTTTCAAATTTTTATCTATCACCTAAACGATATTTTAAATAAAAAATAGCAATTTATTATATTAAAAGCATGTATTTAAAGAGGCCACTTAACAAAATCAAGTATATTTGTAATTTCCGTTTCAAATTGAGTAACGTAGCTAGAATTTCTATGCCAAAATTTAGCGTGGCTGAAAGAGCGCAAGTTGTCGCGTTGCACGACGAGGGATACAGTGTCGCTAATCTAACTGAACGATTCAATTGTAGTTTGCCAACAATCCGAATATGGATAGCTAACCATGCTACAGATGGAATACTCATAGATTTACATCGATTCGGAGAACCACGCGCTACCAATCAAGAAACGAAAGAAATGTTATTAATATTAAATTGAACGAGCCAACAACCACAGCAGCGGAGTTAAAAGCGGTGACAAGAGCTGAATGTTCATTACAAACGGTAAGACGCCGATGGAGGGAGAATGAACTGCACAGTTGCATAGCCACGAAAAAAGAATTCTTGGCCGCCGAACACCGTCAACTTCGTCTAGATTTCGCTCGGAAACAATCGGACTGGTCCGTTGACGATTGGAAACGGGTTCCTTTCACGGAAGAATCTACATTCCAGTCTGAACCAAATTACCAGCTCCGTGTAATTCGACCTATGGGAGCAAGATTTGACCCGCAGTATATCAACGCCGTGTAGAGAAGTGGGAGATTTTCAGTTTGTTGGGGATATATGTCATTCAGAGGACTTGGAGAACTGGTGACAATAAACGGCTTATAAAATTCCGAAAAAAATATTGGCGTCCTCCGTGACCATTATTTCCCGTCCTTGGAAAGAGACTTTCCAAACGGAAATTACTTTTTCCAACATGATAAATGCACCGTTCACTATTCACAAGCTGTACGCAACTGGCTGAGAGAAAATCACAACGACGTTCGTGTTATCGATTGTGTAGTCAAGGGTGTGGACTTAAGTCTTATACTCAACCCCTATAACACCTTAAATTTTCTGTACTGAATTTGATGCTCTATGACTTGTAGGGTGGGCTCCAGTATTCTATATCCGTCACTTGCCAGTTATCTTCTTTAAGCGCACTTTTATTTAAATAAAACCCGCTTTATCCAGAAATTGATTCGCAGATAGTAACTCAGTAGAATGTACACGTAGAAACATGTATTGTTTTACTATTCAACGTTTCATTACAGCAGTTGGCCTATAAAAGTGCGACTGGAATTTTTCTGAATTTGTTGTTAATTACTTACTACACTAGAGACAATATATCGTTATTTATACTGATATCCTTTGCTTTGGCCTTTGAAAAACTCATAACATATATGTCTTCATCAAGCACACAAATATTCTACATCTGCAGTTTAGGCTTTCGGAGAATGTGTAAACCGACCCCAAATAACAATCAGCTCTGATAAAATAGAACGTTCAGATACCATATTGATTCGCAGATAGTTCATGCCAAGCGACGAAGCTGCCTAAAAATATTCGCAATTAAGAAAATAAAAGGGGAATACACTCTGCATATTTCACCTGTTGAATCATTTCATCTATGCATTATAGCTAAATTTCTTTTTCATTGCGCATAAGATCCTGCCTACTTTATATATTTAATTTGACTAGTGAAGATTAGATTAGATTTGATTATTATTATTATTATTATTATTATTATTATTATTATTGTTATAATTATTACATGATTAACCAGTTATGAGTTCCAATTGAAACTTTCTACGAAATATTAAAAAGTGAGATCAATTCAATGGTTTAAGGTATTTTTCCATTTGCTGCAGCTGCTGGAAGAATGATTAATAGCAAGCAACACGCAAGATAAGAAAACACAAAGTAGTTACCCTTTTGAACAACAACATCACTTAAGCTTAAAAGCGTTTAACAATAAAGTTAAAAAATATTGTGTTGCATTAGCAATAAACACGAATAATTTAAGTTTCTATTTATTTCGTTGTACTCATATAAATGGATAATAATGTATTCAGAACACAATCTGCTTCTATGTTAAACCATAACTGCACACTTTCTAGGACTGCTAAAGGTAATTTAATGCTAATTTTTGAAAGGTAACGTTAAGTGCTTTATTTGTAAATTAGAGGTTTATTTTAATCATTTTAAGAGGTGCAAAAAGTGCCCGTCAACGAATCTCTTGGATTAAAAACACTTGAGAGAAAAGCTGGAAGTTGGTTAAGCGTATGAGAAAATCGTTCTCTAAAAAGGTAAGTTATATTTCATTATAACCAACAATTCTTTAGCTTGGCCCTACTTAGTATTTTCTTTGTAATTCTGTTACACTCACAACCCTTACAATCTTACGGATCTCATACCTCAAAACCAACGTTTTGGAAAAACTTTGAAAAAGGCTCAAGTTTTTCTAAACTTTAATTTAATAATTATATTACTGAATTAAGTGGTTTTTCTTAGACTCAATACCAATTTCAACTAACATATTTATGCATGCTTTTAATTTCACGTTCATAGTTTCCATTGAAAAGGCTGCGACGAACGGGTCTCTGTTTCCCAAAAGAATATCCCCAATAAATCTATTTGCTACATGTTTGGAGCTCATTGATATTTACTGGATAACGTATTGTATGTTACTGGCATAAACAAACAATAATTTTTCTCAAGCGCTTATCAAAATCCCTGGAGTGACAGCTACCTTTGAAACATTTCATATCATTTGAAACGACTTTTGTATTTCTTAGGTTTTCTGATCCCCTTCCAATTTGAAATCTCTTATTTACACACCATAGAATTCAGAGTTGCTACAACAGTTGAAAAAATAAATAATTCTATACTTTACTGTGAGTTTTATAATATTGATGGAAAACTGAAATATTAAGAATGTTGGTTTTAGGTTAAACGCATTTAATAAAAAAATATTGACAATTTCCTGGAAATGTTTTATAAGGTTAACGCTGTAATGTCAGAACAACTAGAAAATATCTAATCTTCGCTAGTCAAATTAAATATATAAAGTAAGCGGATAAAACACATTAATCTTATGCGCAATTTAAAAAGAAATTTAGCTATAAAGCCTAGTTGAAATGATTTAACAGGTGACATATGCGTAGTGTATTCACCTTTCCCCTTCTTTATTGCGAATATTTTAGGCAGCTTCGTCGCTTGGCGTGAATTATCTGCGAATCAATATGGTATCTGAAAGTTCTATTTTATCAGAGCTGATTGTTATTTGGTGCCGGTTTACACATTATCCGAAAGCCTTAACTGCAGATGTAGAATATTTGTGTGCTTGATGAAGATAATGTTAGATAATGGCCGAAATGTTATGATATTTTTTGCTGAAAGATATTCCGAGAAAAAGAGCTAGGAAAGAATAGATTGGCTCCAGATATTCGTAGTCCAATCATAACGTTCTTGTTAAATACGGTGGTAGTGTCCATTACCTAAATTTGAAAAGGAACATCTTCCGTACTTGAGTAACAAATCAGACGTAGACGATTTCGTATCTGAAGATTATTCGTATGAAATGTCCACAAACCAAATTGAATACCAAATATAAGGTTCAAAATTACTATTTAAGCAACGGGTAACAAATGTCCAAGATTAACTGAAGATGGTACAAAAACCCCTGCGTGAGTAGGGTTATCCTGCCGGTTCTGAAACATAACTTGAATCCCTTATACCGTGGACTGGCGCGAATATCAACCCTTCTGGGGTTGTGTGTGGAGCGAGGTGGAGCGGGGGGGTCGGGCGATCGAGGAGGAGGGTGATGTAATGGTTGTGATTAAGGGAAAGCATGGATAAGCATATGCGAATGGTATAGTCTTTGGTCTCAACCTGCGTAGAAAGTGTTAAAGGTGATGAAATCCATCGTAACTTGAAGATGGGGTTATAAGTCTGATTGACACACCCCAATTTCTACCCCTGCGTGGAAATAGGGTGATGAAACGAGTTCGTTTTTCCGATAATACAACCATACGATATATACCGTAAGAAGATAGGGTTAATTATTAAGTACGAAATAATCAATATTTTAATACGCGAAAAATTTCAAAGGGCCCCGCACACCGTCTATGGGAAAATGGCTTTCGGCCAATTTTTATTAAATTTGGATATCTTGTCCTCCTGATCATGCTGAACCAAATTGTCAATAGGCTCAAAATCACCAAATCAATATCTTGGCCGCTACTGACCCTCAAAGATCGAAATAACAATAGTAATTATCTCATGTTTTTCTAATGAACTTTTTGTCAGAAGTGTATGATTTGAAGTATGTAAGCTCATTTAGTAACAACGATATTGATGTTATTGTACTCTGCTTGCTAGCCAGATTCATTAGCTGCTCGTCACCTTTTCTTAACTAGAAATCAGGTATAGCTGCCACTCGCGTGTTTCATGCGGGTAGGGTTGCCATTCGCGCTCTTCATTCGGATAGAGTTGCCATTCGCGTTCTTCATGCGGGTAGGGTTGCCATTCGCGTTCTTAATTCTGAATTACGATCTACGCCAGATGCTGGTAACAGAGCCCTTCCAAATAACAATGAACCACAAAAACAAGACTAATTACTAACACGGTTGCGAAGAGAATAGCAATCAGGTGACTGGCAACGTATTCCACGAACTGTCGGGCCAGTCGTATCTCGACTGTAGAACCCTACACGCATGAAACAAGCGAATGACAACTATCCGAATGAAGAACGCGAATGGCAACCCTATCCGCATGAAACAAGCAGCTATTGAATCTGGCTAGCAAGCAGAGTACAATAACATGGATATCATTGTTACTATATGAGCTTACTTACTTCAAATCATACACTTCTGACAAAAAGTTCATTAGAAAAACAATAGAGAATTACTATAGTTATTTCAATCTTTGAGGGTCAGTAGCGGCCAAGATATTGATTTGGTGACTTTGGGCCTATTGACTCTTTGGTTCAGCAAGATCAGGAGGACAACATATTCAAATTTCATAAAAAATTGGCCGAAAGCAATTTTCCCATAGACGGTGTGCGGGGTCCTTTGAACCATTACTTTCACCTATATTGACAAAATGGAGAATTACACAATTTGGTGGAGAAATTTTATCATCTTGTGGAGTGGCGATGATAAAATAGTACGATGATATTTACACTGAAAATGTTATAATGACGCAATGTGTCAAGTATAAATAGTTTGATATCTAGAGTGAATATCCATTCGAACTTCAAAAATACTTACCTGCACAGACCGATATGGAACCAACAGGAGCTGTGTAAATATCCCTTTTATAATTTAAGATCCGTAAGACTTGAAATTTACAGGTGTTTTCTATTAGGAAAAAAAATCTATTGTTGTCGACTTCAAGTTTCACAACGGTCAGATAACGGGAGAACCCCTGCCAAAATAGTGAAGGAACTAGCCGCTTGCTCGGTCGAGTCTTCCCCGCGAGTGGCGTCCTGGCTGTTTCTCCCCCCATATCAATTGTCCGACCTTCCCAGGCTTATTCAACGTCATAATGTCTGGGTAGAGAAGAACATTCACGGACTCGCTTGGGGTTGCGGTTTGACCCCTTACAACAAGTTGGGGGAGTGCATAGAAATGGCTGTTCAAGGTTACGAGCTTGTCTTTTGTAAAGGTGCAGATAAGTGTTTATTTTTGTGTAGCATAATCCACCGCGAGGTTATAGACTTAAACGGGGTAAGATGTCCCAAAGTGGCGGAATTGGATGAAGACGGACCAATGTTTTCATGCTTAATTAAACAATACAATTTTTTTTAAGTAAGAAATACTCCTGCTCTTTGGATAAAAGCAATTTGTTTGCGGAGTGGTTATATAAAAATTAAAATTATATAACTACCCAATTATCGGATGAATAAAATTTGAAATTATTTCAAAATTTTTTATTTTTTTTATACACGAAATTACACATCAATTTTCAATCAAAATATTCTACATTTTTTCTGTTCTTTATTTAAGTCTCTCGCGATATATATATATATATATATATATATATATATATATATATATATATCGCGAGAGACTTAAATAAAGAACAGAAAAAATGTAGAATATTTTGATTGATAATCAGATATCTATTTACTTACGTCGGATAGGTCTTTATTGCTACAATATATTCTAATGTCTTCATTAAAAGCTCTGTAGAGTCGCCCGATTCCTCAAAATGTGGATAATAATTATTCCATAATTTTCTAACTTTTCTAAGTGATTATAGTTATTCAAAATTATTTACGTTAGACCGTCGATGTTAAAAATGTGCGGAATGTATACCTTGCAAAAGTCGGGTATATTGTTGGCTATACCAGTTAATCTAGCCCTAATTAGAAATAATAAAAGAAAATATCAAAATTCAACTCGCCTTAATACTCTCATTAAAACAATTTTTTAAAAGCAAAACAAATACTTACAGTTCCTCTGCTTCGCCTACAGCGATTTTATTTTCTTCTACTGTTACTTCAAAATATGATTCACTTTCATGATCTTCGTCATTATTTCGATGAATTGATCATCATCGGAAAACTGAGATTCCAAATCCACAACCATTTTCAAAGGAACGTTTCCTAAAACCATTATTTTGGTAGAGGGAGACAAACTTTAAGAGTCCGAGGTTAAAAGAAATAACGTATTCCTACTTACCAGTCTAGGATATTATATAGTTGGTCTTAGGGGTCAAGGTGGATTTTCATAGTAGGAAGAAGAAAGAAAACCAATAAGGGACGTCATAATTTATCTCGTCCTAAGGATGAAAAATACTAAATTAGCTTAAAAAGCACTATTATCGTAAAGTAGTCACTTACCTTGGGAAAAACACCAAAATCAGGTGTACCATGAGCGTCTTTTTGTAAGCGTACAATCCTTAACAATTGGAACAAGGGTTTGAAGAAGCGTAAAGTGTAGATAACCCTTAAGCACAACGAAGGGATTATCGCTTTGCATGTCAATCACATAAACGCACGTGTTCCTTTCACAAATCCGAGGTTAAATTTCACAGTCGCTTCGAAATATATTGGAACAAAAGTATTAAAGGTGAAATATAGTAACTAAATTTCAAGACCGCCATTTTTCAAAATATTGCGTGATTTTCTCGAACTATCCTGGTTGACGTCATGTTTGACCAATAGAGGAAAATAACCACAGACATAACAGAATTTCATCATCTATATTTTAAGCCTACAGCCAATGATGGGGTTGGGATGATTTTTAATTGCATCATGTAGGCTTTCGGTTGGTATAAAAGGTTAGACAATGTCCGTTAAAGTCACATTGGGCCTAAAGATGTTTTCTCGCGATGTATGTCCAGCGTTATTCACCGAAAAGAGGAACCTAGACCCTCATATGTCTTCTACGCGCGGTAATATAAAGTTTTTTGTCCCGTATGCGATAGAAACTTATCTCGGAAAGACGCGCTAATACGCCAATGAAAACTTCAACACGTCCTGCGAGGACGGAGATCAGCTGATTGTCAACTGTCCAATCCTAGCGGTAATAGCCCATCGCCGCGGCCGGGTCCATCTCATAGCCTTACGCCATCGAATTCTCCTTTAAATAGGACTACTTCACCAGTCAACAACTTTAGAAAAAAAAAGGATTTAAAAATGGTAATTATTTTTATTTAAATTTTTTGTATAATAATTTATATAGTCAAAAAAATTATTTAAATTTCCCAGTTCTGAACTCATCGACTAGACCGGATGTTGATCATCATCATCATGTTGAAGGAAATATTATTCCTTCTCTCGGTGATATTATAGATGGTCCGGATATTCAAAACGACATACGTAATGGCGTGGTTCCCGATGAATTAGAATCTTTAGACTTCCGTGACGAACCCGTCGAGAATATGAAGGTTTCTACACCACGTTTAGAAATTACAGACAGTAAATATGACCAAGCGGTTGACGCGCTTGGACAGCGGTTTAATAAAAACCAATCCGAAAAATTAAACAAGCGCGTCGCAGACGGTGATGCCGCCTTAAATGCAGCCGCCGAACCAAGACTATTGAACGCACAGCCACTATACCCGACACTGACGGATAGTCAATATGACCGGTAAGCTGAAGAATTGGGGGAAATTAAGGCTTATAATCCAGAACTCGTGGATTCCCAATACGATGAAAAAATGGGAGATACTCTTTCCAATTGGGAAGCTCAACACCTGGGTGATAATGATCATGTTGACCAACCTGCTAACTCATCCACTAACCAACCTACTAATTCACTTAATAACTCACCCACTAACCCACCCATTGCACTTCCGGATAATCAACAAGTTGATCAACAACCCAATCAACCGGTCGTTCCACCAATTCAAATTGTCGGCTGGAGTTGCTACAGCATCCACTCTTACTCCCACTGCTGTGTGCGAAGTGGGACATGGTCCCCCCATTGCTGCACCTTCTGCTGGGTTGGGTGGCTTGCGTCAAAGGTGCGACCATCAGTAGTAGGGTTCTGCTACCCATGCTGGATTTGTCACCTGTCCGGGCTAGGTGGACGCTGTCGTAGGGCACTATGATGATAGACCTCCGGTGGTATGGTCTTTGTTACTAGGTACACCGGGCTATAAATTCTGACACACTGCTGTAACCACCGTTGTCCCTTTCTTATCTTTTGTTGCCACTGCGAAGGAGAATTTGCTGAATACATCGATGCAACATAAGATATAACGAAAATCTTTTTTAAGGTGCTTGATATCATGCAGGTATGCCAAATCTAGTTGCCATTGTTCGTCTATTCCATATACGTTTTGTCTTGTTTCTTCTAAATTTTTGTGTTATTGGTTTGTGTAAAGTATAAGTATCCTGTCGTTTTAGAAATTCATGGACGTCATTTGGGGAAACGTTAAGCCTCTTTGCCCTGGCAGCCCGATAAAGACCGTATACCCCGCCCTAACTTCCGGGGTCATTTACGTTAAAGTATATTGGTTCAAGCGTATCCATTCCTCATACAGTTCATTTTCCGTTCTTGGTACCAGTAAGCGAAATCAAATATCTCAATAACGATAATTATAAATAATATTAAAATCGGCGTTATAACTTTGGGTGATTTTATTTACGATAATGATAAATTCGTTAGTAGTCCCGTAGGAGTGGGATCGTTTCAACCTTCCCTGGTGATTTGTAAGTCGTTAGTGAAAGTTATAGATAAATGATGTAGGTTTATATTATTTTATTTCAATTTTATCCAATTCATTAATCCGTTTCCATCCATAGATTCGGGGTTTTGGGACAAATCAAAATAGTTTTCATCTTCCGATTCATTAGGTATACCAGTATGGGGTTCAAAAGGGAATTTATTTTTTATAAGAGATTTCGGTACATTTTCATTTCGAAGTAATTCGTAAAACTGATCTATACCAACAGTATGGTATTTCGGTTTGGTTCTATGTCCTTTAACCGTTTCGTGTAAAATGTCCATTATATTTGATCCCACGACAGGTCGCCCTTTATAAATAAGTTATCTACTGGTAGACTATTCAATCTTGGTATTATTATCAATCCACTTGTAAAGTAAAGTAACGGGTTTAAGATGAGAATGTGGTATCGCGATGATTATTTCCGAAAACCAATTCTTCTTCTTTTCCGGTTCTTTAACGGTTTTCTTCTTTTAACCCTTTTTTTTAATATTTTGTTGGAGAGCATGGTTATACAAATCAATTTTTTGAGAATGGTTTAGTTGGTGGTTGTTCAAAACTGTCTTCGTATTCAATTTTTCATTTAGTTCAACTTTTGGTTGTGAATATAATCGACGATAAACGTCTTCGAGAACTAGGATCATCTTTCTAGCCATTTGTACTTATAGCTCCACCCGCTGCACTGCTCTCAATAGATAAAAGCGGTGCTAACAGTTAAGGAAGAAAATCACCTTTTCTATCAAAATATTTTTTCGTTTTGCCACCGAATTGGGTTTGGAGATCTTCCGAAAAATTTGAGTGCCTCTTCAGTCGTTTCTTTTCCGCATCTGACTGATTCACATTCCCACGAAGAACATTTATACATTATTCCACAATAGCCTTGATTGCGTCATTATTTGCATACTTGATAGCCGCCGTTCTATGACATGAATTACACTTTATCAAATACTTTAAAAATTCTGACTTGTCACGAGGTGATTTGAAAATTATCAAATATTGTGCGTTTAAATTTAATGTTCTAATTTCCTTCCCAGGGTAATACAAATTTTGCATAAGTACAAAGACTGACGTGTTTTTATAGTGAAATCCTCGAATAAAAAAATTCGTGACGTCTTTATTATTACTTATCTCGCATAGTTAATCGTCTAGTATGACGAAGTTCTTTACATAATAGTCCAAAATCTTTACGTTCAATAAACCCTCGTGGAATTCCACTGTGGGTGTGTGATTTAGTACCGAATTGAACAGTTTCGGTTGGTATTCTGTATAACACCATATTATTCTTTCTGGTGGGGGCGAAATACATGTATCTTTGTATTTGATAAGATTAACTACGAAGAACGATTTACCCGACTGAGTTGCGCCAGATATAAGTACATTGAAAGGATGTTGGAAGCTTAATTCCATTTTGAGTAATGACAAATTTTCATACATGAAGTATCTTTTATTTACAAATATTGTTTGACATTACAAACTATAAAGGACACCATACTATTACAAAATTCTTCACTTCAAAATGTGTTTAAACTAAACACTTTTTATATTTCAACATAATCAAGATTATTTATTGCGGTCTCAGTTCATTGCAACACGCACTTCCCAGACTTCAAGTCAGTTGTGCTGGGTTTGAGAGGGATGATCTACACTACATCCTTAAAAACATTTACTTCTATAACTGCGTAGTTGGTCTAGTATAAAGTCGTTTTAAAAGGGTGTGGATACGTTTTGCTTCGTTGATGAACGACGTTACATTGTTGTAGTTGTCCATAAACGCCTTGGCTAGGGTGTAACCGACGGCTAAACCTTTCCTGGTCGGCAATCACTTTCCGTACAAATCACCGTAACCAGCTCGCACTTCTATAATGTCCAATAACTTACGGCCCTGAAACGTACACAACTCAATACTTGCTTTCTCGGAGTCGTTAAAGAACCACCAACCACCCGGAGTCTGCATTCTGGAAGAAAGCGATAATTTCGTCTTTCTATCGGTAAAGCTCGTGGAAGTTAGATTCTTGTAGGGTGATTCCAGTAGCACTATCACGAAGTCCTAGACGTACATCGAGCGTAGGCGTAACCTCAATGAATTTCTCCGACGATAAGGCAAACAAAACTTGAGCAGTCATTCTGTATAATACCATTTTCACCATGAGAAAAACTATTTTCTAAGTTAAAAAAGAAGGTTATACTTACATAGTACTTGTTTCTTCTCGATCCTTGCTTGAAGCACTTTCGAATTCGTAATGCTTTTTACTATGAGGTTATGATTATATTTATACTAACGTATTGCATAAGTCGAAATACGACTAACATCATTGTATTTGAAACGGTGTCATCACCACTCCAAATTTCATAGTTTGGCTATATTTTTCCTTAATCACAACCATTCCATCATTCTACGAACGGCTCCAACCCGCTACTCACATAACTCCACCTCGTTCCACACACAATACCACAAGGGTGTTGATTCACTCCACAAGGGGTGGAGGCCTTCCCGTGTATGTTCGAGAAACGGCAGGATAACCCTACGTGCGTCGTGCGTGCATAAAAACCTAAGGATTAAGCAGGTTTTATTTAAATGAAAGTGCGATTAAAGAAGATAACTGGCAAGTGACGGATATATACTACTGGAGCCCACCCTCCAAGTCTTAGAGCATCAACGGCGTTAGAGCAAGTCGCAGCTTTTCGAAGGCGTTTCAATATAGTACATGGTGTTTGAAAATTCAGTACATAAACTTTAAGGTGTTATAGGCGTTGAGTAAAGATGTAAAACTGCCTTCATCACCACCCTTTCCGACGAATTGAAAAAGCGCTAGCGAGTCTTAAAGTTTGGCCCGAAGACGCCTAAACGTAGGCTCTCACTCGAAACCAAGATCCTAGATAGAAAAGCCGATTTTTGGGAAAGGAGAAAAATGGTACTTTACAAAAAAAAACCAAAAGATTTTCTTGAGAGATGATAAAGACCTGGCCCCAGCGAGGCACAAAAGTAAATCTGTCACTGAAACGAAGCTAATATAGTAGCTTCCGCAGCAACTAGAATATCCTTGACCGATCGATGAGGAATTTGTGAGACCTTTTCAAACGGGCCTAAGATCAGTATTACAATAAAACAATTAAATATTTTTGAAACTCAAAGAGGGTTTACTTCTTTGAGGAAAAAGAATGCTATATATTCAATCAATAATTAAAACCCAAATCACTAGCGATAAAATAAACTGTATCCCAAAAGACGACTGCTTATGCCAACTTTTCTCATTTTGAAGAAAATAAATGGGGGCTAGAGAAGGCTCACTATTCATAACCTGCTTAGTACGCATTGATTTATTGAGTAAAATAGCTCTTAGAAGGAAACGTGCTCGAGCCTCATCGCGGCTTTCACGTAACGTAAATTTATAATTTACAACTATTAATTTAAATTATTTTAAACAATAAAACAGGTACCACTGTTACTCTGATTTGTGATATTTTTAAATGTCTCTTCTAATTTTCTTTTTCACTGGCTGATATTTAATACATGTAATGTGTAAGCGTTTTGCTTGATCTTACACATTAGGATATCAACTTGCATTTAATAAATACCATGAGCTCTACGAGCTGAAATCTTCAACGACTATTGATCAAAGGCTATTGGTCTTTAATATTTGTTGAATATTGTTTAAATCATTTTATAATATCTAAGATATATTGTAAAAAAATATTTTTCTCCTCAGCTTTTCTTTCCAGATTTAACTACATCCTTTTTGAAGCATTTATCGCCATCTATTAATAGGCTGAAGATATTTGTTTACCAGAGAAGTTAACCTTTGAAGACATTTCAATAACTGCACTTAATTAGTCTCGAGTACCAACTGATAAGCACTATTGCTAATTTTCTCTCTGAATATCTAATCAAGCCAAATTCCTACTAAAAGTGTTTGGTACAATCTCAATCAGAAAAATAGTTTGCGAAAAAAAGGGGGGGGGGAGGCTTTTGCGACACCCTGTATATTTATTTTACTATAAATTTTGTCATGAGATATATTATATTGTTTTATCCATTTAAGACTTTTGAAGATATTGATCTTATAATGAATCCTTTTTCAAATAATGAAACTGCCATTATCAAATTCAGCTTGCTAAAAGTAAATATTTTTAATGTTTGATTTTTATAAAAGTGTTAAACACAATGCATTGAAAAATATTTCACTTGGTTATAGGTTCAACCGCTTTATAGGATTATTCTTAGGCTTTCAATTAACAGAAAAACCAATTATCTATTGTGAATGTTTAACGACAAACCATTTTCTTTTCCTATACACATTTGATTATAATTAGTGATTGAATACAAACACAAGAGGGATAGTTAATTATATAAAATATTTTAAATAACCTAAAGAACAAGGTCTTGGTGAAAATAATAACTTCACCCTTATGACTTTAAAACGCTCTACTTTTATGTTATTGTTTAAAAAAGATTATAATTTTTTGCAATAAAAATGATCTTCTATATCCTGATAATTTTTTAGCACAACCTTAATTACTTCTTTACTTCATTATTTACCAACAAGAGAACAATTAACAAAAATTTATTAAGAAAAGGACTTAATAATTATTCGGTTTGAATGAAATAGATTATTATTTTCATAGCAATAAAGGTTTTGTTAGGATTTCACATAGTTAACTTGAATTATCATTGTTTTAAAATTTACGTTTAAATATTTTTTAAATATCCATGTTAACGTCTTTTTTCAGAGTGAAGAAATCTACGTTCGTCACTTTGAAACAAGATCCATTCCTCTTCGATCTAGAAAATACTATTCGTGTCTGCATTACATTTTATGTAACTTACCTAATACAAAGTAAAAGACAATGTTTGTGTATGATACAATCAAGATTATTAATTTAATATATTTCTATTAGATTAAGTTTCATTCCGTTTGATGAGGTGAACAGTGTGTTAAAAAAGCGTTTTCCTCAAATTGCACAACCCCACTATTCATTTGATGTGGCAATCTTAAAAGGTGTAAGTAATTTTCCTCTTTCGGAATTTGCAATAAGCGCTATACAGGGTGTCCTAAATTGCTCGAACAGAGCATTTTTCTGAAAAACTTTTTATCTTTAAATTTTGAAATTTTCAGGGAAGGTGTAGTTGACAGTAAATGCCTTAATTATGCATTAACTTTATTAATTATGAAATTTAAGAAAAATCGAATCAATTATCACGGTTGGAAAAAATATTGTTTCAACGGTATAGGTGCTAGCGGAAAGGTTTCATCGATAAACTTGAAGCGAATAGTCTTAAACATAATCTAAAATTTAAACTGTGACAATTGGCCTATTTTTCACTGAGATACGAGGACATGAATAAAAACAAGTTGGTAGAAGGAGGCCATACTTTTTTGAATAAGGTTTCTTTAGATACTTTAAAAGAAATAATGTGGGACTAATGTAAAATAATACAAGAGATACTGACAATATAGAGAAATAAAACTTCGTCTGAAAAGCAACCCCCGGAATTTAAAACAAATCCTGAGCGGAGCAGCGCCTAACGGCCGGGAGAAAGCGCATTTTTCGAAATCCCAAACAGCGGATTTCAGACACAAAAATTTATATACGCGTTTTGTCTTAGAAATTATCATCTTGATGGTTTGTATCAATAGAGAAATATGCCTGGAAGTAATTGTTCTGTAACATTTTGTAACAATTCTAAAGAAAAGCAAAGGATCTCCTTGTTTAAGTTTCCAAAAGAGAAAGAACGGTTGGAAAAATTAATTAATAGCTTTTGTTAGGCCTAACTTTAATATGTGGCTTTTCAATAAACTTAGCTCTGAGAAATGGCTGATAAATGTCGGAAGGAGCGATCTTAATTTGAAAGATGCGATACATTTACATCGTAATAAAATATACATCCTACATTTTGAGGATTCTTGTTTTATGAATAGTAAAACAAAAAACTGACTGACATCAAAAGCTTTTCCAACAATATTTTCAAATGAATTTAAGCCAACAAGTAAAAATTGCGTTTACGTTATATTTATTTATAAGTTAATTTAAATGAAACATATTTCCCAAGGGAATGATAATTTAGCTAGTTGCTCAAGCGTAAAGGTTCCCGAGAAATTAGTAGAAAATGATATCAAGGACTGTCATAAAACAACTGGTACGATGAAATTTATACATTAGTAACGTGGTCATCAGTTAAAACTCAATTTTCAAATAGAATCCAGTAAACGGTGTGTAGAAATGGTGGAAGAGCGCAACAATAGACCTTCCAAAAGGAACTGTGTTTCAGTTGCAGCAAGTTCCAGCGAAACTATATCTACAGAACAGGATTGTAAACAGTTTCATTCAAACAACTCTATTAAATTTTAACATTATTTTCTATATCAGTGGAAATTCCTACAATTGAAATTCAGCAGGCTACTAAACCTAATATCGAGACAAAGTCAAATAAAACAACTGCAAACAAAATGGTTCAAGTAGCGGATTTGAAAACCTATGCTAACAAAAATAATCAAACAGAAGATAGCAAAACCTACGAAAACAAAAAGGTTTAAGCCGCTGGATTTAAGACAAAAAGGAAACATCATATTTAAGAACTATAAGCAAACATAAATCTGAAATAAAAAGGGGGTAATTTAAAATTAAAAAACTAAACCAAAAGTTGGTGAGTAACGTACAAATTTCCTTTCAGACATTGCTTTAGACAGTTTTGTCTCTGAGCTTAAGTTAAAATCTAGAAAAGCAAGAGGCAGGCGATACACAAGTAAAATAAAAAGTTGGGCGTTATCCTTGTACTATCATAGACCTCAGGCTTATCGTCAAAGGCCAAATGTTCTGTGCCTACCAACGAAGATAACCTTACAAAAATGGTTATCTAAGAGTGATATCAATCCAGGGTTTGATGTTAACGTGATTCATGCTATAAAAGCTTGATTTGAAAACAAACCAGCAAGTGAAAGATTATGTTAAGTAGCATTTGATGAAATGATTCTCACAGAAGGACTAATGTATAATGTCACAGATGATCAAGTAGATGGTTTTGTAGATTTTGGCCCAATAGGTCGCACTAATGAATATGCAAACCAAGCGTTAGTTTTCATGGTGACGGGTTTGAAAAGCCAATGGAAACAACCTGTAGGTTTTTTTTGACGAAAGATTCCTGTCCGGCTTAAAATTTAAAGCTTTTGCTTGAAGAATGCCTAGCCCACTTGAAAAGTGCTGGCCTTATAGTTAAAGCAGTTGTCTGTGATCAAGGACCATACAATCAAGCCTTGTTAAAATAAATTGAAATTAGCTCCAAACAACCATTTCTTACCATTGAAGGAGAAAATATTTTATTTTTCTTTGACGTGCCCCACTTGCTCAAGAGTGTCCTAAATAACTTGCACCGATATATTTTCATAATTGATTAGTTCCAGTCAAATGGGATTAACTTCGAAAATTTTATGACATTGATGTTAAATTTGGTAAATGTAGAGCTGCCTACAAGTTAAAGAAAAACATTTGGATTTACCAGCATTTTCAAAGATGAAAGTATCTCTAGCTGCACTGTTGACAGACCCATCATACATATCAATACAAGAGACCAATAAAAGATTGCTCTATGCATGGAAAGATATTTGAAGAAGCTTTGACCTGGCTAGATAAATGGAAAATCCAAGGTTGTAGATCTAAAACTATCTAAATTTACCTATCTGCAATATGTTAATGATTTGGAAGGAACTGAAAATAAATTATGGATTTAAATATCTATTAACTGCAAAAATATCTCCGGACTTTCTTGAGAATTTCTTTGGCGCCATTAGATTAAAGGGAGGTTGCAGAGATCACCCTACACCACATTATTTCAGAAGTTCTTACAGAAGTGCATCGGTTAACTCGCTCCTCAAACCATCGAATACCAACTGTTGCGATGATATGGAAGAATTCCTTCATAACATTGACTCATATAAGACGCATATAATAATTCCAGATGATTATGATGAAAGTCTTCCATCAGCAAATAATTATTATCCCAGGGCATGTTCGGAGGAAGACTTTCATATTTGTAAAAGTTCACTTGAAAGCCAAGGGCCTGGAAAACAAAACATACTATCTTACATTTCAGGATATGTCTTATCGCGTTGAAATAAAAACACAAATGTGAATCATGCAAAACCAAACTTGTAGATGAAAAACAAACACTCAACCAGTCAAATATATTAACATCATTTAAGTCTCGTGATACATCAACATTCAATCAGTGGCGTAGCTAGGAAAATTTGACCTATGGCAAACCATAGAAATTGCGCCCCTTCCCCGGTGGTCAGAGTTATAAAAAATGGAATATAAGTGAAACTTTATTGATTTTTTAATAACTATAATCTTTTATTGTACAAGAAATATTGTGTAATTCGAAACCAACTAATAGTGTTACCTCCCAGGCTTTGATTCACGAAAATTTGTCAATAATATCGTCGAAGTCTGTTTTTACACCCAATCCTTAGGGATTTGTGTGTATTACGATCACATACTGTATAGCCGCCGCCCCCGTCGCTGCCACCACCGCGGCCGTACAAACGATTGCTCGCGGTACGTTAGTGGTACAAAAGCGATTGATATCTCAATCGGTAGGCACTATTATAGGCTCGACGGCAGTATAGTAATTTTTGGGATCGGAGCCCGAGAAGTTGGGCAAATTCCTAATTTCCTATTTTTGGTGGTTTCGCTTTGTGTGGTAGATATTTTATTTAAAAATAAGTACGATAACGTTAAAAACTATTTTTGGTTAGGTTAGGATACAGCGGATATACAATTTCAGTTATATCAGTAAATATTAAATTTAAGTATAGTTTCCTTGTTAATTTACTGGACCCCAATTTTCGCGGTTTTATATTTCCGGCTAAAAGTCTACATAACGTTCCTTAATTTAAATCCAATTTTCATGAGAGTTATATTTTTGAATAGCTGTGGTTTCCATATAACCTACATTTGGAACTACGTTGCTTAATTTTAATTCTAAGTGAGGTTTTTTGTACAGCGTATACGGACCCCCGCAACTTCCGACATTGTAAATCCGCGTGTCTATAGAGTTCTAAAGGCCAGTTTCCTTCTCACATTTTTCAATGCCGTTCACGCCGAGCTTTCAACGTATGCTCAGAAGTAATTATAACTCAACGTTTTACGCCCTTTTTACGCACGTCGTACGTCAGGAAGAAGGTAAGTAAGATTTGATCAAAAATCACAAGTTTTGTTATTTCTAGGCCCATTCCAGTTAATTAGGCATTCCACGTCAGACCTGAATTCTTTAAGCGCTGAAGCTAAATTCGCATTCCATTGAAATCCTGCCTGAACTAAGAATAACGTATGACCAGGCGCGTAATAAATAAGTGTGACCCTAAATATTTGTTATGCCCAGAAGTTAAGAATAAGTGTGCCTCTAAATATTTTTATAACCAGCCGCCGCACACACGATTTTTAATTTTAAGTGAGATTTTTGGCCAATTCGCGGGACCCCACAACCCACGTACGCACCATTGTCATATTTGAATTTCGTGCCAATTGATACAGGCGTAGAGCTCGTCGTTTGGATACGAAATATCAGTTTTATTTGTTTTTATCCATAGCCGAAAAATATCCGAATAAAAACTTACATTAATTCGTTTTATAAACGCAAATAATATTCATAAATAATTAAGAACAGAAATTTTTATGAATAATTAAAAATTTTGCGGTTAATTTATCTGTTCCGCCGAGCTCTATAAAGGCGCCATCTAAGTCGTTACTTTATTTCCAAAAACTGGTAACTCAAAAAATGCGATTTTCTAAAAATTAATTTAAATTAACGTGTTCACGTTTTGCTACCTTATTTCCAAAACCAGGTAACTCGAAAAATACGTTTTCGGTAAAATTCCTCTTGCGATTAAAAGTTACATCAGTGGGATTGTGTGTACTTAAATGTCCGGGACATCTTGTTTCCATTTCTTCTCTCTCGATACTTAGCAAAGCAAGTTCACACAACCTTCCTTTGCCCCAGGCATTTTTCCAGAAAGTTACCTAAATCTAATCTCATCTTAGAGATATATATGTAACGGAAATATAAACATTCAGAGAAACCTAAAACACAACACCAAAGCAGACCGCTAAAAAAAATTTAAAACATAATTTGGCGCCCCCCGTCAAGTGGCGCCCATGGCACGCGCCATGGCTGCCATACCCTAGATACGCCTCTGCATTCAATGGCTTGGCAATACCAACTGAAAAATTCCTGAGCTACGTATCAGAGATCAATTACAAGTTTGATACATTTTTCCCAATTGTAATACACATGAATAAAGTCAAAGAGAGGATTACCAGAATTATTTCAAGAACAATCGATTAATCTTGGTTTATTTCAAAAGATGAGATGCATCAGCATGTTCCATGTGTTGATTACTTAAAATAAATAATCAATTTTTTTGTACAACTTTCCATTTGTAGTACATTGGAAAACATAATTTAAACCACAAGTATGACAAAGCCCACCAACGTCTAGATCGCAAATTAGTTAAGGTTCAACATTAACAAATACTTACCAAACATTTTAGTCGTTAACCATTTCGATGACATATACTTGGATTAATAATATTCCAATTATTTATCCCAGAAATACCCTTGGATTAATGAACATTAATTTAACCTCTGACCCTGATTCAAGTAACAAAGTTCTAAAATACAAAAAATAGATAATATATGAACTTTCTTAAAATAATTAAATAAAAAGAATTAAAAACTTACTTTTTATCTTATCTTAATAAATTATATTGAAAATCCTCTAAGCATTCGTATTTCTTCATTACAGCTGCACATATGATGCATTGAATTTCATTCGAAATGAAAACCTACTACAAATAAACACGTGAAGAACCAGCTTTCTCCCGGCTAATAGATGGCGCCGACGTCAACGAAAAAAAATGGGTCGTAGCTATGTATAGGGAGTTTCATATCTCTATATTGTCAGTATCTCTTATAATACCTAAACTAAAATTTCTGCCAAAGTATTTTTATTAAGAGAAGTGTTCAAAAATTACAAGTACGGCTCTATTAGCTTCAATACATATGCAAGCCCGATGAGCCCAGGATCATATCGGGTGTGACGAGACGGAACGCTTCAACTATTCTTTGCCGTAGGTCATCGAGGCTTGTAGCTGGCGTCTGGTAATCTTTATCCGTGATAAAACCTCACGGGGAAATGTTCATCGGCGTGAATTCAGAAGCACTTGGAGGCCATCGTACGGGACCATTCCTTCCAATCCACCGTTGAGGAAACTCCGCGTCTAGAAAATCCGCAACAGCTCGAAGTTAATGTGGTGGCGCTCTATCATGTTAGAACCACGCACTTCTTACTTCGACCAATGACATTTCATCCGGTACGTCGAATAGTGCGTTCCACAACAAGGCTTAGTAAGTGTGCCCATGCATACGATGCGGCAGAAAAAATGGGCCAATTAGTCGGTGTCCTATCCGGCCGGTCCAAACATTCAGACGAAATTGCACTAGATTGTTATGCGGGAAACCTCATCGTGGATTGACATCGCTCCAAACGTGGTTGTTTTGACGGTTGAATGGTCCATCCCGGGAAAATGAGCTCCATGGGACACCAACAGTCTATTGATAAACGCAGGATTATTGTCGTAGATGGTGCTAAGCCAGTTGCAAAAATCCAAACGTCGGTCCATATCGCCGTCGTGAAGTGCTTGTGAAGCGTAGCTCGATACGGATGGAAATGGTCAGTCAGGAGAGTTCTCCAGGCATATCCTCTAGACAAACCTAGGTCGTCAGGGATATGTAGTAAAGTAAGCGAGTATGGTCTTATCCATGCTGACCACCTTGACGAAACCTGGGATTGACATTTCCATTGAGGTCGAAGTCCCGTATAGTTCTGAGAACGGTGTTATTGGTTGGTCTTCTGTTGGGATAGCGCATTCTAAATAACTGATTAACTCTGGTAGCGTTACCATTAGCTTCTCCGTAAAACAGTTGCACCATTTAAGTCAACTTTGCTGCAGAATAACCCGGCATACTTGACTTTATAGATAAAATTGAGAGTGTGATTTTAAACATGAAAGGTTAAGCTTTTATTGGAAATCGGAACTGGACCTTTGTTCAAACCATTTTATTCATTTAACAGTAAAAGCTCATTCAAAAAGGTATGGCCTCCTTCAACCATCTTGTTTTTATTCATGTTCTCGTATCTCAGTGAAAAATAGGCCAATTTCCATAGATTTTATTTCATGTTTTGGAGTATGTGCTAAAAGTTTATCATTAAAACCTTTCCACTACTGGTGAAAATATATCTCTTTCAAAACCATAAAAAATGATTTGATTTTTCTGAAGTTTCATTATTAAGGCATTTACTGTCGACTTCACCTTCCCTGAAAATTTTAAAATTCTAAGTGAAATTGTGTTGGAGAAAAATGCTCTGTTCGAGCTCTATGGGACACCCTGTATTTCGTATTATTGCTTATTTTAAAAAGAAATACATATTTATTGATAAATTAAATAAATACATTTTTTAAATTAAATAATGGTTTTTGGTTGCTTTTAAATTAAAAACCAAAATGACACAATGTACGTAAATATTTTAACATTTATTACGAATATGCATTTTAAACATTTCCACAGTTCAATAACATTGAAACAGCCAGTTCGTTTTAAAATCTAAAATGCCTCTTTCTTTCAGTATGACCAATATTCGCAATTTAGTGTTAATTATATATAAAAAGTAAAAAATAAATTTATATTATTTTACAAAAGGCAAATGAATGATTAATACAATTTCTATTCCGTAGATCATTGATTCGTTTCCGGAGATTTATTCAGAACAGACGGGTTTTCCTTTAATTTTCCACTACCCTTCATTTGTCGAGGAAGGTTTTTATTCCGTTTTAACTACCATGAATGAAAACTTCGTTCTCCCCGATGAATATATTGGTTCTGGATTGGACGTGGCTGTTTGGTGTTTCATTGCCATCAGCATTCTATTATTATCGTTCTTACTGGGCTTATTTGAAGGACGCCAAATCAGCCTAAGAGAACATGTTTCTAAATTTCTAATATGTGTTTGGGAATTTTTAAAGGATGATCAAATAAACAGTTAAGTTCATTTGATAAATTATTTTATTAACCTTCGGAGAGAAAAGCATATTTCATAAAATTCTCAAGAACAACGAAATGCCTGGAAATATTTTATAAAATAACTTTCAGTTATTCAGTACACTAACATTTCGATCACGCATAAGCTATACAGCTGAAAAGACAAAGTTTATTCATACTGTTTCTATCCATTTCCGAAGCGCCGAGTTAAATTTGTATTCGACTCCGCTTCGAGACTCTTTAGTACAATCAAAATATACCCTGTCTATTACACTACGAAATCTTGCTTTTTATACTCCTTTCCGATGTTATGGCCGTTTGTAAATGCTTATTCACTTTATAATTGATTATTAAACTCACTATATCTTAATGTTGTGTCAAATCTATTTTTTAGTTTCGGATTACTTTCCTTTTCCAAATAGTACGCGTAATTAAATGAAATGTTTTATGGTTGCACAAAGGATTTTAACTCAGTAAAACACTGAGGACGCGCAAGGTCTAGCATTTTACTTCAGAGCACATCACTTGTCGATAAATAAGTCCAGTTTATGACGTTTATGGTAATATAATTACAGATCTTGCCCGTTATTTGATTTCACTACTTTTATGGCCTAGAGTAATATAGAGTAAAGGACCATTTGGTTTTTGGGTGGATTTTACGCCTTTTGTAGATAACAATAGAAGTGAAGTTATTATAATACCTTTAAACGTAAAAAAACATTGTGTACGTTTAGATATTGTTTACCTTAATTTTTTGAAAACGTGACGTCATTATGCTCTTTAATTAATTTTTTAATGTTAATAAATAAGCTTGTACGATTGTTATTAAACTTTACACGTTTTGTACTGTGTTTATTACTCATTTTCATCGTTTACCGCCCTCTGGTGACACACTGCCCACCCTGACACTGGCGAGACACTTCGAACTCACTGCACCTCTTTCACTTAGAAACAACCTATAAATCAGTGGCATTCGAATGTTTAATCTATTTCCCTAGGGCAAGATCTGTAATTATATTCCCATAAACGTTATAAACTGGACCTATTTATCGACAAGCCCTGTGGCGGACAACCCCCACCGAGGGGTTAACCACTAGGTATTTTAGTGTACACCGGACTACAGAAATATGACTTGTACTACACGTATTACTGAATATTGATTGTATTACCAATTATTACACCGTACTGTCATATATTACACATTGTATTACACGGTACTACGCAGTATTACATTTACTACACAGTATTACAGCTACTGCACAGTATTACACTATACTACAATTTCTGAAAGGAATTTAACGGTATTACGCAGTACGACAGGTTTTTAATGGTATTACATGGTAATACCAAGAATGTATTTATTTATACCTAGGGCAAATGTCTAAGTCAGGGCCTTTTTGAGTTTTTCTCACAATCCACCCGTGGGTCCCCCCAGTACGCTCCGCCGCTTAAAATAAATCAAAAAGTGGTATTTGATTGGTGGGTAATATTAACGTCACTCGACGCGATGGAATCAAACGCTGGTGACGTTTGTTTCCGCTCCCCCCACGCCGAAATTCCCAATCGGGGAGAGAAATACCCCTTTGATCAAAATCCGTGGCTCAGCACTGGCATAGCTAGATAGAGATAACTAATACCTATCGAATGACGCCTGAAAAGGACCCCGAGCCTAGGATTAACCCGAGTGAATTGACCCGAGGAAATAATATTAATTATAACTTACTGAGTTTACAGCACACATTGCTGCGATCGGACGATACGACGATACCCACGCTTGACTTACGCTCTCAGATACTCTGAAGAAAAACAACGAGAAAAAGCGTCGGGAAAAGCGCCAACCGAGGATCTAAAGCGAGCGAACCGTCGGAGTGAACTAACGTCGGGAACTAAACCGTTTCTAATTTTTCCATAAAATGGGGGATGATGGGTTTTTGTCGCAGTTGTTGTCGGAACTTGTTGTACGCGTTAACCGAGGCATAAACAAAGTCATACCATCGGCTCGACCATCGGTGATTTCCCCGCTTGGGCGACAGAGGCCAACGGGCTCGGATTCACCTCGTGAGCCCGAGCTCAATTTGAGACCAAGCTCAGGTATTTTAAATTAATATTGTGAGCCTGAGATGAGACTGATAAAATTTCACGTTAAAGCCGAGCCCGAGCTGAGGTATTGTGGATCGCATATTGTAACTAGTGAGCCCGAGCTTGAGCCCCTGTTATAACAAAATTAACTTCGAGCTCGAGCTTGAACCCATTTCATAATTCATATTACTTGGAGCTCGAGCCCGAGCCCGTATTAAAAATTAACATACTTAAAGCCCGAGCTCGAGACTGATTTTGGTAGTTTTCATATCTGAGGTGAGCCCGAGCCCGAGACCGAGTTGAATACTGTTTTTGCGATATTGTTTATCTCTAAGCCCACATTCGAAATTTTTTTTGGCAAAAAAGCGTTGGAAGCTAGCGCCGTCTGGATTTCCAGACTGCCTGACCACCTCCGACTGTCTTCCAGGTGTGCCATGTGATGCAGGAATTGAGCTCGAAAACACTAATTGGGCTATTTGTTAAATAAATTGTGCGATGAATCATAGAGATTGAACTTGAGCCTTTAGTAGTTTTAAAATATAGTGAGACCGAGCTCGAGGCCAACATTTGATTTGCAAGTAACTATAGTGAGCCTGAGCCCGTGATCACATGTTGAATTGTTTTTGTGGCGAGCCCAAGCCTGAGCCCGCGACCACCTGTCAATTTGTAAATATAGTGAGCGCGAGTTCGAGACTGTTTGTAGATTTTAAATCTACTGAGCTTGAGACCTCACATCGGTGGGAAAATTTAGATTGAGAGCTCGAACCTGAGACCCGGCCAATAATTGGTGAGACAAAGGTGAGCCTGAGACCAACCGTGAACTCATATACGAATTCAGTGAGACGAGCTCGAGCCCAGCTCTTGGCTTTGACCTATGTTGGTCTATGCGAGTGAACGTCGTCGTCCCCTCTCCCCCCGCACCATTCCCTCTTCACTTTCGCGTGGAATTTCACCTTCGCCCTTGCCTCAGAGTTCCACTCGTTCCCTCCTATGTTCCCTCAGTTTTTCCTAAATCGAATTTGAAAAGTATTTTCCCCTATATTTTCAATATTACTTAGGTATTACATAAAATCATTTGGAATTTCATGAGTTTAAAATAGTATGCAATAATACAATGTACTACATAATACTACATCATAATAGACAACGTAATACACTTACTACGCACAATATTACTTGATATTACGCGATACTACACAGTATTACACGGTATTACAAGGTAATTAACCGTATTACACAATAATTCACCATATTACAATACTACGTTGTATTAAAAAGTAATTTGTAGTATTTATTCGTAATAGCAATAGAAGTGTACACGAAGTTGTTACCCCCTCGACCCCCACCCTGACATTCGCAAGACTATTGATGTCGAACTGAGCGCCCCTTTTTACCTACAATCCACCTTTAAATATGTTGCATACATAGTTTCCAAGTATATCCGTCATAGCGGGAATATTAACCTTTAAGACTATTTTTCCGAACACAGCACCACGTTTTCACCTAGAATCAACCCTCAAACCTTTTGCATTAATTTTTTAAATCGCCTACTTCTTATGTGTTTATTTCTCCATGGTTTCGTTACCGACTCGCTGAACTGTACATTTGTCGCCGTAGCTCAAGAACTATAATGAACTTCTCCTTTGAAGGACACAGTGGGAGCTTATTTGAAACTGTACACGAAATTGCAATTAAATCGGTTCAGTAGTGTTTGCTGTAGAGCGGTCTGCGAGGAGAAGAAGAAGAAAAATAAGGCTTTGCTTTGCCCCATTACTACGAAACGTCGCCTCAACAATTTTCGATGAAATTCGTATATGGTTGTCGCGTTGCTGTAACCTTTCAAACGATATATCACTTGTTTTGATACGACCAATAGGTTTTGAGATACGAGGGTGTAAAATCGGCTTCATTCTGACTCGTGGTGAGGCTGTCGGTTTCACAGGAAAGCTGCTGACTCCGTGGAGGGAGAAAACTCTTCTAAGGAGTGGTTCCTGCCTTTCAACAGGAAAGCAAAAATAATTTCGAGAGTTACTGACTTATGGTTTTAACTTCTCTAGAGCGCATTAGAAGCCGTGACGGTACAATATCACTATATTATGTAGAAAGATGTCCTATTGTTTAAGTTTTTCGCTCCTTGGGATGAAGAGGATGAAGACTGTCTTCAAAAAGATTCGAAAGTGGTACCTAAGAGTCTTAGAGTACCATTTATTTACAATATTCATGCCGATGCTTAACGTGAGGAAGCTGGAAGTTATTAAGTTTGTGAGAAGTTGAGGGGTATGAAAGAAATGTAAGCAATCCGAGCAGTTAACCTCAGTGTTAAGCCTTTGAAATAAGTAACCGATCATTTAATAGGTCCCTACTTTTAAAGTGTCGAAGGAAACTACTTCCAACTCTCTTCATGGTAGATCTTTTTACAAAGTGGGCAGAGCTCTACCCGCTTAGGAAAAAGGCTTTGGAGAAAATCTATAAGATTTTTGTCCAGATGGATTCCCAAAAAAAATTAATAACGGATAATGCATCCGTATTTCTAGTTTTAAGTTCAAAAGAGACTGTTGTGATTTCGGCACATGCCCTAATAATCAGGAAAATCTGACTGTGTGAATGAATCTAACTAACAGGCCAATGATAATAACTTTTGTCGTACGACATAAGGATTGAGACCCCGAATTAGGTTTTGCTTTGCGTTTGGGCGAGAGCACAGCGACCGGGTATTGACTGCGGTTTTGAACTAAGTTCGAGAATCACGCAGACACCTGAACTGGGAATTGAAGGTGAGTCATCAAGCTGTTTTCTACAAACGTGGAGAACTCGTATTGCGCCCATCTAATCTTCTTTCCGACGCAAGTCGTGGTATCACGGTTTTGTAGGAAGATAACTTTGAGAGGCCGTTTGTAGTGCAGAAAAGGACCACTCCTTTGACATATCGACTGGGGGACCCACAATCCGGTTATTTTACGGGAGTAACACACGTGTCCAAGCGGAAGTCTTTCACCCCTCCAGACAATAGAGAAAAGTTTAGATCATGTTTGATACACCATTTTCATATGCATCAGCCATTGGAAGGAAGACTACATAACGCTGCTATGGTGACATCGAGTTCAGCATAAATCGTTCTACTCAAGCAATAGCAACACCGACAATGACGACTGGGCCCTGATCAAACGCATTTTTCGTTATCAGAGAGTTCTAATGACGATGGGTCTCTTAATATGGTCTGGTAACACTTCAGTCCTAGAGCTATACAATAATGTGGACTATGGAGGCTGTGAAAAAACCAGCTTATCAACGTCTGGGATTGTCTGTTTGCTAGGATCTAGGCCAGCTGAAAACAACAGTACGTTGCAATGTCCAAAACAAAGGCCGAACTGATTGCCGTCTCTGAATCAGCCAAAAATGATATCTTTGTCAAAAGCATCAAGAACTCTCTGGGCATTGGTGACAAACTTCGGGTTCTCGTTCTGAGAATTGAGAACGCCAGTGCCATTTATAGGATCCACAGCCCTGGGATTCACCTGCGTACGAAGCATATCAAAATCTGTCGGACCTTTATCTTAAAACTCCTGCAAAATGGTCGGTTGGTTGTTGTCTTTATGCCGAGTGAAAATAATCTTAGATGTTATCTTTAAGCGCGATAGCCAGAAGATGAGTCTCAACAACAACGCCATTATCTCTTTTATTAAAGACGAAGATATTTTATGTACACGGTTTGCTATTTTAATAATCTCTACGTCCTATTATTATAAAAATAATAAAATAATTGGCCTGTATAGAGATCGAACATTGTTTTAATTAAGTACCATCGGTCAATCTCAATTTTTATAAACTGTGTTAAGTTTTATTAATTGTGTTATCTTTAATTTATGAAACTCCTGTTGGTCTTTTCAACCAAGGGTTAAATCAACTTTTCTGGTTGCACTCTGCTTGGTGTGTTGATAATTTCAATAGTCTTAACAATATTCGGTGACAAAATATTTTTCAAATTCATTCCTTAATTTTTATTACTTTAAATTTAAACGTTTTCTTACCTTAAAATGTACACCAAATATTTCACAATTTATCATAAAGTATAATTTATTAAAATGTCACGCCATTCAATTTGAAACAATTTTTTGAGTATTCAGTATCAATGTAGTGAGCGCTTAGAGCTTGAGATAGGTTATATGAAATTATTTCAAGCTGTTTCCCATTGAAAATTTTATTATAAAATATTATTTGAAATGTGGTTTTTTTAACTAATGTTTTAAGACTGTTTCATCATATAGATATTTCTCGAAACAAACGAAACTGTGTACGATTCCTTATATCTGGATGGATATTAGCGAGCTCTGTTCTATTTAAAGCTTACTCTGGCAACCTAAAAGGACAATTGATAGTTTCGAATGAGGACTTTGTTGATTCAGCAGAGGATATCTTGCGCAAAGAACTTTTTTTCATGACTTGCAGGAGCTATTGCAAAATGAGTATCACAAATGTAAGCTTAATTTAACTTCGTTTAAAACGTCAAGATTATCATTCTTAAACTAAAGGGAAAAAACTCCGAATGAAATGGCGAGAGTGATCTCACCCATCACTCTTCTCACTATTTAAAAGAATCCTTTGCTCTTTAAAGATTTGCAACTCTCTCATCATTTGTTTAAAATATGTTTTGTTTTTATTATTTAAAACGAAAACCTAGCTTTCGAAAACCAAATTTTCGTGCACCTATATTTTATTGTATCAAATCAAACTTTTATTTTAAGTTATGAGTTAACTTTAAAAAGATAATAGGTATCTCCTCATAACTCACGAGAAAACAAAACAATACATTTTATAAAAAAGAGATATTGGTTATCGTTCACCTTTATTTTTTCATCAGTTTTTTGTTCCAACAATGTTGAATAGTGTTTTTGATGGAGCACTAGGGTATAATTGAAAATGTGTTCTGAAAATAAATTTATACATAGCTCAAAATAACAACCAGAAAATATTCGTATTTAGTTACCGTTTCACCTAATATTTTTGTTTTTATAGTGTCCGGGGGTCATGCAAAATTCTATATTAACATTATGTGATAAAGCGCCTATCACTTTTACAGGGGTCCCTTTTAAAGGTCCAACTAAAGGGACTTTTAGCGTTAAAAGTAAGGTAAATAAGGACCAATATAAAAACAATATGATCTTTATTAGAAATAATGTCCAAAAGGTTTTGAGTTCAGTTAAGTTTATCAGTTCAAAAAAGTTTCAGGGCTTCTCTGACCATCAATTAAATACAAAGCTTATGAATAAGTACAATTTCCAAGAACAAACATAGCAATTGAACTACTGGTTTGATTTAAAAATTCCAGCACAAAAACCTAAAAATACGATTATAACATTTAAATATATAACTAACAAGGAGACTACCCGAGGTGGTTGTCACAGATTTTGTTGAAACTCGGGGGTTAGGTTGACCTTATGGTAGTATGAAAATTTCCAAAGGGAAAAGTTGCTATGGGCTTTAGTTTTCCCATGGCATCCGAAAATGTTTTTGAACTCTCAAACCGAAAAATCTCCATTTAAAAACGCATGGGATTTTTTCGGTTTCACAGGGTAGTTAATTACTTAAAAAATTTGAAAAAATGAAATTTTCAAAACTTACCCAAAAAGATGAATTTGACCTATTTTGTTTAAAATTTTTAAGGATTTTGAGTACAATTGATCATTTTTGGTTAAATTTTAACAAAATTTGGGAAACCGAGAAAATCCCATCCATTTTTAAATTGAGAGTTCAAAAACATTTTCGGTTGCCATGGGAAAACTAAAGCCCATTGCAATTTTTCCCTTTGGGAATTTCCATACTACCATTAGGTTTACCTTAGCCCCGAGTTTCAACAAAATCGGTGATAACCATCTCGGGTAGTCTCCTTGTACGTTTTGGTTTAATAGGTACGACCGTCCAGATTTAATTGTCTTAGATTTCTATTAAACAGTGTCATTCTTGCATTTTCCAAGCCCAAGCTGAAAAAAAGCGTAAATTGTTAGAATCACCCAAAAGGAAATTAAAAGACAGCGAGTTACAAGTTATTATCTTATAGAAAAACTGACCCCAAAGAGTAAGAAAATATGGGTATCCCACATACAACAATAGATCAGTTTAAAATAAGAAAGTTTTGAAACTTGAAAAGCAATTACATATAAGATAATTACGCCTGAATGAAAATCAGATGACAGAACTCTCGGAAATAATATTGACTTAATAAAAAGCATCAATTATAGCACTAAGCTAGTGACAAGCATTAAATCAACTACCGGAGACACCAAAGAAATGTTGAAACCAGAGACTCAAATGAGAAGAATTTATTCGACCAAAAACCATTCTTTAGAGAAAAAAAGTTTATAAATAAGATATTATATAACAAAACGGATGTGTTTAGCTGTATGTTCCAAAAGCATATATCGACTTACTAAAATTAAGCTTTTAACATTTTGATTCTTCTAAGTTTTTAAAACTAAGAGAAAACAAGGAATCCCAATGACTCACCAGGTATTAACGAAAACTATTTAGCCAAGCAACAAAGCAACTATAAAAAAACAAGCTGATAAAGTAAGAAAAGAATATATGATACAAACTGGTATAGGTTTTAGCTTATTTGATATGGTAAAAGTTATCGACCCAGTTAGACAGAACAAAAGTCATAAAATAACGAGATTGGCCTTGAATGAGGAGGATTAAACGGAGCAAACGGATATTTATAGAGACCAAACCCCTAAAGCTGCGGCACCAACACAATGTGTTGCAATACATGTGGATACATTTAACATTATGGTTTGCTATGATTGGTCCCCAATTTCCTTTACCATATCCTTTTCAAAAGAAGTCTCGCAACCACTCTCTATCAAAGTTGGAAACTTTGGAGATGCTCAATTTTAAATTATTTGGGCCTTGTCTGTGATGGAGTGAGTTAGTTCATCCTTGATCAAGTTTACAATGGATGGAAATGGAACCTTCGGATGCAAGATTAAAGAGGGAATTCATTATTTTCCTATCCATCGAAGTTTCGAAAACCCATTCTCAGAAACCCCAAAGTTATTGCATTGTTTGATTCGTCGCTCACTTGCTTATTTTTTCATACAAATAGTTTTTTAATTCTGATTTTAGGTTTTCAACATATCTTCTTAATTTTAAATTTAATTTTTTTTATATTGTTTGTTTTTATGTTTAATCTCCTTTTATGGTTATAACTTTTCAGCACTAACTAATACTCAAACAAAATTTTTTGTATTTAAGAAAGTCTCGTCCAAATTAACAATTACCGGCAATATATATTATTTTAAGGTGCAGTTTTAAGAAAAATGTCTTTATGAATTTTCAATTGGTTTTACCAAGTACAAAAGGAGAGCTAGTTATTGTTCTTCACTGAATAATTTCTAACGTATGATGTTTTGAGTTTAAAAAAGTTTGATGCAAAACATTTTGAATTTTTTTATTATTTATGGTTATGAACTTATGAAAGTATAGAACAATTTGCACCCATTTTTAATTTAATATAAATACATTGTTATCGAAATAAAAAGAAGTATCTCAAGAATTGTCAAATTAAAATTGATTTTAAAAGCCCTGAACTATTCTTTTACCACGAAACCTAAAGATCTTCGTATTTAGTTATATCGTTACTAACCTTTACGCGAAAGAAAAATTATTACGACAATTTACGAAATTAATAAATTTAAAATGACTAACAATATATCTTTTCCTAATTAGAATCGAATGCAAAGCTCTTTATTCAAATTAAACACCATTTCGAAGAAAAGAGGGATATTTTTCATTGATTATGACAAAAGTTTGCTGTCATTGGTTTCTGATGGACGAACAGCTTTAATAGAATACTTTCCATTTATGACTTCTGTTCTAAGAGATCTTAAGCCATATTTGATGAAAAAGAAAAAAGTGGCTTACGTAGGAACCAAAAAATACGGAAAATCGTTTAGTCGACTTCTTTTCAATAAGAACATATCCTCTCGTCTCAAATCTTCTATCGATTACTTGTAAGTTCAAATTTCTACGTCGTGGCTTTATCTACATGATTTAAAGGTAAAGTTTGGTTCCAAGTTTTCTAGAGCTAAAAGTATAGTTTACACTCTTAAGAATAAAATACAAGTGACGAAAATTGTTTAACGAACCTTAATAATTAGTTATAAATTAAATTAAATTCATTATCGCTGAAATGTGGGTGCTGACATTACCGATTTAAAAAAAATTATCGATCAGTCTCCGAAGACACCACGCACGAAACTATAGAACCTCCTCTCTCTTGCTCTATCCCAATAGAGATAAAAGCAGGCTTACCGTTGTACATGCTGTATTTCAACGTGATTCTCTCTTTGTGGTCACATGACTCACAGACTCCTCAATCGTTGGCGAGTGTTTGTTTTAGACTGACCAATAAAAATACAAGATTATAAATCGTCCGCTGTGTTTCTTAAGCCTAGGTCTAACAGTCTCTCTCTCTAATTTTTTGCAATTATATTTCTTAAATATGAAATGCTTCGTGTAAATCCCTATGAAGTGGAACCGGAATATAAAGAAAAAATCAGGGAAATAGAAAATCAACGAAGAAATGAGATAGTTGGTAATGCCCAAATTCAAATCAATTTAGAGGAAATCTAACTTGTGGGAAATGGGTCCCTGAATGGGTTGGCCTAACTGGTGATGATGAACAAATTTAAAACAAAAAGATATATTTAAGTTGGAAGGATGTGAGGGTTAATCTGTTGCAAACAAATTGAGAAGGTTATTGAATACTTAAATGAATCTGATGGAGATGAACTAGCTCAGTGTGTAACTAATAACATTAATTATAAGTTTGTGCCAGCGAAAGCGTGCATTGAGAGCCACTTATAGGAGCTATTTGCACGCTCGTCAAAGACAATTTCCTGAAAATTTAACAAAACAGGTAGGTAATTTTATATTCAAATTTACATGTAACTTTAACTAATTATATTTTATATTTTAGAACATATAGTTATACAGCTTGTCGAACGTATACGCATCTCATTTTTCAGAAGCTGGAGAGAGGTATTCGCAACGATGTCCCACTTTGCACAATTCTTGACATACGAAAAAACTTTCCTGAAGATGATGTAAATGCATATACAAGCTACGAACCTGGAGAGATTTAGGGCTATTTAAAAAATTTAATACGCTACCAATATTTTTAGGATATTATCATAATGATTTATAATATATTCTGATTCTGAATATCTATTTAATCACTAATAGTTTGTGATAGAAATGTTGTGATAGTAAATAACCCAATAACTTGCTACTACAGTTTTGCGATGTTGATATAAATTCTATAGGCTATTTTTATATCTTTACGATATTAAATTTTCAAGTTCAATAATTTCTCTGGTGCTATAAATTATTGACCTCATTACCCAGATTTACAGTTTTAAATGTCTAGTCAATTTATTATACTGTTATACTAATTCAACTTAATCACACCTTTTTAATATTAAAAATTTTGTTTTTCACTACTAAAGCTAATTCTTTAAATATTAAATTTAATCTTTTGATAGCGTATAATATACTATATTATTATTTCATTAGCCCCATTAATTCTAAATAAGGAGATAATATAGATAGTTAACTAATATTTTTTAATGGTGTAAATAGAAAAATGTTTGCACCAGAATAATGACAAATAAGGTAAATACATAATAAGTAAATACATTTTTAAAATTTGCTTTCAATTACAAATGCCTTCTCTTTTTTGCAGCTTCGATTAAACTTTGTTTGTCTGGACGTGGAATCGGAGCAGTATTTGGTCTTTTACGAGTTGCACTCATCAAATAAGACAGTGGTATTTCATCTTCGTTAGTTAGTTTACGGTTGGCAATATTTTTTATAATATCATAAATGAACACATAAGGCTCTTTGCGAGGTCTCGCATGCCATTGTAGATTCGACTTCTTTTTGAAAATAAAATTTTCTGTCTACATTAAAGCTGTTAACATTGTACGCGCTTCCATAACATCAAAGTCAAATTCTTCCTGCTTAGGACAATATTTTAGAAGTAAGCTGTGGTACGATTCCAATTTACAAGTATGAGAGAATCCGCTTATTTGTTTCAAGTCCCGTAAAGTCTCTTTTTGTTAATAATCTCAAACAAAGCATCGTAGGCCGGAGTATCACGTTTGAGCCATTTCTTTTTTCTTGATTCTTCAGTTGAGAGAGGACCATGAATGCAAGTTTGGTAGTGGGTCAATCTTGCGAATGAATGAACAATAGAGACATGATAAATAACAGATTTCCACACATCAATTAGAATGTTAGGGTCTCCGTTACATTGTTCTGCAGCGAACCACTTGTGACGACTAAGAGATTTTACCCAGGGTTGTAAATCATTGTTGGACTTTATCTTAGCTACAGCTGTAATTTGTTTTGCAATACTTTTTGACAAATGCCAAACATAAAATTGATGGTCGATATTTGGGTAATTATCTCTTAAAAATGCTCTAATCTGAATATGACGGTCCGATGTTATTCTGGTGACTTGAATTCCACATTTATCCATTTTTAATAGGCACCTTTTTAAGCCTTCCAGTTCCATATTTGTTGATTTTTTATTCCACCTCATTTTTGCAAAGTATTTCAAAATGGATACATTTGTCAGTATCTTGGACAAGGAACGTAACACCACAGTATTTTGCTGAATGGCCTACCGAATCAAAACGACCATCGACTGAAACTTCTACTTTAGTGGAATTACGTAATTTTTCTAAAATATTAGTTTGCTCTTTTTTCCATGCAACCCGAATTTCTGGTAATATGTAATTTCTTTGCAAAAAGTAGAAAGTAGGCTTTTTGATACACTCTAATCCCATATATTCCAAAATAGAGAAAACTCTTTGAAATGTAGCACCAGAAAGCAAAATACTCGAAGCTAATAACAAATTTCCAGCCGGCATTCTTCCCAGTAAGGGTTGAGAAGACCAAACAAATTCATGCCCACTAATACATGCCATTTTGACCGTTAATTGACTGCCACTAGTTTGCAACTGAAAATTATCTGTTACATCAAAAGCACTTTCGCAGTTACTTTCCCCACATCGTAGCCTACATAGCAACTGCTTCAGTTGACTTTCAAAAACAATATATTTTCTTTCCTCAACTACATGTATGTCCTCGGGAATAGATTTTGTAAGTGTAGGTGAATAGTTGGACGATGATGTTGAATGTGGACTAGGTTAATATAGTGAAGCAGTACCTGTTGAAGATTTTTTAGATTCCTCAGAGATTCCACTTAGGGCTGCGGGTGATAATTTCCTTTAGAATATCCTTGTGGTGAAGCGTAGGTTCTTTTTGAGGTACTATTATTTGATGGTGAAGGATATTTAAAATCAAAATCTGGTAAATTGTCGTCTATATTCTTAGAACTTGCAGAGTAAGAATGATCTTTTGACACTGTTACAACATTTTTCTCTTGTAGAGCTAAAATTTCCATTTTTATTTCCAACTGCGTACAAATTTCAGTGAAATTGTCAATCTTAAAACAGTCAGTCTGAATAGCAACTTCTTTACTATTTTGGTGGATGTAGTGGGTTTTATTACTAATTTCTGGATCAGTTTGTATTCCTATTTCTATGGTGTTGGGAAATGTTATATCACTTGCCTCATTGGCTGATTTTTCATGAATTTCTTCCCCAGATGAAATATTAATCACGTCTTCTACTACATTTGGTAAGTTTAGTGTTGGCACAGAATCCGACTTCCAGCGTTAACTTTTGCTTAGAAAATTCTTTGCCAAATTCAACAGTATTGAAACACTCTTGAGTGAAATGTAATTGGCATACTCTAGAAGAATCACAAAATCGGTTTACAATTAATTGCCTGTCAGCCCTGTTAATATTTGACAAAGGCTTAGCCTCTAATGTTGCTATAACTTCTTCGAACTTTTGTTTCACCGATTCTTGGGCATATTTAATCCACTTGTTAGCTGATTCTAAATGTTCTTCCACATCGGGAATTTTAAAGCGACTAACACCAGATTGTTTTGAATTTGTTTTACAACCTTCAATCATACAATAAGGCATTTTGGTAAAATCTAGCAAGCAACGTTGGATTTTTCTACTCTTTAATTTTAATATTTTCCGTCAGATGCGAAGGCGTTCGCTATGGCCAATTATTGAGGAGTCTGAGTCATGTGACCACAAAGAGATAATCACGCTGAAAATACAGCATGTACAACGGCAAGCCTGCTTTTATTTCTATTCGGATAGAGCTCGGGCTCTATAGTTTCGTGCGTGGTGCCTTATTGATTGATCGCTAGATTGTTTTGAAATCGGTAATGGCGGCCCCCAAATTTCAGCGTTAATGAATTTAATTTAATTTATAATTTATTATTAAGGTTCGTTAAAAAATTTCTTCACTTGTATTTTCTTCTCAAGAGTGTAAATTATACTTTTAGTGCTAGAAAACTTGAAACCAAACTTTTCCTTTAAAAGAAAATGCGCAATGTTATGAATAAATAATCTCGCACTCTTTAGTTAAATCCTTATATGTAATAACGCAGATGCCAGTATTCTAAAAATTAAGGTTATTTTTCAACTTTTAGATCAATCAGATTCGTCGAAACTGATCAACTAATGCCTTATAAAGTTTTATTAAATTATTGGGTTTCGCCTATTTGTTTTTCGAAATCAACTTTGGAGAACCAATGGGCAACTTTAAATCTGAACTATGTCGACTTTGCGTTTAACATTTGGATCAAAGGCGTAGTTCTTTCCCTCGGAGCTTGGCTGATGGAACTTGGACTTAATTTTCTAAAACTTTCAAAAAGAAAATGCTATTTTAAATAAGTCACCTAATAATGAAAATATATTGCAATATTGACAGCAAATTTAGAACGGACTTTCAATTCTAAGGTCAACGTCGTAGAGCATCGTAGCAACATTTCATAGCTTATTAAGGATTAAGATTTAAGTTGAGAAGGCGTTGCCGCATTGAAACGTCTCTTACATAGCCAGATATGGTTATCACTTGGAATTTTCGTGAGCCTTGTTTTTAGATTTCAATGCGACGTCCAAGCATACAAAATTTGTTCCAGTTCTAAATCCAAGCAAACAAAATTTGCATAAACATTTTTCGTCAAAAAATGTTTAGTAACGCGTTATTGTTTCTAAATATCAACTGCCTCATGTGCGATATGGACCAAATTCCGTGGCGCCACCAAATCGTTTGGTGGAGAATATAGAAACTATAAAGAGCGGAAAATTGGACCACTGAACGCAAAAACGTATTTCAGGTCTTTGTTTAAAACCTTGTATTGTCCATTTTTCATAATAAAGATTACCTCACCTTATACGTGTGCTCAAAATGGCTTAAGGCAATAAATCGATTGAACAAAGTATCACTTTGTTTGTGGAAACACTTTAAAGAATCGGATTATCTTGTTGAAAAAAACTCGAAAGATCTCACGCGGAAAATTCTCAAGGAAGACTCAATTCCTTTGGTTTTGCGAGGGGAAAAGTCTAACATTTAATGAAACTGGGACAAATGTATGTTATTCAGTGTTTAATAATGTTAGTGAAATAGGTATATACAGGGTGTCTTAATTTGATCGTCCCAGGCATTTTTCTCAAAAACTATAGTTGCTAGAAATGTGAAATTATCAGGATATACTCTCTCGGAGAGGACCCCTTTCTTTTGGAATTTTCAGAAAAATCGTGAAATTTTTCACCTTTTTGAAATTTTGAATTTTTGAACGATAGGTGGTAGATGAAAACAAGTTGTAGAGCGTACTCGAAAACCTTTAAAAAAATTGGTTTTGTCAAAAACGGACAATGTTTCATTGAAATAATACGTCATGGAAAAAAAAACAAGTAGGTACTAACCATAAAGGCTTACGTCTCATGAAAAAGAAAGAGAAACCAATCTAATTTGAAATGATCGTATGTTTGTAAAGATAAAGAAAGGGACTATTTTTTTAAGCCAAATCATTTTAAATAATTTTTTGGGAAAATACAATTTACATAGTAGAATTCCAGAATTCACGCGTCTTATTTTTAATGAGGTTCTTTTAGTTAGTTTTTCTTTGTTCCACATATTTGAAAAGAAAAACTGTAAGGCCTCCCACTGTTCCAAGGTACGTGATACCACTGCTATCAATGACAAGCATCTTGTCTGCGACGGATGTAGTATTTTGTGTACTTTTAGATCAAGCAATTCTTGGAACTGCTTTAGCTCAGATTGTCACTTAGAACTAATCTTCAAGAAATTGTACACCCTGCGAGCCAAGTCTTCACAGCGCCGAGGTAATTGTTTACATGCCTCGCTAGCACATAAAGCAATTGAATGGCAGATGCAAGTGATATGAAAAATTCCAGGGCAATCTTTTTTAAAACGACTTGAAACTGAATTTTGTGACCCGAAACCAATCATATTAACTACACGTTTTCATCTTTAAAGGTCTTGATAACATTGTTGTAAACGCGGGGCTGATCACTCCGCTCGGTGTACAGAGCCGTACCTTTGACTGTACTAATGGGATTACGCGTAATCTTTGAAATCCCTGCCTTTGGCAGTGGTAATCTAAGCGTAATCCGGTGTACAGATTTTCTAAGAGTGGTTAGCCCCTCGGTTGTAAATTACTTCTGCAGTTGCTTTTCCAGGTTCTTTTTTATTCAAAACTTGAATTATTTTCCAATTTTTGTTGACAACATCATTAAACATCACAACTATGCCGGTAGTTTTGGTAGCTGATATGTCAGTACTGTCATCAATCATGACACTATAAACAGTATTTTGTAAAATTTTGACAATAGTTCATTCTTGTGAGCTGCACCTATCACATTAGTTGTCAAGCATATTGCTTTTCTTCTTTTAAGTTTAATTTGTTGAGCAATTTTTTAGTCTGGAAAAGAAGACTTAAGTAATTGTGAAAAGTGGTCGGTTGATAAAAAAGCTACTTTATGCTCTACCAAAAAACTACACAATTTAATTTCAGCTCTCTTGACAGATTCATTTTGGTGCGTTTTCTTAGGACGTTTCAATAACATTGAGACGTTTCCAATGGTAGATCTTGCATCTTTAGCTTTATTTAGGTGTTTTTTCCACTAATGTGGTTTTTAATTACGTGTAGATAAGCCAAGAAGGACACATGACATAAAACACATTTAGCTTTGGTAGAGTCAGTATGTTGATTCCCATTCTTTTTGGTACTTTTGCATTCGTTTTTTTTAAGGTTTTTTTCTTCTGCTTGGGCGGGCTTTTATTGTTTGGAGTTGTGTAGCCATCATCATCACTATCATTAGATTCTTCGGATATGATGATAACTACAATAAAATGTTAAAATAATTAAAATATGATGCAAGATAAAGTTGTTAATTTGTATTTAAGTTAAGAAGTTTAAACTAACTTTTATTAGACACGGCCATTCTAAAACGAAAAGAGCCATTTGCAAAAGCGGTGCGATAGCCCAGCCGCCAACAGCACGGCCAACTTTGACACTCGCGCAATAGTGGCCAGCCCATTCGATGACGTTTCTATGTTAACCTACGAACAAAAATATCTTTCGGCTCTGAGCGCCCCTAGACGAAAATTATTTTTAGATTAGTTTTTGCATTGAAGCCGATTTAAAAAGGCCGAGTATTTATAGCGGGAAAATGCTTGTTCGTGGAATTTCAGGGAATGGGTTGGCCACTATTGCGCGAGTAACAAAGTTGGCCGTGCCAACAGTGACAGATGATGCGATACTAGTCACGCTACGGACGCTTGAACCCTTCCCTGTGCGGGCTGCCAGATCGGTTTTTTATTCTACGGACTCAGCCGTAAGTTGAAGAGAAGACTAACGAGGAGACGACCCGAGGTGGTTCTCACCTATTTGGTTCAAAGTTGGGGGATTGTTAGACCTAGATGTAACATGAAACCCGTTAAAGGGAAAAGTTACGCTGGGCTTCCGTTTTGCCATGGCAACCAAAAATGTTTTTGACAACATAAAATAAGAAAATGTCTATGTAAAATAACATGCGAAAAACTCCAATAATTAAAAAAACAATTTTTTAAGAAAATTGTAAATTTTACATTTTTGGATTACTTTGGACCAATAGGGGGGAATAAAAACCATTTTGGGTGAACTCGAACGAATTTGAATAAATACGTCGAGTAATCAGAAATTTTCTACGTTTCATTATCTGCCCGAGTTAATTAGACCTATGGGTTTTCAAATAATAATCCGACGCCATTTTGAAAAATGGTGGATATAAATATAACTTATGATGCGATAACTGCCGAAATTATTTGTCGATTTACGTGAAATTTTACGAATAAATAAGCCTCTTACACTGTGATAGAAATATGACGCCATTTTACAAAATTGCAGATATCAATATCTCATATTGCGATAACTGCCGAAATTATTTGTACATTAATTTGAAATCTGCCGTATGCAAAATAGCGCATAACAATATATATCTTGATTGTTATTAGAAAAATTATCGATTATCAAGAATTTCCCGAGTTATCAATAATTTCCCGAGTTATCAATAATTTCCCGAGTTACCAATAATTTCCCGAGTTACCAATAATTTCCCGAGTTACCGATAATTTCCCGAGTTACCGATAATTTCCCGAATTACCGATAATTTCCCGAGTTACCGATAATTTCCCGAGTTACCGATAATTTCCCGAATTACCGATAATTTCCCGAATTACCGATAATTTCCCGAGTTACCGATAATTTCCCGAGTTATCGATAATTTCCCGAGTTACCGATAATTTCCCGAGTTACCGATAATTTCCCCGAGTTACCGATAATTTCCCGAGTTACCGATAATTTCCCGAGTTACCGATAATTTCCCGAGTTACCGATAATTTCCAGAATTACCAATAGTTTCCAGAACTACCATTAGTTTCAAGAATTATCAATAGTTTCCAGAATTACCATTAGTTTCAAGAATTACCAATATTTTCCAGAATAACAAATTATTTCCCAAATTACCAATTATTTCCCAAATTACCCAAAACTTCCTGAATTACAACCATTTTCTTAATTAACAATAATTTCCCGAATTACCAATAATTCTGCAATGCCAATTGAACTAATTTAATAATATTTCAATTTACCCAACTTATGCCTAAATGATAAATTTAACCATAATTATTTTCTATTAATCCAATGGTATAAGAACTTACCCAATATTATTGGATTTTGCCGAAATGTATTAAAATTTACCCATTTTATATGAAGTTTCCTATAATGTTTTTTAACAATAACAATATAGATTTTATCGCACCAAGGAATACATTGATGTGCGTTATTTTGAAAAACGGAGTATTTCTCTCAAAAGAAATAGGACTAATTGACTCGGTCAGAAATATAAATTTTCAGAATAGTTGACGAATAATACGGAACTTCTCAGACATGCGGCATTTTGCAAAATGGCTTCGGAATTCTTTCAAAATAGAAAGGACTTATTTATTCGATCATTTAATGAAACAGAAAAATTCTGATTTATCGTCGAATAATTACGGAACTTATATGACATCCGCCATTTTCCAAAATGGCCTCGAATTTTATTAAAATTAATAGGATTTATTATCTTTCATAGGTAATGTAAAGTAGACAATATCAAGCAATTGGACCAATAATTTCGGCAGTTATCGCAATATGAGATATTGATATCTGCCATTTTGTAAAATGGCGTCTTATTTCTATCACAGTGTAAGAGGCTTATTTATTCGTAAAATTTCACGTAAATCGACAAATAATTTCGGCAGTTATCGCATCATAAGTTATATTTATATCCACCATTTTTCAAAATGGCGTCGGATTATTATTAGAAAACCCATAGGTCTAATTAACTCGGGCAGATAATGAAACGTAGAAAATTTCTGATTAATCGACGAATATTTACGGAACTTATCGCACGATGAGTTTTATTGATATCCGCCATTTTCCAAAATGGTGTCGGATTTCTATAAAAATCTATAGTACGAATTCATTCGGGCAGATAATGTAACGTAGAAAGTCTTAGGTTAATCGGATACAAATTACGTAACTTATTGCACCATGATTTATATTTGTATCCGCCATTTTATAAAATGGCGTCGTTTTCTATCGAAATCTAAAAATCTGTTTACATTGTTCAGATAATTTAATGTAGAAATTTTAAGATTTATCGGCGAAAATATATGGCAGTTATCACGGCATAAGTTTTAGAAATATTTTGTATTATACCTAAAATTTCGACGTATTTATTCAAATTCGCTCGAGTTCACCCAAAATGGTTTTTATTCCCCCCTATTGGTCCAAAGTAACCAAAAATGTAAAATTTACAATTTTCTTAAAAATAATTTTTTTTTAATTATTAAAGTTTTTCAAAGGGGGGGGACCCTTAGAATTTGTCATTTTCGCATGTTATTTTACATAGACATTTTCTTATTTTACGTTGTCCAAAACATTTTTGGTTGCCATGGCAAAACGGAAGCCCAGCGTAACTTTTCCCTTTAACGGGTTTCATGTTACATCTAGGTCTAACAATCCCCCAACTTTGAACCAAATAGGTGAGAACCACCTCGGGTCGTCTCCTCGTAAGTTGCAAACATGCCAGGCCGCAGTGCTACTGCAGCCGTTACGAGAAAGCGGGCCTGAACACGGTGTTCAGAACACCAGAAATTGAAAGCGTGCACCGACTTTGTTATTGAAATAGAAATTTTTTGAGAATATGATACAATTTAAAAAATATTGAAATTATAGTACATCCTAACAAAATTATTGTAAATAAGCGTACCATATGGTACATCGCTAAAATTATGGTACAACCCAAATTTTTACCAAAAATTATTGATTTGTAGTCGAAATAAGTATCTGGCCCAGAACTCACGTCACCTTCACCATGGAAGTGAGCGAAATGCGTTACTAACATAATTTTAGAGGAATGAGAGCCCTTATTGGCTACGTAAAATTTTACGGGCGAAATAAATAGAAATTAACTTTCGTCCGTCGAAAATCCGTTTTCGTTGACGGCCGCCGTAAATTTTTTCTGCACGACAGGTTTTCGTCCGTTTTTCGGTGGATTTATGCTAAGTGGAAACTAAGCTTTAAACTTAATGTACGCGAATCACTAGAAATTCTAAAAAAAAAACGTAAAAAACAACAAGCTTTAAATAAAGACGACGGATCGGGCAATTTCATTGCTGACCTTTGGTTGAAAAAAATGTCTAACACACCACCTCAAGAACCACGTGGCGGAGCCGAAATTGCAAGCTCGGGATTAGCTCGATAGTTTAGATCTGATGATGCGCCTGAAGAGACGCGAAACTAGTTGTTAAGAAATTTTATTAATTTTAAATAAAATTTTATTACGTAATTAAAGTTCTACTTATGTTTATTTCTAATGATGTATTCAATTATAAGCGGTTATATTTCAAAGTGATAATAGAAGGAAAATTTTGTTAAATCAATTTCAAGGATAAGGTCAATCAATTATGAATTATTTATACTCAGGGAGAATGAATATGTCGAGATTATTTTTAGCCTTTCTCCAATTCCACCCGTTGGGGCCCTCGTCATGCTCCTCCGCTTTAATAAAATCAAATAATACTGCAATCTCATTGCTTCTTAAAAATTACGTTTTTCAACGCGATTAACGCTGCTGAGAGGACGCAAAAAATAAGACCGCCTATTTCCCCCCCCCCCTTTAGCGTGACGGGGTCAATTTTCGACTTAAATATCCGAAAAGAAATTGGATATACCATGAAAGGAAAATTTTCCAAATTTGTATTATAATTGAGTACTGAATATAAATTTGGAAGAAACATTATGACAACAGGTGTCTTTTGTGGCACTTGAAGTTATCCTTTGAATTCAAAGCCATTTCTTTTACATCAGTACGATTTACTTTTCAGTTTTATAAAACGCGCAAGTTCAGCTTCGTCTTGTTCTAAGATTAAGCTCAGGAAAATTGCCGTTTATTTTCTGAAGGGGCAGCCGACAGATGATGTAGTCACTAGTAACGAATTAAAAGAGCTAATATAATGAAAGTATTGCCTTGTTTAAGGTCACGAAATATACACTTAAAGAAGTGCTGTTTTTTATTTTCAACACGATCATAAATTTTATAGCTACTTTCTAAAGAGTGCAGGCATTTTAAAAAACTAAACGCCTATGTTGCGCGCTGAAAAATTTAATGCTAATAAACATTTTTAAAAGTTCTCCATCATTTTATTAAGCACAATTTTACTAATTTACAAAATCAAAGCTAACTTGTTGAGGTTAACGGTAATAGTGAGTGTAGGGAGCTGTTGGCTCGATCGTGTGGCATGCAGGGCTTGCCACCACCCTCCTACGCATTGTAACCCGGCCACCTGAATTAAAGGCTTCAAAAGTCGCTTGATGACTTAGGCCTAAGGTGGTGCCTTGGGTATTAGCCTAGCTGATTAATGATTATTATTATCGGAACCTCATGTGTAAATGTAAAAACCTTTCCGAGGACTTTCGCTATATCACTCGGAGCCATTAAGTAGTTGGTATGTTGACATATTTGCGAAACATCTTTTAAGTTTTAACGCGAATTGATCGAAATCGACTTCTAAGAATTCATCATTTAGCAGCCGTAAGGTCCCAATCTCGCGCGATAATTACGGAAGATCGTTTGCTATGTTATAAATCAACATTGAAATTGAAGAGCAGCGGAACTACGATAGTGTAGTGCGCCAAGACGATGACAAGAAACATGTCTCTCGATGTCCTAACTAATGGATTTACACATTTTATCTCTCAAATTGTATTCGTTAAAGGAATCCGCAACCTACGTTGCGTGGGTGCCTAAATTGAAATTATAGGTGCTATAAGTTTGGCGTTTAAGCGCAAGTCTGAAAGTCGTAGCTTTACACAGTACTACGAATTTCAAGAAAATAAAAATAATTGGGTATAGCAGGGTACGAATAATGTGTAGGTTGCGTATTCCTTATAATTTCTTCCGATTTAGGTTTTTGAAGATAGTAAAAGAGGAAACGGAAGTAAAGCAATTCCTTTGTAAAAGGCCAAGTGAAAGGGCTCAAAAATTTAGGTCGCTCCCAAATGGTGAAATAAAATGAAGTTTGGTTAAGGAGTACAAAATAATTATCGTTAAATGTAATAGTAGGTTTAAATGTTAGTTCGCTTTTCAGTCCTCAAGACGGTTTTCTAATGGTGCCGTACTTTTATTACGTATAAATCAAAAAGACCCCGGGCGAAGCCGGGTATTAAATCTAGTTGAATTTATAAATTTAATTAGATTAAATTTATGTAACAGCAAAAATTTTAAATTTATTTCAATATATAAAATTGACGAATAAATAAAATTGCTGATAATTTTCTAAATATAATTAAGTAAAATTTAAGTACTAAATATATACATCCTATTTACATTTAAATACTAATTAATTTTATACATTCCAGTTAAAGAATTATTGTATCATTTTAAAATTTCGCTTGAAAACGTACTTCGTCCACGCGCTTCGTCTCCAACTTTCCAACCCTAGGGGTCGGAACAAAATTGAAAGTACTTCTTATTTTTAATATGTTTATGTGTTTAAAACATGGCTATTATTGAACAATAAGCCTGGCACATCTTCCGCACTTTTAAGTTCCACCTTACGAAAGTACCTTTCAAGGGGAACTTAATGGTGCAAAAATTATTCGCCGGAAGTAATTAATTTTACAGATGTACGAACCGAACGGTTCGGAGCGTAGAATTCACTCCGTTGCGACGTTTTTGCCCTCGCGAAAATAAGCCTTTCTTTAATTGTTGGATTAATCAGTTTTTGGCAAGCAGCGGCACGGCTATAAGATCAAAACAAACCACAAATTTCCGACGACGAGAAACCAGTTAATTTAAAATTTTCACTAAAAATTCCGTTTTTAGAAATTTCGCTTTTTTTCTGTCTTTTCTAATCTTCGCTTAAGATTCAGTTTTTTAAAAGGGTAAGAACGGGGTGGCGGGTCTATTGTTCCAATTTGCCAAAAACGTTCCAATAAATTATAGGTAATTTAATTAAAATTATATATAAGTTTAAACGCGATTTAATTTAAATTTATGTTTAAATGGTACTTAAATTAAACATAAATATAATAATTTAAATTATACTTTAATATTATTAATTAAATTTATTATTTAAGTGCTTTTAAAATTAAATCACAGTGACATTAATTTAGCTAATATTTAAAATAAACTGGTAAATATAAATTATTTAATATTATTTAGACAGAACGTTTGAACTACATACTTTTTCCTACGAGAACTTAAGAACGCATGCCTTTTACTTCTCTAAAAATATTAATTAGGTGTTCAGAAAACGGTAGAAATAAGGCTAAAGAAGTATCTTTATTTACAAAAACTTTATTTAGTCAACAGAGTTCAATTAATTTAATTCTAAACGACCCCCAACGCATTTTTAAGCTGGACTAACATATCTAACACCTTGGTGACTTATTTTGAGTAAGGTTAAACATATTGTTGTAAGCTTAACTTAGAAATTGAAACCAGTAGCGACGCTAAGATATTTTAACACAGTATACAAATTGTAAAAAAAAACGAAAAATATGTAAAATCAGATAAAAACTATTAATTTGTCTTGAGAAGTATTCTTCTAAACTTTAAAATTAATTAAAAATCATTTATTAAATAAATAATTAAAAATATTAGCGCCGCTTCTAGGAGTACGATAAACGTAAATAATTTACCTTAAAATATGTTTGATCTTGATCATGGATGATTTTTCGTCTAATGCAGGGTTACCAGATAAAATTTTCATGACCCACCCAAAAAAATATATACAAACCGCCCAATTTCCAGCCCAAAATAAATAATTTTTCTAAAACAAGCCCAATTTCCGTCAAAAAAATAAGGAAAAAATACTATTTTTAAAAGCACTTTAATTGAGGTTAAAGATTTACTCATCGTAAATGGCGCTATTGATGGAGCATTAGATAGAGGTAAACATAAGAGCTTAATTGCTCCGATAGCGATATCTTTCAACCAAAAATCTCCCGACGCATCTTGGAAAGCGAGAACTTCTTTCCAAAATTCGTTGGCTTTGGTCTTGTTTTTCCAAACAAGAGCGTTTATAGTTCTTATTTGAACTTCCAGATCGCTGGGTGAACAATCGAAATACTGCGTGGGCAAATTTCCCACGCACCTTGGTCCTTTAATTAAGATAGTTTGTGGCGAGATGCACTCTAATTTTCGAATAATATGATCTTTACTTGATAGTGGCGATTGCATTTCGATACAAATTGATTGAAACACCTTTGTAAAATTTCTTCTTTTTTTAGTTTTTGAGAGTTTACTATTTTCTAATTGTTCTTTGAACACGAATCCAACATCTACATTTTCTATTCCTAAAAATATGGTTTGTAAATTGGTAAAGGTGTCGTTTTCCTTGTTCACATTAAAAATTACTGGTTGCAAAATCCTACTCATAAACTGTTCGAAACACAATTGTAATTGATCAAATATGGTAACATGATCTCCGTTTTCCAATTGAAACAATTTCGTTAATCGGTTTAGTTCTTTTAGAATTGGTTTTAAAAATTCTAAATACAGCTTAATGGTGGGGTCTTGGTACATTTCATGGAGCATCCTCGCTTCCATGCATTTTTCTTTATCAACGACAATAGAAAAATGGAGTTTAAGGGCATCATATTGACTTAAAATTTTATTTACGCAATCGAACATGACTAACCATCTAGTTGCGGATAATGAAACTAATTTTAGAGGATCCTCGTCCTCATTAATTACTCTGTAAATTTCTTTATAACTTTCCTGGCGGGAGTAGCTGTGGGCGAACCAGTTATATGTATTCCGAATAAAGAAATCTAAACTCTAAAGAAGCAGGGATCGCGTTGAAAGACGTTTTAGCCACCAAATCTAGCGAGTGGCAAACGCATTTAACTAATACCAAGTTGGGTACCTCTCGCTTTAATTTCGTGAAAACCGAGTTGTTTTTACCGCACATGGTATTGGCACCATCGGTACCTATACCAACTAACTTCTTCGTGTCCAAATTAACTGTCTTCAAAACTGTATAATGCTTTCAGATAACCCGGCAGCGGTACCATCCGGCACAGTTAATAATCCAAGAAAGGTAGTGACGAAATCTTAACTATATTTACTAAAATATTTTATGGACGCGCATAGTAACTTAGTTGCGCTAATATCCGTTGACTCGTCTAGTAAAAGGGAATATGGTCCGTTTGCTAAGTCTTCTAATAACGACATTTTGAAATACGGGCCTAGTATATTCTTAATTAATGCCACGCATTTTGTTCTATGTATTTTAAAACGGGATTCGCCGAACTCATCCGTTAATATCTCACCAAGTTCATCTTCCGCTTAAATTGACGCTTTAGCTGCAACGTACGTACCAATTCTTAACTCCAGCCTTTTTTTGCTAATTGAAATCTCCTTCATTGGCCGAGTCGTTGTTAACATCGCGTCAATCTTCGGGATTCCGGCAAGATTCCCACCTCCAGAAGGATTGTTACTTTTATGTTTTCTTGTCTGGCTGTGCTCAATAATCAGGGTTGGCAAAATCCTTGTTTTTTTTAAAAAGAACAAAAACAATGTTTTTTATTGTTTTAAACAAGATTCATTGTTTTAAACTGTTTTTAAAGCGAACAATAAAAAACACATAATAAACAATAAAAAACTATGTTTAAAACACGTTTTAAACTAATCATTATACTTATGAATCACGAGTAAACTCATTTAAAGAAATATTACGTATCATTAAACGTATTGTCATAAGTGGCATAATTACCCTAAGTGTGTCAATAAGATGAATTTTTCCATGATACCTTGTTTAACGAAATTGACGTAAATGACGTCATTTTTCCAGTGACGAAATTTACGTAATGTGTTTGCGAAGCGGCGTCTGCGGCGCGAGCATTAAATATACCATAAAGAGTACTTGAACGGAATTCGCGAGTCCTACGGTTCTTTGGTCTGTTTAGAACAAGCTCAAATTGAAGATTTTCTGTGGGAAAGGCTCCTATTGGCACACTTAGGGTAATTATGCCACTTATGGTATTATAAATAAACTCACATTGAGAAGAACCAATGAGTACACGCTTATTTAAACGAGCCAAGAATTTCGCTAAGCGTTGTTGACCAACCATTGACGGCCTTAGGGTTTTCGATGCCCCATGCAAATACTACCTAACCCGTAGTAGGGTTTTTAATATAGTTATCATCCTGAAATTTTTGGTCGCATAGAACTAAGAAAAGGGAAAATATCCACATATTGTTTTTAGTTTTGGTTTATTGAAATGTGCACGTCTGCAGTCATAAATCATCACAAATAAACAATGTTACATAAAATAAGATTTTAGGTACCTCTATAATCTTAAAACTTCCATCACGTCATAAAATTTCTAAAAAATCGAGAAAGGGGACCGAAATCCCTTGATTTTTATCTTGGAGTGCCGCCTAGTCGGTTTTAGCCCGATCTGTCCAGACCGGCCGTGTTTCTTGTTACTTAAAACCCGGCACAACCCGACTAAACAGCAACCCTACTTTTATCTCGTGCATAGGTAGTGTCCCAAATAGATGTATATTGGCAGCTATATAAATTCTATTTAAACAAAAAGACAAAATTCAATGCGCTCGTAGGATTTTTGCACTGGTATGAAATTTATGAAATCATATCGAGCCTTTTCAGTCGCTCTTTTCAGAGAATCTTTAAATCAAACTACCGTTATAAATACAATTTACCTTTCTTAGAGCCTTGGAATGGTTTTTTCTACCTTTTCCCTCATATTGAATAACGAAAATCTTACAAAAAACAATGAAAATTTACCTTATAAAAAACATGTTTAAAACAGATAGTTTAAAACGTTTAAAACAAATTGGTGTTTGTTTAAAATAATTGTTTTAAACGTGTTTTAAACACTTGTTTTAAACCTTTTGTTTAAAACTTGCCAACCCTGTCAATAATGTCTCGGTATTGTGCTCGAATGATGCAATGGCACCATAAACATCTCGCGTCTTCATCGCTTTTCTTCCCTGCGATGAAATCTAGGAATAAAAATAAAGATTAATGTGAGCTTACTAGTATTCCATGGAATTAATTCGATTACGTTGAAATATATAATTACCTTTCAAAACGGGGTCGTTCTCCCATTCCTTTTTATATTTCTTTTTGTACTTAGCCCACTTTCCCATAGTTTAGGTGAAATTGAACTCGTTATAAAGCAAAACGACTCCACAAAAATTAAATTAGATTATGAACCTAAGAATTATGCGCACTAAAATTTCGAAATGCGTTTTTATCCTTTATATAGCGTTTTGTTTATTTTTTAAATAAGATAAATGTCTTTTAAAAAATATGGAACCATGACATGCTTTAAATATTATGCGCTTTTAATTTTTTTTTCTCGGAAAAATAAGTTTAATACACGTGGGATTTTTTAAATTGAAAACCGCCCAAAAACCCACTTTCCGTCCAACCGATTTTTTCCCCCAAAATGACCATCGAAAACCGCCCAAATTGGAGGTAAACCGCCCAACTGGCAACCCTGGTCTATTGGCACTCGATCTCTTCCTTCCGAAAATTGTAAACACCTTGCTTCCTTGGATTATAAAACATCGAATAGATCTTGGCATGCTCCCAGCCGAGGCCCGAATGGAAAATTTCGTCTTTCGTGAAATAACACATGCTGCGCATACCTTGGAGTAGAGAAGTTCTCTACTCAGTAAAATCACGACTTTATGACGTAGGATTAGCTTTCTTTTCGTACGGGGAATTCATCTCCATAAAAATTACTAAAATTTATTAGTTTAATTTATTAACCTTTTTAACGTTTTATTTATGTAATAAACTTCTCATTCGAGCTGTTTCAGAAATTTTTACCGTTGTTGGGCGAAAAGATGAGCTACTTTATAAATTATTTCCGGTTTTTTGATTGGGCTATATTTACGATCAATTAGAACTGCCATTTGGTAGTCATGGATGTATGGTTTGAATTCTAGTTGAATTTTCATCTAGATAAAAAGTACTTTACAGATAAATAAAAATTTAGTTGTATTATTAATTATTTGAACTATTTAATTTGGAGTCGTATTATTAATGGTAGTAAAAAAATTCGAGATAAATCAGTATTATGATTGTTTGCTAAAGTTCGAATTATACGGATTATTTCAAATCCAGATGATTTTCACAATAGTATGTTATTGTAACTCATAATGAAATACTAATGTGAAAATCATCTGGATTAGAAATAATCCATATAATATTAGAAACTAAGCCGAAGATTCTACAAACTATTTTGTGCAAGGTGTTCTTTAAACCCCCAAAAGCATATTATCACCTAAAAATTAAAAAACCCATTTCTTTTATGAGCCCTACTTAAATAACTATTTTCTAACAAATGAGTAGCCGAGATGTTCAAAGTTTTTTCGTAGCATCAAAAACGTTAAATAATTTCAAAAGGTTAATTTATAAATTATTTTTTGTCACGGAAATCTTATTAAAAACGTTTACGGTTTCGAGAAGATATAAAACTATAATCCATTTTTCATCTACCATTTTGTTTAACCAATATATTTGTGATAATGTCAAATACCAAAATTTTATGTAGCTATTTAAAAACTTATATTTTACTTCCATTATTTAATTTCAAACTTAATATTTTAGTATTAAAAAACAATTCAACTTTAAATAAAATTATTAGATGATTTTGAAAAAGTATTTTAATTTAAAAATTAGTTTTAATAATAAATATTTAACTTAACAGCTGGTATTGGAGCACATATAGCATTAGCGAGCATAGCTCATCATTAGGCGACTCAAACGGACTTTGTTATTGCTGTGAACTGTTGAAATGTATCAAACGGATATTAATTGCATTTAATAGCAATTTCCGTCTCGAGACAAATCTAATTTTTTGAATTTCGCCGCATGGGGCAAAGATATTAGACATTGAAATTTTGCCATGAAAAATAATTATCGGTTTTGAGAAAGACGCTAGAGCTCGTAAAATCTCAGCACACAAGAAATTATCACGCGCTACGGAAATATACCTCCTGTAAATCTTTAATTGTTTTATAAAGGACCGACAGTGTACTATTGTTTCGTTCGAATAATTAATTTTCGTCAAAAGAAATAATACTAACACTTACTGCTTACGGAACCATTTCTTTAAAATAAGTTTTTAAATATCAACCATGGATAGTTTATATTTGAACCTTCACCGAAATCATAATATTGAATGGTTCGTAATAAAACCTTGATTGGTTCGCTTTGCAACCTACTATGGAATATCAACCTTGATTGGTTCCTATTCGAACCTTCTCTGAAATATTAATCTTGATTGGTTCACATTTGAACCTTCTCCAAAACCTCAACCTTTCATGGTTCGTAATAAAACCTTGATTGGATTGTATTTGGACCATCTCTAAAATATCAACCATGGATAGTTTATATTTGAACCTTCACCGAAATCATAATATTGAATGGTTCGTAATAAAACCTTGATTGGTTCGCTTTGCAACCTACTATGGAATATCAACCTTGATTGGTTCCTATTCGAACCTTCTCTGAAATATTAATCTTGACTGGTTCACATTTGAACCTTCTCCAAAACCTCAACCTTTCATGGTTCGTAATAAAACCTTGATTGGATTGTATTTGGACCATCTCTAAAATATCAACCATTAATGGTTTATATTTGAACCATCTCCAAAATCTTAACCTTGGATGGTTTATTTTTTAACTTTATCCGATATATGGACCTTACATGGTACAAAATTGATCCATTTTTGGAAATGAACCTTCAAAGGTTCAATATTGAACCTCTATTGTACCTTTTCATTTACTGTGTACTCGTTTTCTCGTTGCAGTTTGTCTTGAATGTACGATGGAGCCAAATTAATCTGATAAACACCGACCGTTAGCTCTCTTAAATATTCTAACGTTAAACGAGGGAAACGGGGAAAATGGTTTACTTCGATATGTGCCCATCTACCATTTCGTCTGTGCAATTGCTCTACCTCGACACGGGCTTTTACGACATTAGCAGTTTGCGCTTTTTCGAGGATTGTCCGCGACAATTCTACGGTAGCGCCTTCCATCTCTGATAACGATTCATAATGCCTCCAGCTATGCGGTAAAAATCTCCAAGATGAACTGCATGCGTTATTTGTAATGTGCCATCGAACAATTTAAACTTAGATTTGTAATGCCCATTTCTAGACTCAACGACCCATCTGCATTTTGAAACTAATCTGGATTCATTGGCTTCTTCCGTCGATAGTTGTCTTTCGTGTGGTCTTAATAGAGAGGCATTTTATAAGTAATTCAAACTCGTTCTAATAAAGGGAGAGCATCCCTGTACCCTCTGTCGACGATAGAAATGTAATTGTCTTGAAACCAGTTTCTCATTTCGGCGGCGTCATTCTCGAACTCGTTCCTTAGCATACTAGCGTCGTTATTTCTGGAATCTGAGAAGTACGGTCCCTGAACATCTAGAATGTATCCATCAGTACCAACAATTAAAGCAGGCATTAGTAGATGTCGCAAAATAACCAATTATTACAAAATCTAAATCAAACGTTCTAGCCTTGCTAAGCGAAAAACAAATATGAGGTATAATTTAAGAAGTATTTTCTCCTAAATAGATAGTGGTTCAATAAAAAATAAAATCAACAAAATGAGTGGCTATATACAAAACTTAAATGACAATAATAATCATCTAGCGTTGTTTAATTAAACCAGAAATACATGTAAACTCGATTAACGATTAAAAAACTCTGACCACTAGTTAAAAATCAACTCAGGGATATATATTTTTAAGAATAATGTTTGCGTTAAAACATTATTGTAACGCGAAGTTCAAAGTAAATAACCATAAAAAACCATCTCGTCGGAAATCGAACTTAGAATGTGCAGTAAACAAGTTGACAAGCCAAAATATACCTCTCCTCGAAGAATTGTCCCTAGTGGTATTAATTTCTCGAGATAACCCTTAAAGATATATCTCCGCAATTAAGAGTTATTTGTTAAAAATGTTATCCCAGTTCTATCCCGCCCGGTCAAAAATTTTAATTATAATTAAAATAATTGAGACGAAACGACCAATGTTAATTTATTCAGAATATCATAAGTTAAGTAGTTACAACAGTGAGTTAGACATAACAATGCACAATTGAATTAAACCCTTTTTACAGTACAAGTTTATCAGTTGAATATAATACGAAGCAAATTTTAATGAAAGAAATATTTACAGTGGGTATTATTACGACCGTTCGCTTTTTGGTTTATAATTTTAACGGAATCGGGCCAATTTTAATTAAACGATAGTCTATCGAAATTTTGTTAAAAGAATATTCCCTAAGGCCGCGCTATAAATTTACGAGAATAATTTCCCGTCGCCGTTATATCGAAAATTTATTTGATTCGGGATTGCCAGAACTGTAATGTTGTGGGCGAGTGATTAGAAAATAAAATGGCAACCAGAATTATGCAAAATTATAAATGTTTATTTTTATTCAGAACAGTCTATGGAACTTTCTAGATTTAACTTTCATCAATAACCCAACAAAATATATCCCTTCTACGTAATTGTACAGAACTGGTACTCAAGTGTCTAAGACTAGATTTGTCTTAGTTCATCGTGATTGAAAAATAAACCAAAACACACTTACACTTAAGTAAATATCATAAATTATACTGAGTAATTTTAACTAAATTCAAACTACCTAACTATAAACGGTCTTAATTAACAGCTGAGAGCTGTTCGCTACTAATTACTTACAATCTACTTATTTAGCCTCACAGGTTGAGTTGATAATTTCAAGGGTATAATTAGGTTATTCCAATTCAAAAAATAACAATCAATTCTATCTTACAGCTGACTTGAGTTAGTTCACAATTACTTTAACACTTTCAGTCTTAAACACGCACTGTTCATACACTTAAGTCCATTCACTCACGTTCCAAACGCGAAACACAATTTAACTCTTTTCTTGACCGAAGACCGAACATACTAATTAAAACCGCAAAGTTACCTCATAACTTTTGACCGACACCAGGACCCCGTCGTGTAGTAGTTCGTCTGACAGCCAAGAACTAAGAAAGACTATATCTTCTATATTGACGGCAACGGCCTTATATACTTTTATTTTGTGTTATTTTTGACCCGTCGAGATTTGACTAAAGTTCGAAAAATTGAAGAGATTATATTTTTTACCCGGTTTGATTGATAGTTATCCATACGGTGGCGCTATATTATTACTTTGATATAGTTTCCGCGAGAGTTTTGAATAATTATCCTTTTTCTAAGCGTTATTAAAATGTAACAATTAACTACTTTTTGTGTTTTAACGAAATTTTATTAAGAATTTAACAAAAATTTAAAACAAAACAAAAACCGTGCCAAAGAATAAACAAACAAAGTTCAATAAACAATATATACAGATATTGTATTAATCCGTTTAGTAAAAAAACCCGCCTTATCATAATGGTTCCTTTACTTTAATATTTCCCCTAAGGAAGTCAATGGCTCGGTGGTGAACTATCCGCATTGTTACAATGCGACCCGAGTTCAATTCCTGATCACGATCAAATTTTACATTAAAATACTAAAATATTTAATTAAATATAAGACTAAAATAATCTTTAAATATTTATTTAAATGTAAGATTAATATAATCTTTAAATATTTAATTAAATATAAGATAAATATAATTTACAAATATTTAAAATGATGTAGAATAAATTATAGTACCTAACGTTATAACTTTGTAAAGGACATTCGCCAAATATATTTTTTAGAAAAACACCGTAACTTAACAAGCGTTGGTGGCTGAGTGGTTAGAGTAAATCTCTTGCACGAGGCAGACCCGGGTTCGATTTCCGGCCGGCGCCAATAAATAGCAAATTGATACCAAGACGAATACCGTGTACAATTGGTGGAAACCTTGCCATTAGACGTAGAGAGGTTGCATAACACTCAGCACTCGTTCCGTCCCCAAAACCATTAAGAAGAAGTTGGAGAGAAAACACCCGTACAAACACAACAGACTCAACATCCACAACCATCATCACACAAACACAACAAACGCAACACCCACAACCATCATAACACCAACTCAACACCCACAACCGTCATAACACGACGTCAACATTCACAACCTTCACATAAACGTTACAATAACGAAATATCCAATCAAACTGAGTTAAAACTGTCGCGACGGTGAGCGTTGGCGAAAATAAGGCGAACCAAAGCCAACCGCAAATCAATCCGTTAACGCTCACCGTCACACGGTGGTTTTGCCAACCCTTCGAGAAATACGAACGCAGAAATTTCGAGAAACTGCGTACGCAGTGATTACCCTTTGCCCCGAAAATGCGCACGCGTTCGCAGGGCTGACAGACAAACCCACCCACAGACAGACAGACAGAAATACACGGTGGTTGTATAACCCCTCCTAGGGGACTTAGTCCCTTCGGAGGGGTTATACCGTGTCTGTGTGTCTGTGCCCTCGGAGAGGTAACAAGTTGACAAGCCAAAATATACCTCTCCTCGGAAGAATTGTCCCTAGCGGTATTAATTTCTCGAGATGACCCTTAAAGATAGATCTCCGCAATTCAGAGTTATTTACTAAAAACGTAATCCAGGTTCAATCCCGCCCGGTATAAAATTTTAATTATAATTAAAATAATTGAGACGAAACAACCGAGTATAATTTATTCATTATATTATTAATTAAGTGGTTACAACAGTGAGTTAGACGTACTAAAAGAACGCACAATTGAATTTAACCCTATTTACGGTACAAGTTTATCAGTTAAATATAATATGAAGTCAATTTTAATGAAAGAAATATCTACAGAGGGTATTTGTATTTTTTTCGCTTACGAAATACTTGCCGCATCTTTAACGCTCATTTTATTTCAAATTAAACATCTTAATCCGTCGAGAAAACGTTTAAAATAATTTACGAATCAATGACGACCCAGTTAAAAACCAGACCAACATAAGTGTAAGCGAACAATGTATAAAACTCGATAAAAATATACGACTGAAAAAACGAAATAAAATACAAATAAAACGAAAGATATTTAAATTTAAAAAACTGATCCTAATAAAATGTGAAAATACCCTCCACGTCACGCACATTCGAAATACGCAGAAGTAACGTTATACTATATCCAGTTTAAAATAATAGAGTATCAAAAAATTAAAAATAACGGATAGAAAAATACACAATAACAACCCAATCAATCAGACTTCAGAAACAAAACTCATAGAAAAATATTATAATGCAGTCAAGCAATCAGACTTCCGAATCAAAATAATTAATAGAAAAATATTATAACTAGCAATAAATTAGTTCAAATACTTAGAAATCAAGCAATAGAAAATATAATATCAAGATTTTTCACGTTATTATAATGAAACCGGATAAGCTTTTGGGCATGACTAACGCTCTTAAAGGTTCCTCTAAGACTGGACGATTTTTCGGGGAAAAGGAAATAAACTTAAAAATAGTAGATACAAATATAAGACAGAAAAAACAACAATACCAAAGATTAGACAAACAAGATTAAATCAACAAAATTTCATTCGTAAAAAAAAACAGATTACGCCTTCATAAATTCATTCAAAAAAAATTCAAGACTTTATTACCTATTATGCTTACGATGAGTGTCTTATTTTCAGTGAAGCTAAGCAGCTATCGGTGGTTCTGTGATAGAGCGCTCGATTGCCAAGCCGAATGGCCTGAGTTCGAAACCTGGGTCTCGCATTTGTTTTTAATCAATAGAGAAAACACTAAATTATAATTTCTTCGATGCAATAATTTCAATTTCAATTCTACTTCAATTAAACCAAAATTTCGTACTCTATTAAATACGCTTCCGATAAAGCTGAAGGTCTAATTTTCAATGAAGCGTAACAAGTGTCGGTGATTCTGTGGTAGAACGTCCGCCTGTCAAGCAGGAGGTCTCGGGTTCAAATCCCGCCAATAAGTCCCAAATTGATACTAAGACGAATACCGTAAACAATTGGTGGAAACCCTGCCATTGGAAGTTGAGATGTTGACATAACACTCAGCACTCGGACGTCCCAAAAGTCAATAAGAAGGCGTTGGAGAATACGCACCCATAACAAACGTAGCGACGGTGGGTGTTAACGAAAAAAAAGATATTTATTTAAATATAAGATTAATATAATTTATAAATATTTAATTAAATATAAGATTAAGATAATTTATAAATACTTAATTAAATATAAGATTTATATAATTTATAAATATTTAATTAAATATAAGATTAATATAATATATAAACATTTAATTAAATATAAGATTAATATAATTTATAAATATTTAATTAAATATAAGATTAATATAATTTATAAATATTTAATTAAATATAAGAATAATATAATTTATAAATGTTTAAAATGATGTAGAATAAATTATAGTACCTAACGTTATAACTTTGTAAAGGACATTCGCCAAAGCTGTTTTTTAGAAAAACACCGTGAATTTACAAGCGTTGGTGGCTGAGTGGTTAGAGTACGTTTCTCTATAATTTTTGGAAACCCTGCCATTGGACTTTGAGAGGTTGCATAACACTCAGCACTCGGTCCGTCCCAAAGTCACTCAGAAGACGTTGAAGAGAAATCGCCCATACAAACACAACAGACTCAACATTCACAACCATCATAACACAAACACAACAAACTCAACACCCACAACCGTCATAACTCGAACTCAACATACACAACCATCACAACACGAACTCAACATTCACAAACTAAACATAAACGTTACAATAACGAAATATCCAAACTGTCGCGACGGTGAGCGTTGACGAAAAAAGACCAACCAAACCAAACCCAACCGCAAACCAAATCCGTTAACGCTCACCGTCACACGGTGGTTTAGCCAACCCTTCGAGAAACTGCGAACGCAGTGAGCCAAGAAACTGCGTACGCAGTGATTACCCTTTGCCCCGAAAATGCGAACGCGTTCGCAGGCCTGACAGACAGACCCACAGACAGACACAGACACGGTGATTGTATAACCCCTCCTAGGGGTTTTTGTCCCCTCGGAGAAGTAAAACCCACGCGGCCGACATAGCTTCTTACGATAATATGATAAAAAACATTTAATTATAGATTGTATTAATTAATTTAGACTATATTACTACACTCGCGACTACAACTTTAGGACCCGCTAGAGGACGAACGCTAGATTTTTGAATATTTTGTTCCAAATGGTCCTATCTCCAACTCCGACTTCGGTCTGGTATGGGCTGGTAACTGGGCATCGGCCCAGGCTAACGGAGAGGGGCCGGGCAAACTGGCCATCTCGGCGGATTGAGTTGCCTGCTGTGGGGCTGCGGGCCTCCGTATGAGGGCACGGCGGACCCATCTCCCGGACTCTTGGGGTTCCACCGGGATATCTGGTGCCAGATGTGCCGGGTTATGCGGGCTGCTGTGTGCCCGCCGTTCCCCTTTAGGCGCTCCTTCCAATGGGCTTGGCTCTCTACCTTCCTAGGTAGGGTGTCGGCTGGCGTTGCCAAAGCATCCGCTCTTATTCCCACTGCTGTGTGCGAAGTAGGGGCTGGTCGACCCATTGCTGCACCTTCTGCTGGGTTGAGTGGCTTGCGTCGAGGGTGCGACCATCAGTAGTGGGGTACTGCTACTCCTGCTGGATTTGTCATCTGTCCGGGCTTGTGGACGCCGGCGTAGGGCATAATGATGATCGACCTCCGGTGGTGTGTTTTCAATCTAACCGGTACACCGGGCTATAAATCTGATGCATGTCCAGGTTACATAGTCCCCTCGGAGAGATAAAAAGGGGATAAATAAAATTTTTTTTGAGTTGAACTCTCTAGCCAATTTCGTTTTTGAAAATATCATGTTACGGGTTGTGAAACGATCAATATCGCAGTTGAGAATGTTGGATTTGAATCCTCTATCTGCCGCTATATGGCTCTTATCACACAAAGTTCTTGTTATAGGGTTTCTTCCTCTGAACACACTTACGATGCGCGGTTAACATAAGAGTGGAATGCCGTTTATTTTTGTGACATGCGATGAGTCCCTGTGTGGTGGCATCACGACAGAAAATGGTTTTCTTAATACTCTTGTAGGTATAGTTTTATGAGACTTAGAAATTAAAATATCTTAGAAGGGAAGAGTGTTGTTATTTTCTACTTCCCCGGTAAATTGTATAAATGGCGTGATGTTGGACATTGAGTGTCGCCAGAGGGCTAGGATATCATCTACATATCGTTTCCAAAAGTTGATCGTAACGGTTTTTTTAAACTAAGGTAACGAAAAGTTGATCGTAAAAGGAGAATTTAAAATGGCTATAGTGTATAATTTATTGATGTAAATATCAGGGGACTACCCATGGCTAAACCAGTTTTTTTTTGGTATAATACTTATTGTGAACGGTAAAAAAACGAGCTGATTACACATTTTATTTGTAATTTCGAATCATGATTCACTTTATAAAAGCACCCTTTTCAAACTAATAGTTTTCTATTTTGGCTTCTGAAAGCAAATAATAGCATACTTAGTTCCCCATTTCTTATTTACATTTCTTCGTAATTCCGAAACGAGAAGAACCACAACTCGCTTCTCGGAAAATATATTACAAGAGGTTAATCGCTAAAGCTAAAAAATCGTTCTATTTTCATTCTGATTTAGAATAATTGACGAAAAAATAGAAATTCAAATTTAACGAAATGATCCGTAACAGTTATTTAAATCGCGTGAGAGCTCTCGCGATGTTTGGACCAGACCATAATTAAATATCGATTCCACTAAAACGAGCCCCCAGTAATGAAAACCTTAATAGACTAGCTATTTCGTATTAAAAATAAACAAAACATGCTTAATGAATTCTTAATGGAAATTTCATCATTCTTATACATTGAATAGTTGAGGAAATTACCTTTATTAATATACGCATATTAAGAGGTTTTGATAAATATTTTCAGTTCTATAAGTTTATGTTATAAAAATCTACAGATATGGGACGTAAAGAACATTTAATTAACAATTTTCAGTCTGCTACTTTTTTAAATTAATTTTTTCAAATGTGAAAAAGGGCTTCCTAGTTTTAATATTTACTCCCTTGCAAGGACCCATAAGTATCGCTTTGAACTTAATGTAACTGGAATTTTTGTAGAAAACATAATTTATCTATTTAATTACGCCTAAAAATAATTTTTTATTTAATAATATTTGTTTTTTTTTCGTTTTCTAATCTTTTTGTAAAGGATCTCTTTTTTCGACATATTAACAAGATAATCTGTTATTTTGACATTTAGTCTATACCACAAATTACTTAAAAACACTGAATAGTTTTTTGTCACGTTAGTTTGTGGGACGTTATTTCAATCTGACCTAACAGCCAATCCAAACAGAAATGAAACTGTCATTCACCCAATGCGAATGGTACAGTAAACCTTACTTCTAACAGCTTGCTTCTTTTCAGCAGTGACATCTTTACTCCGCATTGCATATTTGTTTCTTAATTTAAAGGTATTGACTGAAAATTAGGATGCTGCCATTTTAAAATGTAAGTAATTTTATAACAGTGTAAATGGAACAGGAAGAAATTTACGTATAAATTTGGCATTTCATTACCGACTAGCCAGATGGTTGGTTTTTTTTGGTGATTTCTAAGGAATCCTTTATGAATAGATTATTTAAAAAATATACGAATATTTTATATGAAATAATTAGACAACATTGATCGTTGTTGCACTCCATGGTTTGTTTCCACAAAATTAAACCGATAAATAAGTAGGTTATTTACTTATATCTGCAAACTTACAATTTGGTAAAACCGTATATCCTTCATTTCCAAATCGCAAAAAGCGCTCTAACTAGTGCTTTGAAATGAAATAAGCTACCTGATTTATAATCCGAACAGACCAGTGTTTTTGAATCAGTTCAGATTTTGGATTCGGGAATTGTTATCATTATCCGCGCAGAACAGATTGTTCATTTTTTTTGAAAATCGGATAAATATGCAAAGGATATAAATCTGTTTTTTTTTTAATTTATCAGACCCGTTATCTGTGGTATCCGTTGCAGAATCGGATAAAATATTGGCTGGTGTAGTGGTTAGCGCTTTCGCCTCGCAATAGGAGGAGCCAGGTTCATTCCCAATTTGTTGCACGGGTTGAAGACTGGGAGCTACTCGTTCTACGTTGAGATTGCCAAGAGCTCTTCAGATCCCCTCCCCACTTAAACGTGTACAGGTTAACGGTAATAGTGAGTGTTGGGATCTGTTGGCTCGCTAGACTTGAAGGGCTTTCCACGACCCTCCTACGCATTGGAACCCGGCCAACTAAATAAATGGCTTTAAAAGTCGCTTGATGACTTGGGCCTAGTTTAAATTAAGTGTAACATATCGGTTCAATAAAGATACGTCTTTGGACCTGGCCCTGGCCCTTTTACGTTTATCATCAATTACTTGCCAACTTATATGTTTTGCATTTGGAAAGAGGGATGAAAGTATAAATATCTTTTTTAAATTGCTTAAAGTAAATTCCTTGCATTTTATAGAGGGGGAAGTATGCCCAGGATCGAAGTTCCAATTAGAGTACTGCAAACAAGATCACACATTTATTGAAAAAAAAACACTTTGATAAACTGTAAACATGTTGGGGAATCCGTCGATATCAAACCAGGTATTTTTCGATTTTTAAGGTAAAGAAGAGATGGTTATCAATAAAGATTTCACTTTCAGGTATCCTCCTTGATAATTCTTAATATTTTTAAAAATAAACATTCTATCTAAGGATAAATGTTAACCAATAACTTGGTCATTTAAAGATTTTATCTGAGATCTACCTTCCTTTTCTGGCCTTTGACTGTCTAAAACGTGCTTATTAGTTATTTCAAGTCTGAAGTAAAGCTTAGCAAACAGCTAGGGAAAAAAAACAATTATTTTCGATATAAGTTATTAGGATAAGCCCCTGAGATAAATCAGAAGAAAAAATCTGCAATATTAAAAGAAAAACAATTATCCCAACTATACCCTTACCAAAATGTGAGTCTTACTTTAGTCGCTAATTAGTCTCAATGAAGGATCAAGGATTTTTAAGTATTATGTAAGTATAAAAAACTGAGACCCGAATTTTGGGTCCTAAATAAAATCTATTTTAGTCTCACTAAAAGAGTTTTATTAATATATATTTAGATGAAACTCATTATAGTCTCATTTTGGAAGACCCAATTCTGGAGACTTGACAGAAGCTTAATTGAGAGTTGATTGTGGGTTACAATATAAGATTAGAATAAGAGTTATTTAAGACTTCACTTTAGTCTCATATGGGGAGACCCATTTTTAAGGACTTGAAAGAGACTTAATTGAGAGTTGCTTATAGGTTACAATATTAGATTAGAATAAGGGTTATTTAAGACTTCACTTTAGTCTCATATTGGGAGACTCAATTTTGGGTACTTGAAAAGGGTTTAATGTAGAGTTGATTAAAGGTTAAAATATTAGATTAGAATAAGGGTTATTTAAGACTTCACTTTAGTCTCATATTGGGATACTCAATTTTGAGGACTTGAAAAAGGCTTAAATGAGAGTTGATTATGGGTTACAATTTTAGATTAAAATAAGAGTCATTTAAGACTTCACTTTAGTCTCATATGGGGAGATTCTATTCTGGGGACTTGAAAGTTGCTTAAAGGTTACAATTTGAAGTTAAAATAAAAGTAATCGTAAATATAATGGCGACTTAAGTTTGATATTAAACAGGTTATTAAAAGCTTATTGTTCAACTGCCATGATGGATTGCAACTTGAATCTTGGTTACAAAATGGTCATAAGGGATGGGCTGGCTAATTTTGTTAAGCTTAACTCACTTGAAACCCTAAAAGTTTTGTAATAAAATAACCGTTTAAAATTTTTAAGTATACTAAATAATATAAATATATATAAATTTTTAAACTAGGATATTTCCTTTCAAGTAAAATTTATTCCGTATGAGTGTGTAAATAAACTGAGCTGAGTTAAAAGTAGCCTAGCATCTAGAGCCATCCATGAAGTCTGGAGATTTTAGAACTTGCAATCCAGCATGGCAGCTGAACATAGTAGTCATTTTTGATTCAGTGTTTAATAATTATTTTAACGTTGGATTTGAACGGACGCCCGACCGTGAAAGTGGTCTGCTGTATAGCGACCGCCATGCAATAACTGGTGAAGAATTTAACTATAAATCACAGTGGACTGCTCACATATAGGGCACCCTGGTTGTACTCATATCGGCAGATTTACCAGTATATCCAGAGTTTAGATCGAGTCTCCTAAAAATCGCACTAAAAAAATCTTAGTAGAGTCTCCTACAAATAGTAAAACGCAGGTATAAATAGAGTCTCCTACAAATAGTAAAACGCAGGTATAAATAGAGTCTCCTACAAATAGTAAAACGCAGGTATAAATAGAGTCTCCTACAAATAGTAAAACGCAGGTATAAATAGAGTCTCCTACAAATAGTAAAACGCAGGTATAAATAGTCTCCTACAAATAGTAAAACGCAGGTATAAATAGAGTCTCCTACAAATAGTAAAATACAGGTCTTAATTGAGGCTCCTACAGAAAGCGAATTTTAATGCAGTGTCTTTCAAATCGCAAAAATCATGTCTAAATTGAGTTTCCTACAAATTAAAAAATATGGGTTTAAACCGAATCTCCTAGAAATCACGGAAATAGTGTTTAAATAAAGTCTCAAACAAATCGCAAAAAACAAGTTTAAATTAAGTCTCTCACAAATAGTAAAACGCGGGACTAAATTGGGTCCCTACAAATGAAAAATCTGGGTTTAAATCAAATCTCCCAGAAATCACGGAAAAAGGGGTTTAAATCAAGTCTCAAACAAATCGCAAAAAACAAATCTAAATTGGGTCACATAGCAAGATCTTAAATAGAGCTAAAAACGAGTCTTCTTTAAGGCTAGCTTAAATAAACGTAAATAAAACTTAATTGTATCTAGATTTAAGTATATTTTTAGTCTGAGTTTTGGACTGTGGGAGACTTATTCATGATTTATTATGGGCTTTGAATAAGTCTTTTTTAAGGTTTTATTTTCGAAACATAATTTTGGTAAGGGTAACAGCTAAAGCTTTCAGTAAATAACGTTTCCCGTTGAAATATATCGATCTTAATATTATTTTTATTGATAGGGGTGGCAAGCCACGCACTTCAACCTTAGGTCCATTGTGCAACCCCCAACCTCTGACTTTAGGTAAAAAGTCCTATTTCCAACAGAATGATATTAATATGTTTTGCTGAGATGTTGAAGAAGTCACGCGTCTCCAACCGGTGAATCCCGAATAACTCAATCCTGTGAGCTACATAATAGCCACAGCTACAAAGAATGTGAGAGGCAGTTTCCTCCTCAGCGAGATAAACCCTACAAATTGGGTCATCACTGACTCCAATAAGATTTAGGTGTCTGTTAAGTTGGCGATGGCCTGTAAGTAGGCCGGTTAGCAACCTTATATTCGTCTTAGAGAGTGAGAATAGCTCTTTTGCTCTCTGCCTAGAGGGGCCATTGATAAATTCCTTAGCCTGCCTTTGACCATCCATCTTGAGTTTACGATCCGTCATATACTTGGAGAGCAAACTGCGTAGCAGGCCATGGGGGATGGGTAGATCAGTTTTAGGCCCACTAAACCCAGCTCTTGCACTCTCCCTGGCCAAGGCGTCAGCTTTTTAATTCCCGTGATGCTCTGTATGACCAGGTATCCAATAAAGTTGAACTTTATTGTGCGTCGCCAGATCAGAAAGGAGATCAGATCTAAACAGCTAAGAACCAGTTTAGAAGTGAGCATTAAGAGCGGTCTGACTATCCTTGTAAACTTGAATTACCTTCTCGCGATGCTTCTTCTCCAGACGGTAGTCGGCCCAGTAGCAGAAAGCAGAGATTTCTGCTTTGAAATCAGAAGCGTATTCCCCCAGGCTTTCGTAAAAACCAAAGTTATAATTAAGGCAGTACATCCCCGCGCCTGCACAAGAATAGGTCTTTGACCCATAGGTAAACCAGACCACCTCACCAAGGAGGATAGGAAGGGAGGCGAATCAGGAGGGATGAACGCGCCAGCATCCTTGTAAGAAGCTTAGCACGCGCTCGGCCTGAAATTTTCTGACCAACTATGGCATCACTTACACAATAACAGCTTTTCAGTGGTTCAAGACAAAAATCCAGAAAATATGCTGTTCCAACAGTACCGGAGTCGAACGTTTCACATGTTCCAGAATCAAATTTCACGATGGGAGGTTGAACGGAAGTTCCACTTTCCATTCCCAATCTCTGATAATTCACAAAAGAATAAAAAACTAATCGTCACTAATATTAATGAATTATTTTACTAGTTTCCAGGGGAGAATCGTTGAAGTTATCTAATTTATGGTTTAAAGTATCCTCCTTACCAGGCGTCAAAGCTGACTTCATTTTTCAAACAATTGATTTATTTCCAACTGGGCTTCGGACCCAAGTAATGATGAACAGTAGATTTGCACAATCCTAACGCTCTTCTCCCTCAATTGCGCTTATAAAACCCAGTGCCATTCACTGAAGGGAATTTAGTAGATCAATATACTATGATCTCACTTGGTACAATGCGAATCTCATTGCGCCGATTTCGATTTTCAAGGACTGCACGCGGTTGACCTGGCCTTGTGGACTGAGGCTATTAAATAAGGGCTTCTGCGAGATCACACCAAGACAGCCTTAACTTGGTGGGATACTATATCGAACAATGGTCCATGACCTAGAACTCTGCCAAATGCTCATATCTAGTTTGCACCCGCAAACAACGATAGACTGCGGACTTAACTATTCATTTGGAAAGAGTAGTTCTTCAAAAAGACCAGAAACTCAATTGGCATTTCCATATAAACTATGTCGTGTCAAGATGTAAGTCTCGCATGAACTTCTTAAAGCACGCTCCTGGAATACAATTACCTCGCTTCTCGGCATCCTCGGTTTCTGGCTACCTAATACGATAATCCTTCCCGGGCTCTTCCCCCAAGGCTGAAGCATTCTCTCCAATCTCGCATGCACAACAATTCTCTTTGCCTGGTCGATTTGCTTTAGCCCCTGCTTCCGGAAACTCCCTTATAACATCTCAGCGACCTGCCAGTACTGCCATGGTACAACTCATCCGCCAAGATTTAAACGTGGTTTCCCCCGTTGGCCGTGTCCTCGCTGTTCACTACTGAACTTTCTCAATACTTCTTCCAGAAATTTACCTCGCTCGCCCGTCTATCATCCCTGGTACTCTTTACGTATGCAACTAACCTATTGTCCTCGGAATCACACTAACTATCTTTAACCTGGAAAACTCGATTACACTAATTGGGGGCCACGACATCTTCCGTAGTGAACTCTGCGCCATACTCAAGAACTCTGCTTTGCCTCGGGCTTTCCTAATGGCTACCCAGGTAGCAATAACACGTGTATTTATAGTGGAATTTTCGTATTTTTCGTCGATAATACGTGTTTGACAATTACACACATGTAGAAAACGTGGAATTTAGGGTTAATAGCTCACGAAACACAGTTCGTGTAATTTAACACGTGATCTCCTGGTGTCTAAAAGGTTTTTAACTCTCGAGGGTTTTTTGGTGTGAATTTACACGTGCCCTGAAGGTGTTTTTTAAATGTTCAATTAAACGAAAATCAGTTCGTGTAATTTCACAAGTGATCTCCGCGTGTTTTAAAGGTTTTTAACTCACGATGGTTATTTGGTGTGAATTTACACGTGGCCTGAAGGTATGACACTGATCGACCTAGTCTTCGGCGTATGACCGGAAGTAATAAGTGTGACACTCAACGTAACAAATAAGTGTGATCAGAAGTAACAAATAAGTATGATCAGAAGTAACAAATAAGTATGAAACTGATCGAACCAGTTTTTGTCGTATAACCAAAAGAAATAAGTGTGACACTCAACGGCTGACTAGTAGTAATAAATAAGTGTGATCAGAAGTGAAATATAAGAGTGATACTGATCGAAGGAATCTTCGATGCTTTCAAAGTATGATAAGAAGTAACAAATAAGTGTAAATATGTATATATGTGTGACCGTGGATATATTTTGGTTGTGATAACGGCGTTGCAGGCTACTGTGAATAGCTCAAACAAACTTAACACATTTGAAGGATTGTGTGTATTCTGACCGTCGTACGTCTTGTTCTTGTCTACTGTTGGAATCTCTGGCCTAAAATTTTTGACCTTTGATATAAATATCTGAACGTTGGAATTCAACGGAAGCCCGAGCGTAAAAGATGTCTGCTGAATAGCGACCGCCATGCAATCATTGGTGAAGAATTTCACTATAAGTTGCAATGGACTGCTCACTTATAGGGCACTCTGACTGTTTATTAGTTATACTGATATCGGCAGATTTCCAAGGATAGCACTGATTAGCCCTAAAAGGGCGGAACCGGTCTACTTTTGGAAACTCTGGCCTAAAAATTTTGACTTTTGTTCATATTGCTTTTTTAATGAAAAATTAATTTCATTAAAAAATTATTTGAAAATATTGTATTATTCCAAAGTTTATAAATAATATTGGACATAAAATTTATTAATTGTATTTAACGTAAATAACCGGTGTTCAAACACGTGGACGATCAGTATATGATCACGTGAACGATTCGTGTTTAAACACGTAAAAATGGGTGTGTAAGCACGTGCATGGTTCGATTTTAAGCACGTGCATGGTACGTATTTACACCGTAGCGATTGATGAATATACACGTGGACGGTCGGTGTATGCACACATGCGAAAAACGTTATCAAATCGTGCTGAAACACGTGTTTGAGGGTGACAGGCTCGCCGTTTTCCCCACGTGAACTCCACACGTGTACCGCACTATCATATTACTCGTGTTTAACACGTGTTTTTGCTACCTGGGCACGTTCTATTATGCACCGACGCTCTCACAGCCTTGACGGTTATGGAGACTAGCAACTCAGACCCACTAGCTGCCACGATACTAACGCTTTGCAGGGACATGACATTGCTATTGAACTTCTCTGGTGTCCCGGACATTGTGGCAACCGGGATATCCTCGCTAAACAAGTGACTGCTCCTCAACACTCATAAGAACGTCGCATCACCCACTCCCCGCACTCATTTCGTCCCCATTACGATAATCACGTTTGGGCTCTGCACCATCAGCTGTAGCGTCAGTCCTCAGATGCTCAACAATCCCAGGATATGCAGGATTTCCGCGTTGAATGTGTCTCTCCAATTCGCCTCCCACGCTCAACCCAAGTATTTCTGTCTCGCTTCCACTGTCGTGGCCTCACCACATGCCACCGCCACCCATCACCACCTGGCACTCTTGGTCAGGTGCCAGATGACGTCCATCATCCATTCAGTGACTGCCCGCTGATTTCCACCGCGACGTTTATCTTATCCCTCAAGCTGCCAACTATCCGAGCACTCTTGCAATTCTACGAACTAATACCCTTAGAGGTGTATTTTCCACCATATACATTGTAGCTATTCCGTCGGTGGTGGTTCCGCTATCGCCGCCACTCTCGCATCTGGTTTTGACTCTCATATAGTCTACTCACTACCTACGTAATAAATCAAGGCCCGTGCATGGAAAAAATACAATTTTAGTCTTTTCGATTCCATAAATTCCCGCTAGGATGTACAGGCCTCGTCTATAACATATCCCATGGTGATTGATTCACGTAGGCTACGGCCAGTAGCGCATTGACAAATTACACCGATTAAAGAACAAACGTGCAACAAATTATCTGGCGGAAAATCCTCCAATTTCATTTCCTCCATAATAAACACGGTAAAGTTCCTTACGAATCGGAAATGCTAAATGGTAATATCATTTCAAAGTTCGTCATCATTACACATTCGATTACCACGAGACGCTAATTCTTCGATGACTTTGGACTCGTCTTATACTGAGCTTAAAGCTGTTATATTCCAAAAAGATCTTGGGGTACCCATAAATGGCACTCTCGATTGGAAACCTCACATATCGACTGTCAATTTCACCCTCCGTGGTATAAAGTTCCTCTACTCCTGTATATAATTTTTCACTGTATATATTTTTCTCCGCTGTCTTAACGTGATGGGTCTTTGACCTTTTGCTTTGCAATAAACGAACTTCAGAACTTAAGAATGGTGAAGCGTGTTTAAATTTTTAATATATGGACCATATATAATTCAAACCACAATGTTTCTCCACCAAAAACAAGTACAATATCTATTCCCCCCGTAGTTTTCAACGCGTACACAGCTTAGACACCCAATATCAGTATGACTTGTATACATAGAAGTAAGGAGATCGTAGGCTTGAGCATGCTGAAACAAAGGGTGAAAAGAACATAAAGTCACGCCTCCCGCTAAAACGCGCTTTGTCATAGGACAAAACGAGTCGTCGAGAAATTATCGCTCGTAAGTCAACGAACTTCCAGAGACATTTTCAAATTCTCGTTAATTAACGAAATTCGTAATTAATCCAGACCCAGACCCAGACTAGAGTTAGGAAAACGCGTTCCAGAGAGATTTTAACTTCGTAAGTTCGCTCTCTCGTATTTTTGGCTTTTTTTTTAATTAACTCCGCCCTCGTCGGGGCCAATAGAAACGCCGGAAAATATCAACGGAAAGCGGGTCACTTCAATCGCTCAGTTAAGCCAATTTTCAGTTATTTTATTCTATACATATTAAATTTTATTTATATATTTAAAATATTCTTGTTATTAACATTTGTTTTTATATATTATTTATTATTCATAAACGCGAAATTGTTTTAAAAATGGGGAAAGCGAAGAAGTTTCACAAAGGTTGAAAGAAAGGGAAAATAAAGCAATTGTTGCTAGGCTTGAAGCTATAATGGCTATGGCCAGCAGAGTTATGAGAATAATGAAAGCCTACGAAAACGTAGAAAAGCGTGGAAAGAGATTGAAAAGGAAGTGCCAGCCGTCGGTATAGGGACAAAACGAAGTGGCCCACAAATTAGAACAAAATAGTCTAACTACAATAGCACAGAAAAAGCCCCACGATATCACAGGAATCAGAAAACGACGGGGGTGGGCCCCCACCAGCCGGAACAAGTGGTGTTTTTATTGGTATGCCAAGTGCGGGGTGTTTTAACATTATTCCTATAAGTACTCCACCGAGCGTTTGTGGTAATGATAACTTTAATGTGGCTTCAAAGAGACGTGGTCAAATATTTCTAGAAAGAAGAGGTTATCAATATTTAATTTAAATTTAATTGATGACGACACAATGGTTAAAAAACAAAGATTTTCGATGCAAGATATTGTCAATGAAATGGGTATATTAGGAAACACTCACAAGTCAGTTTAAGGCCGAAAACCCAATTCCAGATCCACCTAGGCCAACGGTAGAAGAACAATTCAAAAGTGTTACATGTATTGTTATCGGTGCGCTTTTCCTACATTCCCTGAAAAACAGATTGACAGAAATTTGCAAATAATAAATAATTTGGTATACGTGCTAATGGTGATAAAAGAAGCCATAAAAACATCTTACATTACCTGTGTCCTCCAATCCCATTGTTACTAGCAATATCGAAACATTAGACCACGTTGGCCGGTCTGTAGTAAAGAATCAAGAACAAATGAACGGGCTTTCTGAAATAGTACTACAGGAAATGGTAGCCGAAAGAAAGCAAAATGTGCAATTTTCTCTCGCCTTTTGAAGTCGTTTGGACAATACCAATAAAATTCAGGTGGTTGAATAGGAAATTGAAAATTTTATTTCAGTGATCTCGCGCATAATTAATAACCCTGAAACATAAAAACATTTACCAGCAGTATGTCTTCTCCTTTAAAAAAAATTTAATTAATATTATTTATTACTTTTTCTCTAGCTTTCAGATGAAATACTTCCCACCACAATGAAAACAATTTCTTTACTATATTCAGCTGACCAATGTTTATGTTATTTTCCAACGGAGCTCTCTTCATCTTCATGCTTGTTTTTCTCTTAATATCAGTTGGGCGGTAGATTTGATTTTCATTTGTATATATTTCAAAGCTGGCTATCTCCTTCCTGTAATTTTTTACACAAAAAAGCAGTTTGGAGTTCAATAAACATTTCATTGAGTATATTTGGGAGTTTTAATCATTGGGTATCAGGTCAAAAGGGAGATGTGTGCCCTTTAAAAGATGGCCCACATTCAAAATATAGAAACCACTTATTAAAGGTTTCAATGAAGCGAACAGTCTCTGGGAACTCACCAGGAAATTCCATTTGTATGACATTTGCAACTAACTGACTGAGAACTTGAGTCGCTAGTTTCACTTTCATTCTATTCTCCAAATTAATATGATCAGATATCTGTTTATGTAGTTTAAGCAAATGAGTTGATTTTCTATGTCAATTTCTCTCCGTGAATTTGCATTAACCGATATTCACAGCCCTCTGTGCTATTTGCAAGACAATTTCTGACCGTCTTTATTAAGTGTGGTGCGTCAAAGACAAAAAAATAGGAGATCCCGCAGCGCTGTAAGGATTATCTCTCTTATTTCCACATTTTCCGGCATTCATTTTAAAACATTTGCAGTTAGTCGTTGCACCATCTCCGACTACAGCTTTAATTTTAAATGCCCATACCTCCAACTTAGCAAATGCTTCTAAAACTAAGACACTTTTGCAAAACATGGTAAAAAGCCCCCAAATTCCCACACTGAGAAAAAAGTCCGTAGAAATTACATAAATTTTATGAACGCGTAGTAGTCAGAATAATTTCGTAATTTCTGCAGTCGTTGGTGTAATTTTGGTTTACATAATAGTCCTGTAATTGTAACTTATAGGTTATAAGTAAAAAACCAGTAAAGACACTACTTTATTCTGTTAAATAAATTGTAACAATTGTCGTATACATGGTGTTAGGGATAAGAGTACCGAAAATTTCTATATGCATTCTATGGGTCTCTATGAGTAAAAAATGTCCAATAAACAGGGGTCCTAAAGTGCTTCGTTTCAGAGATATGGGCTCCCAAAAAATACCCAAAAAACTGGGCACAGCCTTAAATCTGGCAAACAATATTCTTCCTTGAACCAAATTGTTTTCTGTAAACTATCAATTGTTTTTTATCCGTGAGGCGAGTAACTTAAAAACAAGTGGAAAAAGTTCATTATTGTCCTTTTAGAAGTAAAATTTGACAAATACAAGCCATTTTAATTTATTGATACGATTTAAATTATTTAATCTAAAAAAATGTCATAAAAACTCTAAAGGAATGGTTTTAAAATTGTCTAATATTGTAGTTAATATGGCACACTGGTGTAGGAACGCTTATTGCACGGACGGGCTCAAAAAAAAATGGGTTAGAAGCTCAAAAATGCAACCAGCAGTAGATTCCTAAAAGACTGGTGTCAGATCAACTGGCATTTGAGTATCTAGATAGACGGCTAAGAGAAATATCAGAAATGTGTGTCTTTAAATTTAATAATTAAAATCGTAATGTTCAATAAATTAATATGGCTTGTATTTGTCTTCAAACTCATTTTACTTCTAAAAGGACATAAATGAACTTTTGCCACTTGGTGTTAAAGTTTCTCACCTCACGGATAAAATACAATTGTTAGTTAAATGAAAACAATTTGGTTCAAGGAAGAAAATTGTTTGCCAGATATAGGGCTGTGTCCGGTTTTTTTAGGTATATTTTGGGAGCCCATATCTCTGAAACGAAGCACTTTAGGTGCCATGTTTATTGGACATTTTTTACTCAGAAACCCTTAGAATGCATATAGAAAGTTTCGGTACTCTTATCCGTAACACCCTGTATGGTGGCTGATGGTATCAAATGCCAATTCCAAGAAAACAGCAATAACCTTTTGATTTTTATCAAGAGCTTGATGGACATAATTAGTGAAGTTATATAGGGCATCGTTAGTACTCTTATTCGACTGAAAGCCATATTGATAATTTGACAACATACTAGTTTTCTCAAGAAAATTAACAAGCTTTTTTTTCATTGCTTTTTCAAAACATTTTGATATATGAGTTAAAAAAGAAATTGGTCTGTAATTAGATATTTTATTTTTTTCACCCGCTTTAAATATGGGAACAATAAGTGCATTTTTTCAGGCATCAGGAAAAATACCAAGCTCGAAACTTAAATTAATTAGATGAGCTAAAGGATGAACAATGTACCTACTCATTGTTTTTAAAGTCATTTATGTCATCACTTCCGGGGGCGGAATTTTTTAAGCCTTTTATAAGGTTGAATATTTCTATTTCCGTATCGGGATTAAGTAAAATACTTCTTTGATTTCGAGTAACTCCAGAAAAAAATATCTTTCTGATGATTCAAATCTATTATTTTCTGGGCCATGTTATCTCCTGTTTTTGTAAAATATTTATTAAAACCGTCCGCACAGCATGAGGTTCATTTTTGAATCCACTGTTTTACGATCGATATTAATATTAAATTCATTTATCGCTTGCTTATCCTTTTTATCTGGACAGACCTTTTTAACAATATTCCAAATTTTTTAAGGATCATTATTTAATTTCCACTTTAAGCGGTCTCTTTTCCGGATACTAATAATTCAGCTTAGTAATCCAGGGTTTCAAAGGTTTAATTTTTTTTGGAGTGTTAGAATTCTCAACTAAATTATATATTTTTTCCTAGATAAATTAATATAAAACTGCAACGTAGATATAAAATTATCCGTGGCGTTCTAAATTATTTGAACTTAATACGTCACACCAAGTTTTAAACATTAGAACGGCAGTTAATTTATCGTAATCAATCATATTTATTGTATTGTGTTTATTCCTCTGATACTCACGATGTTTCGCGCGTTTTGATTTCAAATTGAAAATTACCAAGCAATGATCATTTATTTGTGTATCAAATAAGAATGTTTCAGCATCATTTACTAGGAAGGAATTCTTGAATTTCACGAAAACATTATCAAGACACGAATTGGTTAAATTGGTTTGATCCGTAAATCTAGTATATAATTAGATACACGCGAAAGAAATCCGTTAGAGACCATCCAAGCTATATAGTCTTCACTTACTGAGTCCGGTTTAGTATCTAAAATGTTTAAATTAAGGTCACCCATTATCATTTTACAATTATAGTGCTGTAATTCTACTTCCAAGTCTTTTAAGAAATCTTCAGGGTCAGAATTTGGTGACCTATACACGGTCAAAATTCGAGTGGCAATAGTATCCAAAGAGGTATCTATATCGTCGTTGACTAAATCAATTCTATGACAGTTTGTAGGGCCAATGTTTACTTCCTTAACATTAAGGCTGATATCTTCCTTAACAAATGCAACAATTCCGTCACACTTATTATATAACTTTGTTGTCTGTACGGATTTATAACCATCGATGTTAAATAGTTCAATCGGGACATCTACAAGCCAGCATTCGGTTAAAATAATGATATCTATTTCCGGGGTTTATTCGCTTAAGACAACAAAAAGTTTATCAAAATTTTTACTTTTACCTCATATATTTTGTTGTTGTATTTTAAGACCGTTGGTATTTAAAAAATATTTGCACATATTAATATCACTAGTAATCGGCTGTTTATCTATCTGGTTATTAGCAATGTTTAAATTATACTTTTCTGAGTCATTAAAGTTAAAAACAATTTTAACAAATTAAAGAAAAAACAAAACAAAAATAGTAGAATTCATATTAGATCTTTTTGACTTTTTATCTTAATAGCTTTCGAATTTTCAGATTTACGGATAAGGATCTCCCCTGCTGAGATCCAACCAAATCTGTGATAATTCTTTTTTGCGTAAATTTGTGCATCATTCAATATTTTTTTTATTAAATGCCGTTAGTTGTTCGTTGATGTAGACCGACTCATTTGGCAAGGTTTTGTGGATGTTTTAAGCCGTGATACCATTTTTCTTTTTACTTTTAAAAACCCTCATCCATTCCATTTTTTCATTTGCCAATTTAACAATAATTTTACTAGGTTTAACCTTATCTTGGCCTAACTTTACTCTGGGGAGTCTATAACTATCAACTACATCACTTTGTACACATTATATTTCTAAGAAACTAGCCACTAGATAAACAATTTCCCTTATATCTTCATTTTTTGTTTCCTCAATACCTATTATTTCAATTGATTTTGGTCAATTATGCTAATTTTATTTTCCAAATAAGATACTTTAAGCTCTAATGTGGAATTTTTTGCTATTGATGCAGAACTTTCGCTTTGTAGTTTATCTAAACCTTGGCGAAAACCTTGAAGCTTTTGGCCGAAGTCGTCAATTTTCCCGCTACAATAATTTCCCGCAGTTTCAAAGTAACTTAGTTTCTTTTCAATCGGATTTAGTTTGTCTTATATTTTTGGCATTTCGTTCATTTTTGCCGTTATCAACGAGATATTTATGTCAGAAGACGAGGTCTACACTGCGATGGAGGTTTGCTTCCAGAATAACAATGTTTTTTGCAGTATACATTATGAATCTTATAATTTTAGGATTTCAGAGCACAGTTTGCGCGTGGATTTTTGTTTTTTTAGATGAATTTGAGAATTTTGTACTGATTTTCGACCAGACTTAAGGATTATCAAATTCATTGCCTGAATCAGTTTCATCTAGGGTGTACGGGATTTGAACGAATTCGATAATTTACAGATAAAGGATAGAGTTAAACTAGTCAAGGGAATCTTAATAAATACCTATGAAATTCTGAAAATGTGGGCAGAATTATGGGGTGATGGTGAAAACAAAGATGCTGTTCTTAAAAAACCTTTTGAAATATATCTCAATTGTTTGGGTAAAGGCTCCGTCACAAAAGAAAAAACAGACGTGCCAGTAGCTAAAATACTATCCTTGAAAAGTAATGTTTTGGAACGTCCAAGCCTCATTTTAAGCCTCCCATTCAATTACGTACCCCATTATAGTTGCTTTTAGCCACTAACAAAAATAATTATCAATTATTGCAATTGTAAATAAGGAATTACTGTAAACCTCCGGTCATTCACACTATGATAGGGATCCTGAAAACCAATAACTTGCTGATGGCCAGTCTCAAGATTTCTGACATTGACAGTATCAAAAAGTGGTTCATCATATCCATGAAATTAATTTAACCCTCGACGGTCGGAGCGTTTTGATGATTAGATGGTAATTAAACAAATGTGATATTAATAGTCCGGTATTGTAGGCTCCAACCGAAAATGTTTATAAAAAGGGAAGGGGAAAGAGGAGGTTGTGGATTCTCAGACTAAAAAACCGTACGATCTCAATCAAAATTATCATTACTAACCCTTTTAACAAAAATACAAATTGTCAACAACGTAAGGGGGACATAAACCAAAATTATAAAATAAAACGAGGGGACCTGACAAAATCTTTAAGGGAACATATTATTTTCTTTCGGTTATCGGCCTTAATGATATCTTAGGAACTCAGAAGTAAAATGTAACTTTACGTTGGGTTAGGGGACTTGATTGCTTTTTTTGGGTTAGGTCTTAGAAGGGAATTTCTAGATTTAGGGTGTTTTGTTCAGTTTGAAGGTGGGGTACTTTTCTTGACTCGTTATTTCACCGAGTGAATTTTTAAGGGGAGAAGTAGGAAAATCTACTACTTATCAATTGTCCTTTTGTTTGGCGCCTTCGCTACTTCTTTGCGCGGTGGTCTCATTCCGACAGTCCGATACGGGCGAGGGGGGGGGGGGGGGCTCGCGAACAGTCACCACACTTCGTCCAAGGACAAGGGATGAATTCAAGCAGCAAATCGCAGTGGCTCCCACACTCTTAAAACAGTTGGGTTAAAATCGACCCAAAATGGGTTATTTTTATAACCTAACGCTGGGTCAGTATTTACCCTACCCTTTTTTGGGTTATTTAAATTTCAACCCAGAAATGGTTAGAACTTGCAACACAAAGTTGGGTTGTTACGTTTTAACCCACAGTTGGGTTACAAGAATAACATAAACTGCGTTATATTTCGTAACCCAAAACTGTGTTAATATCTAAAACAAGCCATTTTGGGTTGCAATAATAACCCATTTTGGGCTCTTTTTTAAACTGAAACACCCCATTTTTGGTTGCAATAGTAACCCAATTTGGGCTCTTTTTTAAACTGAAACACCCCATTTTTGGTTGCAATAATAACCCAATTTGGGCTCTTTTTTAAACTGAAACACCCCATTTTTGGTTGCAATAATAACCCAATTTGGGCTCTTTTTTAAACTGAAACACCCCATTTTTGGTTGCAATAGTAACCCAATTTGGGCTCTTTTTTAAACTGAAACACCCCATTTTTGGTTGCAATAATAACCCAATTTGGGCTCTTTTTTAAACTGAAACACCCCATTTTTGGTTGCAATAATAACCCAATTTGGGCTCTTTTTTAAACTGAAACACCCCATTTTTGGTTGCAATAATAACCCAATTTGGGCTCTTTTTTAAACTGAAACACCCCATTTTTGGTTGCAATAATAACCCAATTTGGGCTCTTTTTTAAACTGAAACACCCCATTTTTGGTTGCAATAATAACCCAATTTGGGCTCTTTTTTAAACTGAAACACCCCATTTTTGGTTGCAATAATAACCCAATTTGGGCTCTTTTTTAAACTAAAACACCCCATTTTTGGTTGCAATAATAACCCAATTTGGGCCCTTTTTTAAACTGAAACACCCCATTTTCGGTTGCAATAATAACCCAATTTGGGCTCTTTTTTAAACTGAAACACCCCATTTTTGGTTGCAATAACAACCCAATTTGGGCTCTTTTTTAAACTGAAACACCCCATTTTTGGTTGCAATAATAACCCAATTTGGGCTCTTTTTTAAACTGAAACACCCCATTTTTGGTTGCAATAATAACCCAATTTGGGCTCTTTTTTAAACTGAAACACCCCATTTTTGGTTGCAATAATAACCCAATTTGGGCTCTTTTTTAAACTGAAACACCCCATTTTTGGTTGCAATAATAACCCAATTTGGGCTCTTTTTTAAACTGAAACACCCCATTTTTGGTTGCAATAATAACCCAATTTGGGCTCTTTTTTAAACTGAAACACCCCATTTTTGGTTGCAATAATAACCCAATTTGGGCTCTTTTTTAAACTGAAACACCCCATTTTTGGTTGCAATAACAACCCAATTTGGGCTCTTTTTTAAACTGAAACACCCCATTTTTGGTTGCAATAATAACCCAATTTGGGCTCTTTTTTAAACTGAAACACCCCATTTTTGGTTGCAATAATAACCCAATTTGGGCTCTTTTTTAAACTGAAACACCCCATTTTTGGTTGCAATAATAACCCAATTTGGGCTCTTTTTTAAACTGAAACACCCCATTTTTAGTTGCAATAGTAACCCATTTTCGGCTTTTATTTACCCAAACCACCCATTATTGGTTACAATAATAGTCCTATCTGAGGTCTTTTTTTAATTTTAATCCATAACTGGGTTAATATCCCATCAATAACAGCCCAATTTTGGTTGCCTTAAAAAACAAAACTCTGAAGGAATCCATATTTGGGTTACAAAGGGACACAAATATAGTTGGTTTCCAGACTATATATAAAATAGTCATAATACTGGACCTGTATTTACTGATATTTAGCTTAAAAATACACTCATTTAGTTTATATATACCGAAACTTCGTAACATTCTTAGTAAAAGAATCAAAACTATCTCTGATTCACCTAAAAGAATCATTTCTAGCCTAAGCAGGTATAACCTAGCCCGTTCATCTACCCTTTGTGAATACAATCAAAGAATACCAAACTCAATCACTTAGGAAATTTTTTTATTTTCAAAATGTTGTTGTGAATAGTTAAATTATGACATTATTGTACTTTAAAAATTATATTGTTCTTTGGTTTTTTAAGTTAAAATTTAAACTCAACAGAACTATTATGTTACAAATTTTTAAGATACCTGTATTTTACCACAACTGTCAGCAAAATACTAATATTAAACTGTGGTAAAACAAATTAAAAAATGTTTATTACAAAACTTAAAAAACATATAAACCATATGAAAAGGAATTTGACTTAAAACTGCTTTTTGCTTCACAAATTATAAAAAGTTCAGCCTCGCTATATAAAAGTATATTATCTTAAAAAATAACAATGAAAGACTAGATTTAAAAGTTCAGTGAAATTAGGATAAAAAAAATGAAACTATAATTACGAAAAATTTTAACAAGTTGTTCAACTTATGTGAAAAATATAATTATTACACATTTTGGCTGAATACATCTTAGATTCACGAAAGTTCAGTCTCACAAATTGTTAGGATAGACAATCTTGTATAGTATATTAGTACGCGAAATACCCGTATGATGGCGCGGCATGTGATAATCGGATACGGAGGTAGACAAGCTTCGCGGGAGAATAAGACACTTGTCCCACGATGCCCAAATTGTATAGATTCCCTAATAAAGTACCTTTCCAATAGTAACGTATATTTAATTATATAAACAACGACCTCAACATATGGCGACGGAGATTACCATACTGCGGATGGAGATTCTTTTTTTTTAACTATTTTATCAAGAAGTCAAGATTTATCACGTCAGCGAAACGTATTTTTGGACATCGTGGTGCACGACAAGGCTTACGTCACATCAGCCGCCATTGTGCCGTAGATTGGGTAGACAAAGAAACAAGGACTCAGGAAATATTTTCTAACAAGGGCATCTCCACTATCACAACGACCAATCTCGTGTGATACAATATCAAGTTATGGCGACATTTTATGGCAACTTTCCCCAATTTAACCAAGCACAAGACAAGTGGGTTATATATTATGAACGTTTGGAACAATTTTTCTTGGCTACCGATATCATAGAGCCAACTGTCACTGCATCAAGGGACGCCGATGTTATTGCAGCAAACCGAGCTGCTATTGCTACTGTCAAAGCAAAGAAGAGGGCTACATTGGTAACAGTCTTAGGCAATGAAACCTATACCTTATTAAGAAGTTTGGTTGCACCAGAAAAACCATCCAATAAAACTTATGAGGAATTAATAGACGCATTGAATACACATTTCGAGCCTACTCCTCATGAAGTTGTTGAAAGGGACAAGTTTTACAGACGTAATAGAGAACAAGGAGAGACTATATCTTCTTATGTCGCAGCCTTGCGGAAAATGGCTGAGTTTTGTAATTTTGGTGCCACTCTCGATACAATGTTACGGGATCGCTTACTGGGAGGAGTCAACAACCACATAATCAAAAGGAAGCTCTTAGCTGAACGACAACTAGATTTCAACAAAGCTTTAGATATTGCCTTATCTGTAGAAACTGTCGATCGTGAAACTCGTGGGATGGATAATATCACCAATAAACATGATGCACTGACCGTGAATAAGATTTCACATTCTGGACGAAAACAACTTCAATTTAATCAGCCTTTAGCACAGCAAAATTATTATTCGTCGCAACGTCCTTCAAGAACCCAACAAAGAGGGAATAGTCAGCCTAATCGCTATTCAAATAATCAATCATCACGAATTCCACAGCGTTCCAACTACAATCCTCAAAGTCAAAATAGGCAATATCAAGGAACAATAACTTCTAATCGTCCGCTCAAAGCATGCATTCGTTGCACTTCACATCAACACCCTGAATGGGAATGTTTTTATAAAGATGACATATGCTATCGTTGCAATACAAAGGGACACATATCAAGAGCATGTAGACGCAAACCTAACAACCCAGTAAATTCAAGAGTGACAACCAATAATAGAGGACATGGAACCAGACAAGAATATTCTACTATGAACCAAATTGAGCAACTGGTCACTCAAACTGATGATAGTGAAACGCAAATTAAACCAGAAGAGTATCATCTTTTTCATGTGAAGGATACCATTACATAACCACCTCCTATTAAGATATCCTGTAAAGTCAATGATCAAGATTTTCTTTTTGAACTGGACACAGGGTCGGCTCACACCTTGGTTTCTGACGTACATCAACAACAATTGAGAATTGGAAAACACCTTCGAGAAAATCATGCAAAGTTGACATCTTTTTCTGGACACCAAGTATTAATCAAGGGTGAAGCTATTGTTCGGGTAACCTATAAAGAAAAGACATTACTTTTACCATTGTTGATCTATCATGGCCCTGGACCCAATATGTTGGGAAGGCAATGGATTTTCTCCGATTTTAATATTTTGTCAACATGGGATAAGATGATCTCATATCTACAATCTCCACATACACGACTTGACAGTATTTTACAAAAATATCCAGAACCATTTAATCCAGGAATGGGACCCATCAAGGGAATTGAAGTAAAACTATTTATTCGTAAAGATACTCCAGTTCCAGGATTTTATAAACCCAGAACACTAGCATACCATGTTAAAGATAAAGTGGAGAACGAACTTCAACGATTGCAGGATGAACAAATCATCACACCTATACCATACGCGGATTATGCAGCTCCAATAGTGCCAATTCAAAAAGGCAATGGTACGGTGCGAATATGTGGTGACTACAAGATCACCACAAACAAGATCATTGATACAGAAAAATATCCGCTACCGAAAGTAGATGACATTTTCGCAAGATTACACGGATGTAAAATATTTTCCAGGCTAGATTTAAGAAATGCCTATAATCAGCTAGCACTGGATGAAGAATCGCGTAAACATGTGGTAATAAATACCACCAAGGGCTTGTATCAATACAATCGATTACCCTTCGGCATTTCATCCGCATCTGCTATATTTCAACGTTATATTGAAACTCTACTCAAGGACCACACAACTGCCATTCCATTTCAGGATGACATTATCATGGGCGGTATATCAGAGCAAGATCATCTAGACAAACTTGAGGCACTGCTTGCCAAATTTCAAGAAGACAACGTGAAACTCAATAAAGCCAAATGTCAATTTATGAAGACGTCCATAGAATTCCTGGGATATAGGCTGGATGAAACCGGAATACATCCGCTCGAGTCAAAATTAAAAGCAATACGCGATGCGCCAATTCCTACAACAGTTGATCAAGTACGCTCTTTCTTAGGACTAATTAATTATTACTCCCGCTTTATTCCCAATGCATCAACTCTTTTGTCACCTTTTAATCAACTCCTTCGTAATAATGTCAAATTTCACTGGACGAAATATCATCAAGACAGTTATGACAAAGCTAAAAATGCTATACAATCTTCTAACGTTTTAATACATTTTGATCCTGGCAAAGATGTTCTCCTGGCTTGCGACGCGTCTCCTGTCGGCGTGGGCGCAGTCATTTCGCACGTGATTGATGGACTTGAGCGACCTATCTCCTTCGCGTCACGCACTCTAACATCAGCCGAACAAAAATACCCGCAGATCGAGAAGGAGGCATTATCTATTGTTTTCGGGGTAACACGTTTTCGAGATTATCTGTTGGGCAAAAGATTTACTCTTGTGACTGATCACAAACCACTGGTCGTTATATTTGGCCATGATAAACCTATTCCCGCCACCGCCGCGGCTCGTTTGCAAAGATGGTCACTGATATTATCTGGATATGACTATCGCATTATATATAAAAAGGGCACAAATCATGGTAATGCCGACGCACTCAGCAGATTACCACTAAACACTCCCGGTACTAACCCTCCTATACCACATGAATTAGTGTTGTTATTAAGTCAAGAATCTGCATGTCCTATCAATATTAAACAAATGGCTGATGTTCCAATACAAGACAGAGTTCTTTCTCAAGTATTGCATTTTACTATGAACGGATGGCCAACAAATTCTTCAAGATTATCAGGAGAGCTACAACTATATCAGAAACGCTTCATTGACATAACAGTTGTGGACAACGTTTTGGTCATTTCCAACAAGGTGATAGTACCTGAAATATTGAGAAAAGCAATTTTAATGGACTTGCATAGCACCCATCAGGGGGCACGGTCAATGAAGGAATTGGCAAGATCAAAAATATGGTGGCCAGGTTTAAATAAAGAAATAGAAGAATTGTCGCGCTTATGTCATATTTGTAGATTACACGCCCCCATGCCACCAAGACAATATTCAAATTGGCCTAAAGAGAATTCACCTTGGCAGAGAGTTCATTTGGATTTTGCTGGACCAATTGAGAACAAATACTTGTTAATAACTGTCGATTCATTTTCCAAATGGATCGAAGTTGATGTTACTCAATCCACATCCACATCAGCTGTAATAGACTGTCTTCGTTCACACATTGCCAGATTTGGTATTATGCCAAAATTAGTCACGGACAACGCTACATGTTTTACAAGCGCACAATTTCAGGAATTTACTAGGGAGAATGGCATTCAGCATATAACCCCGCTTCAAATGGTCAAGCTGAACGATCTGTTAGGACGATGAAGACTACTTTGAAGAAAGTCAATGGTGATACTTCTCCAGAGATTGATATTATGGATGCAGGATTTGAGAAATTTCCACATAGTACTCTACAGCAACGTATTGCCAGAATCTTACTCAATTACCGTAGAACACCCGTGAATGGCGACAGATCACCTGCGGAAATGATGTTCAACCGGAAAATTTTAACCAGATTAGATATGTTTAATCCGACTGTGACGCAATTCCGCCAATCTGATAATAGAGCCACGCAAGACGTACGTTTCACAACTAATTCCAACGTTTACATTCGTAATTATGGAAAAGGAAATAAATGGATTCCTGGTCGGATAATTAAACATTTAGGTACTATTATGTACGAGGTACAGACGGAATATATAAAAAAAACATCGCAATCAAATTAGATTTGATTCTTCCGCATCAAGTACTTTATTTCGAAATAAGAATACTACAGGAGCGAGCCAACCCATAACAACATCACATAAACCAACGCTTCCTGCCACTCCAGTATTAGCCTTCAAACCACACATCACCAGACATGCTGTTGTTCCTGCTCAAAGACAGATGTTAGCATCACCACGGCCACATTCACCATCCGCGCAGAATTTACAATCATTGACACCGCACCGGAGGCCAATATCAGAACAGCTCATGCCACTACCATCACGTACTATTCAACAGAGACTCGATTTCTTACCACAGCCAGGCACTGTCCAACAATCCCTGGCGGTTCCTCCATATCAACCTAGTCAACTTTCCATTCCGATCTCAGAACCACTACTTAGACGTTCATCACGACCACCGAAACCTCGTCGTATCATGGACATTTAATTTTTTTCTATATGTGTTACTTTAAAAAAAAAAAAAAAAAAAGGAAAGTGATGTTAGGATAGACAATCTTGTATAGTATATTAGTACGCGAAATACCCGTATGATGGCGCGGCATGTGATAATCGGATACGGAGGTAGACAAGCTTCGCGGGAGAATAAGACACTTGTCCCACGATGCCCAAATTGTATAGATTCCCTAATAAAGTACCTTTCCAATAGTAACGTATATTTAATTATATAAACAACGACCTCAACACAAATTTAGTAATTTTCGTTAATTTAATTACTTAAAAGTTGAATCTCATAAATTAACTGATGTTCACAATGGGCAACAAGTACCAAAACCTCAGTTACTTTTACAAGGGAAAGTAACCAAAAATTCTCATTTTTAAGAGCAGCATTTAACTAATTATTTTATAAATAGCAACAATGAGTCTGAAATAGGTCAGAAATAGAGCTATGGTACTGAGTTGATTTAAAAAACAATTATAAAAGTGTTAGTGTGGGCAATAACCATAAAAGTACCAAAAACTCAGTTACTTTTACAATAGAAAGTAACCAAAAATCCTCATATTTAAGAGCAGGATTTAACTAATTATTTTATAAATAGCAACAATGAGACTGAAACCATACCTTTATTTCTGACCTATCTCAGACTCATTGTGGCTATTAAATAAATTATTAGTTAAATCCTGCTCTTAAAAATGACAATTTTTGATTTCTTACCCTTGTGAAAGTAACAGAGGTTTTGGTACTTGTATGGATATTGTCCACACTAACACTTTTATAATTTTTTTTTTAAATAAATTCAGTACCATACCTCTATTTCTGACCTATTTCAGACTCATTGTGGGTATTTATAAAATAATTAGTCAAATCCTGCTTATAAAAAGGAGGTTTTTGGTCTTCATCCCTTGTTAAATCAACGGGTTTTACGAAACATTTATGAAACTTTTACAGACTAGCACTTCTATAAAGGTTTTTGATAAATAATTTCTATATCATACCTATATTTCTGACCAATTTCAAACTGATTTTTACTATTAGTAAAATTACTAGTTAAATCCTGCTCTTAAAAATGAGGATTTTTAGTAACTTTCCCTTGTAAAAGTAACTGAGGTTTTGGTACTTTTATGGATATTTCCCACAATATCACTTTTATAAATGTTTTTGAAAAATAATTTCTATATCATACCTCTATTTCTGACCGATTTCAGACTCATTGTGGCTATTTATAAAATAATTAGTCAAATCTTGCTCTTAAAAAGGAGGTTTTTGATCTTCATCCCATGTTAAATCAACAGGATTTACGAAACATTTATGAAACTTTCACAGACTAGCACTTTTATGGATATTTCGAACACTAAAACTTTTATAAATTTATTAAAAATCAATTCAGTACCATACTATGGTACTGTTTTGATTTTTAAAAAATTATAAAAGTGTTAGCGTGGGAATTACCCATAAACTGTGTTTCATGATTCGGGCAGTTTCATCGCAAAGAGGCCATTAACCAACTGAAATATTACAATCAGATTATTTTTCTATTAAGCTATGTAGTAGAAATAACATCTTTGAATGTTCCCACTTAAAAGGTACAAATGGTAAAATGACTTGGAGTTAGTAATATATTTTAATTAACCCAATGGCTGTAAATTCGGTTATGCGAAAGTGAATTTTTTTTTACTAAACTTCATATTCTAAGAGACCTATTAAATTTGAAAATTAATTTATGCATACAAAGTATCAGGTTTAATAGATAAAAATTTTGATATGTATGAGTAAATAAATTAAAGAGACTTAAACGGTTTTAAATTAACAATATTTTTATTTATAAATATATTACTAACTCTTCAGGGATTTTTACAAGTCTGACGATATAATGGTAAAACTTAGGGACGAAAAACATTTGTGCGCTTAATAGTTAGAAGTTTTACCATTATATCGTCAGACTTGTAAAAATCCCTGAAGAAGGTGGAAGAGTTCCTCCGAAACGTTGGATGTTATAAATAAATATATTGTGAATTTAAAACTGTTTAAGTCTCTTTTAATTAAGTTTTTTTATCTTTACTTCTATGAGTAATTAGATTGGATATAAATCTCTTTGTGTTTGACCACTTGGGCAGTTTATCGCAAAGAGGTCATAAACAAAGAAATATTGTATGAAATATTTTTGTATTTACCAAGTAGTGTTTTTCTTCGAAATAGTGTACTTTACAGCGTACTTCCAACTTTCTTCAAAACCACCAGATATTCAGCCCCGTTCGCTATTGAGCTTACAAAAATTAAATTTTTCCCAATGGTTGGATAATATATTTCATCTATGATTTTTAAGTTAATTTGGTTACGGTAGATTATCATATTCAATAATTTTAAGAAGACCATACATCTATTTCCACGATCTAGGCGCATTTGGTATATGTAATAGTTTACTTAAACATATATTATAGAACGCAATCTGCTTTTGCAATTGTGCAAAGGTCTATTTATTATTATTACTACTTTTTGTTATTCTGGCAACACTTAAGCCTAACACTTTGAAGCATGCATGTTTAGGCTTATTGGGGAAATAACTTTGAATGGACCTGTTCATGGATTACTTTTACCCTAAATATTTATTATGAAGATGCTGCACAATAAAGTCGTTAAACTAATTATCTTCACCGTATAATTGAAAAGGTAAAAAGAATGAAATCAACATTCACTCACTCGAAAATACACTGCTTTCGCGCGAAAAATATGGCGTCGCGCGACTTACTGACGCATCGTTACGATAGTGACGTCATAATTAATTTTCCCGCGAATTTTGTAACTCAATTTTGGGTTGTAAGAACATGTGACCCAAAATTGGTTAATAACCACCCAGAATGGGTTTAAAAAATAACCAAAATTTTGGGCTAGACATTTCGACCCAGTTTTTTGACCCAGAACAAAATGTAAGAAAAACCATAACCCAAAACTAGTCAATTTTAGCCATTTTTGGGTTAAAACTAAAACAACCCAAAATATTTAACCCAACTGATTTAAGAGTGCAGAGTCATCTTTCTCTCCTGATTCACGATGCGTCGCTTGCGTCGAAGTTGCTATGGAAGGCTGGGGACTCTTTCTCTGGAATTTGACGATTGTGCTGTAGTCTCTTCGGGTTACGGGAGCTTCCGGGTTATGGGAATTCCGGATTACGCAAGTAGGCTCCCAGCTGTCTTCGTCGGGATATCTCTTTCGGACCTGAACGGAATTCTAGGACTCTGGGTCGGATTTACCTCTCAGGCTCTTTTGGGAATTGGATTACCAGGACTCATTGACTTCGTATCTGGATACGTCAGGAGACTCGCTGGATGTCATCAGGGATTGACGTATGTTAGGGGATCTCTTAATTTCATTTAGTCTTCGCTAAAGTTTCTTAGTTTGGGTTAAAGTTAAAGTTTTTAAGTGAAGTGTTGGTCCATGGCGGAGCAGAGTTTCCACTGGCGAGTCTCTTGGGGTTTCTCTTCTGGTTTCATTTTTAGTCCGGCGCTCCATCTATGGGCGTTGACGGATTTATGTTTTGATAGTAAAAACGGGAGAAAGAGTATTACCTGAAACCATTGTCAAAGCTACAAAGTGGGCCTTAGCTATCCGTGCGTATCTCCCAGGTTATTAAGAGAAGCCGGCAGATTCCTTTCGGCTCGGGGACAAAGTGTGTTACCTGGAACCATTGTCAGAGCTACTACGCGGCTGTTAGCTATCTGTGAATGTCGAAGAGGTCATGAAGAAAAGTAAGCACATTCCTACCGTCTGGAAATCCACGTTCCAGTTTCTTCCTTGCTCTGTGGTACATGTACGTACATTTCAATAATAATAATAATTTTAATTATATTAAATAATAAAAATAATAATTATTTACAGGATTTGTTAGATCTGCAAATCTTCAAAACTAATTTTTAAAAATAAGAATATCTAATTGTAGTATGTGGTGCCATAAGCCTACCTAATCATAGGCTTATGGTGGTGCTTAATGAGTTTGAATTAAATGAACTGGTGCGTTTTAACCTACCAGGTATGTATATGAAATGCGTCTAAAGCCCAGTTCACACTATAACTCATATACAAACTAAGACGTTAACCAAAATAATATTTTAAGTCAATAAAGAAATTAAGAAATGTTTTAAATAAGATCTCTTTTTTCTACAATAGTAACCTTTTATTTCTATAAATATTTCAATATGGATATATTATTATTATTATAATGTTAATATTAAATCGCACAATTTTAACAGGAGTTAAGCCAGTTTATGGTATACAACATTACAAAAAGTTATAATGGTACTGATTCACGATGTCAATTATTCTAGATTTCGCTTTGAACTGGGTGACTGTTGAAACTATTTCGCGTGTTTCACTTTTTCTTTCTAGTTTTCTGCTCTCTTCCAACTATCTTGAAATATTTGCAATTCAATTATATCTGTTTTTATATCTCTAACTTTATTTCTCAGTACTATTTCTCTTTGACTAGCTTCAACTAATTCCCATTTAATATTGGAATATTTATAGTAATAAAAGGTAACTTTTGTAGAAATGAAAAGAGATTTTAATTAAAACATTTCATAATTTCTTTATTGTCTTAAAATATTATAATATTTAAAAATTTTATTTTGTTTAACGTCTTTTATTTTTAAAAATGTAATTGCTTGACTTAAATAAAGCGTTAAAATTATTAGTTTCAAAATGATATTTACAAATCTTATCCACACTAATTTTATTTTATTTTCATTTTTGCGTTTTTATAGTATCTTTCTGACTATATTTGTGTATAAGAATTGTATTTTACCGTATTTAAAATGTAGATAAGTTGTTTTTGTCGTATTTTTATACCTTTATTTGCATATTGGAGTTGTATTGTACCATATTAAAAGTGGAAGAAGAGATTTTTTGCAGTATGTTTCCTCCTTTTTATATATCGAAAATAGATTTGATTGTATTTAAAGTAGAGTAAAGATGTTTCTTGTGTGTAGGCTTAGGTTACGATTCTTGTTTGCACTTAAAAAAATATTTATGAATAAATTATATTAAAATACAGTTTGTCGCCTCTAATTTTAAGAAGTTAAATGAGGATTACATAGTGTTGTAAATAAGAAAATTAAAAACAAAATACGTCACAAAGATAAATAAAATAGGTAGGAACAATTTTAAATTTCATTTTAATATTATTAAACGTCTTCGTCACGTAGGTGGAATTACTATATTAATTAAATATTACAAATATAATTTATAAAAATCAACACTTACTTGTTGATAAAACTTTAACTTTTTTAATAAGTAAATGGTTACTACTCTTTATTGTACTTCAAAACAAAATTTATGAATAAATTAAAGAGTTTTTTTAGTATTTTCTGTACATATTTGCGTATCACAGTTGTGTTTCGCCGTATTAAAAGTAGAAAAAGGAATTTTTATAGTGTTATTCTACCTATTTACATATCGGAAATGTATTTTATTAAATTTAAAAAGTGATTTAAGTAGTATTTTTCTAGCTATATTTGTATAATGGAAATGTATTTTAACGTATTGAAAGCGGAACTCATCTTTCTGACAAGAGTCTTACCCATAATACATACACCATCTAATCTGGAACCTATGTTTAACTATTGGATGAATTCGTGTTTACAAAAGTTTCTTTTAAACGTAGCTTAATCGGAATTGTATTTTGTTGTATTAAAAGTAGAGTTTAGATGTTTTTGTAGTATTTTTCTATGTATTTGTATATCTGAAATATATTTTATCCGATTTAAAGTAGAATTAAGAGGGTTTAATAGTATCTTTCTACCTTTATTTACATATTGAAATCTATTTAACGTATTGAACGTAGAGTAAGAGGTTTTCGTAGTATTTTACTACCTATATTTGCATTTTGGAAAGCTATTTAAACGTATTGAACGTCAAGTATATATATATTTGTATATCGGAATGTAATTACACGTATTTGTATACCAATTTGAAATGAGCAGCGTTACGTATATATATAAATTTACCAGGTCCTCATACGGAATCACGTGTACAATTAAAATACTTGAGAAAGATACGTTTCTCATACTATAACTTGAGATATTTGTTAAAACAAAATGCTTGTGATGTTGGCTCAAGCGCCACTTTGGTATATAGACACTTAATGAAATTAAATGGAGTTTAAAATTAATTTCATTCTACGTCTCTTTAACAAAACATTTGTACTATAAACTATCAAATATTCCGTGAATCCCTTTTAAAACACTCAAATCCATGTTTTCATTTAAATTCAAATTAACCGCGCCCCCGGGTAATCGACGCACGCGCAAGGGTATCACGCGCGCCCTATCTCCCACCCAGGTTATCAAGAAAATATCAATCTTTACAACTTACACTATTTCAATACATCCTCAACTTATTCCACGCGATATTTAAAACTCGAGATGAAGAGAAACAAGCCAAACCTGAACTTATATGCTTTTTCAAGTACCATATAAGTGTCTCGTGATGTCGCTCTTTAAAGTACTCGAGAAGAGTGGAGATAAAGATAACGTGAAACAAGCTGGTCCTGAACACAATATGTTGAAATACCCTTAATAAATTGACTTTTTAACGATTTTATTCCCATTTCACATCGAAAACTCCTAAACCCATACACGAACCCGAACCTGTACCCGGGTTTGATATGTCGACCTTACTTTCCCTCTACTTACAAGCTTGTCCACCGATTACGAATAGTGATCAGCCCCCAAAGGAGATTCTATATAACGTTACCCTTGGATTTTTCTAAACGCTATTTCAAGAACAAACTTAAAACAAATTCAGGACGTATTTACGAGAACCATTTAAACTGGAGAGAGCGTACGAAATTGGACTTGCTGAAATAAGATATCGTTGAACGTGGAATAACGTTAAAGGTTACATTTAACAAAGTCGTGTTTTCCCGCAATACACGCTTTTTTTTCCCCCGAAAACGCGGGAAAATGGGGGAAGAAACGCGGCTAGACGTGTGACGTCAATTAAGGTATACTACCTTTGGCCGCGTCTATTGTACTGCTACCAGTCGATCGCTTTTCGGCCAGCCCTTTGTCGTGTTATTCTGATTTATTCCAGCTGTTTTTATTTTATAAAATCATATTTCACTAATCTAATCATCTAAAAGAAAACTTATCCATAATGGTTCAGCATTGTAGTGCGTACGGTTGTAGTTCATCAAATGACAATGGTAAAAATAGTTTATTTAAGTTTCCTCTCGATAATCCCAAGCTATTAAAAACATGGGTGGCTAATGTAAAAAGGAAACACTTTAAACCTACAATACACTCTAGATTATGCCATAAACATTTTGAAAGTAATTGTTTTGAGTTAAATGCAAACGCTGAATTTCTTCAGTCAATTGGTTTTGTTAGCCCTAATCGCCTTAAACCACGACTAACTGAAGGTGCCATACCAACAATATTTGCATATCACAAAGACAAGGAAACCAAACCCCCCAGAAGCCTTGTGGCAAAAAGACAAAGAAAAGAGGTGAGAAGGTGTTTGTTTTAAAAGTTTCAAAAATTAAAAGACCATTAATTGTTTTAGGTACTTGAAACAATTTTGGAGGAATCTCATAAACTTCCAGATGTCGCAACCAATACTATTGATGAAGTTATAGATTTTGATTCTTTTCCAAATTCTGTATTAGTTCAAACTGAAAATGATGTGTCAGATGCATTTACTAACACAGATTTAAGGTTAAAATCTAAAAAAACCCAAACTGTTAGAATTAGTAAGCAATTCCGTTCCAAAAGCGCACAAACAATCCAAGAAAAGCCAATTGGTAAATTTCCAGGGGGGGGGGGGGGTGCTGACGGAAGTTTCACTGATATTTATTCGGCACCCCCCCCCCCCCGGGCATCAGCATTTCGGGGGGTCCCCCCCCCCCTTAAATACGCCCTTGAAGCCGACCACATCTTGGCTAGATTTGGGTTATATTAAAGAAATTGTTTAATCATAGATACACGACAATGATTGCTTAAATAACGGAGATCGCAACGCTCTTTCACCGTAATCACATTATATGACTTCTTGTCTACCCAAACTGAAAATATCTACAAAATTGGCTCGCAAAATTTGTAGTTAAAGTAACATGTAGTCAAAGATGGCTGCATTTTGAGATGGTTTCCGTTTCGTATCTTTACTAACATGTGATACATCGCCATCCAAAAATTAGTATGTGATACGAAAAGCTTCATCCATCCCATGTAAAAGTCAAAATTGTCCAAAACGCAATAGGAACCTAACTTGGCCACTAGGGGTCACATGAAAAAATATTTAGATTTGACAAATCCAGATATTCTGAATAGACGAAATATGTATAAATATTTATAATATGCAATATCTCGAATTTTAGCCCAAAAAACGGGCTTATGGATCACTAGGAGGCTAAGAAAGAGTTTTTTGTAAAGGCGAAGAGAAATGTGCATTTTTATTTGAACTTTTACATCATGAAGTTCTAGACTTAAATGTTGTGACTGAACTAGATGAAGACGGACCCATGTTTTCCTGCCTTATCCCGCACAAAACGAACTATTTAAATAAAAAATATACATGCGCTTTAGAGAAAATCACTTTATATGCCGAGTGGTTATAGAAAATATCCATGCACAATTGGAGACTTATAAATAAAAAGCAATGTTAAGTATCGTCTACAAATGTAGATCTTCTACAGCGTTCCAATTCGAAGTAAACATTCTTCATTAAAGGTTACATTTAAGAAAAATAAAAACCTATATTACCTTAAAGCTAGTGGTATAATAAAACTGGAAAACACCTTAAAAAAAATTCTACGACCTTAATTAATTAATTATTAGCCTTAAAAAGTACAATTTTAAGCAGACGGCGCGAATCACTTGAAAACGCGGGTAAACTAGTGATCACGTGGTTTTTATGCGTGACGTCAATAGAGGCCACTATCTTCGTTCCCCTCTACTGAGTCCTCTTAAATTTGAAAGTGCAAATCATTGAATTGGGAATAGTGGGTGCGAATGTGGTCCTAGTGGTTTCAAAATGGCTATGCAACAAGTGGAACCTTACAGATTTGAACCAGAAAGAGAAAGTTCAAGCGATTCTGATGAATCGGAGGTTAATTACAGTTTTGAATCAAATGATGATTCCGAAGAATCGGATGATATATTAGACCGTTTGAATTCAGATGTAAACACCTGGTGAGTATCATTACATTTTCATTGAAATTGGTAAGAATCAACTTATCAAGCTGGTTAATCATTTAGCTATTTTCAATTAGGTGTAGGTGTCATAATTGCCACACCATGGAAACAGAAGAGGAATGCACTTGCTGCGTAGAGCAAAGGGACGTAGTAACCAAAATGGAGCAGCAAAATGTTACTTGCATAACACTACACCCAGGATTTGAACCTGTATGCCTAAATATTCATGTTTTAGATACATCATACAGACTATATGCTAAGCATTTTATTAGAAGGCTGGGCTTACCAAACAATGATCCTAATGCGTATGTTACTAATTGGTTCTTTGGTGTGCATATCAATTATATCTTTCTTTAGGAGATATCGATATACAGCATATAGGAAATTTGTGGGTTTCATATACAGAAATCTGGGTGAGCGAGTCAGAGTTATAATTCCATCTTGTGTGACTAGCCTTATTCGTGCAAGGTACCCCTCCGCAGATAGGACCTACCGAGGATTTTTACACATTTAAAATTGTGATAATTTTTTATTCCTAAAGTTTGTGATAATGTTTTATTCCTAAAGTTTGTGATAATTTTTTATTCCTAAAGTTTGTGATAATTTTTTATTCCTAAAGTTTGTGATAATTTTTTATTCCTAAATTTTAAATAAAAATTAAATTTATTAAACCAATGGAGCCATATATATAATTTTTTAAATTTTACAATTTATGAAAAGGCCAAAATAAAAATTTACAATAATACAGAGGTGAATAACTGTTAAAATTATATTTTCTTAACAAATCTACTTCTAAATTTAGTAATTAACTCTTCCTTAGGTGGGTGATTATAGGAATATGAAAGTGGAGGTGGAATTATGTGTGACAAAGCCTGGGCAGCTTTGTCATATGTGGGGTATGTTTTCCTCCTTTCAAGAACCTTCTCATAAAGTTCCTCAACATAATCTAAAAAAATTAAATAAATTCTTCTTTCAATTAGAATAAGGTAAATTTAATAAGCTCACCATAAGTAGATGCTTCTTTTCGAAATACCAAAGTAGCTTTCCCTTTGTTGGCTTTTGAAAATTTATAAGTACACTGGTCTTCATCACCTAATTTCTTTATGGGTTTTTGAGAATTTCATTATGATGAAGGGCTGATAAGGCTAGCCTAATTTGATGGAATTTTGTAATAAATAAATGTATATTTTACAATTAAAACTGACCTTGACTGCATTCCTTCATAAAAAAAATGTTTATTTTTGGGAGCATTTGACAACAAAGTAGAAAGGTAACCTTCAATGGAACTTGTTCCCCCATATCCAGATGTTAGTTCTATATCTTATATTAACCTTTTCCCTTCAATTATTTTAACAACTTGAAGGTGAGCCAAGTTCGTCTTTTAAATTCCTACGAATAGTTCTAATCTGAGTGGCGACCGGCATAGAGATAGATAATTGGCGAATGATGGCGATCATACCTTCTACATATTTACCAACTGACTCACCCGGTTGTTGGAAATGAAAATCTAACTGATCTAACAAACGGTCGTCGGTATTCTGAACCTGAAATTCCGCGCTAAGAGTGGTCGAAAAATCGGCGAAGGAAGCGAAATCTGGCTGAGCGTAAAACCACTCAAGGGCCGCGCCCGAGAGCATAGCGGGAACCCAATGTTTGACAAAGAAGGGTTCGGGGCAGTTGCGGGACGCGATAATTTGACGCACCTTGGTAAAAAACTCCTTTGCGATGCCGCCCGAAAAACTACCAGAAAAATTAGGCAGAGTTACGGGGGGAGCCCACGCAGCCGGCATGGCCGCAGCGGCGGGGGGGGAGAACATTATTTTGGACGGTATTAGTAAGAAGGGCCAACTGTGCCTGAAGGGCCGCGATAGCCGCCGCGTTGGCAGTGGGGTCGCCATTGGCGTTATTTTCGGCATTAATAGGCATATTGGCGTCTAAATGGGGTGGATGGGCAGTAAGGAAATAAACTTCAAAACACTCTTGGCAACTAAAAATTTCACCTAACGCTGGGGCACAGCCACGTGTATGAATATCTCTAAAAATAGGCATCAACCAACAAAAGTATACCAAGTATTCGAAAACCATGAGAGCATGCCAAAAGACCAAAACCAAGAACTAAAAAAAATGTAAGGGATGGAGATGACCAACCGAACCTACGCACCAAAAATCCTACCATAACAAATTACAGGGCTGATACTCAAATTCATAACTAATTTTAGTGGAAATAGTAACTAACCTCTTCAAAAATAGTAACCAAAAAGTAACCTAAAAGTAACTAAGAAATAACTTAAAAACCCACCACACGAGGTTTGTGATAAATTAAGCAGACGAACTTTAAGACGAGAAAAAAATGTGGCTGCCAAAATAGGAGTAGACATAAGTTGGCTTAGGGAGCGGCCGTTACATTTCTAGGGAATTGGCCGGTGGCGGCCTCTCCCGCTAGTTTTGTAGCTAAACACGTTTCCCTTTGTTACGAATAAAGGATTTGGTTACAAGACGGCATTTTTGATTTCTATGGGCAGTACTAAAATTAAATATGATAAAATTAAATATGGTAAAATATTTTTTCGTAGAGATAACAAATTTCAAAAAAGTTACTTTTAGGAACCAAATTAGACAAATAGTAACCGATTTAAAAAAAGTAACTTTTAGTTAAAAAAGTAACCCAGTATCAGCCCCGAAATTAGTAAAAAAAACAATGAACAAAGGCTGTACCGCGGGAAAAAACCGTATACATAAATGCGAAATACTATCAAAACACGACATGAAAAGTTAAACCTAAGAAACAAAAGAAACAATTAACGCGAAAAAAAATCTACGGTGAAAGAGATGGCCATTGAAATTAAGGTTACGATGTACATAAAACAAAATCCGAAATTCAAAACCGGAAACGGGCCCCCAAAATGTGGCACTTTTTAAGTTAATTCGGTCGTTGAAGTTGTCTAGGGGTAGGTTTTAGTATTTCTAGGATTAAAGTGCCAGCATTGTAAAGTAATAAAAGAATCAATTTAATGGTAGACTTGTATTTTCGTAAACGCAAAATTCTTAATAACATAAAACATTAACATTTAAATGAAATCATTAATCGACATGGCTCTCCAACCCAATGAATTAAATCGTTCTTACGTAAGTTGCAACGTGGAGGTTTCTGGGTGGTAAGTTGATCCTGCGGATTGAAGCCCGAATAACACTCTTCCAAAGCGCACTACACGGTTCGTAGTTCAAATTCGCGGAGAATATCGGACGCGAACTTTTAGAACAAGGGTTCGCTACGGGGTCGTTGGGGTTCTTTCACGTATGGAAAGTTTGAGAAGGTGTTGCGATAGTTGGGCAATACCAGAGAGCAATAGCGAACTTGGGAAAACCAGAGCCAGTCGTAGAAATATAATAAGGGGGCATTCATAAATAGGTAAAGTAACCATTTTGTTACACTCTCATTTCGCTACCCAGTTCTTCAAAATTCGCTCTATCTCAAATTCTTTACTGCCTTTAATGTTGTTTTGGACAGCTGCGATTACGCAATTTTTGAAACGAAGCTCTTTGAAAGCGAATTTGTCATTAACACCGTTCCAATTAAATTCTAGTACTAGTTTATGGTCAAAAATGTTCTTTAAAATTCTTCGACAACAGTCGAAAATATTTTTTCCTTCAAAAGATGCCAATTTACAAATCTAAATTAAAGACAACAAAAACAATTTTTAATTAAACATTCTTTACGTTAATTTCAATTCCTTACAATCTTTTGTTTAACGTCCTCTTTTGAAAGGAGCTCTTCTTCGTCATTCACCTGTTCCAATGTCTGATGGGGAAGTTGGGGAAAGCGAATGAGTAGTGTATTTTTGCCGCTTCTGGCAGCTAACATGATAACAATGACAGCACGAAATTTGGATGCCATGTTATTATTGTATTTTACCGTGAACCTAATCTGTGATTAGAGGGCATTTTTTTATTAAGGATTTAGGCTTTGGTTGGCGGCCATTTGGTTTTCTAACGTGTTTAGTCCTCTAGAGGGCATTTGGTTTTTGTTCAAAGGTATCTAGGCTTTAATTGGCAGCCATTTAATTGTTTTCGTTTAGGGTTGACAGTTCGTTTGTTCGCTATGGGATAAATAAGCTTAAAACTAAATTAAAAAATCGGTGTTTAGCATTATTCTTTAATAACACCATGGCAATTTTTTTAACGTTATGCGTTGCGTAAATAAATATTCTTGGTAAGAGTTGTGTTTTATATGTTTCTTGACACATCAACACCTTTGGCTGTATTCTTATCTCCATGCTCACTCTGTAGGGAATACATTTTTATTTTAAGACCAACGAAAAAGAGGCCAAATCTGCCACACAATTCATCTTTGATAAATCCGAGTTGTTTTTGCTAGTTTCACTAAATAGTTTATGATCTTTAGGATAGTCTGAAAAATCATAAAGATGGGTAGACGTTGCCATGTCGTTGTAAACATCGTCGGTCTAAATTAGATAACATAGTGAATCAGTATCTGTGAAACACAGCTTTGCATTTGATAAATAGCGTTTCATTATCTCAGTATAATGAAATTCATACATGCAGGTTTTGCTGACATCAAGGATACTAAATCCAACATATGTTGGCCGATTAAGCAGCATCCTAATTCAAAATAACTTGAAATGGTACACGAAATTATTACAAAAATAAATGATTTCATTACTTTTTCGTCAGAGTCATTTCTATTCACTACGAGATTTTCATTAAAAATTCTAGCTCTTGTGAACCGAGGTGATGAGCACATTCGTTGTACTTGTTTTTCATTATGAACTAGTTGGATGTCTCAGTGTTTCCCAAGATTCTCCATGGTTTTTCCTATAAACCATTTTTTTCTTTAAGAATTAAAGGTATTTATAAATATATATATATATATATATATATATATATATAACACACGGACTCACAACACGGCTTCACCGTTGGGAAATCAGTGGAAACAAATTTAACCGAATTCATGGCTTATACTGCTCCAAAGGTCTTCAATAGGCGGCAGGTGGATTGCGTTTTTTAGACTTTTCTAAAGCGTTTGATAACATGAGTCATGAAATCCTAGTCAGTAAACTTAAAGGGTATGTTATAAGTGAAAAACCTTTTACACTGGACTGTGAGTTATTTGAAAGATTGGCATAATATTCTTAAATGCAACAATGTTCTCACAGATGTACACTTCCAATCGAATAGAGGTGTTCCGCAGGGATCGGCCCTTGGCCCTCTATTCTTTAACCTATATGTAAATGACATTGAGAGCTGTTTAAGCCATAATTCCAATCTCAAACAATTCGCGGACGACTCTAAGGTTTTTAGAAACATTAACTGTATATCAGACTCGAAGAAATTACAAGAAGATATAGAGTGCATTGTTACTTGGAGTAAAAATTATGAAAAACCTTTAAATAACTCAAAATCCGAATTAATGTATTTTACACGCAAAACCACAGCTTTCAGCTACCAATACAAAGTTAATAATAAAGTAATACAACGCGTTGACAGCACCCGTGATTTGGGTGTGATCTTAGATAGTAAATTAATTTTTAATAAGCATGTAGCTCAAACAAAAAAGACTGTTTAAGAAAGCTTCATATAATACAATCAATTTCTCGATCCCTAAAATCTGGTAAAGTTTATAAAGTTTTGTACAATGCACTTGTACATGCAAGGTTTGAATTTGGCTTAATTGTTTGGGGAGGGTGCAGCGCATATTTAATCTGTGACATTGAACGGGTTCAAAGGAAATTTATTCACTGTTATAAGTACTATTTTGCAAAGAAAATGACGACGGACTATAAAGAAACTTTGGAAATCCTAAACCTTGAAACATTTAATACTCGCAAAGATTGCAACGAGGTATGGTTTTTATTCAAAGTCCTTAGTAACAAAATCAGTAGCAGTGAGATTTTATCTGAAATGAACATAAATGTTCCAGTTAAAAACCTTCGAAAAGCCCACCTGT